>NC_139480.1:55027046-56360546 GCF_008360975.1 Lichenostomus cassidix
ATGAGAAAAAAAAAAAAAAAAAAAAAAAAAAAAAAAAAAAAAAAAAAAAAAAAAAAAAAAAGCAGGCAGCACTTCAGCACCGGACATTGCTCTCTCTTGACCTTTATTTTCTTAATTTATTTGGGTTTGAGCACTAGTCCTTACAGCAACTGCACTGCACTTTAGCAAGCTGTGGTTTCTCTTTTGGTTAAAAAGCAGGTGATCCCCGAGCCCTCAGCAGGGCTCACCTCCCCTCACACCCGCGGCTGCCCTGCACAGCGATTATCGCACTAAATCCCACCCAGAGTGTCACTCAGCGAGCTGAGCAAGCCTTGCCACTTTTCATGTGAAATCTGAAGCCGACTGATGTGGAAAAAACATGAAGAAGAATAGAATCGATCGGGATTAACGAGGGTACCGCTGTGAGGCGGGCCGGGATCGGGCCCGGGATAGGGCATGGGGAAAACCCGGACTGGATCCAGCAGGCATGCGGAATGGGGGAAACCCGAACTGGATCCAGCAGGCATACGGAATGGTGGAAAACCCAGACTAGATTCAGCCGGCATACGGAATGGGGAAAAACCCGGACTGGATTTAACCAGCATACGGAATGGGGGAAAACACAGACTGAATCCAGCCGGTATATGGAATGGGGGAAAACCCGGACTGGATTCGGCCAGCATACGGAATGGGGGAAAACCCAGATTGTATTATCCCAGAATACGGAATGGCAGAAAACATGGATTGGATTTTCCCAGAGGATGGAATGGGCACAGGTTGGGTTTTCCCAGGACATGGAAGGGAGGGAAACCCAGACTGGATTTTCCCAGAATACGGAATGGGGGAAAGCCCAGACTGGATTATGGCTCGCTCCTGGAATGGGTGCAAAATGACTGGGTTTGATCCCGTAGAGAGGCACAGCAGAAAGTGCAGCTGTGTTACTAAACCAAGAAAATCCAATTGCTTCCATCACGGGTGCTCTGAATTGCTGCACTGCTGGTGATTAATGCCTCAACCACTCGACTGACCACTTGCCATAGCGCCCAGGTGCTGTCAGACACTGGACTGCTGTACCTTACAGCTCATTTGTGCTTCAGGGCTCAGAAAATCTCTGGGTGCTTGGCTAACGACGCACAGAGCAGCCTCCCAGCTGCACAAGGCTGTGCACACCTGAGGCCACAAACTGGGTTTCCAGAAAAAGCAAGAGGCAAATCCTGCAAGGTGGGATAAATCCTTCTTGTCACGCCTCCCTTACATTATGCTCAGCTGTGAAAACTCCCCTCCAAAGTACTGGGACATTTACACCTGGGATGAAGGGATTCATCATGCTGAATGGGATTCATCATGCTGAACCACCGCACCCACTCCTCATCCTCACTGGCCACCCCTGCAGCTGTGATTTCTTCCTGAAGGCTTTTAAAATCCCATCCTGACCATCAACACTATGATTTGTTTTATTTGCAAGGACGCTCAGTAATCAGAAGCCCAGCTCTTGAAGCAGTCAATGCACTTTTGGGAGCTATTTGGAGATTGGAAGTGCCGTGGCAATAATCAGGAGCTAGCAGCTTTTGTCAAAGCAACACTACACCGTAACGCTCAGCAGGCAGTGTGTCTGGAGACCCAAACACTGCATCTTTCAGTTTTTAGCCATTTTCTGGGCTCAGACTGCTGCCTGCTACTGCTTTGGCAGTGGTCATGACTGACTTGCACAGGTAAAGCTGAAAATATTCTTAAAACCTTGGTCTCACAACTAACATTCTGGCCTTGCCAAGCACAATTGTATCTCACATTTTCCCGTGTCTTGAATTATGGATCAAACTCAGCTTGCTGGACAGGGCTGTTCCCTGTTCTCATCATAGCAATAGCCCAGGTCTTCAGAGAAAGCATACCCTGAGTCTACTCTTCCACTGGCTTTGCAGGGATATATTTTGCCTTCACCAGTGGTTTGCCTGAACCAGGAGTATGAGCTGGCACAGTCTCGTACAAATGACCCAGAAGTGAGCAGGAATAAAAGAGAAATGACCATCCCTTCACTGCCTTCCTATACACACATTTTCACACTTAAGCCAGTGCCGGGGTGTGGGAAGCAATTCTTTTCCTGCTAATACAGCTCAGAAGAAAACTACTACTTTGTGCAAGCAAGGAGGAAGCAGGGGAGGATTTGTGACTCAGCACAGGACCTGAGTCAGAGCACTTCTGGGAACCACTGAGCTCTGTTTCCAAAGCACAAGCATGAATATTCCCCAAAGTGGATGTTTGTCATTCAATAAATGTAGACATTGGCTAAGAACACTGAAAAATATTAAATATTCATAAATATGAAGTGTTTTATGGCAATTTTAAAGGAAGCCTGGAAAACTATGGACAGTTTCAGCACAAAAAGGTCCACAGTCATGGCAAGATATCTCACATAAGTACATCCACAATGACTTGTGAGAAAAAACATTGAGGACTTTCTTCACCGGTGTTGCAAAAGGAACTTACATGACACAGTTCATTTAAGGACAGCTGAACATTAGCAATATGGGGAGGTAGTCCTTTTGTTTGCGGGAGTCTCAAAAGATTAATGGCAGATGGCTAGACAAAGTAAATTCTGTGAGTGGAGTGCAGCATTGTTGGGGCTACAGATGTAATTTCTATTTCACAAATAATAGGGAGGGACTTGGAATAGAAAGAAAAGACACAACACAGGATAGAAAATTAGCTGATGTGAACAGAAATAGGAAAGTTGGGGTTTTTTTTCACCATTTTAATTAATTATTTTAATTAGCTGGAGTCATGCATCACTGGATATTTGTGTATGTAATCATGGAATTTATCCTAAATCTATTTTGTATGTGTGAATAAATGTTGCATACACCACGCCATCAATGGTAAGAGCCTATTTAACAACCTTTAAGAAAGATAAGCAATTAAAACTCAGCAGAAGACAAAGTACATGCAATTTTTAGGTTGTTTCTGTTAGCAGTGTTTTATGTTGTAGGCAAAGAAAATGCCATGGAATCCTGCTGAAATACAAAGCTGCCAGATAAAATGCCATATTATCCGTGCAGCTCATGCCTCCCAAACCTTGTGATTTTTATACCATGCTGAGTACAATTTAATTAAGAATCTTCAGGCAAGCACTGTTGTCAAAGGAGGGTGCTTTTCTCTGCATGCTGTTGTTAACAGAACCAAAAAAAAAAATTTATAACTCCACTGGAAGTGGAAAATCTGCAGCCAGATTCCCGCAAAGCCTCTGAGATGCCAATTAAAAAAGATTAAGCAAAACAGAATGCAGTTTTGAGTTATTATTTTGGAAAGCACATCCATAAATTATAAAGCACCATTCCTTCCCACCAGGAAGTTGTGTGACTAATACAAGGGACTGCCGAGTCTGAAATAATACTGCACTTGAAGAAAAAATAATTCCATTAATCAAAAGCCCCACAGTGCTTTAAGAACAGAGCGAATGAAGCTGAAGGGTGGTGTGTTGGCAGTGTCCTGTTGTCCTGTAGCACAGGTACAGGGCTGACCCTGCCTCTCAGTCCCAAATTTGGCCATTTGCCCACTGCTCCGAGCCTCTCAAGCTTTCTAACAACAAGGGTTTGAAAAATCAGCTTCTCACCTGTCCAAAATAGGACTTAACCTTCGAAGTTGTTCAGCCATGCTGCTGAGAGAGAGCCAGAAGCCAGAAAGATGGAAAGAAGAAAAGGCAGAGGGACATTTTCACGATGAGCAAACTCAGTCTCACAACATGGGGATCTCAAGTAAGGAAGCAAAATTGAAGTAGAAGCTTTCCAGTGCTGTTGGAGCAGAGAATTCTCATCCACAAAACTGTAATTACTGATTTTATCACTCTGCCACTGGCATTTAGGCACTTTAATCTCATCCTAGAGCATCTATGAGAGAATTGACTTTAAATGTATGATTTATTCATTGTGCATTAGCATTAATGCCAATTGTTATAGAAATGCACACAACCATTTTTAATACTGGTAAACATTATCTCATCTAAAACCATTGCAGTGACAAATTACATCAGTGAGGAATCCTAAGTTACAAGCTAGACTACCTCACACCTAAAGATTTAGAGCCACTTTTAATTTAATATTGCCTCTCAAATATAGAGCAAATAGCTCCTAAAAAACCATGTACAGATCCCTTAACTGTCCACCATGGAAATTTTCTGACACAGAATGACAGGAGTCAACTCACTGTGACATGAATAATTCAGTGCAGAATCTGAGGGAGCATCTGCTCTGAAGGAAAGGCAAATTAGGCTTGTGCTACTTCTTGCTTTGCTCATGAGTAAGATTATTAGGGATGTAAATGTGGGAATTGAAGATCTTGTAACTGTTCGAAGACTCATTCTGTGCCAGGACAATAAGGAACCAGATTTCTGGCTTAACTCCATGCTGATCTGGTTTGATATTGTTCTATCTGGATATAACACAGACAATGCATAACCCACACATTTTGTTTAAAACAGAGGGATGTGGGGCAGATTCTGGGTCTCTCTGAATGATCTGGCTGGTGCTGAGGTGTTCAAATGTGGGACATTGACTTTCCTATTCCCCACCTTGATGGCTTTAATTCCTACTCATCCCATCTGATTATCCTGGCTCCAAATCATGTTCAGAGTATCTGAGTCCAGCCCAAGCACTCCATAGAAAACCCATGAGTTTGTTTTTTTTTCTTGCACAAAGAAGAGGGGACACTTCTTTGAGGTGCAGGATCCAAGGAGAGACACTTGATGTTCAGATGGGAATTGAAAAGGGATGAAAATATGAAAACAGAGGTCCCTGATCATCAGCCTAGCTCCAGGGGAGGTAGATGGCTGTAACATCATCTGAGAGTCACTTTGGGGATCTTTAACAGAGCAGCCCATTACACAGCTACCTCTTACCAAGCCCTTATCTCTCTGCTATCACTGCAATGTCTCTGTGCTTCTGGAGTGTTAAAAACATATTTAACCTCCGAAACTGGAAAAGAAAGAAAGCACATGCTTTGCAGAGAGACAGAGTGTGTGAGAAGATGTGACACCCAAAGCATCAGAGGAGTCTAGGCACCTGCAGTTTGGGAAATATCTAGGTGCCTAAATTCCAAGCAGAAATTGCACAGGAGACCTGGAAGGAGAGGGAGCAAGGGAGAACAGAGGAATGGCCCTGGTTGTCATTAGTTTCAGATGCCCATACCCCAATTCCCTACCCACTCTGCTGCTGTTTCTGCTTTATTCTAGCAAATAGAATTCCTAGGAATACCTGATGTCCTGTGTTAGCTCCATCCAGGTGCCTGGACAGCCCAATATCCCCTCTTAACAAGGAAGTTTTGTGAGGAAGGGTCCTGTCACTCCCATACATTCCCAGATTCTGGCAGTGGGTCACTCAGGATCATGTAATGATTATGTTTAATAGGTGCCTGCAGAGCTTTCTTGTATGCCTCTGTCTGGATCCTTTTATAAATTAATCCAGAATTTTGGCCTCCCAATAGCCTGTAACAGGGAAGGCAGTAATTCAACTACAGGCTCTGTGAAAACTGTATTTAATTTGATTTAAATTGGCAGCACCTTGAGTTCATCATGTTCACCATTTTTCTTGTAAAACAAGAAAAAATACGGCCAAGATTCCTCTGCCAGTGACAGTGGACTCACAGCTGACACTCAGCTTCCTATTATTTCCTGATACACCTTTTTATCCCCTTTCTTCACATGCACAGCAGGTGCTCCCTATTACATTAGAGTTGGTTAGCAAACCAACCATCTGCAGGTGCCTTCTGCAATCAGTCACACACATTTGCATTCTCTGCTTCATTCTTTAACAAAGCTGATTATTTCTCTTGTTTAGGGGCACAGCTGTAACTTATTTAAGTTGCTCACAGCCTTTTCCCTACCTTACCACATGCAAGTGCATTTAATTTGTGGCTTTTTCTCATAACTAAAACATTAAGAATGCTCCAATCCTAAAGATTTGGGGGAAATAGGAAAAAATTCACATGCCAGTGTGACTTTTTATATATTTTTTATCATATAGTTAGAAATAATTCAATGCAAAATTATTAAAAATAACAGCATCTACAGAAAACCCACAATTTATACAATGTACTTTGATCATATAAAAAACAAACTCTAGAATTCTCCTACGCTTTTTTCTAACACAAAAGGTCTCTGTTAATGCCTTATGACACCTCCCTAAGTTAAACAATATTCTTATTTAGCAGACTTGCCCAGAAGTCCTAAAACAAAACTCCATTGAAACAAATATTCCTGTTGAGAAAGCTCTTGGACACATGGTTGGCTCCTTGTGGCAGTGAGGCTGTGCTTGCTTTTGCCCTGATCAGGGACCTTTCCAGTGATCCCACTGCAACTAAAAATTTGGATTATAATAACGAGAATCCTATTACATCTTGCCAAGTTACCTGAGTTAGGATTTCAAATGAACCTACAGGGAATTTGACATCAAAGTCCTATTGAATTCCAGTGTCCCATTCCTTTAGTGATCTTTCAGAACACCACTTTAAGCAAACAGTTGTCCCTGTGCTTTCACAAAATGGACTAAAGCTTGATAACATGTTCTTCCCACGTAATAAGTCCCTTGGATAAGGCTTGATCTGAGTCAGATGCCACACAGTGGAACTTGGGGCAACTTTAGGAAATAAAGACATTAAATGGCAACCGCTCCAGAAAGTAAGAGATGTCCGTGGTCTTGCTAGTGAAAAAACAGGAAAATGTTGTTCCAGGGCATGGCAGGTCCATCAGTCATTGCAGCAGCTCCCAAATTACCCAAATGCTTCAGAAGAGAGTGTTGGCAGCTCTGTAACATTCCCTCATCCACAGGTCTCACACTGCATCCATCACATTAACAAAGCAATCCACAAGCTGGAAAAACAATCCTTCAGAACAACACTGAATAGATATTATTGATCTGTGCAGCTGAGATCTGGCAAAATCCCAGCCTCTTTGTTCTCCTCACAAATCCAAGAGAGTAGCCACAGGTTCCAAGCAATTTCCAATACAAAGATAAGGAGGCTGTAAGGTCTGAGACTCCTTCGAAAGTGACTGACAAAAGCTTTCTCCCTGTTGGATTTATACCTTGGAAAGCCAAAATTCCTTTTTCTCCAATGAATTCCACATCCTCTTTTAGCTCTCTGACTGATCCACAGGGAGAATCTACGTTGTCTAAATGCTGCACCTGAGCTCGAATGCTGTTTTCCAGAAATGATGTGAAGTAGTGAGCAGAAAGTTGTGGGAAATGCCCATTGGAAAACAACCTGTAAAATTTTGCACAGATGAGATAGATGGGAAAGAAATCCACAGACTTCAGGGAATCATAGAATGGTTTGGGTTGGAAGAGACCTTAAAGATCATCCCATTCCATCCCCAGCCATGCACAGGGACACCTTCCACTATCCCAGGTTGCTCAGAGCCACATCCAGCCTGGCCTTGGACACTGCCAGGGATCCAGGGGCAGCCACAGCTTCTCTGGGCACCCTGTGCCAGGGCCTCAGCACTCTCACAGGGAACAATTCCTTCCAAATATCCAACCTAACCCTCCTCTCAGTCAGTATGAAGCCATTGCCCCTTGTCCTGTCACTCCAAGCCCTTGTCAAGAGTCTCTCTCCATCTTTCCTGTAGGATCTCTTCAGGCACTGTAAGGCTGTAATTAGATCACCCCAAAGCTTCTCTTCTCCAGGCTGCTCCAGCATTCCTTGCTAGCAAATGCTTGAGAAAAAGGAAGGCTTAGATAAACATTTATTGCTCTGACAACTCTCACCAAGGTTTTTGCCCCAAACCTAGTTTTTTGTCAAGGTGTTTAATCCTTTTGCTCATCATTTTAACCAAAGGGTTCGAGCAGAAGGCATTCATTTTGTAGGGATTTAAACAAGATTTTGAGCAATGCTGGAGAATGGATGACCAGAAGGTAATGTTGCTCAGCATAGCCCTTAAAATAACTCAAACTCCAGAGCTTGCAGTCTGAGGCACAGTGGCTCTCTGACTTCCAATAAACACCTTGGGGGACTGCAGCACATCCTACTGTTACAGAGCAACACCGAGAGGGATTTGTGTGGCAGCTGCAGCTGGGATGGAGAGAGTTTTCTTCCTGCGAGCTGGGGCAGTGCTGGGGCTTGGATTTAGGATGGGAACAACATTGAAAACACACTTTTGTTGTTGCTAAGTAGTGTTTTCCCTAAATCAAGGATTTTCCATATTCCCATGGTCTTCCAGGGAGCAGCTGTACAGAAAACTGGGATAGATGCACCGAGCTGGCCAAAGGGATATTCCACAGCAGCACATAAACTGAGAGGAATTGGCCTCAAGAATGGGCTGGGGCATCACTCAGCAGGGAGTGCTGTTTATTCCTCCCTTGGGCTTTATTCCTGCCTTTTTCTCCTTTTCCTCACTATAATTATTATTATATTTTACTTTGTTCCAGTTATTAAACTGTTCTTACTGTTGCTTTTTTTCCCTTTTTTCTTTTCCTCACCCCACCCCACCAGGTCAGCATGGGGGAAGTGAGTAAGTGGCACAACACTTAGCTGCTGTTGCCACAAGCTTCTGCTAAACAGTTTTCCTAATTCTGCCTTCCTCTTGGCATTCCTGAAAGGACCCATATGGAAATCTTCACCCAAACACGTTGACATTTCAGCTGTGTTTCCCCACTGAATAAAATAATAGCTGCTCTTGGTGTATAATTGTGACTTTTCGAATTCACTTTGCACCAGTCTTGTGTTTCTCTCTCGTGATGTGAATCGTGTGGAACATCCGAGGGTGTGGATGACAAAAAATCCCCATTTGAAGCCCCAGCTCTGCTTTACACGTTTCTCTAAGGCAGGAATGAATGCTCTTCTCTGCTGCAGCCTCTTGGTGGCAACAGCGTAAGGCAACATTTCTGGAAGTGCACCAAAGGCTGCATTTCCTTTTTGTGGAAGGAAACACCTTTTTGTGGTGTTTTGTGGAAGGTAGGAATTCCCCCTGCAGGTCTGGAAAAGAAGCAGTGTTAAAAGTCTAACTCCAAAGATCCAAAGAAACTCAGGTTTTCTATTAAATTTTAATTTCTATTTAATCACTAGTGCTTTCCTTCTGCTCCCACCTTGCCCTCACTGACAGCAGTGCCTGCTTTAACCAAAAAACGCACTGTTCCCAGCCAGAACAAGCTGGGAAACAAACAAATGATTATTTGTACATTGATGAGCTCAGGCTCTGAGCCCGTGCAGGAGGAGAACACCAGTGATAAATGCTAACACAGCACTGAGCTGACCAAGGGTGTACTTGGCCACCTGAGTACACATAATAACATTTTGGGGGTGGATTACTGGTTCCAGTGACCTCTGCCTGGGAGACTGAAGAGCTGCAGCAATTGCTGAGCAACATTACAAAGGAACTTTTACTTGACAAGTGGGCTTCACTTGGAAAATCATTTCCCAGCACTGTAGGAGGTTAAATCTGTTGCTAGCTAACTCAGCTCCTGCACCATTTTCCTTATGGTTGTACAGGTGCTTTCACGACTTTTTGCTGCCTTTTTGAAGAAAAGTGCATCCATGAAAGGTGACAATTTATGGGCTTCAGCTCCTCACAGGTTTTCCCAGCCTGTTCCTGGTGTGGCATTTGCACTGGGCTGAAACAGTGAATTGCTATTGAACAGGAAGCATCACCAGCTTTTCCAAAGAGAAATGAACACTCTGGCAGGCAATTTTTCCTTCTGTATTCCAGGGTATTGCATACAGACATTTAAATTGACTGTGAACCCTAAAAAGAAGCTTAACAGGAAATATAAGCCATAAATTTTCTTTAAATTTCTTTTCTAGAAAGACACTAAGTTCATTTGGTTAGGATTTAGCAGCTGAGACATTTTTATTGGCATGTCTCTAGTGACTTAGAATTTATTTTCGTGATATTTGATTAAACTGCATGCAATGAATACTTAGTGCTTAGTGAAGATAAAACAGTATTTCAAACTTACGGCTTTTTTTTTTCTTGCTTTGCTAGGACCACTTGGGTTTTTAAATCATGGTATACTTGGTTTTTTGCCAAATTGGCACAATTTCTAATCACTGCTGAAGATGGGGGCTTGGCTCCTCATCTTTCAGGCATCTTCCAGGTGGCTGAATTTGAGTTGTGCCATACCCAGAGATGACTTGCAATGTGCCCAAAACTTCTGGTTTTTCACATCACCTCTTAATAGCAAAGTCAAGGGCATCAGACTCTCTCAGGGTGAAGTTTTGGCACAGAAGAAACACAGTGCTGCAGGACAAGAACTTGTCAGGATTTTGAACTACTCTGCATTTGCCTCATCCTTTATGGACACTGATTTTTTTGACTGCAATGGTCACATTTGTTTATCACCATCCAAGACCATCCTATCTAATATTCCTATTCCAAGCTCAAGTTGAGAAAATTTCTTTAAAAATCCCCCAGTCTTGATTTGAGGATGGCAAATGGTGCAAAAAGCCATCCCCTTCCCTTTTGCAAGTTGTTCCAAGTTCCAAGTGACCCACATAGTTTTAAAATGTATCTTGTGAGCAGGATTTTTGTCTCTTGGTTCTAGACACCTACGCCTGAGACAGACTCTTTTTATAGACAGCAGGAAAAAAGAGGACTTGCCACAGCACAGCTCCTCTGGCCTATATTAGATCAGCTGGAGACTGACCTAGGCAAGTCACTTCTTCTCCCATTGGCTCCCTCTTACCTCTACCTGGACCCTAATCTCGACATAATTTTACCTAAAGAAAAATATTTTCATTTTCAGACTGTGATGCTTCATGCTTTCCCTCCAAAGAGCTGGATCAAAGGAATTTCTGCACCTTCCAGTATAATGCAGATTTTCAAGCCTTGAAGTCACTCAAGTGTCAAAGCTCCCTTGTTTTTCAGGGTTTTGGGGAATGATGGATGATATGGATGGTGTTTTGCAAGCCTGATCCCATTATATTTGGGTCCAGAGGCACTGGCAATAGGCACATTCCTGTGGTGCTGAGCTAATTAGGCAAGTGGCTCAACCAGGGAAATTGTCAGGAAAGAAATTGTTCAGGAAAATTGTCATGCTGGTGTGACTATAATCATTCAGAAGTGACACTGTCACCTCTGCACTGCCTTGTGCTGCACTGCTTAGACAGAAGGGAATTTAGAAAAATGTCTTTGTGACTGTCCTGCAAAGAAGCAGGACAGAAATTAATTTAGCTTATTATAGTAAATAAAGGAGTTAAAGGAGTTAAACAAAGAATTTTTTAATTTTGCCTAGCTTGGCAGTTTGTTTTTACTTGATTTTGTAATTTGCCTAAACGTCGTAACTTTCATTTTATAATTTTTATAAGACAAACATCTGTCTTTTAAACCAAGATATGGGTGTATTTCAATTTGGAGTGTTCTTTATATATCAAAGCAGAAGAGCTTCCAAATATTACCTGGAGTCATATTACCTAGAATACATTTTTGTAGGCAAAGTTCAAAATACCTAAATCTGGTATTGGTATTTAGATATTTGCCTTTTAGCAACCTGGTCCAGGGGAAGGTGCCTCTGACCAGGGCAGGGAGGTTGGAATGAGATGATCTCTAAGGTCCTTTCCAACACAAGCCATTCCATGATCAATAAAACTGCAGCTCCATGATCTGTGTTTATGCAGCAGCTGCTATTTCAGCCCTGTACAATAATTACAAAATAAATCCCATGCACGATTAATGCTCACCAGAATGCTCAGGTGAATGTGTCTGGCTCTGATGGGTGTGTTTTACATTTATGTTTATGGCTCTTAGCATCCCAGGGAGCAAATTCCCACCCTGGCAAACTTGATAACGAGGGAATCTGCAGCTCTCCAAGCCACTGGCAGATGAAATTACACAGAGGGCTGCAGCTGCTGCTTAATTAGCAGGATGAGAAATCTCAGGGAAGTGTTTGCCCTCTGCGGGACAAAACAGTGCTGTGGCTGGGGGGAGAAAGTCAGTCCCTTGTGTTGGAACCTCAAATTCCCTTTAATGCTTCAATCCTGACACCTGACCCAGAGCCTCAGAGAGAGAGGATGGGGAAAGGAAAATACTGCAGAATGCTTGGATCAGCTCATTTCAGGCAGGATTGGACTAACAAGATTCTTCATTCAAATCAACACAACTTTCCTTTATAAATGTATTTTATCGTGCAGCTAAGAGAGAGAAATGAGTGCTCCAGACCTCCTACCCAAATTAGCTCAAACTCAGGGAGTGCTTAGATCTCATCTGCACAGTCTTGGCAGCTCCAGAAAAAACAGGACAGGAAAACACTACAAAGTGTTTCACTGCAATGTTTATACTTGAGTCTACATCATTAGCTCTTCTTCTGGTTCACATATTTTGCTGTGCATTAACAATAAGGGGGTTTTCTTACCTTATTTCTTCAGAAACCCTCTTACCTAGATAACAATTTCCCTCCTTTTAGCTTTTCCAGATCACTGCATTAGTCATTGGACAAGATTTACATCCCATCTCCATGGAATGAAAGACATTTCCTCGTGAAGAAGTTTTGCCTCATCATTCTGAGGATGCCCTTAGTGACAACCTGGAACAAGAGTGTCCAGGGAGGAACAGCTGAGCTGTGCAGCAGCCTGAGAGATGAACAATTAGCTGTCCCTGCATCCAGTCTTTTCTCAGGAAACATGGTTTTCATGGGAAGACATCAGTCCACTCTCTGCCTGGCTGAGCTTCTGTGGGAAGAACAATTTAGGGTTGGGCTTAATGATTAGCCTGGTTCAGACCCTCTCTGAAATAATTTGTTTCCTGCTTGATGTCTGGAATTCTTTAATAAAAGAACTCAGATTAAGTAAAATTCTTCTGTTTTGAGAAGACACCAAGGACATAAACCAGACTCTGTACCATAGATTTTTCCCCCCCATTTTCTCTAATTGAACAGTTTCTCTTTTTGTTTTATGACCTCCAGCTTCTTTCAAGATCAAAGACAGATAAACTGTCTTACAAAGTGAGATTAGTGCATGTGTGGCTGAAAGCTGGAGCTAACACCCTTCCTACTCCTTTTCCCAAAGGTACCACACAATATAGGCTTTTTTTATCCAACAGTGGCAATAGAGCAATCTGTTACACTGGCAGCAGCAGTCATTCATTTTCCTATCTGCAGAACAGGGAGACAACATAATATACAACATCCTCCACACGTCCTCCTGCTGAGGATAGCCTTGGCTTGCTCCCACAGAAATGGATGTGAGGCTCATGCAGCCTTTTCTGAGATTAACTCATCTAGAGATGGAGGGAGAGCTGAGCGAGCAGCTTGCGAGTCACAATTCATTTGGCTAACAGCAACTTTCTTTCCATTCCTGATTCCCTGGCCCCCAGGTCAGGCTGGCATCAGGAAGAATTCCTTCCCTGAGAGGGTGGTCAAGCACTGGAAGGGGCTGTCCACTGAGGTGGTGGAGTCTCCATCCCTAGAGGTGTTCAGGAAAGGACTGGACGTGGCACTCAGTGCTCTGGGCTGGGTGACAGGGAGGGGATTGCTCAAAGATTGGACTCGATGCCCTTGGAGATCTTTTCCAACCTAATTCTGTGATTCCACGAGGTGAAACAACTGGGGGAAGCCGTGGAGCTGCAGAATGGCTGCTTTTTATTGAAAATGAGAGTGACAAAGCCATGGGAGGAGCTGAGGTAACACCAGACAGCTGCAAGGGGCCACTTCATGAATAATGGAACTTCATCCCTCCACACTCCAAGAGTTAAAATGCTTCTGACTGCTCCTGCACAGATGGGACCAAGATCCTCTGTGGTGGGTTTGCTGCTCCCTGGAGAGGCAGAGCTCCATTAGACAGGGATGGAAGCCTAAAAAAAAAAGTGAAAAAATTGATGGCTATTAAAACAAAATATGTGTTTACCTTTCCTTGTATTGTAATCACCCAAATGATGGGTTGGGCAGCAAAAAACTTAGGGTAATGAAGAAACATTTCCCAGAAATATGCTGCAGTATTTCTAAGGCCACCAGCAGGTGCTGCTGAATAATTAATTTTGAACACATCCATTCTGTTTTACTGCTAACATCGAGAGCCATTAGCAACAAAAATAACAGCAGATTCTCTTTTGTGGACCAGCCTCTTGTCAATGCTCATTTTAAGAGGAGTAGGACAGAATATTCTCCACAAAAAAAAAGGCAGTGCATATATTTCATATTCAAATGTAAATATACACAGAGCAGCTTTTTTTTTTTTTCAGGGAATGATCTTGTACTGTCAGAGAAAAATCACACTCAGTAGCTCTCTGCCCTCTCCAACCTCTGGTTTTTGTTTGCATTTAAAAGGAGTATCTTCCTGAGATCCAGACTGGGACATGGATTGTGCAGCACAGATGAACCTGCCAAGCCAGTCTGTTGAAACAAAATTATTAAAGCTCTTTAGAGAAAATAAAAGTGTGTGAGACAGGGATTGACATATTGACAGAGCTATCAGGACATGTGCAATAACACAGAGCAGTTAAACTAGAAAATCACCCTGTGAGGAGTAGGTTATTTACTGAGAGCAAGAAAGGAATCTGGGCTTGTTCCACTGACAAATCATGACTACTTTTCCTTCTGGTTAACTGAATTCCACTGCAAACCCAAAAGAGGGTAAATGCAATGCCACAGTAGCACACAGTAAAGGATCTCTAAACTGGGGTTCTGCTTGAAACCAACTTTATCCCCCTTGACTCCTGGCCTTTATTAAGAATTTATCCCAAAGCCTCTGAGGCTGTCCGGCACAAGATGAAAGGGAGAAGTATAAATACTCTTCTTTCTAGCAAACTTACATACAATTTTGTGAATTCTTCAATTCAAAATAGAGACTGGGACTGTGAGGATAGCAGCAGTGATGTGAATTTGGAACAGTCCAGCTCCCAGCCAGGACCAAAGTGCTGCTGGGTTTGAAATTGTTCAAAATGCTCTTTGTGATGCTGGTGGTGCATCTTTCCCTCCCGTCTAAGAGAGAGTGAAGAAATCTAGAAAGAGAAATCTAGAAAATTCCCACTAGAATTTTAAGATTCTTTTGAAAGGAAGGGTCATATCAGTGATTGCTTGCATGCCAGAAACCACTCCCACAGCAGATTTCCAGAAGCTCTAGCAGCAGGATCTCCTCTGGAGGAAGAAAACAGGAAAACACGGAATTTGCAGGGAAGTTCATTTTTGGTTTTGTAGAGGTGAACACATGCAGAGGAAGAGGTCCCTGCACAGGGAGCTGGCAGGACTGGCAAAGTGAGGCATTCAGTGAGCAAATGTCACTGTTCATACTCCAAATGACTCCAAAAATTTGTCCCAGGAGGAGCAGTGAGGTTTGTGGAAAGCTGAAACAGCATGGAGAAGGGCACAGAGAGCAAGATGATTGAGCTGCCAGTGAAGTTCTGGATGCAGGAGCTGATAAACTTCTGCAGTTCTAACATACAGCCCTCAGGTGGGAAGGTGAATCCATCGTCACTTGTCCCAAATGAAGAGAAGGAAAGGCAAGCTGAGCCCAGTGCTGCAGCACTGCAGGTGACACAGGTTGCAAGGCACCACTGCCACTGTCTGCCTCCTCACAGCCTCCTGGGGGAATCACAGCCCTGCCACGGGGATCCTGTGTGAGACAGAAAATGGGACAGTTCTGGAAATCCCACTTTCCCCAGAGCAGGAATGGCAGCCTGGGGAAAGCTCTGCCAAGGAATCCTGCTGTCACCAGCCCCAGACTTCTCTGCAAGGGATTTTCTGTGTGTAGCAGAGAGGAGTTTATTCAGTTTGTGCAGCACATGACAAATGTCTCCTAAAGAAATATAGAATCACAGAATGACCTTAAGGACCATCTCATTCCAGCCTCTGCCATGGCAGGAACACCTTCCACTATCCCAGGTTGCTCAGAGTCCCATCCAGCCTGGCCTTGGACACTGCCAGGGATCCAGGGGCAGCCACAGCTTCTCTGGGCACCCTGTGCCAGGGCCTCAGCACCCTGAAAGGAAATAATTTCTTTCTAATATCTAACCTAAATTTCCCTTCTTTCTTTTTTTTTTTTTTTTTCAGAAAAGAAAGAGTAAATGTGTAAACCAAAAGACTTGAATATTAATTTCTACTTTGGACTTGTTTGTTTAATAATTTTTCCAGGTTAGGGATTGCTCATTAACAAAAGTGACACAAAGATATCTTCACAGGTCTTTTATCTTGAGAAGTTATTCCTCAAAGCTGCCTTTAGCCTAGGGAGGCAAACTCTCCTGGCTTCCCCACCGTATGATACTCTCTGGGGGTGATTTAAAGCAATTAAAGTCCAGCTCTGATCTGCTGTTGACTACAACAGGAATTTAGGAAGTGACTTTTTGAACATATCCTCCTCAGACCTCATCTGGCTGGAGTACATATTGAATAAACAGTGAAATGGAAGAGGTAAACAGAAATTTCTGCCTCATAAGGGTCCCAAAGAAGTTCTCTTATTTTTGGGGAGGGGAGAGGGAGGGAAAGGGAGAAGAAAAGAAATTGGAGGCATGATATCCAGTGCTGGTTCTTTCTGGGGATTATCCTCTAGCTGAGAAGCAAGAGACATTCAAATCAGCTGGAAGCAGATGACTCTGCTGCACCCAGGGGCTCCATCTGTGATCATAACTGATGTGGGCACTGGAAAGCTGAGGCATAAAAGGACCTTAGGCACACACTGGAGGAAGCTTATTGTCTAGAAAGACAAACCAGGCAAGGGGAGAGAGAAGGAACTAGGATGAAGAGGGCAAGGATGCTCCCCAGAGACTGGAGGGTGAAGGTCTTTCATTGCCTTGTCTAGAGGTCCATATGCTGCTCCCCTCCATGAAATCCACAATGAACTGCTGGCAAGAGCAGTCCCAAGAAAAGTTATATTAAATAAATTGCTAATATTTGTCCTAGAGCATTTTCTTTAAGGCTGAAGGGTGTGGGAAATCAGGTTTGGAAGGCAGAGTAGGGGTAAGGTAGGAGCCTCCACCCATAAGACTCAGAAAATCGATTTCAAAGATTGAAACTTCCACAGTCCAGAAAATAGGCCAAACAGGAGTCCCAATTTTCACTGGGAAATAAGAAACAGAAGTGGAGGGAGGAGCAGAAGAAGCCAGAGAAGCCCTCAGCCCCAACTCCTCTCAAGTGTGACAGTGTACAAACCTGCAGGGCAGCAACAGCTTTGTTTTTCAAACCCTTTCACTCGCCAACCCCAAGAATGTTGGAAAAGTGACTTTGAAAAATAAAAAATTGGAAAAAAAATCCAGCCAGCTGGAAATTGAGGGCTTGAGAAATGTCTGCATTTCAAAAGCCTTCCACATTCCCCCCTCCCCAGCCCAAAGGAAAATGATCAGGAAACTGGGCTCCAAAGTCAGCTTGGAAATTTTACCCAAAGACAGGAGATAGGAACAGAGCCAGCAGGCTGATGAGTCATTTGGGGCAGCAAGTCTCCATGCAGAGGAAATGAGATGTCAGCAAAGTCATGGTTTTCAAAATGCACTCATTTAAAATTAGATACTAGCCCTAAAACCTGAAATACATGTTTTTTTGAGTAAGCAATAGGCACCACTGTATAATTAGCAAAAGCCTTTTGAACATGCAAAAATGTGAATAGAGCAGATAAGAGTAATTAACTTAAATCATTAACAGCATTCAGATGAATATAAGCTTCAACCTTCCTTTGCTCTAATGTTCCCCTAGAAAAGTCACACAATGGTTTAGTTAGGGAAATAAAAATTGAAATGTGAGAGTGAGAGCAATAAAGGCAACTCCTTTACTGGAGCAAGACACATGAAGGAAGGGAACAAGTTCATCTGCAGGCAGGGAAGACAAAGCAGTCAGAGAAGAACACTTGGACAGCCAAGAAATACCAGTATTGATCTGATGTAATCCACAAGATGTTCTGTGCTGCAGGAAGAGCAACTGTTCTGTCCAGCAGCAGCTGCCACAGAGTCCAGACAATCATTCAGAAATAATGATTGGTCTCAGACAGAATGGCTAATCAGCAAAAAGCTGCAAATCACAAACCAATGAGAAGAAATAAACAGCAGACAATGACACAAAATCATCCTGAGCAGACAGAGCTGCCTGGTGACTCCACTCTTGAAAATCTACAGAAACAGGTGGTTTGAGAATCCTTGTCACAGACAGCTGATGACAATCAAGAGTCTTCCATTTCTCTTTGTATGCATCCAACATGCACATATTCTTCTATTTTGTCCTCATTCAGTGATGTTTTCAGTACCCTTTTCACTTTGAGTAAATGGCCACAATGGGAAGATTAACTGCAGACGGTTTGAGTTTGATGTCAACTCTGCAGCTTCACACATCATCAGTTGCAAATATCAGTATATTCATCATCTAAAAAGACTTTCTTGGGCTTCATGACACACTCCAGTTAGTTCTCTATGAATATAAAATCAGCACGTAAATGGCTTAGCTCAAAAAGCAATAAAATCTATAGGTAGCATCAGAAATAAAGATGATGAACAGCTTTTTATAAGTGATAACTTCCTCAAAGCATATAACAAACACACAATCAGTGCTACCACGAGTTTTTAAAACAGCTGGGAGTTAGGAAATTTCCTAAAGAGTATATTTTTCCAGGTCACCATTAGCATTACTTATTAGAGTTACTGAAACCTCTTGTGGCATCTATAAAATATGCTTGATTTTGGGATTTCAGAAATGTTATGTAAAGCATCTATTAATATTATGCAACCCTTTCAATGGTGCAATGTGATGGAAAAAAACTGGAAGCTCGGTAATGAGGAGTTCATATCTTAAATAATTAAGAAAGCTCAGCAGTAGACAAACAAGGAGCTTTTTGTTTCCAATGCAAAACATTGAATAGCTTGGCATTTTCATTAAAAACAACAACAAAACCCCAAATTAAATAAAAAAAAGAACAAAACCAAAACAAAAATCAAAACACCCCAAACCAAACAACACCAAAAAAGGAAGAAAACCAAAAAGTAGACCTGCACAGGTGCCACCCCAATGCTGTGGTGGGACCCAAAGCCACATGTCAGCTCCCCTTCCCAACTCCTCAGGATTCCACCAGAGGGCTGCTGTTGCCCCACGGGGAAAACAGGCTGGGCTGAGCCTGTTTTGGGGGAATGGGAGCCATGGACCTCAGAATGGGGGTCACCATCTCACTCTTCCCCACCAAAAACCTGGCAGAGACCCTCATGTGCCAGCACATCACTCTTTTTCCCCCTCCATATGAACCTTTTCAAATCAATTCTTTCCTGAACTGTTTTGCTGGCACAGTTGTCAATGCCGCTTAAGTCAGAGAAAAATGGAAACAGAGATCAGAGATGTAAAATTCCTGGAGATAAAAAGTGCCACAAGGGACTTTTGGAAAAAGGAGGCATGTTAAAACATACAGGAGGGAAGAGCACTGGCTACTTCCTCAAAACATAAGGAGATCCTATCAGAAGATTTTAATTTCCAGATCCCACTTTCTTTTTCAGGTGTGATGCTTTTTCAGGGATGCTTTCTTTTTCAGGTGTGAGGTCTGAAGGAAGCACTACAGTGATAAAATACCTTGCCACTCTGTTTAAAAGACTTAGCAGCTTACAGTAAAAAAGTTACTCACAGCTTTCTCGCTGACTTGAAGGAAGAAAGATCAGACTCCCACTTGCAATCACCACGCTGAATGCAAGCAGTGTTTCACACCACCTTCTTTTCAAATCCTGTTTATCTGGCACTGCTAAATGTCAAGGAACAGTTTCAGTGTTTTCTCTCATCAGGTGATGTCACCATTAGTACAAAATGATCCAAATGATCCAAAGGCTGATGCTTTGGAAGATGCTAGGAAACAATCACTGGGAACAGCAGGACAGGATGTGCACGGGATGGATGTGTGTGTGCAGCTTGCTGTTACAGATTTTTCTTCTCTCTTTTCTGTCTCTCCAGTCTGTCTAAATGAAACTTTCTTTGGGAAGCTGGATTTCCAGTTTCTCCTAACCCTGTTTTCTGGCATGTCAGGGAACCACAAGCAGTAACACAGGTTTGGTTGTTCCCCCTGAAACTGTAGGAGAACAATGAGAGTTTAGGAAGGGGAGAAGGTCAGTGCTCTTTGAGGTGTGAATTGAACCTACCTGGAATGATCTCTCCAAAAGGTGCCAAAAGCCTTTGAAATTCAACCTAACTTTTATCGAGAGATTACCTAGAAACTTAAAAGGGAGAGAAAATCAGAGGGAGCATGAAAGGCAGAGCAGCTGCAGTTCCAGATCATGACGCCACAGCCTTTTGGGAGCACACAGAGCACAGAAATGAAGTCTGTATCACTGCTCAAAGGGATGCTTCAAAACCTGGTTCTGTTCAAAACATTTCCTGACTTCAGATTTATAGCTGTGTCTCCATCCCATCTTTTTCCAGTCTGGAACAGGGTTTGTTGCAACTTGTATCCGAGTTATGGACATACTCCTATTTCTCAACCACTTCAGAAAGTCTCTTTTACTGTTCCTGTTCATCCAGCAGTGAAATGGAAAAATGTGGGATAAAAAATAAAACCACAGCATTTTATTTTCTTCTTCCAGGTACACCTAGTTCCTACAGGTAACCTTGCTTCTGTTCTTCAAATAACTGCAAAACCAGTGAAAAATCTGTGGTGAGGAAAACAAATTATCACAAAGGCTGCTAAATTTTTACTAGCACTTGTTGTGTACAGAACTCAGAGAGGTTAATGTCTCAATATTGATGTCAGCTGTTCCTTCCTCCCAAGCCCATTCCCAGATGGCAGTAGGAGGGGAATGGGACTTGCCTGGTGCCCTGTAGCAGGTTGAAAAAGAAAAAATCTGGAGTGTCCTACTCCAAAACCTGACACACCTGGCTGCCCAGCAGGGCTAGGATTCATAATTCTGGTTATCCTTTAATAAACAGAAGCTTTACCCAGGATTACCAAGCACTATGACAGCAATTAAGAGAGGATTTATTTAAAGGACAAATGTGAATTAGGCACCTGTTAGTTTTAGCAATAGATGCTAAATGCCCGATTGCTCTCTTTGCCCTTGCAAATCTCTTCTGATCCCACAAGTGATGGAATTTATGGTGCCATTGCTCAGCTGGGAGACAGGGCACAGAGCAGAATGTGCCCCAAGCCAGGATGTCCCTTCCCTTTCCTTGGGGAGGAACCACAGGGCTGGGATCAGCATCCCCTGCTTCACACTCAGACAACACCTTGCTCCATTAATTCCATGTACTCTTTCCAATCCATTAACTGAAAGCGAGTCATTACCAAGAAGGGAAGATAAACAACTTGCACTGCTGCTTTTCCGGGTCTAATAGCAGACCTTTCCCAAAGGACAGAGCATGATGAGCTGAAAATTATATGCAGAGATGATGTGCAAAGAGTCCAGGGCTGGGCCAGGTTACAAAAAAGAGAGTACAGCACCATGGAAGTTTAGCATGAAGCTGCTTTTTAATACCAACTGCTGTAAGGAAAGAACGCTGAAAAGATGACAAATTCTGTTGAGATAAAGATATTATAAAAGGCACTTCTTAAACAGCATGATTAAGACATCTAATGTGAACCTGACAAGTGTAATGCACAAACAGGTACAGTCATTGTCCAAAATCTTTGGTTTGTGTAAGTATCTGAAGATAAAAGCCAAATAATGCCAGACAGAAACATGGCCCCCCGTGTGGATTTACAGAATCTCTGTACTGTCATCCCACCTTACTCCTCAAAACAAAGCAAAGCTCTCCCAGTTGAAACCTGTTCTGGTAATGGCATTTTGTGTCATGGTTCCTGTTTTTCCAGTGGGATGATGTGCACTGCACCAGCTGCTCCAGGTGCTCACCCCCTGTGCCCTCCTCGTGATTTATCCATGGACAGGGTTCTCAAGCACTGGGAAGGGCTGTTCCAGGCAAGTTTTGGAGTCACCATCCCTGGGGATGTTCTGGACAAAGCACTCAGTGCTCTGGTCTGGCTGTCAAGGTGGCAATTGGCCAAAAGTTGGATGAAATGCTCTTGGAGGTCTTTTCCCAAGATTCTTCTTTTCCCCACCTTGTTGTTTCCATGATTCTCCTGCCTGTTCTCTGAATAGTCCCATGCCAGCTCCCCAGGACACCCCTGAGGCCGTTCAGTGTGTCCCCAGCAGGTCCCTTGTGTGCCATGCAGAGGGGCACAGCTTGCTTCTCACCCCCAGGCATTTCACTGGTGGAGAGCACAGCTCCCCCTTTTCCATGGGATTAAAGGTAGTCTGGTTTGTGTCCCTGAGCACTGGACAAAATCTACAAATAACCAATACCCATGATTCCAAAAAATCATATATTAGGCACATTCTGGTCAGCAGATGGCAAACTGTATCAGGGCAGGATTTCACCATGCCAGTGGTAACTGGGCAGGTTCACATTGTCATAAGGACTGTGCCCTGCAGGAGTCCAAGGCAGGAGATATTTCCCCATGGCTCAGGCTGGCTTCCATTCAGGAATATGGAAATTACAATCTGGGCACTTTGCTTAAAGAGAGACAAATTAAAGACTGCAGGTAGAAAAACAAAGTACCTGGCAAAGGCCCAGCAATGGCTACAATGGATGATTTTCAGCAGAGGAAGCATTAATGTCTTACTTATAGACAGAAAGATGCTTTAAAGACAACCAGAATTAAAAATGTTCTCATTAGCACTGAAGCTAGGGCAAGTAGTAATGAGCTTAAACAGCAGTCACAAAAATCTAGCTTAAACAAGGAGAATTTTTATAACCATTAAAATAAGCAGCCAAGGGAGGTTATGAAACCAGGAACCATGAAGATGCTTAAAGCTAAATAAATATACATAAATTAGAGAGCATTTACTGCCACTCTGCTCTGATTTTACTGCTCTGCAATGCACTGGCAAAATAGAATTGAACCTCATTTGTCAATGGGAGATCTTCTTCCATAAAAACAGATGTGTCTGTCCATGGACTCTCACTGCAGTGGTTATTCCTGGGATGGTTTTCACACAAATAATGGAGGTTTTACTGGCATTGGCTTCACATGGCACATTCCAAAAAGGGGAGCCTGTCAGGGACATGGATGGCAGTTTCAGAATCCAGGCATCCTTTGCCTTTGGAAGCCTCCAGAGCACTCCCAAGGTGGGCAGGGAACTGCAGCCCTGGAGAATTCTGCAGGTTGGAACAGTACAGGGATCAAAAAGCAAGTTCTTTATGGGGTTTTAGATTAATTCTTTTTAAACTCTGATACACTCTACTAAATACTTGCCCAATATTTGAGCTATTTTTGCCCTAACAAACTCTTGTGTAGCTGGACAATTGATAATTGAAACTCACCAGTAACAGAGGGGAAGGAGCTTCTCAGTCATTAAATCCTCCTGGGGATTGAACTCTGCCAGTGAATGTACCTTAAAATGCAGCATTATTCCAGGCAGGAATTGGCATTTTTTTGGGCAAAGAAGAAATGACTGAAGGGATCTGTAATGGCAGAGTTCAAATACACAAAAAACCCCCTTTTGGACTGTGATTCTTGCTCTCAAGCACAAAGAAGGTGATTTGGAGCCCTTGTGGATTCACCATCACACTCACAGAGAATCCAGCAAACCAATCCAGCAGATCTCTTTTTCAGGTCTACCCAAAATACATACAGGACAAATCAATTTTCTCTGTTTCAAACCATTCTTGTGCCACTTGTCTCTTGAAAGAATTTTCTGTCATAGGGATTGTACAGACAGAAGAAATGTGAGGGGTTTTGCCCAACACCCCATCTATCTTCTTTGGATCTGTGATTCCCCATCAGTTTTATATATACAAACTCTACCTTTCCTAGTGAGGAATACATTTTTCTGGCTCTCCCCTCGGTCAGAGACTGAAATGTTACAGTTCATGGCTTAAATATGGATGTGAAAAGCTGCACCACCAAAACCCACCTTGAATGGGGAATGGGTCCTGTGACTGAAACCTTGGACTGTGAGTTAAACTGCCTGAGGGGGCTGCAGATAAGATAAAGTGACTTTATTGTTTGAAGCATCTCAGGTCTGGGAAGTAATGGATAAGGCTGGCAGAGCATTCACTGAAGAGCCCAAAGCCCTCTCTTTTCTATTTTCTTTTTCTTTCTTTCTCTCTCATCTCCTGTTAAATAATATAGATCAAGTTTTTGGTATCAACATTTAACCTCGTTTGATTTTAATCTCATTTCGGGGAATATTCGAACCCTAAGTTCTTTCTGCTTTATTCACAGAGAGCTCTCTTTGCCCCTCTGTGATCAGTTCCACCCTGTTCTACAAAATCACTGTTCTTTCAGAAGTCATGGAATGGAGAGAAATCATAATTCTCCCCCTTTTTTATAAGTTTTTTCCTTTTAAACTAACGAGTTTGATATCCAGTTTCAGAGCTGCCTACAGACTTTTCTGCATCATATTCCTGGTAAGTGAGAAGCTGTTTAGCAACATAAAACAAATTAAATTTTCACTTTTTGCACTACATCCATATATAATGGAATCAAACATCGAAGCAATCAGTGAATTTGTTTAGAAGTGACTGTTGGAAATGGAGGGAGGTTGTTAGATATTGCTTTCATCTTCAACATTACCACAGTTTTAATTTTACTAATTTGGCTTAGAAAAGGCAGAATAAGAAGTGATAGCTGGAAATAAAAGCCAGGAAACCTCAAACTAGAAGGAGGGTGAGCCTCAGCAAATATTTTCAACAAAATAACTGCCACTACAACAGGACTAATCCTCTGAACTGCTAAGCTGTAAGCCAAGGTAATGCTGAAGGCTCTCTTCCCCCTCAAATGAACAGATTCCCAGAGGTTAAAAAAACCCCAAAAAAACCCAAACAACAACAACAACAAAAAAACATGTTTAAAAATCAGTTTTCCCTGGTTTAGAGTTATACCCATAGCTGCCCAGAGAAGTGTGTCTGTCCCATCCCTGGCAGTGTCCAAGGCCAGGCTGGATGAGCTCTGAGCAACCTGGGATAGTGGAAGATGTCCCTGCCTTGGAGGGTTGGAATGAGATCATCTTTAAGGTTTCTTCCAACCCAAACCATTCTAGGATTCTATGAAAAAAATTTAGAATAACCTGACATAGTGATAGTATTCTACCTGTTCTAAGTTTTAGGAAAGTTTAAAGAAATAACAATAAATTTATCACACTTCTGTGGCTCAAATCCCTGTTGCTTAAACTTGCATAACACAGCATGGGAGACTTTTTTTTTTTCAGTTTTTTAGTTAAACCAAAATAATTAAAATTATGATAAAGCAACAATTTCACTGTAGCATTAAATGTACTTTCCTGCAGTGAGAATGATTCATCTGCTCTGTGTTTTTTTTTTCTTTTTAGTAGTTTGTTCTATCACTAAATTAGACTTACAGCTTACAGCCTGTAATGCACTGTAATGCAAATCTGGGCTGTTGAAAGTGAGATTTATATGCTTAATAATTAGATATCTCTCTTCCCCTGCTTTAATTTGGTTTAGGAGACAACTCATATTTTGGTGTCAGAGTAATTGAATCATTACTTCTATTTTAGAAAGAGCTGGTTCTTGCAAAGGAACACGCTGATCAGAAGGGTAGCACAGTGAACATCCAGGGAGTTATTTTTATGTGCTCATTCCACATCCCAGCACAGCTCTGCCTTCACACCAAGGACACATCAGCAGCACACAGATCCCACCTAGTGCTGTTTCATCTGCACTTCATCCCAGGTCACCTCACCTGCTCCTTCCCTTCTGGGCACCAAGAAGCCCCAGCAGTACTGAAAACGCACCAACTCTCCCAGGAAAAATGAATTTGGCACACAGGTCCTCCCACAGCTTGGCTGAGGAGCTATTCCACCAGAAAAGCTTGCCAGGACTCTAAATGAGGTCCATACAGACAGGAGCAGGAGGTGAGGGGGGAAATCCCATCGGCAATATTTTTGTCACAGTAAATTCCCTCCACTTTCTAAAGAAAGAAGAAATTATCTGAGCACTTGTGCCGTGGTTTGGGTTTAATCCCAAGTGGAAGCTACACCCCACAGAGCCATGTGCTCATTGCCCCATCAGTGGGATCAGGGAGGGAACTGGAAAAGTGAGAAAACCTGTGGGTTGAGATAAAGGCAGTTTAACAGGTAGAGCAGAAGCTGTGCACAGAAGCAAAGCAAAACAAGGAATTAATTCACTGCTTCCCATGGGCAGGCAGGGGTTCAGCCATCCCAGGGGATCAGGGCTCCACACAAGCTCGACAGCATTAATAGAGAGAGGCACTGTTGTGCTGGAATTGTCCTTGAGGAGCACAAAAGCTCAGGAACAGTGATATCAAATGTGTATTTGGAGGGGAGGGTGTGTGAGGGAGCTCCTCAGGAGGTTTCTCCCCAGGGAAGCACTAAAGAGGTGGTGCAAGATCTCACCGTGCAGAGAGAAGAGAAAAAGAAATGGGGAAGTGGTCATAGATAGGGGTTTTTCCTATTTTTTTTTTTTATCTGAAAACAATGTCACCAGGTTATATTTCTATCCCCTGGCTCAGGTCCCCTGTCATTGGCCACTGGAAGCATCCTGGATTCCTTCTGATCCATGCCATCCCACTCTGTACATCCCATCTTCCCAAAATATTCAGCTGCCAGAGGTGGGGAGAATTCTTCTGGGAGTCAACTACGATTTCCCGCCCGACTACCAGACCTTCGGGTTTAACAGTGGAATCATGAGTGGTTAACCCTTGATGAATTGATGTTTGGCCATGAAAACAAAGGCACACTGGCTGGAGGTTGGCTCCTGAATCAGCCCAGCTAAAATCATCTGAACCAACAGCTCAGTTTTCCTTCAGTCCTGTACGTTTTCCCCTGACATGTAAACTCCTGAAATGCTGATGCTGCACTCTCCCTAAAGGAGAGCTTTCAGAAGGATTTTTCTGATTTGGAAAAGCAACATTTTATTAGAATGAGTGCATATGCAGTGGGAATAACAGCAGCATGGGGAATTTCAAGCTTTGTTGAGTGGTGTTAGTTAAATGTTTGATACTTTTCCCAAGAATGTTTTCCACTTGAAATGACAATTAATTTGTGCCTGTTGTTCACATCTCTGAGCGTTTGCTTTGCACAACAGCAAAACATCTGCATTGCTCCAGGCCAAACTAATATGAATTACCAAAAGAATTGTAATTTACCCATTTAGACAATTGCTGTCAACGGTTTGACAGCTGAAAAAGTTCCCTGGTTTTGATTATCCCCACAGTCAGTCTTGCCCAGCTGACTAATTGCTCCATAAATGATGGGTTTTCCATGAAGGTTCACACTGCATGGGAAAGAGGGAGCCCTGAATAGAGCTTGATTAGCCAAAAGGTAATAAATAGCCAAATGCTCCCCATGGGGACAATCAAATGAACTAAGTCAAAATGTGTCTTTTTGCTTCATCACTGATTATATGAATATACCATGACTCTGTGTGGGTAAGCATAGCAATTCTGGGGCAGAATATACGATACTAAAAGAGTATAAAAATGCTGGTACTGCTTTCTAACCTGTGAAATGTGCAACTACTGTGGCTTCACAAACCAAATCTAAGTTTAAATTGAAAAAGAAAGCTGCTCAGAGCAATGGTCTATATTTTTGCTTAGTATCTTGATGAGGTTTTAAGTTTAGGCTTAGTCTGTGGAAAAATGCTGCACTCTAACCATACCCTTTACAGCTGATTTGACAATGAAATCTATAAGAATATTAGGCTATAACCATATAAAAATAATTAAAAACCATATGAAGAAGGAAAGAAATCAAAACTTCTTCCTGAATTGATGTAATTAAATTGTAGCCTTCTGTCAGGATAAAATGCAGACAGTGATGGTTCCTACTCTACTAATTCTGCATTAATACTTGGTACAAATGCTTTGGGAATATTACAAGCTGCTTTGCTGCCCACATTTCAAGAAAGTGAAAAAACAGAAGACTGAGAAGAACACTCTGGGAGTTGTTAAAGTATTACAAACATTCTGCAGACAGTCTTGAGGAGCTTGCATTTAAATTTAGTGAGGCAGCAAGAGCACAAGGATCGTAGGTCACAGATATTTCTGAGAAGGAAAATAAGTGCAAATACAACTTTCTTCAACCTAGCAGGGAGGCACAATAAGATTCAGGGACCTTTCTATGAAGTCAGATGGCTCCAGAGTAGAAATGAGGTGCACACACAGCGTTCCTCTTTGGAATTCTGTAGCTGCTAACATCAAAAATACAGCAATTTTACTCCATCTCTTCTTATCACAAATGGCTTTAGCCTACATTCTTTACCACAGCTCAAACCCATTTTTTTCATAAGTGTGGGCATGGCCACACAGCTCTGCTGACCCACAGTGGGGAGAGTTTCTGCTGGGAGAACATCTTATTTTTGATGGCTCTGGGGGAGGTGGGGGAAGAGCTCCACACACTGAAGGATGTTACAAACCACATAAAGCAGGACTGTTCAGTGGTCATGACAAGAGTTTCTCTGGGAGAGGCAGGGAATCATCCCAGCATAGGATGATTTTCACAAGTTTTCTCCTTGGGAAAACTCTCAAGACATCTTAAAATATTAATTTCTCTATTATAGGGAGAGTAAGGTGCAAAAGTTTTTAACTTGTCAGTTAATTCTGGAAAATGGGTCAGATTGAGACACTGGTTGAATCACAGTTCCTGACACAGAGCATCTGGAAGTTATTTTTGACAAGTAAGCATCATTTCCATGTCATCCTTTCACTACAGTTAGAAAAAGGAAACATTTCTGCAAGCTTCCTCCTTGATCTACAGCCCTATATTTTGTACACAGCCCTTTGCTTATTAGATTTCTGATCTAATTGAAATCTATTAGTTTAATCTATTTTTCAGTATTACCTGATGATACAGGCAGGCAGGATTTACAACCCTAACTACCACCTGAGCATTCAGAAATCCCCAGAGGACAGAAATCCTCCTCTCCTGCTATTTACAGCTGCAGCAAAGAAACCCAAGAACTACAAAATTAACTATAAATTTTTCTCTGCAGATTTCTGAGACAGAAGAATGCAATACTCTACCAAATCCAAAATCCCCACTGTGCAGGGAGTCCAGAAGGGGTCAGGAGGAGTGGAGCCACTGGTGTAGCCACACAGGAGGGTGCAAACTGAGGTCAGAGGATTTTGGCACTGGGAGAGGGGAAGATCCCACTTCCCTGCAGAACCAACAGTGAGGCTGGGAAAATGTCACTTGGCATAACTATGGCAACTATTTCATTGTTAATTGGTGTAAGGAGCAAAAAGAGTCCAGACTTCACACATCTCAGCAAAACATCAACAGCAGAAACAGTGACAATCTGCTGGAGAGAATCCTCCATGCCTGCCTGCCTTCCTTCCTGCCTTCCTTCCTTCCTTCCTTCCTTCCTTCCTTCCTCCCTCCCTCCCTCCCTTCCCTTTCCTTCCTTTCCTTCCTTCCCTCCCAGAAGAGATTCAAGCACCTGTGTGGGAGGTTGTCTTATCACACAAGGTAAAATACACGTGTCAAATTAGTCTGGAAATGAAACCAATAGAAACTCCTCTCCATCTTAGGTCTTGAGGCAAAAAAAAAAGAAAAAAAAAAGTGAGGAATAAGGGGGTGGGGGGGTGGGAAGAAAAGAGATGAATGTCAAGACTCCAGGGAGCTGTAAAAATTTATTCTCTTGGAAGTTGTCTCTTAGCTGCAGAAGGGAGCATGCAGAGGAAGGGCATGTAGCCAGGAATATCCACCCCTGTTTGTTAAAAATTAAGAATGGGTGCTCCTCTGATCCTACCACTCCATGGCAGGGGCAGAGATGATCCCTAAGGTCCCTTCCTCCCCAGGCCATTCCATGATTCTGTGATTCTCTTTGCCTGTGTGTTGTGCTTACCACACATGCATGGCATGAGGAGGACACTGAACACCTTCCTGCTCCTGGAAAGCCAACAGCACAGCCCTGACTGCCTCCAGAAGGCTCCTCCATGGCCACTGCCACATATTTCAAACCACTTTGAGTAGAATAAATGCTGCAGAAAGCCATTGTTGTGTGGATTCTGTTGCACAGCTCGTGTGAGAGAGTGAAAATTTCAGAGTCATCTGAGTAGTCCTGCAATAGCCAGCAGTAGCCAAAAGCAAGTTGGACATGGAGCCAGCTTTGATTTCACTCAGCTCTACTGAGGCTCCACCAAAATAAATCTTTCACCATCGTTTTCTCCCCTTCTGCCAGCCTAACATCACTAAGGAAGAAATCACAAAGGCTTAATTTCCCTTTTAAAGAGTGAAACTCTGCCACTCGCACACCTGCATCTCAGGACTCCTCCAGAACAAAGGCAGGCTGCTCTAATTCACCCTTTTCTGTGCCTTCCACAGCCCCATGTGAGGTGTTTTCGCTGGCAGAAGATGCTGGTGTTGGCAAGTGCTCCCCTCAAAGCTCTGCTCTCCCTGGCAAAGCTCTGCACTGCTCCGTGTGGGAAGAGGGCATTGGCAGCTGGCACATCCCCAGAGCAGTGACAGGGCTTGCCAGCTTGGAACCAAAGCTGGGCACTTGTCACCCAGTCTGTGCTCTAAACAGTGGGAGGAAAAAATAAAAATGACCTGGCTGAGCACAACAGCTGGGTTTGGCTTCAGATCAGCACAACTCATCCCATCTGCATGGTGGGAGGGCAGTTTCCTTGGGAGCATCATGGCTGCAGGGAAATCCAGCTGCAGGGAAATCCAGCTGCAGATAACGTGGAGGGGAGAAATGTGGAGACACTTCATCTTCATGGTAGGAGCCATCTGACTTCATTAAAGGTGGCAGCTAATTTAGGAACTGGAAGGAGGCAAATTGCAATTTTGGTCACAAAATAAATCATCCCAGTAGTGCTCACAGCTGAATAGTCATGACATGGATGTTATGAACAGAAGACAACCCCAGCTTCTCTGCTGCTTTTGGAGCAGCAATCCAGGGCTGCTATCCTGGCATTTCACCAGAAGAGAGGGGAAAAAATGTTACAAACACAAGCTGCGCCTGGAGCAGATAAAAGGAGGGAAAAAATAGTAAACAAAAAATGAAAGAGATGTATCTATATAAAAGATAAGCTGCAAAGTGTCAAACTGAATCAAAGATAGATCAAGGCAGATCATCTTGGCTGCACAGTAGAGTGACTTAGGGAAAATGAGTGCAGGGAGTTTTCAGCCTTTCTTTCACTTCCTTAAAAGTTCATTTAAATTCACTAATTCACTTCCATGGATTTCCCCCTGATCTTCTCATGGGAATAGAACATTCTGCTGCATGTTCTACCCCGTTTTGTGAGAAATACTTCAGAGGAACTCAAATTTATGTGTTGTTTTCAACAGTTTGACATTTCCAAGCCAGCCACAGGGAAACAATTCCCGGCACAAGAGCTCCTCTCCCTTTGAGCCAGTCCCAAGCTGCAGCTCCTGTCTGGAACTCAAAATCTGAGAGCCCAGCTGGCCACAGGGAGGGAGGTGGGAGAAGACTAAGGATGGGTCTCTCCATTACTGCTTTGCTGCAGCTGGGACAGCTTTGAACTTTTGCCCAGAGGTTTCCCAATCTGTTTTTCCAAGAAAAAAAAAAAGTCACCAATTAGCTTTTATCCATGTCCTTCCTCAGATCATCTCTAGCTGTATTTTCCATCTCTGAATGTCCCTGGATTGCAGGAGCTGCTTCTGGGCTGCTCTTGAGAGCGTGAACAGCACGACTGCTCTAGGAAATCCACAATATTCCCAGTGCCTCCAAACAGACTTCAGCTGCAGTAGCAACCCCACACTGCAAGAGGTTGCCTTCATCTCTCAGGACGTGTGAGATGGCCTGTGCAATCCTTGCAGCTGCAGAGGTCACGTTAATTGCACGTTAAATACTTTCAGTTTAACGCAGAGAGAGCTTCTCTCCTGTGCCTGATGCGTTTGTAATGCGCTGTTTACACACTGCAGTCAGTGACTGATGGGCATTTAGCACAGAGCTCCATAGCTCCACGTCCTGTGCTCTGCCCAATCCCCCCTGGCAGGGTGAGCAGGACTTCTAAAAGCTGCTAAAACCTCTGGTTCTCTCACACAGCTAAAACAGGGGGAGTGGATAAGCTCTGACTGATTCACCTGAGATGAAGTGAACCCGGGTGTGTTCTTCACGCCCAGTCTTGACTGTCAGAGGGAGAAGAGCTGGAAGCACTGCAGGATCTCTCTCTCCACCTTGTCTCTAACTCCCCTGGAGCTACCAAGATGTGCACAGAGGCAGAAGGGCTGAGTCCTGCAGTGCACCCAGGCCTCAGTGAGGCATCTTCCTGCATTTTGGCAGCTCCAACACTGCTATTAAGGGCCCTGCCAAAATCGGGGTGACCTCACTGTGGCCTTGCAGTGCCTGAAGGGAGCCTGCAGGAGAGATGGAGAGAGACTCTTGACAAGGGCCTGGAGTGGCAGGACAAGGGACAATGGCTTCACACTGACTGAGAGCAGGGTTAGATTGGATATTGGGAAGGAATTGTCCCCTGTGAGGGTGCTGAGGCCCTGGCACAGGGTGCCCAGAGAAGCTGTGGCTGCCCCTGGATCTCTGGCAGTGTCCAAGGCCAGGCTGGATGTGGCTCTGAGCAACCTGGGACAGTGGCAGGTGTCCTGATGGAATGAGATGATCTTTTAGGTCCCTTCCAACCCAAACCATTCTACGATTCTGTGATCCTGTGATGTACCACAGACCATAGTACCAGTGGGTTTTTGATTTGAAGTAGAAGATAAAAAGAGATATTCATCTTCCATAAAGAGAAAACCCACAAGCCATGAGAAGCTCATGCTTGGCAGTCTGGGTTTCCATCTGTGCAAATCCTCAGTCAGCACTCATGGCTCATATTGTGGTGCTCCACATCTCGTCACGGGGGTGTCAAAAGCCAATCTTAGAAACCAAAAATAAGAAAACTCCAACCAATCTATTGCTTATTCCTCCCACACAGACCCCAAATGACTTCACCTCACTTTATAAATGGCCCTGTTCCCAAATCCAGACACAGAAGACTATGAGGGCTTTGCAGATGCTTTTGGTTCACTTTTGTCTACCATAGCTACTGACAAGTTTCTTCACATTCACAGAACTAAAGGTATTATCCATTTCCAAGACCTTCTTTCACCAGATGGACCCAGAGACTACATCTATACCAACAAATCATGCCCAGTGATTCCCTTTAGCCAGTGTTGCCCACATCCATAATTAATATCAACTCCTGTGCAAAACAAGAGCCTGGCACAAAAAGCACTTTTGGGAATGGTCCCTGGATTATCCTAACTTCTAAACTGCGCCTGGAAAACATTTGGGAGACCCCCAGCTGCCAAAGGCACAGAAATCATGCTGACAGCTCCCTCATACAAGTGGTTGTGTTCATCCCTGGAAGGGATGCAGCCATAAAGTCTCTGGCAGTGACAAATCATGGATCATAACTCATCCTCACTTCTCCAGCATGGGAACCCAGAGAGGACAACCCAAACCACCAGGAGTGTTACACTGCACTGAGACCCATCTCCTCCTGCTGAAGTGAGTGCTCTCACTGCTACAATCAAGTCATTATCAGACACAAAACAACATGAACAATAACCTGAGTCTGACAGCAATATTAAAGACTTGCAGGGATGTTGGTAATTCCCAACAATTTTAACAGAAATGTATGCTATTAGGAAGATTTTTCAATATTTATTTCTGGGCAGTTTGATTTCTGCTCAAGTCAAGCTGAAGTAGAGTTTCTAGTTCTTTCTCCTTGAGATTTTTAGTGAACTGAGCTTGAACTCATCTTACGATTTTCTTAATCCTGTGTAATTTTTCTAGAAATCCTTCTACTCTTCCCTTTAAATCCAGACCATCTGCCCACAAGTTTCTTTAACATGGAATTGAACTTTTCCCCTTACACATCCGTCTGAAATCAGAAAAGTCTGGTTCATATTCTGTTTCATTAATTGCATGGCAAAAGACTTATGAACTATTGAAAATGGATTAAAACATGAACACATTCCTTATAATCACATTATATCTCGAGACAGGCTTCAACAATCATTTCTTAATGAGAAGCAGAAGGGAGAAGGAAAATATTGTCTGGCAAGTTATGAAATAGTAAATGCCCTGCACTGTAACCAAGCTGGAAAAAGAGGAACCTATTCCTTCATGTGAGGAACATTCCCACCAACATAGTTGGTCCTATATTAGCCCATTATTAAGGAAAAATGTAGGTGCACATCCACACAGAGCAGGCCAGTTTGATAATATGTTTTTTTTTAAAGAAGATAAAAAGAAAATGAAAATAAGAAAAGAAATATAGATCTAAAGATCTTCCCCGAATGGTTTCCATTCTGGCAGCACTGCTGATGCAATGTCCACACAAGGCTCTTGCTCTTGACATGAACCAGTGACAAGAACCTGTCCAAGCAATCCCCATCACTGCTTACTCAGCTATTCAACGACTGGAAAAGAAATTGTTACCTAGTTTGAACTTGAACCAAACACAGAGTATTCTAATCCAGAAAATCAGCCAGCTGAGACAAAAATAACAGATACAAAAGCCAACCAGCTTTAGTTACTGGACTTGGAGAACTCTTTTCTATTTACATCCCCTCTGACTCAAGTCCCTGCAGTGCTGATACCTTCCCAAACTTTACCTGCTAATCAGATCTCTTCAACTATCAATTTTATGCTAGATCCTGGTGGAAAACAAGCAAAAAAAAAAAAAGCCAAGAGGATGCTGAGTTGCATCAACAAGGACACGACCAGCAGACAGAAAGGAGTCATTTTCCCACTCTACTCAGTATTTGTCAGGCCATGCCTGGAATTCTGTGTCCAGTTTTGGTTCCCACCACACAAAAATGATGTGGACAGACTGGAGAGGATCCAGAGCAGGGCACAAAGATGATAATTTTAATTTACAAGGCTTCTTTTTCTGCACAGAGTACTTTAGATCAGCAATCCCACCCTGTTCCATGGGTTTGTGTTGCTGTCAGTGCACCCCGAGCATGGCCAACCTGTGCCAGACATCTGTGAAAGAGCTTGCATAATATCCCTTCCCATTTTCCAGGTACATCTGTTCTGAGCCCTGCCTGGTGCCAGCAGGGTTTGCAGAATTAAGCCCAGGGGATCTATGAACTCAGAATTGCTCATGCTTTTATAAAAATTAAGTTTTATGACAGGCTTAGGCAGCAGGTAATACCCATCTGAATTATGGACAGATACCAGTATTTGTCAGAAGGATGGTGTTTGCATCATCTTCAAAAGCACCTTTTCAGCTGTATTGGTTTTCTGTACTCCTTTTTCTCTTTTGAACTTTTTTTTTTTGGTCAAACAGGACTCCCTTCTTTTTACACAGAATAAATAGTTATTTATCCCTCTTTTCTATTCAGTGCTGTTGCCATGAGCTTTCTAGAGTTCAGACCATCAAAATATGCACCAATGAAAAAGCATTTGCTTCCTCCAGGCTACTTTTGTGGAATTTTTCCCTACAGCATCTGCCTCAGTCTGTCAAATATCTTTAATGTGGAGCTGTAGCAATGCCAGTGGGGATCTGAGTGGGAACAACGTGGGGCTTGGAGGATCTCTCAGAGTGGGGGAGTGGGCAGGGAACACCCCAAACAGCAGGGCCCTGAGGGGAGGGAGAAGTCTGGGGACCAGAAAAGGAGCAAGAGGTGGGAGATGAAATGGAAGAAAAGGAGAAATGTGAAGCACTCAAACAATTGGGAAAGATGAAAGTGGAGATGCTGCAGCCCATTTGCAGCCACCTTCCCCTGTCCCACCAGCTGAGCAGATACACACCCCTCACACTGCCTGGCTGTCCTCCTTTGTCAGCCACAACACCTGCACTTGGGAAAGCCAACAGGGAGCTCCTTGGGCTCCTGAGCAGCCCCAGGGAGGAAACAGCAGCACTCTCACCCCATCAATAGTTCCCAAGCTGGCAGGGCAGTGGGATCAAAGGAAGTGCTCACAGTTTGAACAATCAGGGTTTGGGTTGGAAGGGACTTTGAGAGGCCAGCTGGCCCAACCCCAGAATCAGATGTAGCATTCCAGATGCTGATTCAATGACTTCACATGGGAAAATCCCCTGCCTCAGCCTCCTGGCCACACCACACAGTCACTGGCCACAGCAAGCCCACATTGTTGACTTGACACACAGCTTGCTGCCCTCCCAAGCCCTCCTGCCACAAGGACTGTCCCCAAGCCTGTCCCTCCTAAAAAACACTGCACTTGCCATTTTCCTATCAGACTTAAACTCTGAGGACAGCTGACATCTCTAACAATCATCCATCCTGACAGCTGATAATCCCAGAGCTCAAGCAGAGCTGACAGGCCATGTGCAATCTCAGCCTGAAATGCTGTGTCACTTACCAGACCCAGGGCCATGGGGCTGTCACTCGGGATTTCCTTCCCTTGTCATGTTTTTGTCACACTTTCCCCATCCCCAGACGTGTCTGGTGTGTCACCAAAGGTGGTTTCTCTCCCTGAGCATTTGTCAGAAGCCAGCTGGTGTCCCAATGGCAACGAGTGGTGGATTTGGAGATGGGGAGCATGAGGGAAGCAAAGCACCTGACCTGCTGTGGATGAGTTGTAACATTTGTTAAACTGCTTTTTCAAACTGAATCTTCATTTTAACAACTTGAGCCAAACAATTTTTGGGAGATCTAGATTCCAAATACACTCTGAAAGACATTTTAAATCAAGATAAAAATTCTCTGTTATGGCACAGGGTTGTACAAGAGAATGCAGCTGAACTATTTTGAGCTTTGTCTTGTCTCTCACATGCATATATTCAGTTTCATCTTTTCACTGGAAAATCTTACACTTGCTTGATTTTCAAGAACTTTGTCTTATTTTGGAATACTTCTTTTTAAATTTAAACACCACACAGAATCTGATGGTAATTCAGCACACTGAGTTGTATTTTATTTTTAGTATCCTGGCAGATAATTTCTAAAACAGGGATTCTGAATAGCATTTCCTCATCATCTATGTTTTTTGGTAGTAAGCCTGCATAACACAGTAAAAGAACATTCCCTTTTTGGGAAAGTACTCTATGTCTTATGAAATATTTTTGCATAATAGGTCTTTGCAGGTAGATCTGCAAGTATCACCAGTTGTAATCCGAAAAAATGAATACAAAGCTCCAAGAAATCAATGCATAAATCCTGCCTGAAAATTACCTAGAATCCTTTTTTTTTTTTTAGTGGTACTGACTTCTTTCTCTTTGGCAGTATATGTAAGTACTTGATTTTTTAAAACAATTTTTTAAGATGTCTGCATTGCTTGTATTGGTTAAGAAAACCCTGGGCTTTTGCTCAGTTATGGGTACATAATAAAGGAAAAATATGAAGTGGATGAACTGACATCAAAATACTGAAAACACTACAGTGTTTTTGAGAATTCTCAGCTTTTTGAGAACTGGATCAAAATTTTTGAGACAAGGACAGGGTCTAAACCACATTACAGTCTTACCCCTGTTAAATGCCTACAAAACAAAAGGAGTCTGTAGCAGAGTGGATCAGAGTAAATAATTCCACCTCCCAGTATCTTTCAAGAAAATTAAATTAGTTCTTTTTGTTCTTTACAAAAGGGACCCATGCAGACCTTTTAACAGCAAGTAGGTGAGTCCTAACATTCTTTCATAAAAATATCCAGATATCCAAGGGGGTTGCATTTAAATCTCTCTTTAGTCAGAAGTCTACTTGAGATATCTAAAGCCTTTTCACCAAACCCAAGATATGTGTATGTATATATATACACATATATTTGTACACAGAAATTAAATAGAACAAGTCGATTAAAGAAAATGCAAAAATGTTCTACTTGTAAATTTTAAATTTCATCCCCAGACTTGCAGAACTTGAAGTTCTCAGGGAAGAGGCCACGAGTTGGAGGTGAGTAAGATCTGATTTGACAACCTCTGAAAACAGCGAAAAGAAACCTTGTAATTGAGATTCTGTGGAATTCTAAGACTTTTACCTCAAAAAGAAAGAAGTAGGACCAGAAAAGACTGCAGGGATGGACATTGAGATGGACATAGTGCAGTATCTGTGGTTGTGGCACACTTAAAATATTCTCTAAGCAGATATGGCAACACAAAATGTCGTGGTGCCCTGGGACTAGTGTTCAACTGGAGGAACTTTGGGCAGGCAGCTTGTTTATTTCAAGACTCCAATTCTCTCAGCCAGAATTTTTAGAGTTCTTTAAAAATATTTTACCTTAATATCCAAGAGACTGCAAAGAATTGGTCCTCGTTGACAAAGAGCAGCAATTTGACATGAAGTGGTTGATCAACTTGAGGTGTTAAGGAGGCAATCTGCAGCAGAACTCACAACTGAAGGCTTTTGTCCCAAGTCCCACGTTTGCTCCTGAAAATCCTCTTCCTGAAGTTGTTACTCACATTACCCACAATTTCAGTGGTCGTTAGGAAGACAGCGCGTGCTGCACATCATCTGCTGCCTGATGGAGGCTGACATCTCACTGCTGCTCAACAGGCTGCAGCAAAATGTCCCAAGCAGCTGGTAGATCCCAGCGTGCCTCGACTCCACCAAAGATGCATCAACTCCACAAAACCTCTCAACAGTCAGGCAAAATTGCACCAGATGGGAATATCTCCATTAACCCATCCTCATCAACAGCACTGCAGCTCTCTCTGCCAGCTGCCCTTTGCATTTAGGAGTGTGTTTTCCACCAGACACCCAGATCAAACAGCAGAAGATGTGCAACACTTCTGCTAAAATGCTGTGCAGGGATGAACTGGAAAAACACATCAAGGAAACAGATACTTAGAAGCCAAAAAGTAGCAGCCACACCAGGCTGTCCAAGCTGGGTACGTGATGGTGGGCTGGAAATCTGGGTGGAAAAGGATTTAAAGTGAGATACCAAGAGAGTTTTCCACATTGGATGTGCTTCTCTTGTCCCAGCCATGACCTTCGCTTCACAGTCAGGCATCTCCTGTCAAAGCCAGACAGAAGGAATTCTGAGGCCCTGGTACTGCCAACATTTTGCCTTTTCACAGAACATCTTCATGCAAAGAATGAGTATCTGTGTATCAAGGTTAAGGGCTGGGAAGAAGAGGCACAGGGGCTAAACAAAAACACCTGGGATCAGTGGTGTAACTAAGGTAGGATTCTTTTCCAAAGGAAAAACTGCAAGACATCCCTTTCAAGTGGCATTTCACCAGCTCAAAGTGCAATGTACCTTCAAGGACCTGGAGATCTGACCTGGGTTTCCCACCTTCCAAGGCAATTTTGCCTTCATGAAGAAGCACTGGCAGAGGCATCCTGCACAGAAGATTCCACCCATGGAGAGCTCCCCTGGCAGGAGCTGTCAGAAGCAAGGAGTTCTCATTTTCTGAGCCCTCACTGCCATCTGACCCTCTTTGCAACAGGATGAAATCGAGACAGTCACCCTGATGGAGATGGTATATTCAAAAAACTAAGAAATATTAACAGAATAATGGGGAACTCTCATTTAATCACTGTGTAGGAACATGCATTTAGAGAAAGGAAATAAATGTGAGAGAGCCAAGGAAAGGTAAAGCATAATCTGAGGATTTCTAGCATAAACACAGTCACTGGGATTATCCTTGACTGGCTATTCATATCAATTTACATCAGCAATTTACATCTGCCCACACCCCAGCAAACTGGAAGTTAAATGGTCTCACACTCATTTTGAAACACAGGTTTTTGACAAAGAACCACCATGGCTGAAGGAAAGGGAACTTCTGTCTTTCCCTCTTACCTCAGCAGAGACCACCTTTGCTATGGATAATCCTTCCAATAAAATCAAAACAGAGATGTTTGCTTTTTGAGACCTCCCAGGCTGAGGAACTCTACTCCAAGTGTCCCTGGAGTGGCCAGGATTATCTGACCCTTTATCCTCCCTTGCTTTTAAAGGGGGCTGAGGTGGGGAGGTTTGAAATGTAAAGAGGAACAGGAAATTACCTTCATTATTTGGACATACTGGGTTAGACAGCGAGGAACAGAGAGAAGAAAAAGAAGCCCCACAAATACTCTTTTCATTTCTTAAAATGGCGATATTTATTTGTTAAGATAATTAATTTCAAATAATGAATAACATAATAGTTAACTTTGAAAAACTCCATCAAAATTAAATGAAACAATGAGCCTGTCCCTTCTGATCATGCTCATTAAGACTCTGCAGCTATGAAAAAAGGCATGGGCTACTATAAAATCGTTATTTGTTTCCATCCACTTGCACAAACATTATAAATAAGACTTCCCTTATAAAAATCACATGAGATGCTTGTGGCACATTTTGTAAAATGCAACTAGAAAAAGACAAGATACTGTTAATAAATAATACATTCAATAACAAAGCAATTTTTGCTATTGAGAGACATCTAGACATTTTGGGGTACAGTCACCATGAAACCACCTGAAAAAGGGACATTCTTCAAAGGAGCACTGCACACTACTTGAAAAATGAACAAATTCTACTGACATAATCATAGAAAATACATTATTGCAGGGCAAAGAAAGAGATTCCCTTAGTCCTTGTAACAGTGTTGGCTGACAGCAAACATTTGCTACATTGGAGAGTGAATTAGATCGAAGCCCTAATCACAAGACTCAGAACAACACCATGCTTTGGGATGTTTTACACACTCCACACAAGTACCTTTGCCCCTGAGCGCGCCAGAAAAGCAACGATTTGGGATGTTCACCCAAGTGCTCCTGTCATTTGGACACGAAATCCAGCCTGTGAAGCTCACACACATCAGGAATGAGACAAGAAGTATTACACGCCGGGCACTGGAGGTAGGACAAATCCATGGAATTATGCAATCTCAGAGGCATAATGGTTTGCTTATCTACTTTAAAATCACCTCAAGACATCGAACTACCACATTACCATCACACTTTTTCAACAGACTGGGCAAGAGAAGAAGGAATGCAAATGAAAGTAGTAGAATTTACCAGCTAACACTGACATCCCACATCACATGGCTCCCTTGGGAATATTGTGAGAGCAAAAATGGCAACTGTGCCCAGTCCCTAAAGAGCCAGGAGAAACCTTGTGTCAGTCCTGCCTGGGCTTTGCACACCAGCATTCCTGCAAACCACAGACTGATCCCAAATCTTGTTTTCTCCAGCACAGAGCTCCTTCCCAACACCCCTTTATGGCCTGGCAGTGCCACTGATCCAAACACCACTTCCTGGAGGCTTTGTCCCCTCACAGGCAGGCTCAGCCACAAAGCAAGAGGTCTGAGATAGTATGACAGAGAAGGTGACAGCAGGGACCTTGCAACTACAGGGAGAAGCAAACAGAAGCTTTCCAGCAGTGCTTCCTGGGCTGCTTGCCTTCAAATAACCTGGTTTGTTCCCAAAGTAAAACACACCAGGGAGCTGGGATAACCCCAGTGATGTTCCCTGGTCCCCTGGCTGGGCAGATAGTCAGGATGGCTGCAACTCCAACAACACATGTTGGTGCCTTGGGAAATCACTGACTTCTTGGAAATACCTCAGCGAGGTAAATGCAAAATGAATGATTTTGAAAAACCTTTCCCCAGCCCGTTTCTGTTCTGATCAAGCATACAACTCCTCCAAGTTGTGGCTGTGCCTACAAGAAATGGAAAGATTTCACAGGGGTTTAGTTTGCACTTCAGCTTCTAGCCATAAGCAGCAAAAAGCACCAAAGCACAGTCACTTATCTCTGGCCCAGGGACAGACCATGGGATGCAGGATGTGGGCAGGGAACACATGGCATGGCATCACCAGGGAACCTGACTGCTCTCCCAGCCAGGGCAGCACCGTGAGCCCATGCCTGGGAATAAATCAGATGGGCTGGAAATGCAACTAGATTGTCCCTTACAGTGCTGGAAAGAAGCAGATTTCACTTTAGGAAGAGAGCAGTTTGTTTATTACCATCCTAATGGTAAAGACCACCTTACCAAATGTGAGTATGAAAAGGAGAAATAGTCAAAAGGGGATGTGGTTCACTGCAAAACCTGCAAGAATTATCTTCTTTCAATTTCTCTTCTCTTTTCAGTATTTTTACACTACAGAGCTCATACTAATAATCCATCTCAGGGACACAGGGACATTCAAATAAAAACACATGCAGGTTTTTACATTCATCATCATCCACATGCTACATTTCACAGTTCATTATCAGAGCAATGTATCACTCTAGAAATTCTAAACATCACAGCGAGGCACCTTTAATTTCCTTGGTGTCTTTGCTTGTTTGCTTTTCTCTGGAGCTTTCAGAAACAGCCAGATGGAAACAGCATTAACACACGTTAAAGCCACGTGTCTGGTGTGTGTAACAAATAGAAAAGCTTAGAGGTCCTTGTAACTTCCATGAGACATAAAATAAAAACAAAAAATATTTGTATCACCATGGCAGTTACAGACCATTATTGAGGAGAAAACTTGTTTTTAACTGAAGCTGAAGGATATCTTGGAAATTAATTTTTATTTTACTGACATCTGATTGACTACGAGTGTATTAAGGTATTCCACAGATTCACAACGTGACTGTGTTCAATTTAGGATAAAACCCAAAGACACTTTGCAGCCAAACTGGGGTTTATGAAAGCCAGAAAATCTTTCAGCTTTTAAAGAGGAAGGTAATTTGTTGAGATTTCATCACTTAAAACATAAGAACTGTTATGAAAATATTGTGCACAACACATGAATTAAGCATAAGACCAACATTTTTAAGAAAACCAGCATTTGAGATTAGAATTACGCCTTAGATATAAATTGTGGTTAAAAAAAAAAAAGAGAGAAGAAAAAAGGATTTCTTCCCTGCAAACACTATCAGAAAAGAAGAATTGCAGTCGAAAAGCAGGGGGAAAAGATCATCCCATTCCATCAATAAATTGTAACAAAATTATTTGACAATGAGTGGAAACACTCACAGACATCAGATCCATCAAGAATAATAAATTACTTGAGGATATCTAATTCCCAGTCACAGCCAGTGAATGGTGAAGCTTCCCACTGTAGAAAAATCCCTTTTTTCATTTCCACTTGGCTCATCCAATACACTTGACAGATCAAGCAGCCCATGGATCACTTCCATGAAACAAGGATGTGACACAGATCGTGATCTGATTTCAATCTGTGACTCCTTCCTGTGAAGTTTGAAATGCAGTGAGATTTTTGCCTCATGAAAGCAACCAACAAACAGCATCAAGGTCTGCACTTGTGGGGAAAAAAGAATGGGTAGAACACAGAATAGGAACCTTTGACTAAGTGCTTTAAAATAATTTGAAATTTTCATAGGACGAATTCCCTCAGGTTTGAGGACAACTGGTTCAAATCCAGGCAATTCTATTGCTTTGACACGAGTCAGAACAGTGAAAGAGAGCAGAGAATTTGGTTTATGAATTGAAGGGCATGGCAGAGAGGAGAAAACCTTCTTTTCTCATTTAAAATGCACAGCTTTTTTTGTTTCCTACAATCCAGGTGTTCCCTGAAGGTAATGTTCTTATTTGTACTTCCTAACAATGGGGGAGGATTTTAACACAAAAGCATAAATTCACTCAGATAAAAGGGGTGGTTCATTTGCTTGTTTTCACTGTTCAAAACAGACAACCTTAGTAAAATTCCTGGGTTTTTTTCACTTTACTTCCCAAGCATGAGTTAACTAATTCTGACAACATCTGTGCTAAAACTAATCTCCATTCACCTATCAGAGACATCACCACAGGAAGAAAGGCTTCAAAACTCTGGGATAAATAGTAGTGGAAATAAGAAAGCCTTCATTTAATGATGAGTGAATAGAGTAGTACTAGGAAGATGTAAAATGCTGCATACAAATATTGATAAACCTGAAGTGTTTTTTGTCTGTTATTTAGAGCCAGAGGAAAGTTCAATGTAGTGCAGAGAAAGTTTTAAGCAACTTGTGAACACAGCAAGTTTCACCCCAGCAAAACACGAGGGAAAGAGAAGCAAAGGAATAAAGACCTAACATCTATTACTAACTTTGAGTTCCAAGCATTTAAATGCTTCCATCCCTTTACCTTTACCAGAAATAGTGTCCTTTTGTGCTTTTATTGCCTTCCTGATCTTTGTCTACTTCTTTGGCCACCACTACTAAATGACATCACATGAACAAATTTCAGAAGAGCTGAACCTCTGTCCTGAGCTTGGTTTTCTTTTTTTTTTGACTACACTAGGAGTATAACTTTTCTTTTTTTTAAATCTATGGACACCACACAGAATAATCTAGAATTGGAAGCTTTGCAGAAGTATGGACTTGAATACGAAGCTAGAAGTGCAGAATAATTTGGGAACTAGGGAAACTTCACAAATCTCTGACATGGTTTCTTCAGTTATTAGTGCATTTTAGGAGAAAAAAAAATAGGGGATATTTTTCACATATAAAATTTTTGCAATTTTTTCCCCTCTAAATTATTTGAAAGTAATTCTTCAAGATACTAAGCAGCACCTGAGCCATAGACTTCAGGCTATTTTGTTTGTATTTATGTAAGTGTGTACCTCTCTATTATTCAGGGAGTCTCCAGAGACCTCTGAAAAGGGTAAGAGCTCTGACTGACTCTTTGTTTCTTTTTCAATGCAAGGTGATGTGGATGAAGAAGAAAAAGAAAAATCTCCTGTTTCTGCCTTTGCATGGAACAATTCTTAGAAATGCTTATGGAGTGGGAGTTTCAAGAGCACTGAGAGCTGATCTAACCCAATATTGGCTCAGTGGGGATTTCATTATTGATAGAAATAAAACCACAGCGGTTTTCTGGAAGTGCTGGCACTCTGCAGCATCAGGCAGTCACCTTCCAGTGACCTCCTCCTATATGCAAGTCTCACACTCAGATAAAATGGCTTTTGGATACCCAGATAAAATAATTTTTATGGATATGTTTTGTAAGAGGCCAAACCATGCACCATGACCAAATGATAATACACTACAGGACATAATTTCCAGGCATTTCCATGCTCCTTGGAGTTTTCAGTCCAAAGTGCAGGCCTTTAAAACCAGTAAACACATTACTGATCTGCAGGATCAGAGTCCTTGAAGGGTCCTCACAGAACGAAGAAATATCACTCAGCAGTGGGAGATATCAAGGAGGCAGAGCCGTGGCTAAAATATCCTTTTTTCTGCCAGTGCAGCACACTCTGTGTCATCTGCCCAAACTCTACAGCTCAAGAGGCAGCAGTCAACTCACATGCTCAAAGGAGTCTTGCCAGACTACTCCAAATCAGCATTTTCCTGAAAACTGGACATCTTCTGGCAGTTCTACACTGCATATGCATGATGGGTACCCAATAAGAACACTTCCTGAAGAAGGAGTGTTTATTTTCAGCACATGGAGGGTTCATAAAAAAAAAAAAAATTCAGGCATTTTCTACAAAAACCCATGCACAGAAGAAAAAATGAGTTGTGAATGTGGCACTTTTGCAGAACACCAAAATCTTTGTTGGAGATACCTGAGTAGAGACTTGAATTGAGGTCTCAGTGCTCCAGATTATGCAGTTCAAATCAAAATTGCTTTTCCTCTGTGCATTTACTTTCAGTGAAAATTTTTCATTTACTACTGAGATAATCACAAAATAACAAAGCTTCCTGCAGAAGGAAGATTCCTTAAGTTGTTGACAAGAATTTAGCTTGAAATGCATTAAGCTTCTGTAATTGTTTCCTTCCAATAAACAGAAAATGATGCAACTCATCTCTGCTATGGGTCCCATCTGAGCGAAACAATTAATTGAATATACAATTAGAAATCAGCAGGAGCTGTCCAAAAGGTACTTTAGTGTTTTACTGAACACCATCTTATTCATAAACCCAGAGAACAATTACTGCTGGCGCTGCTTTCTTAAACTCACTCTGGATTCACTCATGGGAGTTAAATCCAGGATAAATTGAGGGAAAAAAAGGGTTTAACTTGGAAGGTGAAGACATCAACTAACACAGTAAATTCCACATGGTCAGAGTGCTAAAGGTTCCCTTGCCTTCCAGGGTCCCAGCCAGGATAAATATTCAGCTCAGCACAAAGCTGAGCCCCTCCACAGCTGAGGGAAAACACAGACAGAAATTTCAGATGCAGCTTTAATAGGACCTCCAGAGACTTGCCAGGGATTCCAAGTGCTGCTGGAAGCAGGCTGGCCTCCAAAGGGATGAGCTGCCATCCTTTCCAGCAAGCCCAGCACTGCTGGCTGAGAAGCAGGGCAGGGCTTACAGTGCCATGGGTGATTATGTGGGATCACAGAGCTCCCAGAGCTGCTGCCCTGCTCCTGAGCCTGCCCAGGGTGGCCTCGGTGGGCACAGCAGAGCCACAGCAGTGGCCACAGCAAACCATCCAGCCCTGGGGAGAAGGCTGCAGCTGCACTCTGTCCTGCACAGCTGGATCTCACAGCCACAGCTGGAGCGTTTGCACAGTCCTGCAGAGAACAGCCAGGAAAAGCCTGAATCTGGCAGTTCCTCTCCTCTGGTTGTGCAGAACCTACCCAAGCATTTGCAAATAGCAACACTCTTCCCCCCCAGCCCAAGAACAGCTGAAAAGCACAGGGAGGTTCATTCTGAAGCACATGAATTAAGATGAAGAGGCTAAATACACCAGGGCTCAACCTGCTGCAATAAAAACTGATGGAAATGAATACTCAGGGAGGAATGAGTAGCTGTTTAAGTACTCACTGCTGCCAAAAAAACATCAGCCAGTGAGGATAGGTTAAGCCTCCTGCTGGCTCTTTGCATTCCGCTAAGGGAAATGAGTTTGTTAATATTTAACAAAAGAACTCTAAGTCTTTTACTAATTGCTCTGCTCAGAAACTACAAAAAAGTCAAACATATAATAGATTGCAAGAGATAAAATATGGGAATTCAAGGAAACATATTATTTTACAACAATCACCTTGAAAAACACATCCTTCTTCCATCCTCTTTCTCTTCTCCAGTGAGGGAATTACCAACACCTGGCTGAAGTAATATTTTCTATTTGGAGCTACTTTAAAGTCTTGGTGGATATGTCAACACTTTAGAAGAAAAGCTAGTTCAAATAACAAAATATATTAGCTGCCTTATGGCTGGACACAAAAAAAAAAAAAAAAGACACTTCTATGCCAAAGGGAATGGTCCTCTGGAAGGATAGGGAAGAGAGATCCTTTAGGACGATGGTTTGGGGCACAAATACAAATCCAGATAACATGAAGAGGAGGTCACAGCACAGCAGGGCAGCTACAGTACCCAGAACACCCCTCAAACAGCCATGGAGATGGGGTATAGGCATTTCTGGACAAAGCCTGATGAATTTTGCTTACTTGGAAGTATCAGCTAATGGAAACTCCACCACACCATGTCCTGAAGGAGGCCATGACTCAACATAACAGCTGGTAAGTCCCTTTTTATATCTGTGTTTTGGGGGGGGTGGCAGCAGAGAACAGTTTGTCCTGCCTGTAACCTGGACTTCCTCCAATACTTCCTAATCTATGAAGCAGAAGAAGAGTCAGAGAGGCAGCAAATGGTGAGATGGCACTCACCTCCTTCATCTTCCTCACTTCTAGATCAAAGGTGCCTTTACTCCTTGATCACAGGCAAGAGTGAGCCTGATATTCAGTCAGTATTCACCAAGCTGTTCCCAGGAATGGTTTTCCATAACTGTGACATTTTAGGACACTGAGTTTCAAAAAGCAGATGCTTAGCTTAGTTTCAGCTCTCACAGAGGTGCTAACTCAGCTGCCTAGATAACAACATGATTTTGAGGAAAATAATGAAAATATGGAAGTAGTCAAATTGAAAAAAACAGCCAACATTTCTATATTCCATAAAACTTCACCTGTAAGAGAGGCTTAGACCTTTGACTTTAGTGGTTGCCTCACACCAAATTTGGTATCTTCATTCCAGCAAAAATATAAAAATACAACATTCATGAGCAAGAGTTCCTAGCACTGTAACAAGGTCTGTGCCAAAATTAGAAATGTTTTTGTTCTCATGAGCACGCCACCCACTCCCTTCTCTAGGATTTTGCTTTGCTGGTTTCTATTTTGCTTGTCTGATTTAGAAAGAGCTCCAGAGGCTTCCTAATCAACAAGGAGGGAAAGTTCTACATAGTTTTGTCACAGGTTCAAAAATTGGTCTTGATTTCCTCAAAAAACATATACAGCCCCAAAAAGACTGCATCAAGAGTGATTTCATAGCTCTTGTAAAGGTGTTTAACTTATTCTCCTTACAAACATGGGACAACGATTCCTATGCAGGCAGAGCAATATTCCAGCATTTCTGTCCCTTGTCATCTCTAAGACAAAATTAATAACTGTGAATATTAACAACTCATTAAGCCAGCCTGAACCAGTTTTTACTGAAGATGAACTGCAGTAGCTTTCAACCTGGCAAAGATTAGGGCAGCTTTAGCTACACTACCAGGGAAATTCAGGGATTGGCAGTGGAAATAGAGGTGCTACAGGAGGGAATTGCACTAACAAACATGAATATTTCAAAAGGCTTCACTGAAAATATAGCAACACAAGTAGTGACCTCCCTCCCAAAGGTGGATCCATTCTCAGGCCCCTCCATGCAATGCCATATTTCATATCAGTGATCCCACACATGGATTTCCCTCCTCCAAGACACCCACAAGGCAAGCCCCACACTCCACATGGATGGAGTGTCTTCACTCCAACATTTGTGTCAGGGAACAGCCACTCTCATGTTCCCAGCTGTATTTTTGTCTTTTTGACTGCTCTTGCCACTAAAGACTTGCAGTACTCTCCTGCATCCCTTTTTACCTGCTGGACAAAAGGCTGATTGCTGGCCAGTGCTTCCATGGACTGACAAGTCAGCTGAAACAGATTTTGCCTCTCAAAAGGAGCATTTGCTTTTGTTTCTCTCCCTTTTTCAACTGCCAGTTTCCTGGAAGTCAGTGAAAATTATTTACCCTTGAAGCCATTACTTCCTCATCAAGCATGGCTGCCTTTGCACAATGCAGTTATACCCACTGGATGTGAATGTGAACAAAGCCAGAATCACACACATCACACACAGCCTGGGTGTCTCCTGCCCCCATAATTCCTTGGAAGCTCTCTCCTAGCAAACATCAGGACTGCAGACACCAGAAGGGACTCTCAAAGGCTCTGTCTTACAGAGGTGGGGAATACAACACCTCCAGGGCACTGGTTGAACATGAGCAAGCCAGACATTACGAAACACTCAACAGAGTTTTCCCACCAAAATACTTGTTTTCCCCTTGCTCTTCTAATCCAATTATTTTCCCAACACGTGGAACAAATCATTACCAAGTGGTTGGAGAGCTGTCAGAGAGGTTCAGAACTGAATTCCTAAGTACTGGTAAAAGTACCAAAAGATGACCAGCAAAGAGGCATTCCCCCCTACCCTCCTTGTTCCCTCCCGCTCTCCAGGAAATGCTGGCATCCTGCTGAAGTGCCATTTTAGCACATTATTCCAAGTGCTGTTCTCACAGATAAGGTAATCTGTGAAGTGCTGAAGAGCACAAACTTGATGCACACCATAAAAACCATACAGGCACCTCTTCATCTCCAAGAAAGGCAGCTCGCTCAAATTCTGCCAGAACAAGCAGCAAGGAAAATATTTTACTTTCAAATCCTTCCTCACCGAGTCCCCACATCACAGATAAAGCACTAATGAAAGGGAATGAATTATCAAGTGTGCTGACTGTACTTTTAACAAAAACATGGACAAAGATAACATGGGCTATGAGGTACATTCAGATTTTCTCAGAACAATAACTAGAACACTCCAAAATCTCCACGTTACCCTTTAGCATTGCCCTGTAATCCTATGAAACAGTGCCCACTTTATTCTTGGAATATCCATATTCCAAAAGAAAATTTTTATGATGAAACACAGGTCTGAAAAGAAAAACATGACCACGTTTTCCTCAGCATCCTACTGAGGTTCATATTTAAAGAAGAACCATGGATTTTGCTTTTTTAAAAAAACTAATTAGGTCTATAGAACTTGCAGCTGGTAGTCTACAAGGAGAGACCTTATCAACACATGATAAGACACATCCCCCCAAATACTAGAACTTTGGAGCTAGAACAGCACAGGAAGTTGCTGTGGAAAGCTGATGACAGTTTTGCTGTTCCAACACCTTGACTAGATTTTCAGTAATAAGATAATAGAAAGAGAACACTGATCTGGATTTTTCAAGTTAATGGAGGTAACATCTTGCAGCTGAAATTGCACTGTGGACTGAGCTGGGACTCTCCTCTTGTCCTCCAGTGCTAAACCAAAGCAAGCCAACAAAAAGATTTCTCATTTCCATGGTGAGAGGACCATCTGCTGCCCAAGTAATAACCCAAAATAAAACAGTCCTTCAGGCACTCTGCACACTGACAGAATTCACCACTGCGAGCAAAGCTGCCTTACATAAGGCATGCCCTTCTCTTTTTTCCTTTTTCTTGCTGGCTGTGCAGCTTTTCAGTGCTCCCAAAGGCTGTTTTATTTCCCAGACTCTCTTTAAGCAGAGACAATCTCGTGTGAGAAGAACAAGTCTTTAAGGCTAACGTTACAATCCAAGCAGAAGAGCAAGTCACACGCAGAGAAATGATTTTCAAAGCTTTGACTCATTTTAAATGACACTTACATTCATTTCTGCAATTTTCCTGCTATAAGCACATTGAAGAACCTCATTCTGCATTCCACTGAACCCCTCAAATACCCTTAACAGTCCATGAACATCTGGAGTCCAAATGAATACAGAATTAATCCCTAAGGCTGGACAGCAAAACAGGTCAGGAACCGTCCCTACTGTGAAAGTCACTGTGGAAATCTTGCAGCAGGTCACTGAAATCAGGCTGCACTTCACCACTGGTTTTGTAACACGTTTTATTTTCAGACCAGTTTGCCTTAACCAGCTCTTGCCCACAGTACAGCACTGGCAGAGCTGCAAGTGCAATGACTTGAACTGTCCTGATAAAACCTACAGCGTGTAGGTCTATCCATCCCCAGCAGCAAGGCATTCCCATGACATTCTAACCAGATTCTTAGCACCTTCACTCTCCCAAGAGTCTTCAGAGCAGCTGATGGCACTCAGCTCCTCGGGCTTTTAAGCCCTTCCTTTTCCTTCCAATGGGAAAAAAAAAAAGAAAAAAGAAAGAAGAACCAAAAAAAAAGGAATAAAAGGAAAAGAAACAAAGAGTCAATGACACACACATGCTGTCCTACATACACACCCCCCCAAACAGAGGAAAACAGCAAGGAAAAAGGAAAGTTCTACAGGGTGCCAATCTGGAATGAAATGGATTTTGGAACAGACAGTCATATTTGGCACTGTCAGCAAAAGCTTATGAGTGGCCCGGTGACTCTCTGAGCCTTAATGCCCTTTTTACACTGGTCACTTATAAACGTCCCCAGAAAGTTCAGCTGTGCTGCTGCTTCTGACATTGTTTTCCCACTGCTGCTGAATGGCCTTGATGGAGAGATACACTTCATCCCCTCCCAGTTCCATAAAGCACTAAACATTAAGGACATATTCCATCTGGCCTTCAAGTAGCATTTTTACGGTCCATGCAGACCCACGATTATTTTCCCTTTAAAAACAACCAACATAAAACAGAACTCTCTGTCGGAGAGCACAGAAATTAAGAACTATTGGATCTCCCAGATGGACTCCCACGATCCTCAGGCTGAAGGCTTGATTAGAGGGTCCTCACACGGTTCTAGCTGCATTCTCAGCACACCACTTTTATGAAGAAACCAAAGCTGTAGAAACTCCTCCGGCATGGCGTGGAACCCGGAGTCAGGCAGGACATTGTCATAGTAATGATGGCTGATAAACTTCCCGCGCAGGTCCACCGAGAAGGGCCAGAAGCCGTAAATTGTCACTTCCTCACACAGCCCCAGGGCAGCGCTGACCAGGAAAAGTCCCGTGGAAAGGCGCTTGGCGTGGATCCCTTTGCTCTTCCAGAACTTGCCGATGTCCCGCAGGAAGTTGGGGTTGGCAAAAAGGACTGCCTGCTTGGCACCGAAATCCTCCAGGGTGTAGTAGACGCGCAGGGAGGGTCCTGTCCCTGTTTTCATGGAGAAGGCTGGCATGTAGATGTAGCTGTGGTTGTAGACCTTCACGCTGTCCACAAAGGCTTTCCGGGACCACAGCAGGTTCTGGAACCTGCAAAACCACAAGGAAAATCGAGTTGGTCACGCACAGGTTTTCCCAGATGTTTCATAACCCACCTAAGGGCTGCTCTTCCTACCCATATTTACAATTCACTGCACACCTCTGCCGAGCACAGAGGCAGTCCAGACAAACTTCTGGCTGTCTGGCACTGCCTCTCTTCTGAAAACAGAAACCTGAATAGACAGTTGAAAACTAGCCAGTATCCTGCCGACTCCAAAACCTTTCTGATTTCATCTTTTTTAAAAAACCCGAACAAACACCGACAATATTCCGTAACACTCAATCCTTTTTAGAGATACTTTTCATTTTTCCAAAACCAAAAAAAATCTGTAAAAGAAATTTTCAAACCTGTGTTGTTCTTGTTTCTTAAAGGCAGACTAATATAAGAACTCAAGTTACATTAGGAGGGCAAGGTATATGTACAGATGATTTCTCTGATATGAAAACAGCACAATTCCAATTTGTTTAATTGTCAATAGCTATTTGCTGATGGCTGTTTTATTCCTGATGTGTAACTGACAAACTACTTCTCCAACCACTGGACTGAAACTTCCCTTGCCATACGTTTCCTCCCCATCCTTATCACTTGACAATATCCAAAGCCTTCAGCACACAAAGCTTACTACACTAAAAACCACTTCTGCACAAGCCTCACACACTCCTTCCATTGCAGCTGGGCTGCTCCCCTGCATGCGATCCCAAATTTTTTCCTTGGCTCCCAAATGTCCGTCTTGCCCTTGCTGCTGCCTCCTCTCCCTGTTTCCTGCAGCCAAGGCAGATGTGTCATGACTAATTCCTTACTCACACACCACAGGAGTCAGAACAAGAAAGTTAAGTCATCAACACTGGCTTTTTTTCCTTTCTCTTGTGCAGGCAGAGATAAGTATATTAATATGTTTTAGAATGGTGATAAAGAGATCAATTTTATGTATAAACCTCTTTGAAATGATAACAAGATCACACACACCAGTTTAAGCAGAACGCCAGATGACCTCAAGAAGCATCAAACAAAATTTCAGCTGAAACTATTGAAAACAAAAAAAAACCAAACAGCTTCAACAGCACTGAAATGTCTCATAATATATGCCAGGTTTTTTGAAGTCTTTGTTTTGGCAAAAAGAAACAACCTTGAAATACTCTTGATATATTGAAAGGTTTTGTTGACATTTTTAATATGCAATATTTGTCTCCTGATTTGCTGTGAGGTTCTTGCAAAATTTCCTGCACATGGTATTAGAATGAAGATGGCTTGATATCTGAAGTCTGTCTGGGTCTTCACTTCCTCTTTGCTCTGCAGATCTGCTCCTCCTGCATGGTGCTGTTTGCTGATGGAGACAGAGCCATTGACTTCCAAGCAAGAGATCAATTCAACCCCAACCTACACACCAAAAAACAATCATTCCCTAATTTACTGCACTTGGCATTCTTTTCTGCAGAACCAGCCAAGACAAACTGAGTGTAGAAGGCCAGCCAAGACCAAGGTGCCCTGGCAGAAATTCACTGTCTGCCTGCACCTCTTCATGTGGGCTTCTCCCTCCGTCACTATCAGACTTTTCCCCAAAATAAGCTTTACCATCCTCTCCTCCCAAGGAGTAGCAGGACAACCTGCAGATTATCAGCTAAAGGAGTTGGCTCCATCCTACCAAGCTTATTCTGTTTCCATCAGGACACTGTCACTGAGGGGGGAAAACAAATTAAAAAAGAAATCCCAAGCTTAATACTTTCAATATTCACCTAAGTGCTCAGACCCCCTGTACCCAAACATTGTTCTAATACCCCTAAACACTTTTGAAAGGTCCTAAGGCCCACAGCAGGCTTTTCAGTCCCCATAATTTGGGACATTCACTGGGCACTGCAGGCTCAAACTTCTTTCCAGAGTAAAGGGGTGTTGAGCAAGTATTTTGATGTTATGGGGACCTTGCACCTTGGCTGAGGAGAGGCCAGAGACAGGTTCACTGTCTCTCCTGAAGCCCCATGGCCTTTCCCACATACACCTAGTCCACAAATCCTACTTCAGAGGGCAAAGAGTTGTGGTTATTCTAAACCTGCATTTTCCAGCACATTTACCATTCACAGAAAAGCCCCACACAGCTCAGGATGAACACATTAAAATCCCTCAGTCTCAGAGGGACAGAGACTCTCTCTGAATTTGCTACCATTGCCACAACATGTTTACAATTCTGGATAAAGCTCCCCAGGTGCCTCAAAGTAACAAGAAGTGAACAGCAGTGCCATGAGAGCAGTGCATGGGAGGAACTCCAGACAGAAGGGACAGCAGCATTTGCCACGCCACTGCAAACTGCCCTTGAGGAACATCATCACCTGCTGGAAAGCCCTGCCTCACTGCAATGATCTGGATGGCAGTGCTGGCAGGCATCCTGCCCAGCTCAGCAGATGGATGTCATACAGGTGGCCAGGAGCCCAGGGAGGAACATAAAACATGCTGATTACGGCTGGGCTGACGGTCTGACAGCCAGAAAGCTGCTGCCCACCTTGAGCTCCTCATGAGGGGACAGATTAGAAACAAATGAAGATTTCTGCTCCCTATTTGTCAAAATGGGAGCACTCTCCGGCGTTCTGGCACTTTACAGGCTGTATAGCAGCTGAGAAATCTGGGGACAAATGCTGTGCATGAGCAAGTTTCTAGAGATGGTGCTGGAAGCTCCAGAGCATTTCCTTTAACTCCCAATCCAGGCGCAGCCCTTGCATCCCCATGGGCACAAATGCTTTCCTTGTGCCAGCACTCACCCAGAACCAGGAGCTGCTGCCTCCTGCTTCCTGCTGGATGCTGCTGAGTGTTCAGCCCTCCCAGTGCCCAGCCCTGCAGCTCTGCAGCTCCACCACACACGCAGCATCCGAAGGAACACATCAAACGCTCCAGCCCCTTGCACCAGAGTGCATCTCGGGTGACGTTATCTCCCCAGCACAGCTCGGAGCAAGAGGCTGAACTGCTTGCAGGGTCCTCCCCTGACCTTCCGCAGCCCAGCTCCCACAAACGTGGGGTGGGCTGCCAGCACTGGGATAAAACTGGAGCTGGGATCTTCCAAGCTCTGAGCAGCACCTGAGGACTCCACGGGCAGCTCGGGAATTTGCAGTGATGTGCTGCAGCAGCTCCATGGCAGCTGCACAGCACAGCCCAGGGAGGCAGGAGGGACTGTGAGCCCTGCTGAGAGCAGATCACAGCAGGTCCAGCCCTGGCACTTGATTTCCACTGCACTCACCAGCAGACAGCGAACGACTCAAATCATCAGCACCACATTTTTCTGTCAGGTTCCTATGAAAGATCAATTCAAACCCAGCAACTTTCAGCAGCATGTGGAGGCACAGCTGCACAGATACCAGAGAAATAATTTCCTTGCTACCAGCTGGAGAATTCCCTCAAATGCTCTACTTTTCCAAAGAGAAAGATTCATCCAAGAGAAAACTGCCACGGCACATTGTCATGACAGAACAATCAAAGACTTAAGAGCATTAAGTGTTTTGGGTTTTGTTTTTAATCTGTTTTTAATGTCCTTATTGATGTTCTTCAGCAGAACAGATATTCATCAGACAGGGCTGCTCTCTGGTACTGAGAGCCAGTTCTCAGTAACCACAAGGAATTTGCTGCAGTGACATTGAGCTAACCCACTTGCAGATAATTATGGCAGCATTCTCTTGCATCTTGGTTTCTTTTTGATCTCCCCAGAGAGCTGCTATCTCATGCCTGTGACGATATCCCAGGCACACACTCTGCTGGCATCTGCAAAGTCACAAGTTCAGCATTCTGGATTAATTGGGGCTTGACTTATCAGAGGGGAAAAATAAAATTAAGTAATGAGGGAAACAGCTCAGATGCCAAAGAAATAGTGTATTATTTTAAAAGTACAACAGATAGAGCTCAAGGGAGTAGAGCAGAAGGTGTAAAGACTTACATATTTGTCCCTATGACAAACAATAACCTCACAAAATATTTAGATAATTTGATGTCAGCATTAGCCAAGAATGATTTAGCAATCTGCTGCATCTGTTGAACTCTGCTTACAGCTGGGGTCACAAAAAGTCAGCCTGTAAACACACATCTGAGCCTGCTCTGCTGAGACAGAGGGGTTGTGCTGCATTCATCTCTCCAAGTGCTCTTCAAACAGCAGTGCCCTCCTTAACTCCCTGTGCTCTCACTCATACCAGGCTCTTCTTGAAGATCTGTCCCTCTGTGGCTTGTGCAGACAATCTTCCTGACACACAGACTGTGTCTCAAGTCACAAATTGGTCCCATGTGCTCTTTCCCCATGTGGGCAATTCTGGCATGCATTAAGTGCAAGGTAGAGAGTTCTGCTTGTCCACTTGGGGAGCCAGAATTGAGCACTTCAGGCACTACAAATGGACCCCTTTTCTTGTTTCAGCCCAGCTTTCCCAACTACACAGCCACTGTTTACTCACCTTAAGGATGGCCAGCTGACTGAGGAATCAATTGTAATCCCATTAAAGTCAATGGCAAAACCAGTCCTGACCCCCAGTGCTCGGAGCTCACTTCCAACACCTTCAGCAGGAGGGGTTCTGCCCTGTTCTCACTGTGGGTTCCTCCACAGGCACCATGGTCACCCAGCTGAGAGCTCGTGGCATGGCTGGGGTGATGCCATTCCAGTGTTTTCCTTCCCCTTTGCCCTTGCTTTGACTCCCAGACTCCCTCTAGCTCATCCCTTCTGTGCCTCCTGCAGCCTGCTGAGACCCCACACTGCTGCTTCCTATGGACAGGGGCTTCCAACCTCAAAGAGCCTGTTCTTGCCTGTCCTCTCTGGTACCAATAATTAAAGACAAATTTGCCTCATTCTCCCTTTTATACACCTTTTGAAGGGTGTTTTCCAACACAGGGATTCTGGGTGCTTCCACCATCAGCTCCAAATATCCCAAAGCAGGGAAAAGCACTCTTCCCACAGTGACTTTCTGGGCCCATCTGTTTCTTACTGACACACTGTCCTCAGCATATGACCTTCAGAATAATTTGATGCATTCAGAAAGTCCAGTTAGACACGCAGAGGTATGTTTTAATCCCCATTAAGAGGTTTGCGCCTTTTCTAACTGAATTAAGTATTAGTTAGGGCTTTTTTTAAAACCTCCACCCATTACTGCTCTTACTCTAAGGCCCTGGAAATATTATAAATAGTGCCAAGGGAAAGCTGACTGTTTTTCAATGGAACACAGAGCTATCCTGTACAGCAAAGCAATGAAACATTAAAATCAGTGTTCGCTGGTATTTTGGGACTGTGTGTGATCCTTATTCTGCCAACTCAAATTAGAATGTGCTTTTAATAGCTACTCTTCCCAAAACCAGCAGAGCTAAACATCAATCCTGTCTGTTATCTGACAGCTCGGATCTTAGCTTTCAGCAGATGAGCTGCTCATCTTGGTTTGACTCTTTGAAAATTGTGGCTGCTGTAGTCACACACAAGTGGAAATAATAGAAAAGGACAGGCAGAACAGCATGGATGTAAATTACTTGTATTGCTAAAATGAAACTGCTGCCTGGTATTTCTGTTTCTGAATACTTCCAAACTCTTACAGCTGGAAGTCAGGAGGATGGGGAAATAGGAGAAGCAATGAAATCGGCTAGGAAAAACCCAAAACACCACAGAACTAAGTCTGATATCTTTGGCATTTAATTTCACTGAACTGCAAGCCAGAGAGAGCTGGAAAGAAACATAACCAGATCACACATTTCCCCAGGTTTTAATGGGAAAAGAACCACAACAAAGCCCAGAGACTTCAGGAGATGTACTTTGGATTAAGACAATGTCCCCAGGACTGTCTGCAGTGTCTTTGGGACAGCAGCTGAACAGGAACAGAACAGAGAAGCATCTCCTGCACACCTGGATCTCCCACCCAGCACTGGGACTGTCATTCCAGACATGGATCCCTGTGGGGCACTGCCCACAGGAGCTCTGCAGAAACACAAGGCTAAGAACATCACATCTCCCTGCTGGCCTCCTGTGCTGTGTAACCCAAATGTAAAACCTACCAAGTGACTGCAGTTATGAAAGGCCTATTCATAGCTGAGTCTATTTCTATTTTCACTTCTGCTGAGTCTTTTGTGTTTTCTCTTTAATGTTGTGACATCCTTCACACATTAATAATTTGCAAATATCAGTGAAGGTGACATTCAACTACATCCTCTCTTCAACCTCTTAGAGATCTCTCAAAAAAACAAAACCAAAAACCAAAAAAACAACTGGAAAGATAGAGGAAAACAGCAATGTTTGAATGTGTATTCTTTTTAAAGGTGCTCCGTGCTACAAAAATTATAGACAGAAGGAAATTATTTTAAACAATAAATGCTTCAGCAGGGATTATGGCAAGAACTGTAACTAGGATGCACTCTCTTTTAAGTACATAAGCACTCTTTTTAAACTTTAGTACATGAATCACTGGTGCTCTCTGAGATCATGCCACAGCTGCAGCACAAATCCCTCTTACACACTTTCAGCCAGGAGCTCAGTAAGAAAATCAGATGTTCAGAGCCCATAGGAATACGTGGTAATCTAAAATATTTTAAGTGGGGTAAAATAAATTCACACAACTCTAAAATACACAAAAGAAGATCTCTGGATTTTTTCTATTAGCTGCTCCCACTGGGCAACCTCATCTGCACTCCGAAGGGGACAAGCATTGCAACTGAGCAGTGAACTAGTGGCCACCTGAGTATAAACAGAGGAGGTGACAAAGTGCTCTGTATCCAAACACGAGGCTGGAATGATAGAAAAAAGAGAGAAACAAACAGCAGTTCGACAGACAAGGAAGTCCCTTCCAGTCCTTGGCACACAAAACTAAGGCCATTAGTAAAACTCCTGGAAATAAGCCAAGAGAATTCAAACCAGCCCGAGAACTGCAGCTGTAGACATTTGGAACAAAAAGACTTTCCTTCCATTGAATATCAATTTACAGCAATCTTGGTGCTGATCAGTCATGCCTGGAAGCATCAGATTCTCCTCCAGGCTTTCAGCAGTGTCCAAGGTGTGCTGATTGCTGCACACTGAGCTTTGAGAGAGCCTTCCTTCCCTTCTGCAACTCACACACAGATACTTAGGAAGACTAGGAACAAAACCAGTACATTTTCAACTGCACATCCAAGTATTTTCAGCTCAGATTTCCTGATACTGGTGTAGTTTGTCAAGGCAGTAACCCCAGAGAATCTTCCAAATATTTGCCTAATCTGTTATCCCCTGCATCCTCCTAGCCAATTATTTTACCAATTAATTTCCCTCTTACTTCACGATTGCCTCAATCCCTTTGTCAAAAGCCTTTTAAAAATTCAAATATACCCTCTCTACTGGATATCCACCTATTCAAAGAACACCCAAAGTTTTACAGGAGCACATACATTTATCTGGGTATTCACTAATATTATCTTCTACTATAGTGTCCACCAATCAGCTGGAAGAGATGTCAGGCTTACAGATCCACTTAAACTATTTTTTTTTACTATTTTTAAAAACTGGTCCCATTTCAAACACCCACCAGTCTTCAAGCACCAAGGCAGATTTCAGTGAGGAAGTGCATGCACTACTCTTCTTTCATGGGTGAGCCCAGTTCTGCCTACAAATTCACATCCATCCTGTATCTATACCACAAATTCACTTTTAACTATCTCAGTCAGCCTCATGAACTTCCCCATGGGCACAGGGGATGTTCTCAGTGTCTTCCCCAGAGAACAAAGATGCAAATAATTCATACAGCCTCCTTTTTATACCTGTTTTGTATAGCTGGCCATCAACTAACCATACACAGCAGGTAGGGGTGGCTGGTTCCTGCTTCTTTTTGGCTTATGCAGTTTCAGGAAAGAGGCTGCAGCTCTAGGCTTTCATCCCTCTGGTTAGTTCTTTTTGGAAAATTTTTCTACCTGCCACACAGATAAAATATTTAATCAGCCAGAGCTTATTGTAGATTCAATTTCCTTTGGAAACAGCTCCAGCTTTTGGTAAGATGTTTCTCTGTTTCAATTAAACTCCTTTTTCTCTGCCCTTTAGTGATGTCAGCTTCCTGCTACTTTTTCTTAAGGCTTGACAGATGCTCCTGGCACTTTGTCCAGTATGATACTCTTAGGAGAGTCCATTACTTTGGGTAGAACACTCAGATGAATTTTCTAAGATTTATCTTGGTGTTTAAGGCTGAGAATGCCACTGAAACTCCTTTTCAACACAATCAGACTGCCAAGGTTTCCCCTGAACTCTTAGTACAGCCTGTACTCAATTTCACTTGCTATAGCTACAACACTCGACCAAAATAGTAAAATAGAACCAAAGTACAGACAGCTGAAATAAGCTGGAGCTTTTTCTAACCTCTTCAGCTATTTTGATACCTGTGTAAGTTCTAGTTCTCACACCTTTTTGCCCCTCATTAACTTCATTTAAAGGAGACACAGTGTAAAAGAAGTAAAAAGCAAACTTTTTTTTTAAGGTGGCAGGAAAGAAGTGCTATTTGCTAGGACAAAGTGATACTTTTGAAAGCCATTGAGTAGTTCAGAGCCCTCTATGCACTGCCTGAGGAAAGTAGAGCAGAACATTCAATTCCCTATTTCTCTTAGTTTCCAAACTCCAGTGAAGGTTCAGTGGCAGAGATATCTATATTATTTCAGAGCAACTTGTGGTTAGTGGTTTTCTCCTGTCCCACATCTAAAGATGCTATGGCTCTTTTTAAAATATAATATACCATAACTCATATGTGGCCCCACCTTCTGACAATCTGAAACACCATGCAAAAACACCTTCCTCCATTTTGCTCCCTATCTCAGGGAATGGTTGATCCCAATGAATTGTCAGAACTGGATGGAGCTTTAGTCCACAAGACAACATTGGCACTTCTTTCAGATTCAGGCAGCACAAAAATAAGCTCTTTTTCTTTAATGCTCACGGTTTTTAATCCTGAATTACAGTAGAAATTCTATCAAAGGACTTCTGACAATCATATTAATACTAAGTAAGTCCCACATGCTTTATGTGATTACAAGAAACACCGAAGATACAAACACAGATTAAGCCATTATTTTAAAGTATTACTGACTAATCAAACAGGAACAAAAGCTACCATTAGTGCCTTGGCTCCCTGAAGCAGCAGTAACATATTACCTAAAAAAAAATCAGATGTGGAGCTAAAAATTAGGCTAAGGGGGGTTTTTGAGGGAGGGAGGTACAGTCTGGGGTCCACAGCAAAACTCAGACACAGGAAAAGAGAATACCTTAAGGACATCCATTTGAGAATGCCAAAGTGTTTTTCAGAGGAGTCCAAATTGTAGGTTTGAAAGTAGCTGTAAATGTCAAGTCTGTCAGCAGCTCCAAAGAACCTGAGATTGGCCATGAATCACTGGAACAGTCACAGCCATAAACTCCCCCTGAGGAATCAGTCACACTCCCAGAAGACTTCCAAACACTGGGAGGATCATTCAGGGATGATGCCTGACAGACCTTTCCATCCCCAGCAGCTCAGCACACGAATTCCTAAAGCAACAACTCCACCAGCACAGGCAGTAAATCCAGCTCCATGTGCCTACAGACAGAGGCCAGAATAATTTATTTGGTGATGTGCAACGCTGGGGAAGCTCTTGCTGAGGATTTTATCCACGGGCTTTACCCAGATAATGATTTGGAAAACAAATATAGTTTTTAACAAGCAACGTATCTTTAGCTGAATTTGTGTCAAGGCCAGAATTTCCCTTCCTGAATCTGCTACTCCAGCGAGCCACAGTGCACAGTGCTGCTCTGCTTCCCCAAGCTAGGCAGTAACCTCACATGCTCCAGTAAATCCTGCACTTTGCTGGAATACCAAGTCCTCTTTAGACTGGTCTTACTTGTTCTAAAAATCAGACCTCACACATCTGCATTTTAATGTTAAAAATGACCAACCTAAGGAGTGCTGTCAAACGTGACAAATCCTTTATTTTGAATATACCTTGACACAGACTAGAAATACGATCATAAAGATCCTGTCTTGAGTCTTTAAATGGACACAATCCCCCTGGAATCAGTGGATTTACACCAACTTTCATCAAATTAGGATATAGCTCAGTCTTGATGATGTCATATGCCAGATATTTAGTTTCAGGAACCACCGGCACACTGCATTATTCAAGAAGCACACTGTGAACATGCAACTAAAGACAATGACATCATCTGGATGCACAAGGCTATGGAGATGATTCATTCAGCATCATCATTTGCATTCCTGAACCAGGTTTAATGTACCAGGAAAAATGAGGGATGGCAGCAACTGTGCTGGAGCACAAAGAGAGAAAAATCAACAGAGCACCAATGCTCTGGCAAAAACAGCCCTGCTTGTTGTGCTCCAGAAGCCATTCCCAGCTCCATTTCCAGCTCAATGGGCCCAGGAGCATGCAGTGAAAAGCAAAACAATTTGCACGAGAGCATGCTAGTGTGCCTGAGGAACTGCCTTTCCCAAACCAGGCAGAGAAAGCAGTTCAGCCAACTCACACCAGCTCACTCCTGCCTTGTGTTTCCCAACGCAGCCTCTGTTCCCAAGCGCTGGAGCACCAGGAACACACAGGGCAAATGATGAGCCAGTTCAGCTGCAAAAACCAACCTGCCCAGCTCCACTGGGTAAGCCCAGCAGTTGGATCTTTTCCAGTACAATCTGACTCCAATTGTTTGGGGACAGCTTGTTCCAGACCTCCCCAACAGCCAGGGAGCAAAGGATCACCTGGGTTTAGGGTTTCTGCTAGGGACTGATGTTCTGGCAGAGCTGGGATGCCATGAGGGAACCCAAGGAGGAGCAGAGAAGATGTAAAAAGCTCCTTGGAAATCCTGCAGAGTCAGCACTGTAAGAGATGCTGACTTCAGAAGGCTCTTTATGAGCTTCCAGCAGCCCTGAAATGCTTTGTAGTGTTCTGTAACTACCACAAAACCTGGATAAAGAACCAAATGCTAGACTGTCAGATGCTGAAAAAAATAAAAATAAAATGAGTGGAAGAAATCAGGGATATCACCAGTGTCCTCTTGCCTCTAAACGAAGATATTTGCTATATAAAAAGCTCACAGATGATCTTAAGCAGCTACCTGTGACTACACTGCAAAATCAATGAGCAGATTCACAATTCACACTCTTGACAAGGAGAAGAAACTTCTTGCTCAGCCCACACGAAAAGAGCATTTTTCTTTCCAAGTCAGATGTACAGACAACTGAGTGCAGCCACACCACCTTCACTGTCTAAGCCTTGTCCTAAAAATTCTTCCTGAGAGAACAGCAAGAACTTGTGCAAGTTCCCATTTTCAGGACAATGGTTTTGCACAACCTTCCCATCCAACAGCTAGGGACACAGCACTGTGACACTGCTGAGAAACTCGCTGTCCCCTCTCCATTCAAAAGGCCCTTGAAGCCAGCAAAGAGCTGCATTCCCAATTGCTCCAGATACTTCCTGCAGGAAAAAAGCCAGGGCAAGGCCAGAGCAGGGCTGTAGCCAGCTGTCAGCTCCAGCAGGAAGGACCCAAGGAAGGACATGAACTCAGTGCCTCCCTTTGAAGGGTCACAGTGATGTACTCCTCATGCTCCCAGGAGGGCATGGACTATTGTATAATACTTTTTGCAGCACAGTCTGTGCACTGTCCACAGTTTTTTGCTTTATTTTTACATTTGTGCTGACTATAGTGCTATAGGCTTTCACATGCTTTCAACTTCCATATGCGTACAAGCTCCCACTTAAAATATCCTGCTTGTCATCCTCCTGAATTTTATTTCCTTTGGGAAAGCTCCTGCAAGATTCAAGCAGCCACGTCCTGATTTACTGTCCTGAATTGGGAAAAGAGCCCTCAACTTTCTTCCACAATATTCTGACACTTGAGAGCATGTTATGTTTTTTGATAGAAATATGATAAATTAGCAGCCCATTCCCTCCACATAAAAACCTCATTAAAAAAAAAAATCAAACAAACTAATCACCACGTTTGAAAACCAACGATGATAAAGAAACAAATTCTAAGATTACAATATTTGAACCCATATTCTAGAAAGTTAAGTTACCAGTTCAGCATTTCTAAATATACAGCAATATTTTAAATAAAGCTCCCAAATAACTTAGAAAACAATTTGCAATAAAAAGCTCCCAATTTACATTTCTTTAACATTATCCCTGAACATTATCCATTATTCACAGCTAAGCCATGCCTTAACCAGAAATCCAGTACATAAGAACAGCTTATTACAAGCATAATGGAAGAAGTTACTTCCTCATTTTCCTTCCACAAATCCTCATATTTCAGTGTCATAAAACTTTTGAGCATCTGTACTGCTGTTTGTGTGTTTGATGAAAGATTAGTGACTGTCATTAGTGAAGCACACATTAGCTAAAAAATTAACTAAAGCTGAAGAGAGGATTTTGTTAAGGGTTTGTCACCTAGGAAAATTGTCCCTGTGACCCACATGTCAGGAATTGGCCCCAGAGGTAAATAAAGTTTCTCCAATCTATTTTTCCATCTCCATCTATTCTCAAAGCCCCTTAAAACTGCTATCATTTTTGAATTGCTACTACAATAAGATGCAGAGATTCAGGTCCTACTTTTTATTTATTCTGGGGCAATTTTTCTGCCATGAGAGCCACGTTATTCTCTGCCCTGTTGAACTGCACTGCACATCCTGCTAGCTTTGTTTGCCCTATCCTGCTTTATCTTTCAGCACTACCATTTGGTTGTCTCCCAGCAAACTGACAGCTTTTGGCAGGTTTCTCTTTCCTCTTCCAAAAAAGCAGCTATTGGGGAAAAAGGATGAAACCAAGATAAAGAATTCCAGTGGATCAGCTTTAACCTACCAAAGGGCTCCTCGTATCTTAAAAAACTGTCCTTTCACTATTTACTCTTCCAAATCAGGAATTAAAAAAGCATCATTGCCAGATGCAAAAAAAACCCCCCAACAAACAAACCAAAAAAGAAAGGAGACAGGGAGTAGAAATTAGGTATAAGGGTGGCACATTTATCAATTAATTAACTGATTCTGTAGAAGTTCTTGCCTGTAGTACATTCCAGACCAGATGGCAGAAAACTGCCATGAAAAACTGATTAAAACAAACTTTCTCAAAAAGAACTCTCTTTTTGAGGTTGAACTTAGCAGAAAAGCCATCTGTGCCATTTGCCATGATACCCAAATAAACCAGCCAGAACTAACTTAAATTATTCAACTTTTCACCAAAAACTACATCCCAGAGAGGAATCTTATAATGTTCTGCAATAAAAAAATCACTTCCTGACCTGAGATCTGACTGACACACTTTTTTTTGTGTTTATACTTGGACCTATTTTGTATTTGCTTCTGGACTTTCAGTTAGCACCACCACAGACCATTTAGAAACGGTAAAAATCAACTAATTTTTTGTATTGAGAAAAATACTCCTGCTGGCTGTATGACAGGGAGCACACAGCCAGATCCATCCTGTCTGTATGGTGTCTCTTCAACGAGACCAAGTGAAAAAACACTGCAATAAACCCCACATCTCATCAGCTCAATTGGAGATCCAAAAAAGCTCTAATGAGAGCAAGGGAAAACAGCCAGAAGCAGCCATTAAAATGCAAGTAGAAATAACCAGCTCAGAGATAGTGAAACATGGAACACTCCAATGTTGTCTAGAAACAGATGCCATCAAAGAAAAGAGACTTCTTTCAAACAAAAGGGTCTGATCCCAACTCTGACAGAGCCGCAAAAGAAACTCCTGTTGACTTCAGCATACAGGAACACACAGCACAAATCAAATAGGGGAAGAAGTATCTGGAGGTGAAGCTGTTATTTGATGAAAGAGGACTTAAAATCCAGCTGCATCCCTGTAATAGCAAGAAACTCACGGGGATGAAGTTATCTAAATCTAACAAAGATTAATTCAATATCATCCTGATATAGATCCCAGGTGCACTTTTGAGATGATATATCTCACCTTAGCGTGAGGGATTGCAGTTAGCCTTGTAAATTCAAGGGATGATAGATGGGTCTGCTGGGCACCAGCACTGCACCCTGAACATGTTAAACAAGTAATCTGATTGTGAGCAAGGAATAATTCCTTCTCTCACGCCAGGATCTTACACTGAACGTGCTGCTTAGACCACAAAATCACGGGAAACAATGATGTTTGCACACCAGAGTGCACTGAGCACACTGAAATCCCAGTGCTGTGCCTGAAGCGCTGAGGCTGCAGCTCCTGCTGAAGGATGCTGCTCCCTGGATGTGGTCACACTGCTCCAATTCGGGACTGGGGAAGAGTGTGTGGCACAGGAACAATGGATGGAACTCGCTGCCTGGGCAACGCCGCTGAGGTCATGTCTGACTGCAGTGGAGTCGCTCCAGGACTTCCCTCAATTAGGGCACAATTACCCCAGCAGCAGCATTCTGAAATATGCACTCTCAGGGGAAGGAGTAAAGGAAAGGAAGAGGGACTTTGTTCAAGCCTTTTGGAGTCGACAACAATCCACCAGCCTCAGCTAAATCCTGTGCAAGAAATGAGCCACAATCCCTGAAGGATGACCACTCAAAAAGCTTCCTTGGCCTTTAAATGCTGAGGCCCATAAATAAATAATGAAAGACACGTGTGGAGATGTCTATAGCGCAGGAAGCAACTGGAATGATGAAAACAATTTCCCCACAGCGCAGGGAAAACACTGCAGCTGCAATTGAGGACAAAAACAAAGCCCCATCAGCACAACCTGAAAGCCTGCTTATACAGCACAAGTGCAGGTGGACAAAGACCAGGGATAAGAGGGTCTGACTGTTTTTTAACTTCCCAGGGCAATGTCTTGCCCAGCAGATGGCCCAGCCTTTTGCCTTTTCATAGTTAACTCATTTTTTTTAGCTGTTTAACTTCCCTCACTGTGCGGGGGGGAAAAAAAATGTACTGTGCAAAATCATCTTTACCTTGGAGTACTTTGAGAAAGTTGTGAAATGAGGTGGCTGCATGGACTTACATCAGCCAGCAGATGCCAACTCATTAAACTGCTCATCATGCCTTTGCTGCAAAGCTGGGGTTGCAAGATAGTAAGACAAACAAAAGACAGAGCCAAGGAAAGATGCAAAGGTTACACAGATCACCCAGGAACAGGCTGAGGTCAGAGCCACGGAAGGATGTTTTGAGAGGTGCAGCCTAAAAGCAGAGGGAGCAAATTCCCAAAAAAACATTTAAAGACAATGATGTGGAAAGAAATGTACAAAGCTTGCAATGTGCAAACCACAAGGGAGTCACAGATTGAGTTCAGTTTCTGAGAGGGTGAGAAAGACAAAGGTGACCTAAAGTGGCACAGGTTTATATACAAATATAAACACTTTTCAAAAATCACTCTATTGCCTTCTCCAGGCTATGATTCCTGCCCAAAGGAACAGGGTTTTCATGCTTTGCTAACATCTATCAGCAAAATCTTTTCTCTCTCTTCTTAAAGAACATTAATCTAGACCCCAGAGATCCCCACTGTCCTAGCAATTACCTGCTGACTCAACATGGAACAATCAGCTCCATCATCCACCTGCCTCCTATTTCCTTATTTCCAGAATCCCAGGGCTACTCAGCTGAGAGCTTCATTGAGGAAAAACCTCTGCTGGTGCCTGTACTTCTGTAACATTGCTCATGGTGAATTATGACATTCCTAGTTTTCTAGTCTGATCACTATTATCATGCTCTGTAAGGGTGTCTGACATGGTTGGTTGGTCCAGTATGGCTCCAACACAGGCTCTGCAATGAAAAGGTTACCAGTTAGGAAGGAAAACAAAGCAAACAAATAGACACTGTTGAGACACCAAATAATGTCAAAGAAACACCTCACACACTATAACTAAAGCCTTGCAGAATATAAGGCAGCTCAGGTATTTTGATGCTCTTTTACTGACCCAGCAAAACCAAAAGCCAAGAGAGTGGCTACACAACGGAATTAAACCCTCTAAAATATTGTAACTACAGTGATGTGAAAAAATACATTGTTAGTGGAGTTTGCAAAGAACTTTTCATAACAGAGCTCCTCCAACAGGTCAGGGGTATAGCAGGACAGTTTCAGACCAGCTGTGGATCTGCTATGTTTGTGTATATGCTGTGATAATGTGGTTTAATGAGTACAGATGGGGACCCGGCCCAGGCTGTGTTTTTACACATTCTCTGCTCCCATTAATCTCCTGGAAACTGAATGAGGAGGAAGAAGTGTATGGCTTGTTATGGGATGGGCTCAGCTGCTCAGAGGAGAGTCAGTCACAAGGAAGAGAAGCCAAAGGAAATGCACACAGGGAATGAAGCCTTTTGAGGAAGGGCAGTGTGTTCAAACACTGCACATGGAAAAGGGAAAGATTAACCTGCAAGAGCTAATGAAGGTCATCACCAAAGACAAGGACAAGGCAGCTGGAACGGCAAGCAAAAGCAGCAGCAGAGCTTGCAGGCCCATTGCAGTGTTGTTAGATGATGATTTAAAGGGCAGAAACAAAGAAGAAGAAACCCCAAACCAGTCTGTGTTTCTGATAGGCAATGAATGGGACTCACTGCCATTTTAAACACACTTTGCCATCCAACAGCCCTGCTGCTCTCCACAGAACCACACTGGTTCCTACTGACAGCAGCATTTAGCAAGGAGTAAAAACATCCCTTGAAGGACACTGAAGCTCCTTTGCTGCATCTGTGAGAGCAGCTACAGCTGCAAGTGCAGAGTGCCTGCCTGACCTGCCTGCCTCACACTGGAGGGAAACCAAGCAAACCAAAGCTTGAGAGAGAATCCCCCATCTGGTCAGTCCTGCAGAGCTCTTCTGAACAACTTTAATGTCACAGCAACAATTAATCACCCTTTGATCCAGCCCCTCTCTCTCCACACTACAAAAGCTCTCACTACCTTCACAGTGACAGACTGCAAGAGCTTCCCCTCATCAAAGGCCAGGCAGGCTCAGGACATCCTCCATCATTTGCCTGATGAAGGCAACATCTTTGCAAACTATTTTGTAGCCAGGTTGATGAGGACACACAGATTTTTGGTGGTTTGCTAGAGGTTTCATGTTTTGATGAGTGAACAGCAGTGAATCCGCCCAGGCTGCTCCCGTTTCCCATTTCAGATCTTTCAGATTAATCTGCAGGGTGCTGAAACTCACACCTGCATCCATGCTGAAACAGATGATGGGGCTTGTGGAGGTTTAAAATTCTGGAGCATCCATTGCAGAGCAAAGCTCTGGGGAAGAAAAAGCAAACCTAGCCATCACCTCAGATGCCTAACTCCACAAGACTTGGATTTATGAAAACATAAATGAATACACTGATTTAATTTCTCACATTTCATTCAGTGGTAAATGGGAGTTGCAACCACGACAGAAAGAGCATTTATTTTGCTTATGGGAACACTAGCAAAGTAATAATTAAACTGAGGCAGCTCAGTAGAACACTTCCTTCCCCACAAACCTCTCCAAAGGACCCTTGCCAATTGACTTACAGCATAAAGTAAAATCTCATCATGTTTCCTGATATATTATTTTGTAGCAAGTACCTACACTACACGGTGTTTCTCCACATCTCCCTCCCTCTCAATCTTCTATTGCCTTTCCTCCTCACTTCCCAACAGTCCCATCAACTCTCAGATGTCACCACAAGAAACAAGACTTCCTTTTTTATTTTTTTCACATCCTCCACAGCAGCGTAATGCGCAGGTGGGTTTTACCACAAAAATAAGGCACAGCAACATGCACAGGGTTTGCATCAACTGATTTTGCTGCCTGCCTGGAAACAAGACGTCCATGAATGACAAGGAACTGCTTTATTCCCCGTGGAGCCAAGGGTATTTCTGCCTTTGCTTCCCAGGAAATGATGGCCGACAGGAACCAAGATCTACTGTGGTAACTGAGTCCAACATCAGAGAGGAAATAAGCTTTAATCATCTTTGGGATTTCAAACCACAGCTTGCACTCTCAGATCTCTTGAGCACACATGTATAGAAATTCTTTCATTTAATTTATACTCAGACCAAGGAGAAGTGAGTGCAGAACAGCATGTAAAGGCCAAGCAGTTCTAATGCTTTTGCTTTCATCATTGAAATGTTGCTTAAAATATTTCTTTCCTGGGGGTAGCTCTATGCCAGAAGCAAGGCAGACACACCATCCCTTTCTTTGTGACTCTGCTAAATGCGCCAGACTTCTTACTCTGGCCTAGGGCTGGGGGAAGAAAGGGCTGCTTGTAACAGAGAAGGAAATAATCAAGGACCTTGACCCCTCTTTCAGTCCTGGAGCACGCTGAATCATGTGTTTGTCCCAGCTTCATCGGGCACTAGAAAAAATTACATTTTCTTTTTTGTGAATGAGATAACATTTTTGGATATCTGGGGAGAAAACTCTTGATACTGAAAACAGCTTTTTCCGATCCATTTTTAGCTGGCATGGCTGTTGTGTAATTCAGGGATCAACTTCCCCCTTTCGCTGATTAAAAAAAAGCTTCACAGTCAGCTCTCCCTCTCATTCCATGCCAGGGAACTCTTACAAAGATCACCTAGGCTTTTGCAGTGCTGAGGCAAACAGACTGATGCCACTTTACTCAAAAACATATCCTCTCCATGGAGCATTCAGAATTGAGGACTATAATGTTCCCTCCAGATATCACAGCGTGGCCTAATCCATCTGTCCTTCCATCACTGTCTGAACAACTTGAAATTCCCTGCACTGGGGAGGTTTTTTCCCCACAAATCACTGCTGATTTCTCACTTCTAAATGCACTTCAGGGGGTGGTTCTTTTTAAAATCCAGGGGTTATGATACTAAGAGGCACTGGTGCTGGCAGGTGTGACTGACTGTCAGCTCCACAAGAACAGCCCTCCCAGGTCTGATGTGTGACTGCAAGGACCAGACAAAAGGATGCCTCTTTAAAAGGGTTACAATTCACAGTGGAAAGCTAAACAGAAACAGTCGGAGGGATTTTCAGAATTGCTGGAGCCTCTGACTCACATTCATTGTGATGATTTAAAACGTAATGACCTGTTCTCCCAAGTGTTTGTTCTCATCCCCTGCTAGGGGTTACTGCCTCCAAGGAAAATCAGGAAAATGAAACTTGTGAGGGCTGGTTCAAGCCAAAGCTCTGCAACTTTGCTAAAGCCACACTTGGAGATGAACTGAGCTATGGAACATGCACCAAACTCCACAAATTCCATCTCAAATCAGTAGCAAGCAGCTAGGAATGAGGCACTTAAATCCATGCACAGCATTGGCTAAAATAAATACATATGGAAGGCATAAGGCTTTTGTCTATGAAAAGGGGCCAGAAATTCAAAACTCACCTTAAGAATAATCATTCTAAGGGATTTCACCCAGTAATGTAAAAATGCTTTTTCTGAGGAAATTATTAATCACCCCTAAATTAGCTGATTATCTATTAATCAGAATTTCTTTAAACATCGAAAGTTAAAAATGCAACACATTACTCATTAGCTCAATTTTAACTCGTTGGAACAGCAAATAAACAGGAGAAAGTATTTTCTTACTTCAGAGCAACCAGTAACCCTCTGGTGGAGATAAGGATCTCCTAATGTCCTACAGGGAGGACATAAATTCCTGTTTCACTTCTGCTAGAACAGGGTGAAACAGTAGGAAGGCACTGCTGCTACACATGAGCTGTCTTGTCTGTCTTCCTGTCTGTCTGTCTGTCTTCCTGTCTGTCCAGCTCAGCCACCAGCTTTTGGGCTTCACATATCTGCTCTGTCTGAGCCTACAGTTGCCAGGTGCTATTTTCAGTTCTCAGTGTTCAGCCAGAAGATTTGTGTTTTCCCCTCCCATTTTGGCCAGGTGAAACTGTTCTGGCTCATGCTGAAGCTGTGAAACTGCACCTGTGCTGGACATTTACATCCAAGGAAAGGTGAGGGAGCTCTTCCTCACACTCCAACTGCTCCAAGTGTCCCCTGGCAAAAGCAAAGTGAAGCAGCAGTAAATTAAAAATGGAGTAACAGAGTCTTTTTTTATAACATGTTGCTGCTGCCACACACACACACGACTGCCTGGCTGATTCCTGGAGAAAGGAACATTACTGTTTGGGTGGCCAAAAGCACATTGCTGGTTTGTGGGTAACAAAATCATGATCATCATGATGTCAGGTTGCAAAATATGAGGAAGCCTTCCCTGCTATCCACCATGAAAATATTCGATCACACTCTCCAAAGAAACCACATGAATTTAAAGGCATGGGCATTGGAAAATACATAGGAACTGAGAGTGAGAGGCTTCTGGAGACACTAAGTTTTCTGTAAATGTTAAACATTGCCAGAAGGGCTGTCTTAGTCATTCTGTAGTTCATCATTGAATAAAAACAAGAAGAAATTAAAATTTCAGCTAATAACCAAGAGCTTCTGGTTCCTAGTAAGTTGAGTATTCCTACAAAATAAACCCAAATTCTGCTGTTAATTACATAATTGCAAATCCAGAGTAACTGGTTTGGGAGACAGAACACTACAATGAGAATAAAAGGCTATTAAGAATTTGATTCAGAGTTTTTCTGCTTGCTAACCTTAACTGATGGGAATTAGGCAACGTTTTTCATGGGGCCTTCCATCCAAAATGTTTAGATGCAAACACAGTTATCCATGATGCTTCTTGAAGTGCAACACAGCAGCTGCAAATGTTGTTCACCAGGTAAAGCAGCTTCTCCTGTCTTTGAGAAACCGCAGAGGATTGATTAGTTTTGGAGGAGGGCTAAGACACAGTTCAAACTACTCCTTTTAACACATTTGGTCAAGACCACAAATAATGCTGGAGTGTTGGTTTTTTGTACTTAAATTTTTCCTAAGGACTAGGGAAAAATACCTTTTGAAAATGCAGAAATTATTTACCTGAGTTTTTAAGAAGTAGAGGCTTGTTTATGTAATAGATTTCTGTAATAATTTGTATTTGTTTATGTTTGACTGTGGATAGCTGGAAAGCAGACACAAGTGCAAATAATTTAAATGGTAAAGGAAATGGGGAATGTGTCTCTAATTAAGGGCTGTGGTATGAAATGGGCTTATGAATTGCTAATTTAAATAACCAGCCTTCATTCAGTGCTACCTCCATTACAAATGAAGGGTACAATAAAAACCACAAGTACCTCACAAGTGACCGAAATCTGGTCCTCCAGAAGTGCTGCACACATCTCGATTCTGAGGAAAGGCAAAGGCAGCTCCCAGCACTACCACTCAGATTCAAAACAAAGCCTGTTGTTTACAGGGCACTCTGCCCCATTCAGGCACCAGGGATATCATTAAGTTCAGCTGGAGAAGCACAAAGGCACAAACATAAGCTTTGGCAGTCGAGAGAGAGCAATTGCAGGAACTGTAGCTGTTCAGATGGTGAGAATTAGTGTAGCTCCCTTGGCTTCCCTAGAATTATATGGATATAATACACCAGCTGAGGATGTTATCCATTATCTGTATCTCCAGCTGTGCCTGCATGGCTAATCCAGCCAGATCTTTGAGTCAAGGCTTATATGGCATGAAGCACGCTGCTTAACATAATATAATTTAAATATCAAGAAGAGACTCATAGATAATTTCTGCATCAACTCACGATGACTCAGAGCTAAGTGAATATGGCAGAGCAAATAAACCAACACCAGAGCTATCAGGAGGGCTACTGAGTGTTCCTAAGTGCACTGAGTGATCCATGTGCACATCAAAATGTCACTGAAAATTATTTAATTGTTGAAATGACCTGTGTTGTGCAATTTCTAAGCAGTTTGTTAGGAGCACTGAACACATTTAAGTTGCTCTCATTCAAAAGTCCATGGCTGCAGCAAGATGGGAGATAGCTGATTAATTCCTACCTTATAAACAGCTTGCTCTTAAAATTCTTTATTCAGCCCCCTTTTTTTCCCCTCTCTTTAATATGTCCTAGAATTCAGGACAAATTTACAGATTCAGCAAATATTTTAAAAAGAAGTCTTCTTAGCTGCTGTCAGCAAGTGTACAAAGGGACGGAAAATTCAGGTTCAAACCAATTTTTGTCACCAAGTGACAGGATATGCCCAGAAAACCAGTGCCAACATATGCCTGGCTCTATTAGAGAGCCACCCTCCTGAAGGCTGTCCCTTCATCACGTCCTAGGCTGTCCCCTTTCTGGAGGCTGCTGCTGTCAGAGCTGCCTGAACAGCTTGCACTCACTGCTCCCAGCCCCTGCACACAACCCCTCAGTAACTCTGCACGGCTCAGAACCTCTGGCACTCTGCACTCAAAGAGGAGGCAAAGAACTTGATGAGCAATTCACAGAGCAGTCCTTCCCAAGAGGCTGCTGAAGGATGTCCATGGCTGGTGTGTCTGCAACACAGCGGGAACATATGCCTTGTTAAGGGCACACAGTACCTCCCATCAGCTGTCCTGTGGCACTGACAGAGCTTGGCTTCCCAGCACACAGATCTGGTGTGGCATCTCTAGTGAGGAAAGGGGAAAACACAGTGCAAGAAAGAGGAGAAGCAGATCTGGGGTTTAGATCTTTGTATCTGCCAACAACACCCCCTTCAGCCCCCGAGCTCTTCCTCCACCTTGTCTCAGCCTGCCAGTCCACCCCATCCCTCCCTGGTTTCAGCAGCAGCAATTTTCACTTTGTTAGGCTGGGAAGGAGTCACTTGGCTACTCAGACTGTGTTTGCTGCTGGACCAGCTATCCCACCTGCTCCCCTGGAAGTGAGACTGGACAGAAGGTTTCCAAAAGCTGCATTCAGCCCCCATGAACACCCTCAGTTAGACAGTGCTACTTTACACTGGAAGCCAGAATAAATGGTTTAATAAAGCATAAAATAGAGAATGGGAATCCGATTACCTGATATCCCAGCTCAATTTAGGAACTTCACCCAGTTTACAAAGGCAAAAGCAGTTTCCCTCCAGTTCTAAGCAGAGGATGTTGTTTGAGTTCCAACCAAGGCCATCAGGAACTCCACACCTACTCTAAAAACCAACTACCTTCTTTGCCAGTAGCATCACAGCCAATTTCTCCAACAAATGATCTAAAGCAAAAGATCTTTCCTGACATCTGAAAGTTATCACACAGCATAAACCCTGCTTCCCAGTTTCTGCCCTGACCACTGGACTATTGCTGCCACTATGAACACTGAGCATCCTTCAGGGAATGAGAAGCCTTTCTGAACAGTGCAAGACAAGAAAAATTCATATGGAAAATTCTGGGTCAGGGCTTCAGCTCTCATATCTCTGTTATCTAAGCATTGCCAGCAGATCCTCAGTAGAGCCACCTGAAGACAACAAAACACAATCTGGAAGCTGTCAAGCAAAAATTCCCTTCATATGAAGAAGGAATCAGTCCCTTAAAAGGCATTTCACTCTATAGGACAGAATTTTCCTTTGCAACTAGTAAGCACACACAGGGAAAAAAACCCTACTGATATCTCACACCCACTTTATTTCAAGTAAGTAAGTAACACTAACCACCACCACTGATTAATTGATGATTCTTTTTCCATGGGATTCCAGGACTGTTGCCAATGGTGGTTATTTAAGGCTTCATGTCAGAGAGACATATTTTCATGCAAGGTCTCAAGGGGCAAAATGAGAGGAAGGGCAAACAGTACTGTGGAACTTAGCTGACCCAGCAACATCCAGGAACACTGACAAAAATAAAAGGAGGATGTTGAAGGTCCTTCTGTGCTGTGGCTGCTCAGTGATTGTGGAAAACTAACAGGAGACACATCCCTGATGGATATCACTGGCTCCTAGGAAAGCAGGATGCTCAGGGTCCTGCCACTCCATGCCAGAGGAAGATTTCTTGGACAGGAAGTTTGTCACTTGCTGTGCAGCCCTGCATCTGAGGAAGAAACGTCAGAGATGAGAACCAAACCCTGCAATATCCTGACAAGTGTGTGAACAGCAATTAGCAACTCTGTGGACAGAAACAGATTTTCTGGCAGGTCTCATTAATCTCTTTATGCCAATTTAATACTCATGAAAGAACCTTTGTGAGCAGCCAAGAACATTAAGTCTTCTTCCCATGAGGTACCTCAGCAAATACCTCTGATCAAAGACTGGGCAAAGAGCCAGAGATATGCTGCTCTGGACTTCACTCTGACTCACTGCTGGTGTGCCACAGCTCCTCGTGTTTCTGTTATCCTGTCTGAAAATGAGGGACAGGGGTATTTCATCCACGTTCCTAAATGCTCCACCTCTGCAGCAGTCTGTAAACAGCAGCTTGACTTAAACTTACAAAAATGCACCTTCTGAAGTGGCATGAACATATGCAGCACAATCATCTTCTGATCAGCACAGAAGCTCCACCTTTGATGCAGATTTCCAAGGCTTCCCCCTGGCTATTCACCCTCCCTATCCTCCACAAATAACGGGAGCTTACAACAAACCTGGCACTGATGCCAGGACCTCACTGTATTTAACTGGCAACCTCTGGTATGTATCTGAGTAAATTGGTGTCTTCTGTTACAAAGCCCAGGTCTCAAAAAATTGATCAGTGCACCTGCTATTAAAGAATGCTGTGTTTGGTTGCAGGGCTTTTTTTTGTTTGTCACAAGTCAATTGTTTTCTTAAAAAATGACACTTAACTCTTACTGTTTCCTTGCCATGACTACTTGCTTTTTTCCCCAAACAGCAGTCTGGCAAAACCATAAAGAAAGGTAGGACAGACTGGCCAGAAATATCTGAAAAGCAACTCTTTACCCCATCAAGAGCAAGTTTGATTAGTCTAATGAATCTAAGGACCACACCCTTTCACCTTATGGAGTGTAAGTAGATCTTTCAGTTACTGAGCTGAGCTTTATAAAAGACAACTGGGTCATGTTTCACCATTTTATCAAGATTACTCTAATTTGTCTTTTACTCCTTTTGAAAGTCTCTGCTATTGTCGCTGGGAGTGAGTAGAAGAGTGCTATGAGTATGTCTACAGACCAGATTTCAAGTTTTTCCTGCAAATCTCCAAAGCAGTACATGGGCTGCCAGGACTAGGTGGCCTTGCTTGAGCAGAGGCTGATCTCCAGGGGTCCCTCACAACCTATGCCATTCCATGATTCTGTGAATCCTCCTCAAGCTGGGCTTTAACAAACATTTCAACCCAAACCTGCCAAGGTGGTAGCTGCTTTCATTGTGTATTTGCAGCACTGCCAACATTTGGCTAAGTCACCTCGGCAAGGATAATCTCCAGAGAGTAAGAAGAATTTTACAAATTACATGCTCAGATGTGGGGATTTAAAAATCTACCCATAGTGTCAGCCAGTCCCTGCCTGGGATGGGGTTGGAAAAGGTAATACTAGATTACTCCCTCTTAGCTGGATAGTAAATACAACCATCTGGTGTAAATCTACATCACTGATTCACAGTACTTCATTACTGGGTAGTACAAGAGAGCAGAGACTGCAGCTGGTAAGAGCCAGACCAGCAGGAGGAAGGAAATCTTGACAGAAGTTTTAAATGAGCCTCAATGTTTGAAACCACGGGATGACCTTTTGCCATGGAAACAGTGACAGGCTCAGCTCTCTGCTCTAGCCTGAGCTCCATCTCAATGCCAGCCTGCTGTATGAAACAGGCAGGGCACTGAAAAATTCAGCTAAGAATATTCTGAGTACAAATTCACCACTGCTACTAATTAGAAACATTGCTCTGGGCATAAACCCAGGCAGAAACACTGTCTTGTTTGTAAGTAAGGCCTGCCAATAGTAGCAGAAGTAATAATTACCACCCAAGAATCAACACCCTCCCACAATGTAATAGAATAAATTAATTAGAAATGTACCAATACATGTATTTTTGGAGAATCACAGAATGGTCTGGGTTGTAAGGGATCTCAAAGGTCCCTGTTTTCAGCCCCACTGCAATGGGCAGGGACACCTTTTATGAGACCAGGTTGTCATTTTGCACATCGTTTGCTATCCTTCTAGAAAAAAAAAAAATCAGGTAGGAAAGTCACAGTGGAACATTCCAGTCTGAAAAATTATTTTCTTTTTCCTTGTAAAGTACAAAGAATCCATACCCCCCGAGGCAAGCCAGCTATAGAGGCTGGCACAAATGAAGTTAAAAACAATAGTAAGATTTTCTGTACAAAAATTTCACGAAGTAGCTAAAGTTTCTTATTCTAAGACACTTGAAAAATCTCTTGTGTATTGTTTCAAAACTCACGTGAAATAAACTCTTAATTTGAGTGTGCAATTTGACTTAAAAGAGTCAGAACCTTAAGGGTCTGATTTTAGCACCCTTCCTGCCTCAGTGAGAAGTGCACAAGTGATCCAAATGCACAGGCAGCTGCCAAAATCAGCAATGCCAAATCTCACAACTGTATGTTCATGTCCCCAAGGGAGAGTGTTAAAATTCCTCTATTGGAGATCTTTTATACTCCCATTTTACAGCTCCATCTTTTATTAGCTGTTAATAACACAGTTCAACATTACAAGCTGTCTACACACTCTGATTTAGCTCTGTATTCCAATTTTTCAAATTTCAACTCATGCAAGCCCGAGCTTATTTTATGATTATTCCCCAAATAGTCAGGCTTTAATTAACACCAGCAAATGCACTGCAAAGCTCAGTCTCACAGGGATGACAAACTGACAGGAGGCAGAGCTCAAACCAACACACCATCCCTTGATATGTCCTGAGTGCTGACAGAATTCAGCCTCTGTGGTTCTGCTGAGTCAGAAATTGAGAGAACAGTCTTCCTTGTGTACAAATAATCACAACAACCTCTCACATGCCCTCCTAAAATGCAGACACCTCTGCTGTGTGTTTTCTCCATTTACATTTGGGAGAATTGAAGCCACACCAGGAGCATCACAGACAGTAAGACCTCTTTCTTCACTGAACTGTCTCCCTGTCACCACCATCCACCTTTTGAGACCCTCTTACCCTCCTGCAGAGGAATTCCTGCTCTTAAGCTCTCTGGTGGAAGATGCAAATGAACTGATGCCCCTTTAGGTCGCACATTACATGTTGATTTGAATCCCTCTGCACCACAAAATCCCACCTGTGGCCCAGGGAAACCACTGGAGGAACACTCTGCAATCAAATTCCCTGTCCTGTTGGCTGCTCTGAGGCCACCTTCAGAAATTCAACTAACTCACAAGAGAAATACAAAGATTTCTGGTAAAAAAAACCTCCAAAACTCATCTGCCTGTTACTTCATTTTGAAATGCTGGCTTCCATAAATATTGTACCCATTTTGCACATATCCAGCTACCTAATTGTTCATTCTGTCAGCCTGCATACCAGTGAAACAGAGCCATCTCTACAAGAAAAACAGAACCTTTCCCCCAAAGACCTCTTAATGGACAGTAATGAGCCCGTGAGTAGAGCTGCTTGACACCTTCTTCTCCCACTTGCCTCCCTCTAAGTTTAAGAACACATTCTAGAGTGGTCAGAACTAAGCTGCTCACAAGGCTTCTTATGGAACATGAATCACTCAGGATCAGCAGCTCTCAGCTTTGGAAATTTGGCTTTCACACCCTGCACACCTGGGCTTTGAAAATAGGTTTTAATCCCTGCCAATACTTTCCCCTCAATGATGATGATATTTAAGTTCTTTGTTACCTCCTGGGAAGGACCTTCTGAGCATGGAGATGCTTCCTTCTGTGTTTAACCATTTCCACTCTCTTTCTGTGGACTGAACTAAGTCAGACTAACTGCTTTCTTCTGCCCTTCATTTCCCCCACACCTCTTTTAATACAGACAGAATCACAGAATCATCAAGGTTTGAAAAGACCTGTCAGATAATCAAGTCCAGCCATCAACCAGCACCATTTTCACCATTAAACCATGTCCCCAAGTGCCATATCCACACATTTTTGCAACACTTTCAGGGGTGGTGATTCCACTTCCCTGAGCTATGTGCTCCAATGCTTTAAAACCCTCTCAGTGAAAAAAATCTTTCCTAGTATCTAATCTAAACCTCTCCCAAGGCATTATTTTGCTTTTTTTACCATCTCCTAAAAACACGTGGAAGAAAGTCCCAAAAATTCTTCCTTAGTGGCTCTGATATTACTCTCGCTGTTTATTTATAAACTCCTGAAAAAAATTTCTACCTTCTGGTTTGCCTAGAAGTCCCTTAAGTCTGTGAAGTACTACAGTGATTTGCACAGGAGACAGTCTGTTCCCCTAAAGGACTCCACACAGGCATTTCTCTCTCCATTCATCCTTTTCCTTCAGCATCTATTAAAAGTGCTACTGATTCAGCCTTCCCACTGAGGAATAAAACCTACCAGCCTTCTCAGGTGCTTATGTCATTCTCAGCAATCCCCAGCTGTCTAATGAGAAAACAAACCCTGATTAACCCCTCTGCCTCTCTGACATCTATGCTTTAACTAAAGCTTTTGGCCTGCTACCCATAAGGATAATTTCTACATTCCTGTGACCTTCTCCTGAATTTGCAGGTTTTCTTTGCAGCTTATGGGATCACATGGCTGCAGATGCTGCAAACCATGGAAGTGATTCAGAGACAGGAACAAAAGAAGTGGGAATGTCACAATCTGGCAGACTACAGAGAAGTAGCAGTTTTCTGTGTTCTCATTATCTGCAGTCCTTCAGATTGCAGGATGCCTTGTATCTTCATTTAAAAGAAACAAATATATATATACATACATTTGCTTTCCTATCAGTATCCAAAATATCCAAGAGATGCAATAGTGGTAAAAAATTCAGATTAATGTCAACGACTGAAAAGAAAGATTGGTTACCTAAACATGAATTAGGCATTTAAAAATCTTTGGAGGTGTTACTCTGAAAAAGGTTGGGTTGTCCATACAAGGCACTAAATCATTCCAATGACTTTTAAGACATTAGTCACATACTAAAATATAAGACACTTGATTACTATGCCACATACTGGTAGTAGGATTTAGAAGCTCTCACATCAAGTCCTACTGCAGGAATATAAGGATGAAAAGAGCACCTTAATTAAAAGCATTTTTTGCTCAAGGACATATATAGCTTTCCCATTTCACAGAGCTAATAATGGCAAATCAGACAGCTGGCTGTCTCTCTGTTTGGCAGTGCTGGCAGACTCTGGGATACAGTGGTCTGAAGAAGACACCAGGAGGTGGGAGAGGGGGGAGGAATGGAAAGCAACAGCCTTCCTGCCATGGCTTGCCAAGAAAATGAAAATGTGTGAGACAATGTGTTAATGAATATCCCCACAGATGGGTAAGCACTGGTGATTTTGGTAAGGCAAAGATTTTGCAAGTAAAATGTCATTCACAATGGAGATAAAGATGATTATCATCAAAATACCAGTTTAGGACAAATGCGTGTGTAAAGTAATCCTATTCCTCTCCAGTCTGACAATAAACACACAGTAGAATTGAAATTTGAGGGTATTTCAGTCACTGATCCAAATGGATTATTTCAATCCTGGTATCTTCCATCTCTGATTAATTACAACTACTGGTTTACCTAGAAGTCCCTTAAGTCTGTAATAAAACATTTATTTCTGTCTATGAGAAAGCATCAAACCATGATTTCATGAGATTTCATTTACAATTTCCCATTTCATCCCCACATCAATTTGCTCTTGAAATTACTGTAACCTGGAGACTTCTGTCGGTTCTCTAGGAAATCCCTTCCAACCCCACAGTTTCGCTTCCCTTTCTGTTCAAACAAGGACAAAAATAGATGTTCCTCACAAAGAGAAACTAAGGCATCACTTATAAATGTAAAGGTTTTTAAAGAAACTTTGTATTGGAGGAGGGGAAAAATTGATTACCAACAAATATAGCTTTAAGCAACCTCCATACACAGAAGAGTTTATCACAGTCTCACCTCTTAAGAAGTACTTCCCAGAAATTTTATCCCTTTGCTGTTGGCACAGGGGTTCAGAGACTCTTGCAGGAGAACATAAAGTGTGAATTAATTATTCTTATCACTTTGGACTTCTTCTCAATGAAATAATCTGAGATATATTCAGACACTAGGAATGAAAAAAGAACCTCTAGATGAAGTATTTAAAATCTGATGACCAATTGACTTTACTGGGAAAGATTTTCTCATCATTTGACTTCTAAAAAAAGGACAAGATAAGCACAAAGGGTTGTCCTTCAATAACATATTTTATGGGTAGGTTTCCATCTTTCCTTTTCTAATCTTTTGCAATTACCAAATAATAATGTAACTAGGAAGAGAGTATGTAGGTTTTACATGGAAACACAGTGAAGAGGAATTCTCATGAGCCATTTTCATGAGTGTAAGCAACAGGCATAATACTGTACATTTATTTAATCAAAGATGAAGGAAGCTTTTATCAAATTTAATTATTGCTTGAGTTCCACCGTTTCATTCTCAATAGTGTCAGTTGGATTCAAAGATGTCTTCAGGATTGAAAGCAGGAAAGACTATCAGTTGTCTCTAAAATGTAGGAGACACCGGAAAGCAAATTTAATCCCACTCCAAATCCATGGGAACCTAATGAAGAGCAGTGATATTTAACTGGCATTTCCAAGCTCAGAGGCAGAATCATTGTGTTTCTTAGTCTTTAGTCTCACTCCTTCATTGTGCTTTAGTGCAAGAGCCTGGATGCAGCAAAACCTTGTCAAGTATCACAGAGATCCAAAAGGTGAATTAATTCACTGAAAGGAGAATGTTCCCATTCAGTGACGGTAATTTCTACTTCCACACAGGCCAGAAGCACATAGCTCACGGATAAAACACTCAGCAACAACCATCAGCTGGTCTAAAACTCCTGAGTGCTGGGAAGCATCCATCTGAAGTATTATTCCATGCTATTGATGATACAAGTGTGCTTAGGTTAGACAGACAAGCAGACATGGCACTTAGCAATACTGCTGCAAACAGTTTGCAGATTTAATTAAAAGTTTAGACAAAGTGTTATTGTATGACATTTGCAAGAATTGTTGAAGATGACAAGAAATTCATAAAATTTGCTTCTTCTCAACAGCCCAGAACTAGTGACTTTAGAAACAGATAATAATCCACATCCACAAACTCTTTGTATTTCTTTCTTAGAAATCTTATGCCATTGGTCAAAAATCACCACTGCCTCTTAGGAATTTTTATGTTCACTGACTTGTCCCTCTCCACAGAGGGGAAGAATATGGAAACAACCTCTGTAAGTGACATAACCTTGTTGATTTTTTCCCAGAGTCCTAAGAATGGCTGTAGGCACATCACAAGTCCCACTACTGCAGTGCATCTTTCCTAACAGGGACTTAGAGCAGCTACTCTTAGAAAGAAAACCCAGGACAAATATAAAATAATCTTCTGCCAAAGCAGTTCCCTGCAGATAAAGCCAAGCTGAGGATGGTAGGGGAATGAACTGGAAACATCAAAGATGTGGGATTGCAGTCCCACAACAATATTAGGGGATAGAGGGTGGGAAAGGTCACCTTGACCCCAGGAGCAGCTTTATGCAATATTTCAACCCCAACTGCAACCTCAACACAGGCTTTGACAGAGAAGTTAAGTTTTGAATGCAAAGTGGAAAAAGGAGTTTCTACACAGGAGTGAAGGACTGTGAGTTCCAATATTAACTGAAGAGAGATGCCTGCGAAAAATTGGAGACAAAAAAAGAAACTGGGACAGTCATCATGCACCCTCTTAGTCAGACAGGAAAATTCCTACCGCAGTACATCTATTGTCAGCTCTCCTGTATTACACTAATTGAAGTCAGGCTAGGACATTCCCCAACATTTTGCAAACCCAAATGAGAACGGAGCAAAATACTTCACAAGTGAAAACTGTACTCCCTGCACAGTCACATTTCCTCCCAAAATCTGAGTAGGGACTTCATCTCTAAGCTTTCAAAAAGCAATGTTTAGAAGTTATTTTAAAAGTCAGTGTACTCCTAGATTAAAATTGTGACTCTTCCATCCTAAGGTGCTAAATCGAGAGGGAAATGGTGGTATTTCTGCAATAACTACTGCCAACAATCTGATTTTCTAAAGGCACTAATTCTGCTTTTAGAACCACACAGAAAATTGCTTCCACATCCCCAGTATGAAAACTTTGCCCTACTCAAGATGCATCACCATAAATTATCTGGTAAGGGTAAATCTTCTAGAAACCATGAATGGTGTTGCAGGACCAATTCACCAGAGCTGCCATAAGCCACTTGAGAGATAATTGAGATGTCAAGCCTCATCAATATCAATGTGCCTCAAGTAAGGACGAGAGGAGAGGGGAAGAATGACAATGAATAATGTCATTATGTGATGCCAGCTAACTCACAGCTCAGAAACAGATACATCAGTCACCAATCTGAATGTCTCTGAATTTCATGAAAGTCTGGATGTACAAGCAACCTTAATTCCTTAAAAAGCTTCATTCCATAGGAAGTGATGACAGAGTTGTAGTCTGTTTTCTCTATTTTTAACTTTCAAGATTACCCTTTTTTCCCCCACTCTAACTTAACACACAGGAGATAAAATTACTTTGGGCAGCACACAGGAAACATCAGTCAATTAGTTTAAAAAATTCAAAAAAAATTTTCCTGACCAGACGGAGGAAGCAAAGCCTCCAAGGAGGCTTCTGCCAATTTTCAGTGCTATGAATTTGTTCCCTGTGTCACTCTCAGTTACTGGTTGTGTATCTCCCCCTAATCAACACACAATCCACACTACTCTCTCACCCAAGCTCTTACATCGCAGTTACTGTCCACTCACCTTGAAAACTGACATTGATCACAATCCCGTTTCTTTCCTCTCTTTCTTTTTACCCATTTCCCACCCCCTCCACTCCTCCTTGTGATATCCACGCCTCCCAAAGTAGCACCTCACTCTCTCCATCTGCTTCTTCACCCCATCTGCTCATTCCATCCTTCCCCTCTTGCTGGAAAACTCCACAGTCTCCTCAAAGCATCACTAAAACTTTTCCTTTTCTGTTCAAAAATATTAAGTACAGCCATTGTTCTACTCCAGGCCCTGATGGAGGGGAGGGTGCAAAACAAATATGCCTGAGTTTAAGAATCCACTGGTCCTCTGCATTTCACCCCAAATGCCATGGCCAAGCTGATCTTTCCTTCATGGGATGCTCTGGCCATTTCATTCCACTTCAGAAATCAGGTAGCCATCTACATACCACAGGATTTGCAGTTTCCCCATCTTCAGGTCCACAGCCCTGGGGAACTCTCATTTTGCTCAGCACCTGGCGCCATCCCCTGCCATTTCTGCTTTCATCTCATCCCACAAGCATTTCTATGCCTTCTCCTAGTCAGGCACTCTCTGCCTGCAATCAGCTCTTGAAGCTCATTATTACTCCATCTCTCTCGTGCTCGCCCTCTCTGTTCTACTCTGTCAAAGACTGGCATCTCTTCCACACACAAAACTAGAGAACCCTTCAGTTCCTGAAAGAGAGCAAAAATATTGCTTTTAAATACCATCAAACATCCGTCTCTAAGCCAGTGCCTTTCTTCTTTTTAAAGCACCTGGCTTTCTACCATGTATTTAATTTGTCTGCTTTGCTTCCTTTCACAATCCTTCACCTCCCAATACTCACATTAAACACTTCTTTATGCCTAATCATTTCCTGCTTGTCCCCTTGGTTTGTATCTTTTCTCTTGTGATTTTCAGTGAACATGGCAGGTTACTACCACATCTTGTTCTGCCTGAAAACAGCCTACCTCATTTTGGATGATAAACAAAGAACATGGCAATTAAAATTCAGGAAGGCAAAATCAGAGAGATGGCACTGACATTTTTTTCCCTACTCCCTCTTCCCCACTCTCATCAGCTACTGACATTTGGAAAATTTCAACCAACTCTAATAAACAACATAAATTTGTCCCAGTTTCCTAAGAAAGCAAAGCTTGTATGATCACACCCTGCCAAGTAGCTCCATCCTAGCTCCTTTCACACTCTCTAAGTCAATATCAAACAAATAATACAAAGGCACTGGGGACCCAGAGGTTATCTCTGCCAAAACAAAGAGAAACCCAAATCAGCATCTTCACCAACTGTGAGATGCAGCAGCCAGCTGGCCTGACCAGCAGAGTAGTTTGGGGCACCCATCAGTCCAAACCTCCCTTAGTTTTCCTGCTTATACTGAAAGGATCAGAGGTTTAGTCTTTAATTATTTCACCTAACACCAAACCATTGCCTGTTTCACCTTTTCCAGATCACCTTCCAGGATGGGATTATTGAGAACACAAAACTCTGATGCACTAATTCCTATAGCACGGACAAGGCATTTTTCTTTTTGTCTACCCCCAACCAGAGAAGGAAAAATGTGCTCTCTACCTTTTCTGAATTATACTGGGATTTGCAGTCACCAGCTGGGTTTTGGATCCAACATCCTTGCTGTATTCACTGGAGAGAGGAGGAAGGTTGCACCTGCACACAAAGACAGACAAGATTTTAAATGACATTCGGGACTGACAGGCTTCAGAAAATGTAAAAATGCTGTATTACTGGACCTGGCTACAATTGTTCCCTACTGCACCACACCTATAAGCATTTTTGTACCAGATTGTGGGGAAATAGAGAAATAAAACCTTTTGCAGAGATGAGATCTCTGTAGCTGCTAAGCAAAAACAAAGGCACACACTTGGCATTTCTGACAGGCTGAAAGGCTGTGGAAGAGGCTGTTACTATCTATAGAAAATATTTTTCTTTTTAATCCAAACTCATTTAAAGTGCTGGTTTTCACTCTGTTCTGCCTTGTTTACCAGCATCAGGCTCCAGACTGATAATACCACTCTGTGGTACTGCAAGCATTACAACTGGCATTTTTAATATTACACTCTGTGGTACCATCATCTTATAGAATTTACAAAGACAACACAGAGAAGAAAATCACGTGGCTTTAAAAATATGAGTGTCTCAGTTCTGCTCACAATCTTGTTCTGGTGAGCATGGTGATAATGGAATAAAGCCAAAACAATTGAGCAAATTTACTTTGGGATGCAGAGAACCAAGACTCTGAAATAACAGAAGTAGAGGGAAACATCCACACGGTGAGTAGTCCTAAATGCTCCCTTGGAAAGACCTAGGAGGAGGAGGAAGGTGCAGGAGATGAAGATACAATCAAAGAGTACCCAAGCCTATGCACTGCCCCAGAAATGAGTCAGGAGAAATCTACTCAATACAAAAAAATTACATTAAAAACTGGTTTACAAACATTTTTTTATTTCAAATTTCTCCTTTAAAACAAAGACATGGACAGTATTTGGAATGCCTAGAAGACAAAAATGAAACCATGATTGCCAGAGACAAGCAGATTTTGAAATTTTTTTCAGAGAAAGACTTTAATTGTTTATGTTGTTGGGGGTTGGGTTTTTTTCTCTGCAGTTTTTGTTAACACAAAAAAAAAAAGAAAAAAAAAGAAAAACCAAAATCACAGTGGTGCTATATCAGCATCTATTTGCATATAAATACCAGCTCTCAACACCTTAAATTCTCATCATCAAGAAATCCCAGGGAAAAGGACAGCAATGTCCCACCTACATAGAACATAGATGAAGTCAATCATGTTCACCAAGAAACATGAAATTCCCAGGAATTTTCTCCTTTTCATGACTGCTTTTGTTAAGATGTGTACAATGTATTGAGATCTCAGTCAGGAAACAGCTTCTAGTTCACTCTACCACAATTTAAGAGAAGCTAGACAACTTCAAAAGAAGCCAGAAAGAAATAATCAAAATAAGAGTTTTCAGAAATGGCAATAATTGATTAAAAAAATAGAAAAAAAAAAAAAAAGAAGCAGCAAAGAAAGCAAGACTAGAAGCACAAGGAAATTCTAATTCTCTGACATAACAAATGATAAAATCTAAATAAGAGCTCCTTAAAAAAAAGTAAAATAAAATAAAAGTTAAACAAATATTTGTCAAGGAAGATTTATAGGTGACTTGCCTTAGGGTAGATAGGTGGCATAAATACCTCTGGCAGATCACAATTTAATGCTCTCTGCTTTGAATAAACACAAGTTCAAAGGGCAAGCTTTTAAAAAATGTTTTTTTTAATAATTGAAGTTTATTTAAAAGCACTATGAAGGACTAAAATCTCACCCTAGTTTTTATCATCTCAGCATCTAAATAATGAAAATTCTTTCATAAGCCAGTCACAGCTGCATTATTTAAACACATCTAATTCCTTTCATCAGTAAGTCTGATTCCCACCTTGCTGTGCAGGAAGCATTAAGAAATGGCCAGAGTATCCAGAGGAAACTGCAGGAAATCAGCTGCTTGGCCTTCCCAATTATTTTCTTGGATAGGTCAGCAGAGTGCTGAGTGCTGTGCAGGTGAGGAACACACTGAAGCACAAGGAAGCACAAGACTCATACCAAGAAACTTTATTTTTCGTTTTCTTACTGTTACATCTGGTACCGAGAAGTAAGTACACTAAAAATAGAGTTAAAAACATGGCTTAGGATTACTACCCAATACTCCTCTCTTAAAATAAGCATTAGCAGGCAGTGAGGGGGGAAATAATTTTTTTTTCTTAGAAATAAGAATTACAAACTTGAAAATCAGAAGCAGAGCCCATTATAACCACAATTCCTAAACATGCATCTGCACCTTTCTCATTGCAGATTCCAGCCCCTTGCTATGCCTTAGGGGCTGGAAACTGCTGCACTTCTCATCTCTGTGTTGGAACAACTGTGTTTGTAGAAGATGCTCAGCAGCCAGATGAGTTTAAACTCATTAAATAACCTTAGCAATTACAACATATGACTGTAGACATCTTCACTCCCATGACAAAGCTTATGGAAAATACACATAAATTAAATCCAAACTCATGTGATGTGAAGAGAAGAAAACAAGGGCAAAACCTGGCAGGGCATTTCACACTGCAGAAATACTTTGAAGATGTTACACAAATTTCTTTTCAAAAAATGGAAAATATTATGCAAGTCACCATTGTGCTCTTTCTCTCTCAGCTCTCAGATTATAGAAATCAGATTTAGAAAAGATCAACTAAATCCTGTCTTTCACCTGCTGTAAAAATATTTTCTCCCAGTGGTGTATTAATTTCTAACCCAAAAGAATTGAAACTCTTTCCCTAAATATGATTTCATATCACTAATACAGCAGAGCCTGCAGACAGTGACTGGGATTTTGCAGGATTCTCCCTATTGCTTATTTCTAAATCAAAACAAGCTCTGTACATATAATGGTTGCTTTGCCCTCCCTAGAGAGAAATGGGTTTTTATAATCAAGCTAAAATAACTGCTGTTTTGTTGGTTGGTTGGTTTTTTGGTTTGTTTGTTTTTTGGTTTTTTTTTTTTAAATTTCTGTTGTTTTTGTAACTGATTGCTCCTACAGCCTTCCAATTTCTAGAAAACATAACCATGGCACATATGCTGCAGTTTCTAGTATTTAGTCTCTGGAACACCTAAGGAGTTTTGCAGTAATGGCAAAGTGCTTCCCTCCCCCTGTGCTTTACATCTTCTCTTCTGTAAATGCTCTGTGTTTCCCTTTACCTTTAATTTGTTCTATTTCTTTGCTTTAACACTGAAGGCATTCCTGGTCTTTGAGATGCAAACCAGAAATTACACTAATGGTTTAGAGCAAATTTGGGTGCTTTCATAAAAAGCCATCAGGCTCTAATAAGGAGCCCTGTTATAGTGGGTGTTTGTTATGCATCCATCTGAAACACCAAGAAACTCCATTTCTCATCTCTTTTGGAGCATTCCTCCAGTTTCTCCCCCACAATGTTCCTCTTGTTCATGTTTAACAGGGAGGAACTAATTTCTGTCTTTCTTCCTTAAGGATCACAGACCTAGAAAGTGCCAAATTTAATCACGAAAGCAGGAGCTGGTTCAACATCCCTCCTGACAGGTTCTTATAACTTCAGGAAGGCTGGAGGGAAAGGAAATGTGAAGAATCCCAAAAACCTCATATCAAGGAAAGAGGTTTGGCCTTTCCTCAGCCAGCCAGCCACAGTTCAGTCTCGAGGGAAGAAAAACAGAGGAAGATTTTAGCTTGTACCAACCTAAGCCTTGCACCCTAAATCAGCCCCTACTCATCCTGAGCTCCATGGGTTGCACAGATGGCATTTCGTTTCAGAGGACAGAGCACAGGGCAGGATGAACACCCTGGTTCTCACTGCATAGATGATGAGCAAAGCAGCTCCTCAGCACCTCCCTGAGACACTGTCACAACCTTACTGACCCACAGATTGTCCCCACACCCCACACACCTTTGCAGAACCAAGCCCAAACTCCTTTTTTGCCTCTCCTCACACTTTGACCCAAATTGCTTGTGTAAAGCATCCTGCAAAGGCGGGGCGACAAGGCAAATTATCACTGATTAATCCCAACTGAACGGCTTTGAAAAGTCTGAGGCTTAGCAGGGAGAAGGAGGGACAATGTGTCATTGAGGTTTCTGTCTTACCGCATGACAAAATCTGCTTGATCTATTTGTTTGCCGCAGCCACTCTTTTTCAGGATCCCACCGTTTCCCACCACGGAGCATTTCTTCAGTGGCAGCTGGAAGGGAGTAGCCTAGCAACACAAAACAAGGACCAGTTTTACAGAGGAGAACACAAACATCTTTGTAGCAGCCACTCCTGGAGAACTCGGGGAGCTGTCTGGGCTCAAAGTGAACAAAAAGAAGAATTAGGAGTGAAGGAAAAAGAAGTACAGAAATTAGCTGGTAAGTACATGTGGGACAGGTCTGATCCCCACTCCCCAAACCAGGATGCAACAAACGTGATAGAGAAGATGATTTTCTGCAAAACCAAAACTGCCTGAAGTCCTGCTGCAGACACTGACCAAAGCCAGGCACTCCACAAACCTTCCAGGCAAGCTGCAAGGACACAGGGGAAACAAGACAACCAGCAAAACAGGAAAAAACAACCCATGAAAGTGATCTTCCTGAGCTGATATACATGAGACACCTCTGGGGAGGAAAGGAAGGGAGGAACAGGGAATGCTGTGATGACAGAAGTGCACTGGGAATCTGGAGTCACCCTGGCTCTCTCTGTGGCTGTGTTGCTAGGACAGGTCACTCCAAAGCCTCGGGCAAAGATATCTGCAGCTTGACAGCAGCTCCTTAAAACAGCCACTCACCCGGACACATAATAAATTAATATTAGCATAAATTAAAATTAGAAAGGGACCGCTTCAGCTGAGGAGCTCTTGTAGCTGCTTAACAGGGCATGAAAGTGCAAGGTCAGACAGTCACGGGATCCTGTGCACCAAACACAGTCACATATTGGATCTGTATAGCTCCCATTCCAGAGGATCTCAGAACCACGGGTGGGATATGGATGTTCCTGTCAGCCCCAAGCCTTTATGAGCTCAGGACAGTCATTTTAAGCAGCACACAGCACTTCAGAGCAGCCCAGCTTACGAAAAAAAAGGGTGGTGAAGAGACACGGGAATTTAAAGCAGTGTGATTTAGTTACAGAATGTGATTTGTCTACAATGCAAGAGTTAATATTCTCCTCATGCGAAAAAAATTGTGCAGGGATTTTTATTTATCAAACCTGTCAAAGCCTGACTTCGCAGCAGAGACAGGAGTTACTGCACAGGGCTCAGAGAATGCAGATGCCAGGGAGAGAGGATGCAGCATCATGGAACAATTCTCATCTCTAGGAGGCCTCACTGGCATGTCCAGAGCAACATCTGACATTGCATCATGTATTCACTGCAACACAGCACATGGTCCAGAAAACAGACCCAGTGTTACAGCACAGACTCTGCATTTTTTAGGACTTACTCCTGCTGTCTTATTTGTCCTCTTCTTAGATTTACTTGCTTTGTCTACTTTTCTCAGCACACTAGACTCTGTTCAGCTTGTATAAAGTCTCAACCTACTTTTTAATGAAAAAACTAACTCTGGATTAAGATATGCTTAAGCAGAAAAGCAAATTTTAGTGTCCTGAGACCCAGCCATGGTTAGGAATGTATTGATAGCACAGCAGAGCAATACTGAGTATGCAGCTGCATTCTTGTCCTGCATCTGCCTTCTCAAGAACACTTTTAATTTACAGTTATTGAACCAGGAGCATATCTTGAGATTCAAAGGATATCTCATCTCTGAGGTGACCCTGATCAAATGAGAGCTCACATTCTCTTTAAAGCTGTGGGGGTGGGAAGCAGAGGAAATGTAGACTAGATATGTTCTATAAATAACAGTACAGTAACAGTTTCTTACTCAAGATACATCAAAGCTCCTTCCAAGACAGGCTGTGCCAAACCACAGACAAAGGCAGCAAACATTAACTCCTCCTTTTAAGAGTAGTGGGCACTGTCCCATAAATTCTGTGCCTTTAGACCCCCCAAACAGACATCTAGCAGTTACTAAGTGCTCCTAAAATCTGTGAGCTGCAAACAGCCTTTAATATTGCTTGAGATGACTTGGTGTTTGTTCCTCAAGGGAGGCTTATTTCCTGCTCTGCTCAGAGATGATAACATCAGTTATCATTTGCATACAGACTTTGGTTTTCAAAGGCAGATGAAGATTTGAAACTCTTGTCTTTCTGTTATCCTGAACACAGCCTTGCTACTTGGTGTGTATGGAAAATTCCCACACCAAGGTGAGGTACTTCTGTTGTTTATTCTAATTTGTGCAAAGTAGAGAGCAAGGTGGGAACCCACAAACAGTGTAATCATACACAATTTCTACATTTTAACAAACAAAGGCATCAACACTCACCAGTTCCAATTTACACACATTCTTCATTAATCAAACCCTTATTTGCTACCTATATCTCCTGCTTATCATTCTGATTTCCTTCCCCTCATTTACTGCTCAGTCCTGTTGACTTCACTCCTGGTGGCTCTTGTCCAAACAGCCTATTCATGTCGGGATAGTGCTCCCTTTCCCTTAAAACAATGGATTAGCCAAGCCTGTAAGATTCCAAAAGTTTCACAATGAAACTATTTTATCACACCTGCCCAGCTACAGCTACTGATTAACAACAAAACAAGTCTGGATCACATCTTGGACTAGGTGTCACTTCAGAGAGTCTAAACAGCAAGAGAATAAGATCAGGGTTGACAAGGTGATGTGAAGGAGCCAAAGGAAAGCAGAAGGGGCAGATTACATCCTCATGGTTGTTGTCCCTCTGCCTAATCTGTGAAGATCCACTCACTCTATGGCCACAGGAGGAAAACCAGGCTGAACACAGTTCTGTCTCCCCCAGCAAAGTACTGAAAATCCAGGACATGGCACAGACATCCCAGTCTACACACCACCCTTCAGCACAAAATGTTCAGTGGTCTGTGTTCCAGAAGAGCAAACCTATAAACCTTCTACAGACATCAAGCAAAACACATCATTCCAGTGCCATTAGCAGGGTGTGGGGGGTTGCGAAGTCCAAAGGATTAACTGTCCCTGTGCTTGGTGGCATTTCAGCTGCTCTGAGCTTAATGAAGAGCAATTGCTCAGGATGATCTGGGAGAAACGTCCATTTGTTATCTTGCACATGACTCTTCTGCAGACGTTCAAATCACAGATCTGTGTTAGTGCTGAGACTGCAGGGACATTCCAGGAACTCTTTGTCCGAACAAACACAAACTGTCCGGTCACACAAAAATTACACACATCTTAGATTCAAGTGTTGTCCATAAGCAACTATGAAATGTATGGCTGCTTTTTCTCTCTCTACAAAACCTTCTAATGTCTTCCTTCTTTACCTTCCACATCCCCAGTCTGCTTGGCACATTTTCAGTTCATAGTTGACAGCATGTAAGTTCTCATATTAAAGGGACACAAAAAGCTCAGCTGTTTTTCTCCTTAGAATTCTAAGCTAGCCTAACAAGCTGGCTTTAGGCAGCATGGTTGTAACAAAAGCATTGCCACTAATATTAGGTTCCTGAAACGCTCTTATTTTCATTGTCAACACAGATGTTATTTTCTTCATTCATAAAATTTTTATGAATGGCCAGAGTCTTGTGGGTGGACTGGAAAAAACCAGCCTCAGTTTATTTAAGCTGATAGAGAAAATGTACAAAAAAATCACCAACTCATCCCCATTCTTAAGCAATAATTATCACAGAATTTACAAATACTTTTAAATAGTAACACCCTGCATACTGGAAATGAGCAGGATGAATTCCCTTTAAACATAAGTAATTTTAAAAGAATTGCATAAAGCATTTTTTTAAATGTATCTCCCAACAAAACCAAAGCGAGGAAGGCCCCATTGACTCATTTTCCCCTTTTTAAACAATGAAACTCTACTGACAATCCATGAGGATGTCCTAGTTCATATTCATGTAAACAAAAGAAGAACGTGCACATCTCCCTGCAAATTCAATGACAAATAAGCACACAGAGCAATAGATTAAAGACTCCCAACTGAATATGGGACTAATTTAACAAAGCATCTCTCAAGCAATTCACTGATTAGTTTCATCATTCATCTAAGTAGAAATACATCATTGTCATCAGTTAAAAGAACATTACACAGTACTAACAAAAAATAATTTATTTTAGATAACGTTATTCTAAATCACTTTGATTTCATTGTTAGGTTGTTAATGCATTAATTTTTGCCCACTGCCTGCCGAAGACTTTAATCAGCAACCAAGTTCCTACTGGAAAAACAGGAAAAATTACAGTATTCAGCCTCTGATTTAATGCTGAAGATACAAAAATCATTGAAAACAGTAAGAATGTAAATCAGAATAATTTCTCTTTTAAATAAGCATTTTGAATTTGAAAGAGATGCCATGATTTTTCTATCCCTTTTGAGGAGGCAGCATCCTGACGAGAAGGGTGGAGTTGTGGTGAATTTCCTAAGGAGCCAGCAAAACGCTGCGAATTCAACCACGCTGAGTGGTTTTTCCCTGTCAGACACTGCAGGGTGGCACAAGCTCCTTCTTCATTGTTTACAAATCATGCTCGGTCTGATGGGCTCCTTTGTTCCTCCTACAGAGCTGTCAAGCCATGACAGCCTGACGACAAACCCCAGCAGTGTCAGGGAAGGTGTATTCCCCACAGGGGATGTGTGGGGTGCCTGTGGCTCTTTCCTTTTCACTCACTCCTCTCCAGCAAACTGCTCCAACCCTACCCTGGGCAGGTGAAGGAGCCCAGAGCAAGGAGGGACAGCACAGACAGATTCACACATGGCTTGGGCTGGAGGGACCTTAAAGATCATCTCATTCCAGCCCCTCTGGGCAGGGACACCTTCCACTGTCCCAGGCTGTTCACAGCCCCATCCAAATCTACCTGGCTTTGGACACTGCCAGGGATGGGGCAGCCACAGCTTCCCTGGGCAACTTGCTCCACTGCCTCACCACTCTCATAGGAATAAATCTCAAATTCCACAGATCTAGTCTGAACCTACTCTCTCTCACTGGAACAGATGGGGCTCTGAGTAAAATGGGATTGTTACAAGAAGAAAAGGTGGCAGTGACTACGAAAGGAGATAAGGGAGAGATCCTACATTAGACCTCCAGCTACCTTCTTCAGTTTATTTTGGCACTGCCAACTAGTATGTGTTGAACCTGAAGCTCACTGTTTGCACAAAAGAGAAGCTGTACAGGTGGCACAAGCTCCTCTGCAGGTCCCCACGTCTCAGTCATGACAGCAGTGACTTTACTGAGCCCTGAAGTGGAATTCAGCATTCAGGCTCAGGCAAACTTTGTGTTCTTCGCAAATACGTACTTTAGGCAGTGTTGTTTTTTGTGAGATTAGAACCTCAGGAACTGCACAGGGCTGCAAAAGAGCACCTGGAAAACCGAATGCATCGCTGTGCTACTGCAGGAAAAGCTCTGCTATCCAAAAGGATCCATGAACTGCAGAGCAGCCACACACTAAAGGGAGAACACTTTGCAACATTATTCACACAAATCACAGAGTAGCAGTGACTGAGCTGGCAGTCACTTTTAGTTCCAGCTGTACTTTAAGTAGGAACTTCAAAATGGGGATCTTTAATAGCTTTCTACCCAGCATGATGTCACTGCAAGGGAGCACTTGCTAGGAATTAATAGAACATTTCAAATTGCTGATGTGGCATTTAATTCAATAGAGTCAGCCTACACACAGTCAGGACACCACAGCGTGGAGATTATGGAAAAATAAAATTTTTTAAAAAGCGCCACATTTGTAGATTGGAACAGACTATTGACTGTATATCATAGAGAGTATTTTAAACAATGAACGCTCTGGCAATACCAAGGGAATTCTCCCTGAAGAGACCAGAAGAATAAATGGGTGAGAAATTCCAAAGATCTGCAAGATTTCTGGATCCAAGCTTTATGACCTGCAATGCACTAGAATCCCAAATTTTGGATAAAAAATTAAAAAAAGAAAATATAGTTTGGTGATAGTGGGGGGGGAAGGGGGGAGAGGTGTCTCTTATTCTGGGAGATGTTACAGTTTCCAACATTTCCACAATTGGGAAGCTTCAGGAAGACCTTCTTCTTCAGGAAGACTTTCCTTCAGGAAGATCTTCCTAAATAGCTGCATTTCAGTGTTCTGTGGAGTCACCTGGACCCATGTAAACGGCAGAACATGGAAAAATGATGTACAGATTCCCTGAGGAACAGCATGACCAGAATCCATAAACAATCACCTCTGCTGGCCTCCCTCACCATGTCCCCCTACTCCCGAGTAACTCCTTTGATTTTTGCTTTTTAAATCCTATGTGATAAGACTAAACCTCGAGCTGCAGGACAAATCACCAAACTCTTCCCAAATCCACAGGAACACTAAGCAAATCCTTCCTTTTCCCCCTTTGGAGGTACAGAGCAGCCTCCCTCTCCCATTCTGGTTCAGTGCTCTGGTTAAATGTTCACACTACCCGGTACTGACACCAACTCCCACATCGCTGGCACTAGGTGGCAGAAAGACACGTAGGAACAGCAGGTATTCCAGCACTTATTTCCCTGTTTCTTAACCTGCTCCAGCTCTGAGGGGAAGAGAAAAAGCTGTGTGTCAACCTGTGTACACCAGGGCTGCGTTGGTAAAATGCTCCAAGCTTAAGCCAAAAAAAGTGCATGGAAACAAGGATGAACACAAATCATCACTTCTGGGGGGAAAACTACTTTTTTAATGTCATGCACATCTGCTAAACACCACCAGTAGTTATAAGAGTGTAACAAGATTTTCTGCAGGGAAATTGCAGTGTGAACTTCAATGCAGTTAATCTCCTGCCTTGCAGTGCACAATGTCCTGGCTGAGGAAGTTACTCTCTGTAGGCACACACATTCCAGGTAGAGAAACGAAGACAAAAACAAGTAATGTGACTGCCAAGTGACAAAGTCCTCCAACTCTGCCTGTACTTTCTCCCTCAGCGACTTCAAGATGCAGTGTTTGAGTAGCAAGCAGAAACCAAAACAGAATAGGGAAAATTGCAGGCTGTCTGCTTACTTACACCTGGTGTAGGAATAGGCAGAGAATGTTGAATTTTTCTCTTGTGGCAGTGGGACAACACACAGCAAGGAAGGTATCTGGAAGTTTTGTGAGACCAACTATTGCTCAGTAAGGGGTACTGCTTACTTTTCCCAGTTTTACAAAGGGTTTATCAACAGTTCCATGTTCTCCAAAATCTTATTAGCAAGACACAGTATATACAATAAATAAGGTTAGCTTCAGCTCACAAAAAATAAAAAAGAGTTTCCAATTTTACTTGTAGAAAGGACAATAACCCTTATAGAAAGGAATGGATCTCTGAATTTCTGATCCCACCGATATGGATAAGGAGCTACAGCAAAGGTAATTAATCATCTTACACAGGCATCAAAATATGGATTTAGTTATCGTGGGAGGTATCAAAGTAGCAACACACTTCCATTTTGGTGGTCTATTAAACCATGAACCTCTACAAGGAAAAGCTCCTTTCATCAACAAGTGATCCTTGCCTTTCCTTCACCTCTAAATTGTTCAGATGAATCACTAACATCATTTGAGATTCTCTAGTTAAAAAGACATCAAAGACAAGTAGCAAGGATTGAGCTTTCCAGGAAATTTGCAATTGGATTTTGAGCAGAGTTTAAACACTGAGATTGGTTTCTCAGCAGCATGGAAACACTGCTTATGTTGTTTAATATTTGAACACTTCCTATTTTTCTCCTCCATTAATGAGAAAAATTAAACCTCTTCAGAAAGTTTCACTTCCCTCATAGATGAGGCAAAACTGGACTACTTTAGGACAAATTTCAGGCTTTGAAAATTCCAAATTTTACAACACGTATGGAGATTATTTACTGATATATCACCTTCACCCAGAAAACTATATGCCACATGATCTGGCTCAGGCAACTAAAAAGACATGAAAAACTGACAGGTAGGACTTGAAAAGCAAGTAACAGCAGCACACAAAGAAAACAACACCAAGAATTTCAGGGACTGCACATAAAGCAATGGTACAGGTCTACATTTAGAACACTTTCTTCAGGGCAGTCTTCCTGCAGAGAAGTAGAGCCAAGGTTAAAAGCCCTTGCTGGAAAGTCAAAAAGAAGGTCAGCAGCATCAAAGGATTTACATATAATAAGTGACTACCAAAGTGTTTAAAAAGCCATGTTTACCAAATAAGGAAGCAATCAGAAGGAAGTGCAGTGCCATGTAATGTCTAAAGGTTATGAAAACAGAAGTTTAGCAGGCCAAGGAGGTTGAGGGGAATAACTACTGCAATTTCAGAGCCAATGAAGTTCTCATTAGCTATTTATTTTTTCTGATAATGAAGACAAAACTCCTTAAAATGTATTTTCACATAGAGGCATGAGAATAATTCATGAATAACTCAACCTAACTGATTTGAATAAACAACAACAGGCACTTCTACATCAATAATAAAACACTTAGCAACATAAGATTAAAATGGGGAAAAGTGTCATTTCATTATATAAGGGTGTAGCTTCCCTAAAAAGTAATCAGAAAGTGTCATTTGTTGCAAGCTCACGGGAAGCCTTGTCCAGAAATGAGCAACAGAGCTGGGGAAGGGTCTGGAGCACAAGTCCTGTGAGGAGCAGCTGAGGGAGCTGAGGGTGTTCAGCCTGGAGAAAAGCAGGCTCAGGGGAGACCTCATCCCTCTCTACAAGTACCTGAAAGCAGGCTGCACCCAGGTGGGGTTGGGCTCTTCTCCCAGGTAGTAAGCAACAGCACAAGAGGAAACACCCTCAAGCTGTGCCTATGTTCAGGTTGGACATCAGGAGGAATTTCTTCACAGAAAGGCTTGTCAGGCACTAGAATGGCTGCCCAGGGAGGTGGTGGAATCACCACTCCTGGAAGTGTTCAAGAAGTGCCTGGATGTGGCACTCAGTGCCCTGATCTAGTTGACAAGGTGGAGATGGTTCAAAGATTGGAATTGATGATCCTGGAGTGCTTTTCCAACCTAAATGATCCTGTGGAAGTTCTTCTGGGGCTCTCTCCTCTACTGACAGTGCAGCCAAACAGGGAGGCCGTGCCTCAGGGACCCAACCCAACCTAAGACCAAGCTAGCACAATTACACATTAGAATTTGGAAACTCATTTCACACAAAGGACTTTCCTCAGTCCTGCTCCAGGCAGGGCCACCCGTGACACCTGGTCACTATAAGCTGTTTTTTACACATCAGGACCCTTGACAGCTCCAGGATCCACCGCTGTCCCCCAGCTTTCCCTGCCATCCTCTGCCAGGTGTAACTACATTCCCGAGGAAAGGGGATAAAACAGAAGTGCCACACCTCTGTTCCAGGCTGCAATGTGGAGAAGGCAACGACAAGTTTCAATAAACTGCAACAACAAACCACTACGGAAATAAAGTTTCAGGGAGAATTTCTCCACGGAAGGATGGTTAAGCATTGGAATGGACTGCCCAGGAAGGTGGTGGAATCCCCATCCCTGGAGGTGTTCAAGAAATGACTGGGTGTAGCACTTGGTGCTATGCTTTAGTTGACAAATTGGTCAAAGATTGAACTCTGTGACCTTGGAAGTCTTTTCCAATCTTAATGATTCTATGGTTCTGTGAAATCACAGCAGCTGCTAGGACACCATGTTATTTTATTATTTTTAACATATTGTCTGACCCAGCAAAAAGGTTTTGAGCTTCCTGTCAAGCTAAAAACCATTTTATTTTTCATTAAAAGAAATTCCCAAACCAAATGCAAATCCAGGGTGAACTAATGAATGTCCACATGACTCACCCAGCATGGAGCTATTAACACAATGGGAATACACAGGATGGATGTAATAAGCACTACACAACAGCAAGCTACTCGAGGTCTACATGGCTTTCCCTCCTTTTTGGGGCCTAACTCAGCCCCAGTTTAAAGGCTGGGCTGAGGAGGGACAGTTCCCTAACATCAAACATTTGAGCCTTGTGACCTGGAAGAGGATGAGGTGAAAGAGCAAAGGACTTGGAGAGTACCAGCAGGGAATATCCGAGTTCCCAGCAGGGATGAGAGGTCATTAATTAGGCTCATGCTGAACCCACTCTCAGTACTGGCTATCATGTAACACTAACACTCCAACATGATGACTGCAGCTTCCATGCAGCATTTCCAAAGACACATCCTTGCCAGAGTTGTTTCTCTGGCTGAGAAAAGACTCCATTCTGTCTCTAGTAGTCACTTGGCTGCTTTAGTTTTCATCCCTTTACCAAAACATGTCATTCAAGAATTGTCATGATCTTACACCTTTTGAAGACTGAGTTGTCTGATTTTGATATTCCCCAGACCTAAGCTTCTACATTCTCCTTTAGCTTTCTTTATTCACATGAGGAATCTCATGGAAAAAGACAGCCCAGGTTGGTTGTTGGCTTTTGAGAAGAGATATATAAAATCATAGAATGTCCTGGCTGGGCTGGAAGAGACCTTAAAGATCAGCTTGTTTCAACACCTTCCACTATCCCAGGTTGCTCAGAGCCCCATCCAGCCTGGCTTTGAACACTGCCAGGGATCCAGGGGCAGCCACAGCTTCTCTGGGCACCCTGTGCCAGGGCCTCAGCACCCTCGGAGTAAAGACTTTCTTCCTAATATGCAATGTAAACCTACTCTCTGTCAGTTTGAAGCCATTCCCTCCTGCCCTGTCACTACTGTGTCCTCTGGTTTCACCTTCCCACACTATCTCTAATTTATTTTTTTTAGAGCACTCAGTCAATTAAAGAGGGATATTCAAGTATTGCTGTTCTCCACTCATGTGTAGATAGCCTTTAAAGGGCAGACAAAAATGATTGTAAAATTTCTTTTTGAATGTTGTACAATATATTCTTTCTCAATTGTATCCAGCCAAAAAAAAAGTCACACTTAAAACAAAGAAAATGCTTTTTCCCTGGGCATATAATCTCTTAAAAAATAACCTGTAATTAGACAGCCAGATTAGGTTCTTTCCTCCTTTTTGTATCACTAGTAAAGACTCTGCACAGGTGGACTACCTAGACGTTCCATTTTTGTGTTGGTCCTCTGACAATGCCATTCATGATACCTGGAAACAGAAGATATTAGACCATCCCACTGCTAACAACCAAGTTAGCAACAATATCATGCCCTTTTTTCCTAGTAAATAAGACTGTAGTGACTCTAGAATACACACAGAACAAGTAGATTAAACAGATTCCTTTTAACAGCGTCCCTCTTGTAGTCATAATTGCATTTTCACACCCTTCAGCATAGATCTGTACTCTTTTCACCACGAACAAATGTAACTCTGTCTTGGCCTGCCAGAGCCTACATACTCTTTTCTTTTCCACTCAGCTTCTCCTTTGTGCCAGCAAAGCAATGGCACATTTGGGTGTTTCATTTCAGAGTTAAATCCCAAAGAGAAACCTTACCAGAACTACTGAGTTTCATTGAGCTTTTGTACGAAAATCTTGGGAGTCCTGAAGTGACGTTTGGAATCTTTCCTAAATCAAATCAAGATTCAACTGAAAAGTTGATGGATGTTAATAAATTAATGACCTGCATTTTTCATTCACAAAATAGTTTTAGTGGCAAAGCTTCCACTTAAGCAGTGAGAATTTTCACCAAGGTTTCATTAAGCCTGAAGAGGACACTTGTAGATACAACTGACTGGCAGATTCCACACTCCAAATATTCCAGTGAAGAGGAGGTTGTTTTACAACACTCTGCTAAAGATAAATTAGCAATGATTCTACATCAGAATTCAAAATGGGCAAGTCTTTCACAACGAGTTTGGCAAAGCGGTGGGTCACAGGCTACACTCGTTTGTTTAAATCACTTCTCCCACTCCTACTTAAAATTCAGACATCCAAATTCGCTACATCAAAGAAATGCAAGAGCTCCACTGAACTTGCAGTAATTTGTATGGAACAGGACTCCACACAGAGCTCATTTCACTTCAGAACAGGCACAAACCCCACATGCTTCAGAGCAGGAGCTCTACTCTGTCAGGTCAGCCAGGGGTAGAGATTGAAATTTCTCTCAGACACTACGGATGCCACTCATCCCAGGCAGTGGCCCAGGGAATAGCTCCACACAGTTTCCTATACTGGGTGAATAAAAGGTGAAAAAAATCCCCTTTCCAAGAGCACTGCGTGGGAGGATGCAGGATTTCAGGCAGCCAGCACTCAGCATTTCTCCCTTTCTCTCTGCTGCCACGCACAAGAATGGATTCCAAAAAGGAAGGCACACAGGCAGACAGACAAAGAAAAAGGGTTTAGCTGTGGCCTGTAGATCAGGTTGATATGAAGGCAAGATCTCTAAGGAAAAAGCTCTCACCACAGTCAGATAAAAACACCCCTGTAATTCCTATATGAAGAGATATCAAGCCCTAACATGTGGAGTTTTCCACAGCGATTTCCTTGGTAGATCCAATATTTTCAGTTCCTCCCAAAGTGCTGAACGATGTCATTGTATATTCATATGTATCACACACATACATCTGCAAAGAGAGACTACAGCAACCAAAATGCAATTACAGACCATAACAGCTGGGAATAAGGAATAAACAGGGAAAACAACAAACTCCATAGACGAATGAAAAAAATAATGCCACGATTTTGTAATAAATATAAGAGAAGAGCAAGTGTTCAGTGTTGACCCAGCAGATGAGGTAACAGCCTGCACAGCTGACTAGACACCCCTGAATTCATCTTCCCTAAACACTGTCGTAATTTATATCCATTTTCACAGCCACAGTAGTGCCCTAAAGAACCTAAAGCACAAGAGTAAAGCCCAATCATTCAATTAACAGCCCAAGCAGCTGTGCGGATAGAAATTAAAATTATTTTCTCCATAAAAATCTGTAATTTCTGCAGCAAATTTTAAATTTGAGATATTCTACATATGAATTTTAAATAGAGGATAATTTAGGCTAGTATTTCTCAGCATTCTGATTGCAATCAGGATGTGTGTTATGTTTAATTTCTGTTTTGATTGTTCACGGGTTTCCATGATTTGGCTTGGGATCTGATGTCCCAGCAGCCTTTCCATGGCACTCCAAGCACAGAATTCCAAACCCCAGAGAACCTACAGGCTGCAACACAGTCTCTGCTGCAGCTGCTTTATTTTCTGTTCCTTCCCTCAAATGGAATTTTCTCTCCTCCATCCAAATGAAACTGCAAGTCCCCAAAGAGTGGGAAGAATATCAAAGTACAGCGTAAATTGCTCTTAACACACCACCAAAGTAAAAAATCATTTCCACTCAGCTCATCATTTTTGCAGAGACAGCTTTTTTTCTCCCTCAAATAAGCAGCTAGACATCCACGGAAGGCAAAACATAAAGACATGGCAATCAAAAGACAAATTTTAAAGTAAAACCTGTGTTTTTTAAATTTACTCTTTCTGACAGGAATTTGGAGTGCACTGCCAGTAAGTGGTAGTTAGGCATATGTTAGTGAAAAGAAAAACACGCTGAAAGCATAATTTCAGAGAAAATGCTTTTTTGAAAGACTATGAATTCTGGTGGAAAGGCTACTCATCAAAGCCAAACACATACCTTTCAAATTCTTGCAGGTTGTACTGTATTTAGCTCCCCTGAAAGTACAACAGGATATTAACATATATGCCAGAAGATGGAAGAAATGCCTTAAATTTACAGGGAAAAGGCTATGAAGTGACTGACTTGGATTGCTGCCAAATCAGGAATGCTGCACAACTTACACTTTCTGTATTTACTCCAGTTTTAAGGAGATTTCAAAAATGAACCACACCTGACCTGCTAATGAGATATTTAACAAAATGATTTTATATGGTTTCCAAAACCCCCATCTGTAGAGCATTAAAATAATATCAAATTAACTTGAACATTCCACCAGGACCCCCAGGTCCTTCCCTGCAGAGCTGCTTTCCAGCAGTGACCCCCAGCTTGTGCTGGGGCTGTTTCTCCCCAGGTGCAGGACCCTGCCTTTGCCTTGGTTCAATTTTAGCCAGTTGTTCTCTGCCCATCCCTCCAGCCTGTCGAGGTCCTTCTGAAGGGCTCAGGATTGGTCACTCCTCCCAGCTTTGTGTCACTAATGACCTTCCTAACTGCTGCTAGCCAGCCACGGAACAGAGGTGAAACCTGTCCTGTGGCACCTGCAGAGGAGTGCCCTGCGAGAGCCAAGCTCACCTTGCTTTCATAAAAAAATACTACCTCTCCTGACAAGGTTTGTTCTATCTGTGCTCCTGTGCCTTCAAAGTCACAACAAAGCTATCAGAATAACATGAGAACATTATTATTACACGGTGTTACTACAGGGAGAAAAAAGCCATCTAGATGACAAAAGAATAGGCAGCAGCAAAGCAACTGCAGCTCCAACCTGAGACCAATCACGAGCAAACCATACGACAGTTGAAAAACTGACCATGAAAACGTGTAATTCATTTCTAGAACACTTTGAATTTCATTCCAGGTGTGCAGATTACCCCAGGATTGGACTAAGAGAGTAGTACTTCCATGGAAGGGGGCTGGCTCACCTTTATGCAGGATTCAAATGCCCACAGCAGGACAAAGCAGAGATGCCAGAAGTGTTGCAAAATGGGATTGGTGCTCCTTGCCTGCATCCCTGCCATGACTCTGTCTCTGAGCTCTGTGCTAAGCTGCATGGACTCCACACAGCATCACAGCAGCCCAGAAGGCATTAGTGGGGACGCAATTGATCCCCTAACTGTGATTAAAAGGCCAACTAGGAAGAGATAGTAATAAAGTTGAAGAATAGCAGCAGTAGGTGGGGAGGCCTGAAGGCTACCTAGGAGAGAGCACAGAGACAAAGATGTGGTGGGAAAAGCAAGATAAAGAACTGAAGCAGCAGACCAGGGAGCTGTCATGTTCTCCATCAGAGAAGGGGACATTGATCCAAAGGGATGCTGTGGGTAGCAGATGTCTTTAACAAGAGCCAACATGAAAGTGCACTGGAATGAGACAGTTTTGAAAAAATACTGATTTCCTCTCACCCTCTTACCTGTACTAGTATTAAGCACAAATACACCTTTAGTAGAGTGTACGTGCTAGTTCACCTCACTTCTATATTACCAAAATACCTAGTGCTATCAACAAAAGGTGTATTTACTGTTGTTTTACAATTGTTCCCCCTCTCAGTCAGACACCAGCTCAAATTTCAGTTCAGGCATGGAAAGATCCTTCCCAAGCCAGAGTTTTGTTTTTACAGATTTAAAGACAAAGTGTCTATTATGAGAACTTCTGAAATCAAGACCGCTGTGAGGTCTCTTAGCAAATCAGCTTTGATTTTGATCTATCTTGTACATTGTCATCTCCATGGAAAAGGAAGGGTAATGGAGTCATGTAAAACATTAGCCCTTGACAAATGTATGACAAAACCCCAGTGAAGCTGGTGACACTATTTAGGATCAGGGCAACTTACAGCCCAACCTGCTTCTATGTAGCTGGAGATGCTCTGAAGGAACAAAAATGTAGTTCACCAGTGGGAAGATAAACCTAAGTGGGATATGAAAGCAGCAGCTCTGCTGAATAAAAAAGGTGGAATTTTTGCAAGCTGACATTTCTGGAAATATCTGGGCGTTAAATGACTTGACAGAGCTACACTCTCAGCCAGCCTGTTATACCAGATCCCCTCAGAACCACCAACCCAGAGTGGGTACCTGCCATCCCATTAGGGACCCTGCCAGGTCAAGTTGGCCTTTCAGGTCACCTCACCCTGGGCAAGTCTTTCCCTCAGCTAGAGCTGGCAGAGAGAATCAAGTGCAGTGTTCCATAAAGCACAGAGCCAGCAGTACTCACAGGAAGGGGAAAGAAAAAAGATAGCAGGGACACAGTTATTAACATGTATTTTGCAAACTAAATCAGTGTGAAAAATCAAGTTTACATGGTTAGCAAGAGTAATATTGCATGGAGGTAACTGGCATATCAAACTTCAGAGTGCAGGAAAAATGGAAAGAAGGGCCAAAAGCTGATTTTTACAAGAATAAAACCAGGTATTATATCTTGCACAGCTAATTACTGTGAACAAGGAGTTCCTTGCAGGATCAAAATGCTAATAATGAGGCAAGCAGGAAGGACCTAATTTACACTGGAGTAGAACCACACTGAACACTTTCTAACTTTGCCACTACGTTTTTCATCTCTGATGAACAAAGACCCTCTGAAATCACAAAAAAGCAGGTTTATGGTCTACTTGGAAATATTATTTATTTCATAGGCTTCACGTAACAGCAGGTTTCAGAAAAGTACTCAGCGTTACAAGTGCTCAGTGGGAGCAGATATCAAACTTTAAAGAGAAACCAACATTGCTAATTATTACTATATAGATCTTCTCTACAACTTCCTTACCTCTCAGATGGTCTATTCTCAAACAAACAGATACTCAATCTGAAATTCCCAAAACATAGGGACTACCTTGGCACCATGACATCATTCTGGTGTAAATGCATGCCTGAACCTGGCATCTGATCATCCCTCAAGAAAATGTTGCCGAAAATAACACGGAATCAATACACCTGGTTACACTTTTCACCACCACAGCTCTTTCTATATTCATATACTGGCCTGAGGATCACAGGGGCTCTCAAGGTCTCTTCCATTTTTTTTGTTTGGGTTTTTTTTTGTTTGGGTTTTTTGTTGTTTTTTTTTGTTTTGGGGTTTTCTTTTTTGGGCTTTTTTAAATTTTGTTTTGGTTTTGTTTTTGTGGAGGAAAAGGAACAGTGGTTCAGCATCTCTATGTGTTTACTGTATGGGAAAAAGGGATTTTGCAGCATTTCTTCCCCACAAAGTCTTCCTGAAGAAACCCTCATTTTCATTTTCTCCAGAGGTCTCCAGGCATAGATTTAGCTGTGCAGTAACGCCATACATTGAATTTGAATGACTGTAAAATGCTTGAGGGAATTGTTATAAAGAGCATCATACTCATACAAGAACTATTTCTCTTTGGCTTTCTCATTTTGACTGGCATAATAATACTGGATCACAGAACAGATCTGTGTAGCCTTTGCATTTATTGTCTTCTTTCACCTAAACCATCTCCTGTTGAGCCCAGCCCCAATGCTTAAATTTGCAGCATTGCTCCACAGTACCAAAAGCTGCACTGTGCATGGAATAATCAGCAACACTAAACACAAGCTTGTTCAAGCAGAAAGGTGACATTAAGCTCTGCTTTTTGAAGTATTTGGTATTGATGTACCAAAAATGGTACCAATGGTTGTACCATTCTGAAGGATAAATCTGAGGATGCATTTCTGAGGGCACCACACAGTTAACTGGCACATATTTTACTTACAGACCATTAGAAAAACAAAAACATTCAGCAGTTTAAAAAAACCCCAGCTATTTGATTAAAAGACTTAGGGTTGTTCAGCCTAGAGAAAAAGACTGTGGGGAGACTTGATAGCAGTCATATGTGGAAAAGATAAAAAAAAACCCATCTCTTTACTTATAGCCAGGAGGGAATTTCAAGTTAGATGTCAGGATATATATCCTGTGCATAAGGGGAGCAACTTACTAGACTGGACAGCCTCGTGGGTTGTGGAATATCCATTACTGGAAGCTGTAAAAAATTACTAAGTAAGTGTTTCTGAAAAACCTGGCAGATTTGGATTAGATGTTACAAAGGAATTCTTTGCTATGAGTGTGGTGAGATGTTGGAACAGGATACTCAGAGAAGCTGTGGCTGCCCCTGGATCCCTGGCAGTGTCCAAGGCCAGGCTGGATGTGGCTCTGAGCAACCTGGGACAGTGGAAGGTGTCCCTGCCTGTGGAGCATGAGCTGATCTTTAAGGTCCCTTCCAACCCAAACCATTCTATGATGGTGGCAGAGGCAGAAGGGCAGTGATCCCTGAGCATCCCCAAGACAACAACTTGGCACAGGTTTCACTATGATTCCACAGGAATGAGCTGATGGTGCTTTGTGTTTTGCTGTAGCACTGCCTCGTGAATCCCCCTGGGAAGGTGCAAGCATGACTTTGTACAACTAAATCATAAATAGTGCTGCACCTCTGGATTATGTGGGGTGACTGAATGCATTTCTTTGTGCACCCTTATGAGTGCAAAGGGAACAGTGTGAAAACAGGTGCTGATTTGGCTTTGCTACAGAAAAACGTTTTTATCTTGTGGCTGGTGCTTCTTGTGCAAGTCCAGCAGGTAAGAGTATGGAGCTAACAAGAATAGCTGACAGGAGCCTGTGGCCAGGTGAGGTTTGCCCTCTGCTCCCAGGAGGCAATTTCCACCAGGAATTTCTTCACTGAGAGGGTTGTGAAGCCTTGGAACAGGCTGCCCAGGGAAGGTGTGGAGGCACCATCCCTGGAAGTGTGCAGGAAAGGAGTGGACATGGCACTCAGGGCTATGGTTTCACTTTCCAGTCCAAAGACTGGACTTGAACTTGGAGGTCTTTTCCAACCTAAACGACTCTGTGATACTCTCAGTCATCACACGTGGCTGTCAGGCATTCCCAGCATGTATTTGTGGCTAGCTAGGCTGTATTTCTAACTAGATAGAACAGAATCAGTGAGATGGTACAGAAAAGGTGAGTGAGGATGTCTCTCCAGGGAGCTGCCTGGCCCTGCACACCACCAAAGGCTGCACTGATGTTGGGATCACCAGGATCACCTTCCCCACACTGACTTCCTTCCCTTCAGCCACTGTAGGAACCTCACCTCACCATGGGACTCAATAGGCTGCAAACGCTTTGGTCACATCCCATAAAACCATTAGTAAGGAGATGTTATACACATGAAAAAGTGGTCTATCAGCATTCCATACCACATTTATCCCTATCTAAATGGCTCACTAAACGTCCCCATCAGCACGAGGCAGCAGCACCCTTGCATTACAGCAATAAACCTGTGCTTAAACTGTTCAATGAATCTAGACCTTGCCTCAAAACAAACCTCCTGCCACGGCAGGGAATGAAGGCAACCAAATGCATCTGCATGACTTGGGAGCTCCTAGAAAACTCTTCCAGGTCTCAGAACTAATGTTTGGGTAATAATTTGGGTATTTCCTCCAGAAAAAATGATCATGCAGATCCAGTGGCTTTCGTCCAGACCTTCTGAAACTGGAGACCTTTAGTCCAGTATGTTTTACACTGTGGAAAATACAGCCATTGGAGACTGCTTCCATGAGACAACATTAAAACAGCTCCATGCTTTTTTAACTGACAAACATACCACCAAACTGGCATGAAGAATCTCAAACCTCTGTTCTAACCTCACTCACAGGATTTTATAACTCATTTTTAGCTTATAGATTAAGGGCTCACCTAGGAAAGGTGTGCAGAATTGAGCTGGCAATAGTGTACCCTACAGAAAAACATCATGTGAATGCCCCCAGCAGTTTCCCTGGGATTTATGGACTGGACTGAAGTCAGTGAGCCTAAGGCATGGTCTTGGACTCAAGTATTCCTCCTCCAAACCATCTGCAAAGCCAGGTATGTTTCTATGAAAGCTGCTCTTCTCCACAGCATACCCAGACTGGCACTGCCAACCACCCCCAGCCCCAAATGCCCATGGGTTGGCAGAAATGTCTAACACAGTCTTGAAAAAAGAAATTATAGAAGAAAAAAAAAGGAACTCTGCACTGAAAAGAACTATTTCTTTCTGCACTTGGGATTCACAGTTATATTACACAAGTCTAAATTCACTACACCATTAAATGTCATATGTTGGCTCAGTTCACAGCAGTATTTTCAGTTTCCTTGCCTTTGCCTGCCACTACAGACTAACCCTTTGGCCACCACATTCCAAAGCCACCTCAGGTTGGTAGTTACTGGCCAGGAGACAATCTGCAGCACAGATTTAATTGCCAAATTTCTCCTTAAAGACCCTAAAAAGGTATAAGCTTTGTAGCTGAAGAAGGAAAAAGCAGCCTGGATTCCTGGTCTGAGCAACCTGCACATCCAGGATTTATCCAGTGCACCCTGATGGAAGAGAACCACCATTGTGTTCTTTTCTCTATGTCCAAAATATCACTTGGAAGCCAATGCCTGCCGCATGGGGATCATTCAAGTGACAAAAGCAGTTCCAGAAGAGAACCCCAGCCCTTCCCTCCACCTCACATCAGGTTCTAAGAACTCTAAATCAACCATGCCTGGCTATGTTAAGTCAGTTCCTGAGCAGTAATGCAGCAGAGTTCTCATTACATGTAAAGCTGGGCTTACACACCCTCCTGAGCTAGAAGGCATAAAGGATCTCTTGAAAGTCGCTATATCATCTTCCTACAAGATTTGTAACTTTGCTACCCCTTCTTAACAGCTTCTGCAGTGGCATAACCTTCCCTGACTTTCTCCAAGCCTGCAGGCTGCACCAAGCCACATTTCTACCCATTTTTAGGAATATGTGGGAGAAGACAGGGGGGCTTCATCTCTGCTACACAAAAAATAACCCTGAACATCATCCTGCCACATTCCAGTAAAATTTACATGAGCTGTATCAAGAGGCCAAATAACAATACAAAAACTGGAAGTATGAAGTCTTCCATCAATTCCTACTCATTCTTCTGCCAGGTGGTAAGAGCCAGGAACCAAACCTAAGCCTCAAATAAGCCAGTACTGGTATTAAACCTATTTTAAGAAGTATCTCACCAAAAAGCCAACTACTGCAGAGAGAAAATTAACACCATGTGCTCTGATCATTGAATAATTCAAATATATAGTTACATATACAGTAAAACATCTTTAAACTGAACAAGATGAATTTTCATAACAAAATTCATAAATAAAATGAAAGGCCCGCAGGTGGACAGCATATAAAGAATTAAGTGTTCTTCAAGAAGCAAAGGTTTCACTGCACCTGTAGGTGGAAGTCTTGGTATATAAATGAGTTCACTGCCAGAAAAACCTCTGCATGGAGAAACAATCTTCTTCCAGCATCTTATCAGTTATATAAAACTACAATAAAACAAAAAAAGCAAACCTAACTGTGTTGCCTTTGGGCAGACTAGAACCCACCCTTATTCCTATTTTTATAGCCCCAGCCAGGCAGCTCATATGCCCTCAAGTCACTTATAGCCATCAGAAATCTGCTGTCCCTGTAGCTTCTTATCTGTGACCACTTTCTTTAATTATTCTTTTACTTGCAACACCTCCTGCTTCTAAAGCAGCAAGTTTATGTCACCATAAATCAGATGAACATTGACTAAAAAGCCCATAAAACTCCCAGGGCCCCTCTGTCCCTCCTTGCTTGAGCTTCTCACTTCCTCTGCGAGTTCAGCCTTTTTGCTCTGTCCTTGGCAATCCCACAGCATAACGTTAGCGGCTGTGACTTGTAGGTACTGTAAAGATGATACTTGAGGGAGAACATTTCAGCTGTGCAGCCAATGAGTAGAAACATGAGCTCTGGTATTACCTAGGAAATGGAGTGATGGATGCTCAGTCACTTTGGGTTTGGAAAGGAAAGGTTGAGTCAGGGCAGCCAATCTTGTGTCTCTGCCTGGGGGCCAAACTGACACTCTGCAGCCAGATCCAATCCTTCCCTGTCTCTCTGCTACATTTGGAAAGGTCAGCATCTATTTCTGTGTTTGCACCGACTGAGACAAAGCCAATTGGGCATGAGCAGGATTGCAGTGAACTCCCCAGCAATCAGGCTCACCCATACCACCCTAAGCTGCTGGGCTGGAGACATTCAGCTAGCCCAGGGTGACCAAAGCCCACACCAACAGGGGACAGAAGGCAACCCCCTGCACTGCCTCAACTCACTTCAGCAAGGGCACACTGCCCATCCTTTGGTTCATTGCTTCCAACTAAACGTGTTCCAGTTCAGATTTTGTAGCACAAATTGGGTTTTCACCGTCAGGTGTGTTTGCATCTTGTCCCTACAGAGCACTTTCAGAAAGACTGTGGCTTTTGCCTAACTGAGCAGCAAGAACAGAGAATGTTCTATAAGAGCTTTCCTGACAGGCCACACAAACTGGCCCCATTACACAGTTCTTAATTAGTCAGGACAGAATCACAGTGAGGAGAAGGGGTTTCTCTTAATTAAATATTACGCCACATTCTTGTTTTGATCACCCTGATGCCAATGGCAAGAGATTATCCCGGACTGAAGGGAAGAGCACAGTTTGTGAGGTCTCTACAGACAATATTTCATCTCCCAGTTTATGAAAAGCACTATATAATACAATTGCTTGAATAATAGAAAATATCTTCGGTGCTTTCCCAAAACAAAATTTCATTTCACAACATTTAAATACCTCTTCACCTTTTAGTAGACAATGTTTTCCACATTTCCAGCAACTAATGTTTATCACATTTTCATTTTGAGCCAATACATGTAGCCCCAATAAGAACAGAGTTTGCATAATAAAGTACACATGGGGAGGAGGAAATAAATCAAGGAAGCAAAAAAAAAAGGACCAAAAGGGAAAGCACTATTTAGACAACACAATTAATGGAAATAGAAATAAAAGCTGCTTAATACAATGACTGTAGACCTAAAATTTATATCCCTATCCAAGACACCAAGAAAAAAATGTAACATATGACAGCCAATATTTCACTGCATTTCTCCAAGCAGTTATTAATTACAGAGCATTACTGAGAACAGAGTACACTGCTAGCAAAAAACTGACAGAGCACTTCCAAAGTCAACAGCAAAGGCAGTAATTCCTGCCTCCTGCAGGGCAACACTGCAGCCCTTCAGATCCTAGCCCATGTCGCTTCAGGTGCTTTTATACACAATTTTGGATCACCTGGGTCTAAAATCAGTCCAACAAGACAGTGTGTTTGCCCTAAGCAAGGTAATATTGTCCCCTTAAAGGGGTTCACTTTCTTTACACAGCTGTAGCTTCCCATTCCAGCCTGGACCTGCACAGCAGCTACTTCCCATCTAACTTTTCCCACAACTTGCTGCTCCTCCATCTCACCTTTTGCTGCAACCAAAGCCATTGCCTTCCTCGGGATGTTTTTCCTGTTATTCTCAGCATGCAATAAGGGAAAAGCCTGCAGACTCCACACCAAACTCCCTTTCCCAATCTGATTTTTCTTTTTCCCTTGAAATAATTCCTAATTATTCTACTTGCTGCAGGCTATAACTGTAAGAGCAGGGAATTTGCTTTGAAATAGCACCAGCAGGAGGACACAAATCCCTGGCCAAATGAAAGATGTTGTGAGCAACCAAGAAAAACCAAACAAGCTCCCAGAATTTAACAGGTACCCTGAATGAAAAGCACAAATCACAAAGCACAATCATGAAATAATTCACTGTTGCTCAACACACCATAAAGAAAACCCAGAAAATGTCAGACAATGTCTCCATTTTACATCTACAATTAGAACAACTTTCCCCCTGCCTTTACATTAAGGGCAGAGATTTAAACTTAAAACAAATACTTATATTACATATGTAATTTGAAAAATATAATCTTTCTCCTGATCACAAAGTACCTAGAAATGGATGCCACATTTTGTGAAACTTTACAAGGGATTTGAGCAGCTAAGGAATCATATTTTAGTAATTTGAAATAATTTACTGGTACCAAAAGTACCTAACTGCTTCAAATGAAATACAATAAAACCAGATTTTTTTTCCAATTAATAGATTTTTTGCCAGATTAAAAAGTTAAAGTTTAACATTTGAAATGTCTTTTAACATGTATTCACTCCTCTACCCTCCAAAACAATACTTTACATGGCAGAGTGAGAAGCTACATTTGATTTAACTGGGGCTTTTAACTTCGAGGGGAATGGAGCAAGGAAAGTTCAGAAATTCACCTCAGTTCTTCCTTGCTACAGGCTTTTGCCAATAAGCAACAAAAGTCAATTATTTGCGCAAAAAACTAAATACTGAGGAGAGGGGCTTTTCCCCCTTTAATGCTAAAGACAGTCTGAAATCTGGTTTTGAAACTCTGAGGAGGAAAAAGATAGCAAGGAGAGAAAAATTATCTCCAAAAGCCATTTGAAGCTGGGGCTCGTTGCATTCTGTAAGTCCAAAGCAGATGAGCTCTGGTTGAGGTTTCTCTCATGGGGTTTTGAGCTGCATCCCAGCTACCCATGTGCTCACATCCTGCTGACTCAGGGCAGCTAAAAACGGCTGCAGGAACAGAGGGCAGCCTGGTTTCTCCCATTGCAGTCAGATGGGGAAGGGTGGCAAATGCTCCTCACGCCTCCTGTGTGCCTCTGCAGGAGCAGAGCTGCTGGCTGAACTGCCACACTGGGGGACACTGGGGGAAGTGTCCCTTGCTCAGCAGGGACAGCAGCCCAGGACACTCACCAGCACACAGCCCTGTGTCCTGCTTCAGGAACATCCACAGTGGTGACAAATCCCACTGACAAGCTGACCTTGAGTGGCCAGCCCAGCTTCTCCCCACTGCTGGGTGCTGACAGCTTCTCCCCAGGATGGGAAAAGATGCTGCAGCCTCTGCATGATCTCATTTCTGCTCCCAAGGATTTTAATTCTCAAAATTAAGGGGTAAAATGACACAGAGAGGGATAGACTAAGAGGAGCCACTTCCAGCAGCTGGAATTACTGGCTCATGAAAACTCTGCAGCATCACATTTTGCCCTCATAAACTGAAATGGAACACTGAATGACTACTTCCACCTAAAAGCTTTCCTCTTTTGCAAATTTCTCCCTCGGCAGGTCAAAAACTTGAAAAAATAAAAGGAGCAGTAATGGAATCAATCAAAGTCTGATGAAAAAAGAGGCAGCAACAGAGCTGATAAAAAATCCAAACCAACAGCTGAAGTATTACATTAAAAAAAAAAAGGTAAAATGAAATGTCACACCACCACCAAAACCTTTTAACCTTTTCACTTCAAAGAAAAATTGAAAAACTAATGAACTGATACTAAATTTATATTTTCATGAAATAGCATTTTTAGTGGAAAAGCTCTCTAACAGAAATTGTTGACCCAGCTGTAAGAATTTTATCTACAGATTGCTCAGAAGAAAAACTATTCTATTTTGTATAGCTCACATTCAGAAATAAGTGACACTTTACATATTAATTTTGGACATATTTCTTTCTGTATAACATGAAACACAGCAAGTTTCCTATTTAGTTTTGAGTTACCTTATCCTATAAGTTAGTCACTGGTTCAGGACTGAGAAATCTTCTGCAATCACCAAATTGCTCAAGCCCAGCAGATTGATGTGGATGGAGCCGTTTTTATTTACTCCAGAGGAAATATTTTTTCGATTATATCAACATAGCTGTGGCCCTTTACATTCCTGTTACATCCCCTGGGCATCTCAGAGTATCCACCATATTTTGTGAGCTGTTTTAAGCTTCTCAATACTTTTGAAAGGAATATTCATCTTCAGGAAAATCGTTTGCAAGCAAGCTAATAATAGACACCATTCTTCAAAGCAGGAGCCTGAAAAATTTAGGCAAGTACTTCTCTTGAAACAAAGAGAGAAGCAGCAAAATGCATTTAACAAATTACTGCAAATAAATCCACCTTAGCTTTTAAGCCTACCAGGATTTCATCTTGATAGAGGTCTACAAAATTCCTCAGGGCAAAATGCACAGGAATAACACATCCAATTAGAGGCAGTGGTACTTGCAAGGAAAGAAGGAGCAGTAGTGAGTAGCATTTCTCAGAAACAAACTGCCCATCAGCTCATGGAAGGGATACCATTCCTGGGTTGGAACACTGAAAATTCCCCTTTTCCACCACCCCCCCTGCAGCAGCATCTACCCAACCCCTTTTTGCAGCCTGCTTGGCAAGCCTGAGAACCACTGAAGTGCCAGCTCCCTAGCTCATGCTGTCCCCCAGGAGTTTCTCTCTTCAGGACTTCCCAGATCTTTACTCTTGATCTTAAGGACAGGTCTTAGGATCCTGGGAACCAGAGGAGTTGGAAGGACTATGATTTCTCTCTAAGCTCTCTGAAGGAGCCCATCCAGCACTCTGCTCTTTGCTGTGAGAGAAGGTAGGACACCACTGTGGCCGAGAAGAGAGCTAGGTTTTAATCCAAAAAAACCCCAAATCTGAAATCCCAAATCCATCACAAAACAGTGCCCTCCCTCTGCCAGCCCAGGTGGGGCTTTCCTGAAACCTTGGACAGGACACACACACTGAGCACCTGCTGCAGGATCTTTGTGTGGTACCAAGTCCACAGCTCTGCCAAGGATTTGGGTTTTCTCCAATAATTCTCCAATAAACAGTGCAATGCTGTAGCAACAAATCCCACTGATCATCATAAACAAGACTTGCAGCCATTGCTCTGCTGCAGAACAGAGCTCCTCTGTACCATAGCAACTCAGAGAGGGGCTGCTCCCATCTCCTCTGCCCCACACTGCAGCTTCCCCTCTCTCTTTCTCCATTAAAGGAAACTCATTCAAAGCAATAACTCTGCTTTTGAGATCCAAAAACTACTTAAAAAAAACCCAAACAAACTAAAACTTCTCTGATGTTTTATTTGCAGGATGAAGTTAGCAAGTGAGGACTCTGCTACATGTTTAACTGAAACAGCAAAAATGAGAAGCCCTGTGTGAATGACCCAACGCTTACTGGGAGGCTGAATAAATCCCTATACCTTGAATTTGACAGATCAAAGTAGCAGGTAAATCAATTCATACAGCCAGATGTTTGGCTTTAAGTGTGTAGCCACATTAAACATCTCTCCTTCCACGTACAAAATTCAGTGTAACAAACTCACTGTTTAGTTTCAGTTCCTGTATTAATTAAAAATATAAGTGGCCTGGATCAGTATTACAAATTGTCAGCACTCAAAACCCCTGCACTTAACCCAAAGCACCTGTGATGAATATTATTAACCGACCACTTCCAAGATTTGAAAACACAGCAAGGAACAACAAAGCCAAGCTGTTGGCTTCTCTTATTGGGCTCACGTTTGCCATCAATGAACTTCATTAAGTTGGAAGTAACTTGGGATACTTCACACAAAGAACTGTCCCATCTTGGCCACACAGAGCTGAACTGAAGCAACTGGAGCTGAGGAATCAGACTCACAGCGACAGCAATCCCTGACTGAAATGCAGAAATCACTCTCTTAAAACAGCCAGAACCAAGCATTTTAAAAATCAAGACAGATGACCCAATTTCATCCCTTCTGTACATTCCAAAAAGCAGCCAAGGAAGTATTAATATCCATACAAGCAACATTTTCAGAACATGGAAGTAAAAAATCAGATGCTGTTTGGTATTGAGAAATGAAGATACAATTTCCTGATGAGCCTTCAGCCCATTTATATTCATTTGTATCATGTTACTATTTCATTTTCTAATATTTAAAACGAAAATAAATCATGGTTACTAACCTGTGGGAAGAGAGAGTAAGTTGCATTGTCAATTGTGACAGAATATAAAAATTCCCCGTCAAACCAGAGGTTCTTTCCCATGGGGGAATTCATCTTTGTCATGGCAAAGAGCTGCCCAGGGTCACAGCATTCTTCCAGCAGCTTCCTAGAGAAGGGAACAAAAGAGAAAGTGCTATTAATTGGAGCTCCATCACACCTTTGCTAATGAGCAACCCTCACAGTCATGGTCCTACCACTCTCAGCCACCCTTCCCAGCCAGCAGATGAACCATGGGGCTCTTTTTTACTTACAGAGGGGGAACAGAAAACCTGCTTTTATTTCAGAAAAATCTTAGAAATAGCCAGTAAAGAAAAAAATGTAAATTTTCATTCCGACTGACACAGAAACAAAACCAAGATTCAGCAAATGAAACTCCATCCTGCACAGCCCATTTTAAGGGGTAAAAAACTGGTCTGCAACACATACAGAAATCAGAGAAGCTCCTTTGAAAATTAGATCCAAGGTACACAAATATTCAGTACCAAATCTTATTCACAAAGAGCAGACCTCCTAAAACCCCACAGTTACATAACTCATGTATGGAAATTTTGGCACCTCTCTGCAGTTACTGGATGTCCTTGTGCTACATTCCCAGCAGTATTAGAGCCTAACTGAAGTCCAGCTTGAGTCATCCCAGTATGATGGATATATATAGAGAGAGGATATACTTCTTAGTGTCCCTGCTGAAACTCCATATCCTCTTACTCCTTCATTTCCCAAAAATACTACTCAGCCTGAGCAGAAATTGGAGAGCTGCTGAGGTAGTTGAAGGTTATTCTGATAATTCTGTACCACAGCAAACCCAGCAATTAATATCCTAAAATACAGAACGATGAAAAGCTCTAAAGGTTCAGAATATCCTGTCTTTCCAAAGCCTGCATGGCACTAGTAAGGGTGACACTCATAGATGTATGAAAAATACACATTGCAGAATTCTGCCATTACAGTGTATTGTTATGTTTTCATACACATTCCTCATGTATTTTAAAGGGAATCCCAAAGGGACTGGAACCATTTCCAATGGCTGCACAGGAGTTGTAAGTGGAAAAATGCCAGTTATTAGTGACTAGTAAAATGCTTGACATGCCTGTTCTCCCCTGCAAAAGAAGAGATTTTATTAAAAATCTTACTGTCATTCACAAAAATTTAAATTTTTTAGCATTTTTAAAAGTTTTAGATATTCTTCATCTCTAAAAACTGGTATTTGAAAAAAACCATTATTTTTCCCTAACAAAAATGGATTTTGCCATAAGCTCATAATTCTCTGCAAATGTGGGAGTATTATTTTTCAGCCCCACTTCAACTGAAGCAACAGGAAGTTCCCTGCCAGAACTTCCCTAAGAATGTGGCAAAGTCCACAAGGCTGGTGGACAAGATCATGTCCAAATGCAAGGACAGTGGAGATTTTTCTGGCTGTCCACAAACCAGTTTGCAGATTTTGGAAAATTATTTCTCTCTCTCAAGTGGAAAGAAACTAATTCTGCAGATTTTTCCATCCCCACAGCAACTCTTCCAAAAAACGTAAATTAATCCAAGATCAGCTGGAGCCATTTGTTACAAAACTGTACAACAAAATTAAAATTTCCCAGTGAAATCCTTCAACCCAAACCTCCTCTGGAAGTCTGGTCTGAGCAAGAAGCACAAATAACTGAGTGGAAAATTATCTAGCTAGTGCTTTATATTAATGAGTCTCTTCTCAGCCAAGGTAGGCTGAAGAGCTAAGGAACTCTAAGAACTCTTTGTAGAACTCACTCCCTATTTATTAAACTAGATATTTATCCCTATTCTTTGCCATCCCCAAAAATGCATTCTTTCAGTTCCCACTGAATCCTTCATCAATAAACCTATTCTGAAAAGCAGTAAGGGGTCTCCTGGAAGGACCACAAACAGGCAGGTATGTATCTGTGTGTGTGAGCACAAAAATCTTGTGCACCCCTGTATTCTTTCTGTCAGAAAAGAATAATTATCAAAAGTCTCTCTTTCTGATCCAAATCCCAAAATTACAAAGCAAGAAAAGCTTCACAGGAAAATTCCCATTTAAAAGCAGAATGGGTTTAAAGACAAAGCAACAGCAGGATGCTTTGCAGGATCAGGGAGACTGAACTGCTTGCTGAGCTTGATTTAAATGTATAGCAGAAATGTTATGGCAGAATTTGCAGAACTACAGCAGCTTTTAGCCAGGAAGCATTCCTTCACTCACAGGACATAAACAATATGCTTTCGATTCCAAGTTATCTCCAATTCAGAGGACACCTGTATATGAGAGGATTTAATATTGGGACTGAAAAGGCACTAGGGCCCCTCAGATCCAAGAACACTTACAGAACAAATCCCTATTTGTGGGAGAAGCAGGAGAAATGTTCCTTGGAGAACCTCACTCCAAGCCACTCACATTTCAGCTGGAATTGGGCACCAGGCAGGTCATTAAACAAAAGGCAGCCTCAGCACTGAGGTCTTAACCTGAATTCATCCACAAAGCCAGTGAAAGAGCTTTCAGTAAAACTCCCCAATGACTTATTTTTCATCTTCAGTTAACAAACTTTGCAGTCTGATTTCAGTTTGAAGACAGTTAATGCTTAATTGCACCCTGCTTTGACTCAAGTCCCAGTCAGTAAAGACTCAGGAGCTGTTTGAAACATCCCAAATGCAGCAAATGTAATATCTAAAAGAAAACATGGACAATTCCATGGCATGGGCTGTGAGCCAGGAGGCTCCCCAGCACAGCCCCATTTCGCCAGCTGCCTTGGGATGCTGTCCTACACGGAGCAGGGAAGCACCACCAGCACTGCAGAAAGCAGAGGGAGCAAAATTCTTCCCCTCAGCTTTTTCCTTTCAAACCCATGCAAGTGAGATTACATTAATGTACTACGTGAAAGTGGAAAAGATCAGATTGATGGGGAGCCACTTGTCAGGAAACAGCTGCAAGAGGAAGAGAAAAAGCTTCACAAAGCTTCTCTGGGAAAACAGTGGAGTCACCATGTCTGGAAGTGTTCAGAAAACAAGGATGAGGCAGAACACATGGATGGGGAGAGGCCAGGAGAGACTACAGCTTGATGTTGCTTCAGCAGGTCCCATTAAATGCCAGCTGACCCTCACGGACCAAGGGCATTGATTCAACCATTGCTCCAAAATGGTAAAGCAAGACTTCTTATTTCATGACAGTATAGCTTTAATGGAGCATTAAAATAATGACTGAGGCTCACATCCAAGTCTGAGATAAAAATAATTTGTGAAATGAATTGCTTCAGTCAGACCCTGCTCAGCTGCCTGGATTTAGGTGGCATCATGCTAACCTTGATCCTGTCACTGCAAAACTGAGTCAGGATCTACACCTCCTTCCCTTTACAATGCAGTTCCCATTTGCCTCAACTTCCCTTGTTTTGATTTGGGATCAAATTAATCTGAAGGCCTGGGGAAAAAAAAAAAAAAAGAAAGAAAGTAATCTGGCTTTGGGGTTTTGGTTGGTGTCAAGACAGAACCAAGAGGCCTTCACTGACAGCCAGGGTTTTGTGGAGCTGCTGGGATCCAGAAACACGGGTGGTCTTTTGGGTTCACTAAGGAAGATTTGCACAGCTCCATTTCACTGCAATTTATTAATTGCTTCCATCTACTCATCCCCCAGGAGAGGCAGGAGGACCTGCTGAGAGCCTCGTGGAATCCTCAGCTAAAATCCTCAACTAATCAACACCTATTTCCCAGCTTGTGCATCCCCCACTGTAAATACTTCAGGGATTAATACCAATAGTGGCTCTGAAACACATCTGGCTTGACCACCTCTAACACTGCCTCAAAATCTAATCCTGAAATTCTCCTCATGATGTCTTTGGTGTAATGTTTCCATGAAAATAACATATCCCCATGTTTTTGCAAGAAGTTTTGGTGGCAGGGGAGAAACCAAAATCACTGCTTAATAAAATATTGTCTTTAATAAATCTGCAATCCTGTTCAGAGTCTGATTTTTTGGCACTTCAGGTTTTGGCTGATTCTTTAATTATTTTTCCCCCCTCCTTTAAGAGAGCCTTGGCTTCTGAAATTTCAACCTCCTCTCTGATGAGCATAAAGGCTGGAGTTTCCTGAATTTCTTGCTATGAACAAAGTTTTCTACTCTTTCCATAATTCCAGTGGCTATTCTCTCTTTTTCAAGACCCACCCCTAAATATTTCATTCTAAATAACGCTTGGAAATATTATTTCTGGGGTAGCCACCCCCTGCCAGCTACAGGGACAAACTTATCCCTCATTACCCCCACATCCCATGCCATCCAAGAACAGACAAAAAATCCAGGCCCATATCCCATAAAGCTGCAGTTGGTTACTGAATATTCTGTGAAAACTTGGCTGGGTTTGGTCACACACATTGAATTTCTCTTTCCTAAAAAGCTCAGTCTAACACTTGTAACTGGGGGTTAGCTTGAAGAATTCAGTGAGACTTTGAGGTTTTCATGATGTTTAAGGCACCTTACTACTGCAGCAGTAATGAAACTGAGAATTACCCTCAGCACAACTGCTTGGGAATATCATCCTAAAACTGCCCTCCTAAGAAAGATCACCTGGATGAGTACTAAATGAATAAGAGAATGGCCAATGCAAATGCTCTTGATATCCATAAAAGCATAGCACACTGGTTTTTTGGGGCAGCAGTCACACTTGAAGCCCTAGCTAAAATTAAGACCTCTGCCAAATACATTTAAATCAAGAATACATTGCTGTGCACAGGTTCACTTCTGAAAATCCCCAGTTACCTAAGCTTGAAGAATAGATCTAAATGCAATGAAAAAGAAATATGGAAAGAGTGAATACCACAGAGCAGAACAGAGATAATCTGATTTACTCCTCAGTCAAGGTCTCTGCAATATGGTAAGATTTAATGAAGACTAAAGTCATGACCGTTTTCCTCCTCACATTTATGATTATACTGTTTCTTGATATGAAACTTTCAGCCTGTTTCAATGCCCCCTGCAGCAATTTCTGGTGTCTGGACTTTGCAAGGATCATCTAATATTTCCCCCATCTTCCTCAAGAGAGGAAAGTTATCAGGACAATAAAAAGGCTGCAGACAGTAAATCACACCTGGCACTGCAACCTACATGAAAGAGGCTGCAGAGACCACAGAATAAGAACAATTCAAGAAAACCATCTTCATTAGCTTAGGAACAGAGCTGCATGTGACTTTCTAAAGTAAAAATTCAACTATAAATGAAAGAGAATTTGCTACAAATTGCCAAATTAATAGTTGGGGAGGAAACTATGAAATCAAGCACTTGCAACTTTTCTGCATCATCAGTATCTTTCCAGAAGTTTTTTCTATGCTTTTTTGAGGTGCACAAGAGGGAAACAAAGTATTCTATTTAACCTGAGAATATTGTTTTCACTAGGTACTTTTATTTAACCAGAGAATATTTGGATTTTCATTGCCTATTTTAAAATCACCGATCTGGTGCCACCCACGCAGTAGAGTTCACAGTTCTGTTTCCCAGACTGCGAAAGAAATATAAAACTGTTTTTTTCATCCTGTGGGATGATAGGGTTACCCTATCCTTGCTGCCTTGGCCTTGTACAAACAAACTCTGCTGCCTTCTGGGAGGTAAAATCTGAGCTGTCAGTCACTGCAGCACCTCATCCTGATCTTTGACTGATTTTGTTTAACTCTATTTTTTTTTTAAGTATACAAGTGATTTTTTTTTTCCAGACACATTTAAAGTGTCATAGGAAATGGGGGGTTTGATTTTGATTATATGTTTAGGCACATTTAGATTGGAGAAATCCAGATGAGGCCAACATTTGCCAGGGACTACCTTTCTGATTGAACAATGTTGGTGAACTAGAAGAAACCAGGATATAAAGCTGAGGGAAGGGAAGGGAAGGGAAGGGAAGGGAAGGGAAGGGAAGGGAAGGGAAGGGAAGGGAAGGGAAGGGAAGGGAAGGGAAGGGAAGGGAAGGGAAGGACTTTGATCTGAAAAGCTACTGAAACATAGAATTGTTCACTTCCTTTCAGAGAAAACACATTTTTATTTATGCAAACTTGCTTCAAATTCCTATGCACAAAGCCTGCTTGCAAGCTTTGAAACACAAATTATAAGGTATGAATTACAGGGCATGAATTCCAGGATTTGGTCAGATGAAGTTTTTCTAAGAGTCTCATCTCAGACGTATAAAGAGCTGTAAGGAAACCACCACAAACTGTGACTAGCAATAGCAAAGATACCTAAATGTTTCATGCAGTAAAATCTGCTGGAATGCAGGATGTCTCTGAACTGTCTGTGTTGCTCCCAACCACACTGAGGAGACACAGCACCAGCGACCTGACATCCCACCTGGGAGCTGCAGTGAACAGCCACACTCCCAGCAGAAGTGAGCAATCTGAGCGCAAGCTCCAGTGAGGGTTGCTGGGAGGCAGCCAGAAACCTCACACAATGCTGAAATCCACTGGCACTGCTGCTCTGCTTTCCTAATGCCACTACCACCACCCCCTACACACAGCTGTGGCAGAGGAGACATGGGGTTCATCTCATTTAAGCATTTGAAATGCAAACTGAGGTCACTCCAAGGCTTCCTCATAGAAACCATGTCTTTTAGGGTTGGCTTCATCTCAGACTAAAAATCTATTTCCTCTCCAATGACCAGAAAGGAATGACTGCCTTAGATGAAAACATCTGTATTTGATAGCTTTATTCCAATCCATGAAGCCAGGCCTGCTGCTCCACATCCTAGGAAGTCAGTGGAGGCTTCTGCAGCAAAGGTGAGTGGTGAGAGAGGAACTGCAGCTCTTCTGCCTGTCTACACCATCCCATGGAAGGATCCTGTTTGCCTGCAGCCCCATCTCTGCTCACACATCCCTCACAGTGCCAGAAAGATGAGCTGCACTGACAGCTGGTTTTGTTCCAGGGAATTCAGAGGAAAAGGGGACTGGAGCAGGGGAGGAGATTAATTGCTTCATGTGCTATCCCTTTTTTAAAAAAAAAATCACATAAACCTGGCAGGAGGAGAGCAGCTTTCACAGATATGAGGTGAAATTAATGAATGGCTGTCTTGCAAAACAGCAGAACCATCAGCTGAGACACAAAGTTCCACTACACCAGCTGCTGCTGCAGGAGGGAAAAATCAGTTGTTCTCACCACTTCTCTCCTTCCTTCCAATGAAATTGCTGCTTGCTTTGTGCTACCATGAGCACTGAGAAATGCTTGGCATCAACAAGGGCACAGGGTGGCTGTTTTCTTTCAGGAGAAGGAGATTCACTTAGAATTAATGGAGCAACTCTAATCTCACAGTTGAGCTTGCACTATCTGGAGTGTTGATTGGCCCCACCTGGATCTAAGCAGTCAATGATCACACCACAGTGACTTCTCCACCTGCTTGTGCAACCCAGATAAAAGCCTTGTAAGTAATGCTCCTTATAAAAGTGCCCCTATGCTCCAATCCAAAAGAGTCCATCGAGTGCTTTTCACTAATTTGATCAATTCACTCACACCCCTCAATAGAAAGAAACTAGACAGAAAGAAAAAAAAAATTCCTTCATTACACAGATTGCCTAAAAGCTGAGACAATAGAAATAAAGAGGAAAGGAATACTCCTGCACTTGTCACTCTGAGTGTTTTTTGATGCAAAAACTGTAGGTAACCAGGCAGCCATCATCTATATACATGACAGAGAAAAGAATGTGCAGAGGTATCACAGGAAAAGGCATGAAAAACCAATATATTTTCAAAGGCATATGAAGTTGCACATCTGGAGAAAAGTTTTAACCCATCAAAGACGGATGAATAAATCTGAAGGAACAGACTGAAGGAAGCTCTGCTTTGAAGAGAAACTTGTTCCTCTCATTTCTCAGAAACTGCTTCCCACACCTCATAACTATCAATTGTTTAGGAGGTGGAATGAGATTTGCCTGGTTGGAGAGCATCCATCTGATGCCTGCCAGCCAGCAGGATGAGCTGATCAGCCAAACAGGAGGCCAAACAAAATAGGAAACCTTGGGCTTGACCGCTCTCTTTTATCCAGTTTTTCATTAAACTGGTAGGAACTCACTACCTTTAATTAAACACTACCAAATTAAACACTACCTTTTTAATTTGGATGAAATTTGCCAGTGTGAAAAATTTCTTAAAGTGAGCGGATTATGACTGAGATTCCAGTTATACCACATTTCCTACTGACTGGAAAGGGGAAGAGAATCCAATAAATGCCAAATCATGTCTTGCTTTAGCTTCCTTGAAATGGACACTGACAAAACAGCGTGCTCTTTGTTGCGTCTGTACACCCAGAATTACACACCAGTTGAGCTGTAATAGTCTGGTTTGGGATGAAAGCCAGGATTTAATGCATCACCAAGCACTGACACTGGACTTCACTTACAGCCTGAGCTGCTGCAGCCACCACCATCACTTCTGTAAACAGCTGACTATCACTTGGCCAAGGATCCAGAGATACTTTTGCCCTGAGTTCAGTGGTCCTTCTGTGTGCTGACAGATGGCTTCTAACAGATGAATACCAATGGTAAAATTACCACAGATTAATACAGAGCCATTTATCTGAAATGCACCTTGAACTTGCAATTCCCCTGTTTGCAATTTCATTTTTGAAAGTTTGATAACGTGTTTTAAACCTTGCCCGAGTGCTAAGTGCTATAAAATCAACTTTATTGATGCAAACACTTTGCTAAAGGCACTAAGTGGACTAAAATAAAGACATATCCAAATTGGAACCTCTTTTTATTAGAAACTCCAAGCCTTTTAAAGTCTCTTTTGGTGCAGCCACAGAAACAAGTTAAAGGGCAATTATCTTGCACTCATATTGCACTCACAGTTGAATTCTTTTGCCTCTTTACAGACTTGCTGAAATGAGAGCAGATCTCACCAGCTCTGGGTTGAAATGAGTCTGTTGTTACAGGGAAGATCAGGAAGATGCTTTCACAAGTCACCTCAGACACTGTTGCAGGAACAAGTGACCATTTACCCTGTTTGTCTTCGCACCTTGCTCTCCTGTAGGCCCAGCAAAACCCAAAACCAAGTTTATTGATGATCATCAGAGGCTCTGTTATGATAAAACAAAAGCAGAAGCAAATGCTGGACCACAGGATTTCTTTCTGCTACTCTCCTACTCCCATTCCCAGTGGCTGAGTGACAGCTGTGTGTGATACTAATTGATTTGAGATGGTCAAAGCTCCATTTTGCACTCAGGAAAGTTTTGGGTTTTTTCCTTTCTGAACATATCTCGGTAACAAATACTGCCTTACTCCCACTAGCACCACATCAGAAAGGACAAAATGCTGAGGGCAGAAGTAAACTTTTGCCATTTGGTCTCAACAGTGCTGCCAACTTACCAACAACTCTCTGTAAAATGCCTCTTGTGGTTACTTAAAACATTCTCAAACCTCCTCTCTGTGCAATGCTCACCATGGCAAAGAAACCTCAGGAGTCTCTCACAGGAGGTATTTTGTGGCTTTCCTCCCACATCATCTCATGCCTGAGTCACTCTGCTCCTTCACTGGCACCTGAACCTGAGCTAAGTCCCTCTGGACAGAGTCACAGCACCAATCAATCCACTGCCCACCACAACTGTCCAGGCTGTATAAAACTGGATTCCAGGCTGTATAAACATTGGGAATTTCCGGGGCCAGCCTTAAGCAGTGGGGATCTAAGCACTTCTTGTTTCATCTGAACATGTAATCTGCATTGCTATTACTCAACAGCTGCTTCCAAAGGACAGGCAGGGCTTAGCATCTGAGCTATTCCAGACCCTAGAAAGAGCTGCCAGGACTTCCCCCAACCCACCAGAATGAATTTCCCAGTGTAATCAAGGAACATAAACCTGGCCTTTCAATACAAATATTCACTTGGAGCTGGAAGCAGAGTTTCCAAAACTCACACTTCAAAGCTCCCAGAAGTTCACAGGCACCCCTACAGCTTGTCAGGGCTCTGAAACAGTCCTTATATATTACACATTATATATTACATAATGCAAACAGCTCCAGCCTCATTATGTGATAACAAGGTTATCACATTTTTACAACTTTCAACCCACTGCACGCTGTTTTGCCATTACCACCAAGCAAATTCTATTTGGCAGCACTCACTACAGGCAGGGAGCTTCACAGTACACCACAATATTTAGTGGCTCTGGGTGGGGAGGTTTCCTGCACAGGCACACAGGAAGAAGCAGGAGAAAAAAAACAGAGAGGTGGCAGTGAAAAAGAGGAGGTGAGCAAGAGACAGCAAGCATGTCTGAGTCTATCCTAAATCCAAGCAGTTTGCTGCGCTATGCTCCATGCTGCTGGGAATAAATCAGTAATGCACAAACCCCATTACTCAGAGCAATCAAACAGCTTCCTAGGGGATAAACGTGATTTATGTACTAAGCTCTTACAGGCCTGAAGTCCTGGCAGAAAATGCAATTTATCCAACTTCCCCCTCTGCCCAATCTGGCGGCCTTTAACAAGCTAACACTCCATGTGAGATTAGAATTCCTAAAAGCCTGTCAAACACAAAACCACAGAGATTACTACAAGCTATGACTTCTCCCCAGCTTTGCCAAGATGTTTTCCTTCCCATCCACCTCTCCTGTGTCACCTCCAGTCGGACCTGCCCCCAGCTATAGAACCACACCTCTGCTGCACAGGCAGGAGTGGCTCTGGGAAGCCCTGGGCTTCCAGGTGCTGCATAACAGCTACAGGAAATGCTCCTGGCAGAATTCACTTCTGGAGTTTTACTTCCCCCTCCTCTTTCTGATTGAGTTTCCCATCCTTCACAGACTTTATTCCCAGAGAAATCCCAGTTACAGGATTCATTAGAGTAACAGTAGTAAATAGGAGACCTGTTGCTGTTTAGGGAGCTGCCTGGCATACTACAGCAAAGGAAAACATGCCACCTTGAAATGCCTGCAGGAGTTATATATATCTAGTGCAACACTATGAAATTCTAAATAAGAGCCAAGCCTGAAGAGTTTGACATAGACAGCCACACATATCACAAGGAAACTATTTTGGGTTGAAGTACTGTTGAATTCCTAAGTTTAATTAGCTGCCTCGCTCCAGTTTTCGCAGACTACCCGTAATCCAAAGAAATCTAAACATTAAAAATACTTGAACTAGGTTCTGAAGAGATCTGAAGGAGGAATTTATAAACCAGCAGTTTCAAACAAGACATAAAACTCACAGCCATGCAGTCTCTCAGGCTACTGTGACCAACCAGAGTTTAATTTTAGGAATTAAACAGGAATCCACAAGCCCAATTTCAGAAGAATGAGGCATAGTGCTGGGAACAGAAACCTCCTCCAAAAGACTCAAAGAAATCCTCAGATTATGAACTCTGGGTTCACTAGGAGACTTACACTATCTCCCTGACACACACAGGAAGGGCAACACAGAGTGATGCAAGCAACCTGGGAGATTTCTGGAGTGTGTCAGGGGTAATTTTTGGTACAGGTATTGATGGTCATCTTACAGCTGGATCTACTATTCACTAACAAGAAAGCACTGATTGGGGATACCTAATCAATAAAACCACTGGCCCATGAAATGCTGCATTCAGGAGCCTGAGGGGAGTGAGGAAGGAAGGCAGCAGGTTCTCTAATGTATTGATTGATCTTGAACTCGTCAGTTTGGACTGAAGTAGCTCATAATCCTTTAGCAACACTGTGGAAGCTACATGTTGGAAATGAATCCCACAGTCCCTGGCCCCCAGAGATGTGGGGGACATTCTCTTTTTCAGACCTCTTCATTCCCAGCTTTTTGGGGCAGCACTGCACTGATTCCACAGCAAACTGAGTCTGCTACTGAGTAAAAATAAGAAATGTGCTCTATCAGGCAGCTAAAGGTCAGCCTCCTGACCTGCATGAGAAGACTTCCACATTCACACCTACAGAATGTGTATGACACAAAAGTTAGCCCAACTTATTTTGTTCTTTGACAAGAGCCTTTCATTACAGTCAGAGCTGAGCTGAGAGCATCTACCAACTGGGCAGTCCAATTGCCACCTTTTTAAGTCTCAAATTGATCTTGAAAATTCACCTTGCAACTCAAGATTGCATGGCAAGTAACAGAGCTCTACTGAATCATGGCCAATTGGTCTGTGCTACTCACTTCAAGAAACTTAAGCAGTGGATTATTTAGGAAAAAAATGATCAGAAGTAACAACTGAACAATTTTGGAGAGCAATAATTCAATTTCCACAGTAATGACACTGTTTACTACAGGGTTGAGTATGAGCTGTTTAGTTTTCAACAGCATGGTGACATTTTGTTTTCTGGTACAACGTCAGAATCTAAAAATAAACCAGATTAAAAAACAAATTGGTACCAAAAGGGTGGATAAGCTGAAGAGGAAACACTTTTTTTTAAAGTGATTAAGCAGAAATTTAAGAATGCAACATAAATATTTAAGAACTAACCATTCTGAGAACACCTGCACTTCCTAAATTAAGCATAAGGAAGGTTAAGAAGGGAGTGATGGTTCATGTAAGCACCAAGAACATGCAAGGTTTTTACAACTAACAATAGTAATTTGCAATGAGGTGTTAAAGTAAGTTGATGAGGGGTAAATGAAGTCTCAAAATGCTAAGAACCTGAGACATTGATTTATCTGGGAGATCATACTGCTACTATCTATTGCATGACCTCTGCAACATTTGGTGCCAAGCCTTGACAGAGATAGGAAACTAAGCCAAAAGAACCTGATGTAGTTACTTGTCCTCCTAAAGACATTTCTGTGTTTTCATGCACTGCAATAAGAGTCCATTTTCACTTGACTTCTGCTGCACACCTCTCACAAATCTGCAGATCCCTACAGGTGTATTCCTGCAGCCATTGGGAAGCAGGCATGCTTGGGGCAGAAGCTACACGATGGAAATGCTGCAGAAAAGAGAGAAAGAGAACACCCAAGACCCAGAATTTCACTGCTTTGCACTCTGCCTCCTGCACAGCAAGATCACTGTGGAGAAGATGCTGGCATTTAACACCCAGAAGTGTAGAAGCTCCATGTCTGCCCCCACAAATCCCTCAACTTGCCAGAGCTGATCCAAAGCTTGGAACCAAAACTAGCCAAGTGCGTGTGGCCAAGGAGCTCTGGAGGAGCTGAACAGCCCCAGAACAGTGCAGCTTTGAGCTCTTTCTACATACACGTTGAGTATGCATCCATTTAATGCCAACAACGTGGATGATCCTACTGGAACATCCAGTGAGAAGTCATCTCATCAGAAATGCTATGGATGGCATCCAGGGAGAACAAAGCATGCCTTTGTTTTCAAGTCTCACCCCAAAACCATAGTAACCAACCCCAGTCTGAGATATGAGAAGTCAAAGAATTGCCTGCTGTAATTCATCATCCCTCAGCCTGAGCTGCTGGTGTCCCAAAGGGCAGTCTAACCCTCAGCAAACATAAAGTTCACTAGATGTCAAGCCTGTGGACTGTCTAGTTGGCAAAATGAACCAGAGAATGAAAAAAACAGAGCAACAAATGTTGTTTTCCTGTCTTTTTGCTAACCATATGGGCATTTTCCCTACCACAGCTCTTAAGTAGGACAGGTACCAGAGATAGCTGCAGTGAGTGGGCTGTACTCCACATATTTCATCACTCCACTTCCAAATCTCACCACTTGAACAGTCATCTCTAGAGCAAAATGATTCCCTTATCTTGTGGCATGAAAATGCCCTCTCCCATTATGGCTTCATAGCCTCTCTGATACCTCTGGCCATTGAAACTGGACCCTCAATTTACTCAAGTGATCTGCTTCTTGATATTTGAGCTTCTTCACTGAGATTATCATTTACTTCATGCTGTTTTAATTAATTGTTACTTCCTTGGGTCACCTTGCTTAACCAACTGAGCTGTCCTTAAGTTGTCCACTTCACTGGATGTTGTACTCTTAATTGATTGCACTTCTGATTTAGCCACATACTTGTTCTCAAATTTCCTAACTATGATCTGTCTTTCTCTGCTATTCTGCTTCTCATAATTTTTTTTTTTATTCTCTGCTTGTAATGTTTCTTCTTCTTCAGTGCCCCTGCTGCTACAAACTCCTTGTCTCTATTGTGTTAAGCTCTAGCAATCTTCCACCTCCCTTCCAACCTCCCAAGGCTTCTCCATCTCACCACCTTCCCTCCTGCCCTCCAAGAGCATTTTCCTTCCTGCTGGAGTACTCCATCCCACAGTCCCTTCCTTTCAGCCCACAAGAGGGTTCTGACACTTTTCCCAAGGGAAAACTCCGTGTTTAAGTAAGAGTAAGAATATACAAGGAAGGCACCCTGTTCCTGAGAGCAGCCAGCAACCAGGACAAGACTGAATGCTGGCAGAGCTGTGCCCCCTGCCCTGCCCAAGCTGGACACTGGGGCAGCACCTGCTGCCTCTCACTCCCCAGTCCTGTCACCAGGGATGAAAGGAGCTGAGGGATCTGGGACACAACCAGAGCCTAATTAGCACCACTATTTATAGAACATATTACTCTTTGAAGTGGGAAGAGCTGCTGGTGACAGCTGAGGTAGCTCTGGAGATGATCCAAAGCATTAAGGCAATCCGCTTCCAAACCACCAGGCACAAGTTATTCTGGAGCTGGAGTGCCTGTGATGTCACCTGTAACTTCCCAAGGGACAGCAGGCACAGCCATCACCTCCAGGCAGGGAGGGATGCAGGGCAGGACCAGGGAAAGGAGGTAAGAAATGCCAAGGGTGCCTCCCCACTGCTCTTTCCAGGGAGGTGTATCAGCTCGCTCAGGGGAAACATAAACCCAGAAGACACAAAGTGCTTTTCATTGTGAATCAACTTTCTGAAGGTTTATGGTCTTTTACATATTTAAAAGCTGCTGCTAAAAAGAGCAAGCAAAACTCCTAAACATCCTTCACAAAATTAAACCAAGATATCTACTCCGTGTGAGGATAAAGGTAAAAATTCACTAAAGAAATCATTCAACCTACTCAGACCTGCAATGAGACATCTTAAGATAGGAATATTGCCTGAAAGTTGGTTTAAAAATACTTTTAAAATCATATCTATGTGCTCCATGACTCGTCCAGTGTGTTTTGGGAGATTTTTCTCTGTCATACATTCAGCCCATTCACTTTAGACCCAAAAAGGTGATGATGAAATGACAATGCCTGGCTATTTCTTCCTTAAACTTGTTTAAAACTAATCTGTTTTTAGCAGTTATCCAGGTGTTTGAGAAATACCTGTAGACTGGCAGCAACTCATGAGTGGAAACAATTTACTTGTCAGGACTTGGGGGTTTCTTTTTAATTTCTCTAAGGCAAAACAAGTTATTGATCTGAAATGGAAAGGAGTAATACTCTCACCAGACAGATGCAGAGCCACATGAAACACCACCTGAAACCAAATGACAGAGCCAAAAGTTCTTTGGGAAAGGACTGATAAAGCTCTTTAGTACTGAGCAAGCTCATATTCATTTCCCTCCACACCAGCAGAGGGAACTTTGCTTTCCTCCGTGATGCAGATCTGCCGCTCTGCAGCAGAGGAGAAAACAGAATTTGTACTAAACTCGACATTTTCCCACAGATTAGGTGGGGAAAAACAACAAACTCGACCCTCTTAGTACAAGACTTTCGGGAGCAATGGCCTGTTAGACAAGTGAAGCACAACACAGTTTGTTTGTTTTTTTTTAAATGAGAGAAAGCATCAAAGACCCAAGGCAAAAATAAACATGTTCTCACATGCTGGACCCATTAGCATTTACTGAACTACACCAAATAAGTGTTTTCACTTGTTCTGTTGTCTAAACAGAACTATCAAAACACATGATTTCTCTAATGATAGGTTAACTTTTTTGTTCTTGTTGCCATTTTTGGATCAGCAAGCTCAAATTGCACACTCTGCCACTGCCTTCTGGACACACTTAAAGGCAATGGCTGGAACAGGATAGAAAGAATAAATATCTCATGTGCATTTTTACTGCTTCACCCAACTGCACATACATAAAGCTGGAGATGTGCAGCATTTGTCCATAAGGCTCAGCAAGTGTGTTGGTGCTAGATGCTTGCTGGCTGCCAAGACAAAATGTTCAATAATGTGACCTATGAAGGAATGCCCAGATTGGTTTTGTTTCTCCTATTCCCTTCACTGTTGCAGTTTCCTCAGTTAAAAAATGCATCTAATTATAGGCTGATATGCAACTCTCACTATAGCAATCCCTAGCACTTAAAAACCGTGAGTCAGGCCCCCAAAATGATGATTAAGCATAGAAATTAGGCATCTGAATTACAACAACCCACGCTGGATTTTTACTTACCTTTTGGGGGCCAAGCCACTGCTCACATTTACAAGCACTTCCCTTTAGCTATGAGGACTGAAAAACTCCTTTTCATTTCCATCCCATGAGAGCAAGACTGTCACAAATTCACTTGACTGAAGGAGCTGGCACAGCTATTACATGGGTGGGCATTCTCCAAGTCACATTAAGTGCCCCTGGCCTCAAAATCACATAGTGCAGCATCCTCTCCTGCTCTGCTCTGGGAGAGGAGTAAGCATCACCAAGCCTGGTGGTATTTTGCACAGGGACATCTCCTGGCCTGCTGAGCCTCAGAGCTCCAGAGCCTGAAAACAATCAGAATCTTGGTCCTTGGCAAAAGGTCTCCTCATACTCCTGGATTAGACCATCACAGTGATAAATCTTAAACTCCTCTCCACATAACTGAGGAATAGTGGTGGGTATATAAACTTTCTGAGAACTTACAGGTGAGCTATCTGCTTTACAGACATATGTAGATAGACCAAAGTTTCTCCACCCATTTCTTAATTAACATCATAAAAATTACAGAGGTCTAAAAGCAAATAAAAATCTAATATAGCATGTATTTTTCTCAAATTTGTGTTTCAAATCGATCTTTAAGCGAGCTGTAGACAGACACTTCACCTCATCATTCCCATTCTCATCTGAGCCAACAGCATTCCTCTGCTCCTGCCTCGGGAATATTGCATCTTCTTTCTATCCCATATTACAGCCACACCCTATATGGATTTATTCTGATGCTTTTTACATTGCCATTAAGTAGTGAATGGCTCAACACAGGAGACTGCAAAGAGTCTGAACCTCACTCAGACAAATAAGAAGGTAATGTTGCCTGAGTGGATGGCAGTAAATCACCCACAATGAGCAAGGATAATCTAAAGACGACATTCCAATTAGGAATGTCTGCTGCAGCACTCGCTGCTGCTGTCTAGTGACAGAACTCACAGACTGAGCAGAAGTGGAGAATCTGAATTTCACCAATAGCTGACAACTCATTCTTTACACTGTAGGTAAGTTACTATCCAGGAACAGTGATTCATATCCCCACTGAATGCTACATACAGAATAAGGAGCTCTTCTACTTCCTTTGAAATAGATAAATGCTTCGATGGAAGCCCGGACAGAGGACAAAATTTAAAAGAAAAGCATTCACACTTCCCAAGTAGTAAGCTGGTTCTAGCAGCAGGAAGAGCCAGTACCCACCAAACCTTCAGCACCAGTCTTGGATCACTCCCCCAGGGAACATTCACAGCCTGCCACCAGCCCAGGTATTCCTTCACATTAAAAATTGCACTAACAGATGGAAACCCCACCCCATTAATCAGAATCCCTAATTAATCAAAATCTGCATAGCTGGGATCTCACTACACACATTCTTGGAAGGAAAATCCTTCAGAGCACAGAATGTCTCCCTGCAAGCTTATGGCACTGTAAAAATAATAATTTCTGGACAGTGATAATTATTCACAGAATTCCCCACCAACTCCAGTGGTGACCTAGACCTGAAGCTCAGTTACAAGAGATAACCACATCCTGGACATAGTTTCCTTAATTCCCTTTATACTTCTACTTCCTTTGCTGTATGGAAGTACAGCAGAATCAAAATCCAGTCTCCCCTGGCAGTTCAAAGTAGGAAGATTGAAGCCCAGCTGAGCAACCTGATAGTCTTCATCCCATTTGCCATTAGGCCTAAATCTTAGTGACCCACTGAGAAAGGCAGGCACCAGTCAGAAAGCTTTGGGTTCAGCATCACCCCCTCACTGCACATTTCTAGCTTTTTGAACTGGTTTTCTCAACTCTTTTAGCACTTCTGAGTACCACCTAGAGCAGCAGGTCCCTCATCACCCTGCCCTAGGACACACCACACTGCAGGACCAACAGCATCAGCAGGACGAGGGAACCTCCAAAGATTGAGGCAGATTAAATAGAATTCCCAGAATGGACATTTGGCCAAGATGGACCACATGGGAAAACATTAAAATCTTCTCACTGGGGGAAAAAAAAAAAAAAAAAGTTTTGTTTGTTTGTCTTCCATCTCTTACAGGAAATACAAAGCTGCTACTTCTCTATTACAGCAACAGCCACTCCTGGCATTCCAGAAATAGGCAGAGCAAGATTTTCCCACAAGAAAACAGGAAAAATAGCTTATGATCTGTTTTCCCAGTGCTCCTCAAAATACAGGACAGCTATGTAGCAACTTTTAAATTAAAGTTGGCAGTGCTTCCTCAGAGCAGAGGCAACCTGATAAGTAAAGCCTTTATCTTGCTAATACACCAAGGCAAAGCCTGCAGTTTACCTGGAGAGCCTGATAGCCAACAACTGGAACATCAAGGACTCAAAATGACAGATGCCCTGAGCATCAGCAGGAGTTGCAGGACTCTGGAGAAGGTGAGTGTTAATTCAGATGGGGAAGGAGATAAAGGAGTAAATAATTTCACACAAGGTATTTGTAACACTGCTATGAATGTTAATTGGATAATTATAAAAGGAGCCACTCAAGGAATCTGGGGCTCCCCTCAAAGCTGAGGAGGGCCTCAAGCAGCTTAAGAGTGGGAGTTGCTGAAGAAGAGGTGGAGGGGAAAAAAGAAGGAAAAAATATAAACACAATGGTTGCTCAGGAAGTGTTCAGGATGCTCTCACCAAACATGGGAGACAAAAAAAAAAAAGTTAACCATTTCTATTCAGTTGTTCCCAGCAGCTCTAAAAGCCTCACTGTAGCCACATCTCCACTTGAAAAGAGAACCTCTAAACCAAGAAATTCAGGAAGGCATTTTCCAGCAAATGGAACAGGAGAAGTCACAAGAAATAATCTATTGATTGAATGCAGTAACAACAAAACCCCACACCACTCTGCTAGCCATAAAATATTGTGTAACAACCTCATTTCACAACTCTCACCTTTAGCCTGAATGGAGCAGTGGGAAAGTGACCTCCAGAATCCTGGTGAAAGCTGGGATTTAATCCTCCACAATATAACTCACTTTGTTAAAAATTTTAAATACCACTAAGCTCAAGGCAGCAGGCACAGCTTCTTCATGAAGCTCAGAACTTCTGTAGCAATTCCTTTAGAGAAAAAACACTTTGCCTGGGTACAGGGACTTATCAGCGCCTGGTCCAACCCCACCCTGGGTTTATCTAATCAGGTTAAATTCCAACACCTGGGAGAAGAATCTCTGCTCTTCTGTACGTAAAAACTGTGACTTGACACACTGAATCTACACTGAGGTTTACAAACACTACTAAGCTTGGATTAACGTGTTTCAGTCTGAATTTAACTGCACGCAGCTATGTTAAAATTATTTAGCATTAGGAGCAATTTCCTTGCATTTTGAGAACCACATGCAGCTCACAGAAAAAGATTAACGTATATCCAGGGATTTAAAATTTAAGTATTTTTTGGCACTTAGAAAACTGGAACAACAGAAGACTGCAGGCCAAACAGCCTCCTCATTTCTGTGAGGTTCATCCCCACTGGGGGAAGACAAACTCTAAAGGGAGAAAGACAATTCATTTTCCATGCATTTACCTACCAGGAACTAGCCTCAAAAATAGGAATTTTCATATAAGTCACTGAACACACATCAAATGGGAGCAACACTCTTGGCTGCTCTGAAGATGAAAATTACAACCATAGGAATAAATCACTCGTTACTACATTGTGTGGATGATTCAGTGCCCATTCCATCCACTACACAGCAAAGAAAAGGAGAACATGGATGGGAAAATACATACATCCAGCAGTGTCTGGCTAAGTACATACCATTCTTTCGGGGCCCCAGCTGGGTAACCTAAATTCCAACAAAGTCTCTGCTCCTCCTGTTCCCCAGTGCCTGGCTCTGGGCCTTCGGATGCTCCCAGCTAACAGGAAAAGAGCCTCAGGGAGCTGGCTACATCCTCCCATAAATGCTGGCAGGCTGGGGTTTTTACAGGTCCAAAGGAAAGCAGCAATCCAAAACTTTGCAAGATACTAGAAATAACAGTCTGTTTCATTAGCACCACGAATCTGTTAAGGAAATGTCACTTAGGGTCAAGGAAGGAGGAGCGCAGGAGCTGGAACTCAGGAATTTAAATCAATTCCTATCTTGCCAGCACAGCTCTCATCTGCAAAGACACTGAGCTAACTCAGATAACTAATTCTCTTTGTTTTCATGTCATTTAGGTATCCATCTTGAAGATATGTAGCCAAACCCCTCTACAGCTTGCTGTCTTCATTACAGCCTCCAAATAATAACATGGAATAAGAACATTTCTTTCCTCTCACCTTTAACCTGCTCTTCAAAATTGTACCGCTTCACCAAAACAACTTCTCATCTCAGCTGGAAACCACAAATTACAAATACTCCATTTATCACCAATGACGCAAACACAACAGCAACAACAAAATCAAGTAAAACATTGATGAAAACACAGCCAGGCAGTAGCAACACCAACTCAAGAGAAAAATGAGCTGGATTTGGCTCAACATGTGGGCATATCCATTGGTTTCAGGGCAGGACTTCTCGGGCCACAGAGGCAGAACTAACCTAATCCAGCATCTCCCAGGTCTCCTCCTAACCCTGTCCTTCACACATGCCTAGTGAAAGCAGGAATAATGCTGTCTCTGACAAAGCTGTTTAAGCAGGGCCAAACTCTTACCTAAAGTCAACCTGGGCAATACAAATGTAATCTCAGATTTGCCTTGAAATAGCCCAGTGAGGATCCCAACACTCATGTAATTTGCAGTGCTGACAAAAAAAAGAGAAGGAAAAAAAAGCCATCTGAACTAAGAAAAACCTTGCTGACTCGGCAACAGCATCGTCTCAGCCAGGCAGGGAAGTGACCTGGAATTGCAGCTCTGAGTCCATGCAATCCAGAAGGAACAGTGATGTGCACAGGGGGATGCTCCTCGTGTGACTGCACCAGGTACAGCTGGCAGAGAGCAGCTGGCACAGGAGGTTACAGGGGAAGCCCCTCTGGCACAGTGGGAACAGAGCAGGATTTTCACAAGGCATGCAAAGCCAGCACTAGGAGAGGCTTCCCAGTCTGTCCACATTCCAAACCAGCAGAGCCTGGATATTCTCTCCAGTTCAGCCACTGACCCTGCTGTGGGATTTCAGGGCAGTAGCTTCTCTGCTCTGCCCGTGGGAAATGGACAAGAGGACAAATCTGCTGGAAAGGAGGGGAGAAGCCATCAGCCAAGGTGAGCATGGCCAGCTGGGCCATGTCAGAAGGGACATCAATGGAGAGCACAGACCAGCTGTAGCAGATGCTCTGGACTGCAGTCAGGTCACGGACAGTGAGTTCACAGGGGACATCTGGCACCACTTTAATCGAGTCACACCCAGAAAAACCCCTGGTTATTTCAGCATCACACTAAACCGAAGCAGCAGAAGCAAGAACACGAGCTGGATCTCAAGGGAAGCCCTTCTGGTGCCTTGCAGGGATTGTCCCATCTCTTCCTGAAGAACCTTTGAGACACTAATCATCATCATCCAACCCCTTCAGTGGGATTCCTGACAGTCCAAAACCCACTGCCCCCCACAAGCATATTCCCTCCCTACAGCAGGTTCACCCTCTACACACAAATGAAGCAAGTGCCCTATAAACACACAGTGCTTGGCATTTGTGGTTGTATGGAGCTTGTAACGCAGATTAAAAAATCCAGTTCTGCATCAATGAATTGCAGTATTTTAAATAAAATCATCCTAAAGGTATTACTGTGTGTAATTTACTTTAGCAAATAACAGACAACAATTAACAACATTCTTGCCTAAATAATCTCAGCAGCACTAGGCCCTAAAAAAACGCCTAAGCAATCTGTAAAAACAATTAGGACTCAATAACATTTAACCACCTCAGAGGCTGACAAGCCATTATATTGTAGGCAGATTAGACACATTAGCCATTAGTGGCTCTAATGATGCTCTTACTCCTATTTTGACCACTTTGCAGTTCAAAATCAAGCAGTTTTACCATCTCACTGACAGACTATTTGGCATTTATCAGACAGGAGATGCTTCCACAATGGAGTTTGACTACCCTGAACCACTAGCGTCTTGAAATTTAAAGGAATCCATGGCTATTTACACAGGTATTTATATTCTAAATCCAGTTCTGGAAATACTTATTCAAACACAAAGCCCCCATCAAATCATTCCACAAGAACCAGGCCAGTCTGGGTTCTTGCATAAGCAAGGGTTTGCAGGGCTCAGATCTTTCCATTTTTCCATCCTTCTTTCAAGGCTTCTGGCTGTACAGAGAGGAGAAGGCAGCAGCAGTGGAGACTGAGGAGCTACCAGCACTTGGCTGCCAGCATTCAGCCCAACCTTCCCCAAATTACCCAGGTGGTTTTGTTGACCTTGTTTAAGTCACTTAGTTGTCCTTGATCCAGGTACAGAAGGCAAAGGGGATACAGCCCTTCTAAGGTTTGAAAAGTATGATTTCGTCTAGTCAACAGCCCAACATCTGCATCAGCAATAGGAGTGCAGTGAGTTTACAGGAGGAGAAAGCTCCAAACCTATCAGGTTTTTGCTCTGTGTAGCAAGAATCTGGCTATACAATCCCACAAATCCCACTGTATTACACAAAGCAGTGCTATCAATAGTTGCATATGGATCATATGGATTTTTAGCACACATTAATTCCAATTAAGGCTTCAAAACTGAGTGAATCCAAAATTGTTTGGTAACCAGAATGTGGCAGGAGGGCTAGGAGCAATAGCAGTTAACACTGTTCTTAAATAATATTTTATTAGTAATACATTAAAGCACACTTAATGTCAGGTTACTACAGAAAGCCATATTACTTGAAAGTCCACATGCAGCTTTTCTGTGAAGCTCTATCCCTCCTTTCCCATTCAAACAGAGACTGACATTCACTGGTATTTTCCAGCAGAAAGTGAAATTTGCAGTTTTTACAGTGAGCTTGCTTAGGGACAACAGGACCAGAGCAAAGAGTTTCTGTTAACCTCAGATATACAGCAGCTTGCCTGACATGGGCTTCAACTTCAAAATCATCTATCGTGAAGAGAAGCAAATTTATGCAGCAAAAATAGAGTTCTATGTCACAAGTGTTGGAATAATGCAGTTTACTATACTCACTACATACCTCCAGCAAACAATAAGATTTTTTCTTAAAATCTTTGGGTTTTGAAGCAGATTGATTTAAAGCTCATTGTATTTAGTGCTGCACCATCAAGAGACACAGGCAAGAAACAACAGCTCCTTTTATTGCGTGAGACTCTCTTCAGTAGCATCTCTGAGAAAATCACTATGTTTAGAGAGTAGAAAAACATATGGGCAAGTGGAATAGCTGATAAGCCACACAGAGTTTTTGTTACTAAACCATGTGGTGGAAATGGTCTAAAACTGTTTTGTAAACTGAAACTGCAGCAGCACCACCAATCTTCAAACAACATTTGGTTTACAAACACGACAAATAGTAGACCAAACTCTTCCCTACATAACCTATGGGGTAATTTTTTAAAAAGCTGGATTCATCTACCCCCAAAATGGAGATCTAGGATGAACAGGATCATGATTAATTAATATTCAAGAAGGTCAACATAGCTTCCAGTGTTAGTTAAGTGCTTTAGGAAAGGGATCCTGCATCTGTACCTTATTGCTAGCTCTGTACTAAAGGGAGGATTTCTTCCAGACCTGCCTAATGAGATAATGCTAACACATACCTGCTTATCACCTATCATTTCCTGCAGCCTTTGGGGGCTAATGCACGAATGTGCCTTTCAAGAACTGTAAAGTTTCTGTTATCCCAGCAGACAGGATATTAAGGAACCACATCAGCTCCAGTTCATGACAAAGGCAAATATATCCAGTAAATACTGAAGAACTTCAAATAAAACTGTACGCCACTTAAAAACAAACAAAAACATTTTAAAAAGGGAACATAAGTCCCCTGAATTTTGGATGATTCATTTTACTAAGAGGGGCTTTTTAGGAGGCAGTTTGATTACCACTCACTCTGATATTTAATTAGCTATTCGGAAGACGGCGAAAAAAAACCAGCTTCGCTGCAAAGTGAGAGAAATCTGCCGCTCTTCCAACCGCCTGTATTTTACCCAAACACGTGAGAAATTTTTGAGAGGATGCTGATCTCCGCTGCACACGTTTTTAGAGCAGGGTCATTAAACAAAAAGCCCTCCCGCCGCAGGGACCCGGCCGGCTCTCCTTCGCTTTCAGCTGTGCCAGCCTGGCTGCAACATCGCTCCTCTCCCGGGCAGCTGGGCAAGGTGAAATGGGCCCAAGGATTATCGCCATTTCCCAGCCACGCCAAAAGCAAAGAGAAGGAAGAAAGGTGCCTTTTCACGTGGCTGCTATAATAAACCGCAGCAAGTGAAGGAGCAGCGCGGCGCTTCCCGAGCGGGGATGCTGACACGAACGCACATCCACGCAAACCTTCCCTGCGCATCCCGGGCAGCTCCAGCCGGGCTTTCTGCTGGCAGTGCCCAGCACCGAGGGGAGCCGGGCTGGCAGCCCCGGGCTTGTCAGCAGCCACAGGGCTGCCGGTGCCGCGCTGCTCGGGGAGCGAGCAGCATCCCGCGGTGCGGGCAGCGCCGCAGTGCCCGGCAGCCTCATCCCGCTCGGAAAGGCATCCCTGCCAGGGTAAGCCGCCGAGCCCCGCCGAGCCCCGCCGAGCCCCTTCGCCTCCCCGCAGCGAACCGAGCCACCCCAAAAAAAGTTTTGCCGGGCAGAAGGGGCCCTGCCTGCCCGCCGGGGGAAAAAACAAAGGGTCGGGGAAGGAAGACTAAAGTTTGGGGCTCGGCGGGGCGGGGAGGGCGCCGGGGGGCTGCGGGCCGTGGCTCGGCTGTCCCTGTCCCTGTCCCCGCTGCCCTTGGGCCGCGCACGGCGATACCTGAACAGGGCGACCGCAGTCTGGTTCCTCCTCCACGCCTTGCCCTGCTGCAGCAGCACCCCCTGCACGATCTCCTTCTCGTCGGGCAGCCGGTACACGGGGAACACGTAGAGCCAGCAGAGCACGAAGACGCCCAGGGCGCTGGCGCCCACGGGCAGGCGGGTGCGCGGCCACTTCCACGGCAGCCCCGCCATCGCCCTGCTGCTCCCGCAGCGCCGCCGCGGCGCCGGGCCGCGCTCCGGCATCAGGCCCGCGCCATGCGGCGCCCGGGGCGGGGGGCCCGCCTCAGCTCCGCTCAGCCCCGCCGCCCGCCGCCATCGCCGCCCAGCCGCCGGCCGGGGGGAGCGGGGCTGCCGCTGCGCTGCGCCGCGCCTCGCTGCTCTCTCGGCGGCGCTGGCGGCTGCCGCCCTTCCTCACGGGCATTTGGTCCCTCGCGTTCCCCGCCAGATGATGCTCCGCCGCTCCCCGCCCTCCCTCCGCCTCCCGCCGAGCCCCTCGCTCGCCGCCTCGCTGAGGACGGAGCCGGTAAATTTCCACCCCGCCCCGGCCCCGCGCTGCCCCGGCCCCGCCGCCCGAGAGGGAGGCAGCGGAGCTCCGCCACGCCCGCTCCCCTCAGCGCGGGGAGCGCAGCGCAACCAGCACAGCGGGCAGGGAGGCAGGGAGGGAGGGAAATCCCGCTCCGGGCGGCGCCGCCGGCACCCACCGACCCTCCCTCCCTCTGTCTCTTCCTCCGTCCCTCCCGGCGCCTGGCTCTGTCTCTTCCCCAGCAGCGGCCGCGCCGGTCTCCAGCGCGCCCTGGCGGGCACCGACCCCTGCCCGCTCCGTACCCGCTCCGTACTGCTCCGTGCCCGCTCCCTACCCTCTCCCTGCCCGCCCGCTCCCTACCCGCTCCCTGCCCGCTCCGTACCCGCTCGGGTCTGCCCGCTCCCTGCCCGCTCCGTGCCCGCTCCGTACCCGCTCGGGTCTGCCCGCTCCGTGCCCGCTCCGTACCCGCTCGGGTCTGCCCGCTCCCTGCCCGCTCCGTGCCCGCTCCGTACCCGCTCGGGTCTGCCCGCTCCGTGCCCGCTCCGTACCCGCTCGGGTCTGCCCGCTCCGTGCCCGCTCCGTGCCCGCTCCGTACCCGCTCCCTGCCCGCTCCGTACCCGCTCCCTGCCCGCCCCGAGCGCTCGGTCTGCCCCGGCCTCACGGCAGGAGCCCCGCGGCTGGGATCACCGCGCCGCCCGGGCAAAGCGCGTCCCGCACGAAGTACATCCTGCATGTGCCCAGAACAGGTTGAGGTTGGATATTAGGGAAAGGTTCTTCACCCAGACGGTGGTGGGCACCAACCCTGACAAAGTTCGAGAAGCGTTTGGACAACACTCTCAGGCACACGGTGGGATTCTTGGGGTTGTCCTGTGCAGGGCAGGAGTTGGATTTTCATGATCCTTGTGGGATCCTTCCAGTTCAGGATATTCCATGGTTTTCTGTGCCCAGTAGTGGGGTTGGGTCTCTGAAGAGAACACAGTGAGGGTTGTAGCCCGGCTGGATGGGGGCGGTGATGGGTGTTGCAGCCTTCTGCGCTTGTTGCCTCAGTGCTCAGTGCGAGGCAGAGGGGGTAGTGAAGCCACTCACAAAGCAAGGAGCAGCAGCATGAACCTTGCACACCTATTGCAGTGCCCAGCTCAGGCTTCCCGTTGGAATCCATGGGTGAAGGTGCCACAGCCCTCAGCCCTCCTGAATCAGCAGTGTCATCATTTCATGCCAACAGAGTGCCTCCAGCAGCAGAAAGCACCTCCCTGTGATAATCAGGTAGGCTGAAACAAGGGAGACAGGTTCAGCTCCCCTCACTATCTCAGAGGCAGATCCCACTTTCAGAGCCCAGGCTCCAGTCCCTGGCATAAAAGGCACATCCAGCTCAGGCTGGTACCATCCCTTTGTGCTCAGCATCTCCAGACACAGCTTTCAGACCCACTGAGAAACTCTGCAGACCACCCCCTAACCTTAGGAAGGGTTTTGTATGAGTTAGTAGCCAGCTGCTCTCCAGACTTTCAGCACATGGCTACTTCAGGGCAGCTTTCAGAGTTGAGTGGTAATCAAGGGATTGGGTGAAGGAAGTTTGATGCAGTTAGTTTAATATCTTCTGGCCATAAAGCAGCAATAAAATAATAACAAATACTAGCTGGGTATGTTTCAACAGTGTTTTCAGCTAGAGATCCCAACAGATACTTAGTTCTCAGTAAAAAAAATAACTTGGAAATCTCAATGTGCTCTCAGTGCTTGAGAGAAGGAAAAACATTCTCTTTCACACTGTGTTGCTGTGTAGAAATATACACTGACAAACAGGACATCAACTTTGTGATGTCTATGAACACAAAAATACCAGAAATGTAATTGCATAAGAAATATTCTTTTAATTCATATTTGGTATGCTAGAGGGGTCTGGAGTGTTATAGCTGTTTGCTCTGGACAAAAATGGGAAAAGAAACTGACCAAGGCATTTTGGTTAACCTCTAGAAAAAAAAACCCAAAAAAAACAGAGCCAGGTAAATATTTTTGTTTTGGTGAGGAAACTACTTACCAACAGCAGACTAAACCATAATCTGTTCAGTCACCTCCATTAAAAACAAAACCATTCAGTCCCTGGGGACTAATTCAAAACACAGTTAGTTAGAGCCATTAAAAGTAAAACAAAAAAAAGTGATTGAAATGTACAGAACTGTATCCCAAATTAAATCCTGACTCTTTGCTCGCCTTTGATTGAGAAGAGAGACAAACTAGAGGCTCTGTATTTCTTTGGAAACAAGAAAGTGGAAAAGAACAAGAGAAAGTAGGAATGACTTATTCCTTCAATACCTAAACTGCTTGCAATGAACTACATTAAAATACACCCAATACACACAAGATTTTGGGGTATCTTTCATCCGTGCTGCTGTGAGATATTCCTAAGCCTTTCCTCCCTTGGTTTCTCAGTCTGTTTCAGCATGAAGCCCCCAGGCTGTTCATTGAATTCACAGCAGCCCATGGTCAGCCTGGTGCCACGGCAGTAACTCCAGCACTGCATGCTGCCCGCTGCCCTCAAGGAGCCACGTGGATCAAGGGAGACATGAGGCAGAGCTTGTTTTGTTGCCACTGACTCACCATGGGGAACTGGAAACGCTCTGCTCTTGCTCAGGTGGGAATTACAGACACACCAGGACAAGCTCAAAGCCAGCTCTGGTACTCTGGAGTCAAATCTGTTTCTAGGCAGCATTATCAGTCTCTGTCCTTTCCCTCTGCCAGTGAGCCCTGAAGAGCAGCACACCACTGCTTTCTGCTGGGAATAACAGCTGCAGGTGGACAGTAAACAGGAGGTAAGAATAAACTGCCAAAAATGAATCTTTCCTACAAGCAAACAGCCTGAAGTACTTCAGTGACACTTTGCAATCGTTGAGAAGACATAGAGATGTTGTCATCGACAATCCATGTCTTTAAATCGAAGCAGAAAATTGATATTCAGACATGATTCTACTCTGTTGAACTCCATTTTAGTGAGAATTGATTGGTGAGGTTAACCTCACCTCCATTACTTTGGTTCCAGGTAAGATCCCAGCCACAAGGGCCAGGTATCCTGGGCAGGGTTTGTCCGCTGCAGCAAAAAAAAAGTCATTCCTGAGAGGTACCTCTGAAAGCAACACAGAGCAATGCAGCGAGAGACAGCATGGAATAAGATGCCTTTTAAACTCTCAGGAGAAACAGTGTGACTATTCACGGATCAGAAGGAAAACGCCTTGCTGTGATGTTCCCGGTTTCCCTCCAAAGTGCACCAGCAGGATCCCCTCCGTTCCCTGCTGCATTCCCCCGCTGCCCCTGCGGGTGGAGCTGACACTCTGCTCAGCCAACACCTTTCCCAAGCGGTAGAATCCAGTTTTGCTTCTTTCCCTTGCTCTCAGCTCGAAACACACCCCAAGATTAGAACTACATCCTTCAAAATATCCAGGTTTTGCCTGCTTTCATTTGGAGTATCTTGTACTCCTACAGGCATCCCCTTGTACCTCGTCTTTGCACTCTTTCAGTTCTCTCACTTCCAAAATAACAGGGAATTCCCCTCCACTTCAGCATCCCACACACTTTCTGTTCTGCAGAATTTAGCAGAGGAGTTGCACTGGAATCAGCTTGCAGGGTATGGCATCCTTTTAGTTGATGAAAACGTTACCATGCCATATACCTGGCAAATCCATTCCCTTCCCAATGCACTCAGTTACCACCTGACTAAAATTCCTTGCTCTGCACTGTGCCCTCAGTACTGCAAGTATTTCCTGCTGCATTAGTAGGGTCTATGTGAAAACTTGATTTGTTTTCCAAGGGAAAATGAAGCTGAAAGAAAACTAGTCATTTGGTGTGGAACCCCAGCCCTTATTCCTCACTGCCATAACCAGTGCTTCTTTGGTCCTTTTTTTTTATTGACCCAATGTACAACACAAAAATATTCAGAAGCCCTCAGCTGCCTGAACTATTATTGTAGGCCAGCTTTGGTGTGGTGTCACCTGTGAACAGGCAGACTTCTCTGAATTCCTTCTGTTGACACAGTTCTAAAAACTGGCATCTGAATCTCCCTCTGCAAGAACAGCACAAACACTGTCAGCTCCATGAATGGATGCACAGTTGCCCCGTTGGCAAATTCCCCTTATGCCTCTCCCTATGAGAATTTACTGTGCAGCTCTGTTGAAACCACCCACAAATGTGTATTTGCACTGATAAAGAATTTTAAGCCCCTAACTTGACAGACAGCTTTATGTAATCTTATTGGAGAGGAGAATTGTAACCACAATATGAAATTAATTCCTGCAAAGTCATGGTGCCCCAAAGCTAATCAGTTTTCACCTGGCTGTACCAGTTATCCTCTGAAAAAATATTACCAGTTTTGCCAGATGTTTTTCCCCTCAGCTGTCATGCTGTAACAGTATCATTACTGTGACAACATCTACAGTCATCCTTCCAGCTGCAGAGAGGAGTCAGAATGCACAAGAATGAAGCACAAAATGGGGGAAAATGATTTACTGACGAAAGACAGAGCTCATTCTCTAAAACAGAGAACCTCTTTTACGAGCAGTGTTGGAAGCACTTTCAAAACATCTTTTTCATGCAAACAGTGATGTTGGCTGGTAAAAAGGTGGAACAAGAATGAGTGAAAACATGCAGGAGTAAGTGACAAAGAACACATCAAGCCATTACCCACAGGCACTTTGCTCTGTGGTTTTGCATGGAAAGTTGGTTTTCTCATAAAATGGAGGAGCACAAGCAATTTTTGACAACTGTGCCATTGCTGGTGTACATTATTACAGTATCTCTAGGGAAGCCATAGGGACCAGACTTCTGTTCTACACCCCTGGCTTCAAGATGCATCTTTAGTGTGTTTGAATGCATGTAAAAATACCCATGAAAGACATGGATGGGCAGGAGAGATGTACAGGAGAACCAGTAAGGTGAAGATAAGTAAGTACAGTGAAATTCTGGGTGAAATTCCTACCTGTGCACCTCTATGAGTTTGTCCTTGTTAACAGGAGCAAGCTGTGCTGAAGTTGAGGGGTTTACTCACAAAAATAGCTACTCAGAAGGGTGAGGGATTTGCTGGATTAGTATCAATTAAATTTTGTTCAGCCTGGAGAAGAGAAGGTTGCGTGGAGACCTCATGGCAGCCTCCCAGTATCTGAAAAGGCCTAAAAGGAAACTGAAGAGGAGCTCTTCATCAGGATCTGTAGTGGTAGGACAAGGGGGAAGGGGTTCAAACTGAAAGAGGGGGGAAATTAGGTTAGATTTACAGAAGAAATTTACTGAGAGGGTGCTGAGGCCCTGGCACAGGGTGCCCAGAGAAGCTGTGGCTGCCCCTGGATCCCTGGCAGTGTCCAAGGCCAGGCTGGATGTGGCTCTGAGCAGTCTGGGATAGTGGAAAGTGTCCCTGCCATGGCAGAGGGTTGGAAATGGGCTGGAATTCTAACCCATTCCAACCTATTCTATGATTTTCTGTGTTAGAACAGTCATGCCAGAGATAGTGTGTCTGGAAGGTCCTATTGTGTAATGCAGCATTTATGAAGGCAATGAAATGCATATAAAAGGCACATTAGAACATGCACACCCACGTGCACAGAGACCACAAGCACATCTCTGAAGCAAACAGGCTCTTCCCCTGGAAGTGCAGTTCTTTTTCCTTGGGGACTCAAACAGATTCTGACCTCATGGCTGACATTTGCTGAGGTTTCAATTTGAGCAGTTGCTGTCAGGAAGCCATCATTCATAATTTAGTGCTGCTTAAGAATCCTGTTCATGAGAAGGTCGTGTCTGATACAGAGTGGGACATAATAAATTTGGTCTCAATAAGTAATCCCTCTAGACCAGGATGAAGTGGATAGAAGAAAAGCACAAGAGGGGAAAAGCTTGTTAATGTTGCTGCTGTATCTTTTCTTCTTATAGCAAATGATCTTTAGTTTTTACTAGGGAGAAACCTGAATTTGTGTGAGGCATCAGCAGACCTCTCTGCTGCTGAGAATTAACAGCAGATCTAAATGATGTGATGTGTTCAGCTGTCCACCCTTGGAAAAGGGATAGAGAAAAGGATGGAGCAATGAAATGGGATGCAGAAATGTGTTTAAAGACAGCTTTCAGCAAGGGTGGCTGCAACCCTCAAAGCCTGGACAGACAAACAGCTAAGAGGAAGCCTCACAAACTCTTTGGCTGTCAGTGGCCTCCTCTGGTGAACACTCAGCCCCTGAGCATAAGCTATTGCTCTGAAGGGTGCAGGATCATGGCAAAACCAGACCCAGCATCCACAGTAAAAATGGAAATCTGACTTTAAACTGAGCAAAAGACCAGAGCTTCAGTGATGGGAAATTAAACTGCCTGGCCAGATGGAGACTTGAGGCACAGAAGCAGAGCAGAGTGCTGAGCACTGTGCAGAGCTCGGGGTGAGTGTCAGGTTTGCATTAGCCAGATTTTCCATTAACCCATACATTGAGGGCAAAATCTACATACTGGCCTCATGAGAGTCTTTCCAAATATATTGATTGACACAGAGTTGTGTGCAGCAGCAATGTGCATACAGTAATATTGGTCTACTGGAACCACAACCAGCACCCCCTTGTGTTTTTTAGTAGGCCTCAGAAGGGATTTAAAAGTTTTCTGGAAGAAAGATGTCATTACCCTTATCTCCACTTAACAGGGAAAACAGAGAGAGAGACTTGAAAATATTTGACTGATGACTGAGCTGGATTTGTAAGAGAGACTCCTTCAAGCCTAGTGCAGAGCTGTGGGACACACATTCCAGGGAAATTCAGCTATGATTCAAACTCTTGGATGCACCAACAGCTCATATGAGTGAAGTGCTTCAAGATTATCATGATTTTTTTTTTTTAATGGCCTCCAAATTTAAGCAGCATCACTTCACTGGGACCCAGGCAGACAATTTTAAGTTTGGTTAATGGGCAAACAATAATGAAAATTTGTTCTGTCTCTTCACAAATATAACTAAGATGAAAGCAAGGCTCTGCACAGAAATTGTCCACCAAAGGACAGAGACGAAATTGAAAACAGCTGGAGTATTATTTTTCATGCTGGGTGACAATACAAAGTGCTAGTGAAGGAAGAGGGAAATATCCTGTGACTGAGTGTGGTTTCCAAGAGAAAGCAGCCTCCCACAGGGATTTGCAGTTATTGCCCAAAGATGACATCAACACAACTAAGAACTCAAGAAATCCAGGGCCAGGGACCAATCTGCACCTTCCTCTGCTAAACTTCAGCCACACTTTGCATCCCAGACCAGAACAGCTCTTTCACAGTTGTCAAATAATGGACTCAGTTGTCCACCATGGACTCTGGACACACAGACTTCTTTAGTTCTGGAGCTTCATCATTCTTATTTTTCTCAAGTTATTTATTCAAATGTGAATCCCTTTCAACACATTTTTTGGTTTTTTGTGCATTCACTCTGCTTTGAGATTAGTCCTTTAAACCATTTGAAAGGCAGGGAAATAACAGTTTTCTGCCATGAGAAGAGACCCAGGAGATGGATGGCTTTGTCTTACCAAATGTCATACTGTGATGTCTGTCATGTAGAAGGGAAGTTTCACAAGTCATTAATTCAGCCAGTTGGTGGGACAGAGTCTAATAGATAACATAAGCTGGTTGGGAAGATAAATATCAATGAAGCTCTTTTTTTGGAGACTCAACATACTTTTTAACCTGCCTTATTCACTTTGTGGGAAATATGACATGATAAGTTTATTATATTTTAACACTGTTGCACAGAGAATAATTTTTTGAGAGGGTAACAGAAAATTGCCAGTATGTCAGAAATGGAGCAAAGAACAAAATCTTTGACATGCAACTAATCAGTCACCTGGTAGCAGGTGTAATTCTACCATCATTAACATGGTTTCTGCTGAACTGGAAGGATCAAAATATAGGTTGCTGTGTAAAAAATACAGTCTGAATTGAGATAACACATTGTTGAGAGCCATTCAAGAATCAATTACTAAAATAAAGTCCTTACCTGCATTGTATGATATCTTTAGTGGACTTGAAGATTCAAACAGGGATGATATTCCTGAAAAAAAGTTGGGAAAAAATGCATATTGAAGTGCCATGCAGTGCTTTGAAACAGCTTTGAAATGTAGGCCATTTAACTGAACTACACAAAACCACTGAGCTTCTTCATGTCAGGACACGAGGATGCTGTAAACTGTGGTGAAAGCTCTTATTTTAGTCACTGTAATCTCAAATGGAGAGAAAAAGAAAGACATGGATATCTCTGTCTCGAGGTGTCTTCAGAGAGGGAAATGGCAATTCAGGCGTTATCTGTGAATCCTCAAAGGGAAGCTGCCTGGACTCTGCAGAGCATAAAAGAGAAGCAGCCTGTGACTCGAGTGAGCAGAGAGCCCATCATTTGAAAGATGGAGGGTGGATTTCTCTATGCCAACCCTGGATTCACCAGATTCTTACATTCAACTTCTTCTAGGTTTGAACTGGGTTTAGATTGGGCTTCTGTTTCTAGGTCTGAGTGTAAACAGGAGGTCTCACTCATACTTCCTGCAGCCATGGTTGGGTGATGCCTGTGTGGGATGTCAACCTTCTCTTCCCAAACAAGAGGGGAAAAGTCTGACAGGGAGGTTTTATCCCCACATGAGGGGCTGCTAGGGAGCTCTTCCCATTCCAGGGGGCAGCTGCTGCCAGAATGGGTGCAATGTGCCCCTGGAAAGGCCTAAGGCCAAGCTGAGGACCTGAGCAATGGAAGGGTGTTGGGGAGGCTCAGTGGCTCCAGGCTCAGAGTGGAATTTTGTCTTCCAGCCCCAGCTCAGTGACAGGAAGCCGTGTTTGATATTGTGGTGTCCCACCAGGAGCAGAGGAAGCATTTCCACAGGCTGATACTACTAAGCACCAATGTGGATATCAACAACTTCCCTCCCTCAGAAGGGAGGGAGAGCACGAGGAGGTATTTTAGCAGGAAAATGTGCTCACATGCCTGAGATTTGTGGCAAACTTGGAAGTCTCTGTTCAGCAGCAAAAAGAAAACACAACTCTGCCCACATGTAGCTCCACACTGTGGATCAAGCTGTCAAAATACCTCCCACAGCTGAGACCTGGAGGACAGGCAAACACTCTGTTGCTGCTCAGACCTATTACTGCAACAAATAATGTGCTGTGTTTGGCAGTTACAATAATTACAAACATCAAACATCTTGCAAACATCTTGCTTTTTTTGGTTTCCCTTCCGCAGATTTTCCAAATCCGTAAATGCTGAATAAGCAGATAACTCCTCAGATAGAAAGTTGGGAGCTTTGTTGGCATCTGTTTGTGGTTTTACAAGGATAAGTTCGTTGATGGAGGCTGAAGAGGAATGAATGTGGAAGGACAGCTGGGTAAATCTGCAAGTGATGCTTTTCATCGGCACAGAACTGATGTAAGAAGGGTGTTCTGCCATTGGGGTCAGAGGCTTTATGATTGCCAGGTTTGGAGCATGGGTTAGGGCTGCATTCTGGCAAAATTTCAGCCCTAGGAGTTAGCTGTAGCTTTTGCTGTTCTGCCTTGGGTGCCATCTAAATTAATTCAAATACTGTTTTTTTTTCCCTGTGTGGCAAAGATTGCAGGAGCAGATTCACTTGGGTTTTCAGTCAGTGTATGTTCAAACAGTGACTTCAAATTTTTGGATGAGGAGTTCAAAATATTCCCATGCCTAATTCCAGTGATTCATTTTATGATTATTCAACATGAGATGCCCTCAGGAGTCAGATTTCCAGAGGGGTTAATTACTCACAACTCAAATGATTCACAGTAGCTCTGAGACACTCTTATAAAACCATAGGAAGATCATATTAAACCTAGAGAAACTCAGCAAGACTTTTCTGAGCTGACTACCCATCATCCCTTCTAATAAAAAAAGGATCTTGTAGACCAGCTTCTTCCATGTGTATTACCTAATTTCACAGGCAACTGAAACATTTGTCACAATGTGGAAAAAAAAAATGGGGAGCTTTTAGAGCTTAAATTGATTTTCAGTGTGTCTGTTAAGATTTTCTTTTCCCTGATTGTTACCTTAGGAGCACTTGAGCACTGTGCAGCAGTGCCCTAACCAATTCACTGAACTCCATTTTCTCATGGGATAGGAATTAACCCAAGCATAAGTTTAAATATTTCAAAAATAACATAATTACCATGATATCGGCACCTCACTGTTTACTTGACTTCTGTGCTATCTCGGTATCAGCCCAGGCTTTGATTTCCCATGTCTTGCTTCAATTCTGTCACCTGGTTTTCAGGAGCAGCAGGTTTTATCCCTGTTTCTCTGCAGACCATCCAGTTGTGCCTCCTGACTTGCTGCTGGGTCACCTCCAAGCATTACCTAGAATTTTTTGACAGGTAAAAACCAATGAAGTCAGATGCACATGTTTGCATCTTCAGGTAGGAATTCCCAAAGCACAAACATGTTTGCACTGCTCAGTTATGTTCCTGATTATATACATCCAGAAATAGCACAAATATATTTCATAGAATCACAGAATGGATTGGGCTGGAAAAGACCTCCAAAATCATCCAGTCCAACCCCCTGGGCAGGGACAGCTTCCACTGTCCCAGGGCAGAGGGGCAGAATCCCCTCGCCTGATAAATTGGAAAGTTAAGGAAGAAAATAGATTTTATGAGTATTTTACTACCTCATCCATCTAAGAGTTAATTTTCACAAGTTTCCTTAATGCCACAAGTCATAATTTTCCAGTCTTTTCTAGATGTTGGAAGATTTACAGCTCAGAGGTTACTATTCAGAAGTTGTGTCAGCACTTGCATATTTCCCCTCTTCATTGCAGCCATACACTCATCCTTTGCATGACCACGTTTTTTTACTAATTCTGACTGTTCTGAGGCTTCAGGTGCCTTCAGTCCCCTCATTTTGGCAACTGAGGAATTTTTTTGGACACGATGCCAGAGAACAGTCAAAAATATTTGAATTCCCTGTCATTAAGGTAGTCAGGGCAAATATAATATGAGATTTTACTGGGTGAAAAGGAAGCATAGCTGGTAAAATGCACAGAAGTAAAATTTGTATTTCATTTGATTTCTTGTCATCTCCATAGATCATATTTTCCTTTTCTCTTGGTGCTTCACTCCCACCCGTTCTCAGAATCTGCAAATTACTTTTGTCTGAGGTATTTCCTGTGCGTTAACTGCATTTCATTGGCTGCCAATTCTGTTTCTGCACTCACATTTGTATTGAGGCAACACGATGAAAATTAATATCATAATTATACCATTCAAGCAAATCACATGAATTAAATCTGTGCCTAGCCAGCCAAAAATATCTGTGGTTGTCATTGGAGTGTATATATTTTTTTTCCTTCTCCAGTAGCATCACTGGACAGTGTTGTGGTTTAACCCCAGCCAGCAACAGAGTACCACAGGTCTACATTGTGCTGTAGCTTCTACATTGATGTTTCAATGACTGGCCTTGAACTATGCTCTTAAATTGTGTCCAAAAAAACTCACTGAGGGCTTCAAAGGAAGCAAACAGATCACACTGACAGGATGCAGCACACTGATTCACTTTACAGCAGGTATTTGAAACCAAGTTGGCCGTGCAAGTCTGAAATAGAATGAGCTGCAGAGAAATTAATGACACACTGTTGGTATCTTCCCCAGTGCAGCTGTTTGCTATCAAACAAATCCATGCTTAACCCACCAAAGTCATTTATCACTCCCAGCCTCTAATGTCAGACTTCCTAATGGCTTGGGCAACTGCTTTGAGAAGTCTCACATCATTTCCTGTCAAATTTGTCTCTAAAGTATAGCCAGGGTGCTTGAGAGATCAGCTGCTTGTCCCATGCACCTTTTTAATTGCAGAAACTAAGGACTTTGTGGTTCATTAAATGAGACAATGTAATTGTTTTATTGCAGAATATCAGGTTAAATCCTTGGACATGTATTTGAATTATTGCTTGCATTGGGATCTGAGCAAATTTCTGTCTATTTTCACATTCCCATTTAGTTTGGACACTGATTTAATTGCTGTAATACAAACCCCTTTAATTTCAGAGGAGCCTGCTTGGGTTTTTTAATGTCTAAACTCTATGATGAGTTCAGACAAATCATAATAAACCTTTCTTCCAAGGAAGGGAACAACAACTTCATTGAATTTGATGCCACTCTAATTATGTTATTCAAATAACATCAGGTTATTTATAGGACAGGTGACTGTAAAGAGCAATGTCTGTGTCTCCCTATATATAATTAACTTTGTTATTTCCTGCCAGGAAGGCACCAGAACATGGGCTAGCAGGAGCAGCTCAGGCCAGATGCTGGTACTTGGGAAGACAGATCTTTTTCTCAGTACAAAACTGAATCCCCATAAATTGATAGAGCATGAAGTCCTAGGAGCGAGAAGAATCTCGGGATTGCTGGAACAACACATTATCCTGCTTTATTTCCAGTATTTCTTACTTACTTTGGTTGGGGAACCATCATTCATCTGTGTCTCCAGCCACCTGTTTTCCTTCCTGTCATTTTTTGTTGGTAGACACTCACCTTCACGTTGTGCTCTTCCCTCTTTTCTCCTGCCCACATCGCCTTCTTTCATCTACCTCATCTCCTGCCTTCCCCTTCTTTCTCTTCTGCCGATGAATTGGGAAACAGTCTGGAGCCAACAAACTCTTCTGGGCTGTTAGCTGGCTGTGCTAGTAGCTGTGGAGCCAATCCAAGCCAGGACACACGAGAGCATTTCACCTTCAACCAGCAGTGCTCCAGCCCTGCCAGGCAAAGCAGGGCATGGATGATTGTTGCTGGATTTCTTTCTCTTCCCAGGCCGCCCAGGTGAGCTGAACAGCTGACATGGGAAGTGGAAGTGACAATGTAAAAGGGTGTTTGCAGGTTTCTGACATGACAGAGATCCCTCTGGAGCAGCCTGCTCTGGTTACTCAGCACGCAGAGCTCCAAGGGATGGAGGGAATCAGTGCTGAGGCTCACGGCAGCAGGGCAGCAGCAGCCCTGGGGACACAGAGCAAGGACAATTGAGCAAGGAGCAACTCCTCATTCCACCTCCTCTCAGCCATTCCCACTCCTGCCAACAGCACCTGCACAGAGAACTGCACTTGGACCAAGGCCAAAATATAAACAGAGCACCAATTCCAGGAGAAGCTTGGGTTACAGCTCTGCAATGCAGGGAAGTCTGCTGTCCCACGAGAGGTGGGAACAGAATCCACCATTTCCCAATGGAAACATGGAAACTCCTCTCCCCTGTGCTGAGCAACAGCACGAGGTAAGTGAATGTGTTGTTGCCTAATTGTGGTTAACAAACCCTGCAGCCAGGAGGAAGGGGAAGTGCAGCTCAGGGTGTAATCCTGGGGAGGGAAGGTGCCTGGTAGGGAGAGGACAGACCTGGATGGACTGGGAGAAGAAGGATTTCTGCCTTCAAGTGCTTTCACTTGCTCCTCTGGATTCACAGTGCATGCCAGGACATCATGTCATCTCTGCAAAGCTTCCCAGGCTCTCTGTTGCACTCCCTCAAAATTTAAGAGCTCTTTAGGGGTCGATATTCTGCTCACAAGGTTGTAATTACTGTGACATTTCGGAAAAAGCACAAGGTTTCCAGGCAAAGCTTCGCCTTGATTGAAGTGTTACAACCATCTGATTTTAAGAAAATGAAGCCAAAACTGGAATCACCCCAACTCCTCTCCTTCCCACAATTTAAGGAGAAATATCTGTACACATCAATGGAAATGTTTTTGCAGCAAAAATAAATGTGTGTCATTTAATGAGAGCATGCATGTTTATGCTAAAAAATGTGCAAATTATTGAAATAATAAAAAAATTCCAAAAGTTTTCAAACAAAAGTTTCCAAAAATGAAACAAAAATATTCAGACTCCACCTTCTACTCAGCAATTTGCCAACTGACTGATACACAGAGTAAATTATTGGTAGTAGTTTGCAATTCCCTGCATCTGTCCTGCTCCTCTTTTCAAGTATACACCTCACAGCAAGTCTTTAGGTGCAGTGCTGCCTTCCAGCCTGACAAAAGGGAACCACACCCTCAGGATTCATTTCCAAGGAAATTTTGATTTCAACCGAACACCAAGAAAAATTCTGATGCCACTTAGGGAAGAGGGGAACATTCAACCCCACACCATTCACGAGGGGAAATGTGCTCTCACTTTGCACCTTTCACATGTGCACATCAGAATTCACAAACTCAAAGGTTAACATGGGAAAAAAAACAAAAAAAAAAACCAAAAAAGCAAACTGAGGGCTTTTCAACCAGCTCTGAAAACAAGCTTTTAGTTGAGAAAATTGTTATTTCACAAGACTCATTCCTAAAGTACAGAACTCATTGAACTGCAATGTGAAGCCAACAATTCCCTTGAAGGTTACTCCTGCTCACCTCCAAGCTTAGCAAGCACTGCACAGCTCCTAAAATACAGGTGGTTAGAGTAAGGTGTGGAAAGAACCACCAAGCAGCACCAGCATCATCTCCAGAACTTCTTCCTTGTTCTCCAGATGAGAAATACTTATGCCTTTTTTATACAGGGGAGAAAAAAAAATGACAATCCGTGAAACTCAAGTGTACACCTCTCTACAGGTTACATTTATCCAGCTGGACCAATTAAGAAAAGTTAAATCCCAATCAGTAACAGTTAAAAACCATGTCTGTCACTTGTGGAATAATAACTGGAGAAGAATTAGAATTCCTAGATGAGAAAGCTCCTTTACGTCTAAAGAAACACGCTAGAAAGCTGTGACATTTCAACAGCTGGAAATGAAAAGATGACATTAATGCTTCCACAGAAGCAACTACCACCCCCAAAAGGAAAAATAATCAAACCCAGCTACTTTAATGTGATACTTCAGATATTTCACACTGAGTACTTATGCTGGAAACAAGTTTTTGTGCCAGATCCAAGACCTTTTGAAGTTATTCACATTCTGCCATGAGCTTCAAAGGGGAACAAGATTTGCCTTGCAAAATAATAAAGAGAGCTGCAACTATTTACAGGCAAATTAATTTATGGCAGCTTTGGTTGCAACAGCTACAGAATTTAGCAAGATGATTAACTGTGCTAGTGAGATATTCTGGTAAGGGCCAAATCCAAACACTTCAAACAGAAAGGGTAATTAACTCCCAAAACATCAGAATTGCAGAATCACAGAATGGTTTGGGTTGGAATGGACTTTAAAAGCTTACACATTTACCTAATGCACATATATCGAGACAGTGAATTTTATAAAGGGATTTATTGTGCAAGAATGATTTCCATGCTCATTTACAATGAAATAATTAGTTTTAACAAATAATCATGCCATTGCTTATTTTCAACACTAAACAGAATATTTACATTCAAGTTTACATCTTTGTTCAAGTTCCATGTACGACATTGTCAGAATTAAGTAAGAATGCATCTTCAAATCAAAGTTTGCCTTTTTTTTTTTTTTTTTTAACAATAGAATATCACCACCTTTCAGACATTTACTGGAAATGACAAATTTCCTGTCTTTGCAGTACCCTTATTTCCCAGCTACAGCACTGGAAAAGAACAAAAAACAAACAGACAAAAAAACCCAAACAAAACCCCAAACATAAAAGCAACCTGCAGGAACCAAATGTCACAGGCATCCATCAATCTCCAATTAGCCAGGCATTTAAACAGGAAGGAGGCTGCAGAATAACCTCTGCACAATCGAATTTTGGGGGACTGTTTATGTCACAGATTGACACAGATTCTTGACACAGATTCTGCCTTAAGAAAATGAACCTCAGGACAATTCTTTCACAACGTCTTCAATAACAAAAGACCTGCTTTGGCAATATTGAACATCTGGTAATAGCACCAGACACACTCTGGAACTTTTTGTTGCGTTTTGGGGGGTTTTTTCCCACCACAGGGATGCCCAGAATCAGCATTGTGGTCTGGCAGCTTCTAAAAAACAAACAACACCCCCCAAATATAAAAACAACAAAAAAAGAAAAATACTTCCTATGTGCAGAAATTCAAACTGTAACTTTTTGGTGCTGCTTTTTCCTCTCCACACTCTGCGATGTCAGGGAAGTTCAGAATCCAGCCCAGGTTTTCTTGGCCTGCACACAAATCTTTCCCTTTTTCGTCACAGGTTTCCAGCAGACTTCTCAGTCACCTCCCTCCCACCCCGACCTGAACTGAGAATCAGCTCCAACAACACTCAAACTCCAAAATGGTTCTGAATTACAACTTATCATGGTCCCACTAAACAGCTCAAAAATGCAACAGAATTTTTCCTTCCTTCCTTCCTTCATTCCTTCCTTCCACAGTTCCATGTGATGCCCTCTATTCTAATCCATGCTCTCCCCTGCTGCCTGTTTCACAGAGCTCAGGAATTGTAGCAGAAGAACCAGAGCACACCTGCCAGTTCACTGCTCTGACTCACAGAAGTCAAATGACACCAAAAAAAAAAAAAAAAAAAAAAGTGATTGTCTTGGATTTTGGCTATGAATGTCACAGAGAGATACTGACTTTGAAGATGCAAACCTAAACATTCCCACATGTTAAATAATCTTTCTATTTAGCAGAGACTACTTCACTTGTTGTGCCTTCATGTGGTGACATCTCCTGCAGAACTGGTGGGCTGAGCAGCAGCTGTGGCAGGCTGCACCGGCAGCATTTCCAGCTCGGATTCGCGGACAAAGATGACAGCATCACCACTGACATTGATCAAACACTGAGCCTGGGAAAGGAGACAAAACCCACTTACCAAACATGCAACAATCATCTTTTATCTTTACTTCTATTTGCTAGATAGAACTACATGGAAAAATCAACAGAGACTGGGAGAAGGACAAATTATTAGACTTTATTGGTGAGGCAACCTGTGCCACGGTTTTTTCTATCCACTCGCTTGCATGCTGCCAAACAGGCAGATGGATTCTTGGGATAACACCACAGATGAAATATCTAGATATCTGTGCTTGCTTTCATTACTGTTTTGAACACATGTAATTTACCAAATATTCTGTTGTTGTCCTTACTAATTAAGGTTTGTCCCTTATGTACAAAATGGAGCAACTCCAGGTATTTTTAGGTGGAGTTAGGATGAAAATCCTACACTGCAACATCAGAAAACCCCAGTAAGTTCTGCACTGCTGTGCAACTCTTTCCTGCAATTTACTTCATTCTAGCAAGCTCAGTTCTTTTACCCATCTGGGTATTTATGAAGCATCCTCAGAATTTTGTGTTAATACAAGAACACTCTTGGATTCTTCAAACATTATCCCAAGATATGCAGAAATGTTGTGCAGACATTGCTCTACAGCACTGCTGTTTTTTAAAGACATAAAATGTGTATTTGCATCACACTAAGAACAACAGCACTTGTTAGCTCATATCCTAATGTACCTGATTTTTGTTTGGGTTCTCCATGAAAACACACTGCTTCATTATGTATGAGACAACTGCATTCCCTCCCAGAGCTGCAACGTGAGCTCTCACCATGGCAAACACTTCAGCAATAAAAGCGTGCAGGAAACCACTGACACCACCCTCCTAGAAGGGAAAAAATACACATTACATGTTGTATTAGGTCTAGCTACAAGATGCTGAGTACTTCTCTTACATATTTATCAGCTGAATAATTTAGTGACTCCTAAATGGTGCGGAGAATTGATGTGAAAGGAGAAGGAAAACAACCAAGTATGGATTTTCCTGGCAAATCATTATGAAAGAATGAAAGCAACTACATTGTGGGGAAAAACCTACTGCACACAAACCAGGCAACCAGCCAAAGAAATAAAAATCCACAGAAAATGCTGAGAAAAGAAACTGATCAAAACAGAGCTCATTGTTGGTTCGAAATACCAATAAAATTGCAAAATTCAAGTGAAAGGCAAGACCACCAGACTTCCCACATATCTGTGTGTGTGTGTGCCACTGGAAGAAATGGAAGAGGCAGGCAGAAGAGGGTGAAGGAAGCTGAATTTCTAAGGGCTGTACTCCTTCCTAACAGCATAATGTACCCAGAACAGACTCATAAAGGCATAAAAAAACCGTGTCTTGAATGAAAATCTAGGACAACAGAAAGGACAGGTATAATTTTATCAAACCCAGCATAAAGCAGGAATGAAGTCAACTGCAGCCAGAAATCAAAATTCAGTACAAGTTCATAATTCTCATGGAATTTTGATTTTGTCCAAGGCTTTTAAAGGTACAGCAACTGATGGGGAAAAATACATCTTATGGACCTAATACAACACTGGATGAAAACAATTATAAACACCCACCTGGAAACAGCAAAACCTAAGAAGAATGGATTAATCTGACTTGAAATTGTCATTAGTTTTTGATTCTGGTATATATTTCAGCATTACCACGAGCAAAACGTAAAGCAAAACAAACACAAATGGTGTTAATTACTTTGTGGTAAGACCTGAACCACATTGCTGGAGTTGGATATAATGACTGCTCTGTTCTGACTCCACTATAACTCAAGGCAGTCCTGCAGTAGGAGTAGTTTGTGACTCAGCCTATGTAGCTGAAATAATTTAAATTAGCTGCCCTGGGTGCTGGACAGAGCACAGTGACACCATTCCAGCGACTGTGCAACATTCCAGCTCGGTGGAGGAGCTGAATCAGACACTTGAGTGATCTATCCTCGTTGACATCCTTTTGAGAACACTCTCCTTTTCACATGGCTTCCTCAAGACAAAAGGGAAAGTTAAAAGTAACTTGCAAGATCCAAACAAAACGTCTGTCTGATCCAAATTTCTCTAGAGAGCTCACAGCCCATTTTCAGGAAGGCTGATCATTCTCATTAACATCTGCTCTGTGATTTTAGCAGTGTGTTATTAGGAAGAAACAGTACACTCTACAGCATTGACAGACCAGGCAAGAGGTACATTCTATCTCTGTGGCCAAAAGCAAAGATGCAGCTACTTCCCAAAAGGACAGGAAAATAAGGAACATGGCTTGCATTTTGGCATGGTCACAGGATTATTTGTTTTCCAGATGCACACTGGAGATGATGGTTTGAACATCACCTTTAAGCTGGTTGTGTAGTCATGGACTCCATGGTGTAATTTTTGTTACAGAGAATGCACAGAATGTAATGTTAAAAATCAGCACAGTCATCATTACCTATGATATGGGCAATGCTATATTAACCAAAGAGTTCTAAAATCCAAGTACACCGTAAAACTTCATCCCTGAGCGTGTTAAACAAGAGAAGAATGGATGATTTTTTTTTTCTTTAACGTTTAATTTGGGTTGAAATGATCCCAATTACTACCACTGTTGGTCAAAGACCCATTTTTTCCATCTAGTTCTGTTTAAGAACTCACTGGTTTGCTGTTCTATCCAATTCAACAGCAATGGCAGTTGTTAAGTACTCATTTGGCACCTTCCCGATGGTGTCAAACACAAACCTGTGTGCTCCACGCCCAGAGCAGGACAATGGAACTTGCTCTGCACTCAGCACCTTCCCACAAAGTAACACAAATTCTCCTCCCTGGCTGTGCCACACCTCAACTCAAACCTCTGATTTTTACAATTAGCAAAAGAATGACTCCCTGCCATCAAAAGAATCCCTGCCACACAGCTCACCTCACGCAAAGACGTGGTTTCTCGTATAAAAAACATGTTGATTATGCCGAGGTATTTGGTTATTTTGGCCCCAGGGAGAAAGGAAAGAGGTGTCATCTTAACAACAGAGACAGTGGAGTTGGTGCACGACGGGACAGAACGGTGCCTTAGGTATCCCTCAGCCAATGGACTTGCTTTTTCAAGGGAAGTAGCTGAAAAATGGGGGAAAAAACAGAGAAAATAAGTACAAATATCCATCGTTGGTCCTCAAAACACAAAAACTCTTCTTTATGGTTTTCCAAATAGCTTGGTGACAACATTCAGCTGCCTGTGATGCTCAGCCATATCACGTGAGAAAGGAAATCATCATGCAAAGCATGCAAAAGGAGACAAGAAGCTGAAATGGCATTTATTTGGAAGAGTGGCATTCCTGCAAAAGGAAAACATTGAGGCGAGCAGCTGCACGGACAACGATCAGTTATAATGTGAAGGTAAAGGAAAAAGTGCCAACATTTTATAACACATATTCTGCTGGAGGAACAAATTATAGGAAGTGTGAAAGTTGTTGTGTTTCCCCAGTGCAGCATTTTCCATTAAAACAGGTATTAATCTCTGCTAATTTAAGCAAGATAGTCAGACCTGTGGCCAAAGAACTACCGAAAACCAACTCACCACTTGCTAATTTAGTGACCATTGCCTTGACTGTCCCCTTGGTGATTGCTTCCTGTTTCTCACCCCCAATTTTCCAAGATCACACATACACCTACATCCATGCAGTGGATGTTATACAATTAGTAGGCGTACAGATGTATGGAGAAACTAATTACAGCAAGACTTTCTTTTGCTTTTTATGCTACCTGTTCATGGACCCTGCGGGAGCTTACAGAACAATGTCGGCAGTTTTCACACTCGGGAATTCATTCTACACGTGATCTGCAGTGCTACTGCTGGGCAGGGCACTCCACTAAGTCACCACTGGGAAATCAGAGATATGTCTCAGATTATCAGAACGTGGTAGAAACAGCCGCCTACTTGTCTTAATTGATCCGCGCCTTATGGTCTGAGCTTTCAGTTTAATGAGCTCTATCCAGCTGTTGCATCTGTCTGCAAAGGAACTGTAATCAACTGACGTTGCTGGAAACACAGACAGAAAAACAAAAGAAAAAAAAACAGAAAAAAAAATATATGGATGATGTCTCTTGCTCATCTCAATGCTCCTTTTTGAGGAAGCAAAGATCCGTGGCTGAGAGAGAACAACCATCCCTTTGCAGGTCTGTTTCAAAGGAAAAGTTACAGGATAGGTTTGGACTTGTCCAAACCAAAGTACCGATTTCTGGTGATGTCCCAGCTCTGAACCAACTGCCTGAGTGGGACTTCAGCACTGAAAAAACATGCAAATACAGTCATTAAGGACTTATGCTAGATTACTTTTTTTTTAATCTCAGTTTAGGTTGTAAGTTCTGACTTCTTAAACTTTATTTAAGCCTTTTTTAATTTTCATTTTCATTGCTTTTTTTTTCTCCTTACTAAGAGCTGCTGATCAGGATTTAAACTTCCCAACTGGCTTTATCAAGAACTAACCTACAGACTGAAAAAAAAAAAGCTTTGGTGATGAGGATAAGAGTCACAAGCTGAAACACCTCTGTTTTAAACACGAATGAATTGTCCTTACAAAACAGACTTCCTTGCCCCAACATCCTCCCTCCAACACCCTCCCATTATCATTACAATAAGAAGTAAGAGTTGTTTCTGCTATGACTTTTGGTATTAGTTGCAGGGGTGTTTGCATATCTTTAAAAAAAAGGGAGGGTTGCAAACACCGTTTCTTCATTATCCTGAAGAAACGGGAGGAACACATGCTAACTTCAAACTCACACAGGCAACACAGCTCTCTTCAAGGGGGCTAATTTTCTGTCAGATAAAGTCATACCAATGCATCTGACAGAGAGGCTGTTATTATTATCAAATCTAACTTTTACTATTAAAAACCACATCAAAATATTAGGATATCATTAAGCCACACCAGAGCATGCATTCTCAGTTAAGTAGTAAACACTTCCTGGATTAAGACACATCCAAAAAGAGTATACCAATATCCCAAGAATGCTCATTCTGTTCTGGCAGATGGCTAAATTAAGGAAACTCACCTCTCTGAGCAGCAGGAATACCTGTGTGGGAACTTGCACCCTCCAGGACTTCTAATAAAACAAAATTAATTCCATTCAGATGATCTATTAAGCAGAGTCAGGTAGCATAGGACAACAACTTCCAAGAAAGATGGAGAGAGACTCTTGAGAAGGGCCTGGAGTGACAGGACAAGGGGCAATGGCTTCACACTGACTGAGAGCAGGTTTGGATTGGATATTGGGAAGAAATTGTTCCCTGTGAGGGTGCTGAGGCCCTGGCACAGGGTGCCCAGAGAAGCTGTGGCTGCCCCTGGATCCCTGGAAGTGTCTAAGGCCAGGCTGGATGTGGCTCTGAGCAGCCTGGGACAGTGGAAGGTGTCCCTGCCCATGGCAGGGGGTGGAATGAGATAATCTTCAAGCTTCCTTCCAACCCAAACTACTCTGTGATTTTATGACCCTTATAAAAGATTTCAAAAGTCAAATATGAAAAAAACCCACCCTCTATATAGTAATTTGATAACAAAGTTAGTATAAATAATTCATTTTACTAAATCTACCTTGCAATTTGAGTATGTATATTTATTAAAGGTCACTATTGTATAAAATTGTAAATGACTATTTTTAAAACAACCATCCAACCGAAAAGTAAGAATATATTAAATAACCAGCTAAAGAAATGCAACTAAATGAACGTGTGAAGGAATGACAGATGGAATAATTTTCTGGCTGAAAGGTTCAGAGTACAGCACAGTATGGAATGTGGAGAACATCAGGAAAAGGGATCTGCAGGAACAGGCTGCCCTCCACTGGTCAGTGCTCAGCACACAGGGAGCACAGTCCAGGAACAGGTAGAGAGACACCAGCAGAAATTTCTTTTTGAAAATAAAAAAAATGTAGCCAATTAAAAGCCAAGCATTTAAAAAACAAAAAGCAGTAAGAATCTTATTGCTGAAATTAATCTGGCCACTGAAAATACAAGCGTGGTAGCCACCCTTCTTTACACAACTGATGTAACAGGCAAAAAAGGGAGCTCAAACTTTTACAGTCATTCCCAGACATTTCATTTTCTCTCAGTAGCCATTTTGGTGGGTAGACAATCCAACAGGGGAGAAGGCATTAAAGACAGCTGATTTCAATAAATTGAATTTTCAATGCAGTCACGGAAGAACTGTGACAACCATTCTTGAAATGCAGCTCTAGCTCAGGTAAAATAAAACAGCTGTTTAACAGCTAAAATGTTTTTACTAGATTATTTACTATACAAGTTTAGGCTCCTTTCACTTAAAAGAAATTTGCATGCAGCCAGTATTTGGTAGATAAAGTAATTCCCATCATGAAAACAATGAGATTAATTATGTGAGGCTGAGAAAACATGGAGCTACTTTATATGGGCCATTTACAGCATGAGACAAGCCCAATTATTAGGTAATTTATAATTATGTCAGATGACACCCAAGTATTCTAAATGCAAAGACAGAACTACTAGAGGAAATACAGGCAGAATGATCAGCCAAGCCACCTTCTGTGACTCTCAAAAAATCTGACTTCAGGAGTAAATATACCCATTGTGCTTGGACAGCAAAGCATATTTAAAGCCTGGGAAAGTACAAATATTTTAAAACCACTGCAACTGTGAAAGAGCAGAACTCAAAATCAATAAAAAACAAGACTTCAGTATTCTTCCCCTCAACTGACCTTTAGCTGGAGAGAATGGTTGAGAAGAAAGGGGATCAGAGCTCAGTTCCAAGGGAAATTGCAGCTGTTCTTCATTGTCTGTAGATGCTTCAACAAAGAAAACATGGCCATTTGATAATTAACCTTCAATTAACCCCCAAAATAAGATTTGCTAGTAATTACAAGCAGAATCAATGTAGTCAGGTCTGACTTGAACAGGTGTTTTCAGCATGTGCACTAAGTTCTGCACAAACAGGTGTCTGACAACAAATCCAGCTGCAACATTGTACAGAACTTGAGTTCCACTGAAAAGGATTTGATTTAGAGTCTTTAGGAAAACATCAAGTCCATTCCTGCATTTTAAATTTGATTCTGCAGTTGGATCTAAGTCAGCTATTACAATAAAAAAAGATAACACTTTACTGTTACTGCTGAAGAAGTCAGCTATAACTAATGTTTTAGAAACACATGGCTCTGTTCTACTCCCTAATTCCATTCTGAAGAACTGAGTATGCTCAGAGTTCTGTCTGAGTTCCCACTTCCACACTCACACACACATTTCTAGCATAGGATGGTAGTTCATTGACAAGGTGACATATGCAGATCACAGCAATCTCTTCCATTCCCTCCATATTCTATGTGCTGCAGAGCTCTAAAACCTGCTGACCTGCTCAAGGATTTTCAGGAGGTTGGCTTGTTTAAAAAATATTATGAATAATGTATTTTCTGCCTTCTTAAAATATGGACAAAATTTCTACTTACAAGAACAAGTATTCTCTGATAATTTATACAAGTTTCAGAATACAACAGAATGTCATAATCTGTTACACCAATCTTTCACAGAGTAAGAAAATACTATACATTTGTTGATTATGTAAAAGAAATCCCTAACACTTGATAAATAAGTTATCCTGCTGGAGGTCAAGCACATGAACTCTAATTATCTCTGTGTGTTGAAAGAACCTCCCTGCAAAAATATGTATATTTGGACTTGATGATCCTCGTGGGTCCCTTTCAACTCAAGAATATTCTGTGGTCTGTGATCTGTATGTGTAACTGAAATTAAAATCCAGACTCACTGGGGATAAAAAAGGAAAGATGCCTCACAATATTTACCTCTCTGCTGTGATTTTTCTGTAGGTGCTTTGTTGGCTTGTAGTGCTTGGTTTTTATCATATGTAATGGCAACAGCTGTGACTGCAATCTGCAAATCAGAAATATTCAGCATATTAGGTAAATTGATCTCTTGCGCATTCTGAAAAGTAATTTTGCCAACAAGCAGTTTTTTGCATAGAAATATAATGGGGGAAAAAATCATCTAAGAATCCACCAGACATGGCAATAAATCAAATCCTAGCCCAGTCTACCCTGAGCAGCAAATGTTAAAGGCTCAAACTAGGGCCATGCCTACATGCTGGGAGTTAAAAGCAGCAATTAGCTTACCTGAACTAATTCATCCTCTGGCAGAGCAACTGTAAAGTTGACATGGCAAAGACAGCAGGGAACCATGGACCGGAGTTTAAAATACAAACTCTGTTGAAGACAGGATATTATTTTGTGTTACTCAGGCAAAAAAAAAGTGTGGTTAATTTCAGAGAAATTAAGGATCAAAACTCTATTTGTAGTAGAAATCATCTAATGATATTTTTTCTTGAAGAAGAATTAGATTTGTGAAAAGTCAGGACAGAATGCAATCTACACTGGAGCTGTCTTTCTATTTCTAGAGTACACTGCCAGTCAAAGGATTCCTTCAGATTCCAAAAACTTTGCAAATCCCTAATATACTAAAAAGGCTGACCCTATCTTTATAGCAACTCACAAACTGAGTACAGACACTTTGCAGTCTATTTCCAAAACTAGGAGAAACATGTTATTTTCAGTATAGCTGAATTTTACTTGGCTTCCATTTGAACACTTAAAAAAATATTAGAAATAAGATTCTTACCTTCAACAGATTCTCACAGAGATCATTGAAGTTCTTATTGAGTGTTTGATTGGTTGGGTTAATGGTGCTTAATCTGGATACTCTTACTGCTGTGAACATCTGAATTGGAAACAAACATGTTTATTTTATTGCCAACACATGCCAATACGGTTTATCCAATGTCCTAAACCCACATTCATGAAGAAGGAAAATAATGTAAAATATGTTAACACATATGTTAACTAGGTAACAAAATATGTTAGCTAAGCAACACAGTCAACAATCTGTTTCCTTTAAGGAGCTTCAAACCAAGCCAAACCTTTTAAAATGCCCAAAACCTTGAAGTTCTTATTTACTGTCATTACTTTCATATTTCTGTATTAGGTTCTTTGTTGCACAACAGCATTAAAAAAAAAAAACAACAAAGAAATAGGTTCTCATACCCTACTGTTCTTACCAAAACACTATTATTTCTATACAAGGGTATCCTTTGAATTTATATTTCAAAATATATCTTTTAATTACTACCACATATTTCAACACAATTTAGCAAAAAGTTTCAATTTTGAATAAGCTTACTTGAATTTCTGGTGTCCAGTTATTTATACCAGGCATAATTTCTGTGTTGCAGCTGTAAAAACCTGTGAAGAAAATATTTGGGAAAAAAATCTACTTTATACACTGCAATATAAAAATACTTCTAAAGGAAACATATGTGACAATGTTTTGCAGGGATTTCCCTCATGTGGTTTTGAATATTGAATAATAACACCAGAAATGAGATTAACATTCAAAAAACAAACCCAGAATTCTTATAGGAAGGGCCAATACCCAAAATCCCCAACTGCTCTGCCTTTTTCCATTAGATAAACGATGCACAAATGAGGAAATTTTTTGAACAGGTGTGACAGGTAAAGCTAAAAAAGCCAACCTTTAACAGAGAGCATAGAAAAGGCTGTAAAGGAACTACCTAGAGACTGAATGCAAGTTAAAAGCAGAAGTATAGTGACTAAACGGCAGAATAAAGTAAGTTATTAACAGCAAATCAGTGATTCTGAAAGCCTGAAGATACAGTTAAATAAGGAGGAAAGAGGCCAATCTGGTAGGGCCTATATAAAAGCACAAAATAAGCTAGCAAAGAAACTGTGCAGCAGCTTGCAGAGGGTATAAATATTAATAGATTTCCTTTCAGAACATTAAAAGCGGAAATTCTGGTGAAGAATCAAGTAAGATTTAGAAAGGATATGCAGAAATAATAACATAAGAGCAGAAAACATGCTTTTCTTTTTACAGCAATGTAGCAGAGCTTTCACAATAGCAGAAAACCAGTCCCTGGTTTATTTGTCTTGAACAAGTGTCTGAAGGAGATACTGAACAAAAAGGCAAATGAAAGATTGCTATAAACCACAGAAAAGGCAACAGATCAAACAGCTAATTGGCACTGAACTCTTAACTTACTCCACCACCAGGGAAGAACATTCTTTAATCTTCAAGCAATAAGGTGCTAAAGTGACTAGTCCTACTCATTTCCCTAGCACAGGTATCTCTATTTACTGATCCATAGCAACAATCCTTCACCAAGGTCTCTTTATTTAAAAACTAAGAATGAACCATCATCGAAGGAAATGTAAATATAAACTAGAAAAAGAGGGACAAAAATGCTTAATTTTTGTAATTTGGATTTTATGCTTCGAACACATTCATAACTTATATGCAAAAGAGGATAAAACAAGATGATTGCTGATGGCCTTAATTTAGGGCAGTAAAATCAACTGCAGCAGGACTGGATAATGAGTGAGGAATAACAGATTTGGTGATAATAATAGACAGCTACAAGAACAGTTCTGAGCTCAACACAACCCAAAACTATTAACACTGATATCAGTTACTAGAAAGGAAACCAAGATTTGCTCAGAAGAAACACAGGGAAATTCACAATGACAAGGGGGAGGACAAGGACAATCAAATGTCCAGAGCAATTTCTATTTATTGGACAAATACATTTGCCTCTTATCTAGATGCAGGAGTTCTGTTGGGGAAGGTATGACATTTCTATAAATAGCATAAAGACAACTGGTACCAGGCAATAATTAGTTCTCTACTCTACCTTCACTAACCTGGAACCTACAAATTAATAACTCTGTCTAAAAATCTTCAGAAACAGTAATATCGTCACTTCTCTTGGAATTTTTAAAATAATTAGTAAAACTAGTAATATTTTGTCATTTTGCAGCCTACAGTATAAATGAGAAAACACAGTTGTAACTATACCAGAAGGTGGTGGGACATCTGTCAGTAAAGAATGTACATCTTCCATTGCATCTGTGTCATCGATCTGGAAAAGGGAGGAATTGGCAAATCATGCTGCTGTGACAATAAGACATTTCAGAAAGAAACCAAATAACCTCTACTCCACCCAAGCTTTAAACACTCTCATTTTAGATCAGACTGAGAGCCCTGCTGCCTTCCCTAAATACTTCTGTCATGTCTTTATGTTCACCCTGTCCTACTGACCTGCAAGAGATCCAAGTTTACCTCTAACTTCTGACATTTTCTTACCAAGTCTTTTAGAAATTGTTTATCATTTAACTCCAGTATTGAAGGGTTTGCTGTCAAGTATTGTTTCTCCTTCTCACTCTCCATGTAAAAGGGGCTGTCTTGTCTTTTCCTTCAAAAAACAACCCAAAAACTAAACAAAACCAACCCAGACATCTTTACCTCTCATAACTGCCTTCCCAGCCTCTTTCAGCATATCCTCATCACAGTGAAATTTTTACTGCTTTTTCTTACATAGCTCCAATGAACAAGGATTTTACTCTTGAAAGCTTAGCCAGGAGTTTAACTAAATCTTCTGGAATGTTGTTTCCGATATCCAATTAATCATCAATCAAATATCCACTTTCTCAAAAAAGACAGCAGTAAGTGATTCCACAGATTAAAAATCTTTTTTTCCTATAAATGCTTTACAAAATCCCCTATTTGTTACAAAGGTATTCAACCCTTTTTGCAAAAGCAGCAACCAATCTAAATTTAGGATCCCAACCTGTCATTTACCCACTCTCCTTTCACACCTCTGTTTTCAAACAAACTGCTGCTACAGTGCTCCCTCATTCTCCTTACCTACAGCCTTTCATCCAGATTATTTTCTAGGAAGATGGTGATTTGTAAGGCCTTAAATGTACCTTTAAAGTGGTTTTTAGTCAGTGATAGGTGTTTGTACTACCTGCATCTACAGGATGATCCAAACTCCAGCCCTTCTTTAACACTTGCCTACTTTCCTTCAAAATGGACAATGTTCAATCACACCTTTGAATTTTAGTGAATAGAGAAGTAAAAGAAATTTATGTTCTTTATTTATCTATAGGTGTCATTCTTTGCAGTTGCAGTTGTAGAAAGAACTGGAAGGTATTGTCAGAAGTTGTGAATTCTTGAATTGGGAGAAGCAATAGCTGAAATTCAGAAAATCTTCTTTTATGTGCTCTCTTGGCACACGCAGTTTTTTTATTGCTTTGAATAAAACCCATTTAGGAAATGAATAATTCTGAATGTTCAACTGTAACAAAAAGAGCTTTGAGACAGGAAGAAAATACAATCTTTATCTTTGTGAAATATAAAGTGTGGCAATACAGAACTTCAGTGTTTATAAGAACAGATCACAATTTTTGATTAGTCTGATCTGCTGCTTGAAGCACGAAGAAGGACATTTCTTAACAGCTCTTAACCATTATTCCAGAGATTGCTACCTGTTCATGAACAGCAGGACAGTGTTTTTTCAGATATTGTCTGTAGACACAACAGAGCTGTGCTTTCAGCAAGTAGAGTAAGAAAAAGAGAGACAAAGCAAAATCTAATACCTCACTTTTTCTAATGACACAAAAGAGAAAACATTATACACAATTTAGGAACTGTTCTTGGAGATGAGTAAGAAAACTTTTAAAAACTATATATTTCAGGAGAAGGAAAGTATGAACATGGATAGTGAAAATGTTTATCACCTCCAAGACAAAAGCATCCTTCTTCCCATGTGAAAGGTCAAGCTCTGTAACTTCATCAGAGCTTTCTGACTGAGATCTCAACAGCCTGGAACGTTGCCTTGGCTCTGGAATGGGAGATCCAATGATTTCTTCAGGTAGCTCCTAGAAAGAATGTAACAATTAACAGATGTTCCGCACAGCTTAAAATAATTTCAACTCTACACCATTTGTTAGCAATTCCAACAATCAGATCATTCTGAAAATTACTGAGAAATATATCTAAATAAGACCAAACTGATTTGGCAATGTGGCTAAAGAAATGTGAACATTCCAGCAGCTTTCCAAAACATAGTGAAAATGTCTGTATTGCTATTAGTAAATAAACTTATGTTCTGAATGGCTCAGTAAAAAAACATGGATATACAGTGTATATATTTGATTCACAATGTTTTGTTTTTAAGAATAAAGGATTTACTTACTGGAGGATTGATCTCATAAAGCTCCTTGTTTTTTGCTATTGTATCATTTATTTTCTTTTGCATATGGGATATGTGCTGCTCATAGGTGCCATCATTTGGAGTCTTCCCAGCAATCTGAATACCCCCAGGTGTTGGCAAAGCTGCTAGATACACACCTGTTGCAGACTTTTAAAAAGTCATGAAGAAAACAGACAATTTATATAAACATGAACTCCTAATATTTTCATATAAAGCTTTCCATAATGCTTATGCTAAAACAGCATTGTAACATGCACATTACAGCTTTATCTCTTGCAAGTAAATAAATAAATGGATCTCTCTCTTCTGTTCATTTATGAAGAAACCCCACTACTGTTTTAAAGAACTCCCTCCTTCTCATGGGGCTTTTTCATGGTGGAACTCGTAACCTTGCCTATAAATTCCAAACAAACTAAATATTTAAGCTGCTGCCCCAGTATGCTTTGCATAAGCAAATAATTTTTTACAGTTTTTGAAGACTTAAAACTTGGCCAAACCATCTACAGCATCACTGAGGTTGTGACAACTTTATTTCTATTTAGAGAAAACAGAGCATGAAAGACAAAAGAAGATGCCAGCCAGAATTACCCAGGCACCCTCTGATGCAGGAAGAAGCAGCATATTTCACTATTCTAACCTAGCATGACAGAATGGGGTTAGAAAATATTGTTAATAAGCATTTCTCTACCTTCTCTAAGACACTTCAAATCTATCATTTATTCCTTCAGTTCCATCAAAGAAGAGGCAACAGACCTTCCTCTTGTTGCCAAATAACCAAAAGATTTACTGAGAGACTTAATTGACCTTATTTGTCACGGAACTGCAATTCAATTTGAAGAACAGGGATGTCTTTGACAGGACCTTTAAAGCAAACCATCATTTTTCTACAATTTATGCCATTCAACTGTTTAAAGTTTCTTTTCTTCTCATCCCCTCTCTAATCATCTTGTCTTCTACCATTTTCAAGAGATTTGAATCTTCTTCTGCTGGTTATGAAAGACAAGGCTGTCCTGACTTTACAATATTTAAGCCACCTTGTTCTCAAAATGGCATTTTAATATGTCTGGATACTCTGAATCCCACAACACTTGCAAGTCTTCCTGAAAAAATACTTGTGAGAAAGCAAAAGAATCTGAAGAGTCCAACTGTACTTACTGCCAAGCCCATCAGCATGTTTTCCCCCACAGTGATCTGAATTCTCAGCCCAAAGAGGGCATTCATTCCCCTCAGCTTGAGCTTGTTCATCAGCTGGGTGTGCACTTCGTACTCCATGAATGGCAAGAGGTTACTGATAGAGGTTGCATTTGCTTCAGCCTGAGCTTTCTTCTTCAGACGGCACAACCTGGCAACCCAAACCAGCACAGACAGAGCTTTCATGCATTTGTGAAGAGTGAAAGAGATCACAGGGTATTTGCAATTTTCTCCCCTCATTGTATAACCTAATACAGCTTCTTTTCAATTCTTGTAGATTGCTGGAACAGTAAAATAAAATGCCAGCTCTTTACAAGAGCTCCTTGAGACAGTGTCATCTGAAAACTTACATTTTCAGCTTTTCTTCTAGTGAGACCCCAAATGCAAAAGTCTATTTCTCTTGCTGCCAACCTCAAACACTTCAAGTACAAGCACAGAAAATTACTACTGTGATTTCTAGTGGTAGAACTTTGAAAATTCCTATTAATACAGTTATTAAAGACATACATTGAAAGGAAGACAGAAAAACCCAAAAAACCCCCAAACCCAAGTGCCCTCACAACTAAAGCATTAACTGGACTAAAGATACTTATCTGAAAAGAATAAAAGAAAGAGCCTAGCAATCCCATCTCTTACTATACACTAGTCATCCTCCACTCTTTGGGTTTAGTCGTACAATCTGAAATTCAAAACCCACACCAGTGCTATGGTACTTTCAGAGAGAAATATTATTCATACATGCCAATTGTATGTTTGATAAGGTCTGATGACATCATGGATTTTAGCAACAGGAAGTCTTTCAAAGATCTCCAAAACTTTACTAGACTAAGGAAATATTTGGACAGATACCTGGCTTGAATAAGACATCCCTTCCCAATAACTATTGCCTCTACAGGAAGGTCAATTGTGGTGAAAAGGACATCAGGAACTTTTTGCTTCCTGCAGTTGTAGCAGTAAGTGAGGTGAGCAGGGAATGGCATATTCAATTCATCATATGGGATATGGCAAAATCCACAACCTGGTGGTGAGGCTTCTTCAATCCTAAAAATACATTATGGAGAACATCCTTAAAACAACTGCACCTTGTTAGCAATGATCAGTAAATGCACAAGTGCATAAACACCTACAGGTATCTACTTAAATCATACACTGCAGCTAAACTCTGCTCCATTACACCAATGTGACAAGGATTGCAATAGATGAATTAGAAGAAAATCAGGTTGCACCCTGCTAACTAAAATGCAACCAATAAAACTTGCATTGAAACTTCTTATGCAGGAAAAAGGACATTCAGTGACCAACAATTTACATAAACCTGCAGTATTACTGAACTGGCTTTAAGCAGTGTAACTTCTAAATGTAATCCATGGTACAACAGCTGTACAAAGAATTTGCTGTACCAAACACACCAAAAAGTCTCTTTTACATTCATTGGGTCCAAAACTCTATAAAAAAACCCAATGAGCAGAATACAAATAAAAAACTAATCATCCTACTGAGAAGCAGCACAAGATGTATATATATATATATAAACATTGCAAGAAAAACAGCAAGATGATTTCCTAAGGTAAGGTATTAGGTAAAACTTGTTATTTGCTGAGAACATTTAGTCTCTCTCCCCCATGAGCAATACCTGTGAATGACCACTATAAAAATACCAACAGGGAAAGCACAGGCCAACTGCATCACTGCAAATTTATCCTGTTTCACCTCAACAGCTCTTCTCAGTTATTTTGAAGAGGTGCTTAAGCAAATCTGACAGGTTTGAAACATCAGTTATCATAAGATTTTGGCAAATATATTTTGTGTTGAGCATGAACTTTGCCTGTTTAGCTGTTTTACCTCTCTTTGGCATTTCTAATCTATGCCCAGACTCTTTGGTAGCACCAAAACACATATTTTGATAAAAGTGCTATTTTCTTTACATTATGAACATGGCATTTCTTTCTCTCCATCATACAGTGACTACAAAAACAAGTATTTTAGTTCTGGCTATGGTTTTTAAAACTCTGTCTACACTAGAAGATAATGGCTTTCTGTGAACAAAAAGTAAAAGAATAAATAATACTATGTGGACTGGTTTATTATGGAAAAAGCAATGCAAGTGCTAAAATGTAATAAATAGCCTTGCTTACAACTATATTAATCCCTTGAAATATTTGATGCTATCCTGATGAACACATAATAAATCACCAATATGCATTAATTAACCTGTTTTCCCCCCAAAAGAACTTTGTTGGTAATACTCATTCTTCACATTTTATTGGCAAGAGCAGAAACAAAGGGAAACTTCATGTTTGGCCTTCAGTTTCCTGATTTTGTTCATCAACTTCAAGTAACACATACCTATTTTGGAAAAATCTGGAACCATATTTGCTTTATAACCAAGATATTTTATGTCCCGTGCAGCTCTTAAAGAATATTTAGAGAGCATATATACACATAAATAGTATTTGATGGAGCATATATACACATATTACAGACACAGCTGCTTTTGGCTTATTCAAGTTACCAACATCTGTCATTTTTTACAATGTGATATAAAGCTGAGAAAAGATACCTGAAGAGCAGCAAAAGGAAAAAACTGAGTTATGATCTGTGTTAGTAGTCAAACGTGTTACCTTATTGAGACTGTTAGAAATAAAAACAGAATATCTAATTGGTGCAGAGCTCCATTACTCCTGTGGTGGTTGTTGTTAGTGAAAAGCAGTAAAGTGGTTGGTCCCGCATCCTGCACTGTAACACTGTAACCTACCCTAATAGAGAAGAACTATCTTGGCTCTGAGGAAAAAAATCAACCTCTCCCTTCTCTGACCCTATGGAAAAGAAGCCAGGCTGCCATGACAACCTTTGTTCCAAACAGCCTTCCATGGTGCCATCCTGAAGGAACCTAGGGTTCAGTACAGCTGCTGTGCCAGACGCGGACAAAATACAGACCTCTTCACTATAAGAGAAAAGAATGACAACACAGTGAATTCCTACCACTCAGTGCTGCTTTTATATCAAATTATCAGATCTAAAGGGTAGTACAAGTCTCAGTGAAGTTCAACATCACCACTCATTTTGTGTACTTGGGTAATTTTATCCATTAAAACTCACAAACAATCCTCTTCTGGTATTTAAACCATAAACCACTGTGTAAGTAGAAGAGGAAGAAGGATTGAACATGAAGACTAAAGAGCTTTGCCTCATGTTATAAATAATATAACTTCAGAAAGGCTGACCAGGTTTAAGTATGGTTTTCTGTTCTGTGGTTAACAATGCAAAGAAATAGAGCAAACCAACCAAACATTAAATAAAACAAGGCAGAATTTTTTACCAAAGTAAAAGGGAAGCTGAGAAGTTTAGCATCCTATCAACATTCAATTTTCAAAATGAAGTTACAACCCAACACTGACAAGGGTGCTTCTTGGAGGATAAAAAGTGGCAAAATGGTAAAATTTTACTAGGAAGAACTACAATAATGGTACATTTTGCATGTAAAGTAACCAACCATACTTATGATTTAGCCAAGTTAAAGCTCTCCAAATGACCAAAGAGCTTTTAATATTTCTCAAGTTGTTAAATAAAAAACCTCTAGTACTCAGTACTTAAAATACTATATTGGAAAGAAAATAGAGAAAATCTTTCCCACATTTTCTAGAATGATACATGTGCCTTTTTAAAATTTGTTGTTTCTCTTTCCAAAGTAATTTTGCATACATAACATATGTGGCAGACCAGTACTCACACACACAGGCTTATGCTTTAGGCATGGAATAAAGCTGAACTGGCAATAAGCATGGGAATTCCAATAAAATATTTTACCAATAATCAAACACTACCACATTAAATTCCTTTAGAAAAATGCAAGCATCAAATAACCCAATAACTGATTTGTCTGTCTATACTCTGTATATTCTTACTCCAGAGTTAAGGTAGAAAAAATAATACAAACTATTCATGCTTTTTACAAGGAGACAGACAGGCAAAGGAATAAATGCTTCATTTTGGTGTATTCATCCCTCAATGACAGAGTAATTCTGAGGTCAATATGGTAAACCAAAACTTTCCTAACTTCTCTCTTTAAGAAAGCAAATCTTTAGTGCTTTTACCTTAAAATATTTAGGCAAAATCAACTTGAAAGAAAATAAATTCAGATGTTTGAATTTGCTTGTGACTTCCCAAAAGCGATTCAAAATAGTGAGTAATTTTCTGTTTAATATCATCAGACACACCTGGCCCCAGAAGGAGCCTTCTCTGGGCCTGAAATGGGAAGTTTTCCATTTAAATACTGGTCTGCCAGTTGTTACCCAATAATGAAACTTCAATACATATACTTTTAGGAACAGTCTTAATTATTTAGATAGATTAGATTTAGAAAACTTCATGGGTAAATTAATATTATTACTACAAAGCAAATTATAGGTATTAGTTTAAAAGAACAAACTGTAACATTCATTAGAAAAAACTTAAAATCCAGATCTCAACATATATAAAAAATGCCTAATACTTAAGTTGCATCATCTCACTTAAACTTTCTAAAGTAGTTATAGAACAGACAGACAACACAGCTGTGATGGAATAGTTAATTTTTAACACCCTGAAGATGCAATACATTTTCTGTGGCATTTTGAAAATCAAATCATCATCATGATTTACCAAATGCTGGTTGATTCACTGTAGCCCACTACGGCATGACAACCCAATGCCTTGGCATGGGATTTTATTTCTTGTCTGATTTCTGCCCACCAGGCATCTCGTGTCTCTGGTTCATCTGAAAGACAAAGTATAAATCAGTTCACTATTCTGTACTATGCTGACAAAAAGCTTCATGCAATTAATCTGAAAAGTTGAGCTTTTCATATTCAAGTGTTTTGTTGTATCTGGACACTTTATTTCCTTCCTGTTTCTCACACGTCAAGCAAACACTAATGGGACTTTGTCACTAATTATCTTGTTTTTCCCCATGTGAACAGGTTCTGACAAATTACTGCATTCTTCTTGTTGCCCATATGACAGATAACAGCAAAATTCCGTAGATACTGTTCCAATCTCTACCCACTTTCAGTTCCAAACCACACTCTCAGTTTCCAACAACACAAGAGCAGTGTGTAACTTGAAATAAAGCATCACAGATACTCTGTAATGTTGAAATACTAACAGCAATGAAAACAGTATTTGTAGTAGTAAACTAATATTTTACTTTGCTGCACCCTTGATATCTTTGAAATAACCTCAATAGTTTTTCCTAGTGCAAACAGTTCTCTCTGTTAAACAGATTTCAAAAATATTTGTTCAAGACTGTATCACTAATCAAACAGTTCTGTGGTACTTCTAACTGCGAGAAGCCACAGGGATTTGAAACTACTGCTACATTTACAACATGAAGAAGTACAGAATGTATGTTGTCACTGCTTTTTTGCTTCAGTGTCCTGGAAACTGCACCTTCCCTCCATGCCCACCAAGGGATTCTAATTACCTTTATTGTCCTCAAGGTTATATGTTAAATGTATCCTGCCTGCTTTCCTTGCAAACTACAAGATAGAAAAATACAAAAAAAAAGAAAAAAAAGTGTGCTGCTAGAATAAATTCATGCAATCCATTTATTTTAACTGCTCAGCAATTAGTTCCCATAACTAAAGCTCTTGTCTTGCAAGCTTTTTACATAGGGAGTCAACAAATACTGAATTTACAACTACAGTTTGTCAGCTGTTTCTTCCCTCAAAGCTTCTTACCTGTTTCAATGAATGTAGTTGGCAACTGTGTTAATTGGTGATACGTAAAGGGAAATCAGTGACAAACAATGGGCACTCAGGTGCTACCAAGGGTTCTGAGCAGAGAGATTCTTATCAAATTTCCCTGAAATTAACTGAACTTTGCACAGATACAAACTTCTGGCCACTGAGTTCTCCTTGCTGAGTCATAATTTAAATATCAAGGTCAAAACCTGAGATTTATTTGGAACCAATTTTGTACTATCAGGAATATTTGTCAACACAGTGTATGATAACCCCATTATCATACACTTGGTTCTCTGACAACATGACAAACAAAAATGAAAGATGCAGATATACACATAATTTAAAACTTCTTGGAACAAAAATATTGTAAAGTAAGGTGTGTTCATTCATGAATTTACCTCAACTTTGCATTTAGACCTAGGCTTTCGTTTTTCTAAACTAAACTAATGATCATTTTCTAAGTCAAAGGAAGAGCACAGAGGTCTGTGTATTCAATTATAGCTAACTTCAGATGGCAATGCTCGTGTAACTCACAGCATTACACTGACCAGCAGCAGCCTGGATGCTCAGACTGAAATTTATCCAACCTTTGCTTTGAGAAATGAACACTGAACAGAAAAAACCCTACAGTGGAGTTCTTAGGAATGTTCTCTGCAATCAACAAAAATACATACATTAGGACACAAACCAAAGGATTTCTAGGAACTGCATCAATCACGCTCTGTTATATCCAAGTTCACTTTAGCAGGTCTCAGTGCATTACTGGCAGAATCTTGAGCTGCTGCACTTCACTCTCACTGTGAAACCACTGTCTGAACCCCCTCAGTGATTGGGAAAATAAATGCTTAAGATCCTCAGCAATCCTGACTCAGATGCCTGGAACACCTGCTCTTTTCAGCTTTGGAAACTGAGAATCCTACAGAAATAATCCATCACAACACAGGGCTGGAGCTCCCCAGCTCAGCTCTGAGAACCATCTGTGGTACAAAAAGCGGGAAATGTCCTCTCTGCATGTGCACCTCTGGACAGAGCTGTTCCTGCTGCCACCAGGTAACAGCAGTAGGGGTGGCTGAATCGAGGGAGAATCCTTGGAAATGGATTCTAAGGCCAAGGCTACAACATCAGACAAATTCAGAGTGTATGGAAGATGTGAGACCATAAGTACATTCTGTGGAACTTCTATCTTAACTCTTTTTGGTGGAATGGACAAGGATCTTGGGAGCAATTCCTCCTTCCCCCTCCAGTCATGGGCCAGAGATTGCTTTGGTAAGCAATGTGTTTCTAGAGACAAAAAGTCCAAGTAGGAGCTAAAGTGGTTCTCTGAGCAGGCAGAAAAACCTCTGCTCAATGAGACTGGATCACAGGCAGCTGGTTAGAAACACTGACTAAACAGCCACACAAACTCTTGTACTTCACAGAAAAACACCTGCAAAGGAGAAGTACCCTTTTCTCTAGACAAAAAAAAGCACCATTTTTCTAAACTGTAACTTTTGACACCTTTCAGTGCCACGTGACAAAAACCGTTTTCACTTTTCACTGGTGACATCTCTATGGCAAAGTGCAAGAAAATGTGAAGTCATGATGAGGATTTGAGAGTTAGCAACAGGTGAAGTGACTGAGGGTGAACAGAGAAAGTGCTGTGAAATAAAGGTAAGGTTACAGACAAGAATGACATTGAGAAGGAATGCAGCCACAGTGGAAAGTGAAATGGAATGAGATGTTGAAAGGAAACAGAGATCCTTAGAAGTGAACAGAAAAGATAAAAATAGTGACGGGTCCCAAACTCTATGCAAACATTCAGCTTTCCTCCACGAAAATTTATAGTTTAAATTATTGAAGTTATCAAGAGAGCTAACAATTTCCTCACCTAATATCTACAAGAACACCTTACCATGATGGCAAACACACACTGCTGTGAAGTTGCCTAACACTATGTCTTCCTAAAATAACATTTAACCCTTTATTCTGGGAATCTATTCAACATCAGTACTAACAAAACTATTAGCTACAGAGATATAATGGATCATTATCATTCTTGTTAGAGGTAAGAACTAATTTCCAGCTATTGTCTTCAGCATTTAAAGGATCAGGCCGAATATCTTTCAAAGAATCCAACAGTTTCTTGTTGCACAAGAGCAAATATTTCTATAAGAGTCATGCATAAACAAATGTTTCTAAACAAGACTGGCACCTCTGCTTAAGATATTATTTTCTTCTTCCACAAAGAGGCCAAAAAATAACAATTATTATGCTTATATATAAATACTGTACATTCACAGTTTACACGAACTTACCTTTGCGTATTAAAACACAAAATGATTGTCTACAATTCAAATCAAACACCATGACATCGCAATAATAAGTTGATACAAAACACTGAATGCAGTGCAATGTGTAGCATTCATATTCTTCTGACAAATATTTCCACAAGCAGCCTTTTTTGACACATGAGCCACACGATTTCACATGGGGATGCCGTCGTAGCATTTACAAGTTTAGTAAAGCTAAGGATTTACATAAACAATTAGAGGAATTAGGGAAGCAGGATGGCATGTGTCCAGCACACTCCATGAGAGTGCCTGTTGGTTTTTTTGCTAAGGCAAAAGCTTAAGAACTAAGGGTTTGCAAAGCAGATTCAGCAGACAGGAGCCAGAAACGGTGGGTATTTTGGCGCATGCTTGGATCAGGTGACAGTACAGACTGAAAACTATGGCAGCTCACTGAAATGGTTACAGAAAGTAATGGCCCTGGATTCTAGGTGGAAGCAAAAAGGCAAGCATACAGAGCACTCAGTCACAAGCTTGTCTAGCAAATCTACCAAGTAGTTTGGAGCAAGGCTTCTCTACAACTTGAAGCAGAAAAGTTTGCAGGAGATTCCACTGCTAATTATATGCCCTCTGTTGGAAACCAAAGGCTGAATATTAAACCTAGTTTATTAATGTTTCCAAATTGGCAGGATATTTATAACCAAGTGGAAGCAAAGCACACTGTTGCTAGAGTTGAGAAACAATGTTATCAACAGTAGTGTTCTAGTTCCAACTCAAACCTCCTCCAGCTGAAACTTTCCAAACTGATTTTATCCAGCAGTTTTGTAAGATGCAAACAGCACTTTTGTACCTGGAATGCTCTTTGAGTTAGCTCTATCAACCCCAAGGCTCCCATCTCCTTTAAAATAAGGGGTTGAGCTCTACTATCCATGGGACAATACCCTGTGTAAACCCTTCACCTAGACACTATTAATATCTGATCCATAATTCACCTTTCCCAAGTTATTTGCTAGAGGTTCCCTTGTACAGGTTCTTTCAACATTTAGCCAGAAGCTGCATTTTGCTAATCCATAGAGATTTTTAAAAACTGGAGACAGATTCAGAAGAATGGTCTCTTGATGACACAGTTCATACCCAAGAGTTGCTGTATCCTTAAAGCTGAATCCTTAGACATCCAGAGGAAATTACTCCAAAGTAGGAACTGTCTGATTAACTTCAACCAATTTTACATTGAATAATTTAGAAAATATTTACATGTATAACACAATATTCTGACAGGAGGAAGACAATCACCTGAGGAAAATTTTCACAGTCTATAAATGACTCGTTCTGTTTTTTCAAAAGTGGCAGTGGAGGCCAATAATATTCTTTCAGATTCAATCTTTCATTAGGCAAAGCCATTATCCACACCTTCAATATTCCCTTATTTTTGTATCTTCTTAATTAAAAACCTACCAACAGCTTATGTAGAAAGAAGTGTGGGACTTTTTTTTTTGTTTGGCTGGTTGGGTTTTTTTAACAGACACCTTTGTTAGGTTTACAAGCAACCTTCCCTGGACCTTGAAGTTCTATTTAATCCTTTCTGGTTATCCCATAAACATTGACATGATCAATTTGCTAAAATATTTAACAACTAAATTACTGTACAGAAAGACAAATCCTCTGGTCTCTAAAGATTAAACACAAAATTCGGGTAGCAAATTACTAAACCTATAGCAGATTAACATAAAACTTTCAAAAAAGTTTCCAAGCCACTCCATTCTTGCTTAAAAATGAATATAGGTAGTAGTTTTTTTAAGACTAAAAGACGTACAAATGCAAACTTCATTGCAGAAAGTGAAGGAAGTAGATTATTGGGCTGTATCAAGGGAAAACTAGGATCCACTAAAGCAGCAGGAAACAGTGTAACCACACCCAAGGAGAATAGGTACACTTACTCCTACAAAGTTAAACTCCAAATAAAACACCCAGCCTGCAGAATATTATTGATAAATAAGAACTATTGTGCTTTTCTCTCAGATGAAGTCAGAGAGCAGCACACATCTCACTTCTTAAGCCCAAAGTGCTGAATGGGCAAAAAAAGACTCGAAAACTGAAGGAATTCTTCAATTACTAAGGAAACAATTTTAAGCACACTTAGGATTAAAACTGCATTTACAGGATGAGATATTGGCTGATTAAACTGAGATTTCATGTGCAGGGCAGTTTTCAATTGGGTCAGTCAGGCCAAATCACTACATCACCACCAGAAGACTCCAAGAGAAACCACACAGAAAATTCCATACATCATTCCTTTCAGTGGCAGCTCACAGCTTTAATCCCAAAATATACTCCAAGATGGAGAAGCAGAAGGGTGTTCCACTTACAGCTTAATACAGCTACAATAGTGGCTACAATAGTGGCTGTAACTTTTTTTTTTTTTTAATTATAGATGAAGGTCTGATAGGAACAGCAAAAGCTGAAAAAAGTTTCAAGTTAAAAGAAAATAAACATCTTGCAATAATGTCAAAGCAGCAGTAATAATTTAGTGTAGAGCTCTAAAATAACCAACATCATGTGATAAAACTTACATAAAATTAAAAATAGAATGTCAAAAGATAAAGCATTTGAAGAAAAAAAAATACATTCAGAGAATACTAAAATTTAAACTATCAAATAACACTTTAAAATACTTAAAAATAAAGGTTCAAATTGCATCATACTCAGAATTATAAAAGCTCAAAAATACTGCCCAGAAATAAAAAAAAGTTAAATATCGGAAATAAATTTGCCTTAGGAAAATCAGTCCCAGGCACAAATTTGTGCCTTTGTTACTCCAGCTTTTAGTGATTATTTCAATCAGTCATTCATCCTAGAAAGGCGACTCAGCAGGTAATAAACTACTTATTCTATTTTGTGTGTTGCTTTGTCACTTTGGCACAATAACCACAATCTCTTTGAAAACATGAGCATCTTCAAAGCACTGCAACAAAGGGGATGTTACCCGAAGCTGGGGACACTCTGCTGTGTCAAGACAGGGCTTTCTAAACCACATTTCATGTATTTCACTGCTGCAGGAAAGGAATGGATTATTTGGCACGAAATGACACTACCTCTGAATTTCCTGTTCCTTGCTCAGGAATGCAGAACCTCTGCATTCATCATCTCTATACACTCACAACTGGTTATTTTAAGACAAACTAGGCAGAGAAGCCTCTTTTAATGCTTGGATCCAAGGAGCCTTGCAAAGAAAATCTCTTGTGCCTCATATTACCCATTGCCTTTATCAGTTATTCCTACAATCCTGTGACAGGCAGGTAGAACTTGTGTTCTCTGCATCTATATTTTCCCACAAAACTGTCCATAGACATTTCACAAGGCCATGTTTAGCTGTAGTTATGCAACAGTTAGGAAGGTGTTGATTCAACAGAATCAATCTGGTTTTCTTCTAAAAAAGCTATATTTTGAGCCAGGCAAATAGTTTTACAACTGTATGTTTGCAACCTCAGAAGGCTGAAAAAACTCAATGCAATCCATGAACAAAATTTTATGAGGACAATAGTTTTAGTCAAGCCCCGTATTTTGAAATTAGGATGAGTTAGGTGCAAAAATAACAATTTTCTGCAAGACCAAGGTTCTCCCTCTTGTGTACTAGTTGTGCAACAAGCAACAGCTTTTTTTGGAGCACTTGGGCAAGGAAAACTTTATATTGGCTTTCACACCATTAGCCTGAATTCAGGGAGAGTTTTAAATCAGTTTGAACAGATTAAATAGCATTACTTAGGCAGGCAAAGAACTCTAAACAAAGATTTTAAATGCCAGGTTTATTTATGGATCTCCAACAGAACATGTGAATACTATCCTATGCTCACTGACAGCGACCAACCCTTTGTTCAGTTACATAAATATCTACTTAGAGCCCTCAAAAAAATAAATAATGCACAGCCCCAGTGAAAATTATTTCATTAACATAAGGGTGTATCTGCTTCCAGAAAGTATATTCAAACACCGTCCACATTAACCACAGAGGTTACTTAGGAACATTCACTGCTCTGGAAAGCCTGCAGAAAACTGGAGTAAATTATTATTGGTGGCCATCACACCCTTTTTCTGTTTTCAGAAAAAGCCTCTGACAACTGCCTTAACCTCCCATTTTCATATCAACACACTCTGGACAAGCAGTGAACCTGGAAATTCTCCAGGACAAGAGGTCAAGCTTAAAATGCTGGGGTTTTCCCTACTAGCTCTGAAGGATAACCACATCAGACACCAACAGGAACATTTTGACATTTCCTACTGTGTTCCTACAAAAGGGCCACACTTACACCCCAGAAAGCTGCTTGAAATGTAATTTGCACATTCTCTGTGTGTATTTCTGAAAAGAAAAACATTCAGTTACAGAACCAAAACATAGCCAAGCTTTCCTCTTGCATTTCCTCATCCACAAAACTAACTCTGCAGAATTTCACACTCCAACAGCAAGACTGGATATCACCCAAGGAGCTCAGCAGATGCTTAGCAATTGTTTTAACAATCTTTGATCTTTCCGTATTTCTGACTATCGGAGCGGAAGAAGCACTGCTGGAGCAGCTTCCTCAAAAGAGGAGTTCAAAATTTAATTATGTGAGAAACTATACTCTGGTGCTGTGAAATAGCAACAAGGACAGGCAGCTTCTATTCAACAAGGCCTTGCACTGCCTCCCTTTGTGCTCTGTGTTTAATCTCAGGGCCAAACTTGAACAAAGATCCAGTTTTCTGCATTGAGGATTCCTTGCATGTTTTCATATTTACAGTACATTCTTAGAGACAGCACCAGAATGTATCTTCCACTGCATTATGTGCCCTCTTCTCTCTAGGCATTTTTTCTCAACTCCCTACTTTTATTTTGCAAATTCATCTTCATAGCCACATTTTTGTATTTTACAAACATTTAAGCAATTCTTCATCAAGCTATGTGCAATTCCCAGATCTTTAAGCAGCTTCTTTTTCATTCATGAAATAGTCTTTACTTCCATGTCTGATTCTCAAGCATCTCCAAACCTCTGACTTTTCACCACCCCGAGATGCTCCTGTACTATCTTACACACAATTAAACCACTGGCAAGAACACAGCCAGTCCCCAGCGAGGTATTCACTCTGCAATTACAGTTGTTTGGTTTAGACCTCTCTACTCCAAACAACACTTTAGGTAACAAACACCTCTGGGTAAAAAAACATGTTTTAGATATATATATATATATATATATATATATATATATACACTTTCATTTTCCTGTAATCTCTAAAAAATGTGGTCAACAGTTTTGGATATTCTCTCAAGAACTGAATTCCTGACTTCCACTTAGCTTCCTAATCTTACATTGTAGATCACTTTCTAGCTAGCTCAAGGCATGCTTAATGTCTGTACATAACTCATTTACTCCATTATTCTAATACAAATCTTTGGATAAAAACATCCTGCTAAACAATCTGGAAGTAGCAACAATGAATTCCAACTTTTCAAGGTCGCACACAGGATAAAGAATTTCGACACATTTTTAACACCTTGGATTAGACTAGGCTATACCAGTCATAGAGCTGAGAATTTTATAATATTCTTTTCATACTGCAAGTTAATTTTAAAAGATTATCACTTTGGAAAAAGCAAAGAAAACCAACAAAAGAAGAAAAGCTCATAATCATATTATAAAGGATGGTTGCCGTAACAAGGAACAACAAAAATGAGCCAATAGCTTTAGGCTCTCCCTAGTTTTGAACTATTTGCAAAATTAAAATATATAGTTATAAAAAAAGAGACATTTTTAACTGAGTTTTAGAGCATGATGCAGAGCTGCATGGCAACAGTGAATTACCAAGAAGGAAAGTTTCTTTCTGGGGGAAACAAGCCCTCAGAGGTCAGCTTTGTACCTTTTCACTGTGCCAGCTTTAAAAACATCAGAGTTTGACAAGGTCAGCTGGCTGGGATGTTCCATGTAGAGGAGTTCTGCCTGCCTCTCTTCCACAGCATGTTACCTTCCCAGAGGGAAAAGATGAGAGGGAGAAGTCTTTACTTCATCTAGACTGCACTGACTCATTTATTCCTTCCACAGCTGTATAAGGAAGTTGCACATTTTGATTCCTAGAACTGCATAAAAATTAAGAATGCTGGGGCTTTCTTCAAGCTAGGTAATGAAGTGATTGAGAAGTTAAAATAATTATGTTGTAAGTCCTGAAGCTGGATGCATTTTACAGTCCAAGATCTGTGAACCAACAAATCCTGGGCTACATACTACCCTTCTCTTTAAATTGATAGTTCTCTATTTTTCTTGGACAATTTTTATATCTATTATACATCTATTATTTTAGAGCTATTATTAAGAACAAACACATTCATCAATTTCTTGCAATTAACAGAAGGAAAGCCTTTGTTGAAGAAAGTGCAAGCTCATGCCAAACAAAACAAAACTAACCAAGAGTCCCCTCAAATCAAACCAACAGACAAAAAAACCCCCAAACCCCATTACATAAAAAAACCCCAAACCAAAACAACAAAAAAATCACACCTGACATGATCCCAACTGTATAAGTAAGAATCCATTCTCTTTTCCTAAATTACTTCCTTCATGGATGCTGAGCTGAAAGCAACTACAAAATACACATCTGAACATTCAGCTTTCCAGATTGATATTAAATTATTCTTAGCAATACTATTTTATACTGAAACAATGGTTTGTAATTTTAAAGGAAGTCTTTAACAACATGAAACATGACATTTAGGTATTTGATGATTAAATAGATTTAAATTTGAGGCATTAACCTAAATATCCTAGAGCATTTCTAAAAACTTCACTGAGCTGCCATAATTTCTGTCAGCATATGTAGTACTGAATGACTAATAAAATACCTGAATTGAAACTATTCCAGTCTAGCAGTTTGTATGATCTTGTGTTACCCATAATTCCGACAAAGGCTGAGTTCAAAACAGCAAATTAGTAGATCAGTTATAGAAGCAGAATAGTGAAAAAAACTACCAACAAGAACACAATTGACAACACCACTCCACAGGAACTGGAAAGACACAGACAGCAGAGTTAATAAGAGGCTGAAATAGAAAGGGAAAAAGGAGCATGCTATAGCAATCTGGCACTAGGTGACCAAAGTGGACAGTATATGGCAATTTTGTCTTATTGGCAACTTCTTAATCCACCTTCAAATGTCCTCTCCTCTTCCGTGTTTTCCTGATTTATTCATTTGCCAGTTTATTTGCTTCCTTTAATATTTCACAGACTTATTTGACTCAAATGCTTCATGATCATAGCTACATCAGAATTTTGTCCTACTTCTCAACCTTCCCTCCCACAGCCACGTGCCCTCATTCCCCCTTTTGTTCTCACTATTTTGCAATATACTGAGTTGCAAGGATCATGCATTTTACATCCACTTGTCAGGAGCAATCTGCAAGTGCCACAGAAACACTGCAGCTGTGCAAACATACATCTCTATCTTGCCTTATGTATTACACTGTTGGCAAAAATAAAGGAGTGTATAATGCAAGAAATTAGTTTTTAAAACATCTAGGCAAAATTCGTTTTTTTTCCATTCTGTCTTACATTTATCACACAATAAATTTTGCACAAAAGAGAACTGTATCAGGCATCTGTTGAAAATACAGAATCCTAAAATAACTTTGTGGCAAAGTAAGGAAAGACTCACATACAAATTATAGTTTGACATTTCTTTTAATCTTCTCTTCACTGTGTAAATTGATCTTAAAATACGAAAACAAAATAGCAATATTGTGTACTAATATGCTTGGAAAGATTCCCTTAAAGTAAGAGGTTCTAACTGAAATTAAGTCTTGGATTTCATTTAAGATTGCCAGTTTACTGAATCTTTAGATCAGCAACAATCCACCTGCTTGGAGAATTGCTTGTCTTGTGCCATAGGAAAAATAGGAAAAGAAGATTCAATTTTTGTACTTGTTTTTAAGGATGTATTTGTACCAACTTCCTATTATTACTCCTGACAAGTGCATGCAAAACCACTACAGGTGTTACTTTTACTCTCCTCTGCATTATTAAGTGCACTGTCAACTCCATCATTTTGCAAAGCATTCCTCATCTTGTCTCAGTGACTAAACCAACAAAGTCTTCAGAGTCACTTAGTTCTAACATGAGAACTAGGACATGCAAAATACACGTTCTAGTACTGGGGTTCCCAGGAAAATATTAAATAAAAATCTTGAAGTAATATTCAGTAAAGGTTTTTAAGAACATAAACAAAGCTGTAAAAGTTAAAAAACATGTTGTGAGTTAAATTGGAGCCATTAGTCCTTAAGGATTTCAAGGAGCTGAAAATGAGAAAACATTCATAGTTAAGATCAAGCATTTCATCTAATTTTTGTTTGCATGGAAAACTTGCATCAAGTTTTAATACCAAAAAGTGGCAAAAAAATTAATTAACCCCTCAAGAATTCAAAGACACTTTTCAGTGCAAAGTTACTGATTCAAAGTACTTTTATCACTACTTTAACTTGCTGAAACGTTTCTCACTAAAGACACAACCTTTGAGTAATTTATTTGTCAAGGTTAAACGACTGTCTGAAATGCATAGCTTTTGATCTCCACTGCTAGAACAGATCTGTTCCCATTTGAGCAGTGCCATGTCACAAAGTTAGATGGGCAGGAAGTCACTCCTGTGCTGACATACCAGGATTGTGGATGCGATCCAGGAGCTTCACGGAGCGAGCACTGACAACTCCCCCAACGTGCACGAGAAAGCCTGGTGGGAAGGTCGTCAAGGTAAAGAATGGGAATTCCTGTCGTGATTAAAAACAAACATCACATGACTGCTTACCAACCACTGCTGAGTGCCAATTAACATGCAATGAATTGATCATTTCCCTGAAATACAAGCAAAGCAGTTATGTTGGGCCAGACATGTTCTTCAGGCTTGCTGAGCACTGCAGAACCATTGGATCAGAAAAGCACAGGTTTTACACAGTGGAAGAATACTTTTCCCCCATAGAGTTGTTTCTCAGCACAATAGTGATGAATAATCAAAACTCTACGTGTTTGTGTTAACAAAGCCTCTATTGATCCATTTTTACCATGGCTGCTAAACACCAGAATTCTACTTTTATTAGCTGATTAAAAATAAACATTTTTCTCCATCTTTTGGTGTTCTTGTTACAACTGACTGCAGTTTGATTCTGAAGCACAGAGTGAAGCAAACTGTAGTCTTGCAAGAATGATAAATGTCTTATTACAGGACAACATACCTAAAAATATCAAAGGTCTGCTCTGCTCATAAGCTCAAAATATAACAAGTACATAAATATCCATCTTTTAAAATAAAGCATAAGTCTTTGAAACACAACTGTAAGTCCTCAAACTAAGGAAATTCACTTCCAATTAATCAGCATAAATTACTTTTTAGCAGTTCATACGTAAAATGAAGAGTTAAGTTTCAGCAACTACTCTAGTTTGTAATTCATACAAGAGGCAAAGTAAGCAATAACAGCAATTTTTCAAGACACACATGATGAAATAAGTCATATTCAAAGAAGTTCAAAGAGCCCAAAACAAGAAGATTTTAATTTCTCCAGAGACATTCTGTGATTTGTCTAACATATACATAATAGCACACTTATGGGGGAAAGGCAATAACTTATGTTCAGCAATTCTAAATGCAGAAAGCAAAAAAAAAAACAAAGAAGAAAAATCATGCAATCATGTTTTGTATAATCGTAACTGGTTAAATGGAACAAATACCATAATTTTATATGAGAGAAAGTACAGGATAGATTCCTTTCTCCCATACTTGGAAACAGCACAGTTCAACTGAGCTTCTACCCAAACAGCACACATGCTGCAGATTCAGAGAGGATCAGGTTCTTCCAGCAATACATGGCATGAAAAGTCCTCTTAAAACTAAAGCCCAATGCAGCTTTAAAAATTAATACTTCAGGATTCTTACCATCCTTGTTATAGGAATCTTAAAGCTTTTAAAAGGTCCTACAAACTTCATGTTTTCTGGATTTTTGTTTGGCTTAAACTTTCAAAATAAAGGGGTAAACTTTGAAATCAGCAACAATATCATCAATAACCAGAAGAGAAACAATCCCAAAACCCAAACCCTGCAGTTTTGCCTTATGATGCAATTAAAAAGCAGGAAGATTTCACCACAGGATTCTGTAAACCTGCTTGACTGATGGGTCTTTGGGAGCAGCAATGGATCTCTAGAGAGGCATACAGTCAAGATTCTCCCAGAAGCTTCTAACAGATTGCAAAGTTACCAGAATAGTCAAAATATTCAAGATACTGGCTTTTCCAGGACTGAAGAAATCAATAAAAAAGTTTACTGAATGTGCCACCTACATGAAATTCCACTAAGCCTACACTACATTTACGTTTTATATATACACTTTATAGACACTATTTTGATTTACACTTTATGTAGATTTCATATATACATTTTATATATTTTTTATAAATGTGTATACTCACATTTACACTGCGCTAAAGCAGTATGGAGTGAAGAAAGTAAGCAACACTCCATGCTCTAAAGCCTAAGCAAATCCAATGGTTTTTAATCTGTATGGAAATTCAGAAGTCTTTTATTTTCTTTTCATTTCCATAAGGCTGTACTGCAAGTAATTTTAACATGTTCAGACTTCCAGTCTGCCTGATTCCCTACACTGCAAACCCGGAGTAAAACCTCAAATAATAACATGGTTTTATCTCAATCAATACATCAAGACTCCCAGATCTGTATTATGATAAATGATCACATAAGGTGTTTTGTCAGTTCATTTGAGCCACAGACAAATCTGGGTAACAGACCCACTGAACCATTCTGACATGATTCTGTTGACAATCTCACTCATTCTGACACAGACAGAACTCCATCATTTCATATGATGACTTCTTTTTTCTTTTCTAGTCTCAACTAGAGGTTTTTTTGAATTTCCTTATTATATTACTCAAATACAAGTTCCAGCCTCAATTATGCATTGTAATCTGTAATAGTTAAAAATGATAAATCTATAGTTATTCAGGGAAAGCAGAGATTTCCTAAGAAACAGATGCAGTTCCCATATTATAAATCCCCTCTATTACTGCAATTTGCAAAGGACTACCTTTACATCAAGGTGATGCAACCACTCAGTATTTCACTGCACAACAATGATGATTTCCAAGCTACAACTGAAGATGGTCAATCATTTCACCAATTCCAATTCAGTATTCCATTTCCCATTCATTGATTGCATAGACCATGAAAGAACTGTCACTGCTTGAATCCTCACAACTACAAAGATTTTATAGTTGGTGTTTGGGGGAAGTTTGATAAGGTTACAATCAAATCCTCAAAAATCTGCTCAAGGTGATGTTTAAAAATGTGCATCCACACACATGTATTGCTAGTGCTCTTCTTTTTGAAGTACATTTCATCCAAAGACACACAAAGCGATGGAGAAGCACATGGAAAAGGCTACACACACATCATCTGCTGGGAGTGCCAGCTGAAGCAGTTCTCTGATTCCCTTCCAGCCATTCCCTCCTTCCCATCACTGAACCACTCCCTCAGCTAATGCTCAGGTGAGCTCACAGGGCTTTTGGGGCTGAGCCAGAGCAGGGTTCACATTAAGGCACTGTTCATTTCCTGGGTAATTTGTTTTATTCTGAGCACATTTCTGTGCCATCTCACCAGGAGGCCAAACAACCTCAGAGTTTTTCTCAACCTGGACTGAGGGGATGGGCTGGGTAAGAAGGCACTGGAAAGAAAAGCTGCTTAAGTCAGGATTTCAGCCAAACGAATCTCCCAGAGAACTGCACTCCAACACAACAGATTTCCTGCAGTGCCCTTCAGAGATGAAGACCAACAGATCCCCATTTTGAAAAGGCAGCAGAAAACATCTCTCGAGGAGTTGCAGAGTGTAAAAACAGGAAGAAAATAGAATTTGTCCAAGTCAGAGACAAAATACCACTGAGAGCAGCTTTTGGCCACTTCTACAAAACCATAGGCTAATTTTTTAGGAGTAAGAAAATCTCAAATTTTCCTACTGATGGAAATACAGCATACAGATTTTTAGTTAGAAATATACAGAAAGACAGCTTTGCTACAGTTGCACTTGCTATCTACAGCCCTCCAGGGAATTGCTAACAGTTATTAATGTACAATGCAACACGTACATGAGTTTTCCACAGCTGTATTGTCAGGGAAGAAATTGAGGAATATTACCCTTCCAACAAGCTCTGTTCTGTTTGCAATTAGGGTTATTTAAGTAATACACCAAAACCACAACTGATTTAAAAAAGCTGTGGAGACATGCAATTAAATGAACTTATTTTAAGGTACCTTAGCATTACCATATACCCGAATAAACTAAGAAAGACTCAAAAGAAATACTTGAGCAACCTGGTTTCATGGAAGGTATCCCTGCCCACGGATATCATGTTATCCCACATGTGGAATAACATGATCTTTAAGGTTGCTTAAATTCAAAGTATTCTGGGACTTTATGATATATCTAATTCATGTGGAAATATACTATACATACTGCATTTATTCTTGGTTTTCCCAAATACTTGCTATCCTGAGTAATCCAGACAAGTAAAGTGCACTGTTTATGTGTGTAATATTAAAACAGACAAAATAACTTACAGATGTTATTCATTGTAGTTAACCCAACTTTAAGGTACCCAAAAGAAGTAACACCATAGCAAAAACACATCCAATAGTAAGTTTTCAGAAGACAGGAGGAATATATTTTTTATCAATTTACAGTCCACATGCTTTGCTGCTACATCATAATCATCATCAATAACAGACTTAACATGTCTCCATCCCATTTTACAGTATTATTTTTCTGCTAGACAGTACTAGACCTTATCAAAATAATGTGCAAATATTTCAAGCTCTAAAAATACATTAAGGGCTCTTAATTTACATTTTATTGTCTTCAAAAAGCCTCCTAAGGAAACAAACAGATCAGCCATGGAATGTCTGAAATGCTAGCAAAATCAAATATAAACAGAAATAAGGTTTGTTTTAAAGCATTCTTTTTGCCAAATGAAAACATTAAAAGCAAAAAGCCATGGATCTGTAGTAATATTGAAATAAAAATGTTAACTGAAATGTATCAACATGCAAAATACATCGATCTGAGAAACGTTCTTAAAAACAACAAACGAAAAAAATTCCACATAAACAAGGAAATCTGCAAAGCCTCACAAAAAAAAAAAACAAACCCCAAAACAGAGAATGAAAACATTTCAAATAATGCTTTAGAAATCCCCAATAGAAGAAGAAAGGGCTGGAAAGAGGCACGCAGTGGTTTTCAACATACCCGCCTTCTACAGAACCTACGGGGCGATCCTCCCTTAGCCAAGGAGAACACAAGAAATGAGAAGAGAATCATCCACTTGCTCCAAATAGCACCTGGGCACTCGTATTGCACACATGTAAGTGATTTTGCTCTCAACTAACATTTATGCTCCTATGTCCCTAGTTCACGTAGTCAGAAAATGTAGCTACATTGATTTCTTCCTTCAAGACACCTCATTATCAACATTTTGATCAAAGCTGTATATTAGTTATTAAAAAAAAGTTGCAATTACTCGTTCCAAATGTAAACAATTAACTGAAAACACTGTTTTTATCATATAGTCTATTCAGTATAATAACAGATAGCATTTTTAGCCCTATAGAGGCAGAGTTTAAATTTATAAATAACTTTTATTGCTTGGCAAGTAGTTCAAGCTCCCCTTTAAAGGCTACCTTCTACTCCATCAAATGGTGTCCAAGGCACCAATCAATGCCCAAAACCTGAAAGTTTTCCCAATTCCAAATGGGATTTTCACCTTGTTTAAAGCTGTGCCAATGTTTCTGAATTTGGCTTCTGTAAGAACGTTATCATTGTGTATTTATTTAAGTATTAAAATTATACATGCATCAGTACCTTACAGAGAACACCCAACAGTAATTTTCCCAATAACTTCTTAACATCACTGGAATCACTTGAGTGCTGTGCACAGTTAATTGCTCCACTTTCCTTAATGCTTTAGTAATACATTAATATTTAAATAATTTGTGTATAAAAGGGCTATTAAACATTCAACATTTGTAATAAGTCCAGACCTAAAATTACACGTTTTCAAACAAAAAAATAACTGCAAACATTTAACTTACTACAAGAAAAAATTTCACATCAGAAGATCAAGAATGGAAGTATAAAATGCCTTACCCTTTGTTCCAGAGCTGACTGAGTCTGTTGTCTTAAAAGAGTTTTAAATGGCCCCCCTTCTTTTCCAGCACTCCCACTGCCCATTCCTGAAGAGTATCAGTACAAATGACATTCAAAGAAACACATATTATCATTTGGAATCAAAGGGTGATTTCAAAATAGATAAAATTGAGTCATTGAAAACAGTCAAATTATCACCATAATTTTAATTTTTAAGGAAAAAAAAATACTGAGTATCAAAATTTAATTTTGGTTTGGGGGGATGTTCTAGGGTTTGGTTTTCACGTGTCTAGCAGTGGTTTTATAGTATTTGGACAAACCCCCCTGATCTAAGATTTTTTTCTGCTGTCAACCTGAATTAAAATCAACCTTAAAATATAAAAAACTCACAGATCTGGGTTTACATTTTTTTCCTATGACATATAACTCTTTTCTTGTTATGACTTTTTGCCTATGATTTAAATATAGATCTACTTTTCACATCAAGTTTCTACATAACCAGATTTTCTGCCCTTATCAAAAGGAGTCTCTCTGTGAGACTACTCTACAGTTATGTATCTCTCCCTACTATTATTATGTTTTTTATTTAATAGAAGTGAGAAAACCTGCTTTTCTAAGAGTTTCAGATAACTAAACCACCTTTCCTAATCACTAGTAGGATTACACTTGCAATCATGTATACATGATTGCAGCAGTAGTTACATAATGCATTATTAGGAACTAAAACAAAATACAAAGGCAATGCACATCCTTTGATTTGAAATATATTTTGGAAAAAATATTTCTGAAAAAAATGACAGATTATTTTACATAATGAAATATTCACTCATCTGATTCATTCAAGTAAGCTAAGGGCTAGTGCTCAGCATTTAAAACTACACTTATTTGATTACTGTATTTGCACACACATAACCTGCAGATTATATGTAAATGAACATAAGAGACAAACTCCAGCTTTACATAATATGATAATTCCTTCTTTCAGATTTTTACCTCCAGCCTTACCCCCTACCAGAGGAGTTTTTCTGCACAGCAAGTTTATCAGACTCACCACCATCTTTGCAGCTGAATTATTTGTTACCAAGGACCTGAACAGAGTGAGCTGAGATGCAGGTTATGTGTCTGACAGTAATTTAAGGGCTCTGTGGTTAGAAATCACTAAACACACACCAAGATTGTGTTTGACTGAAAGTAAACACAATGCTGGTGAATCAGATTTTCTTGCTTACATTTCATGCCTATAACACGTTAGCATTGCTATTCTCTGTATCTAAAGCCATCAGGGCTATGGAGACAAAGCAAAACTAACCCCCTAAGTTGTAGAGGAAAGCAGAGGATAAAGAACAAAAAGCTGTCAGGAGCAGGATGAAATACAAACAGCACAGAGCACATGGTTAGGAATGAAGCCAAGATTTTCCTTTACAGAATTTGTAATTAATTGAAGATAACAATTCTTTGCTAGTTTCCTTTTTCTTCTGATCAAGCATTTGATAAAGATGAACAAGACTGTAAATATATATCAAAGTGCAGTTATTTGTTTTAACCAGAGACTGGGAGATCTAGAAATCATACCAGACATAATAATGTATGTAAATTCATTCCTAAATTAATTCATTTGTTTTCAAGAGTTACTGGGCTATCATTACCATATAATTAGATATAAACACACTACAATTTTCAACGAATATTTTTAGCTGTTCTTGGATAAGGAAACAAAAATATTAGTATCTGTATAGTCCCATTAAACAAGATTAAATTGTTTTTACTATTTGGCATTGATTCTAAACATCATTGTCAGGGACTATACAATATTAAATACAGACAAACATAGCATAAATACTGGACATGAAACAAACTCAAAAAATACAAACTAACCAAAAGAGTTTCTACCAAAAAAAAAGCAGTAACATCAACTATTTAATTGAAATCTATGAAAATCATGCATGTCAGTGAAATGAAAAAGTGGGCAGTAAAAATAAAAGGCATGGGCTTTGTTTACAAGGTTAACTTAAAAAGCAGAGCTGGTAGCCATCTGATAACCATTATTTCAACAAATTATGAATGAATTAATGAGCAAGTGCCATGAGCACTTGCTCCATGCAAAATGCAGGAACAACAAAGTGAAGAGAATGTGTGGGATTACAAGTAAAGTAAATTATTTCAGTCCAATTACCAAAGGACATTTTGCAAGGGTCAAGGAGAAATTCAGTAGCATAAATGACATTGTTTCAAATCCTCTAAGCAGTTCTGAAGCCGTTTCAAGCTTCTGGGGCAGAGGTGAGAGATGGGATGAATAGTCATGTAGCCAGCAGTTTTCAGAGGCTAACTGAGCAAACCCCAGGGTTATAGAAGGCTGTGTGTTAATCAACTAACAACAACATTTCCTTAAAAGCTTGTTTAAAAGGCCATAATAGACAGATCCTACCAGAAGCAGCCAGAAGCAGCTCTTCAGTGAAAGAAACACTTTTCCTCAGAACAACTGGGCTGACATGGCTAGAGTGTAGAGGTTTAATGCTAGACCCCGAGAGGAGGAGACAGGACTTTTTAAGATGTGGGGAATCACAAGAGAGTGTAGGGGAGCTGGGAAACAGGAAAATCCTAGGTCCCTGTGGGGAAGGTGCTGTGGAGGAAAGTAATAGAGACAAAGATGTAGATTCAGAAGATGACTAAAGAAACGGACAAAAGAAATCAAAATGAAGCATTTTTGTTTTCTCTAAATGAATCAACACTTACTGTAAATTATTTCTCAACACACAAAGAAATGGAATGACAATACAGCTCCACAACGTGCATGAGAAGCATGTTTTTTAAAAATCATGACTCGATTAACTTTATTTTGAAATTAATTTTTTAAGAGACATGGTAATTTAACATTTATTTTAAATGTCAAACAAAATTTGATAGCAAATAGTATGGAGTAAAACCCAAACAACACAGTCTTTGCACACACTTAATCTGATTACTTTGCATTATCTAGGTAGAAACAGATATTTTCCAAAAAGGACAGGGATTTGTTTCATGATTTTCTGGAGTAATAAATCTTATAGAATTCTAAATTCCCACCAAGAAAAGGAGTTCCCACCTTCTCCATTTCCTCCAAACATATGCTATGTCACATCAAAATGTATTATCTGATTAAAATACATCATGCTTTTTGTCAGCCTGATTCTATTCATTTGCAGTGTCACAAAATACATCCCTACTCCCAGAAGCCTAACTTCAAACCCAAAAAAGCTTTCTCAGCATATGTATTTATAGACCAGAATGTATTTACAGACAGCACAACTGTATTTTACAGAAGACATCAAGGTAATATTCTCCAGATTTGAAGCTATTGAAAACTGGATGCTTAAGCAGATCCAAGTTTCACCCTGCTGTGTTTTGTTACTCATACTGTGAAACTGTGGTATCTGCACTGTTTCTCCAGCTTTAGTCTCCCTCTCAGACATGTCAGCACACTAACTACCTGGCTGAGAAATACAGATTATAGTATACTGCAGAAATAGCAGAAAACACTTCATTTTTCACATCAGCCCATCTGAGTAATGGGCATGTCAAATCTGATAATGTTTGATGTGTCACATGAGAAGTCTGAATTTCTTTAACTCTGTTTAAACACTGAGATCACCAACTTAAACAATGAAATATTTTAACTTGGTAACAGCCTTGGAACATGCAAACAGAGGTCTAAACATGTACAGTAATTCTTAAGAACAACATACTGAATTTAGTATGCTATGGAAGTGTCTTCTGCACATCACCAGATTTTGGGTAAAAGGTGAAACAAAGGACTCACGAGATACTGTCCTTTTAATCGACTAAGATTCAAAATTGAGTTTGTCATAACCAGATACAGAATTTTTAAATGTAACCAGCAAATCCTCTTGGGACAAGTTTCAGTAGCAGAGCTAAAAGCTGCCCAAATGACAGTGCTAATAAGCAAAACTATGTCCACAGTTTGCTTTAATACTAGAAAGATAGCTAAAAAATATTTGCACATACTTGAAAAATCCCTAAAAATAGAGGCACCAGTTACACAATCAGTTTCAGTTCTGAATGAACTGACTAAAGACAACAGGGTTTATCCACCTACATAGTATTGCCAGGAATGATATAAGGCTGCTGCTTAAAAAACTTAACACGACAGTGAGGTGCCACATGCCTGAATTCTGAACACTTACATCTCCAAGGATGACCACCTATATTACTTTTAAATCCTTTACGTGACATGATCTCTACCATGGAAAATCTGATCAAAAGAAACATATTTTCAAATATTCAGCAGACCAAACATATGAATTTGGGGTGCTCCTAAGAAATAAGCATCTAGTTGTAAGTGTAGTGACTTTAAATGAGTGACCACCGTAAGTTACCCACAGGACAGACATCATTATAAAGGACAAAAAAAAAAAAGTGTGCTTTTGTTTGCTTGTTTGTTTTAAAAATGGGACAGAGAAGACAGGACTAGGAAAGACAGCTTCCTAATTGGGAATATTTTTAACATATCTAGGGAATAAACTGCATAAAATATTTAATACAACTCCACTTGAAAGCAATGTTTAGCTTATCTGCCAGGAAGAATTCTTGAAAGGGGTGCTATCAAGTAAAGCTGAATCAACTATTTTAATATGCTTAAAAATTGTCTAATTAGATGGAGACAAGAATGTTCAGAGCTTCAAATACCACAATATAAAACATAATTTGAAAACTAACCACACTTTTATAAACAATTCTGCAAAATACTTTGCCCTATGGTAGCAAAATTCAGGGCATTGGTCACATAATGAAGAATAAACAGACAATACTTTGAGTTGTGCTGATATTATTACTGACATGATTCTAACCACAGACTAAAAAATAACGAGGGAGGAAACAAGTTGAAAAAATTATGATAGAGCAGTGGAGAAAAAAAAATGCTTTTTGAAGATGGCTGGATTACTTCTAATGTAATTTAAGTTACTTTGCAAATGCACACTGTGTATGTAAAGCCATTTCCATACACCAAGAGAATAAAAAACCAGTGGCTGTTACATCTCCAGTATTGCATCTGCAATGGGGAGTTAAAGATTGGATAAATGTATGCAGTAAACTTATAGCACAACACATTAGGCTTGAAGGCTTCATAGTTTGAGTAACTACCATCCTTAACATCTTGTGGTGAGAAATATACTCCCATGATCTCTGATATGAAATGGAGGAAATAAGAAAAAGGCAATTACTTAGGACTCCCTTAATGCTCTGTTGTGGTACAAAAGTCATTTCCATGTAATCCAGGACAGTGGAAACACAGGCAGGATTGAAATTTTGACCCTATAGAAACCCTTTCGAGCTTGAGGTGTGCTGTGCGAAGTCTCCAATTTCCACATCATTTTGATAACTTAAATGCCAGAAAGCAAAAAGGGGTTGAATGAAAATATAAAAAGAGTAACACAACTTAAACAAAAAGTGGGTGGAAGCGCCTTACCAGTTTTGGGTGTCAAACTCAAATCTGTGTCAGAAGAAGAGGACTGTCGACTGTAGGACTTGGAAGGTGAAAAGGAATAGGTTTGGTTTTTCAGAGGGGTGGAGGGTCCTGATGAATGAGTATTGGGATTGGGATCTTCATTGAAAGGAATCCTGCCAGAAGAAGGTGGAAACATATTCAGTAATCCTGTGCCAAAGGACCTGGCTGACAGCAGCATGATCCAAACACCAGGATGGGACTGGGGCAGGGCCAGCAGCTATTCCTGAGGTGCGAGACTGGGAATGAGGCCAGAGGCAAAGAAATGCTGTTTTACCCTCTCAGCATCCTACAGAGAGATGCTGGTCATCTACAATGAAACAATTAAGCCAAATGAAAGGCATGAGATGTGACAAAAAAATTATATATATATGCAAATGAAAAAGATCGAAAAGTTTATGGCTTAAAAATCTGGTCAAATACACAATGCTTTGAGTTAGTTTAATAAAGAAAATATGATTTCAAATTATAGTTGTGTTTATACATATTTGTACACTTATGTATATACACGTATGCATTTTAAGGCAAAAAAAAAAAAAAGATATGTTTCCTTATCCTATAGCATCAGCAGCATGCCACAGCTAAAAACAGAGCAAAGAGGAGAATCTTTACGGGAACAACTCTATTGACAAACAGTTTACTTATGCACAGCTTGACTTACCTGCTCTCTAAAACCATCTCTTCCACAAATGGCACCCTTCTTAGAACCATTTTAAAACCTAAATACCGTTTATTATTCTGAATTACGTTTGAAAGCAATTATGAGCTCAAATCGATGTTTCCCAGATCCATCACCTTATTTTTTCACTGAATTTCGCAGGAAGCAAGCACGTTAAAGTGAAGTGAAGAGTGTGGCTTTGTGGAAGAGACTCCGAGGCATCTCCAAGAAGCTATTCTGCCTTGGTTTGAGCAGCTGCACCCTGGCTGCTTCTTCCCTGACAACAGAAGGTGTGTCCAGGAGGAAATGAGGGAGGAAAGATGGGTGGTACCTGCCTACACTGCCTGCCTGCCTGCCCTTTGGGACCACTGTGCCTGTGGGCTGCCTCTCCCCAGCTCTGGAGTGTGAGCAGTCTCGTACCAGTGTAGATGAGAGTGGGAACAGACACAGAGAAGTTCTGAGTAAGTCGTGAGCCAGTAGCAGTGTGAATTGGGCTGTTGTGAGTCGAGCGGCATCCATGGCTTGGCGGATGAACCAGCGGAGACCTGAGAGAGTTTGCAGCCAAGGCGGAAGAAAAGAAAACAATACATACAAACAGGTTGCAAAGTTATGTTATCAATGATTTCAGGGAAGTTTAGCTAGAGGAGATCGCTAACGCTAAGCAGACTCTAAGAATTTCAATTCCTAGCATGCAAGAGTCCAGATGAAATAAAAGGAGGGAAAGGAACAGCTTAAGCACCTGCTTGTGACTGCATTGATTTTTTTGGCAACAGGGCATCAAGTTAGTAAAGCCGAGAATAAGAAGGATCAAATTAGTTGATTTTGCTGCCTCAGAGAAACATTCCTGTTTTTTGAACTGAGACAATATCCACCACCGAGCTGACCATGGATCATTTGGGAGGTGGAATTTCCACACTTTGCTGCAGAGTGAAAGCCACCAGTGTATTTATGGATGCTCTTAAAGTTGGTAAGTGCCAGGTCTACCTTTTCTGTTTTTAAATACCATGCTGCTGTTCTATGTTGCACTGTATCCAGAAGTTCTTTTAAAGGTAATTTTTAAAAACAAGTCAAACAAGCTACGCTGTGAAATAGAAACCACTAATTTTTATAACTCGTATCATATTTGCAGTATTTTGCAGAGCAACTGATGCCTGCACAATAAGAATGCCTCATCTCTATTGCAGTGACACAACAGTTCAAGTTAATGAGAATGGCTACTTCAATTAATACATCTGGAAACACAGGATATGTAATGCACTTCCTGGTGCAGCTTTTTCCTTCCCAGATTGCTCTACCAAACAGAAAATAACTAATTTACCCAAGCAAAAAAGTAGCAACAGTTTGAAGAAGACTGCAAGTATATTTCTATTAATTTGTATGCATATCAAAAAATTGCATTCAAACCATTTGGTGGTGCAGTAGATATGACAAAAATCACAAAATTCTACTTCTCATTTTAAAAAGTTTTCTCTGCAAGTTCACTGTCTACCTGTTTTGCCAAAGTCCTACTTGTTTTACAACAGTAAAAAGAAAGGACATAGTAAAAGATGAGACCTCTTTGGGGGTCATTGTCTAAACCACTGACAGAACCATCAAAATTCAAAATTTATCTTCTCTTACACGGTCATAAACATATAAATTTGAACCAAAGGTGTATTTGTGAGAGGCCCTCACAAAAATGTTCATTACACAAACACAGAATCAAAGCAGAACTAATTAAACTGGTGGAACTAATTGTAGTTAAACTGGATAAGCCAAGGATATGTAATACCATTGATACATAAATTCAAAGAAAGTCATCTTAAGTAAGAACTACCACTCCAGCTTCTACTGAAATAACAAGTCACCCAACCTAAAACATTTCAGAATTGTGGAATATAAAACTGGGTTGCAGACAAAGAAAACTACAAAAGAGAAACAAATTCTGGGGGGGAAAAAAAGAAATCACACCGGTTATGAAAAACTGAATGAGTATGAAAAGAGAGGTGAGACTTGTTTCCCTAGAAGCTACTAATTCATACTTACTCCTTCATTTCTTTGGATGGGGAGTTACATGCAGGTAAAAATGCTGATGTGTTACTTAATTTATCCAACGTGCAGGCTGTTCCTATGGCTCTCACTACGAGTCCAGACTCTCCCTCCAAATCAAAACACTGCAAATAACCAACAACAGCATTTCCTCTCATTTCAAGCACCTTCAAGCCAATCTTCCTTTGCAATTCACCTACAAAAGAAAAGGTAAAGAGCTCATAACTGCAGTGAACTTTTGTCTTTTGCAGTCTTTGACCTCTGCTTTTGGAGTGTCAACCAACTCAGCAGAATGGGTAATAAATCCAATCCTACATAGCTATGTATGTATGATACCAATGACTCACACAGCTTTTTTCTTTTTTTCTCCAAATCCATTCTGATTGCCAAAACAACATGTTATTTCAGAGGATTTTTTCCCCCCATGTCATTATTTTCAGTAGGTTTTTTTTCCTTTCTTCTGCTTATTTAGAGAGAGACAGAAATGGTCACGATATGTTCTGGAACTCACAGAAGTTTCTAAAGACTTCATACAATTCAAGACAATGCAACATCTTTGAAATCTGTAAGAACAGGCATCTATAATTTCCTTCTTAACCAATTTATTTAAGATATTTCAACTTAATTCATACTTTTTGCCCCTCTACTGCAAACCAGACTACCATTTCTATTAGCTGCACATGAGGACTGAAAGACTGTGACTATAAGAAACTGGTCTGCCATTGATGCTTATTTAGGAGGATATCATAAAAAAATTGATCTGTGTAGCTGGATTGCCTTGGTAATAACTTTGGTGGAAAATATAATCTCTCTGCTGATGAAAGTGCAAGATTTCCAAAGTCCTCTGTTAATAAACTGAAAAACCCTCACTGTCACAAAGGATGGTGTAACAGTCCTAATGTCACTGCTGCTGAGAAATCAAGTGGAATAAAATGGTCACAGAATCTCCTGAGCTGGAAGGGAACCACAAGGATAATTCAAGTCCAACTCTCAGCTATGGTTTCTACTGCTTTCTTGAAGTTTTGATTCTAAAATTACCAGCACAGGTTACTATTGTAAACTTCTTAGCTGAAACCATGCCTGTACCTGCCTTGAAAAAGCTCTAAGGTTAAGATAAGAGTATGAAAGTTTTCTTTAACATAACACATAATATGACAAAGATTTGTGAAGCAGCCTGGCTCACTCTCAGAAGTTACAGATTTCTTCAGAATTCTTTAGGTGTGCACACCAATAACAGTGTTGCAATATCACAGATTTTGTTACATGAGATTCAACAGTACTGCTGTGACTTCTTTTGGGTTTTTATCCTTTTATCTATTGCCATGAATAAAATCTAGCAGAATACTTTATCCACCTGCACTATTTACACAAGGTAAGAAATATGCAAGTGTTAATTCTGTAAACTAAGATGGGGGCTACATTAAAAAATGTCTTCATGTTAGTTATGACAACAGTTTATTTCATTTTTTCCCTCACAACATTCTGGCCTTCCCAAAGAAGGTACTGAGTAACATCTCCACAATCTTGTATGTTGCCCCACTTACTGAGGATCTCAAGGACACCTTCCACTGCCCCAGGCTGCTCAGAGCCACATCCAACCTGGCCTTGGACACTGCCAGGGATCCAGGGGCAGCCACAGCTTCTCTGGGCACCCTGTGCCAGGGCCTCAGAACCCTCACAGGGAACAATTTCTTTCTAAATTCTAATCTTAACCTGCTCTCAGTCAGTGTGAAGCCATTGCCCCTTGTCCTGTCACTCCAGGCCCTTGTCAAGAGTCTCATTCCATCTCTCCTGCAGGCTCCCTTCAGGCACTGCAAGGCCACAGTGAGGTCACCCCAAAGCTTCTCTTCTGCAGGTGAACAATCCCAATTCCCTCAGCCTTTTCTCACAAGAGATGCTTGAGAAACAATGACCGAAGCCTGACTTCAAAGAGACAGGATGAGTAACATAACTATGGCTGCACACTGTATCTGACACAGTGTGTATTTGTTCACATACTTCAAAACAGTTCAAAAAGGGTAAAGTTCATTATTTTAATTGTTTGAGTCAAAATTCTCGTGATACTCCTCACAGGGTTTAAGAATATCTTCAAAAACATTTCACAGGTTTCTCTGACCTTGCTAAAAGCAACCAACAAATTAGGCAGCAGCACAGTCTCACTAGGAAGGGAAAAAAAAAAAAATCAGTCACACCGCCCATCAGTTAGAACAACACAATCCTCAGAAACAGAAGACACTGAACTGAAAAAAATCAACATGATTAACAACAAAAACTCATATCCAATCTTAAGCAAGGCACTTATTTAAATCCTGAACATTATCAGAAGTAGCAACAACATTCCAGGCCACGTGTTTAATACCTGACATGAGTGAAATGAGCCTTTGCCGAGCCTCGTTCGATGCCCTGGGAGTACGAATTCTGTCTATCCACTGGTACTCTGGGTCCTCATTAACTACAAGTTCTTCCACAAATCCATGAATTATTACTGCTCTGTAACACTTAGGAATAGATGTAGCTGTTAAAAAATATATACATATAAGATGTAAGACATAGGTCTATGAGCCAAGAACAGCAGCAAAACAGAAAATTACACATAAAAATGATTCCTGAAGGTTTTGCAGACAATTGTCAGTGAAAATGTGGACATGCCCAGGTAGTTTTGCCCTGTGAGCTCATGGAACCCTGATAGCTCTCCAGTGTACCAGTTACAGCATGTACCATTATGAAACCTTCTCACTTTGTGCCTCTAGAAAAGGATATGGACCCATAATAATGCCATGTGTGTATGCACAGGCACTGAAATGTGACTTATGGAGATTAAAAAATCCCACCAGTTATTTACATAATTGAGAGGATTTTATGAAAAAATGTGTTAAAAAAGAAAAGCAAACTAAACAATTCTATGCATTTTGCTTCAATGTAATCCCCACTGAGTTTATGCAAGGAACTGGTGAGAGAAGGGAGACCAACAGAAGAGGCAAAGAAAGGAAAGGAGGGAAAAAAGTTTTCTTCAAATAAACTTCTTCCCTGTACTTACTGCAAAAAAATTTGACTCCACAGGATGACTGCCTGAATCTGTTTAAATCATTGAAGAGATCTACTTTCACCACCACGTTGATCTCCCCACGGATACCTGTCAATAAAAAAACATGAAATATCAGAAACTGTATTAACACAAGTGCATCAGTACAAAACTAGCCCTATAAATTATTCCCTATGTGAAGCAATTAATGCCAGAGGAACAGGAAGCCTCATCCTTGCCTCTCAGGTCTGCTGCAGACACACAGACACAGAGGATGTTTCCTGCTCTGCCAAGCCTTCAAGGCTGAAGCAATGAAAGCAACACTCCTCAAATGCCTGTTTGCACTAAACAGGACTTTGTAAGAAAGATGGGATGGGGAAAGAGAAGCCATCAGCCTCCTGATGCTGCAGTGGCCTCTGCTGCAGGGTGCTCTCTCTGCTGAATTTCCTCCCTGAAACGATTGCACAATTGCAGCAAAGCTCCTCTCTGAAGTTCAACCCAGGGAGAGAGATTTGTGGCTCTTTCTAGAACCACTAAGTGGCACAGGAAATGTTAGCAAAATACTTTCACTGTGTCAAGAAATATATAAAAAATAAGGTATTATAGACCTTTTAAACAAAGCTTAACTTTCACCTATGATTCAACCTTACTAGTAATGGAATATTTCCTAACACACAGCCATTCCTTTTTGACTTTTCTACTTTCATATTCTGAGCTTTTACTTCTTTTTCCCCACCCAGTAAGAAAATCATTTCACATATTATATGTTCTGACATATTGAGGACTAAACTTCTTGATGACTCTGATCTCTAGTGCCTTCAGAAGCCTTTATCACATCAGCATATGAGAGTCACACAGCAGCACTGGATTTGTTGTTTAACTCAGATACCACTGCAATAAAATCAGCCACATCTCCCTTCCAAAATGCCAGTAAAAAGAAGCTTTCAGTAACTATAACAGGAATTACCTCAGGATTATACATTTTCACAAGTAATCATGCAGAGGTGAAAGAAAAAAAAATTAACCATTATATTTATTATTCTTCAAGGAAGCATCAAGTGTTTGCCAAGGGTCAGTATAATTGGAATGAAGTGCTATGAGCATGAAAATGTAAGAATTCCAATTTTACTCAAATAGAAAAAAAGCTGTGAAATACCAACGTATCTGTACATATCCTGAAACAAGTGTTTACATAATTTAGCTCCAAAAGAAAATGTGTGCTAGGAAAATGTGCATAGAATAAAAAGATAATTAAAAAAACACATGCAACATTTCTCAAAAAATCCTGTTCACTATAACTAGTTTAAATGCAAAAAATACTTTGCATCAGTTATGATGAGCGTCTGGTAAACAGCATTAATTATTTCCCAACAATGATTTATAATTAGCTTTTAACATCATTAGGCCATTTAATTCACCCTGAATAATGAACAAGGGGGATAATGGCAACCACAGAGATGTTTTGCACTGAGGTATTCCAACAGCAAGTTAATTGCTCTACACTGACCTTGGCTCCCTGAGACAAAAGCTGTTTCATTAAAATCAAAAGCAAAAATATCATTAACTTCATTTTCTCATACCTTCAAGACACTCTGATGAAATCCACCTAGCACTGAGAGCAGTTACTGCAGGGAAAAGGAATTTCACCCTGTTGAAGACAATTCCCATCCTGTCCCTTCATCTCAAGTGAAGTTTATCCCCAATCCCAGGAAGGCACACCCCAAGTAAATCCAGCAAAATTACATTCGTTTAGTAAACACATGGTAATTGGAAAAATATGTCTGAGTATTTTTTTTTTTTTAATCTGAATTCTGCAGTAACTAGTGAAGATTTTTTTTCCACTTGTCACAAGTCCTATGGAAGGCGTTCTGCCAAGCCCTGGTCCGAAGTCCTATGCCAGAAATTTTCTCACGCCAGAAAATAAGGAGAAAAAAAGAAGCCAGGAAAGTAGTTTTCCAACTCCAAAGCTAAAATTACTACAAATTTCTGAAGACAGCTTACAAGATTATAAGAAGCAGATTACAATTCAACAAGGCTGGTTTAAATTAGCAGATCTTACCATGAATGGTATCATAAATTGGAAACCACCCTGAAATAACTGTGGCTGCTTCACTGTAGAGCAGAGGATCAATATCTATGTACACTTTGCCAATGGCATCATTGGCACTGTAGGTATCATGATCAAGAACTGTGATCTGGAGAGGCTCATCTTGGAGCTCTTCATCATCTACCTGGAAAACAAATATTACCATGGAATCTGAGTGTTTCAAACAAGTGCAGGGAAACACTGCTGAAAAGCAAGTACAGAAGAGAAGAGAGTTAGTTATGAACAGTGACCTGACACAGATAAATCTGAACTTTCCTTTCCCAGGAGCTAAACAAAACGTTCACTTATTTTGATTTTATCCTTCAGAGACTGGTGAGATCCTAGAAACAGAGCTATCACTGGCTGAAGAACAAAAATGCAAGATTACAGGGATTATTAATTTACAATTCCACAATGTTTAAAGTCATACTCCCTAGACTGTCCACCGACCTCCACAATACATACTGTTAAATTTTTAAAAATACAAAGAAAATTCAAGATAAAATATCTCAGATGACTATTATACTCTGAAGATTATGGTGTTCTCACCACTGGCCAGTGGCTTAAAAGAAGATATTTTATACAGCCTGCATAAAATAAACTTCAGTAACTCTACATATGCAATTTCCTACAAAAATGCAATAATCCATCTACAGATAGCTCAACTATTTTCTGTTAGGACTAAGATAGACATTTAACAGCTTTTTGTGTGGAATGTCCCAAATCAAGAATTAGGTTTGCTAATGTAAGTGTTTGCAGAATTGTGATACTGCCTTAGAACACTGTAAATGAACCAGAACTACACCTTCAAGCATTTCAATAATTAATTTATTCTAAATATCATCCTCATTTTTTAAGTAGTAAAAAAAAGTAATAACAAAAAAGGAACTTGTAAACAGTTGTTCAGGGCATAATGTCAGAGGACATCACAAATTAGATCCTGGAAAGCAACGAGCAATTACAGGAAAATGCTGAGTGCCCTCATTATTACATAAGAATACAGGAAGAGAAAGTGTCCAACAATTGTAGTCCAAGCTCTTTAGTTTGTAATCTTCTCATAGGAATTTTCCATTTTCTCCTTTGACAAATGCATTATCTTTGCAACCAAAAAAAAAGACTTCAAACAGCAATTAACTTTCCTTGCTCAAAATTTAAATAACCCACAAGAATACCTGTACTCTGATATATATGCATTTATTTATACATACTTGGACTGATAACTGTACTAAAAGCCTAACCCTTGCTACTTTCCCCCCCACCTTCACTGCAGTATTCTCTTTTCTAATAGAGCAACATTTAAGTTGGATCCAAACCTGGCAAGTTTTTATCTTCACCAACATTCCTGAAAAGCCAACGAGACACCTTTAGCAAACAAGGTGTGACTGCAGCTAGGGTTGCTGAGAAGGCTTTGTGTGCATTTAGACACAATTACACTTCAGTGTTCAAATCTCATTTTCTGCCTGAAATGCAATTATTTCATTAAGGGCAGCTAAACCGGAGAGTTTACATAGATACAGGCAAACTCTTAAAAAAATACTTACTTCAAATTTGAACCACTCAGAATTCCACTGAGGATTAAGTGATTTGGGATACACGTCTGTCTTAAATGTTGTATTTCCAAATTTCACCTAAAAATACAAACATTCAATTATCAACAACAACTATTAATACAGAAATTTTGAAACTTGTTGAATTGACATGTGCAAATAATTTCAAATGCATATTTCAACACATCCTTTTCGCTGAGAATAGATTTTTAAATCAATTTATATAGAGCAGTATCCACCTACCAATGACATTTCCAACCAATCTCTCTCATACTATCTTACTACTAGAATTGTTTATTTTCTGCTTTAATAATTTGAGAAGCAAAAACGTCACTTATATTGGCTATTCAAAGGCACTTGGTATACTCTCCTTGCCTTTTATAAGGAAAAAGGTTGATAGTTTATGACCTATTACTCTTCTCTCTAGGATTTCTCCATCAGCTTCACAGACAATTGATAAAATAAACTTAAAAGCAAACTGGATTTGAGATATATGGAGAGAGGACTATTAAAAATTAAATGTTTTCCATACTTGTATAGCCTATTGCACCTTCAACCACATAACATTCTATTTCAGCAGTACCCATATGGTCTCCAGAGGGATCTATTTCAGGCTAAGCCCATTTGGGTTTTGTGTGGGTTTGTTTGCCTTTTTTTAAAAGTGAAACTGAATTTCTGTGATGATCCATACATCAAAAAAACCACAGAGCACCATGGAAGAGCCTTTATTTCACTGCAGCTTCCATTCCAAACCATTTACAAACACTTGCAGGTCTCTGAATGCTGCTTCCCAAAAAAATGAGCTCTTCACCTCATACCAAGTATCTGATGGTACTTACAAATACTCCAAGTTACATTTTTTAATTTATTCAAGATTCTTAAGGAGAACGATGAATGTGCTGATAGAAAAGAAATGCTGGAGTTAAGAGCTGTGTGGATTTTGCCAGCTGTGATCTTTTAAAAGTCTATGTGGATTTCGGAGACTAACTTTAGGCCTGAATTTGAAAACTGTGTAGTAATTCTTTTCACATTTTTGCTCAGGACAGTATTAAATAACCATACATTTCAATAATATGGTGATTATTTTGCACATATCCCAACTCTGAAGAGATTTTGCACTTGCTGAAGTTCAGTAAAGTGATGTTGGCACTGGCTCTAAGGGAGCTCCCAGTTAAACACCAGCTCTGGCTCCAGAAGCTGCCAAGATGCGAGAGTCCTGAGCTCCACCCAGCCTATTTTAACTTGTTATCTTGGGAGTAAATCAGTTCTCTTGGAGCCCCAGGCAGTTATAACTAAATTTCCCCAGTACTCCAGCTAGTTCATTAAAGCTTGTAGAGAGAATCAAGCACCACACTGCTGTCCACTGTGCAACGTTAAAAGCATATTTATGGAAGAAATTGTAAAAAAATACCCTGAGCTGGGACAAGGATCGTTGTGCTGGTGCACGTTTTGCATAACCTGAGCCAAGTAAGAGCTCTCAAGTTCCTTCTCGTTTTCTTTTCTAGTTCTAAGTTTATACTGCAATATTTAACAAAGAAATTTAAGGCTAGTGAACAACTAGAACCTTAACATCTGCTTTTCATTTTTGTTTAAGGAAAAACACTCTATAAAGGTTTTCAGCAATCTCATATAGAAAAATAAAACTCAATTCAAGCTCAATTTATTTTAAAATAAATCTCACCTGCTGTATTGCCTACTCCACACATGTAAAGGGTAGTTACTCCATACTGGTCCTAAGTTAACAATCCTAAAAGCAAGGCGCCCATCTGTGTATTTCTTTAGCCATATTTGTGCCAAAACACTCATGGAGCTGCACATTAACCCAGCTAAGCAAACTGACCTTGATTAAAATTTTTATTTTCTTTTTTTGCTATATTAGTATTTTACTAGATGAATTTCAAATATCTACTTTGCTACACGGATGGACAGTAGGGCTGGGAACAAGTAACCCACAGAAGAGGAGAGCTGTTTCTCCTAACACAGAACAAAAATAGGCCAAATGAAACCCAGCAAACTCTATTTCCTAGTCCTGTTTTCCCTGTCTCCTAGTAGCAAGCATCAGAGTTGGTGTAATTTTAAACAGGATTAATAGGCAGCCTACAGCAGAAGCTTTTATAAATTAAAAGCTGGCTGGTGAAACAGCTGGCAAAACGGTGAAACGCTAAGTTTCATGTAATGAAATAGAATGATGTACTATTTCAGCTCCATTGAAAAGCTGAAATACATCTACACCTTATTACCAGATTACTCTCCCATTAAGCAATGCCCTCAGAGTCTAATGCCAATCAAATTTTTAAGCACCAAATGAAATCAGGACTTATAGACCCCAAATTTATTTTGATATTAATATTCTGTTTTTCAGTATGTAGAGTCTTAGAAAGGCATTCTGTCTTCCTACCTTAATTCCAGTACTGTGCCAACCTCAATCACTACTTGTGGTACAAGACACATTTTCACAGCACACCATTTTTAAATAGCTCTGATTTTTTCTGAGAGTATGATTCCTGAGTCTCCGGAATGCTTCTGAAACGTTCTATGACATCCATACTATGTCATACATACAAACAACGAATCGAAAACCATCAGGATTATGTAACAGAAATAACAGAAATCAGAAAGGATGGGGTTGGAAGGGACCTGAAGGTCCATCTCATTCCAACGCCCCTGCCGTGGGCAGAGATGTCACCCACTGATCACACTGCTCAGAACCTTCAGTAATTCCCCTTCGTTTGCATTTCAGCTTAGTTCACAATCCCTTCCTGAGAAACACCTCCACGCTGCCTGTTAGCCACATGACTGTGAGGAAGGGTGAAGTGAGACAGCCCGGGTGCAATAAAGTGACTCCAACACGCAAACAATATTGAACATTTGTTGCCTAAAAGCCCCCTTAAAAATATTTTAGTGTTTCAAACGTTTTAAACAGAAACATGAACATTGGCCTTAAAAGTAAAGCCTGTATAACCACTGATATATTCAGCAATACAGCTGATTTAAAGATCCTTTTATCGCTTCTCCACGCTCCTTACAGCACGTCAGTGCAATCACAGCATCAATGAGGCTGGAAAAGCCCCTGAGATCACCGAGCCCAAGCCATGCCCACCGGCACAGCACCCACGGCACCGAGCGCCGCGGCCAGCCCTGCCTCAGCCCCTCCGGCACGGCGGCTGCCCCGCCTGCCGGCAGCCAGCTCCGCCGCCTGATCACCCTTTGCCCGAAGCAATTCCCTCCCCATGAACAAATGGGAAGCGCTGTCCCTGGCCCCGCCGCTCCTCCCGCAGCTCCGAGGCGCGGGCCCGGCAGGTGCTGCTGCCTCCTCCTCCTCCTCCTCCTCCTCCTCCTCCGCCCGGGCCCGCCGCGCCCGCCCCGCTCCCCCCGCCGCCAACCTCCACGAAGGCGTCGGTCAGGTCGCTGGCGCGGTCCATCACCGGCAAATGGCGCCCCGCCACGATCTTGACCTTCAGCTTCCCCGGCATCTTCTTCCCCCCGCCCGCCGCCCTCCTCCTCCTCCTCCCGCGGGCTGCAGGGACAGCGCGACCGCGCCTGTGCCATGGGCCGGCGGAGCGGCGCTGCGCATGCGCGGGGCTCCCCGCCACCGCCCCGCCCTCGGCCGGCGGGAGCGGGAAAGGAGCCGCGGAGCGGGAAAGGAGTCCCGGAGCCAGGAGTTAATGGTTGGGTGGAAGGGAATTGTGGAGATCGCCCAGCGCAGCCCCCTGCCTAGGCCGGGCCACCCAGGGCAGGTGACACAGGAGCGCGCTCCCGTGGGTTTGGGATGGCTCCAGAGAGACTCCGTGCCCACCTGGGCTCTGCCACCTTCACTGTACAGAAGTGCTTGCCCACGGTGAGATTAAACTTGTTGTGTTTCAGTTTATAGCTATTGCTCCTTGTTCTGTCACTGGGCACCACTGAAAAGAGTGTGGAACCGTCCTCTTGGTACATCCTTTGAGATATTTATATGCATTAATGAGATCCCCTCTCAATCTCCCCGGAATAAACAGGCCCAGCTCCCACAGTCCCTTCTCACTAGAGATGCTCCACACCTCTTGTCTTTGCTCCCCTCCGCCGGGCGCTCTGCGGCAGCTCCGAGGAGCTGAGAGCTCCTGAGGAGCCGGGCACAGCACTGCGGCTGTGGCCTCGCCAGGGCCGAGTACGGCACGGTCGCTTCCCTTGAATAGCCAGGATAGCACTGTCCCTCCCGGCTGCAGGGACACACTGCCGGCTCGTGGTCAGCTTGTCACCGCCAGCACTCCCCGGTGCTGCCCCTAACCCTGCCCTGCCGCTGGCCACCGCAGCCCATGCCGGTGTTCGGGGCAGTCCCTGCCCGCCCCGGCCCCCAGCCCGTGCCGGTGTTCGGGGCAGTCCCTGCCCGCCCCGGCCCCCAGCCCGTGCCGGTGTTCGGGGCAGTCCCTGCCCGCCCCGGCCCCCAGCCCGTGCCGGTGTTCGGGGCAGTCCCTGCCCGCCCCGGCCCCCAGCCCTGCCCTCACTGCCGCCCCACGGCCCTGCCAGCCTCCAACATGGCGCCCGCCGCCTCGCGCCGCCGCCGCTAGAAGTCGAGCGCCGACTCCTCGATGGGTTCGGCGGTGCGGCGCTGCCCTGGGCGGCCCGAGCGCCGAGTCATCGCTGCCCCGGAGGTACGGTGCCGGCGGCGGCGGGGCGGGCCGGGATGGCAGACCGGGATCACCGACCGGGATCACCGACCGGGATGGCAGCCCGCAGCCCGGCTGCTGTCCCTCGGATGCTCTGCCTTCGCCAGGAAGGGGCTGGCGCCATGAATCCCGGCTCCAAGGAGCCCGGAGCACACCTGCATCCCCAGGCACTGGGGGGAGTGTCCCGCAAAGGGTGTAAATCCACCACCGCCACCTCCCTCCCTGGGTCTGGCTTTGTTTTCTTAATCGAAAGACAAATATTTACAGTATTTGAAGGATTATGGATAGATTAACCGGAATTTAGTCCTCAGCAATAGGATTTTCTGTGGTTCTTGCCGCCAGGTTGTGGTTTGATGCCTGAACAAGCCCTTTGTTGGGGCGGCAGCGCTGGGGAGCTCGGGGCGCAGCAAGGAGCAGGTCAGGAGGTGATCGGGTGTGTCCTGTGGTGGGTGATGGACCAGGCTGGGGGACATCCTGCGGGATGTGCGCTGTGCTGCCGCTGGGGTCAGCAGCAGCGACGTGAAAGAGCCCTTGTGTTTTGGTTAAGCACTCGCCAGGTGTTGAGCCAAATAGTAGATCTGCTGGGATTATTTCCCCCTCTTTCTAATCTTACAAAAAGACTAAATAATGTTGCAGGCTGGAATGTGATACTCCAGACAAGCCATGTGACTGGGATGCAGCAGTGTGGTACAGGGAATTAAGGCACAGAGGACCTTTGGCTGGCTGTCCTCGGGCTACCTGCAGTTAGTCCCACCAACTCAGCACTTCCTCTCTTGGGCTTGTTTGGAAGTTACCCTTGGAAAAATCCATACTGTTGCTAGTATTCTTCATATCCAAGTAAATTATAAACAGGCTAAGTGCTTGTTTTTAACTCATCCATCCTTGTTTAAGTGGAATACTGTAATGAGGCTGACCCAGCAGCAAGGGACCTGGGGGTGCTGGTTGACAGCAGCTGGACACAAGCCAGCTGTGCCCACCTGGGCAAGAGGCCAATGGCATCTGACCTGGATCAGGGATAGTGTGGCCAGCTGGACCAGAGCAGCGACTGTCCCCCTGTACCTGGCACTGGAGAGGCCTCACCATAAACCTGGCTTTTGGTTTTGGGCTCCTCACAACAAGAAGGACATTGAGGGGCTGGGGTGTGTCCAGAGAAGGAAACAGCTTGGACAGAGTTGGGAGCACAAGCCTGGTGAGGAGCAGCTGGGGGAGCTGGGGATGTTTAACCAGGAGGAGAAGAGGCTCAGGGGGACCTTCTTACTCTCCACAACTCCTGACAGGAGGGGGCAGCCAGGTCGGGGTCAGGCTCTGTTCCCAGGGAACAGGGACAGAGGACAAGAGGAAACATCCTCAGGCTGTGCCAGGGGAGGTTCAGGTTGGGCATCAAGAATTTCTTCATGGGCTATCAAGCATTGGAAAGGACTGCCCAGGGAGGTGATGGAGTCCCCATCCCTGGAGGTGTCTGAGAAATGGCTGGAGGTGGCACTCAGTGCTCTGGTCTAGTTGGCAAGGTGGTGATGGGTCAAAGGTTGGACTTGATCTTGGAGGGCTTTCCCAACCTAAATGATTCTGTGATTCTGAGACTGCTCCTAGGATAGCTGTGAACAGCAAGGACACAGGAAGGAAATGAGAAGCAGAAAACATGCTATTAGTGTTAAAGGTTTAGACCTTAGTTTAGACCAGAAATGAGCTTTTTGAGTGGAATCTCCTGATCTCACCTACTTAAATGTTGTTTTGGCTCACATAATCAGTTATAGAGCATATGAACTGAAAAGTGTGAGGTAGCAATACATCAAATACATTGTAGATGTTTTAGGGCATTTGGGCTGTGGCAGCAAAGTAAACCAGGATTAAACAACCCACCAGAACTGTGTGTGGTGTGCGTGGTGTGTCCTCAGCACTGCTTCACCCTAAACATGGGGCCATTGATCTGCTACACTGCCTGTGAACACAACCATTCTTAACTTCCCTGTTACAGTAAAAAACTACCAGCAGATGGGACTACAAAAATCCCCAAACATTCCCTGGTGTCCATGTTAGATACAGCATTGTTTGGCATTTATGAATTTCTGGCACACTGCTTTAGAGCCCAAGATTCAGGGAATGTAAAGTAAGTTCTGGACTTCAAACAAGTAAAACCAACATGAAAGTAATCTGTCCTGTGTTCATTATTTCTGACAAAACTTCTGTTGATTTCCTGCTTTTGCTAACTAGCTTTACGAATGTTGTCTAGTGAACATCTCCATCTCTCTGGAATAAAGAAATACAGGGATTAATGCAATGCATATTTCTTTCTCAAAGATTTCTGAGGATCCAGCTTGTTCCATGGAACATTCCAGCAGTCAAAGGACTGGAAATCGGAAAACACCTGTTTTGGGGAGCCAGTTCCAATCTGGCTTTTAGGCACTTGGAAAGATGAATTAGATATGACTTAATGCATTAAGAAACCTGCTTGGTGTATTAGACCTGCCTTGGGGCTGAGGGTTTTCTATGCTGGCAGAAAGAGGTCTGTCTTTCCATAAAGTAGCATGTTACTTCACACATTTCCTGCCAATAGCATTTCAGTTCTCTGTGGCCAGCAGGGACTTGTGAAAGGTAGCAGGGACTCAGCTGAAAGTATGCTCAGACCCCTCAAATTTATAAACTACTTGAGGCTTCCAAAATAGCATTAAACTGCCATCAGTTTTAGGCAAGTCTAATGGATATACTGGAAACTAAAGCTACAGTATGTACTTGCTCAGTAATATGCATGCCAGAACTCCACAGAAAATACTGAAAGGTGTATTTTTATCATAAGGGAAAAAAAATCTAATATCTGGTTGTGCACTTCAGTATCCTCTTTGTTTCTCTTGAGTTTTTTTCCTTTCTGCTCAGATGTGATGTTTTACTAAGCCATGACAATAGAAGTTCTGTTTCAGCAAGGTAACAACTGTGATATGCTTAAAGAACAGCATTATCTTACTTGAGCAGCTGTTGTTATGCATTAAATGGCACTGTAACTCAAATAAACAACTCAGAAAATTGCTAATCACAACATTAAAGGTATCTTGGGTGGAACAGTGAGCATCAGAAAAATAGGAGAGTTTTGTGTGGGAGATTTTGCCACGTTAATGTAAAGATCCATGTGTCCCATCTTTTTCAGTTTTGAAGTATGATGGAGAGAGAGTTTGTCACAGACATGCATATTGAACCCTTGCTTTGGAAACTGATACTTCAAAGATAAGGTTTTCCTTGTAATTTCAGTCTGCTGACCCATCACTTCAGGGTAGGTGTCAATTATATTGGTTTACCAGCCTTCAAGATAGAGATTAGAAGGTGGTGGTCTAGGTTTTCCTCAGGTTACAGCATGGCCTGGGATGTGGTAGGTTGTCTCTTATCCACAGGGAAAAGTGCTTTTGGATTATACTGCCTTGAGGTGATTTAAACAGAAATGAATGAAAAACTTTTTTGAGGGGTTTTAGTTTATTGAAACACAGAAAAAAATGGTTTTTATCTCTGGTTCACAGAAGATGCTGGCTCCATTTCCACTGCAGTTACTTTCATAAGTAGTCTTTGAAACAGGAATCTTTCAGCTGTCATCAACACAGGAAACTGCAGTGTCAGATTTTGGCTTCTGGAAAAATCCCTGTATTTCTCTGTAGAACTAACCACACATTTCAAATCAATCTGGCTTAAATCTGCTGGACAGCAATCCAAAAATATTTTTAATAATGCTCACAGGGTTCTTCATCCAGAGTGATCCTTAGTAAAGGACCCCTGCATCCCAGAAAAAACCCAAACGTCCTTCTGCTCGCTATGTGCTGTGCTGTGTGCCCACTGCAAGGATTGAGATAAGGGCAAAATCCCAGTCACTGCTGTTTATGATTGCCTATATGTATCTGACTGACATTGCAATCCTAATCCCTCTCTTTAGATTAAAAGATGGTGCAAAATCCTGTCTCAATATAATCAGTAAATGAAATGAAGAGATGGGGTTTGTTATGAGCAGGGCTTCATAACTGAGGCTCCTGATTGCCACTGGAGGAGCTCACTGTGGTTAGAGTGTTTAAACACAAGATTAGAGTAATATTAATGTCTGTTACTATTTACTCCAACAAAATCCTAACAGGTGTGATAAGGGAAGGATGGAAGCCTGAGCAGGAGCAATTCAAAGTTGAAATATGACTCTCAATTATCATTACCCTAACATTACCCTAATTCCACATCCATATGTCTTTTAACTATTCCATAATACGTATGAAAAAATCTTATCCAATGAACTCTAATTTCAATAATATTCAAAGTAATATTCCCATGAAGATCTAGTGAATTGAATGAAACCTCGTTGTCCTTCAAGGAAAAAAAAGAAGCCAAGAATTATTCTCTAGGCTTACATTGAGAGGGTAAAATTAAAGTACATGTGTCATAATCCTAAAATTACATTTCTGACTTTTTTATGTTCATTGTTTCCTGTGTATCAAATGAAAGTATTTCCTTTGATACATGAAAATGAGATCTCAACACTTTTTATTCTCCTGAAAGTGACACCTTTCCAAGAGTCTACTCATGTCAATCTTCTGTGGACTTCAGCAGTTTGGGGTTTGGTCCATATCAAGCTGTTTGTAAAAGCAGAGAGCCATCAAAACCAAAACAATTATAATTCCATTTCATTATCCTGTTGCTGTCTGAAGGTCTCAATTTCCATCTAGACTTGAAAGCAATTGGATAAAATAAATATTCACTGACACAGGAATGAATGCAATTGCCTACAGGGGGAATCAAACAGCTGGATCTGATGCCACAGTCTCAGACAGTAATTGGATATAATTTCTTTCTCACAGTTCTGTGAGGAAAATTACATTGCATATGACTTGGTGCTTTTTATGAGTGGCAATGGCATAATTGGGCTATCAGTTCACAGAGACTGCAGCAGAACCCGTGAGCACATGCTGTAGCAAAGATATTGAGTTACAAGCAGTAGAATAATAATAGCTACTTAGAGTCCTCCCCATGTACAAAGCCCTGGTTAATTAGTCAATACCTAGTAAATAATTTAATTAAATGTAGTTGTCAGCAGCAGTATTTATAGCATAAAAAAATAGTCCTTCACACTTTCAGAAGTTCTGCCTTTTTTCCTTTTAAGGGTTGAAACAAATGAGATATTTAACTGTGTCAGTTATATGTAGTACACTTCCACAGTTATTACAACAGTTATATTTGCTGGTTATGTTTGTTATGTTATGTTATGTTATGTTATGTTATGTTATATGTTATGTTTGTTATGTTATGTTATGTTATGTTATGTTATGTTATGTTATGTTATGTTACATTATGTTGGTATTTTCCTTCTTCTTTTCTGAATGTAGTAAATAGATCATTTATTCAGGTGCCATGCCACAACATGGACATAATAATGAATGCATCTATTTCTGTATTGAAATTGCTGTCAAGATCAAAGGTGATGATCCTGAAATTTTGATGCAGGTTAACACTTATTAATGCCATTGTCCTTGCATGTCTCATCAGCAATTATGGCACAGGCAGCAAGAGCATCTAAGTGCTGCTCCATAGGCCAGTTTGTGCTGCCAAGGAGGTTATTTCAACCCCAGAAACTGCATAAACTATCTATAGAATAGTCTTCAAGGTCCTTCACAAGACATGCAAGTTATTTGCTCATGCATTAAAGACATTAAACTGGATTATGATCAAAGCAATAAATCTTTGTATTCTAAAACACGGAGTGAATGCAGTTCGTAATAACCATGTGATGCTTTTGCTTCTTGGGTTCCATTTGAAATGGATATGGTGACGTGAGGTATTAAATGTTAAAGTTTTAAATATATAAAAAATGAAACTCATTAACAAAGCAAACTGCTGAGCTTTGGTTTGGGCAGCATGTAGTGCGTCACATCCAGCTTTGGGCAAAAGTGGAATTCAAGCTTGTGTCTACACAGTGACACCTATTTGTTGTCAAAACCTGTGATACAGAGGGGTTGTGCCAAACCAAAGGAGTCTGAAGAGGCTCAGGATCTGAATTCTGAGTCTTCTTATCCATGGCTGGTGGGTTAATGGAACAAGATGAATAATTCTAACTAAGCAAATAGTTTTTACACCTATCTTTGTTCCTGAATGCATTCCCATCTGAGGTCAGAGTGAAATATCCATTCACAGAGAAAGCAGAAAAGTTCAAGGACTGCAGGATAACCTCACAAACCTTTTAAAAACTCTTAATTGATATATAGCTGTGGATCCATGTGACTGAATTGTGTACAGTGATGAAAGAAGATAGATGCTCTTGGTACTGATCATTCCTTATTATCCAACGGGAATTAATCCAGTTCACTCTCTTGATTATTAGCCATTTGAACAAACTACTTACCACCTTAATTCTCCAGTACAAACTCTGGTCCAGTAAAAGCTGGCAAAGGAGTAGTTATTTGAGTACTGTCTTAATTCCCTCCTGGCAGAGCTATGTCCAATGCTGCATTTGACCTGTTAACAGCAATTTATGGGGCTTTGCAAAGGGGAGGACAATGTCTTCAGACTGCCTTCAAAGCACAAAAATTCTCATTTGTCAGGCCTGTGCTGTCTTTCTCTGCTTTTATGTACAGAAGAATTATGATCCTCACCTTGGACTTTCTTGATAGCAGCTGAGGGAGGTGCAGCTTTGATTTTCTTAGCCAAGATTGTTATGAACAGCATGATTTGAGCAACACATGCTAAATTAATTGCTTAATTATACAGAAGAGTTCTGCAAAATGACTCTGCATCTTCCTAGCACCAAAGCATCTAGCAGCTGGGAAAATTCTACCCAAATTAAAAATAAACTAATATTTAACACAAAATAAGGAGACACGCTACTGTATTTTAAGGAGTCACAAAAAATTCCTCTCTGCAGTAGCTGAGAGGAGTATTCATGTACACAAGTATAGGATTGCCATCCCATAAGAGCTGTATCCTCCAGTTTAGGCTCTTGGAGTAAGAAAGATCTCTACTATCTTGCTGTTATTAATATAAGGACTAAGAACAGACCATCCTGGGCTAATTTTAGCAGTCTGAAAAAGGCAAGGAGAAATAAAAATATTCCTGCACATCCATCCTCATTTTTGAACACGTTCACTAAATTTGTGCCACGATTTTACACTCCCAGCCTTGAATATCTCACAGATGACTTTCAGTAGTTTGAAAACCTCCTGGGCCTCCTGATTTTATTGCTGTGAGTGCTGAACCCTCCAGTGAAGAAATTTATATCATCAGTTTGCAAAGGGCAACCATTTCAAGAATTTGTTGCAAAGCATGGCTGTGATCTGTGTGAAGGGCTAATTCTAAATCCAAAGGGTTAACTGCTATCCACCTGGAGTTTCCTATTTTATCCTTGGCCTTCCTTTCCAGTGATTTTCCATTTATGCCAGAGATTATCTCAAGGCACTATGTTTCAGTGCCTTAAATCAATAGATTAACCACTTCATCAGCCTTCACTTCATTTTGGAGGATTGTTTTGCAATTAAGACAGATCTAATATTATTTTAACCTTCTTTTTGTTTGCATGTGTGGGGAAACAGCTTGATAGCACGTTTCAAGTTTTAAAAAGCACAAACTGTCTCAGATAACATTTGAAACATTTTTCTTGTATATCTGCCATGTACCATCTTGCTTAATAAACACATGCATGTTTTGGTTTTGATTTTTAGGTATCTCTGAGCTAAGACAACATGTGAGCTATCAGAATAGCTGAGTTGTACTGCAGATAGATTTGAATTTATTTGAATGTAATAAATTCAATTTAATGGTAATTAATATTAATTTAATATTCATTAATTTAATTTTAATTTAATTCATTTATTTGAATTTGATATATTTGAATTTAACAGTCATGGACTGTGCTATTCCTCTGAGCCAGGAATTCCTAGCGTGGTGCCTTAGACACATGAGGGCATGAGTGAGAAGTGAGAGGCAAAAATCTTTGGGATTGATGCTGCCAAGGTGGAGAACCAGTAGGAAAGTGTGGAAAGGATGATGACAGTCCCTGCCATTTTAGATATTTGCCTGTCCTTTGTAATTCCCATCTTCCCAGCTTTTTTTGCTCATCAGGGATGGTTAGATAAGCATAAAAATGGTTTCCATGGACACTTTTTGTTATCTGCTCGCAGCAGAGAAGTAACAGCTCAGTCTTTGACGTGCAGCCTTTGCAGCTCTGGTCTTTCCCAGTCTCTAAGTGAGGCTGTGTTGTCAGAGCAGGCTGTTGGAGAAGTTGTATTTCAAACCTCTCTGTGATACTGAGTGGCTCCCAGAGGAAAGGGAACCTTCAGCTCATAAACCAGATATGTGTCACAGCTTCACTTTCTGTTTGTGGTGGTAGAATTTTTTTTCACACAGCCACTGAAAATGACTTGGTTATGCAGTAAAATGCAATCCTCACTCACAGCTTTGTTAACTGGTGGTATCTAGCTAAAAAGTAATCTGGAAAAAGAATAATTCTGTTATAACCACAAGGTCAGATGCAAAGAAGTACAGAAACTCCTAACTAGGGGTGAGCTGGATGTACACTGGGTTATGTCTCTCTGCATAACCCTCCTCACTCTGAATTGCAATGACTGAAAATAGTGGGATGCTGAATTTAAAATACATCTCCAGCATTCCTGGGAATGTCTGGTATTCCTTACAGATATTATACTACCCCAGCATTAAGAAGCCTGCTATTTTTGATCTGGTCTCAAAGAGGACAGAGTGATTAGGATTCTTGAGATTTAATCATGGTGGTTGTTTGGGTTTTGGTTGGTTTCGGGTTTTTTGGTTGGTTGGTTTTGGTTGTTTTTTTTTAAATTTGTTTGGTTTTGTTTGGTTTGGGTTTTATTGGGGTTTTTTTGTTTGTTTTTTTAATTATGAGACATTTCTTGTCCAAATTGCTCATGTTTGAAGGCTGTTTTAGGACCTCCATGCATGATTAGAAATTTCCAGCTAGAACTCCAGTGCCTGATTTATTTTTTACACACTAATGTTGTTTGATAGCCTAAAGTGTATTTCCCCTTCAGGATACATTGTTGCAGAAATGTGATGAGTGGTTCTGTGCACACACAGCTCTTCTGGTACTGGGTGGAACCAGCCAAGCTAGAGACTTCTCTTACAAGAGGATGGGAGTCTCCATGTACCTTATTATGTTATTATCTTTTATCCATATTTGCTTTGTGTTTTTCTTTTTCTTTTGTTTTTTAATGTGTGAGACCAGAACTGGACATGGTGTCTCAGATGAGGTTTCAGCAGTGTTTATACTCCAGCTCCCCTGTAGCTCTGGATTTGCAGGTAGTCCCTGCTGTGAGTGCTTTCCCTGACACATCCTTGGATTCCTTCTGCCTTTTGGACAAGAGTGCTAGTGGAACAGGCAAGTTTATAAAAACACAGCAATGCCCATTCAGAGTGCAATTACAAAAGCAGAGGTAGAGAAACTAAGACCCAGTCTATGTGTTCCACACATGCAGGACCAGTTGATGCACAGCTGGGCTTGTGCATGAGAAAACCACTGGGAATTATCCCTCTGGGGACCTGGATTTGCTCAGCAGCCCCTGAAGGGCTGGGGAGCTCATTTAGGAGCAGAAAGGCTCAGTGGCAGAACTCTGTTTCCCTCAGATCTCCACGCCAACATGCAGCAGCACTTGCTCTGAATACTCAATGTAGGAGAAGTTCTAATTCTTACAGAGCACCAAACCAGGAAATTTAAAACATACTGAAGATGGATAAATGAATGTTTTAGCATCCTTTTGAATATACACACAATGCAATGGGTTGTTCTCACAGCGAATTTCTGCAGGGGTGTGTTTGCAGGCCCTGTGGCTTTCCACCACAGACACCAAAAATAATCTGATGGCAGATGATATCAGTGATCCACTGTTCTATTACCAGCTGTATCCAAGAAGCAGAGGCTTCCAAAAGCAGCTGAACATATTTTAATATTCCCTAAAAATATACAGTGTGCAATAAAAAAGTTCGGGAAAAAAATTCCCTCCTGACTTTTGGCAATTTAGTTTATACAATATGAGAATGAGATTTAATCAGCCTTATCTTAATTATTCTTAACTTGGTATGTGCAGTAACTGCAGGTATTACTAACAGCTATAAAATTATTCAGCCACAAAATTTACCTAAACTGCCCAAAGCACTATTTTCTACATGCCTATCTCAGTTAAAAATGCCTTTCTTTAATTTATTCTAAATTCATTGGACATGAATTTGATTGCATGAATTCCCTGCTTTGCTGATAAGGGTCATAGAACTAATGATTAGTTTTTGGAAAAGGTTTCCATAGGCTATGTCTGTGGAAAGAGCTTACCTTTTTTTTTTAAATGCCTGTGCTGCTTTCACTCACCTTGTGCTCACACAGAACATCTTTTCCTAATGTGAAACTGGAATTACCTTTGGGGCTTTGTAAAATTGGGTCATAGACGTGAGAAGTGCTTCTCCATGGCTGCTTCTGTGCCTATTTCAGCTGCTTCTTGAGCTTCAAGCCTAAGCTTCTCCAGCAAGCAGCTTTTCTATCACCCCTCCCTCCCAATTAAGGTTGTGTTTCCCAATACAGTATTCAAAAAACCCAAACCCTGCACTAATTACATTTCATTTTCTAACCTTTTTCTGATCTTGTTTATGCTTTCAGTGACTGCATCAAAAGTGTGCTTTGTTCTTGTATTTGTGTTCTGCTCTGTGATCCTTCCCATATGAAATTCAGATTTTGCCAGGCTCTTTTGACCATGTAAAACCTCTTACTTGTGATCTTTTCTTTCCAAGAGAAGCCTCACTTTTATATTTATGAAAACATTGAGTGAATTATGAGGATCAAATTTGAACAGCTTGCTGAGGAAAGAATGCTGAAAAACACCACAAAGATAAAAAGGGCAAGTTAAAATGCACCAGAGAAGAGCAAAAACCCAGAATATTTCTGGAAGTAATTAAGGAATTTACTTTATAAAGGAGCAAGCAAGGGAGATGTTATTATAGGGAAAATAGTTTTGGCCAGAGGTTTGTGTTCTGGCATCAATTTTCTTGGTGGAAAAGTTTTCCTTCATGGTGGAGGAAATGTAAATCAATGATTGAGAGAAAGTGAACTACAAATAAGCTGTGACCTTAAATTCATCAAGGGGATTTTAAAGGTGATTCCTTTCTTTTTTTTAGTAGATTCTGAAGGTTCCTTCATCACAGTGTGGTGCTGCCTTGTAAGAAAGGATCTTATTGAGGCAGTGGCAGAGCTGGTTTGGGGATATTTTAAGGATCACACAGAAGCTGACCTTGAGCCAATGACTTTATGCAAGTTAGCTAAGCAAAGGGAGACAATGATCTATTGAACTAGAAGTGATTGTCCCAGAGCTGCTACCTCATGAGTTCCACTTGTCCACCATCAAGGGTGTCTGCAAGCAGCATTGCAGGTTTTTATAGGAATATGTAAATCTGGGCAATTAATCCATGAGGGGATGGTGTGAGTCAATTCACCCTTGTAACATTCCTTCAGTATTCCTGCTTTTGTGCACTTGGGGGGTTTTACCACTTGGAGCTTCCTGTTCCCAAAGACAGTGGGAAACAAACACTTGTAAAGGTAAGCAGAGAGGTCAGTGTTCATTGAAAGGTTTTGGAAGCACTTTTGTCATTTAGTCATGGTAAAAAGACCAGCAGACAGCTTTTAGCCTTTCTCTTGGTCATACATTTTTATGATATGATCAATAACTACATGTTAATGGCTTCCCACTGTTGCTTTCCACTGTAAGTAGTTGCTGGCAGAAGGATTATTTCCTGTTTAAAAAAAATAAAACCAAAGAAAACAGGAGGAAAGATGATTATCAGGAAAGCAATTAGAATGTAAAACACTTCTAGAGAAACTAAAAACAAATCTCTCAAGTTCCCTACTTTTTTGCATTATAATGACTTGTAGAAGACATTCAGAAAAGCTGCTGACTGGTGCTTTGCTCCCTCTTAGCATTCCTTTAATGGTGCAGATTAAATAAATACATGGCTGCAAAGCATGAGCAAGTGGTTTTTTAAATTATTATGGGTTAGAAGAGGGAGTTGGATTAGAAAAAGTCATTCCTCTGAGAAGTAATACCTCCAAAATAACCTTACAATGAAAAATAAAAACCAAACAAAACCAAATAAACAAAAAAACAAGTGGAAACCAAGCAATACAGAACAAGAAAGGGTCTTAATTAGCAGAGCTGGCTGACATGCTGTTCTTTAAAAGTTAAAGATGTACATCAGTGGGAGATAAGATATCAAATATCAGTAGGGAGAGCAGCAGGAAACTTTTTCCACTGGATGAAAGGGATAAAAAGAAGAAAAACAAGTCTCGGTTTCAGGAACAGCTGACTAAGCTCCTGACATACTCGAAATACAGCCAATTGTAACAAATACCAGGGAAAACAGTATCTTCTAAACAAAAATTCTTTGAAACTCAAAATCTGGATAAAAATGTAACAATTAGAACAACATTGAGGCAAAAGATACACAGATCACAAAGAAACAAAATGCTGCAGCTGCAATTGCTTGCACAAGGTTTTCTCTGTGCTCTGGGTGAGCCTCAGCCTTCAAGGATTTCGGGCAGGGAGGCCCAGCTGACATAGAAATGCAAAATTCCAGGCAGTGAGGAAGGATCGGAGGCATGGCTCCACACCTCTGGTGCTTTGCTTTTCACATGGTAAAAGCTTGGTGGACTCCAACAGACACAAACCTTTCTGGTATGTCACAACTTCAAATGCCAAGACTGCAGAGCTGGAGCTGCTGCCCTATCCAAAATATTTTAAGGGAAGATGAGAAAGAAACAGAATCTAGGAAAGCTAGTAACGATGAAGAATATGTGTTTGCTTGCACTGCAGTGAGGCTTCCAGTTCTCTTCCAAGGTGTTTTGATAAAAGTTAAACTCTGAATTTCACTTGTGCTGGGAGCCCCTGGTAAGACACGATGTTCTGGTAGCAGTTCTTGATACCTTTCTCCTTGATTACCCCCCTGATTGCATAATGCTCCTTGTCCAAGCTGGCAGGAGCCAGGGAAGCAATTCTCCTCCCCTGCAGTCCTCTGTGCTTCCTGAGGCTGCTGAACTCCATAACCCTATGGAAGGGAAGATAGAGAATTGGGCAAAGTTTGGCCCTTTACCTTTGGTAGTGTTGCTATAATTTTATTATATTTCATTTATTTTCCATTGTATTATTGTTTTACTTTCCCAAGAGGAATACAAAGCTTTATTATCCTTAAACCTGAAACATAATTTAACTAATGTTCCAAGTTGTCCCTTAAAAAAAATATAAATGAAGCTGACTAATTTAGTAATTTTCTATGCTTAGCAACAGTTGCAAAAAGACAAGTCTGTAAGATATTTACAGCCTATGATTAAATATCAGGCTGTTCTGAGCTGTTCTTCTCTTGTGCCCACGATACTTCTTTTGCCAGCCCCCTGAGAATCAACGCCTCAGGAGTAAATAAAACATCTAGGGTGAATAATGAAATAATGCTGAAAACAACAACAATAATAATAATTTCTAGGGCTTTCCAAAGCAGCCTGAGATGATGACCTACAGATTGTAGGTTCCACCTGTGTAGTAATTCCCAATTATGGGATCTAAAACTATCTTTGGGATTTAAAGACCTAGTGAAATTCTAAAGTTGCTCCCTTTAGAGTCATTAAGAGAGGGCAGACAGACACAAAATCTGGTCACATGAACCTTAGTTCTGTAGAAAATGGGCTATGAACAAGTTTGTAAGGCCTAAAGGAAAGGTGCACACAGGGGCACCAAGAGAACATCCAGTTTGGAGCCTACTGGACACACAGGCCTCAGCACAAAAGCTGGAATGCCCATGAAAAGGATGTTGTGGTGTTGCCACAGAGTTCTCCTGGTCATCTGTCTATTTAATGTAAAGGAACTGGCCATAAGCACAGGAATGGAGTGAAACTTTCGCATAATTCTGGTTTTTTTTGGTCCTTGACTTCTTGCAACTACCAAGAAAGTAGCTGGGAATGGTGTTTTGGTGAGGAAGACCTGTGAGGGAGTTCAGTAATTTCTTCTCATTGACACAGAATTGACACAGAATTGCAACCATTTCCTGCTCTTTCCTTCCCCTTCTGTTTCTCATCTCCCTCTTTGAGATCCTTCTTTGCCTTTCACAGAATCACAGAATGGTTGGGCTTGGAAGACACTTCTGGATATTCTATGGTCCAAGCTCTCTGCTCACCTGGAGCAGGTTGTACAGGATCAAGTCCAGGTGAGTTTGGAATATTTCAGAGAAGGACACCCCAAGGCCTCTCTGGGCAGCCTGTCCAGTGCTCTGTCACCTTCCAAGTAAAGTTTTCCCTCACCTTCTGATGGATCTTCCTGTGTTTTAGTTTGTGCCCATTGCACAACATTTGAGCCCATCTGCTCTCAGTCCCTCAAGATAATTCTCTACACATTTTTTAATTGTTTTAATTTAGTTCAGCAATTTCCTCCCTGCCCCCCTTTATACTGTAAAATTGATTAGAGGATTCACTAGAGAATACAGAATGACATGCTGATAGTACCTTAGAAAGATGAAAAAGTATTCTAGGCTTCTTTTACATCTTGCATGACATTTAAAAGTATATTTGATATTGTCTCTTTCATAAATTGTGTTTTAAATTGCTGATGTTTATAACCTTCCTTCATAGCAGGATGTTTCGTTAATCAATAAAATGTTAGAAAGGCATAAATTTCTAGAAGGTACAAAAGCCATTGAACTCCTACTCCTGTGTTGCTGCAGGTGAATTTATTCTTGCATGCAAGAGATCTTAAATCTGCCAAGGTAGACTCTTTTTGGGTACTTACACAATATGTGTACTTGTTGCCCTTGAGAAAAACACCAGGATGTGGTAAATCGTTGGACACATGTAGGGTTCAAGTTCAGTCATGGATCAGTCAACTTGTAACTACTCTTCAATTACTAAAATACTCTTTGTCTATTAAAATGAATGCAGGCACTGGCCTTAGTTGTGATTTTGTGTTGCTTGATTTTGTCTCTATTTGTGTACAGGTATTTTTTGAGTAGTGTAACTAGTGTGAAGATTTTTTCCCTCTTTCTTTTTACTCAGTGGCTACAATGTTTTATAAATAGCCCTGAACAAATATACAGCATGGAGAAAATGGAGAAACTGCAGAATTCCTTGCTATAACCTATAATTGTGTCAAGCAACTTGCACAAGAGAGGAGTTTTTACTATTTCAACAACATACCAAGGAGTATCCATCTTCAAGAAATGTCCAAACTGTCAAGAGTTTTATAAAATAATCTATTTCAAGCTCATCTTCTCCAAGATTAAAACAAAATCTGTTTACAGAGTACAATAAACATGACAGAACGATCAACTTTGTGTGTCAAGAGTTGCTGCTGGTAAATCAATATGGATGCTAGGCCAGCAGGCACTTTAAAAATCAATAATATAAATAAATATATAAGAGCTGACTTACAGTTTTACACCGTGTGTACAGAGACGTGATTCATCTTGACACAAATAAAACACGTGGGATAATGAACAGAAATGCCATGCTTGAATGCACTGAAGAAATCCTGTGATCAAAGGACACGACTGGAAGTCAAAAAAATTATGACCAAGCCCACTGTCTGACTGGTCTAACGGCAGATTTAACCTTCTGGTGACTCAGGCTTTTTATCTGGGAGATTAGGATAATATGAAGTATTTTGAAACTCTACTATGCGGAATGTTATTAAAATTAATTATGGCTAGAAGGGGTGCCATTTCTAGTCACATTTATGCAATGAGTCCTTCTGAAGCAATTACTGAATTACTGGCTTTGGAAAGCAGCCAGGTGAACTGCACCTGGGAAGTTAAAACTGGTTCTGATCCTGATGTTGCTGTTTATGCCTTTCCCTTTTTTTTTTTCTAAGAGCTCATAAAGCGGCCAGCACTGACATAAAGGCAAGGTGAAAAGTGTAGGAATAAATAAAATGGCACAAGCTGGTTCCTGATTAGCAGAAAAGGGAAAGAGAATGGCAGAACAAGGAGGATAAGCAGGTCAGACAGGATGCCTGCTAGACAGCACAGGCCTGGGAGAGAAGCAAAACATTCCATTTTCTTCAGTTTGTTGTTTTGGATATTTCTGGCCAGCCCAGGAAGGACTTTAGTTTGGTGTGTACCTGCAAACATATCAAGCATTAAGAGAAAACACTTTTTTTTGGGTTTGATTTGGACACAGCAAATATTTGCAGGAAACAAAAGGCAAAAAGGGAAGGAAATGGGATGAGTAGCTAAGAGTAACTTTCATGGAACTGTTTAAAAACAGGAATTAAGAATTCCCCATGGACCACGAGGACAAGCCAAAAGGGTGTGTCTTTATACCATGACCAGAAAGATGAGAGTGCTACTGCCTAAGTGTTCAAGGCTCTTTCATCTGCTTTGCATTTGTACTAGATATTTGTAAATATTTAGTATACAGAGGTTCAGCTCTCATCATTCCCTAACAATCTAAGCACCACGACTGCTCCAACTTCCCCCCTTTATGTAAAAAAATACACCCACAAAGAACTTATGGAAATCTAGTCAGACTTGGGTAAGTTCACAAGGCTTCTCAGAGGTAACAACTGAAACCTTCTGGTAGATTTATTTATTATTCTCAGCATTAGCAAGATCGAATCTCTGTTTAGACCAGTTCTTGTTAAAATTAACATTTGCAAGCTGGAGCATTCAACCTTTGATGTTTTATTTCAATGAAATATCACTTTGGCCTTAATCTATTACTGAATCTTAGTTTATCATCTACCCAATTACCTAAGCAGAAGCAGAGGCCACCATGAATCAGTTAGAGTGATATCATGCCTCTATGGTGATTTTGACTTATAGGGCTAAACAGTGTATGAAGGTGAGTGTGTTAAAAGAAATCTATTTTGCAAAGCATTTAAACTTCAGAATACCCTTACTTTCAGAGAAGAAAACATGAAGTGGACTAGTGAAAGAAATGGGTGAAATTTTATGGCATTTGAAATTTGATTCAGACCCCGACATTCTTTCCTTTTTAATGCTTGATAGAAAAACCCTATTAATGTGGAATAACACACTAATGATACCAACCCATTCACATTACATTCTAATTTAAAATACAGCCGAAGAAAAATGTATTTACTGAGCTCTCACAGACAGATTCCTGGCTCTGAAGATTTTAAAAACTTGCTCTGAATCAAAGTTTAGATGGAAAAGGATCCCAAGATTAAAGATCCTCTGACCTGGGTCTGCTTTGGAGACGTCTTGGCGGGAGAGCCCGACCATGACTCTTTACATAGTTCCTGTGTCTTCGTCTAACTCCACACAGTTGTTTTTACAGAAGAACTTCTTGTTCAGCGTTTCCTATGGGGGAAGATCGCAGAATGTAACAGGAGGCAGGCACTCCTAGGATTATTAGGGGGAGCATCAAAATGTTTCTAAACAAGATAGGAGTTTTTTCCTTTTGGTTGGTCCAAGCTGTGGTAAGGTCTGGGCTCTTTTTGTTTTGGCCCCAAATGACTTCAAGGCAGCAAGATTTCCATCGTAAGATAAGTGGAGGAACAGGCAAGAAGGTAACTGTTGTATAGGAGCGGATCAGGGTGCTGAGCAGGTGCGCGCCCTGCAGGGCCAGGGCAAGCGAAGGGGAGAGGCGGGGAGGCATCCCGAAGGCTGGGACGCGAATTAAAGACAAAAAGCCACAAGGGCAGCAGATAAATCCGAGCCCGATTGGGATCAGCCGCTCGGCCGGGGTTGCCCGGGCGGCGCCGCGGCAGCTGCCGTGCCCGCATTCCTTCAGGCGGGCAGCGGCGGGGCTGGGCCGCTCTCCGCGCCGCGCCGCCTTAATCCCCGCGGGATGCCGAGGGGACTGCGGGGCGCTGAGGGAACAGCGGGGCGCTGGGGGGCCGGGCGGAGGCTGAGGGGACAGCGGGGCGCTGGGGGCCGGGCGGAGGCTGAGGGGACTGCGGGGCGCTGAGGGGACAGCGGGGCGCTGGGGGGCCGGGCGGAGGCTAAGGGACAGCGGGGCGCAGGGGGGACAGCGGGACGCTGGGGGGACGGCGGGGCGCTGGGGGCCGGGCGGAGGCTGAGGGGCCGGGCGGGCAGGTGAGGGGCCAGGCGGGGGGCGGAGGGCAGGCCCGGCCCGGCTCCGCCCGCTCTCCCAGGCTGCTCCGCGCTGCCGCCGGGGGAGGTGGAGCCGCTTTATTGGGAGCCCAAGTGGAAATTTCCCCCTCAGTTGCCGGCTCCGCGGCGGAGGACACAGCAGCGAGAGCCGCCCGCCCTCTTCGCCCCGCGTCCTGCCCGCTGTCATGTCCAACTACATCCACGTCCCGCCCGGCTCGCCGGAGGTGCCCAAGCTGGACATCACGGTCAGCGAGCGGGACGGGCCCGGCTACTGCCAGGGCGCCCTGCAGCTCCTGCGCCGGCTGCGGCCGCACTGGAGACCCGAGGAGGTGACGCTGCAGGTACGGCGGGGCCCGCGGCCCTCTCCCGAGGGGGATGCGGCAGGCCGGGCGCGGGCAGGGAGGGAGAAGCGGGCAGGGAAGGAAGGGGGGAGGGCGGGCGGCCATTGTGCGGGGGAGCTGCCGCCTCGCTCCCTCCCTCCGCCTCCCTCCCTCTTCCCCCGCTCTCCGCCGCAGCCCCCTGCGCGGAGCCCCATTTGCCAGGCGGCCCGGCGGCGGGGCGGGGCGGCGCGGCAGCATCCCCGGCCTCCCTCCGCCTTCCCTCCTGCCTGCCTGCCTTCCCACCGCCCGCTTCCCTCTTCCTCCCGCCCTGCCCGCCCCGCCGCAACTCGCTGCCCGTGCCGGCGGCGGGAGAGCTCCGTGCGGGGGGGAGGCAGGGCACAGGAGGTGTTCCGAGCGTCGCCCTGGCCGTGTCTGTGCGGGCGGAGCGGGGCTCAGGCCGCCCCGGGAGGGGACATTGCCGCTCTGGGCGCTCCCCGGGCGGCGCAGCCCTTTGTCGGGTTCTCTAACCGGGAGCACAATGAATATGTGTCTCGCGTTGGGTTTGGGCTGGCGGCATGGCCGCTCGGCAGCCCCGCTAACGCCCTTGCTGGCTGCTCTGGGCGGGAGTGCCGCTGCTCCCCGGTGCTCGCTAGGTGAGCACTCATTCGTATTGATGGCGAGTCATCCGCCGGAGCATTGGCTGCTTTTGTGCTTCTAGAACGTGCATATCCTGGCCCCCTGGACTTAAAAAGTCCGCGGCCAATTTGCCTGGCTGAAATAGCAGTTCAGCCTGTGGTTAGTTGAGCATTTTATTATAGGCTCTTAAACTGTGTTATTCAGCAGTTGTTATTATGTGGAGGTGTCTTATTTCGATGTAGTTCCTCTTCAGGGAGCTGCTGAACTAATTGTATGGGAAAGCTGGGCACATTGAGGTAATGGCATATAATTTGACAGACGTTTTTTGATGTATCTTGAAAGGAAAATGAAACTTGACTCATGCCAGTCCAGTTAGCATGAAAATAAAGCTAATGAGCTTTTTCTAAATACTGTGGTTGGGGCAGTGGCCATAAGTTATGCACAGTCCTAACATCTCAAGGTGCAATGGAAACAGCTTTACAACATGTAAGGCTAAACAAGGTTGTTAGAGTTCATAGAATATCTTGAGTTGGAAGGGGTCCATAAGTATAATCCACCTCCCTGCTCCTTGCAGGGCTACAGAAAGTTAAACATGGTTTTATTTTTTTAATTCTCCAATGTGGGCAGTTGTCAGCAGAATATTTTTCTTTCTTTCATTCAGGAATGTTGAAAAATGAAACCAAACCATTTTCCTGTTAAGGAGCGAGGACTCTATCCTTTGGGTAAAGTTCTAGTAGGTTTAAGAAAAAGAAAAGTTGCTTCCTTCTGCCACTGCCTTTGCAAGAAGCAATTAACAGAATAAAAAGCACTGTTATCACTGGTGTGGAACAGGGGCTTTTTAGATTGGTCACGCAGGAGTGAAGTAGGAGATTACTGTCTATGGTTAGAGGTTTCTGTCCAAAAAAAAGTCTTGACATTTAATCAAGTTTTAACCAAGTTACTTTAAGAGCACAGCTTTGCAGCTCGGTGTTTTCCTTTTGAACAGGGGAAGAACATTCTATTCCCAAAGCCCTTCAGTGGCCTTTCATTTGTAACTCTTTAGCCTGCGTTTAAGCTGCTGTGAGTGTGTAACAAGCAGGAATGCCCGTGGCTTTTCAACAGCTTCCAGCAGCAGCGATGGCAATGCAGCCAGTTCCAGATGTGTGCTGCACACGCATCAGATGCAGAAAGGTGTTGAAATGAAAGGGCACTCTTTTTGTGAAGCTGATGGAGCGAGCAGGAGGATGCCCTGGAGTCCTCACTTCAGAGAGGCTGAGCTCAGGAGGGAGATGAGGATGAGATTCCTGTATTGCGTGGAAGATATGCCTGACTAACCTGAAACAGCAAAGAGGAGAAAGAACAGGGATGGGTTTAATGAACTACTGCTTCCTCTGGTGAGCTCTGCTGTTAGCTACCTTTGCTCTTAGTCATTCTTGGGTCAGAACAATTAGTAAGAAGCTGTAGAGTCCAGAGTTTGACTTGAAAAAGTTAATTAACTTCTCTTGTAAAAATTTACTGTTGTGTGTTAATTTGTTTAGTCAGCGAAACAATTTTAAAACTGTAGTTAGAATATGTTAATGCTTAATCCCCACTTTCTCTGAGATTTCTAAGTGCCTAAAATCAGGAATATATTTTAACATTTACAATTTTTTGCACCACAGCATAAAACACAAATGTAGGATGGAAGATGGAAATAATGAAAATCTCCAGTGCTTAAATTATTCTTTCATTGCATTATTTATCAGAAAGTCTATAGCATCCAGAAGCATGGCCCATTTTTTTTTTAAATGGAAGCAGCTATACTGTAATGTATCTCCTTTATATCAAGTGATATGTGAATTTTATCCTTACAGGACACTGCAAATATTCAAGTTAATCTCCATTTCTAGAGAGAAACAGAATTCAGTCTAAACACTCATTTTCATGTAGGTACATGGTGCAGTTATCAACTGAAAATGTCCTAGGAATGGTATAGAATTGGATGCTTTATTTTCTAACTCTCAAATTTTTAAGGTCTGCTTTCTCTGCTTTTTGCAGCAGTCACTTTTGAGTCTGGAATGGCTGCTTTTTAGTAACAGAATTGTAGAGCAGGTTGGGAGGAATCTTTTGAGGCCTCTCTCCCAACCTTCTGCTGAAAAAGTCACTGCTTGCTAAATTCAGAAATTGACTGTGATGAACATGAGAAACAGGTTGCTTTTTTTTCTTTTAATTTCACAAAAAGAAATGCTCTTCTTACTCGAAACAGGGTCTCTGAGTTTTGTAAACAGCTTGAATTTTGACAGTGGCATTCCAGTTTTTGTATGCTGCATGATTCTTAATGGATTACAAGTACTTAATTATTTTAACTCTTTATTCTTAAAGAGGTTGTATTACCCTTCCTAATGTAAACATACACTCAACAGATTGAAATTTGTTGCTCACCTTTTTTCATTCATTTGTGATAGTGTTTGAGGGATGATCAGTGGTTGCTTACAGTATGGGGAAATTAGTTTCCACTTCAGTAAGTGCAAATTCAGAATTCTTTTATCCTATGACCTGTCTACCTCTAAGTCTGGTGGCAAAGAAGGATTCAGTAGGATAATACACAATTTCCTCTCTGCAGTGTAATATTATAGTGCAGGAAAAACATTTTCTTACCATTCTGAAGTAATATTTAACATAGAGAATAAAGGCTGCCTGTTTCTATTGGTGAAAAGGTTTAATACTAATACTGTTAATTTATACCATTCTTTGGGTAGAGCAGAATGATATATGTGAGAAAAAAATATCTGAAAAGTCATTCAAAGATCTAAAATCATGAAACTGTTAGGCTGGCAAACAGTGCTCCTGTCCTGGATGAAACCTGAGGAGAGATGGAAAAAAAATCTGTTTTGCAAAGGGGATCAAATTCTTCATTAAGACACCCCATAACCCCCCTGCAAATCCTGTGAGCAACTGTCATCTCCAAGCAAGTTTGTTTAGTTTGCTTTTTTAATTCTCTGGAATAGTTTGGCCTTGCTTGTTTTCTGGTACTGCTTTTTTGTTTTTTTTCTTTTTTGCAAGATTTACGTGTCTTTGCGCTTATCAACACTTTGCATGATTTTACTACTGCAACATTTTCTAATTTGCAAAGATTTGTTCCTGCAGCTATGAAATGTGAACACAGGGGACAGACCCATGTATATAAAAAATTGTACTTTTCACCAGTGGAACAACCACCCACCTATTTTTATATTTACCAGATTAGCTTTTGTCCTTGTTTGTTTTTTCCTCCTGACTTGTACTCAATAGCTTTTCCTCAGGCAGTATTTTCTGGCTGCTGCTCTAATTTATTTGCGTGTGTTGATCTTGGTGTTCTTTGTTATAACAAACTATTATTTGGTTCAGATTTCTGAACTCCTTGAAATGTTTTGTAGTTTATTTAAACAGACTGAGCGTGGGCTTAAAAGCATTGAAATGATTGAAAATGTTAGTCTCTGGGAAACAAAGTAAACGAATGTTATTTTGTATCTCAGTGCTGTTACATTTTTCAAGTGAGAGTTTATTGCTCAGCTGGGTTAGGCACATCACCCACTTCAGCAGTTGGGAAAGCAGTTGCCACGTAAAGAGGAAGGACTGATAAATTCACGGAGAAGTGCTGATACCTCCAAATGGAAAAGTGATGAGTGAGGGAAAGAATAGCAAAAGTTAGAGTTGCAGAATGGGCTGCGTTACAGATGTGTTGTGGAAAATCTGTAATTTGAGGTGTGCCTTGAACACAATGTCCCAGTAAGTGGGAAATGCAGGCAGTATTGGATGTTCTTGGAGGCTGGGTTGGTTTCTCCAGTCTTTTTAAGCTTCTGATGAAGCTTGATAATGATAATCTCAATCCTCTGTTTCTAAAGGTTTTTGTGGTGTCTGGGTGGGGCAGAAACTGTGATGTAAGTGATATGCCATATGTGCCTGATGTAATTCACCTGTGCGTGGTACAGGTATGTTTATTGATGACTGCAGCTCTAATTACAGAGAATCAATATTTGGTTAGGCACAGCTTGGATGAGTCTAAAGTTGTATCACTTATGCTACAGCCTTGTAACATTGGAAAGGAAGGGAGCTAGCCGGGGTGGTTTAGTTCCTCTCCCCCCTGCTACTGTTACACTGTCATTTCATGTCAAAATCTTCCGGGGAGAACAGCAAAGTAATTCTTTAATTTAGAATAAAGTCTTAGGTTCCTTTCCTATTAGCTTTTTTTTTTTTTTTTAATCTGTAGCTGTTTTAATCTGTATCACAAAATTTGTAAAGCCATCACTTTAAAAGTGTTAACTAGATATGTGATTTTGACTGTTTTTAGGTAGGAGAATATTCTTCAGAAACAAAGTGGTAAATAACTTTTTTTTTTTCTTTCCCCTGACATTAAAACAAAAAGCTTTCACATCTTGTCAGGCATTGAAATCAGAACCAGCCCTTGCAAGGAGTGATGTATCTGTAGTATTTTATAACAGACTATTGGATGTAATTTAAGATGATATTTATATAGAGAATATGGAGGATGTGAAAATTCATTTAAGACCTTAAGAAAAAAAAACTTCAACTAAAAAACGCCCAAAACAAAACCCACACACACCTTGAAGCTGAAATGTTGATGGTTTGGTGGGCCAAAGAAAGCACATGAAAGTGATCCCAGCATTATGTATGCTCTAAGCATTGCTTTCTCCATGCTGCTGTCATGTAGAGCACCCTGAGAGTTCAGCAGAAAACTGCTAGCTCAGCCTCTGGCCAAACAGAGCAGAGAATAGGGCTGTAAACCTGCTTGCTTCCTGCTTGTCTTGGTATTTTTAACACCAAATGATCTTGCTCATGATCATCTGACTGCCCCAGTCATGCAGACTGTGGCTTACCCTGCTGAGGGTAATGAACTAGAGGATATGGCTCCAGAGCCTGGAGACCTTTGAATGAGGTTTCTTGTAAGCCCTGCTGAGCACATGAGAATTTACCCAAGGCATTTTCCACTAGTTGTACTTTGTCCTTCTTTCAGTACAGCTACAGTAAAGAAAGAGAACTACAGTAGCTACAGAGGGAGAAATAACTAGCCTTGTTTCAAGACATTAAGTTTTTGGTCTGTATACCTGCAGATATGTCTGTGTAGATTATACTTTTCCAGTAAAAAAAGATCAACTTAGATATACAGTAAAAACCTGAAGTTTTGGGAGCATTAGAACAGCATATTATTAAAGTCTATGGAGATCTCAAAGTCAATCTGGTGGTCAGCAGCAAAATCTGGGGAATCCCTACTTATTTCTGCTGCAGCTTCATGTCACTGTTCTGTTTTTATGGCAGTACAGTACTGTTTCCTGCCTTCTCCTATGGATGTAATAACTCAGTCTAGAAGGGAAATGTCTGCTTGGTTTTACAGCTTGTCTGAGTCATAAGTACTTTCTACTTTGCCCCATGACACTTTCATTTGTCTATTCATTCTTGTTGGGTGGGATTGCAATTTTGTTCTCATTCTTTTAAACACCTGGAACAGTGGGATTAGATGGAAGCTTTTCATTAAACACCTGCTTATGCAGTGGGAACATATGCATCACATGCCCTTTCCAGGAATCCAGTAACCTAATAAGAGTGCTGTGGGGGTAAACTGTCTCAAAGGTGCTTCATGTCTTGGTTGGATTTGCTCTTCCTGGGCTCCCTTGGCCTGTGCAGCTCTCCAAGAGTAACTTAAGCTTATTTGTAACTTTCTCACCTTCAGTCTGCATTTCAGTAAACAGTTTCTTTTTTCCTAGAATGCCTTGGATTCAAGCTAGAGCTGATTGTGGGCAGTATAAATATGATTTCCAGAAATATTTCAGGGTTTAGTTTGACCTTTTATTGCCTCATCTGAAAGTATAAACTTTGATAAGCACTTTTCACAGTAATGAATTTTTTTGTGGATTATGGGAGTGTGAAAATCTTTGCTGGTAGAGTTTTTTTTTCTGTGTTCCTTTGTGTTCTTAACTTCTGTTGTCTCTCTGTATTTATTTATTCCCAGAAATTTCTCCTTGCTATACATTGCATTCTGTAGATTCTTCCATCTTCTCCCACATGGCCTTGATAGTTTATCGTATTGACATCATCAGAGTCTGTGCTCTGCTTATGCTGCTCAACTGATGCTTTTTCTATGGAGCTCCTGTTTTGCTCTGCCCCATTTCTGCTTCTGTTTTGGGCAAGGCCTTCTTTAAATGCTAGAGTAAAAGCATTCTGAACAAAATAAGGAAGTGACTTTTATGTTCTTCTACTTGTGGTTGCAAACACTAGGTGTTTTCTTATGATGGAATATGGAAATTGTCTACTTTGAACAATATTATTGGAAAAGTAAGTGAACCCTTCTTGCCTTTTTAAGAAGCAATAGCTAAAATGCTCCTGGGTGTAAATAATTATTTGTAGCAGCATGTTGCAAAGAGATGCTAATAAGTAGGGTTCCTAAATTAACAGTTGAGGGAGTCCAATTTCCTTGTTGCAGATTTCTTTTTATTAGTGCTAATGAGATTTATTTTAGGGAGGTAATAGACCTGTGACAGAAGTTGTACTGTGCCCAGCAGTTTCTGTTCAACAGCATAGCTACTCAAATTCTTGCTGTTTCTTTGCATGACCACTATTAACACCTGGGATGGGGGGGTGATTTTGTTTGGTTTTGTTTCTTGTTTGTTTTTTGGGGGGTTTTGTGTGTGAGGTGTTTTTTGTAGCATCAGTATTTCCATTGACTTTAGAGCTGTGTTGTTTTCATAGTACTTTTTTTTCCTTTAAACTACATTTTGGAAGTTTTCATCTAGGCATGGCAGACAAGATACTTTTAAACTTAAGCAGCTCAACACAAATCACTTCTGCAAAGTGCTTTTCATACTTTTTTAAAGAGTTAATTCTGGGTTTATGCTAAAATGTTTAAGAAGCAGTGCTTGTATGTTGATTTGCCATCTTGAAGTGCTTGTGTGCAGTTCTTGGCTCCCCAGTAGAAGGAAGACACAAACTCACTGGAGAAATCTAGCAGAGGTTCATGAAGATGACAGAGGAACCTTGAGAATCTTTCAAATGAAGAGAGGCTGGGTCTATTTGGCCTTGCAAGGATCTTAAATGTATAAATACTTCGTGGGGGGAATTGAAGAGGCATCCAGACTCCTCAGTGCCCATGTCAGACAAGGCAATGGGTGCAATAAAGGTGTAATTTGTGATTTACAAGCATTTTGAAATGCATTGAAGTACTGCCTGTTCAAGTCAGTTCAACACTGCTCTAGCCCAGTATCTGTGGTGCTAAATGGAGCAGTTTTCTTAGTTGCAGTGCTTAACATTGTAACAGTTACTATGAAGGCTCTTTAAGATTCATTGCTCATCTTGAGTTATTAAAATAATAGCTAATAATAAAATGTGCCCATAAATTGTAAAGTCTTAATTTTGAGTCAGTCAAAGCGGCTTTGTGAGCAGGTTTATTTGAATTTGTGGTTACCCTGTCTAGATGAAAGTTTCATAATTTGCTGTACCTACTTCTGCAAGATTGAGTGTTTGTAACTGTTCAAGAAAAGAGAGTATCTTTGTATCTTCTGCATATTTCCTTGGGAACTAGAGCTATTTCTTATCAGTTGTGATGACAGCTTAAACTTTCCCACTTTTATGCATTTATTGGTTAATCTGTTGACCTCTTCAAATTGGGGTGTTGGGGAAAGCAAGGCTAAGAGCTAAAACACATCTTCTACTGTAAAAGTCTTGCCTTGTCCTAAACAGGGAGACTTGACCCAACTTCAGATTTCTTTTTTCTTTAGTAATTAAAAAAATGCTCCTAATTCTCAATTTCTTTAAACCCCTGAGATTTGGAAATAATCAGTCACTTGTGTTTTAGTGATACTACTTTTCAAAATAAAGGCTATGTCTTGAAGGGGGTGGGGGAACAGAAGGCAAACTTTCTGAATTGTGTTTTACTGTTTTAAAAAAACAAACAAAAACCCCCCAAACAGCGCCCCTGCCCAAATCCATAACAAAAACCCACCCAAACTATCCAAGGTTCTAAAGAATTATGATGCCTGTAGATATGTTGCCTGTTGTTGTGTGTTTTTAGCAAAAGTACTTTTTCATTAAACATTATGCTCAGGATAAGGTCTGACATTGCATTTATTGGCATTTTTGTTCTGGGCCTGACTTAGGGCTTGAGGGAGAAGTCAGCAGAGGGTGCATGACTGGACATGAGTAAATAAGGAATTAAAACTTGTCATTGAACACTTAGTATTCTGATCCTGATAAATAGGTTTCTTTTCCAGCTGGCTTTCTGACTTCATTGCTATTAAGTGTTAGAAATTGTTTGTTATCCAACTTGCAGCTACTTTTTGCTGCTTGCTAGTTTTACTGTGAGGATGTTTTGTGGGAGGGTTTATTCTTTTTGAATTAAAGATTAAGGTTTTGAAGGCAACAGAGTGGAAGAAGACATAACTAAATACAAAAAATAAGCTTATACTCAAATATTTTCTTCATTCTATTTCTGACTTAAAGATTTCTTAACGCTCAATCTAGTAAACATTTGGGTTTTGGGAACTAAAGGATAACCCAGCGTTCTCTTCCTGCTCGTTGAAGATGCAGAGCTGAGCTGCTGATGCATTATTTTTGCCTCTCAGCTCTTCACCGATGGCATCACCAATAAGCTGATCGGCTGCTACGTGGGTGACACAACAGACGACGTGGTTCTGGTTCGGATCTACGGCAACAAGACGGAGCTGCTGGTGGATCGCGACGAGGAGGTGAAGAGTTTCCGTGTGCTGCAGGCCCATGGCTGTGCCCCTCAGCTCTACTGCACCTTCAACAACGGCCTGTGCTACGAGTTCATGCAGGGAGAAGCCCTGGATCCAGAGCATGTGTGCAATCCTGACATTTTCAGGTAAGCTTTTCAATTTTTTTTTAAAGTTTTATAATTTCATTGCGCATTCATGAAGTTCTGCTTGACCTCAAGGACTTTGAGCAGAGTTTGAGCAGGCAGAAAATAAGTATTTCTATAAGCCTGCACTAAGCTGATGTTCACACTGTCTTAGTTATGGTATTTCAGTGCTGAACAAATCATCTATGCTATCTCCACAGAAAACTGTACTCATTAAAGGTCTGCTTGTTGTGAGTATTTAACACTTGAGTATTTAACACTTTATCATCATTAGAGAGGTCATTGAGCACTGTGGAGTTGCAGGAGGCTGCACTTGGTTAAAGTACTCCCAGTTCTGTTTCCAAGGCATTCCTTTTGTGAACAGATCCCACGAAGTTCCATTGGGAAATGATTTTTTAATCTATTAGCAGTCAACAGAAAGCACTGATGTCTTAAGATTTTAGTTTTTCATGTGTACACTGAAATGTATTTGCCTAAAAACAGCAGCTAATTTAAATCAATATTTGTAAAGATAAGCAATAGTAGACTGTAAATGCAGGTGAAGTTTGTGTGCTGCAGCTGAACTCCAATTCTTTCCCCTTCCCCTCTCACAGGTAATGATCCTAAATGACCTTTTGAGTCTTGAAAGATGCTATACCCTATGGCTGTGCTGGTCTTATTTAAACCTTCTTTGTATTCCTGTACTGCTTTTAGTATTTTTTACTTTAATAGAACATTAATTTTTTTTTTAGACTCATTGCTAGACAGCTTGCTAAAATCCATACTATTCATGCACACAATGGATGGATCCCTAAATCAAATCTGTGGCTGAAGATGGGGAAATACTTCTCTCTCATACCCACAGAATTTGCAGATGAGGAAGTGAATAAAAGGTGGGTATTTCATCATGTTCTTTCCTGACTTCACATTCCTCCTGTTGGAATTTGTGTTTGTATAATATCATCAGATATTATTCAGATATTATCAGCTATTCATATTGCTTCAGCTTAAAAATATTCTTCATGTGACTTTGAAGTCATGGATGCCCTTCTTGCTGTATTGTAATTAAAGAATGCTCTAGCAAAGTGGTTGTTCTTTTACAACATCAAATTCTTAAGAGAACTGAGAAAACATGAATGGGTAACTGAAAATGTAGAGGATAAAATGTCTATTTAAGTGTATCTGCTGTGACTAGACTGAAACCTAATGTTCATTTCCTCAGTATAGGTACATGTAGTACCTGATTCTGTTGTGTATTCTTATTGGAGGAAGTAATGTAATGCAAACAAAGTGAATGAAATTTATGCCATAATTTTTTAAATCATTACATCTTTAGAATGTGCAGGAGTATATTCACGTTCTGTGCCTCATTTTTGGACTGCTGTCATGTTTACAGCACAGATAATCTTCAGAGAATTGTTTCCTGGGCAGGACAGAGAAAAACGATTGTTCTAATTTGACTGCTGTTGTGCCTTGGGGAAGAATGTCCTGATTTGAGAGAGGGCCTGTTGAACTATTTGCAGGAAGAATGTAGAGAAGAATGCATCATTACAAATGCTTGACATGGAACTCACAGTACTAAATGTTAACTCTGTTTCCTTACACCCAAAAAGGTTTTTAAGTGATATTCCGAGTCCTCAAGTTCTTCAGGAAGAGATGGCCTGGATGAAGGAAAGACTGTCAAATTTAGGATCACCAGTGGTGCTCTGTCACAACGACCTGTTGTGTAAGAATATTATTTACAACAAGAAACGAGGTAGGTGTTGAACCAAGCAGTGAGTAGCGAGTGGCTTTGTCTGTGCTGTAATTGCATGTGCTGCATCAGCTGATGTTGTTTTACTCACTTGTTGAGGTGAACTCAGTTTGAGCTTTTAAGACCCAGTGTAATGGTAGTGATGCCTGTGTAAATACTGTTCTTAATTACTTAATTCTCATCAGTGTGTTACTGTACAGAGGAAGGAAATCAGTGTTCCTTGCTTTGTGTTAATGAACTAATGAATTTGTTAATCCCCAGTTTGCCTGTATGGGCTTCAAAGTGTGTAACTGCATGTTAATTCTGTTCTGGCTGTATAAAGCTCTTAGGAAGAAAAGAAAATCATGCAGGTATAGAAAATAACATGAAAATTGTCTCCTGTAATGTGTTTTGTTCTGGTTTGTGATGGTGGGGAATACCCTTTCATAATGAAGTGTCTTAGTGATGTTTACTGCTACATTCAGTAGCTCAATTTGTTTTCTGCATGATGAGGTACACAGACATATTAAAAGATTTCTTTTGTAAATACATGCTTTGTTTAAACCCTTGTAGGCAGCACACTTCTTGGCAAAGATGAATTACTTTTTTCTATTACAGTACATTTAACTCTTAGTTTGTTACTAAGATCTGTTAAAGCTTCCATATAAACCCACAGCTTATTGATTTTAGTGGTTTGAGGTTCAGTTACTAAGTGAATCAAGCAAGTATTAAAACAAACAAGGCAAACTTGTGCCACTAAAATGGCCATTGTGCAGTAAAAATGCACAATTTTCCTCCCATTTCAAATTGCTGGGCTCAGCTAAAGACAACAAACAAATCAGATTACAAGGTTTTCTTTTGAAGTAAGGATGATGTGTTCCTTCTAGTAGCTGCATATTTTTGTGCTGGTTGGGTAAGATTGGTGGTATGTAAGCCCAAAATAAGTGAAGTAAATAACTGAATGGAGCTGAAGCCATCAGTTATTATTGATCTTTGACCTATTAACTATTCTTTGACTAAAGAAAAAAAATAACAAAACCAAGCTGGAGCTGGTTCTAGTATGAAAATTGGCTGTATGTGATAACACATTTCTGCATCACATGTGAATTCTGTGTCGTTTCTTCATTGCCATGTCAGTTGAGGAAATAAACTTTTTGGTGGTTTGTATACAAGTTTTCCTCTGAGTAATACCACCTTTGAAGGTAATTGCTAGTACTTTTAGTTACATAGGTGTGTACATACATATGGATGTGCACCCTAACAATGCTATTAATGGAAATTTTAAGTTCTATGAACTTAGTACCAAGCTTGAGTGGTTTTACTGAGTTTCAGTGATGGATTATAGTTCTGCTTAAAAAGAAAAAGAGGGGAAAGCATGAAAGGTGTACAAAAAAACCAGATGTGTGGTCTTACACACTTGGAGTTGTGATACTATAGTACCAAAAATAAATCTATTTTTACCGTGTGGGTTTTTTTAGTGCTGAAACTACCTGGAGTTTTAGCATTCCAGAGCAGACCCACCCAGGTAAAAGTAATTTTTATAGTCACTTTTCATAATAGAACCATGCAACAAAAAGACAGAAATCTGAGAAATTCCTTTAAAAGGTTTGCTGTCATGGTCCATAGGCTTGAAGCTCCTAATTGAGAAACAAATGCTGTGTGCTTTTCTTTTTTATAAACAGAATGGAGGAAAAAAACAATGCCAGCAGTGCATCACTTGTGAGCAATCCTACAATAACAAGTGTGTGAGTGTTTAGAGTTTGGGGACAGGGTGGGGAGGAGGGAGGTGTGTAAAATACTTAGGCTTCAAGCAAGCTGTAAGCAGCTGGGGGAAACAGTTGGAAATATGAAGTAAATTAAACTTGTGTTTGAGTGTTCTATATGTACTGTGTGGTAAAACTTGTGCAATCTGGATACAGCAAGAACCACTTTCATAGTAACCAAACCTCAATGCTGTCTGTAGAAAGGATGTTTGTCGTTTAAAAGCTCTTCTTTATAGCACACTTTTTACGGAGCATAAACTGGAAGCTCAGCTTTAACTGTAAAGAAACATGTATAACTGGGATTGTGTTTAGCAGAGCAAAAGCTTTTATTGCTATTTTTGTTTTTTTGCAAGAGCATGAAATAGAATCTCTTTCAACACGAGCTTCGCTTGGAATGGCATCAAAGTGTCTGAAGGTAGTTAACAGCTTTGATGAATGCAGTAGTCTGACTAAATTCACTCTTCCATCTAGAAAGGCTACTGTGTATCCAAAAAACCTTGGTGACCCTCAACTGAAAACAAGAGAGAATTGACTTTCTAGATTAACTACCTTATTTTTTCTTTGCTCCTCAGTAAAATTTGTGCAAAGCTGGTAGTATTGTCTGGCTTTTCAGAAGCTGGCACAAACAAAAACTGAATTTGTTTGAGTAATACTCTATTTATCATTTGTTTTGTGAATGCTTAATTTGCACATTTGGTAATGGGGGGGATGTGTGGGTGTGTGTTTAAACTACAAAGTAGCAGGACATATTAGAACTTGTGTCCAATGCAGTTAGAAAAATTATGGCTTGTTCCTGAGCTTTGCCTTAGACTTGTAACTCTGCATTAAATTCACATTAAGTTTTCAGACTTGAAAGAAAAATCATAGTCATGCCACATACTGCTTTTAAGAAAAATCAGTCTCCTGTCCTTAACTTTTATTTATGAGCCTGGAAGAGCATGTTGAGTGCTAACTTCATTTAATGGAGTTTCGCTCATCTGATTTGAATTAGTTCCTGCTGTGGTTGAGAGAACTCTGCCTCTTGCTGTTTTGTTAATGTCCATTCTCAGTCACTCAGGATATGAAAACCTGCAAGTGTTACTTTACGTAACTGACAATTATCACTGTCATCTACCCTTTGAAGGATATAGCTTGGAGCTTCACGTTGCTTTTAATTGCAGTTTTGACATCAAGAATTCTCAAAATATGCTTGAAGCTTGATACTCCTTATTTGTAGACCTTGTGTTCTGATGCTCCTAAATTTGTTTGGGTTTTGGTTTCTTTTTTTCCAACGTGACCTGGGAATTTCCAAAAATACCTTATGTTTTAAGAGTATTCAAATACTTGCCATTCAACAAGATCAAGTATCACAAATCTTTTGTTTCTGTATGTGCTTTTTGAATATATGAAAATCAGTTGGCAGGAAGTTAAGTGTGTAGGTAGATGGATAGTTTTGTTCTGTTTATTCCCTCTGCCTACCCAATGTTTTCTATGATCTTTGGTAGGAGTCTGTGGGTGCTCAGTGCTTCTGAAGACTGAGGTATGTTTAAGGCTTCTGGTTTTGATCTAAAAACCTGTTTTGTTTTGCAGAGCTCTTTTGGGTGTTTATAGCTAAAATTATCCTTTGGGTGTGTGACCTGTTTGCAAGTTTTCAAGTATGTTGCTAGCACAGATCCTTGTCTTTGAAGCTGCTTTCTAGTGGCTCAGCTGATGAGCAGGATGGGACAGAGCTCAGGACACACCATTCAGCTGTGGTAACTGCAGCCAGCACTTGCACAGGGGAAGTGCTTTCCCTATTAAGCCATGAAACAGGACAAGCAGCTGGAAAAAGAGGTGTCCTCACCTCCTGCATTTCAGAACCCTCAGGAGATATAGCAGATGCTATGCTGGTTACTACTTGATTTGTTGAAAATCAAGATCTGGGGTATGGAATACAACATGAATTCCATTCTGTATCTTACTGTGGTTTTTGTGGAGTATGTTGCATGTTGTCTGCACTAGCAAATGCCTGGAAAAAAGGAATGAGTTTAGACTTGAAATGTTCCACACTCTTGACATGCCTGTTCCTATCAATAGCAGTAGCTTCTCCAGAAAGGTGGCAGAGCTTATTCTTAAGTTGTCTCTCACTTCAATGAAGCACAAATACACTTAGACCAATGTCTCTTGTTGGTTCTGCCTGCTCCCAGGGATATTGATGTGATGCACAAATTGTGGATACCTTTTGAAACCTTGAAACAACAGCTACCTGCTAAACCACCAATGTAAGCCATACCTTTTAGAAGTGGCTTTTTCATTTGAACTGCAGTAAATCTTAAAAGTAACTTCTAATACAATGATTATTTGAGCAATTACTGCAAACTCCCTTCTGCTTTTTCTGAAGCAGGGTAGATGTATGTGTGTATACACAGAAGTACATGTATCTGTTGCACATTTGTGAAGCAGCAAACTTTAAAGTTTTTGCTTTCTTTCAGTTCCACAGGAAGAGCTGTGCATCTTTAGTTTGAGCCTTCATGCAAAAATTAACTTAAGGGTTGGGTTTCACAGTAGCAGCATGAGCTTGAAATGGATCAGTATAAATGCAAGGCTTTTTCACTTTGAACTTTTGTCTTACCAAATGTGAGTTTGCCAAGTTTTCTATCTGCTGCAGGCTGGGTATGCCCTTGTTCCTGCTTTGTGAGGACAGTGCCTAGTAACAGCCCCACCCATATCCTGTTAGCTTCAGTTTCTGCTTGTATGTAATATTATTTATATGCGGAAGTAAGTTTTTTTTAAATGTTAGCTGCAATTAAAAATTCATGATGGCACATAGGGATGTTCTAGGTGAAATCTGCACATGAAAAATTTAAAGTATTTTATGTCCATATTTTACTAGCAGACTTTTACCTGCTGTGTTTGGATTTTATGTGAGGAAGGAAGAAAAAAAACTCCTCCTAACACAAGCAATATTAAATGTTTGGGGGGCAGAAGGGGTTCAGAAGATCAGTTGTGTAGCAGAATGTTAGCCAGGGTTGAGGTCTTAACTGGCTTGTAACTGCAGAGGTGTCTGTTTTGAAAAGCAGCACTGGAGAACCAGTGGGAAGAGTGAGCCTGTGAATCTGCCAGTCAGACACAAGTTCATCTGTGACAATAGGATCTTGCCTGCAGCTGCTGTAAGATTTGCCCCTTCAAAGCTCTAGAGAACTTCCATTTTTCCACTGCCAACAGAATTTCCTGGAAGGACCTTGCAGAGCTGTTGGTTTGTTAGAGCTAAAAGATTTAACATCATAACCTTGGTAAGCAGTCCTCTCTTTCAGTGGAAGTAAGGGTGAATTCAGACTTGGAGGATTTGTGAGTCTGTGATTATATTTGTCGTAGAGCTTAATTTCCATGGTAAGTGCTTCCACAAAAAGATTGTCCACCTGGAAAACATGATTGTGGTAGTAGTTCAAGTATGGTGAAAATGAAGTGCATAGGAAAGAGCACTTCTAACAAATTTCTTCTGTGCTAACTTGGTCAGGACATTGGTGAAACTATTGTATTTGAGATGTACAATATTCCTCAATATCAAGGAGATAGTGCATTAGGAACTTAAAATCCTTAGTCTAGCAAATAGATATATAATGTACTTAATTTTAACATTGTTCTTGATTTTTCTTTTTAACCTAGACTTTTAAGTCATGTTAAGATTGTTCATTGTAATAGAATGTTTTTGTTAAATATGCAGCTAGTAATAAAAAAAGTGTAGAGTGGGAGAAAGGTGCAACTGTGAAAATTGCCCATTTCAGTATAGCAATGTCAGAAATGTAAGGTTTTACTTTTTAAGGTTCCAGTGCAAACAGATCTTATGTAACCCATTGCTTCCTTTTCTGATGTTTTGAGTCATTTTACTGGTTTCCCTTAAAGTACAAGAGCTCTAGCTTTCCCTAATCCCTCTCGTTAACATTTTGACTGTTTTATATGCTGTAGGCATTCTTGAGCAGCTGCAATGCTGTATTACATGGAGTGAAGCATTTTCCCCAACTTCACTGCAGCTAAACACAATTTGGAGACATTTGGGGCTGTTTTGCTGCTTTATCAGCCCTTGTTTACACAATGCTACTTGGTTTGATAGCTTTGAGGACCTTAGGGTTGTCTGATGATTTCTTGAGACTAGTTTAAGCCAGCTAAAAAAAGCAACAATTAAGAATAGTCTTGCTTTGTAAGAGTGGTTGAGGAAGCAGGAAGTATCAGCATGTTGCAATGTGTTAGTCCACTGTGGCTGCACATTTCTGTGGGAATAAACAGGACTGTTATTTTTTAAGTCAGGGAAAAATTGATCTGCTATTTCTACATAAAGTTTAAATAAAGACTATACTACTGTACTTCTCATTTTGAGGGTAAGGGAGGCCCTCATGTGGTAGAAGTTAAAATTGAAATTCTCCTACTCAGACTTGCAACAGAGAGAATTGTAAGCTCTGAATTGAAAGCTTCCTGAATGAGTATTTACCCTTAAATATATTGTAGAAATCACAGCCTTACCCTGGAATGTTTGAGTGCACACAACTGAGTACAGGATGGGTGTGTGGTCTGGTTTTGTTTTCCCCCAAAATCTTCAAAGGACACCAAAGGACTAGGGCTGTGACTTGATTTGAGCTGGACTCTGATGGTGCTGCTGTTGTCTCTCACACAGGTGATGTACAGTTCATAGACTATGAGTACTCTGGGTACAACTACCTGGCTTATGACATTGGAAATCACTTCAATGAATTTGCAGGTAAGAATTGGGTTTCTGAGGTAAAAGTGGACTGGTTTTATTAAAAACCCCAACAAATGCATTCTTGCACCTTCTCTTTTTCTTCATATATCTAGTTAGACATTTACAGCTGTCAGCTCATGGTATCAGAATATGTTGATGGCTCATTTTGTAGGCCAGTTATGCCCTTCCTTTGCAGGTCTTCTAAGCCAGAAATGGAAACATCATATCCTAAATTCTGATAGAATTGGATAAGTACAGAACCCACAGCTTTCACCCTGTCCTTCTGTGAAGTGGCGCAGCAGACACAGCCCACTGCAGTGAAATACTGTGGATGTCACACTGAGGTGTATATTGACAATATTCTGTGTGGTTTTTTTGATAGTTTTGAATGTGTGCACTAAGTACTTGGCCGGTCCTAAAATGAGAAATAAAGGTTATGACTGTGCCATGGGAAAAAGGTGGGATTTTAGGAATAAGGTGTTTTTAGATTCATTTATTAACTAGTTCAATTTTTTTTACAGTGAATGCCCATTCCACTTACTCCATAAGGGAGAAATGACCTCAAGGGTATGCTGTATTATTTCAGAGCATGGGGCAGCAGGGAAAACATACATAATGATTAGTGCAGATGGAAAGCACAATATATTGAAATGAAGAGCCTTAGTCTACCAGTTGCTTCACAATGTTAATTTTAGATAACTCAAAAAAAATAGTGAGTATACTTGGTAATTCAAGTTGTGTAACTGGTTAAACATTTGGAAAGCAAGTTAAATTCTTTCACGAAATATATTTGAAAGCTTTTGATTTTTCATCTTGCATTTCTGAAATGTGACTACATCAGTAAGAAGAATAAATGCACAAATACATTTTTTTTGCCTATGAAAAACAGTTCTTCACTGTTATTCACTGTCTATCCAGTAAAAATGTGAATTTTTTGAAGCAAAATTTTGTGGATCTGACACACAAAAGTTTAGGTGCTAGGGGATTGCGATGTCCATAATATAAGAATTAATGAGAATTCCCAAAGGCCCTGGGAGTGATAATGGGAGTGAACTGTGATCCAGGTTTGGGACTCCTGGCAGGCTCCCTATAGCCTGTGACCAGGCATTTCCAGTCCAGGAAGAAAAATAGGATAAAAATGGGTTGTGGGCTCCTAAGTCTACCAATGCCCTGTGGAGGAGAGAGGCAGACTCCTAAGGTTTCTTCAGACGTGAGCTTAGTGATAACTAGATAAGCATATATGGATTCAGCTTGGGATATTGTGGCCTACAAGTCCCTTTTCCTACAAAATATGTAATATTTGGTCTTTGTGAGGCTTTTTGTTTTGTAATGCAAGTACCTTTTCTTAAAGCTTTTCTCAAAGCCCAGGTTGTTGAATCCCAGCATATAGGCAGACTCTATCTGGCTGGAAACATAAATTTGTAATGTGGAACACTCTGATTTGTATGTGGGCAAATGTTGACAGCATGTAATTGATAAAGTCAGGTCAAAGTAAAAATGTGGATATTTGTCCACATCAATCTGTGTCTGTGTATTGGGCTGGGAAGGGGTACAGTAATGGACTACTAATGGTAGTACTAAAGTGTTTCTAATGGTCTTTTTATGCAACATAAAGTACTAATAGTATTCCTTTCTTTTCTTAGGAGTAAATGAGGTAGACTACAGCCTTTATCCTAACAGAAAATTACAGGAACAGTGGCTGAGATCTTACCTTGAGGCCTACAAAGAATATAAAGGATTTGGCACAGAAGTTAGTGACAAAGAAGTTGAAGTTCTGTATGTCCAAGTCAATCAGTTTGCACTGGTAAGTAGCAAACACTTGATTAGAATATGTTAAATGATGCAGAGAAACCTGAAACTCTTTGAACAAATCTAGTTGCTATTTTCATTTGAGTGTTGTGGCATGTAAAGAAAACTTCCATAAGAAGTAAAACTTTGCTGTTCTATGGAAACTTGCTTCTCTGTTGCATGTTCAAAATTCTCATTCAGAAAATGAGGAGATGAGCTTTGAGTGAGGATTTCTGCTGGCTGTTTATTGGTCTGGCAAGTTTAAGTTGGCCACAGCTTATGGTGGGCCTTTGAAATTCTGCTTGTAATGGTAAGAAGACAGAAGAGCAAGGTAGTACTTCATGAGGACCTGTGAACTTTAGAAGCCATTTTAGAATGGCTTTATTTTAAATAAGATGATAAAATTCTGTTAAACTAGAATATTTTGATTTTACTTATATTTTCTTTAGCAGATAAATAGGTCACTCTAGAATCTCTTGCTGATCTTGTTTTGCCTAGATGGTGTGACAGACAATGTTACAGCAGAAATGCTGGTATTTTTTTTTCTCCTGAAGAATAACATGCCCAGCTATTTGTAGAAGGACTAAGGCTAAAGTAGCCACTTTAGTCTGATTTTAGTCCTCTTTCCTGCTAATTCAAGCACACCTCTGTTACTGTAATACCTTCAGGTTTCTGGCCAAAGCTACTGGTTGCAGTGAGGAAGTATAGTTAACAGGAAGGTGATTATTAACCAAGCTTTAAAAACAGCAGTTTGTGTGCTGCTATTCTTTTAAAATGTCAGTTGTTGCTGTTAAATTCAGCTGTCCCACTCATTTAGGGAAATTAGAGCTGCAATTAAGCAGGCTGGTGGTCTGTTTGAAAATATATAGCATTGTTTTGTCAGTTTTAAACAACAGTCACAGTAATGTTTAAGAGGCTAGAGCTGTGTTTAGAGAACAGCTCAGGACTTGCCTATGACCACCCATGATGCACAAACACTGTGTGACTCTTGTCAGGTCATGTGGGAAGCTTTGTTAGGGGAAAACTTGACATGAAGTTAATGGATGCTGATGGCAAATGCTGAACTGCAGCTCTCTGGCAAAGTTATCAGAATCAGAGGTACAAGATCCACATGGACCCAGATTAGGTGCTGTTTTGAGGTGTTTTCAGGAGTCTCCATGGATGTCTTCTGAATTCCTGGTCAAACATTACATGCAAGGTTCAGGAAGCCATTTAATAATTATTACATTATTAAGTAATTAATATAAGCAGTCATTTGCTGAAGTTCAAAGTCTGTCACTTGTAACCTGGGTGTCCAGAAATGTCTTCCACAAGGACACTGCCCAGCTTATGGCCATTACCTGTTGATATTGAAGTGTATTAGCAATCATCTCATTAATATAGTACATACTTTCTGCCTGAGAGTGAACAGAGGCCTCCAGACTGCTTCTCTGGACTCCTAGTAGAAGGAAGTTTGGACAGATGAGAAATTTGTGTAAATGCTGAGGAATTTGAGGTTTTCTTAGAGCGTTAGATATCTTTTTGTCCAAGTCAGCAGTGTAAGTGAGTGAGTGTAATTATAGAGATCTAGGGGTGTAATTGAAGATTGAAAAGGAATTTCCTGTTTGCACCAGAGTTCAATACATGTGGAAAAATAGAAATTTAATTAGCAGCATTAGAGGTGGTAGCTACATTTCTGTGCATTTTTATCATGGTGTATATAGTCACACAACAATCTACTTAATAGCTGACATATTTTATAAATGCAACACCATTTTTCTTGAAAATGGCACATGGGGAGTTAGAGTCCAATGGATTTCCTCCTCTGATTGCCAGTAATTATTCCATAATACTATTTATGAATCTGTTTGGTAAAGAGATCAAATAGCATCACAAAAAGATTGGCTTTTGAGTGTTCTCTTATAGATAAAGTTATATCTCTATGTGAAAAGATGTTTACATGCTAGATTTGAGATAAGGTTAATTTTTGGCTGCCTAATTTTTTTTCTTTCAGGCTTCCCACTTCTTTTGGGGATTGTGGGCTCTAATTCAAGCCAAATATTCCACCATTGACTTTGATTTTCTAGGGTAAGTGTGCTTGCCATGTATAGCCATGGAATCCTGGAGGGTGGAAGGGACCTGTGGGGCCACTGAGTCCAACTGCCCAGCTATCAGAAACAGATCTGAGCCCCAGACCTGATCTAGGTGATCATACAATAATACTCTTCATTTTTAAGGGAAAGCAAGACAGTACAAGCTCTCTGCCAGTGCTTTTTGTTGCTGGAAGTTCTCTAAACTGTATGTCCCTGGGCTAAAGCAGGTGGTTTAACAGGCAAGGAACTTAATGGCTTTGGGCATTAAGTACTTTTTGTCAGGGAGACAAAGCCATAATAAAGACCAAGTTGGTCAGTCAGTGAGATGTGTTGTCTGTCAGATGCAAGACCTACATTTCCAACAGCAAGAGTCAAAGATATAGTACAAAAGAGCTTAATTTCTTATTGCATGGAGTGTTGATCTGGAAGCCCCTATTCTTGTTTTCAGGAGTCTTTGTACCACCAGTGAATGTTAAGTTCTGTTTCAGGTAGATACCTCTGTCTTGGACCTTTTAAAAATATCTTTCATGGTAAACAAGCAGAGGAATTGATTTCTCCTTTGGGGGCTGAGTGAGGTGATACAAGTCATAATTTTTTCTGGTAAAAGGTCCCACTTCAGAACTTTTTGCTCTGAGTAAGCCAATTTACTGGGCTTAATTATGCCATTTTTGTAAATAAGGCCCATGTGGCTTCCTGGTTATCTCAGCCCGCAGTACCGGGCAGTCACCACTAGGTGGGGTGAAAACACCAGTGATAAGCCCCAAAAACTTGTCAGCTTTGGCAAGTTTGTTTTAATCATGAAGATGGAATTTCTGTGGCATTGCAGTTGTCAGACAGCCCATTAAGAACGATTAAACACTACCTTTGATAGTCCTGGAGCAACATCTGTTTTGCCAGCTGGGAGTGGGGGGTGCTGGAGAAGAGGTACTGTCATTACTATCATTGCTCTGTCCTTAATTTCTTCCTTTGGCAGCTAAGGGTTGATTTTTGGAAACAGGGTCCTGGGGTCAGTGGAATTTTGACTAGTCCTACTGAGCATGGCTGTTGCAGTGTGAGGAGTTAGCTGTTCCTAACTTGGAATGTCTCTCTCCCTTTGACCAGGTATGCAATTGTTCGGTTTAACCAGTATTTCAAAATGAAACTGGAGGTCATGACGTTAACTCTTCCTGAGTAATGAAGAGGAGGACTCTGACCAAGTGGATAGACAACCCCTGAATCTTTTCTGAGAACAGTTACTGGAAAAAAAGCTAAACATTTGTTGAAGTGCTGTAATGCTCACTTGGTGGTTCTTGCTTTATAAATAATGCCTCTAAACAGTTCAATGTTAAATTTAATATGAAGAGCATACGTACTGCTGTTGATATAAAACGGATTAGAAACTTGCTAAATCTATAAAAAGTTGTAGACATGGCAATTTAATCCTTCTTTGTAATTTAACATATGTTGTATGTGAATTATTTATTATAAGTTTAACATGATTCCATTGCTGCTTTCATCAGTTTTGGTTAAAGTTGGGTGCAGACAGTGAAGTTGTTCCAAAGGATTCACTTAACAACTTATTTTATTGAAGTTGCATTATCTTATGCTAAAGAAGACATGTCAGAGACAATTTTTCTTTTAGATGCCCATGAGCAAAAGGAGTGACAATAGACCTGTGAGATCTCTAGGATGGTGTAACTAGGGAGAAGGGTTAGGATGATCTTTGTTTTTCCCTTTTTTTTTTAAGGTGGCTTTCCATATGATGGTACTTTTTCTTTTGCACAAGAATCAAGCAGCTTGCTGAAATGGTAAAAACATTTTGATGTTTTTTTTTCCTTCTTGACTGAGCTGTAGAAATGTTCAAGTTCTGTGGCCACAGGATTCTCAGAGGATATTGTACCAATCACTGGTGTTAGGTGGGCAACCTGCCATCCCTAACTTCCATGGGAAAGCTGCTTGTTTATTAAGTGTACTCTTACAATCAAAAGACCACTATTCCATATCTCTCCTCCTTTTTGCAGCTTGGTTCTAAATTTGAACACTATTCTGGTGTGTGTCTCTGTTGTGCTCCAGTGGCAGCAGAATGGATGGTTGGACTGCAGATAGGAGAGCAGAGATCCTGTTGCTCTGGGGAGCAAAACACAGGTTTACAGTTCCTGTCTTGATGACAGCTTTCTGCTTTGTCATCTTCTAACCTTGGACTCCTAAGTCTTAAATGCCTGGTCCTGTAGTTGTGCAGATTCTGGTGTGTCTGGTGGTTCTTTTTTCCTGTCAGCAAATTGCTTTTCAGAGCCTCCGGTCTGAAGGACAGTATGGAAAAGTGTATGACTTGAGCAGTGAGGCTTTGATCATCACACATACTTTTTCTTAAAGCTATTATACCAAGAATGGTCTGGATTACAAAATGTGAACTGAAAAAATATGTTTACTTAATGGAACCATGTATAAGTTTGTGTGGAAAAGAGGCTTTAATCTGAAAGGGGGGGGGGGTGGGATTGGGGTGCAGGAGAGGGCAAGGAAGCCACAGCAGAAAACTCAAGCCCAACAATGCAGTCTGGGGCAAGGCAGGCATGAAGTTGACTCTTGATGATACTCTGAAAAACTTTGCACTTTGGTCACATAAGTGCCCACGTGTACAAAGTCTGTGCGTGTGCATGAACACGTGCAAACACAAACTTACCTGAGGAGTAAATATTGTGGGGAGTCTGTTGTACAGACTCCAGCAAAGATATTTATTCAAAATTGCTTTATATGGCACATGGCAGTGTGTGTATGTGTGTATTGTGTGTACACACGTGCATACATATGTGCTTTACAAAAGCTTGGAGTGATTCAGGACAAAGAAAATTCATGTGAATGAAAAATCTTCACCGTTAAAGACCATTTCCAATGGCATTCTGTTACTTTACAAAAGCATGGTTTAGATTTGTTTTTCCTCTTGTTTATATTCATCTCTGAATGTTTCCATTGTCTTTTAATTCAGTCAAAACCTTAAAAATCTTTATACAAATGGGAGAACTGGGATTTTTTTGTAACTTGAATGAGGTAACCATTTTTATTAGCTGGAGGCTACTATACTGGACAAACTTTCTTTGATTTGAAACAAATAGCTAAAAGACATTTATAATTTACTTTGTAGCAGTTATCAAGGATGTTGCTAGAGCTCATGAAGGCACTGAAGACCTTAATCTTCTGTACTTTCTCCCTATGGACTTTATTGACATATAATGAATAATACCCTGCCGTCTTGTATTTCCTTTAAGTTCAGCAAGATGTGCTTGGAACTAAGATTGCTAAAGATTTTGGAACTCTTTGTTACTATTTTCTTCCAAGCAGTGGCTTTATTTCTGCCAGTTGTTGCTTTGTATTTGTGAAATATTTTGAAAGAAGGCTGTGAAGTTCATTTGGTCTTGGGAAATCCAACACTTGACAGATCCTAAGTTTCCCAATGGCTGGCAAAACACATTCCCTTTTCAGGTACCAGTACTACTTAGGTTTGGATTTACTGTAATTTTTGTCAGTAGTATTTTTGTTCGTATAGCTCAAGTAGCAATAACTGCAGGAGTGGAAGTTTGCTTCCACAGAACCAAAGCTTTTCCTGAGTGCAGCTCAATCTCATCCTTGTGGAGTGAATCCCGTAAAAGCACTTTGAAGCAGGTAGTAAATACTCCAAGCGTTTCCTGAGCCACTTTGAAGGAGCACAAGGACTGTCACAGGTTACAGTGGCTGACTTTGCAGTACTGGTCAAGGCTTTCATTTTGCACCTTGGAATTCACTTTACATGCTTCAACACTGCTCTGTGTCAGCTTTCTCTCAAGACAAGTGCAGGTTAAACCCATTTGTGATCAGCTCTGAGGAAATACATTAAAACATCTCCCAGAATGAAATGCCAGTTACCTTGAGCCTTGTTCCACATCCATTTGAGCCAGTAGCACTCGGATGTCCTCTTTTCCTGAGGAATATCTACAGATGCATTAAGTTGGGAGTAGTAGTTTGTATCACATTGCAGATGGTAAGGTAGCTTGAAACTGTGAATACAGGACATTCTGAATGTAAGTTAGGTACTAGAGAACATGTACTTGTTTCACTTAATTTATCTCAGTCTCTTTAATAGCAACGAGAAGATATTTGAAGGAGGACAAAAAAAAATGACTGAGCTCTAGAAACATCCTGTAGTAGTTTTGACTGTGACTTGCCAAGAAGATACTCTGTTGCCTTTATGTTAAGCTAAGAGCATGAATGCCAAAATTAATAATTCTTGGTGTAGTTAAAGCTATATTGTAAATATAAAAAGGATTATTAGTCTGGGCATTCTTGCAGAAATAGCATCAAGTCAATAGACCGTAGTGGCCTGGTTGCTTTTGTAAAGCAGAATAGTGTGGGTTTTGTGTTTTTTTTTTTTTCCTTCTCATTTCTGCAGTTGGATCTGGCTAATCCAGGCCTAATTTCTTAGGTCACCCAAGCACTAAAGATTTCTGAATGGTCACTAGTCTCTTGTCACATAATTTTAAATACCTTCATTGACACTTGTTGATTTGCTTTTTAAAAGGACGTACCAAATTTGCATTAACCAGGTCTGACTGTACATGTATATACAACAGTGTAAATAACCATTTGTAAATTAGTGTGAATTGTACTGTATCTTGCATTTATGGACTTGTGTATTGCATTGTATTCTCTCCTATTTTGTAGAAATTTTGATGTAAAGAAGAAATCTAACTCTGTGTGTGGACTTCTTTTGTTAAATTGACTTATAACAGAGCATAATACTTTTATGTTAAGATATCCATTTATAGCCTTGGACACCCAGTGTCTTTTTTCCCCCCCATTAGCTATTTTGAAATCTTGCTCTTGGGAATGATTCTGGGAATAAAGGAATTTATGCAGTGCTTAGATTAAGAGAAAATCTGTTCTAATAATAGGGCAAACCCTGTATCAGAGGTACATGCAGTGCCTATGGGATAGGGAAAGCTGTTGAAATTGTGCATTTAAACTTCCAAAAATGTCCTATACATTCTTGAATGCTGGTGACTTCTAAACTAAGGGTGTTGGATTGAAGCACTCCTGAAGTGTGTGCTCTCATGGGGACACGGATTGAGGTAGTTGTGATAGGAGTCCCTCAACTTAAATGCTTTTGGTGGCTATAGCCTTATAATAGGATTAGCTGCAACCTTGTAAATGCTTGTACTGAATGCCCAGATCACTCAAGTAGTTCTGTCAATTCATTTACCTCAACACTAGAATTATTGGAACTCCCTTAGAATATTTCAGACTGAGGTGTTTCCCCTGTGTGTGATTACCTCCCCCTCCTCCTTGTGCCCACAGCTCCACTTTTTTAGGGTAAACATGAATATAAAATCTTCCTTTCCATGCATGGCCATCACTCTATCCTTTTGGACTAAAATTATATTCTTCTTTGTCAGTACATGACTTCTCATCAGAGTTTTTCTGTGTCAAGTCCCTTTCTGAAGAGGCCTTTTACCTTGGAAACACAGACATAATGAAGCACAGTTTTTTCCCTGACTATGTTTCATCACTGTTGCCTTTCATTGTCTGTTTTGAACTCCCCAGTGTCCTTCAAGCTGTTACTTTATTCTTCTCACTGGTGTGTTTAACAACTCTGCTGGAAAATTCTGATGTGCAAGTCTTGTTCTCCATCTGACAAATTGATCTTGATGCAGTTTGTACAACTTGTTAGCCTTACCTGTGGTGACACTTTGAGTTTCCAAGGTCCTGCAAAGTGAGTTTACCCAAGAAGTACTAGTCAAGAGGAGGGATGGGCTTGGTAAATGTAAGTAAAAGGAAGTAATTCACGTGGAAACTCAAGTTTTTGGTGTAGCAAGGTATTGGACATGCTTGCTTACTCTCATGGTTTAAGGATGATCAAATTATAAAGGGTGTAAAATTTGTTTCAGAATAAAGTTCAAATTTTTTAAAGTCTTTGGTAGCTAACTAAAGCTTACAAATACTCTTTTGTTACTCATACCAAAAGAAATTTTACAATTGAGTAACTTTTTTTGATTGCATAAAACTTTGTTTTAAACCCCAGTGGCACTATGATCTCTGGTTTGGGGCAGTCCTTCCTGTGGTTTGCAGAGGAGGTTGACCATGTCTTACCTGGCTGTGTTTGACGTGGCTGTGTGGTGCTTGTGTTCATGTTTTGTGTTATTCCTTGTGTTCTAAGATTGCTGAACTGCTGGAATTGGCAACTGTCTCCTGTCATCTTCCACACCAGGCAGGTTTTAATCAAGGAATGGAGCAGAAAGCATTTTTTCAGACCCTAAAGGAAATGCAAGGCTGATATAGAACAGTCTTGCAGATGATTTTTCCTCCCTCCTTATGACTGCGAGTGGCAAAATTGTTTTCAGTAGTCGTGAAAGATAGGAAAAGCCAAGAGCTTTGACCTCATGCAAGGCAGATGTTCTGTTAGCCAAACACAGGATTTTTATGAAAGGGGCTCTCAACAGTGAGAAACCACACCATTCCAGATGGAATGTGTTGGATTAGACCAGACTTTGTGGTTTAGAGGCCTTCAGTGGGAAGGAAAAAGTGTGAAATGTTTGCACAGGCTGGTTGTGAGGAGGTGCTCCATCCAAGTGAAGGGCTGAGGCACTGGAAAAGGCATTGTTTGATTTCCTTATTTTTTTTCTTTTTAAGTGACTTTTATAGTTGGTCTGATCTATAGAGACTGTGTAATTAGGAAACCAATCAACCTGGGGAGAGAGAGAAGAGACTGTTCAAAAAATCATTTATAAAAAAGAAAGCACCTTTGTAGCTGATTAGTTTGCTACATATTGTGTGTTGGGCTTTTCTGTGTAATTAATAGTGTAGGTGGTGCTCTGTACCAAATTGTTTAAGAAAGGGTTTATTACTACTGGGAAATGTCTGTGATGGCCCTGAAGACCACTGGGATCTCAGATGGCCAGGCTTCACCAGACAGCCAAATTTTTGGTTCAGGGTTTCAAACTGTTTCTGCAGCCTTCTGAAGTTGTCAGGCTTCTGTCACAATTTCCCTGTGGTGTGGGATTTAGTTCATGGACTTCCCAAAGACCTTTGATTTGATGTTTATAGGGAGATGACACAGAGGGAAACTTCATGGAAATGAAGAGGAAAGAAAACCAAGTTACTTGAAATCTAGCAAAACTGACACTAAATGCTGATATAACTTTAGGTTCTGCACCAGCCTGTTTTTGTGGCATTGCAACTGTGTTTTTTCTGTTAATTGGTTTTGGTATTTTTTCCCCACATGGAGACCCATGCAAAACACAAGATGAAAAAGACCTTGGAAGAGAAACATGAAAAATATCGTATAAAATGCCATAAAAGACAGTGTGAACTGGAAAAAAAGTAAATGTTTCTAAGTTTTTGATAGTAGTAATTCTTAAGTGTGATCAGAAAATGTGTCCAGTCTTCAGTGTGTGAAAGACTTTTTTTTTTTTGTAGCAAGTTTCCATTTACCATGTTGTATCTCTGTGTAGTAGTTAATGCTGCTGCTTTGTACACAAGTGCTTTGAATAGTCTCAGCACTGAGAATGTATCCAATCTTTCTGAGGTGTGACTCCAGGTTAGAGCCATTGGTTCTGTCCAAGCCTCTTCATCCAAAACCCTTTGAACACTTGCAGACCACAGGGCCACAGCATGTTAGGAATATATTCCGTTTTGTGTCATTTTCTTTGTTACTGCATACTTTTCAGTGTTCTTTTCAACTTGAGTCCACCTGTGTCCTGTGAGTAACCTAAGGTCAATTTATAAAAGAGCCTTTGTCACCCTCTAGCACTGTCCTCCCCCAAAAGAGTCCCCATGCCCCTTGTATCTTGTGGCGTTTAGGTGCATCATTTATCCATTGGAGTGAAGTGTATTTCTTTTGAGCTAAATGTGATTGAAACTATTCTAAGGCCTTCTACCACTGATTAAATGAAGTAATGTACCTTTCAAAGAGATTTATATTGTGTAAATAATTTCAAACTGCAACAATAAAGTTGGTTTCTAACTGCACTGTTAGCATATGCTGTGATGATTTTGCTTTCCCCAGGTTTGAAAACTCTTGATATGGAATACTTGAGAGTTCTTAGAGGCTTTTGACTCGTGTCCAAATGCATACCTCTCTCTGGGATTGACAATGCAGCTAAAAATAAATATTTTGAGCCAGAATTTGGCTTGAACAAAGGGAACTGTTAAGAGTTTTGCATATTAAACTGGCTTGGTCATTGTCTGCTGAAATTTCATGTGGGAGACGGAATGTGGCTGTCAGGAGGGATGACTGCCATTGAGGAAAAGGAGGAAAGCATGCAAAGTTAGGGCTGCACTGAAGTTTAATTTATGCCCCGTAAGGGTAAGCTCTGGCAGAGACTGAAGTTTTCCATGGGAGGTAATGAAGAGGTTTTTTGAGGCCACACCAGTAAATTTGGTCCTGGATAGGTTAATTGTTCTTGAGATAAAAAGCAAAGTACAGACAAAAAATGGGGGGAAAACAATGGCATGTGTAGTGGACTCCCAATGTCTATTGTATTTCAATATTAGCTGTATAAAGTGTGCATTCCTAGGAGTCTTCCTGAGTGAATTCAGAATAGCACATTTAACCTTAATGATACAAAGCTGATTTTGGGTTATTTAGGATGTATATAGGATTATAGATTAACATATTTAATGTGTATACATTGTTAGTAGATATAATAAGTGTATCTACATATGTTTCCTTTCCATTCCTTGTTAATATTCCCTACAACCAATCTGCAGTTTACCCTCATCCCACTCCCTTGCTGTGCTGTTCAGAATGAAGTTGCTCATCTGGTTTTTAGATTTTTAGGAGTGTGAAAGGACCAATACATAAAATTGAATTAATAGCACTCACCTGAGAGGCCAAAGGTGGAGTCTCCAGAAACTACTTTCTGGCTGACCAGGGCAAGTTAGAAGCATGACTTTTACTTTTCATCCTTCTTTTCTGGGGATCCATTTTCCCCCTGTGCCCTGGGAAATAAGAGGATGGCAGACTCCAGCACTTACCCGCAGGTGGCAATGGAGCTGCAGGCTGTCTCATTGTTGGAACAGCTTTTCCAAGACAGCTCCTTTTTGTGGTGCAGCATGTCATACATCGAGTTAAACAGGAAAAAGGGTATTCTTTTATCTCTCAATGAGTTGCAGCCAAGATCTGTAATTGCCTTGCTCTTAATGTTGCGTAACTGTTAGCAAGGCTCAAGCCAAGCATTAATGAATTTCATCAGAACTTCATTTTTTTAATGAGCATCATTAATCGTTAGTCATGCGTGCTACAACCTACACTTCTCTAAAGTGGGGCTTTGCCAATCCTGTCGCACTATAAAAACAGCAGCATGTCTTCCCCAGATTTTATCAGTGAAATAACAAGAAAAGACTGAGGGGAGAGTGAGACACAAAAAACTCTTTAATTTGACCTTTTAAATACTCAAGATGCTCTCTGAAAGTTGGGCTGAAGCTTCAGCTTGCGAGCAGCTGCTGCCCCACTTTTCTCTGGGCTGTGGTGACAATGTGAGAACTCCCAAGTTGCTCCAAGCCACAGTGGTGATCTGTATGTGGATTCACTGGGCTCTCTTGTTACAAAGTTCAGTGAAGGCAAAACTTAATTTCAAGTTTGGAAAAATGATGTCTAGACCTCTACTGGCTGGTGTTTACTCCTTTGGACAGTGCAGCAGGTTGTGTTTACCAGCTGCAGAAGGAGCAGTGGGGTCCTGGCTGTCCCAGTGATTCTGGTAATGAGCCAGTGGCAGTGTTTTATCTGCACCAAACTGCCCTGGTGCTTCTTCAGGCTTCCTCTACATGCAGAAGAGCTGACTTAACTCCCTCACCTCTGCCAGTGAAGTTGTCGGGCAGGTGCCAGGCTGGTAGAGCTGTACAGGAAACAAAAGCTTTTCCCTGGTGTGTGTCCTAGGGATGCTGCTGGCGACAGGACAAGAGCAAGTGGCCTCAAGCTGCGCCAGGACAGGTTCAAGGTGGACATCAGGAAGAATTCCTTCACCAAAAGGGCTGTGAAGCACTGGCATGGGCTGCCCAGGGAAGTGGTGGAGTCACCATCCCTGGAGGTGCTCAAGAAACAACTCCATGTGGCGCCTAAGGTTTAGTTGAGAAGGTGATGCTTGGTTGAAAGTTGGACCCCATGAGCTTGGAGGTCTTTTCCCACCTTAATGTTCTGTGATTATAGCTCTGACCCCAAAGGTGCAGCCTCTCCCTGCACTTGCTGACTGTAGCAGGATTTCAGAAAGAGATTAAGCCAAAGCAAATGAATCAAATGGAGTCTAGTAATTCTGCACAACAAGGAAAGCTATCTTTATCTTATGCACTAGACCAAGAAAATGTTTGATCTTGACCTGTGTCAATACTAATGTTTGTGGTTAAAACAGAGCAGTTGTCTGAGGTAGTGTTGTATAGGGGGAAGAGTAACATCATGGAATCACAGAATCATTAAGGCTGGAAAAGACCTCCAAGATCATAGAGTCCAAACTTTGGCAAACACCACCTTGTCAACTGAACCAGAGCACTGGGTGCCACATCCAGCCATTTCTTAATGTATCAGAGATAATAATAATAATATCAAGGAATATTCATATATTGAAGTAAGGGATCTTCATGTGCAGGGATCAGAAAGAAGAGAGGAAGAGGAGCTAGCACCATGGAGGAGAAAGATGAGGAAAGGGTTATGGGGCAGATAATGGGAAAAAGGGATTAATGGAAAGGTGCACTGACATGGGAGCCAGTAGAGGGCTTAAAAACAGGGACATGAAGCACCCAGGATGAGGGGGAGGAGATATTGAATAGAGAGGCAAGATTAAATCAGAGGTTTGGTGCAAATAATCAATTTGCCTTAGAGAAAAAAATGGGGGATACAATTCTGTATAACTATAACACAAAAAATAATACAATGCAAACATATCTATAAACATAGGCTGAAAATACCAGAAGCTGATACACAATTTTCTATCATTGTATCAGCTATTAGACTTACTTGTTGACAATGTTCTAGTGAAAACATCAGTCCTAACCAGTATCCATCATGTGTGCATTAAATGGAGTAAAAGAAACCAGCTGGCTGGCTAATATAATTTCCTTGCCGTGGAAAATGATCTGAAATTGCAAAATGTTATCTCACTGTCACATTGTTCTGCAAAGAAACACATGGCATACAATAAATTCATTCCTTCAAATATTTCAATATTTGATTTAAATATATAATATTCAAGTATGGATGGCAGATAAAATCTCTGACTGGCACTTCCTAACTCCTGGCTGTATTTTTTTTAAATAGAGCAGTAGAAGGACAAGCATTATCTGTGTTACAAATGAGCTGATATGCTTCTTACTTTGTGTGTAAATATACACAGAGAGAGAGAGAATCTCCTGCCCAAGGATCTTACAATGGAAATAAAGGTAGAAGAAGGTCAGATTCCCATTTCACATCTAGAGAAGAACATAATAGAAATATAAATTGCATACCCAGCTCTGCACTATGAGTCTTGGAGCATGAGCAGGAATTAAACACAGACATTATACTGATCAAGTTTTTAATTTCTTTCCTGATGAAATGGTGCTCACTGAGAGTGAAATGTTTCTACAGAAATGTTCTGTTTGCTGAAAATATCCTGAGGTCTTGGGCAATGGATGAGGCACCAAGGAAACTTTGAATCAGGAAGGAAAGCAGGGATCCCTCTTGCATCTGTGTGAGCTTAAAAGCTGTCTTTTAGATTTAGTACTAAAATTTTGCGTTAGAAATACTTTTGTGAAACGATGTCCAGGACAGTGTTTTTAATCTAATCATCCACCTTCAACAACTGTTGACAGTGCTGATGATAAATTCCTGATTTTCGGCATAATTTGATTCAGTTAAAAAATCTTGGCTATCTTCAGACTACTCACCATCTGCAGATAATTAATGTGTAGATTCCCATAGATTGTAAATGTAGTGGATATTTAAGAAACACTTACTCCATTCTTTTCTATAACTCAGGTTCCTGGGCTGAACCAAAATACCTTGTGCCTTCAGTAAAGTTTTGATTTAAAGATATCTTGAAATAATGAGTTCCTCATATTTCTATGGTCAGTTAGATTCACCAGTAAAAGAAGTTGCTTCATTTTTCCTCTGAATTTGTTTGCTTTAAACTATTTTTGTTTTTTTTTTTAACTGTGCCCTTAAAAAAACCCCAGTGACCTTTTTTCCTTGATTTCTCTCATCACTTTTCAGTCTTTGATGGACAAAACAACAATATGCTCCAGCCTGACTTATCTTTCTTCAGTGTATTTTTCCTCTCTCCCAGTTTTATGTTGTTGATACCAGAGCAGGATCCCACCTTCCTCTTGTCCTCTCAGTGTCCTGCTTGTTTCTCCCCTGCCTTCATTTACTGCTCACTTATTTATCCATTAAAATTCCTCAATCCTGTCCTGACAAGGCAGAGTTGTTTGAGGGGTCAATGTCTGGATTTTCCCAATTTGAAACACTTGATATTTGAGTCACAGGTCTCCCAAAGTGATCCCCATCCCTTGGCCACTCTGCTGAACTCCTTGGTGCCTAGAAATTTTTCAGAAGTGTTTTTATATTCATTTCAGGATCACAGACCAGAATAGCAAATAGCACAGGCCTGTGAACTAATGCCTTTCATCATATAGTTGATTCACAGTAATAATTCACCACTGACAACTATTTTTTGAGATCTGTGAGTTAGCCAGTTTTTAATTAGAGCTCAGCAAAACAATTCTTCTGTAAAAAAGAATTCTGTTTGTCAAAATCCAAATGTTTTGCAAGAATGTGTCAATTCTGACAAATATTTTTAACAAGAAAAAGTCAAAACATTTCATTTTTACTTTCTTGATTTATTTTAATAACATCAAAACATTTTGTTTTGATATAAGATAAAATTGTTTTGACTTTATCATGTTTTCATTTCATTTTCTTTCTATATTAAAGTATCTTTAACATGTTTCATATTATTTATACCAGCTAACACATCATATTTAACATAAGAGAAGCTCAAATGAGATGGATAAACATTATCCAAATGATTTATTGGAAATATGTTCATTGTTCTAAATCAAATTGAAAGCAAATTTTAATCCATTGCTGATTTTTGAAGCCTCAAAGTTTGATTCTGATTTGGAAACCTTTTCAGCTCCTCTCCACAGCCCTGAATTTTCCTCAAGGTGAGTTTGCAGTCTTGCATTTACCATCCGCTGTGTAAATGATAAGCAGTAACAGTGGTTTTGTTACAATAATAACATTGCTCCACCTACTAAAGTAAGCTCATTTTGTCGCTTTATAATTGGGATAACAAAATAATATAATAAAAATATAATAATATTTTAAAGTGTGGGGGTTTTTTTGTTTTTTTTTAAAGTTTTAGCAATTCAAGTTTTGTTCTAACAATTATGATATCTTGAAGGGTCGTGGTTTAAGAGGTTGAAGCTGTAGCCTCACACATGACAGACACTGCCCAGGCCACTACCCACCAGATGTTGCAAAATTAGGGCCATTGCAGTGAAACACAGCAGGAAAACTGAGGAGTTCTCTCCCAGATTTCCTGACAAACATATGAACAATGTGCAGCAAAGGCTCGAGTTGTGCCGCTCCCCATTTCCCATCACCAGGAGCCCACCAGCCAAAGGTTTTTTGGAGATTCCCAATCTTGGTGCAGCCCCAAACCTGGGCAGGAGCAGCCTGACCCCCAAAAATCAACTTCTGAGAGCATTTCATTTTCAGCCAGGGCATTTCTTGACCCAGCTTATGGTGTGGCCATGGGACCCAACAAGCTGCAAGGCCGTGGTGGGAGACTGGGATCCAAAATGAGATCAAGACTGGCTTTTGAGAAGCAGTTTCTGGCTGGGCTGGGCTGTAAATGGTGGTGGTGGTGGCTGCTGTGCTGCTTCCTGGCCACCAAAATGGGAAACACTGCACTGTGGCAAAGTCAGGTATCCTCTGATGGGTAGCTGGGCAAGAAGAGGATGACTTGTCCAGGAATGGCTTTTTCAAGTTGTCTGCAGTTGGAGTGGAAAAAAGAAAGAAAAAGGAGATAATGAATTGAGTGGCTGAGGAATGGAGTTTAAAACAGGCTTGGAAATGGAAGGAATAACAGTAAAGAAATGAAAGATGGAGGCACCAAGAGAAATAGATAGAAAAAGAAGTCATACATGAAGGAAAAGAAGGTTCCAGTATCTTCCTTTGCAGGTAAATAATTAATTTGAGGCTTACCATCAAAGGAGAAATCTGCAGTGTACCTGATTATCAGGTATGTTTATGTGACAGCCTTGGGCTGCTGGGAAGTTGCTTGTAAGGCAAGGACCACGATAGAGTTGTGTGTCATGTTTCCCTTCTGTCCATCTGTCAGCTCTTCCATGGTGTGTCTCCGCTTTGGGCCTAACAAAATGGACCTGCTCTGGATGAAACTGGTAGGAATGCTCCAAAAAGGTTGGAGATATTTCATTTTTATGAGCTTCAACAACAGACAGTGCTTTCTGTGTAGGACATGGGTGGTGAAATCGTGAGCCAAAGGCATCCCTGGCAGAAATTCCTGTGGAGATTCACCTCAGTTGCTCAGCTCAGGAACTGCAATCTCATTTTTGCCGAAAGTTTCACAGGAAGGAGTGGAGACATTCATTTATCAAAGTGGACAATATTCCTGGGAACTACTGAGGCTTATTTTGTAAAATATTGGAATATTCTAAGCACAGCCTCTGTTGGCACAGTAAAGAGCAGTGGCTGGAATCAGGCTGATCCTGAGTCCATCTTCCCAGATGTAGCTGTGGTTGCTCCACTGCACTCCCATCACAAGCAGGACACAGAAACACTAAAGTGACTCCTCAAAGTACCTCAGCTCTCTTCATCTCTGTGTGTGACAAAGCAATGAGTGAAAGGCTTTCAAATCAAGAGGGATGCTGAAAGCTGCAGGCTTCCTTTGACCTGGAAGTTGAATAGTGTTTATAATTTTGCAGTTCATATGTGGGTAAAGAGAGGCACAGAAGGAAGGTGCTTTGCCCAAGCCCACTCCACGAAGGATTGCAAATTAAAAGACAAATTCTGGCACAATGGGGAGCCCGTGGCAAAGCTCCAGATGACGTCAGGCAGCCTGGCTCACTTAACATCCTCTCACAGCCCTCCCTCTTCTTTGGATGTCTTCCCTCCCCTTATTGCTACCAGAGCACAATAATTTTTATAATGAGGGACCAGATCTTCAGCTTGTGTTCAGCCATCAAAAATCCCCGGAGACCAGCAGGTTCAGAGCAGCTGAAGCTCCAATATCTGACACTTCAGGCCCAGTGCAGCAGCTGGAGAGCAGAGTTACGGCTTGTGGCCTGAGCAGAAGAGATGAGCAGAAGCAAAAACTGGGGATTTGCACTGTTCTCCCCTCCCACGACTGGCTCTGCTTATGAGCCGGCACAGTATCCTTACCCAAACAACACATTGGATGCTTGTCAGCCAATTTAAAAATAGATTGCCAGGCACAATCCTGTCTTTTCCTGCAGTTTCTGGCTAGCATATAGAGTCTTCATTTCAACTTCTCTGTTCCCCTGTCTTTTCTCTTTCGCTCCCCTCCTCCTGTCCCTGCTGCAGCCTGGCTGACTTTCTGCCCATGACAAAGGAATAATCCCATTGTTGAGTCCTCCTAGGAGTCACACATCCCAGGCTGAGCCAGGTGTAGTTGGTGCCCTGGGATCTCCAGCAACCTCTTCTACTGCTTCACAACACTGCAAGGGATGGCTGGAAAAAATCAGCATAAGCCCCTCATGGAATAGCTTTCTTTCCACATAAGGCCATATTGCTGTGGAAAATGATGGTGAGGGGAGGAAGGGCAGTCTAGAACCTGCCTCTCTGGAGTAAGTGGCATTTTCAGTGACCAAATGGAGTCGGGAGTTGACTGAAGATTTTACTCTTGCAGAGGAGCTGGAGGCATCTGCTCACTAATAAATGTGTGAGGGAAACAATCACTTGTATCAAGCTCTGGTGGAAGAGAGGCTGCTTTAAAACCAGTAAGTCATAAATACCCTCCAAGTGAAGCCTTTTCGTTATCAACCCAGGCTGGGGAGGAGCAGATGCAGCAGCCCTGGGAGAAGAACCTGTGGGTGCTGTGGGTGAGAGCTGGGACCCAGAACCCATCCTGTGCTGGGCTGCAGCAGAGCCCGTGGGCAGCAGGGCAGGGGGAATTCTGCCCCTCTGCCCTTCTGCTGAGCCCCGCTGCAGGGCTGCATCCTGCCCTGAGGGAATTGGGATTGTTCACCTGGAGAAGCTTTGGGGTGACCTCAGTGTGGCCTTGCAGTGCCTGAAGGGAGCCTGCAGGAGAGATGGAGAGAGACTCTTGACAAGGGCCTGGAGTGACAGGACAAGGGCAATGGCTTCACACTGACTGAGAGGAGGGTTAGATTGGATATTGGGAAGGAATTGTTCCCTGTGAGGGTGCTGAGGCCCTGGCACAGGGTGCCCAGAGAAGCTGTGGCTGCCCCTGGATCCCTGGCAGTGTCCAAGGCCAGGCTGGATGTGGCTCTGAGCAGCCTGGGACAGTGGAAAGTGTCCCTGCCCATGGCAGAGGGCTGGAACAAGATGATCTTGAAAGTCCTTTCCAACACAAGCCATTCCGTGATTCCCAACAGGCAGGTGCCTAAATCTGATGGGGTGGAGGCAATCAGCAGCTCTGTAGCCCAACTCAAAAGTGGGCATAATATGAAGTGTAAGGAATGATAATAGAGGTAATAGAAAAATGGTCATGAAACTCTTCCCCCACCTTGCGTGTAGAAAAACAACAGCTTGGTCAAAGTGGAAAGTTTGATGAAACGGACAATCCTAGGGGAAATGTCTGTTTTCAATTCTGTATCGTGCACCAAGACTTAAATCTGTTACTGTTTTGGTTTTCTCAACAAAAAATATTTTCTTAAGCAAGTGTTTGGTTTGTTTTTTTCTTTAAAAAGAAACATTTTCTTTCCAAAGTACAGCTAAACCTTAAAACTTTTTAATAATAGCCACTAAGTATCCAGCCTGGTGAAACATTTGGCTAAAAATTTGCACATGCTATTTTCAGCTTCAGTGTTTCAGCTTGTACGTGTCCAAACCTTTATGGTTTGAAATTTTGGACAAAAGAATATTTAGGAAAAAAAAATTTGGAACGAGATTCTCTTCCCTGTCAACATTTTTCATAAAAAAATAACAAACTTTTACCTCAGCTCTGGAACTGTTGTCCCTGTGTAGCAGTAACATTATACCCAAAAATATACTTTCTTTACTGTACAGTGGTGATGTTCCTGGCAGTGACTAATATCTCTAGAACTCAAAGTTCTCTCTCCATCTGCAAAGCTGAGATGTCACCTCTTAAGGAGAAATAATCTTAACCCAGGCTGCTTTTGAAATACAAATGCTTAAAGTGTTCCTAAACTTTTTGCAGGCTTAGACACTTAGATCTAAAGGACCATTTTAATTCATCAAGTGACTCCTTAATTAAATTAACAACCCCCCCCTTTCCTAATCAGTAGATCGTCTGTCTCTTATTCTGAGTCATATTCCAAGAGACAAAAAATTAGTGCTTTTTCTCTCATTGACACTGCAGAGAAACAGTAGCAGTGACTGACCTAGATGCTCTTTTGCTTCAGGAAGAGAATTTTACTAAACTTTATTTATGTCCCCCATGCAAATTTGATAAATCACATTTTTAATGGAGAACCCAATTTCTGTTTGAAGGACCTTTAATGCCAGTGGTGCATAAGGAAGAGAGGCTTTGCTTAGAAGCACTCAGACAGTAAAGAACACTGATAGAACAGGAAAAGTGATTAGATTTTGAACCAAGTGCCTACAAATTTTGGGATAGAAACCTAAATTTTTGACCCTTTTTGTTTAAGACACTACATTCAGTGCTGGTAGCAGGTTACATGAGCTTAGTGACAAACTGCAGTTTATAAATGCAGTATCATTTCTCTGGCTCCTCTACCTAAAGAGGAAACAAGCTCTGCTTTTCAAACTACATTTTGGAGAAATAGATAAAAAGGTGCCTCACAAAATTTCCTGCTGACTTTTTGTCTCAGAGCAATACCTAACAAATTCAAAGAAAGCAAAGAGTGAAAAAGAATTAGGAAAACATTCAACCTAAACAAAACAAGCCATTCATGTAACATGAGATACTGAAGAAATACAAGAAGAGAAGCACAAGCGGGAAGACAACATCAACACCTGGAATCATTAACCATACAAATCTCTTCAATTACTCTGTGCTTTATCCTCACTGTAACATGACCAGGTATTTGTAATTTTCTTCTTTTATTCAGGAGAAGCTTATCAAGAGAATGCTGTTCTATACCAAGGCTTTCACAGGGGACCACAACACCATTCGGTTCATTATTACATCAGAGAAACCCCAACAGGCAGCCTGTGGAGACCACAGTTATCTATCTCTTGTATTTTTAGAAACAGTGCTTCTGCTGCCTTTAAACCTGTTGAGTCTGTCCAAGGAGGGCAAAAAATGTGTGAAACAGCAATATAGAAGTAATTCTAAATAGAAAGTCTGCCAGATGCTCCCTAAGGTCTCTGGGCAGTATAAGAGCAGAACTGATCTATTCAAAAGGACAGATAAGAGAGCAGTTACAAATCAATAGAATCACAGAATCACAGAATGGTTTGGGTTGGGAGAGACCTTTAAGGTCATCTCATTCCAACCCTCTGCCCTGGACAGAAACACCTTCCACTATCCCAGGTTGCTCAGAGCCACAGCCAGCCTGGCCTGGAACACTGCCGGGGATGGACGTCCACAACTTCTTTTTGTAATCTCTTCCAATGCCTCCCTACACTCTGAATAAAAAATTTCTTCCTAACATCTAATCTAAATCTTTCCTCTTTTTGTTCAAAACAATTTGCCATGTCCTGTCACTACCTGCCCTTGTGAAAAGTTGCTCAGAGGACATTTTCACTTTAATCCATCTGAAACGTTGATTACACCTGTGTATAACACTCTGCAATTGTGAAATGTGAATGTGTGTGGAGAGCTGGGTGGGCATAGCAGTTTGTGTCAGAGAGGGTGCACTTGCACACCCTGAGCACTGTGCACAAGAACAGGGGATTTTCAGCTTGGGCACACTGTGCTGTGTTCACAGTAAATGGATTTCACACCCTTCAGTCAGAAGACTGCCTGCATCTGCCTGAGGTAGAGTTGAAAACCTGCTTTCTCTTTCAGTTTTCTTGTTTCAAGTCTCTGACTTTCTCAAACTTTCATCATTTGTCCTGGAATTTTGCATGCCACCTTTGCATCCAGAGGTGATTGTATAAAGGTCACTATGATCAAAGAAAAGAGGAGGGGTTTATGTTTGCTTGTTTGTATTTGGGAAAGACTAGATCAATTTTAATTTTTTCATGGGTAGCTCTGCTCTCTGGAGGAGAACACTGCATTTTTCCTCCTCTCCATGTAGACTTTTCTGGAGTTAGCTTGTTCACAGTTGCTCACTGCTAAAGCTTGTTCAATGAGAAGATGATGAGTTCAATGTGCTCTAGGAGAAAATAGGACTAAAACCTGAGGCAGACTGGCTGCCACCCCCAAACGTCTGCAACATTTCAACAGGAATCTTCCTTTCTACTTAATTTAGGATGTGACTCTGAACAAGCTTTTTAAACCAATATTTTATTCCACTCTGCAATATAATCTATATAGTTGAATAATTGTTTATGTCCTGCAGGGGTTTGAGCAGCAGGAAGGAGGGCTGTGCTGGGTTAATTCCCCCCTGTATTCACTTGCCCATGTGACTTATTCACATTTCTTGCCTATCATCTACATGTCTTTGGACTGGAAGTCTCCAGGGCAAGCTGAGTTTATGGATGTACAGCAAGGTCCCTTCCCAATTATTCCTTTACATTGCAGCTGTCGTGGTTAAAAGTCATAGGCAAATAAAATCAGAAATATAATGCTCTGTTGTCTCTCTGTAGAAGCTTGTGCAAAGTGTTGAATAACTGCTGTTGTCATGTGGGCTTTTTTTGGTGAGTCCATTTCCTCTGTGGGTTTCAGTGTCACAACACTGATGGTAGATTTGCTCACAACACAGACATCAAATGTGTAGCCCCTGTTTAAAGTATTTTAGATATATATGGCAAAAATCTATTTATTCAAACTCTCAAGTTCAAAATTAACTACCTAAATCTGATTATTAAAACATATAGCAAATTTCCTTAAAAAAAGCAATTTGCTGATGCAAAATACAACCTTAAAAAACTAAAAAGATATTAATATTGCAAAAGAGATTGAAAAAATCCAAGTATGGTTTTAGCTGATTTGATCCATGTGGAAATAATTAATGCATAACATTACAAAGAACATTTAATTCTTCACCCTTCCATAAAACACTAAAATACATTTCTCTTTCAGAACATTGCTTTATTGGGACATTTCTCTCCTGTCCTGGGAGCAAGGCTCCCTGAAGGACCACATCTCTGACAACACAAAGGATACTTTCCTGGGACCAAGTGCAACTCAGTGTTATTCTGTCAATCTCTCCCATTCCTTTGCTCTGACAGTCACGTTCCTGGTAGCCTTTACTCTTGAATTACTTTCATGGGCTTGAAAGACTTGATTTTTCCTGTGGTTTCCCTTATGTTGCTTCAGAACATGAGTCAGAGTTTTTAATAGGGATTTTAATTTGGTTTTATTGCAAGGCACCTCTTTTTCTCACAGAAATGTCTTGATTGCTCTTCCCTGTAAGAGTGTGAGCAACCTTCCTCATGGAATAGAAAATTCTTTGGGTAACTGAGATATAAAAGACACAGAGCAGACCCTAAATATGGGGAGGGTAGTTGCAAATAGGAGATTGGAAGTTTTCCTGAGAGATCCTGCGGGATACAGCCAGCCATAGAGATGTGCCTTAGGACACTCCAGTGTCAGCAGCCTGGGCAGCTAATTTGGGACACTGGGCAGCTAATTTGGGAACACTGGAATAGCAGTAGTGTGTCAGACAACACAACACTTTCTGCCTCCTGTGGAAATGAAAAAACGAGTGCAGGAAGGGGTCTAATGTGTCATGAAACTTTCCCCTCCCAGTTACTCAGGGGCTTTCTGAGCTGGAGACTTGTGGCTTTGTGTTGCACAGCCCATGATAGATTTTCCTCCATGAATTCATCAAATTACATTTTCAACCATAGTATACTTCTGGCTTCCAGAGTTATCTGTATTTGAGCTTAATTATGTGCCACATGGAAAAGTGCTTCCTCCGCTCATTCCAGTTCTCTTGCAAGATAATTCATTTCATGTCCTTAGGTCTTAGATGCTGAGAAGGAGCCACAAATCTCCCCCTTACACTCTTCGCTGCAGCTGCCAGCACATGGAAGACCAAGCTCCCTCTTCTCCAGGCTGGAGATTCCCAAGTTGCTTGTGTTCCCCACACAGATGTTGCTCTGAACTGTGATCCAGCTGCTGCCCTATTATATCTATGTATGCTGTGTCATTTTTCAGAGGAAAAACAAGGCCTTGAAGCAGATATAAGCACACTGATCCTCCTTTCCATTCTCTCTGCTCTTCCTTCCCCCATGGTTCCCTGTGTCCCATTTGCCTTTTCAACCTCCCTGAGGCATAGGCTTGACGTTCCTATGGCACTGCACACAGTGACGCCGAGCTCTTTCCTGAGTGATAACTAGTGACTCCATGCCCGAGTGCAGTTCTTTGCTTTTCTTGGTGTTTATGTGCTTTTCCTGGCTACCTTATCATCTCCTCACCCAATAACTTTCTCCCACAGATGGACCTTTGGATTTCCAAGATGCTGCCTGTGCCAAATAGTTGTGCTGCTGGCTTGTGTCACAGTCCCAGCGTGGGAGCTGCACTCGAGATGTTTGGGAGCTCGACTTGGCTACTGCTGCCCTGTGAGAGGTTTCCACTCTGTTTTCACTCTTGGTTTTGAAATGTGTCTCAAATGTTTCATAAAGTCCCTCGGTACCAAGTGAGTTCTTCCCAACGCTGCCTCCCTCCAAGCTCTCCTCCTGCTCTGGTGAGAAGACCATTTCACAGCTTGGTGTATTGTCCCCTTTGAAAATCACGGCTGTTTATTTTGTATGTGGTCAGGCTGGAGCTGTTTCCTTTTCAGCGGCACGAATCAGCAAGTTGACTTATATTCCTTGATTGGCTGGTTAAGCTTAGCCAAGATTCAAAACTCAGTTTTGAACAGAACTGAATGTGACATTTTCTTTTCCAGCTGCTTCCCTGAGTTTAAAATGCCACGCAATTGTGAAGGAGAGTCCCAAAATAGAGCTGTTTATTCTAACCCTGGATGAGACACTTTACCAACACAGGACAAAAATGCATTATTTGTAAAATCCCCTTTTCCATCCCTCAGGGTAAACAGGGTGTGTGCCCTCAGGACTGCTCAGGCAGAGGGAGCAAAAGTCCTTGTGCCACATGTGAAATATTGTGTCTGAACTCTCAGTTTCTATCATTCTACCCAAATAAAAAAATCACTGGCACTGTACATTCACAGTAACATATATTCCAGTTATCTTACCCCATGGCACAATGGCTCAAAGGAGGGCACTGGGGAAATGCTTTGCCAGGACCCAGTGGTGAAGGTATCTCTTCCAGGATGTTTGTTGTTACTACTGCCATCACATCTCATTGGGATGTCCAGATGGGACAATGACTATTTCATGTTGTGGTCCTTTCAAAAGAAGTAAAAACCAGCACCCACAGAGTTGTTTTCATTTTGGTCAATAAAAATTTAGACATAATCATATTTTTGCTGAAGGCACAGTGTACAAGTTACTGAGCATCTTACAGTTTTTTAACCCATGTGCAAAACCATACTCCCTGAAAAAACAAAAGATTGGTAACAATTAATTCACTGCTGCTGGCAATGTTAAAAATCCTACTCTGTGTATTATGGTGTGGCCCTGCTATTGCTGGTTTCCCACATCCCAAAACCACTGTAACAGTCTGTCTTTGTGTTAAGCACAGTAACGGTGTGAGGTTGTCATGACTAGGAGTGATTGTTAAACAGATCTCCTTATTATATATAATTACCTCACTGTCTAAGCAAGCAGCCACACAGAGCAACTCAATTTTTGTTAGATTTAATTGAAATCTGACAGTATTACAAACTCTCAGAACTCTGCAACAAAAGGACTTTGTATTAGTAATTTGTTGCTAATTTTGTCCAGTGTCTTATAAGGTTGCTGGAAGTAGGGGACCACAAAAGAATATACTGCTCTAAGCTGGGATTTTTATCACTTTCTAAATGACAAAGTGAATGACAGAGAAAAGCTGTGTGATAGTGGTTGAATGGGAATTGATGGCTGCTGCAGTGCTAAAAGAGGCATTGCCACTGAAATACAGCCAAAGAAAAAATCATCAGTGACTTTTTCTATTTTACTCTTTCAGGGAGAAAAACCCACATCAAGACTTACAAAACCTGAATTAGATTTGTTAAAAACAATTATCTGAAGGAAACCTGCAGCAGACAAGCCCAGCTCTATGTCCATGTTCTCTCTCCCATTACTGCAGCAGCACAATAGGCAGGGGGCTCTGAAAAAGCACAAGAACAATTTTGTTGGGATCCAGGCTGTGCTTTTTACAAACCTGACAAGCTCTGGATCGTGGCTGGAAAACTGCTGGAGGAAACAAAGGAAAAAACCAAAACCAACCAAACCAAAAAAACAAACCAGCCCAAAAAACTGCCTGGGAAGAGGGTGTTGTTCCTTGTGCCCACTTTGTGCACCCAACCTACTTTTGTACCCCCAGCTACTCAGCTCTGTTGCCTGTATTAAAAAGCTGGTCATCCTCATCCACATGTGGGGACAAGCTCTTCCAGCTGCTTATGCAGGCAGGAAAAACAGCTCCCTGTGATCTCTGCTGTCCAAACCAGACTGAGTGCAATGCACAATGCATAATAAACATTATACCTGCTGCTTTGGCTGCTAGTAGGGAAGAGAAACAGGACCATCCCTGAATACTGCATAAATATTTCTGCATTTCAAGTTGGGGTCTGAGAAATGTGATTTACTTATTTGCCCTGTGGTTTAGGCAGACACCTAACCCATGCCAACCAGTTGTTACCAGTGCATACAGCAGTGTTTGTGGGACAGATACCCAGGCTGGCCAAGTTCAGCTCAGCCATGCATCAGCAGTTCCGAAAGTGCAGAGAGTAGGTGGATCTAGATTTCCCTTTAAGCAAAGAGGGCCCAGGGACTTATAAACAATGTCAGCTGGGGGGTGGGCTGGACCAAGGAGCAGTCTGGAAATTCCTGACACTCTGCGCCCCTTGGCTGGCAGGGCTGAGCTCAGTTCCTGCTAAAACCGCGGAGGTTGTGCTCCAGAGGTATGGAGAGTGTAAGATTAGAATGGAGATGAGCTCACTGATGGGATCTGGACTCCACCCTCCTTTCTCCATAGTGGGTGACAGCATGACTCCAAATTCCCTGCCCCCTGACATGAGCTGGACACGAGCAGTGACCTCATGGGCTTATTAATTCTTCTTACTTCACTTGCATTTTTTCACTAGAGCTTTTCATTTAGCCATCCAAAATGTTAATTCTCTCAGTATTTCTTAAGCTACCCTTGGGTCCTATTACCAGCAAAAAAAAAAAAAAAAAAAAGGGGAGCTAAGAATAATTTTGCTTTCATTGCTAGGGTAGAGATCAGTCTTTGGCAGCAAAGATGTTTGTAGTTCTACTAATAAAAAATTACTAAAATAAAAAATCAACCAATGAGATCTCACATAAAATGAGAGCTCATCCTCAACATCCCCTGTCTACCCAAGTATGTTACCTGGCAGATCTTCAAGGGGATGTCACACCTCAGTGTGAGAATGTTTAGACAGTATATAGGGAAGGGAAGAACCAAATAAAATCCAACAATCCCTATATATTTGACTGTTTCTCAGAGAAAGAAGCAGCCCAGAGGGATGCATCTGAAGGAGTCCAAGGAAAAAGGCTGTTGCAATGCCTGCGCTGTGGTAGCAGCAGGCTGGGAGATGGAAATGACTGTGCTCAGGCAGCAGTAGAGCTGCTGCCCATGCTCTGTGCAATAGGGCCTTTTGGAGAACCCTGGAATACATCCAGCAGGAATGCATGGAAATAATGTATGGAGAGAAAGGGAAACACCTTTGTGGCACAGCTGTGACCAGAGAAAAGGAATTTAGAGATCGCTTGCTTCTATGGGGTCATCTGTTTTAATTTGGGTCACTTAACCAATACTCTCAAAACAGGAACTAAGGGAATGTGTCAATAAAAGTGAATGAACATCTACAGCTTGGGCAGGTCAATAAAACTTTCACAAATAAATCACTGGAGCTGCTTCAGTAGCATGTAGCAGCCCAGAAGTGCCATGCTTCACTTTTAGGGGCTACAAAGTTAATTGATAACCCAGGAACGCATGAACCAGCGGCATTAATAAATAAATACTTAGCCTTGCTTAGTGAAGTCAGCACAGGTTGGAGCAGAGTAAAGTGAGTCCTTCCACACCTCTCCCTGAGTTCTCTGAGTGAGGAAACCAGAGCATGCACCTCGAATCCCTGAATCTTCCGTTTTGGGACCCTCACTGCAAGGAAGGCATTGAGGTGCTGGAGTGTGTCCAGAGAAGGGCAACAGGATGGGGACGGGTCTTATGAGTTTTATGAGGGGCATTTGAAAGAGCTGGGGGTGTTTACTCTGGAGAAAAGGAGCCTCAGAGGGGCCCTTATGGCTCCTTATGGCTCTCCACAACTCCCTGAAAGGAGGCTGTGAAAAGAAGGCAGAGGGCATCAGTGTCTTCTTCCAAGTAATGAAGGGAGGTAGGATGAGAGGGAATGGCGTCAAGTTGCACCAGGGGAGTTTTAGATTGGATATCAGGAAAAACTTCTTCACTGAATTTTTGGTAAATTGTTGAAACCAGCTGCCCAGAGAAGTTTTCAAAAGACATTTGGGTGTGGCACTTAGGGTTGTGGTGTAGTGGTGAGCAAGGTGGTGCTGGGTTAATGGCTGGTCAATGATCTTATAGGTCTTTCCAACCTAAATGATTCTATGATTTGTGAGGTCAGCATGCCTGCCTGAGAAACAAGGTGTGCAGTCATAGGAAACATCTGTTCTTTACTAGTTTTGCATTTTTAATAACTTTTTACACCACATACTTTCTTGTTCAAGCACTGAAAGGAGGTGGATTCATCAGGCAGAGGGTGACTGTGCAACATCCTGCCTACAGCCATGAAGGGGCACTGCAGGGATGGGAAATGGAGCCCTTAGGAGCGATGGATGTTTCTCCTTTCCCAGTTTCCTAGTGAATTCGTCATTGCAGGAATCTGTAACCAGCAAGTTGATTCAGTAAGCAAAAGAAAAATGAATAAAAGACCACAGACACACATTTTTGAGGCTGAGGGACGCATAAGCATCAGGACTAAGGCACTGCACCTCCCGAGGGGAGTTTAGGTACCCCTGTAAGAGGGGCTGGAGGTGTGAGGGCAGCTGGAGGCCTCAGCCAGGAGCAGTGAGGGAAGGAGAGGTTTTAATGAAGTTATCACCTGGTCTCTCAGGCACCACCCCTCAGATCGGCTCTCAGGGTTTCCAGCTGGCTGCTCCCTCTGGCCAGGCGCTGTCCATGGCTGCTGGGGTGGCTGTTGTCACCTGGGAAGGCCAGGCTGCTGTCCTGCTCCCGGCAATGGCCGTGGGTGAGGCTGGTCCAGGTGAAGGCAAGGAGCAGCACGGGGAGGCAGACGTGCCTCAATCAGCGGCTGGCATTGCAGTGTCATTAGGCAGAAGAGGTTAAAAATAGGGTTTTGCAATCTAGCTAGCGGAAACATCAACCAGATGGTGGAGGAAGGAAAGATGCGCTATTCCTACTGTCTAGGTAAGGATTTTTGTTAAATGTTTCACATCAGAAAGCTGCAGAGGAAGAAGGTGCCATGAGGCCCTGTGCCAGCAGGGCGTGAGGGAGGCCCTGGAGCCCGGGCTCTCTCAGGGAGATGCCATCTGTCTGTCTGTCTGTCAGTCCATTATTGTGTGGCTCATGTGGGCTGCCCTGGTCCTGCCAAGGGTTGTGATGAAGGTATGAAAAGCTGCAAGCAGCTTCTCCCTGCTGGGGTTGGTGCTGTGCCTGCTGTGGGCAGTGGCTGAGGGCAGCTTCCCTGAGGGAGCAAAATGGTGCTCTCTGTGCTGTGTGCGCCGTGCTCTGCTGGCAGGGAAACTTTGCTGTTCACCTGAGGCACGTGAGGAGCTTCTGAGCAAAGTGCTGGCAGGCCTGAGGCTGCTCAGGTCAGGTGTCTCCTCTTGTGTGCTGGGATGCCATGAAGAAAGGCTTGGCTGGGGAGCCTTGGCACCAGGGCTCGTCCTGCTGGCTGGGTGAACCTGTGTCCAGTGGAACGTGCTGGACACAAAGCTCAGGCAGATCTTTGTACTGCCACATTTATAGTGACAGAAAGCTCAGGCAGGTCTTTGTGCTGCCACGTTTATAGTGACTTATCCTGTGGTAAGGGAGGAGAGCTGTGGCTGCTGCCATGGAACAGGCCAGGTCTCCTGTGCCACCATCCCTCTCTGTCCCTCTGCTTGCTCCTGAGGCTGCCCTGCTCACCTGCTGTGCTTCCTGTAAACAGCAAATACATCCCATAAGTTTGTGCGGGGTGAGGGTCACTTTCTTACCCTGTCTTATTTATGTTTTAAATCCAAATTCTTAGGTGAAAATTTGGACCTAGTGTTTACCTGAAACAAATCCTGGTTACAGGGAAGTACTTTATCAATCAGTAAGAGATAAAAACCAAAACTACTACGTGTTTATTCCATTATAACATCTTGTAGCTCTACATCGTTGAGATGCCTGTCTGTCACTTTCACAACCTCCTTCCCAGGGTGAAATTATGCAGTCACGGTGGGAACTGCTGAAATGGTGGGACACGAGGCTGTTCTGGGACTCGGTACTTGTGCAAAAGGGTCACAGTCAGAAACAGCACAGTAAATTAGCTGATACTTTGAATTTACTTCTTTCTCTTAACTTATAATGGATTCACTCTGTAAAAGTAAAGCTGTATAGTTGTGTGTGAAAAGGTGCTCTGATGAAATGAGTGTTGCCTAATGGAATCAATACAAAAAATATCTGATACTAATTTTCCAGCTAGTGTGATGGAAAACTGCAGAAGGAGGAGGGATCCTCTTGCAGATGGGCAAACCCTATGACTCCCTCAGTTATAGCCCACTTAAAAGCTATCAATTCAGAGCTGTCCTGTGTATTGCCCTGTGAATTGAACAAGCCTTTTCAGTCTTTAATTAAGGGTGACAAACTCTTTGAACATCACAGCATTCATCTGTTCATGTGTGGAAAGCCTGGTATAACAAAAGAATTTAATCAAACTACAAGCCTAATAAAGACTACATTGCCTGAACTAAATGATGTTATTGCTGCTGCAGCTCATAGTTTTACATTTAAAAAAGCGGGTCAGAGTGTTCATTCATCTTGATTAGCAATGCCAACCTAATTACTTCTGGAGGAAACAGTAATTAGCTGGAGTCTCACCTCATTAATCATGACATTCTTCTAGCAGACTATTTTTATCTGATAAATGGCTTGGATTGGAACAAGGTGTATATTTGAATTCTAGTTAATTGTACACAGCTTGCTGCATAACATTTCACATTTTTATCATTTAACTGCTTCCTTCCTGTAAAACCTCTCAGTCATTTTTGTAGGCTGCTCTTGTTAAAGAAGATGTGAATGGCCCAAGTAAGATAAGTCAGCTTTAATTATGGATGGAAGGAGGTGAAGGTGTGTTCCAGCAGCAGGGAAATGAAGTCCCTGCCTGCATAGGAAACTAAAGGGATATTTTCCCAGGCAGAAATCAGTGCACAGCTACTATTCCACTGACCCTTAAGAGAAGCTTGGGCCAAGATTTTCAATGAGAAAAAATTATTAAATACATCCTTGTTATTAAAGCCAAGATCCTGGGGATGTCCCCATGTAGGCACCTTCAAGTCAATGCACCTGAGTTGCCAGTCACTTCTGAAAGTATTGATTATTACATGGTTTAAAAATGTGTGTTGTTAGAAACCTAGTTTTGTATTTATTAAAATTTATTTAACTGAACTTTAAGAACTGGGAAAGAGAGAGAGCCTGGAAGCCACAGTTCCAGATCCAGTTTACTAATAAAACTATTAGAGTCTTATTTTGTAGGGAGGATGATTATGGGTGCATTAGTCTGGGAACATCAGATTTTTCAGAGGTAGTAAAATAAATGGATCTTTGTATATGTGCTTATAAAATATATGCCAAATTTGTCCCTATTGCTGGTGTACTGGGAAGAAAATTCTCCTGCATGAGGCCATGTTTTATATATATATTTTTTTAAGGTTGAAATAAAATTTCGGGTTTTTTTCCTTACCTACAATCTATCTTTTGCAAGCAGTATGTTAACCTGAAACAATGACAGGAGATTCACAAAGAAATGTTGAAAAAACAAAAGTTACTCTTTCATTTTTAACAAACAAATATTGTCAAGTTTATAGTTGGCATTAGTTGTATGCAATGTTTTACATTTCCAAAGCACACAAATGTTAACATCATCTTCTTATTTGCTTTGAGTAAGTAGAGGAATGAGCTGTATTTTAGAAGTTGATCTGTGTTCCATGAGTAGCTTTCCTCCTCCATAATCAGGTAAGTTTACAGTACTGCAAATGGAAACTAGTAGCTATTTTTGAGTGCTTCCTGCAGGAATATTTTGTAATAACTGCCCCACTGATTGAGCTGTAACCCAGCAGCCACTGGGGCACTTTGGAACTTGCAAATAAGAGAGCAAATATTCCTGTCAGTTTTTGAGAAACTATTAAATTATTTTAATTTTAAAAATCAAAGAAAGTACTCTGCTTTTCTATACAATTTTGTTTTTAAAAAGTTTTTCTTGAAGTCCTCTTTCCTGACTTTCAATTAAAAAAAGAAAATGGAAAACACATGAGGAGAAAATTAAGTGTCTCTAAAATTGAACAAACACCTCTCCCTCCTTCCCTCCCTTGACTGTGAAAAAACCCATTTTTTTCCCAGGAAAAATTTTGATGTAAGAGACAATTTTCATTCGAAAAAATGTCAAATTACAATTAGCTCCACACAGTGATAAAGTAAAAACCTTCTTCTCTGGCAGAAGCAGCCCCACTTCTTTGTAGATGTGAAGTAGCTGCAGAAAAAGGGAATATTTGACACATGCATATGCTACATGTAAGCGACTTTTTGATATTCAAGTGATTAATTTAAAAGTCTGTTTCAATAACTGGTATTGTTTCTAATCGTTAACTTTATTATTAGGATCCAATCTGCTTTAGGCTGATATCTTTGATCTTAGGTCCCAGCTACAGTGTTATGCTAGAGGCAGTGCTTGTCAGATGTTAGAAATGTAGGAATTTTCCTAAGGAGTATGTGCTTATAAATTAGTAAATATCTAAGGAAAATTTTAGGCTTGTTTGCCTGCATATTACTTGCGTAGATATCACTGATGTCTCATAATTTCACTCATGGATCATTCCTAGAGGATCCCTCAAATCTAGAGAAAATTACTTTTTCGCTTCTAATAGGCTAGAAGGAGTTTGTGCAAAGTTTTTGATATTTAAGTAGCACTTCTGACATATCAAAGGAATTTATAAACAACGGATTAAGCCACTCTTGCTCTTCTGAGAGAGGCTGGCACTGTCTGCCCAGCTTCAAGGAGAAACTGAAAACTGAGTTGGTTAAAGGATGCAAAAAAAGGATGTTAATGTGTGTAGGGCTGAGAATAACCAACCTTGTCTCTGGCTATGAGTCAAACCTCAGTATATCTTACACTTGAGCTTTGTGACTTCATGAGTCAAACACAGAGCCAAAAGTAGACTACCCAAGTTCTTGTTATCAGGCTGTTTTTCCAACCATGAGGTATGGACTCAAACTTTTCACTTGCCCTCTCCACTTCCAGTAGAAATTTAGTCAAAGACCCTTTAGTCAAAGGATCAGGCTAATGATATCCCAATAGAATGCAATTTCTCACCCTGAAACCCACGATACAGGGAACTGAGCCTCCTTTGTGCCATTTCACTGATGAATGCTGTAGAGAAGGTCAGAATGACAACCAAGATGTTCAGCTTCCCAGCCCTGACAGCTCAGGTGGTCTGTGGTACAGGGAAAATGCCCTTTTGTTGGCTGGAGCCTGCAGAGGTGCATTTCTGTGCACTTGTGGGGACTGTGGGAAGGGGCCAAACAGCCACTGGAAGAGTGGCATACAGCAGGCTGCTGCTCTGGTGGATTTGACACCTCCTGTTTCCCCCTGCCTGCTGCTGCAGAGCTGTATGAAGCACTCGAGCAGATCTCAAAATGTCTTATTTCAGTTTCTTGTGATTTATGTCCAGATTGTCTCCTGGGAGGCCTCCAGTACACAACATTCCCACCATCCCAGTAATATGCCAATCACTGAATGCAAGTGCCATTTTTTGGGTATGTTACATCAGATATTATAAGCTTTGTGTCCATCCAGTCCTGTTGCCTTATTTAAAACGTGTAATCCTGGTCTTAGGTATTGCAGCCTCCCATAAGCTCTGCCAGGTTCTCCTCCTCAGCCTTGAAAGACATTTAAGAATGTTCAGAGGAAAAAATTTAAACATTAAAATTCAATTACAAACTTCATAAAATTATTCAAAATTGATACTGCTTGGTAACCAAAAGATGCAAATCAACCACAGTTTCTGGACATTTAGAGAAACAGAATGTCTGCACTTTTAAATAAGAGTAAGGTACTTGAGTGGAATCATTTCTTTCACTGTCTATACCCTTTGATAGCTCTATCCTCCAGATAATCCTAAAATGGATTACATTGCCATTGAGATATTCAATGCGATTGCATTGAGATATTCATGCAGGTCTTTACTCTCACCCATTGCCATAGCTGAACAGAAAGCCAGCAGAAACTTTTCAGCAATTATATATATATTTTTTTAATAGCTATCATTATGTTGGTTTTTCTAGCAGCATAAGGTGGACACAAAGGGTACGGTGGGCAGCTGGTTTTGGGAAAAAATAAATGAATAAACCACAATGGAGAGGCATGGTGACTGTGCATTGCAAACATGGATGTCCTCCAGAGATAACCATGCATTGGCATGAGGGTAATCAGACTTCCAGTATAAGGCAACCTTCTGGAAAAGGCAAGTTATGTGGTATTTCTGCTTGCTGAAGACTAACTCATGTCTTTTAATTTTATATTGATTGGAAGTTATCTAACACGCACCAGAAAATACACGCGGTAAAACAGATATTTAAAAAGTTTCTAACACATTTAAAAATAAAATCTAAGGCACAACCTTATAATTGAAAGATTGAATTCTGCCCTAGCCAGTAAAAATAGATTAAAAACATGGGAAACTATTTTAAGAGCAGTGTTGGCTGTACTAGACAATTTTAGTTAGGTCTGTGTCTCAGTCTTGTCAGGGATTAGCATAGTCCAGAAGGCTGCAGTCAGTATGCCAAAAAATGGTTATGGCAGGGGTGATAAAGTATTAAAAAATTTATAGAAAGCCAATGTCTATAAATAAAATGAGACAGTAAACCTTTACCTGGAATCTAAAAGTAAGATAAAGATAAGCCTTGGAAACTGGTCACTGATGAAAAAAATAGAAGAGGCTGTCAAGGACAGCATCCTGTTGAGTTCAGTGGGAATTCTGCCACTTTCATCTTTTTGGCCAGGATGTTTTCATATGGAATGGGCCCCCAGCTGGCACATGCTGTTGCAGTTCCATGATTTTCCATGGAATTTTGATGGGTTTTTAACAATGTAAAATGGACTCAGTTTGAGGCTTTGCACCTTGTGCAGTCCTTCATATCAGTGTGAGGAAGTTGGATCATTGAAACTTTGCAGGACAAAGAAAAAAACAATCAATCCCCTTGTTGCTATAATCACTTTTACTGGCAATGAAAAAAATACCAGGCTAAGCTTCAAATGCTTATTAGTCTTATTTTTCCCTTTTAATTTTATTTGATTGCTTATGTATGAGATTAAAATCCCCTAATTTGTAAAGAATTTGCAGGTGATCTCTGATCCATTTTGTTGTAACAGCCTCATCTGTGAGTAGACCCTCACAGTGTACACATTTAGGAAGCAGATGTGGTCTCATTCCCAAGGTCTTTACACTATCCCAGAAAAGAGATCCATATGTGTCCAAAGAGTTTGTAAGGGCAGAAAAGCTCATGGATACTGAGCTTAGATTTATTCTGCTGACACAACAGCCAGAAGTAGCTGAATTTTAATGTAATGGCTTTCAGAATATATGGCAGCTTAAGGAGAAAATTTTTTCAATCCAGACTTGTGAAGTCCCAAAGAGATATTACCATCCCTTTCTGGTGGTGCACCACTGCTCTGAGGACTGATGGAATTGTTTCATATCAGGCAGAATATGTGGAGGACATGTTGTTATACCACAAGCTGCCAGGGAAATTCCTGGTGACCTTTTCTCTTTCTAATAGTACATCTCAGCTCAGGCTTTTTCTCGGTGAAGTCATGAATATTTTCAGTTTTTATAGGAGAGACAAAGGGGTATGACTTCTGCTGCTCTTGATCTGTCTCATATGCAAGATGTTTCTATATGTCTTCTCTCGTTCTGACTTAGGAGCACCTCAGAGCCTCTGCCATACATTTGAATTTTGTCTTGGTTTGGTTATTCTATTCATTTGTAGACAGTGTACTGTAATTATTCTTTGCCCCAGGGGCTTTGTTTGTACTGAGTCACTGAAGCTGAATAGCCCTTCCTTATGCATATTTTTTTTTGCAGACATAATTTGCTCACTTGATTTATTAGTGTGTTTATGCTACTTATGTTTGATCTTGATTATAAGAAAGTGCTCATTGTGGCCCTGAGTTGTAGATAATGCCTGGCATCCATTAACCAGCTTAATTTAAAGTGTAATTTTAGCCTGATCTATTCAAGAGGTGGTGCAGGTTGCCGTGCTCTAAATGAACACCTTTTCCCTGGGATTTAGCATGCTAAGGGATGTGCAGAAGTTGGGCAGTCTCACGTTTTTTTTGGTTTAGCTGTTGCCAGCTTGGTTGCTGTTGACTGTGTGCCCATGTTTGCACTGTAAAAGCACTTGGTGAGGAATGACTGGGACAGAAGGTCTGGAGGAAAACATACTTTAATCAAGGCACTGGGCAGCCCTAAAGGGCTTTGTTGTTCAAATTGTTTTGCAAATTTTGGTGTGACACTATGGTTTCTTGTGCAACAGCTTTTCTTTCATCTGCTGCAGGGAGGCCTGGGTGCACAGGGCTCTGTGGTTCTGTCCTCTCCCCCTGCTAACTCTGAGGCTCATGGGAACTTGCTACTCTGCAAAAAAAAAAAACAACAAACAAACAACCTTTTTCTTATGGCTGAGTGAGTTTTGTGTCAAAGTAGTGATTCACACTCCTGCAAGGGTCAGACAGCCTACTGCAGGGAGATGGACAACATCTGGGAGTGGGTGAGAGAGGCCAATAAGGCTTTTGGGTGGAACCTTGTCCTCCCACGCTGGCAGCAGTGTGAGCTCCTAGATCAGCTCAGTGTAACTTCATCCCAAGTCAGTGCTGGGTCAAGCCAGCAGGTGCTCCCCTGGTCAAGGCTGGTGCTGCTTTGCTGCTTCTGATTCTGGCTCTGGGAAAGGATGTCCAGGGAAAGGAGGATCAGGCTCAGTTTGCTGAAGTCCAGCATGAGAGTTTAAATGCACCTCAGACAACTCCACTGAGTTCCAGAAACAAATGTGAACCTGTCTCTTCTGTGCAGTGATGCTGCTTCTCACAGCCTGGCCCCTTGGCAGGACTGGAGTAGCAGGAAGCAAGAGGAGCAAAAACGAGGATGAGTCTCAGCGTGTAAGGATTTGTGCATCCTGACACACATCTGATACTACAAAATGTTTGTGTGCAAGACACACATGATTTGAAGTGTCAATTTGAGTTCAGATAGCATTCAATAATCTCATTTTATTCCCATTTAAAATCTGACTTAATAAAAACATGCAGAGTATTCCCACAATGAGTATTGTTTCTAAGCTGTGTGTCTCTTTCAAATTCCCAGTATAAACAATCATGTAAATAGGTAATTAAAGCCATCTGCTTCTTAGTAGCCTAGTTACCTTTGCAGCATCATTTACATTTTTCTCTCCTCTAACTCAGGGAATTAAACTGCCATAAATTCTTACTTTAGTGGATAAGCTACTACAAAATAATGCTTATGGCCCATAATTTGTCAAGAAAAGACATATTCTATTGAATTTCTCTTCCAAATAAACTGTTCTTCACAGCCACAAAAAATTGTGCTGTCAGATGACAGACATACCCATAAGCTGTAATCCAGCACAAGATACTTAAAATAATGTGGTCACTGTCTGTGACCCTGTGCTCCTCCTTTTCTATGAAAATTGTGCTTTTTATCTAGTATCAAAGGTACGTCCTGATGTCTCTGAACCTATTTGAGCTAAGGATCTGGCTTTTGTTTTAGACCAGCTCCACAGAAGAGCAAACTGAAAGTCAAATTTTAGAATCATTCTTGGAAGTGAATAAAACAGAGTTCTGCCTTGTGGTCACCTCTCATAAGTGAGAGAAAAAGAACCTCCCTTGTAGCAATCTGGCTGATAATGTTATGACTGTAAAGTGAAGATTTAAATGCATTGAGGTAGCTGCAAAGGCCTAGATTGTAGTGCCCGAGGTACTTGCTGGGACCTGCAACTTCTGATGGAGTTGCAAATTATTTTTCCCCAATAGCAGAGGAGGAAAAATGTCTTCTGAGTCTTCTCCAAGTTATTCCAAGATCTTGGGAATTTCTGCACATTATTTGCGAGTTCTGCACATGTGAGAGGAGAAACACTCTTCACCTCTACTTTCCCCCTCTTAAAAATAGTGAGTTCACTGCTGATTACTCACACTTTTAGGTTTTGGAGTGACACTGTAAGATCTGGGGCAAAATATTCCAATATTACACCTGACTGGTACATTTTAAAAGGGAGTAGGAGACCTCTTGCCATCCCAAATAATCAGGAAACCTGGTACATAGTCCTCATTGTATTGGTGGCACTTCCTGAAAGGACCCTTCACGACTTTCAAGCACAAAGTAAAGCTTTAGCCTCATAAATTCTTTTCGAGATCAAAGCAAGCAGCATTGTTGCAAAATTTCCTATTAAGAGGGTTTACTCTGGATGTGGGAAAGTAAAAACCAAAGCAAAAAAAACAGCAAGAAAGCAACCAGGTTCTGCCCGTGACCTTGAGTTTTCATTGGAATTCAAGTTGAAGCTTGCTGGTGAAGGGAGCTGGTTGTGCCTAGGTAAAACAAATAACTTACTGCCACTTTGGGTTTATTCAGTAACTACTTAAGACACCTAAAATAGTGTGTGAACACCTTGAGGAAAAGAACTTGATATTGCTGGTTATAGTTATTTTCTAAGGGTGATGACATGACCAGGCAGGCTGGATATGCATAGCCTTAATCCCAAGTTTGTAAAACCGACTTCCTCTTAAATGAATAGAAATTGGAAAAGTAAGCCTAATTATGGGATTGCTTATTTAATAGAAACAACAACCTTTTTATGGGTTTATATAGTTACATCACTGGGAGTTGAGACGCATATAGAATATTATTGCATAACTGAGCCATTAATCCAGCATTGTACAATAATAACCTACATTTGTCTTTTTCAGTTATGAGCTATTGAAGTTTGAATTATGTTTTGTTTGCTCTGCAGGTAATACAAAAGTGGCTTTTGGATTTGCATTTTAAGAGCTTGTTCATAATTTCTGAGTCTGGTGGTGTTTCTGTTCCACACACAGTTTTCTGTAAGAATATCAAGTCTTGCAGGCACACGGCATTTGGTTTAAAGAAAACTGATCTTCAGTTCCAGTGGTTGTGGTTTAGCTTAGAAATAGGTGCAAAGGGAAAAGCCCACCAGGATGAAAACATGAAAATGTTTTTGACCTTGAACCATGACAGAGAGAGTGACTTGTAGAGGGTGGAGTTTCTCCCAGGAGAACAGGCACATCGTGTCTTTGCATGTGCAAGGATTGCTGGCAGGGTGGGAGAGAGAGGAAAGCGGGGGCAGAGCAGAGTTGGCTCTGAGGAGGAGCCTCCTCTGTGAAGGAATGCTGCTATGGACCATTAGCAGTCATTGAAGTGCAGGCAGGGGAAAGTAATCTTTTCTTTTTTCTCTCCCTGCAATTTTTGGATCCGTATCCTAGAAATAAAATCTGCATTCAGATATAAAAGTTCTTCTTACTGTCAGTACAGATCAAGTATTTGCACTGAGGGAGGTAAGGGTGCTCTCCCAGTGAAAGCCACCCCTTCCTTCTGATATCTGAAGGGGGCCAACAAGGGAGCCATAGAGGGATTCTTCATCAGGAACTGCAGTGACAGGACAGGGAGTAATGGCTTGAAACTGAAAAAGGAAAAATTTAGGTTAGAGACACAGAACAAATCCTTTACTCTAAGAGTCATGAGCCACTGGAACAGGTTCTCCTGAGAAGTTGTGGATGCTATATCCCTGGCAGTGTCCAAGGCCAGGCTGGATGTGGATCTGAGCAACCTGGGCTAGTGGAAGGTGTCCCTGCCCTGGCAGGGGTGGAACTGGAAGGGCTTTATGTCCCTTCCTGCCCAAGTCATTCTGCGATTCTTTGATTTTTGACGGAGAAGATGAAACTCTAGGAAAGAGCCCCTCCTTTCAGTGGAGGATAGATGCTGGAGATGTATTCCAGGAAATACTGTTCCTGATGAATAGGGAGGAATTCATATGCATTTATACATACATTTATACATTTTTATTTTTTTCAGGGCTGGTAGCAACTTGTCACATTTGAAGCTGAGATACCACTGGAAATGCAACCAGGGATTCAGTTACCCTAAGGATATTGGGAGAAGCAATTAGTTATCAAAACACCTTGAAGATGGAAGTCCCTTTATAAATCCTGTGTCTGTTATCATCCCCAAAAACATTGCTGAGATGGCTTTTCAGACCTTCAACTGCTAGAAATTAGCACAGCTGCATGCTTTCCAGTGAAGCTACTTTGGATTTGGATCTGTAGACGATCTGACTTCCTTGGTTCAATGATGCTACAAACTTCCTTTGTATGACTCCTGATTAAATATTCTCGTTTTTTTAGCCAAAGACTTTTTTCAATGATATCTACAAAAATATATGGGCCAAATTCTTTGTTACCTCACCTCACTGCAAATAACAGTCCTTGCATTGCTGTCAGTAAGCTTTATCTGCTCTCCAGCTGTGTAGCTGAAAAGAGTTTGATCCTGTTTGTATAGTTTCCAGGGTGGGCTTCTGGAAATATTTTTGCTTTGTATCCAGTGATCATTTCTGACTGACTACAGTGAAGCTGTGCCTGTTTACACTCATTTACACCCAATTTGTGCAAAGGTTCTTGATATTGTTTTATGAACATAAATTATTAGTTTTTTAACTAGAAATGGGATAAATTAAGATATTTTAAGTGGGAGCTCTGGCTTCTTTGACGAAACTGTGTGATTAAACTCACTGGTAGAAATTGTATTGTCTTCTGTATGTAAGAGAAAGAGACACTTTTTCCAACAGCTCATATTCAACATAATTTTCCACCAAGGAGACTGCAGCAGTTTGCCAGAGTTGTCACATGCCTTGATGCCTTTGAACTTCTTCCTTGGAAGCTGCTGAAATCCTTCATGCAACTGCTCCACTTGGGCATATTCCAGGAAGAGCTTTCTCCAGCTGCTTTGGTTTATTATGTATCGGCTCCCAGAATTTGAGATCACAAGTCGAGCAAAAAGGCTAAATGTAGATGCACACAGAACAGCCGGCTCTCTGCGAGCCTGTGCTCCAGGAAGCCCCTCTGACCTGTTCTGAGTGCTAATGTTCCTCAAGTTGCTTCCAAGACCCCTGAGATTTGGGCTGTTGTTGATAACAGGCCAACAAATGTCATGCTGCATTTATGGGACAAAGGAAAAGCGAGCAGTAAAAAAACCTTTTCTTCTATATTTGCATGGGGAGAGGAGCCCGTTCCATATATCCTCCCTCACAAGCTAGAAATGAAGTGCTAAAGCTAAAATCTTGGCATTTAGGAAAACAGGAAAGAGGGAGGCTGAGGTCCAACACAGTGAGATATAAATCTTTGATGCTACAAGACTCCCCTTGCTATTGCTTTTGGTCATGTTTGTATGCTCTGGATGTTTTTTCTCTTGCTCAGATTCAGGGCATTTGAGCTTATCACTGTGTTCTTATGGGAGATAAGCTCCTTCCTTCAATTTTAAAAGAAAAAACAGTGTCTTATTCCTAAGGCAGAACTGTTAGGTAAAGAAATATGATAGAGGTAAATGAGGTTTATGCAGGTTAGAGTGGCCTCCCTGCTGCTGTAGCTGGGGTAGGATGGCAAAATGTCTCCAGTCCCCAACTGGCCATGCAGCAGGTGTTTACTGCCTGCTGCATCATTCTCCACCCTTCATGCTCCAGGTATTGCCATTCAGGTCTGTCTCAGCTTTGCAGTTGGATATTGAGGTTAGTCTGGATATTCTCCCTCCCTCCCTCCCTCCCTCCCTGTTCCTCACCCTTCCCCTTCTTCGCAGTGCTATGCAATCAGCTCGGTGCAAAATAAATAGTTGCGAGGATGGCATTTGTTCTTCATTGCATCAGAAACCCAAAGCCGAGGTAGAGCCGAGAAATGAAAAGACTAAGAATGGAATGACAAGGTTTCCAGAAGGGAAACTCACCAGGAAAGGCTCCCCAAGCCCGTGAGTTGGTGGCTTACAGCCCACTGAGGCCCCACCACATCTACTGCAATCTCACAGGACACTCAGCTAGGCAGGAGAACTGTGAACAAATCCCAGTGACCTGCAGAGGTGGAGCAGGATGGAGATGCTAATCCCTGTCAGCTCCAGAAAGGTACAGAAAGGCACAAACCCTGCCAACAATTTGTTGCCCACCAAAGAAGCAGCCTGGAGGCATGAGGAGGTGTTGGTGTCCCTTGTCCTTCCTGGCATCACAATGGAATGGACTTAATAGCTGGACACAAGTGCTGCTGGGCCCAGTGGTTGGGTGAATTTCTTGGCACTACCCACACTGGTGTTTCTGGGTGTGAGGAAGTAAAAACTGTTTTATTTCCATTTTTCTGATAAAAAATTCTGTCCATGCTCTACTCTTATACAGTGTTGCAGCAGCATTTCCTACAAGATGTGGACCATCAGGAATGGAAAATGTCAGGATTACAGAGTTCCAGGATTCCAGCCTAGTCCAGCTAAGTGTTTAGGCATTCCTTTTGCAAAAATGAATAATCCTTATTAATTAAGAAGATTCTTAAGAGCTTTCCTGAAATGTCTTGTAAGATCAAATGCACTTCCTTCTTGGAGCTCCGATTTTTTTTTCATTTTATTCTATCATTTATGATTTAAGAACAGTGCTTGAAAAACAGCTGCTGTGAAGACTTAAAGATCTCTATAATTCACATGTTCTAAACTCAGCAATCCTAGGATACTTATGTTCTTTTACAAAGCAGGGGGAGGAAAGGACATGCAAAAATCTTTAAGATGCTATTTAAAAAAAGAGACTTCAAAGGAAGAGGAAAAGTTTTATCCTTTTAAGCTCAGGAAAAGTATGCCAGATTTATGCAGATAATCAAATATCTTCTCCACACTTTAAGAGTGCAGAATGTGATTTGCCTCTTTCAGTAGCATCTAAACACTTTACAACTTGAAAAGCTGTGGTTGTGTTTTTAGATATATCATGGGCAAGCTTAGGAGAGTTAACCTGAATTAGTGTATATACATATGGCATATATTAGCTATGTGAGTTGTTACGCTGTTCAGTTATGATAAAATGTTTTTTTCTGGCTATACACAGGAGTATTTTAGATGGGATCTCTCCCTAGCTTGGTCTGACCTGCTCACTACTGCAGTTCTGCAAAGGAAAGCCCACATACACATTCCATGCCTATCACATGTCCTGCTTTTCTGCATGTCACCTGCAGCAGCTCTGGAAGGACTGGACAGTCCTGACTCAGAAAAAGGATGTGGCTGGAGGAAGAAAAGAGTAGGTGGGTGGCTGTAGCCAGGGAAGAAAATTAGGGTTGAAAAAGTCTTTTTTTGATCTTTCTAGAATGGAGACCTGTGAAATGTACTATAATCCTAATCTTGACTGGTGAAGTTAATGGGAATTTTGCCTTTTTTTCCTTTAAAAATTTTTTTCTCTTTTTTATGATCTTATTATTTATTTATTTATTTGTTTTTTAAATACTGTTTTTTTCTCCTTTCTGTGTGCTTGTCAGTCAATATTTTCTTTGAGACAAATATACCCATGGTTCCAAGTCTGAATCGAGAGCTTGTGCACTGCTAAGCACTTTAAATTTTCTCACTTTGAAGTCATTAAAGTACTGTCTAGGAATTGGAAATCTGAACTTCTTTGCTGAAGATGTTCTTCCTCATTTATTATACCTTGGATAGGCTGCATTTTCCTGTGAACTTGTCCCAGTGAGAGTCAACAGAGATCTGGCATCCAGGGACAATGAAAAAAGACATCTTTTTTTACCTGAAATTGTTCCATCCCTTTGGATTTTAGTATTTGCATTCTTTATCTAACAAAAAGATTTTACCGTTGGGTAAAATCTCAGTGTGAAATTATGATTCTAATTTGTAGCATCAATATTTCTTTTTTGTTCCTGACTGAAGCAGTTCAGCTCCTCTGGTCACAGCTGTTTTTCTCTGCTTCCAGGGTTGAATTCTTGTCTTGTATCTAATATCTCCTGAGCCCATATGGTAATGTAGATTGCTAGCTCTTCCTTTTTTCCCTATTTTGCTTTACAAGACAAGTCCATCCCTGTCATCTTTTTGCAAACTATGCTTGAAGCACATTCTGTGCTCAAGTGTGATTATTTAAAAAAACCCCAAAATATATTTTTGAGAAACAACACAATGTATAGAGGACAAGCACAGGTTCTGGACATGTGAATTGGCGTATTTTTGCCTGTTTCCATGCTGATGTACTGTTGCATCTTAGATAGTTTTCAAGTTTTTACCGTGACTTCACGTTTGGTAGAAACGCTTCAGACTTATGAACTGCCCAGGGTCCTATAAACACTGATTTATATACTTATTTATACAAACATTTCAGTGTGTAGAGACAGTCATGAAGTTTTACCTTCTGATGCACTTTCCTTAAGTTTAAAACTAATATATGTTATCACTGAACTTCATTTTTAGATGATGAAAGCAATTTTTTCTATGCTCTTTTAAATAATTTTAAACCTAGTTTATTTGGAGACCTGCTTTTTTATTTACTCAGCACTTATTTACATAATCAGTACTCAGATCTTAAGCCCAGCCCACTGAGTGGTTAATTTTAGCTGTTAGCTTTCTTTCCCTACTCACTTTTTTGTTTTGCATGTTGCACCTTCAGACTTCAGCTAAGGGATTCCAACACAAAATAAAAGCCATTTTTAAAATTGGATTGCTAATATTTATCTGCACAGAGAGTCTTGGGAGCAGGCATTTTGGATCTGCTTTTCTATATTTTCAAATAACTCAGGATGCATCTCAGAGCATGTCTGTGTCAGTTGCTTAAAGAGGACTCTAAATTATGAGGCTAAAAAGCTGACAGGATACATCTCAGTGACTCTTTCTAGCTTTAGTTCATGAAGCTGGTCCATTTTTGCCTTCACATCAAACACTGCTTTTCTTCCACGTGGTTGGCAGAATAGCTCTAAAAAAGGTATAAAGCTGTTGTGAATGAAGGGTTGTTTCCAGAGAGGTATTTGCAGTATTCCCTTGTCATTGTCCTTGCTGACAAGACAGTCTTCAGGGCTGGAATTTCTCCCTGTCCTTAGTGTGACAGGTTGCCAGAAAACGAGCACCATATGCTGCATTTAGTTAATAAAGTTCTCAGTGTGTTATCTATGTCATTATTCCTTCTGTAACATATTTGTAATGTAAAATTATATTAAGAAATCGGGAGGACTGGAGGGTCCATAAGAAGGCAGAGCTGCTGCTCAGAAGCAATGAGCAAAGAAAGCCCCATGGGGGATTTGCAAGCCCTGGATTTTTGCCCTTTCAGCTTTTTTTAGGTGACAATAGAGAACAAAGGTTGTGCTTTCTGACTACTTGGAGACCCTGGGAAAAAAAATCCATTACCAAGGGATAGGACTAGGCTAGACTAGAAAAATTATTTTAGCTGAAACTAGGTGTAGTCAGTAGTGAGATTTCTTTCTTGGCCTGACTCTAAAGGTAGAATCCTGCACATAACATTTGCTTGTCTTATATGTAAAATCCCCTTGTTTCATGTTTGTCTTAATAATGGATAATGTTCAGCTCCCTGGCTAGCAAAAATGTTATGCAAAACATTTCCTGTTTTCTAACTAGCTCCGGTTCTGAGCTTGGAGAAAGCTTTTGGCACTCCTCATCAGAGGAATTCAAACAGCTTCCCAGCATGCTTTTATGACCTGCTTAATACACAGGGACTTGGAAGCAAAAATATGGATGTAAACCAGGTTTTAGTGAACAGGCTTTACATATTTTTTTTCTGCTTAGTTTGCCTGAATTTCAACAATTAAGTTGCTTTCCAGAGTTTGTCACTGCCTAAGTCTTTCATTAAGTACTGTTGGTGGTTAATTTCAGTTCAAGCAGTTCTTTCCAGGTATCTTTAGCTGCTTTCAAAAAATCAGGAACATCTACCTCCAAGGCTTTTCAAAACTAAAGCACTGAAGGAATTGGAGCTCTGCAATGCATGTGTATGTGCAACCTCAAGAGATCATTAATTGGTTCTATATCACAAAAAAGCTACTTTTGTGGTAGAGTAATTCCAGTCCTGCTTGAATGAGAAATGCAGAAAATCTGTCTCACAAGGAACAAAGCTTTGCAGTATTTCTGTGTTGATTTTTTGAAGAGAGCAGATGTTGGGAACATGCTCTGTTAAGCTTTTAGATGCACATTTAGGAATGAAGAAACCTTCATGCTTGGTCCTGCCCAGCAGTCCATTCATCACTGGATCGCACCATGTCAGGGTAAGAATTTAGGAATTTCAGTGGAAATTGCAGAAGCTCCCAAAGAGACAATTGTTGGACAGTCCTGTCCATTGCAAATTACATCTCTTCTTCCTTGCTTGTGAGTGATGGATGGCAGAAACCACAAAACTTTGCTTGCTCATTCTGGTTTTAACATCTGTGTCTCTGTAACACTCGTGGCAATGCACTCTGCAGAATAACAAGGTGTTTTCTTTTTCTTGCTTTGCTGTCTGGGTACTTTGCCACACCAACCCAAACATGTGGTTCACCCCCTGTAAGACTTGTTGACGTGACTCACTGAGATACCTCCAGCTGTGGTGAACCAGAGATGAGTTGTGAGGCTCCATGTCATTTACAAGGCCAGAGAAAATAAGCTATTAAAAGCTTTCTAGGATAAATATGACTCCCAGGCTGAAATTAAAGTTTGGAAAGAGCCAGATCATTCCAGGTTGGAAATGAAGACAAAGGTAGCATGAGCCACAGCAATGAACAGAGTACAGGTTCTGCAGCTGTGCTCCAGCTGATTGCAGGTTATTCCCTTGGTACCATTTCCTAGCTTCATTACGCAGCTGACCTATCAAGCCCAAGTGACCAGTTAGAGTTGATGCTGAATCCTGAAAGTGGTTTAAAAAAAGAGATGCCTCCAGAGTAGCTTTATTGTGATGGGCATGAAGAGAGGAGCATGTGTGGGTGAGCAGGGGAAGACTGACAGTGAAGGTGCTGTTGTAGTGTAGTCTCTTCCAGCTCCCTCCTGTGTCATCAGTTCTGCCACTGCAGAGAACCTGGTGTTCATTTGCATATCAGTCAGAGGCTATAAATAGCTCAAAAGGTGGCTGGCATATTCCACTTTACCCATTGCTGCTGAATTTGGCCCCTTGAATCCTCCTGAAGGGCTTTGATTTGTAGAGATGACTACTGCAGAGGCCCTCCCCTCCTGCAGCAATGGTCTCCTGCATGGCACATGCTGTGTGACAGAGCTCTGTGCCTTGTGGTGGCTAAAATAGGGACAGGTGGGGAATGTCTCTGACCAAATCTGCTAAATCAATTGCTAAAATGTGCTGTGACAGCCCTTCTCAGACATATGTGCACACTGAGGACACAGGCTACTGTTATGACCTCTTTGTGGCAGGTTGTTGCCATTTAATCCCATTTTGATCTGTATTATCTTTATTTCTGATTTTAGTTGCATATTATTAGGGCTGGGACTCTCATTAAACTGCAAGCACCCACATCAGTCTGTTTCACTCAGAAAGTCCAGCAAAGGCAGGCAACTGTCACAAGCTTTCTGAACAGAAACGACTCCCCCTCAATCCTGCCAGACCAGTGGCAGAGGTTCTCATGGAAATCCAGGGAATGTCCTGGTGACTTGGCCATCAGGCTTAATACAGCTTTTAGATATTGAAGTGAAAAACATGATGAATTTTGAAGAATCAACAAAGTGAGCAGAGAGAACCAAAGTTCTCATGATTGGTACGGGCTAAAGTCTTGAGACACTTGCAAAAATAGTTCATGAAAATGTGGCAAAGAGGGTTTGATGTTCTTGAGAATAACTTTCAGCACTGTGTGAGCAGCTGTAAACAAATCTTAGAAATTAGAGCAGATAGATGCTCTTTGAGAACAATAGAACCATGAGTGATGCATTAGAAATCTTAATCCGTGGCAGAAATCATAATCCATACCTCTGCCAGGTAAGGAACCTCTGGGACTTCTACAGCTGTTTTCTGAATGCAGTATGAGAAAAATCATAAATCAGCTGTGTTGGTGTAAAAACATGGCATTACAAATTATGAGACCCTTTAAAATATGGAGCATGGGGTTTTCCTTTCTTGCCCTTTGAACCTGAAACATTGCTATTCATAGTGGATTTAGTGTCTTCCCATTGTAAAATTCTTGTAGTGGAGTGGGAGGAGGGAATGGGGTTTTTTCCCTTTTTTTTTTTCCCAGTAGCCCCCCTATTCCTTCCCAAAAAACATTGCAGTGTTGAATGCTAAAAGAGCTGGGGTTCACAATGAACATCCCTGTGTAAGATTTGTTATAAAATTGCAGGCACAGGCAATATTTCAAAGTCCTCTGAGATTCAAATATTAAAACCTCTAATCTTGCGTAGATTCCTGCTAAGAGGCCTCTATACTGGGATATGTAACATGTTTTAGTCTTTGATGGTGTATTTTTGGTTATTAAAATGCTGATATTTTTAAAGGTCATTGTAAGTCTGCTGTAAAAACATGCTGGAATTTAAGTGAAAACTTGGGGTCTGGCAGTCAAGTGACTGTCAGGAAACTGCCTGAGTTCGGGGCCCTTGGAAACCCCACTCTTTTTACCTTTACTTTTCATACAACTCCCTATCTGTGGCTGAGATTTACTTAATTTCAGCTTTCTAGCATCCAGTCGAAGGTAGTCATCTGGATTCTCTCTGTAGTTAATGGAAAGAGATAAGGCACTGTCTGGAGGTGCTTATCTCAGGAAGGTGAGCTAAATCTGCTTTTGGAGATGCATATCCCTTGCTATTGACAACAGAGGAATCCTGGAGAGGTAGCTCAGACTAGATGCCTATCTTTAGGTGGCTGTAGTTAGGCAGGATGTTTACTCCTTATCCTGGGTGCTTTGGAATCAGACTTTCCAGTTAGGGACTGATAGCGAGGGAAGCACTTCCTCTAACACAATGCCTCCTCATGCCAGTGAAGCCTCAGGTATTCCTGCTAGTGGGCTGGGAGGCTGGCTAGGAACAGCAGCTCACCAGAGGAATGGAAAGATATTCCCATGACTATGGCACTGCTTTATGGAAATGTCTCTACTGTTCCACCATGCAATTCCAGGCTGACCTGGGGCTCATCTCCCTGTCGCCCACAGCATCGCCTGGGAGTCAAAAACATTTTGTGTCTCTGGAAAGAGTTTTGAGGAGTTAAGACTTGAGTTGTTAAATACCCACAAAACTGGGAACAGCACAAGAAACTGGAGAAGGCAGAAGTAGGAGTACTGTGAGTGGGCAGGAGCTGCCTGTCGCTAGCCCAGACTTTCAGATGCTTTTTAATAGCAGGGATCATATCCTTATAGGAATGAGAAGCTCCCCAACCCATTTATAGCACACCCCTCTGACAGCTAGAGGTTGCCTCCAGGGAAAGGAAGGAAAAATGACTCTGAAGATACCCATGATGGGAGGCAGCTGCTGTTGACAGCAGGTTGCATGTGGCACTTTGCATCAGATCTCCTTGGGCACCTGGGCACGTCCACCCTTGGCTCTCACCCCTCAATGCCTCCCTGATCCAGTGCCCAGCTGTGCCAGGCATGCCATGGATGAGCCTGTTAGTCTAAGAATCACTGCACAAGCCCTTCTTTTTCCCAGTGGAGTAACAAACACAGACTTTTCTTCTTAAGAATACAATAAGATCAGAATACGGAGCAAAATGAGTGTGTGGGTATGTAAAGGCTACTCCTGTGTGTGCATCTGTTACCATTCACTCTTATGGCTGGGAGATTATCAGCTCTGTATTCCATGACATTATACAGCAGAAAGAACACTTGCACACATCTTTTTATGTATTCTTTTATCATCAGGACCTCTGTAAGCCAACGAAGCTGCTGAAAACAGATACAGTTTCTTCACAAGTTCCATGTATCATACTGTATCATTTTGCAGGAAATAGAGAGAAAAATAAGTGAAAACCAGGAATTTATTAAAGACTGTTCCTTCATTTTTATTAACATTAGAGCAAGAGTAACTGCCTTGCAGAATGTGGAAGCAACAGAAACCTTCCACCCCGCAGTATCCAATAATGCTTTTTACTTCTCTGTACACAACTTTAGTGGATCCTGGAAGGAGAAATTTAAGAGGTTTTGGGGAGGCATTGGAAAAAGGTAAAAGAATACTTTAAAATGCAAGAGTTTAGGAAGGCTAGATCTCAGACCATTAAAAGGTGAATTTCCCAAACTAATATAAGATGAGAGAAAGCCCATCTTCACACTAACTAAATGTCTATTATAAAGGTACCAAAAGCGTGCATTAGGAAATTAGTACATTTACTAGTAACTGTAATATCAGACCAATAAATATCTAACATGATTGGCAAAAAGAGTATATAAAAATGTTCTATTCTATTTTAAATTTCAATATTACATCAGTAATAGCATACTAGCCAAGATCAATTTTTTTGTGATTAAAATACCTTATTGATATTGATGTCTGCACAATGTAACACATTTCTTTCCTTTACACACTTTCTGTGCTATCAGGAGATAACACAACATTTATAGGAAAGCTGAAACCGGTAGCAATGGGTAAAAATACCACAAGATGTCACTGCTAACCTGGCAAAACGGCTACTGCTGCCAAGCTGCTAGACAACATGCTATTAATTTATAATAAAAGGTATCTGACAGCTTTATTCTGATGAATTATGGGAATCCAAAGCACAATTCCAAGTCTTTGGTTTATAAATTGTCATTGATTTTAATGTTCTTTGTAAAGTTGTGGCACGCAACAAATTTTCCTGCCAAAAGCTGTTAAATAAATAGTCATCCTTTGCTCCGAATAGTACATTGAACTTGTTAGAGTGATGAGCAGAATGAATTGATGGTTGTCCATAAAGCATTTATGACAGAACGCACAGCAGCAATTCAAGCAATTATTGAATGCGTTTAATAGAGGTTGGTTGTTTTTTTTTAAATACTCCACTGAACTGAGAGGAAGAGGCACAGGTAATACAGGAGCAATTCCACACTGTTCTTTGCCTGATGTTTCCTCTTGAATGACACATGGCTGGGACTGCTGCAGGGTTTCTGAGCAGCACATCTGCCTCACCCTTGGAATGATCTGATTTCCCAGCATAGGAGATCTGGCACTGTGAAAATATCTTTCACATCCTCTGGAAACAGGCAGTTATTGTACAGACAAGCTAATTTTCCTTCCTAAAAATTAACTTCTAAATCTTGTGTTTTCTTGAAAAACTTACAGAAGGGTTATCATAGTTGCAATTAATTTAAAACTCAAATTTATATATTTTATGATAGCATTATCTGTAGACCCTGAGCTGTGGAAAATTTGCTTTTTCTAATGTAATGTCCATTGTTAAACCTGACAACCACACATAATTACCTTTGGGAGGGAAAAAACCCCAAACCAACAAATTGCTAACAAACAGATTTCCAAACCTTTGCCCTTTTTCTAGATCTGAAGTGAGATCAAACCCCTTTAGCGATTGAAACAGGTAGCAAAGTGTACAAGGGGTTTGGACATGGAAGGACTGAAAGACTGCTTTAAAAACAAAAATCAGGTTGCTTATATGATACTGCTAACCAAAAATAGAAAGTGGAGGTGCTAGAAATCTTGCAAGTGAGCTTGGTAAAGTTTGCAGCACCATTTTGTAGAGGCAGGGACAGATCCCCAGATTATATAAATTGATTTAGCTCAAAGTTTGGGGAAAAATTGTGGTTTACAGCAGCTAAACACAGGGAGATAAGTATGTTTAACCAGTTCACTGAAGCTACATGTATGCACAACTGCTATGCTTGATTAAAGAAATTATATGCTTAAATTTAGGTATTTACACATTATTGTTTTCTAAAATCTTGGCAAGATTTCAGTTCATATGTGTAAAACCAGACAAAGCACAGTTCATGCCTGATATTTTTGCTTTCTGCAAAAACATGACTGAACAAGGAATTTTCTGGGTTCTCCTTATTCATGGAACAGTAATTTCCAGATATGGCACATCAGCCTTAAATTTGAATGTATTTTGTCCAAGGGGTTGCCACACTGTGAGTAATGTGTGCTTTTTTTTTTTTTTTTTTTTTTTAAATGAAGTACAACGAAAAGTTGGGAACAGAAATAAAGAAACAATTAGAAAGTTTTTGTAAAGCTGGCTCCTACCAACAGCTTCTCTGGAAACATTATGGTCTGACATATAAACACTGTGTTTACCAACATTTCAAAATGCAGCCTATAATCTGTGTACACTTGTTATTTTATTAATGCTTTTTATTCTGAGTTACCGATGAACAGGCAAATGTTTGAATACAGGCTCCACAGTGACTTGTAGGCACGGACAGATGCTGACACACTTAAAAATCTTTTAGCTGTATGGATCCAAAATGTAGTAGGATTTTAATTCTGCCAAGCTACAGCTGTGAGGGAGAAAGATTTGTCAGTATACATTTATGTACATTTTTAGTGTATGGGAGGCTTTGGTAAGTGTGTATTAAAGCTGAAATTTGATGAGTGTTTTGTTAAAAATGCTGCTTGCCTTTTCCTGGTGTGAATCCCACTTCTAGCCCGCGGCAGATACCTCTGGGCACTGGAAGGTGCTGCAATGCCAGGGAAAAGGAGATCCTTTGCTGTTTTGGGGAAAGGGGGGAAGTTTGCACTAACACTGAGAGCTTTGGCAGTAATTCCTCTGCACTCGGGTTTGCGACTGAGGGTAGGTTTGTGCAAACCCTCTCTAAAATCCCTGTAAGAAAATACAGCTGATTCTCCCCGTTTAACAGCTGAAAACCAAACAAACAGAACCTTCAAATCCTTAGACATCTCACCGACGTTAGCAAAATAAACAAAGCCCACAAAGCAGACAGGTTGAGTGAGACATGATTTCTAGAATCTGTGTCTCTGAGGAGTACTTGGAAGTATTAGATCTCATTTGAGTGCACAGCTTTTAAAGGAAACAGCCAGGGCGTGATCGGCTGCTGGTGTAAATCATTCTTGTTTCTTGCAAACTCGTGGAGCTGGGATAATTTACTCCAGCCAAAGCTCTTGGTTGCCCCGAATGTAGTCAGATTTGTCAGTAAGTCTTTCAAGCTCAGGAGAAAAAGAGATAGAAATCTTTCTGTACATGTTTTTCCCTTGCATTGGGAAAAGAAGAAAAAGGAAAGAAAAAAAATATGAAAGGATCCCCTAGCCTCCCCAAAAACCCTGAAAAAAATGTTTCACGCAATTTTTATGGGACCTCTGAGGACCTTGAATTTTTAAGTAATCTTTTTTGATGATTTTAGACAGACCATTAAGCCGTGGATAAAAGTCCCTCTGTTCAATATCTGGATACATTAAGCATTAGGCTTAAAATTTACAGCTCTCATTTTGACAAGGAAAATGGCACGTTTGGTTTCAAGTGCTACCTTGAACTGTTTTTCAACATTAAGACAGGTTGTCAGTCTGAGGGGAGGAGGTCTGGGCACCAGTGGCAGCTGCTGCTGCTCTTGCTGTGTGCACATGCAGGGGTGGAGAGACGCGGCATTGCTGCCCGTCAGGAGCTGCAACCCGAGAACGCTTTGGCTTTTTTAAAGCAAAAGGAAAATTATGCTGATCCAGGGGAAGGCAGAAAGCAAATGGGGTGTCATTTCTGACTGTAAAATGAGTGCTTCGTCCAAATATTTGAAAGAATCAAAGACAGGGGAAGAAGGAAAATCGAGAATCGTATTTCCAAGAAAGCTTTGGGGATTAGAGTAATGAGGAGTTTGACTTCCAGCTTCCCTGGTGCTCGTATTCCAGAACAACTTGCTCTTCCCAGCATCTGTGAGGATATTTTACCAAGCAGCAACCACTTTCAATTTTGTCCTATGTCTGAAAGAGAGCTAGAAAAGCAGACATTTATTGGCAACGTCCTCAGCTGCGAAGATACAGCAAGATCTGATTAGGAATTTGATAGGGAGACTTCCACTATGTTAATTCAAGGCACAACCAGTGTACAGCTGGTTTTAATAGTATTTTGTACGGGGAGAGAAGCAGCCCAGGCCATTCAGTAGTGGAGGATTGCATTTGTCTAAATGTCTGTAGGCATTTCTTCTTTTGAGGTTTGCCAAGGTTAGCAGCTACTTTTGGTTTGGAGGATTATTAGGACCTTAAACAATCTTATTAATTTGATTGGAGGGGCAGGGGGCAGTGACCACCCCGTGCAGGATCATGTACTGTCTCTGGAAAGGTGTAGGACTGTCTCAGTTAAGGAGAGTGACTGTGTCTCTTGCAGGTGGCAAACCAGGCTTGCTGGACAACATCACAGTACAATGATTCTGTGCTCTAGTGAGGCAAAATTTGAAGAAAGTTTGCAAAAATTTGCTTGATGGAACTGTGTGAAGAGCCAATTCAAGGAAGAGATTAACCTTTTGTCACTTGGCTGAAGTCAGTGAGTTTAAGAGAACAAAAATGAATCCATTAATTGACCATCTTCCAAATGAAAGTAGAGCTGGAAAGTACAACAACTGTAGAAAAATGCCTCTGGGCTTTTCCCATGTGAGCAGAGTTAGCAACTCCTGCCAGCATCCATGTCCTGGTAATGGTCACAGATCTTCAGGCAAAAAAGCTTTGATAAGCAGTCAAAGCATCTCAGAAAGATCTGAAGCACCTATAAAACTGCATCCTCTCTGGCTGCAGGAGGCAACACATGATCAGGCCATGTAAAAGCAAGAAGCATATGACTGGGTTGCTGGCATTTGTATTTATTGTCCCTGTTATTATTAACTTCAAGCATCTTGTGATTTATCTGATACTTGAAAAGAAGGAGAGCAAACAAAAGGAGTTGTTGTTTGTTTATTTGTTTTTAATTTTTTTTTCCTTGGAAACAGTGAAATATTAGCTCAGTGCAAGTACACTAGGCTGTTGTCTTCACACAGTCAAGGGAGAGATGACTTACCACCATAAATACTCCTCACATATTTTTCAGAGACATTAAATAGGAAAATATCATCTCTCAAGTCACAAGAGAGCTGAGAAAGCGAGCCGTAACAGGGTCAATTAAACAGGCTTAATTGCAATGGATCTTGTGAGCACTTGCCACCCTTTGGGTTAAGGCTTACAGCCTGATCCAGCATCACACATTGGCTTAGGCTAACAAATACTTCCATGCAAAAACTGCAACTTGGTGATCAATAATTCAAAGTGAAGAACACACTTACTGTCTCTCCTTTATTTCTAAAACATGACTGAACATACTTAAATGTTTTAAAGTCATTGGTCTTGATGAACTGCTGCTTGGGATGGATGCAGTACTCTCAGAGCTGTCGCTGGCTTGTTTTTGAGACACAAAAGTCTCAGGAAAAGGAACTGGGGATTTTGGCCCTATTGTCTTTCCTTTAAGTTCCAGAAAAATTCTGGGAGAAATAACCCATAAAATTCTGTGTAAGCACAGAGAAGTTAACAAGATGAATAGCCACCAAAAGGATTTGTCAAGAGAGAAATCATGTCAACCCAATCTAATTTCCTTTTGTGAGACGGCATCGGATCCTGTGGATAAAAGAAAATCAGCAGATCACATATTTTCACTTTATTTAGGCTTTTGACAGTGTCTTGTGACATTTTGATAAGTAACCTAATATTGGTGAAATTACTGTAGATGGGGCCCAAAATCAGGAAACTGAATGTAGAGAATTATCAGGAGTTTGCTGTCAAAATGAAAGGGTAGATTTAAGGTGTTCAGCAGGAGATTCTCCTGAGTTCAGGGCTCTCGAGTATTTCAGTTGGAATTTGGGTGACAAAAGAGAGCACACTTATTATTCCCACGTGATGTGGTGCTAGGAGAGACTGAGAGCACACTGAACACCTAGATTAGACTAAAAAGTAGCCCTCTTCCAAATGGATTCAGATTTTGGAAGAAATTAAATGCAATTTGGTAGGAACATTGGCACGCTCAGTGTCACACTCAGTCTCACATGACCAGAAATTCACGTCTGAGGGGGGGAAGCCTTTGGTAGAAGCTCTGTGGAGCAGGACCTGAGAGATACAGTAAAGCACAAGCCAAATGTAAGTCAACACTCTCATGCTGGTGTGAAAAGGGCAAATATCATTTTGGCAAGGATCACCAGGAGTGTAACCTGCATGACCCATGACATTTTTTCTGCTTTATTTAGCATCTGTAAGACCTCAGCTTTAAGGCTGTATCTGCTTTTGCACAGTGCAGTTCAAGAAGGATGTGTACTGGCTGGAGAAAATACAGAGGAGAACAGAGAAAGTGATCAGAGGTCCAGGAAGTGCAACCTATGAAGGAATAGTAAATTAATTTCCTTCTATGATAAAACGGCAGGGACTGGGGGATACAGGGACAGTGATATACAACTACAGAAAAGCAGAGAGACCATGCAGGAGAGGTTGTGGGAACTCCATCATTGGGTCTCTTACAGAAAACTTCAACATCAGGAATGATACAGGAAGAGTAGATTCTGTTTTCAGACAGAAAAAGGGGCGAGGTTGACCCTGCAAGGTTCCTTATAGCATTGTTCATCCATGATTATTTGTGAGTGAGTATGATGTATTCAGAGAATTCAGAAGTGAAATAAAACAGGAACCAAAGATATGGGAAAAGGACAGTGTAGTTTGAGCAAAATTGTGATGACTGAAGGTGCTGGGAGGAAGGCAGGAATGGAAAGGGCAGTTTAATGGGTGTCATCATGGCTCTAACTTTGTTGGAGTTTTCCAAGGTCAACCAAGATTTTGCCCAGTGCCAATGATTTCTGTAACTCGGGAGACAAAGTGGGTTTTCTCTTCTTTTGAAAGAATTACACAGGTCTCATCATGCTATCACTGCTGAATTAGTTTTCTGTTAACACTATTTGAAATGTAAGTAACCTTTTCTCTCCTGGGTGCCTCCATTCATCAGACATATGCAGGTTCATGCTCCTCTTTTCCTAGATACAAGATACTTGTCTGACTTCAAAAAATTAGAGCTATGTGTAGGAGGAAGCATATTGGTTTTTCTTAATGTTCTCCCACAAATAATTGTTAAATTCTTTTTAACATTCATGCTTCAGCTAGATCTAAAAGCTGTGTTGTACCAGCTTTTAATTTAGTTTTTTTCTTAGTCTGTACATCTTCACAAATCACATAGAAGCCAACAACTTCTCACTGTCTCACTCCAAGCACCAAAATGAGTCTGGAATACCTGACATAGCCAACAGGAGAAGACACGGGTGTGGGGCAATCCTATTTCTTGTTCCTCAGAATTACTTTGGTTTACTTATCTTCAGACCTGAAGGAGGTGTTTTTCCTAATCTAGGGCTCTTTGTCAGGAAGCCTCTCTTGCTGCTTGTTTGGGTCTGTGGCAGCCTTTTGTTTTAGCAGTGAAGGGATTAGAGAAATGCACAGACACCAGGTCTGTAAATATATGCAGAAGGAAATCGCCTGAGAAGTTCCTTTTAATATTGTTAATAGAGCAGTTGGTGGAGCTGGGGGAATGCAAGGAGTGTGGTGGCAGAAGGGGCCTGGCTGATGTGGCTGTTTAATGACTCCTTACATAAAAAAATCAATGGCTATGGGATTATTAAATTAAAAAAGATATGTGCTTGTGCAAGAACTCCGTTTTACTAAGTCCTACAGGCCCCTGCTCTTCTTTATCCCAGCTGTCCTGGGTGGCTTGGCTGGGTCATTCTGCTCTGAAGACAGCAACAAGCGTGGGAGCTCCATGAGAAACCTGCACGTTCCCTGGCAAAGGCTGGGATTGCCACATTAGGTAGAAGTTGGACACAGATAGGATCTCAGTCATGCCTAATTTTTTGGCATGTTAATTTTTAGAAAACATTTGGATTGAGTCATTTGAGGCTGGATGTCCTAGTTCACAACAGTCATCAATGTGTAACGTTGGTAAATCAAGGGAGCATTGATTTAAGAGACACATATACAGGGACTAACAATAATATTTTGTTTCTAGAAAGAAACCTTTGGGTCTGACAGATCTGTAGCTAAAAGTTCAGTTTGGAAGCTTTGCTTTTACATATCTAAATACTGTAGAGTAGGAAATAATGTTGGGAAGGGTTGATGATATTATTTGCTCTGCAACACTGATCACAGCTCTGACTTATGCTTTGATTATGAGCAAGGACAGAAAAAAGAGGATCCCAAATCTAAAGAGGGTAATATTTAAAAAAATCCTTCTCAATTCTGTTTTCAAAAGCGATCCAGGCACTTAGGAATCTACACTCCACTGAATTTCAACTCACTTTTGAAAGCCTGATGGAAATGGGTTGTCATCTTTGGGGAGATTGCTAACAGTGGGAATAGCTCCTGCAGTTGCTTTCGTCGCAAGTGTTGTCTGGATGCTTTTATTTGCCATCCAATTCCAAACTCACATTTGCAAGAGAATAAAACCAGAGCGAGTGTTGGACAGCAGATGAGCCTAACTGAGGGCTCTAAATCACCAAAGTCAGTGATGTAAAACAAAAAGTGTGAGTGACCAATACTGTCCGTCTACCTGTGTTTTGCTATTTGACAGTTTCACTCTAGTCACTGTAAGACAAGTGATCCTGGCAGAGAAATGCAATGGGAGAGGCTGGAAGAGACTTTCACCTCCTCAAGGGTGTTTCATAGGAAAAGGTGAGGCCAAGGAAAGCTAAGGAAATAGTAGCAGAGGTGGTAAACTGTAAATAAAATGTGAGGTAGGCAGGACATGTAAATGCTGAGAGCTGAAGGATCAGGATTTTTAAACTGCGGATCTCCATCACAATGTCTCCTCCACACTGAAAAGGGCAGGAGAAGGGGAAATACTTCTAAATGAGAATCAACATAGAAGGCAGCATCAGAAATACAGTGACAGACAGGAAGAAAGTGGGAAGATGAGATTTTACCTAGAGAAGATTGTATTGAGATGGAACAAAAATTCCAACAAATTAAAATGCAGGAGGAGCAGGGAACTTGGAAAAAGAAGGGGTGTTTTTGGGGAAGTCAAGAGGAGAGGAACTCGGGGCTCAAAAATTGGTATTAGAAACATGCAAGGTAAAATGATTCACACATAATTCAGTGAAATGGTCAATTCTTATCTACCTTCACTTGGGTTTAAATATGGCTTTGCATGTGTTTGTAAGTGCCCTTCCTGCATACCATAACTGTTGTCTCTTCACTTGATGGACTGAACTGCTGTGAATTTTCTAAATTTTGACCAACACCAAGTTACTGAAAGCCAGAAGATAAATATCTGTCTCACTTACAAACATGCCAGCTTGTCAGACTGCTATTACAGCAACCAGCATGAAACTCTGCTGCTTTTTAGGAGATGAGTTTGCATTAGGGATCTGCAGCAACCCTGGACATGTCAGCAGAAGCAATAGCACATCTTTCTGTAGCTTGTGTTTGAGTGAAGCCTGAGCAGAGCATTTATCTGCTTTTCTTTACTTCTTTTTCCTGATTTTATTGCAGACAATCTATTATGTGCTTTGGACAAAAAGCTGGGATTAACTAGAGGAGTTTTAGTTGGCTGTCCATCGGTTCTAAACTGCAAACACAAATTAATTTCAAAGCAAAGTGCATTTTGAAGAAAGGGACATGAAGACTTTACTAAGATCATGAATTAAGAGAGAGGGAGAGAAAGGTAACTATGTCAACAACACTTAGTTTTTAGTTTCTACCTAAATCCTAAGTGTAGGAAAATTAAGGTTTTGTAAACATTGTGCTTAATTATTCAGAAATCACTATTACACAGGCTGAGCAGTTTAGAACAGCATTACCTGATGCAGGTCTCCATCAGAGTGATTGGCTTAACTTCAGCTGATTGTATGGAAAACACTCAACCATACCTATTGTAACTAAAAAGAGCTTTACAATGTAATTCTCAGGGAATAGGAAATAAAGTTATTTATTTTATATATATATGAACTGAGGAAACGATGTAGTGTCTATGGTTGGACAGTGACTTGGGCAAGAGTCCTGAATAGAAATGGATAATGGTGATTGCTCTACAATCCTGTTTCAGTCACTAGGCAGCTCTGCCTCTCACAAATGCTATGTAGTATCTTCAAACAAGTTCCAGTTTTGAATATTTTAATGGGACTTTCAAAGAAATTTGCATGAGTTAGACATTCATAACCCAAAGAAATTAAAAGACTCAGGCAGCTTTGAAATTCCAGCTCTCACTCCTAAAGATAGCAGTTGTATCATTCTTTTAAAATGCTAAAGGGGAGTTTGTGAATCTGGGCATCACATCAGGCTCTTAGAGACACTTCTCTGTTTCTGCCCACTAATGGAGGATCACAGCTATCAGTCATTTTTTGAGGAGACATTTCATTAGCCCAGTATGTTTTATATTGCATTAGTACTTTCACTGCAGCTTTGCTTTCCTTTTTTCCTGATATTGGATCTTTAGTGTTACCCATCTCCTTGCTTGAGGGACACGGGAAAAGATCTGCTATTGCAAATAATGGCAGGAATGACTGCAGCTGGTGCTGCAAGGGACATATTTAATAATTCAGAGTCTCTTCCAGATGAGGTTAGTGGCTTTTTGGTGGGTGCAACACAGACTGGCATAGCTGAGTTAATGCTGTTTACAGTGGCTCGTGTTCATGTGTTCAGAAGCCGGAGATACCAGCTGTAGATGAAAGTCAGGTAAGTATATGTATGTATTTATATGTATATATATATATATATGTTTGTTTGGCTCAGTAAGGATACTAGAGTGCTCCTTTTTGTTCTAGTTTTTGAACAGCAGTAATGGAGAAAACACAACTAAAACAGAGCCTTGCTTGCTGGGCCAGCAGCACTGCTCCTGGAAGGATGATTTGCCTGAAGAAGGGCAGAGGAGAAAAGAAGTTGCTCCTGTAGCAGCAATAGAAGAGAGTTAAGTGAAGGGCTGAGTCTCCTGCAATCCAGAAAAGGCTCCTAGGTAGCCTTCATTTTAAGGAAGTAATCACTGGTAAGCTGGCACACATGCTGGGTGAGTCAAAAGAGTCGGTGAGGGAACCTGCTGTCATAAATGTGTTCCTGGAAGAAAGCTCCACTGGGAAAATGGTGTGGAACAGCAGGAAGCAGTGACTATGGACAGTCCAAAGGAGCCCACAAAGGCTGCACTGTGGGAAGGAGCAGCAAGCCTACCTGCACAAGTTCCACTTTTGTGTGCTTCTCATTTTCGGTGCATGTAGCTGTTCTTTATGACACATTTATGACTCATCCTTCTTGGGCACTGGCATCTGCAGTGATGCTCCAAAACCTTGTTTATGAGAACTGGCCTTTCTAGGCTCTGTATTCCAACTTCATACTCTACCTGCAGTAAATGTTGCTAAACCAGGCCTCCTGCTAAGGAGCAGAAACCACAGACTAGGGCGATAGCAAATTTTGCAGGTGGTTCACAGGTCAGCCTTGGCATCATATTGCCCATGTTTCATCTCTCCATTTGGCATAGCTTTCTTTTCTGTTTTTCTCTTGCCTGTAAAACATTTAAGGGACTTTTGCTGTTCAAACAGGTTGAATACTACAATATAATTTCTGTTCATGGACCAGTGAGCACTCCAGCTTGTCAGCATTCAAATTACTATCAAACTGTACCTGTCTAATTAATCAGAACTCGCTTGCTGATCTCTTCATGCTAAAACAAATGAAATCCTAATAGGAAAAGTGATATATCACTTAGATCAAAAGAAAATTAATAACTATAACATAAACACCTCTTTTCTATGTTTTTTTTTCCTTTTTCTTGAAGTGGGGGAGGAGAATGGCAGGCAAATCCTGTTTGCAGATAAAAACATATGTTCTGTTGCAACCTTCTTACTGATTCCCTGTACTAGCAAAATCCCTGAATTTTACTGTAGTGAGATGGAAATTTCTGTGGCTGAGGAGAAGCATAATTCAAGCATGGAATGGAGCATGGGGAGGGGAAGAGAAGATGGCAAATAGAGGGAAGAGAGCATGCTGAGGAAGGAGAATGTACCCCTAGAATGTTTTGAACTGAATGCAGAGTTTTGCAATTGCTTTGTTGACTAAAGGAAGGGTGATGCTCAGTGGAAATCTGCAATCCTTTTGTTTGGTTCCATTAAATTGCTCAAGTATCCTTGGGGAAGGAGCTGTCGCAGTCTGTCTGATACTCTTGGGTTATTGATAAAAATAGAAAAGAGAATATCTCCTTGTTTCCAGTCTATTTGCATAGTTCTTCCTAGAGGAGAATGGTCTGTTCTTCTTCCGCCAACAAAGGCACCATTTGTCTTGGGGTATTGACTTGTTCTATGAGGCCTTCCAATCTTTTCCCTTCTTTTTACTTTTTTTTTTCCTTTCCCTGACCCCTTCCTCTCACTGAGCTGTAGCACACTTGCCTCTGGCTAGGAATATTAATGAGCATTTCTTTTCAAGAGCTTATGCAGATTCCACTCTGTGAATCAGCTGGCAAGAGGTGCTGTCCAAGTGACTTACCCAGAGTGGTGCCCAGGGGCAGATCGTAGAGTGCATGGCATGTCTCATTCCCCAGCCTGAGAATAAAAGGTCAAGGAGTTGACTTTCAGTGTGGGGTGCCATGGAGGGCTCAGAGAGAGCCCTTCATAAAACAAAGGTTATTTAAATAACTCTAATGGCTCTGAAAAATGTAAATTTGTAACAAGATGGGGAGCAGAGTGGCTCAGGTGGTTCATTATCAACAGCACGAGCCCTTTTCTTTCGTTGGTTCAGATCTGCTCCAAGTCAGAAAAGACACAGCACATTAAAAGTGTCTGAGTAGGGTTCAGTAGCAGGCATGAAATTATTTTAGTTGGCTAAATGAGAGTGCAATATTTGGTAGAAGACTCTTGACCACGTTGCACATTTCTGTTGGAGATAAACAGACTTGGGCAATGAAAATGTAAAAATTCTGAGCAGAATGGCCGACAAAAGAGGACCACTCCTGTCTCCAGGAGGAGATGGGCCATTTGAGATTAGTGGTCTGGGTGACCATGTAGAGAAATTCATGCTGCTTTTTATTTGGATCCAAATTGCTCTTTAATTACATAAACCCAAGTCTGTCCTCCTCTGTATCCTCCTGTAATCTTGGCCTTGGTGGTGGTGGCTCACAACATTGGTCTTTATGCTGGAGATCTTTTTTTCAGGTGGGTTCTGCCCACCACTCCCAGCCATGGCTCTGGGCTCACATCATTCAGCTTCTGGTTGGCACAAAAATTCTGAAAGAATAGATACCCAATAACGTGAAATATTTTATAAAATTGGGCTAAATCTGATGCTAAGAGAAGGAGCAATTTAAATTGCCTCAGGTAATCCTTCTCTCTGGGGTTCTTACCCTTGGGAGGAGAGGTTACCATAATTTGACTGTAGAAAATTAGTAGTATTTTGCCTGTGTATGTCCAAACCAAGCATGAGCTAAGTTTAACCATCAGGAATTTACCTAAAAAATAGAGAAAAGATAATTGTTAAGATTAGTGTTCTTAAAGGATTTGTATGGTTCCTTCCATCTTGTGTCCTAAGCAGGATCATGACAAAAAGGGTCACTCTTTTTTGCAATGTTTTGGTAGTTTTAGCTGTTGATCCCACTGCAAATGGAAAAAATAGATAATTTTATACAGATATGGCTGAAGAAAAGTAAAGCTGAACTGCAACTGCTGGAGTTTTTATTTCATTTACATCCTTCCCTCTGCCAGCACGGGTGAATTCCTATGCGAACTTTTGATTCTGTTCCTGGGCCTGAAATATAGGGCTTACCAAATTTCAGACTGACACTAGATAAACTCCTCCTTTGCACTGCTTGAGGAAGAGAAATGGTGATCCAAGGACTGGTGTATTTGGCAGGCTGTGGAAAGCTAAGCTTTAATTCCGTGTTCTGCCACAGAGTTCCACTCAGCTTTGGGCAACTTGCTCAATCTCCATATGATGAAGCATCCCCTGCAAAATTAAGGCTAATAGCATAAGCAGGCATATTCTGAGAATATGTATAAACCTTTTGACAGGAATGGACTGACATTAGCAGGACTCACTCAGGGTTGAATTTCAGGAAATTCCTACTAATATGTTACCTCATGCCCTACCCTGAAGCCAGCAAAAATCAAACTTCTGGTGCTCAATGTGTTAATGTTCCCAACTCATAAACAGGAATCATTGCTTAAGAAATGGTGTTATTTGGAAGGGAGGAAAGAGAACTCCCTAAAACTTTTGTAGCCTAGAGCTGGAAGCTATTGCCATCCATTTAGGTGACCCCTCCCCAGGCACATTCACACGAAATTTCTTGACCTAAAGCTCTTTGGGCTTTTACAGTTAACAGGTTCTCTTCATTTCACAGCACAAAAGGCCCCTGTTAACAGAAATGCTGCTCTGCTCCTTTCCGCTATTTCTCCATCACTGCATGAGCTGGCAGCCCAGGGCTCTTCTGATTTTGGGAGCCTTTGCTTTGGAGTTCCTTCCTGAGCTTTGTGGTTGCACTGCAGCTCAGTGACTTCTTCCACCTACTGGCAGTAATGGCTTTAGGGCTGGATTCTAGGGACATATGGACACCAAACTTTGCTAGGATGAGGATTTGAATGGATGATTTTTTTGTTCCTTTTCCTTGTAGAGTGATCCCTGGCATGTAACTTGTATTCTCTTCTGTTTCTGCAATTCTAAAATGGAGAAAGGTTTTCTCTGCACAGGATGTTCACAGTGCTTTACTAGAATTTTCATGATGTTTTGCCATCCACAATTCTAGAAATTATAAAACTATTATTACTTTTACTATTTCAGTAGACTTTACCAGCTAGCCTGAATAGATACTACTTTTGAACTATTAAATATTAAAAATTTCAAAATGTCCATCATGTGGGGGATAAGGTTTTAGAACGCATTTAATGTTGGTTTAATGTTTTATTTCTCTGACTTTTGTGGGAGCAGAGCTAAGCTAACATAAAGAACTGATTACATTTAGGAAAAAGAGTCCTTGGATTATATCTGTAGTAGAAGATACAGCAAAAAATGTAAGCAAAGTGACTAAAAACAAGGTAGGAATTCAGTGCAGCATGAAACTTCAGATGTCTGCTGGAGAGGTGGAGATTAAAAAACCAGTAGTGAGAATATAGAAGAAATACCCTTAATGTAACTGGCCCTTTCCAGAGCTGATTTGTTTGTTTCACTTGAAGAACTTACTCTTTCTTCCCTGTCTTCAAGATGTAGCTCTCTAAGGAAAATAGTTTTTCACTCCTACCTCAGATTCTCGTTTTGATTCAGTTACTCATTGTGGAGCACCCACAGCATCTCAACTGAGAGGCTCCTTTGGAGGTGCTACAGATTTTGCCTGTCAGCATAACATGTCAGAATGGCATTACTCTAAAAGCTATTTCTGGCATAAATTTGCTGCAACTAATCATGACACTCGTGTGTCTAAAGTTATTGTTACTTTTCTCCATTTTGCTGAAAAACCGTGGCAGGAAAACTGATCACTGTGATGTCTGGTAACATTTAAGGCTTGGATTATAGTTTGATGTACAACCTAATGCCAATTAATGTCAGCTGAATCACACAACACAGAGATGGAAAACACCTATTAGATAATGGCAGGGCATGACTGTTCCCCCAATGAATTCTCAAGTGCTTTGTCTCATCTAGTTTTAAATTACTTGCAATTGAGGTGTCTCTGGGGAGGCTATTGCACAGCCTAATGTACCTTGCCATTAAGAAATATTTGCTCCTATTCAGACTAAATTTTCTGTTGCTTATTCTTATCATATTACTTCTACTTCACCCCTTGCTGTTGCTAGACTATTGCCATTCCTCTCATATGTTTACTCTTTCCAGATGTCAGTCCATAAATAAATGTTCCCATCCTTGTTTATCATGTGCCCATATCCCCACTGCATTTCTTTCCTTTGGTGTCATCACATAATCCAGACTCTCCTCTTCCAGGCCCTCTTTCTGATGCCAGGCCCCCCAAACTGAAATGGATATTGTAGGAAGAGTGTCCTTCATAGGTACAAACTCTCATGGTTTGTGGTGAGATGCCATTTTGACTGACACTGGCATTTCTTTTTCTCTTATCACTTCTCTCCTGGTGATGAAATGCTTAAGGACCTTGGTGCATCATTATTGGAAGTATGTGTGGAAGAATAAGCTTTTTAACGTTCCAGGAATTAGGGTGGGTTGACTCAAATTGTACAGCTGAGATGAGAAAGAGGATAGGCACCTCCACACCTCCTTCCACTGAAAAAAACTGAAACCATTTAAAATCATCCTTTGTGGAAGATTTCAAATGATCTGATGGAAGACTTAAGTGTTTGATAGTCATTGTAGTTGAAAATATAATTGTGGAGAGATTTCTGCCAGTGTTTGCAAACAAGAAAGGGGGCACTGCTTTCTTCAGAGCACTGATTTATTCAGGAGCCAAGCCTTTCACTACCCAAGGCTTTCCTGAGCTCTCCTGGTCCCTCTCATCCCCCGCTGCTGATACACACCTTGAATTCTTCACTATGAATTGTTTAAGGTGCAACCAACCTCCAGATTCAGGACTGGAATCCTGAGCCAGTCATCTCTGTAATTAAAAGAGACTGTGGTCAGCCCCTGAGGTGACCATTAAAGCTGAGCCAGGCTAGAGCTAATTTTTATTAATCTTCTCTTTTATGTTTTTGTCAATGAAGGATAAATGTTTGTGAGTCATATTTCTTAGTTCCTCAGATCCCAAGGCAGATTAGTACTTAGCTGACTCAAAATAAAAAATCCAGGATAAAAAGGCAGTAATAGAAATTGGTTTTCCCAGCTTTTCTTCTGGTAAGCAGGGAAATTGCTTTGTCATATTTTCTTTCTTTTCATTTAGCTGAAGTTGCTATTGTTGAGAGTCATGGAACGAACAAATTTGCTCTCCTTTCATCAAGTAAACTCTAAACATTCAACCCTAGTAGTCACCTCTTGTTATAAATGCCCTTTTCCAGACCATTTTCAAGGTTTAGTTAGAGGACAAAAAGGCAAAAATGTGCTTATGGGAGACTGCAAATGCACTGTGACTGTGAAAGGGGAGCAAATTATTGTTCATTAATTTAAATCTCTATCTGAATGCAGGTACCTTTCCATAGACCTTGAGAAACACTTAGGACAAATATAGTGCTTTTTTCATGCCTGTGGTTAATTTAGGAAGGTTGTTCCATGACTCTCCACAATAGCAACTTGAGGGAAATGCAAAATTCTCCAAGAACTGGAGGAAACTCAAATGAAGTGACTGAGTTCTGGATAAATAGCTCCCCTTCTAGTCTCTGCCCTAAGCTGAAAGCCATTTCTCGCCCCTCTAGATTTTCTTGGTTTTAGTTGTTGTGTTTCAAAATTAAAAGTTCTTAAATTATGCTCATTGGTCTGGTTTTGGATTCAGGCAGGTGTAACTGTGTGCAGTAGTGTAAATGGAGAAAGAATTTCGTTCACTGCCTGCTCTTGGTTTGCACTTCACGTACGCTGTGTGGTGTGTGGAGCTGGATCTAAATTCTGCATCAAGACCCTCTTGTTCCTGCAGCACCCTCAGGAATCCTGCCAAAAAATGGGAGTTCTGTGGCAGCTACAAATAAAGTCAGGTTCAGTTCCTTTGTACTGAATTAAATATATACATGAGTAATACAATTGGTATAGTAAACCTTGTAGTTTACATTATCAAATAAAATTCTTAAGATGTGTTCCCTACATGTCCAACATGCCACAAAACTTTTTTTTGGTAATGTATGTCTGTGCTGTAAAAGCATTCAACAGAGAAAAAACCCAAGATACACTGTAGTTTCATTATATCCAGTATGTGAGATAATTTGGCTTCTGGACACCTGGCACATGTTATAAAATCAATAACAGATTGGCTTGGGTTGGTAGGAACCTTAAAGATCATCTCGTTCTAACTCCTTGTCACGGGCAGGGACACCTTCCACTGTCCCAGGTTGTTCAGAGCCACATCTAGCCTGGCCTTGGACATTGCCAGGGATCCAGGGGCAGCCACAGCTTCTCTGGGCACCCTGTGCCAGGGCCTCAGCACCCTCACAGGGAACAATTCCTTCCCAATATCCAATCCAAACCTGCCCTCAGTCAGTGTGAAGCCATTGCCCTTGTCCTGTCACTCCAGGCCCTTGTCAAGAGTCTCTCTCCATCTCTCCTGCAGGCTCCCTTCAGGCTCTAATCAGATTACCCTGAAGCCTTCTCTTCTCTTGGTTGAACAATCCCAAATCTCTCTAAATGCTGCCATCTAAAGAGCCATATTTCACTTTCAGACCTAACTTTTATGTTATGTACAAAATATGTAGAAATATGCTTAAAAGTTATCAAAGTATCTCTGTTTCCTAGTGGTACAGATACTTAGTATCTACTGAACCTAGTGGGTGGCCATGTAATTAATGAAATCTTTCTAGGACTTTGTAATGGGCTCTATCATTTTCTTTCTGGTTAATAAGAAAATGACTGGGCTTTCAGAGAAAGTTGACAGGAATTTTTCAGCTCTGGAGCTAAAAGCAGAACTTGAAGTCCTCCTGTAATGTGAGCATGAGTTGCAGTGAAACACAAAAGCAGAATATGTCAGTCCCAGCAATATGCTGTTTTGCCTTGATCTTTTACAACATGAGACCAATGTTATTCTGGTTCTAATTCTTCTGCCAGGGCAAATAATCTATTTAGGTTTTATTGTTCAGTGTTTTCCAGTATCATGGAAAGTTAGAGGTTTTGTCGCCCCAGATCCCTTTGTTCATCCTCCTTAAGGTGAAGAATAGTTTTTATGTTGGACATGGTCCTCATGTAAAGGAATTTTTTATAATGCCATTTTAAATTGATCTTTAATAGATTTAAATTTAAGCAATGAAAACAGATAGTTAAGCTTGGTACACTCGAAGAGAAACCAGGAAGAGAATATTTTTTGGGGTTTATATCAGGGTCCATGTATAACACTCAGAATGCCTGGGCTTCTACTCTGTTTGCCACAAGTTGCTGGCTCTGTACATATCATTAGTTTAAGCAGCAGAAATATTTATTACTGGGGCAAATCCATCCTTTGTGGGTGGAACTTCCTATGATTTCAGTGTGAGTGCCCATTGCCTACATGTGGATGCATTTACTCCATGGGGAGGAAGTTCTGGCCCAAAGTTTCAAAAGTGGGTGTTTAACAGAGCCTTGTATAACATTTTTACACTCATTCCCTAAGATAAAAGATGATCCCAGGCAGTGGAACTGGCAGGGCTTGCTCACACAGATGCTATTGGTAGTTTAGATAAACAGTAACACCTAGGATGCCAGATGTTGTGATTCATCCCTGGTGCTTGCCAAACTGTAATTCATATTCCATCAGGGGCTACTGGTTATTTATTTTTCAGCCCACTAGAAGTTTAATTGACTATTTCTCCACCTCTTTTCCCTTTCCCCCTCTGCTCTTTCCTCCTCTCATTTGCTTTTCTTCCACCTTCATTAATAGTCATTTTAACCTGAAGCATGGAGAAATCCCATCAGTCACCCAGGGATCAGGTACCCTAGGCCAGAGTATCCTACTTTTACCTAATGCTTAGTGATAGTATCCAAATAATTTCCCATTTTCCTATTGAGAAGTGGGTGAGGGGAGAAGATGAAAACCTTTGCCAAGAAGCTCTCTGTGGTGGATAGTAAAATAAGTCAGGTAGCAGATGTCCAACCCAAACTTTGGTGGGTAATTAGCTGATTCAATATCCAAAAGAAGCAGGTAATTGTTGTGATTTGTGAATCCTCTGCCAGGGCAGATAGTTTACAGCTTGCAGATATTTCTCTAATGAGGGAGGGTATCGTGAGCTCTGAGCAGTAAAACACTGTTTTCTTAGTATTCAAAAAGAATGGCTGGTTTTTTTCTTTAGGGATGTTCTTGGCATAGACCGTTCCTGTTCTTTTCTTTGTTATTTCTTGGAAGTCTTCTGAAAACTATTGATGCAGTATGCAAATTCAATGCAGGAAATGTAACGTTATATAAGTGTAATTATACTTTTATTCAAAGGCGTTTTTATTTGTCCCTGCATATTTTAGTCCTTAAAAAAAAAAGAAAAAAAGAAAGAGAAAAGTTGAAACACAACTGTATATGTTTTCAAAAAGAAAAAAGTCAGAGAAAGATGCTCTAAAGATCAGACCATAAAAAGGAAATGGAGGAGTTAGAGAAACACTAATAAAATAAAAAATATGGATATCAGTGGAGAGGCAGAGAATGGGACTGTTCCAGGAAGAAAAAACTTATGCCTGGCTGTTGCCATTCTAGGAGCACTGAACACTGAAAGAAGAGAATGGAAAATAAGAGCAAAGCCATAAAGCCATCTCTCCTCCCTTCTTTTCAATGTCATTTCAGAAGGAGTAGGGGGAGAGGGGGAGGTGAGGGGAAGGGGGCCAGGAATCCTAGCAACCAAAATACTATGGATGCAAACACCTTAAAAATGTGCAACTGCCAGCAAAAGTTTTCAGAGTCAGCTCACTCCTGTTCCTGGGCAGAGCAGGATATGCTCACAACAGCACCATGACTCTTGTTTTCTTTACTTCCAAAGGTGGAAACGTCTTGTTTTTATGTCTGCAATATTTTGATATACAAAGGTGCCTATAGAATGTTGGAGAATTAAACAAAAATTCTGTGGATGGATGGAGTTAGTTTGAAGAAACAGCTGGAGCAGAGCAGGAGAAAGGAAAACAGAATTTTGTACAAGTTATTAGGCTTCTTTTTTTATACTATATCAGGACTTCCCTTTCTTTTCTAAAATCTCTGTATTTTCTTCCTTTTTTTTTTTTTTCTTTTTTTTTTCCACCTGCTGTGCATCTCACCTTAGTGTTTTCTTTCAAAATGAAAGTCTGGACTAAAGTCACAGTAACTCCACTGGAGTCAATGGTCTTTCTCTGGTGTAAGAGATGAAATACCCTTTTCTCTTCTTTATCATTTTTCAATTTGCCCCAGTTTTTGCTATCTCTCCCACACATGACATTCCCTATTGAACTACTTCCTTCTCTTTTTTTTTTTCTTCTTTATTTTTCTCTCAGCACTTTCCAGTTAATACCTCTGTTCTTCACTGGCAATACAACTGGCAGGCAGCTGCTGGTTCCTTCCATCCACTGACAGGAGGAACTTTTTATGGCAGAACCCCAAAGTGGCCAAACAACAAGCCCATGAATTAAACCATCACCATCCCAAGTACCAGTGACAGTGAAGGTGGCAGTTGTCTCAACTGCTGGACTTGGAAGGAAAAGATTGAGCCATAACTCACCACTTCATTGCAGCTTGATGCATTTGGCCCCTAGAATTTCTTTAACAGGGTCAGTATTTTAGGAAAGGATCAGTAACTTGTTGCTGTCTGTAACTGTGCAGAAGAAGCTGAGATGGAATTGCACACTTGAGTTGTTGCTTGCTTTGGACAGAACTCCAACTGCACTCACATAAATGAAGCAGTGGTAGCAGATTTACATGCAAATATTCCAGTTCAGTGTGAATGTTGATTCATTGAGGCTAATAAGAGTTCAGCAGATTGTAATAAAGAATAATGGAAGAAATTTCTCTTGGAATGACAAAATTGAGATCTGCTCTAAGCCTTTTAAGGTCATGTAAACAGTGTTTGTTGTATTGCTAAGCCTCTCACATAATCTTTCAATCTGAATCCTTAAATTCCTTCTAGAACCCAACCCCTGTTTCACTCATAATGATGCTTTTATATTTTCTATTTGCATAAAACTACTACAGGCTTTACACAAATCAATCCACATCCTTAACGTACATTTTTACCTTGCGTAAGATGAGTTACTGAGAATATGGTGCAGTAGTATTTGATTATCTTTGAAAGGATAAATGCTCCAAAGAAAAGGAAGAATAGTCTTTGTCTGGAGGGCAGCAGACCATTTCAGCATTCACAAATATTTATCAAAAGCTAAATTTAGGAGTGTTGCATTCTAGAATAAAGTGATGGTATCATTAGAACCTGTCTGTTCTCCTTGTGTTCTTGCTCCCAGTGGGGAAAGGTCTTCTATACATCACTCAGGGGAGGTTAAAAAATTACTGTCTTTTGCCTAAAATAGCAGTAAGATGATAATACAGAAAAGAAACATTGTGGACAACATCGAAGTCTAACAGGACTAAGGAGAAGGAGACAGACTGAAAACAGATGAAATTCAGGTGTGGGTTTAGACTCAGCCATGCTTTTGTCTTGTAACATGCTCATTGATAAAAGCCTCTGCTTTTCACTTTTTTCTATTATAGATGGCTGGGAAAGAGAAGTTGTAAATTAACTGCAGCACAACTGACATCTTGGAAGTACAATTGATATCTTGAAGACACTATGCCTCCCAAATTGGTTAGGTTACTGGAAACTGTGAAATACTTGCAGCTTTTAATTCAGCCCTGAATTCTGAAGAACAATTTTGAGGAAAAAAAAAAGGTAAAATTTGGTGTTCCTTTTTGATTTTCAGAATGCAGAAACAAAGATGATCTGGGTAACTACAGGGTATGCAGAGTTAGGGGTTTAAACAGAAAGTGAGAAAAAGAATTATTCAGAGGGTTTTGTGTTGTCTTTCCTCAAAAGTGTGTCTTTGCCTCACTAACTTTGTGGAAAACAGATTTCAAACTCTAATCCACTATGACATACTGAGGGTAGCAGCAGGCCATAGTTGCTCAAGAGCAAGCAGTAGAGACCATGTCAGTGTCGTATCTGGGGAAGTTGAGAAGAGGAAGGGGGGTGAGAGTCAAGAAACCCTCTGTTGACAAACTTTGCCATCACAATCCGAAGCTGCAGGGGAAAACTGGACTTCTGACACTGGGAAAGAGCTCCTTGCTCCTCTGGCTTACCTGTGCAGGAGGAAGGGCATTTTCTAAACAGCTTTCTTGGCTCCAAATGTATACTCACCTCCAAATGTATACTAAAGCAAGGCAAAACTGTGCAAATGTAATTTACTTTGTTACAAGGATGGATTTTGTGCGTTAAATTGCTTCTGTATCCATGATCAAGTCTTAGTGTTCTTTTAAATCACTGACAATCTTCCTCATGTGGATCAAATCTTCCAGGCTAGATAGATATTTCCATGTACATAGTTGTTAAGAGCGTGATTACTGCTTGGATACACTGTTTGCATTTTCCAGTGCCATGTGTAGGATTTACAAAGCTCAGACTATCTCATGTATAGCCAAAGTCCAAATAAACTTTGGTTTTTGTGCTCCCGAAGAAGAAACTTTGACAATAGAAGAAACAATTGCTTAGAAACAGTATACACTTTCTAAAAGATGTGCTGGCTTATGAAAGAATATATTTTTAAAGTTTACACTGTTTTTACAATGCTTTTGGTATTTTATGCAAGCTGTCATCTAATGGAAATAATGACCTCAGGGACATGTGTTTATCTTGGGTTTAGCCCACTTAAAATACATTTAGCCTTTAACTTTTCCTTAGGCCAAAACCACATCAAATGGGCCAAAGAGGGAATAAACACACACACGCTCCTGAGGTCATTATCACTTCATTGTAGTTTTGCAGAAGAAAAGGAAAACAAACGCTGTCTCTTTGTGTTGCTTTTGGGACTCAGCATGTCCAAGTGATGGTGTATACACTATTTTATAAATGTTTTCTTTTTAGGGATGTGCTTCGCTTCTTTTTTTTTTTTCCTGCCACTTATTAATTGTAAATCCTGCTCTGTTAGTACTTTAATCTTTAAAACATTGAAAACTGGAATTGTAGAAATTAGAGCTGTAGTTGCCAGAGTGCAGCATTAATAGCTGGTATTCTCTACAAAGAGAGGCACAGAGGGAAACATTTTAAGAAGAAGAAGAGTTAGCATGGAGAATCTACTCCTCCTGTGAGCTGAGTCCTGGAATGCTGCATCAGTAGGTTGTAGATTGGGTTTTGCTTGTGAACAAGCAAATGGACTTTGCACACCAATGCCGTGAGGCAGTTACTGACCTGTACATTGCATACAGAACAATGCTAGTCCTACCACTCCAGAAAATGTTAGTGGCAAACAAACTCTGCCATCTTACTGCTAGGAAAGGCTTACTTTTTCTGTTGAGCCCTATTTTTAACATGAATATTATAGCTTACTCCTGTCATGTTCTGACATAGTCACTGTGGACTACAAATGATGCAATTTTGCTTGTCTTTTCAGAAGCTTTAGTTTGCTTCCTAACCTTTAGTTAGGAAGGGGGAGGAAAAAGATTTCTCTGAAACATCCAACTTAAATGCCAAATATTTGTTCTGTTGAAGTAATTTGCAATTTAAAAAATATATTTAATATGGTGAGAATTTCACTCTACACCCAAGTGGTACTTGGACTCAATGCTGTAAAATAGAACTTTGTGGAAAGCTGCCGATTTTGTCTTTGCAAAGCCACCCAGAACAAGCTGAACTTCAATGGACTTCAAAGGAAATTAATTTCAAAAGTGCTGGGCTTTTTACATTTTAGATAAATACTTTGTTTAAATGACTTTTTTGTTGTTGTTTTGGACATTTAAAGGGGGAAGCAACATGGTTTGACTTGTGGGCAGAGAAGATGATCCTGGCAGTTTTGCTTCCAAGGGAAAGGAAGTGTTGTGTATGCACGTATGTTAAAGGGAGCTTTTGGCACTCCTGGTTAAGGAAGACCGAGGATATCCAAAATTCTGAAGAGGTCAGTAAGGTCCTGGATCCCAGGCAGGTCTGCCAAGGGCCCAGCAGCTGTGGGGAGATGGGGAGATCTCTCCAGGAAGAGCCCAGGAGCAGCACAGAGTGCTGAAAGTGGAGTCACTGCAAGGCTGCACCTACTGTAATCCCAAGGACTTTGATGAAACACACACCAGCAACAGTAATGTGCCAGCTGGTTTCTCTTACTGGTACCTGCTTAACAAGAAAAGGCATTTAGGGGGGCAAGGATTTACTAATAAAGATGACTCAAACAGCTGTCTGGCCTAGTCCATAAAAATACCTCCTGGAGCGCTAATACCAATTCCTGGTTACTGGCCCAAATTCCATGTGGTATCTTCATTTTCTTCATAGAGGTGATGGCAGCAGGCAACATGTGATTTGTGGGGTACAGCCAGCCAAGGCTGTGTGCAGTACAGTGCTCCCCTTGGAGGAAAAAGACCTCAAAGAAGACCTTTCTCTTTCAGAAATCAAGCAACAGCTACTTTTCTAGGGGGTTTTTATGGCAAGATTTTGGTTGTGTTGCTAGCCCGTAATGTTGGTATCACAATTTTAGTCTTAGAAGAGCTTCAAAACCAACTAATATCTGACAAATTACACCATTTGGGTTTGAAAAGCATCACAGCTTGGCATGTAGCAGAGCAAACCACATCTTACACCAGGTTTCCACCTGCACCCAGAAGGGTGACAAATGTGGAACGGGAAGAAACTAGGGTGTCTGTGAGTGGAAACTAATAGGAATATGTGGGTAGAAACCTGATCCCCTTTCTTCCCCCTTCCCTAGAACTGTGGGAATGACTGTTTCACTGGGTACCCTCTGGGTACCTCCTGCTCCCCATCTGAGGCTGCTCTCCAACCCTCTCTTGGCCATGGAACTTGGTCCCCTCCCTGTTCTCTCCTTGTCCAGGTTTGGAATGGACAAGAGGAGAGCAGTGCCCAGCCAGGTGAGGCACAATCTCCTGGAGGGCAGGAGGGGGGAGTCGGGGAGGGGAACTGGGGACTCAGCCTGCGGTGTGGATTGGAGCTGTGGGAGGGTTTGAAAATGTCTTTACACGTTGGACTCATTTTCATTTCCAAAATTCAGTGTTTCTGGCAGCACTTATTTTTAGTTTGAAGTTCTATTTAACAGTTTTCGAGACTGGGCAGCGTAGTAATTTAGCAGCCCTTATGTGAAGGAAAGAAGGCTGCAGCTTCTGCACCACTTTTAATATTTGTTTACCATCTCAATTTTGTAGCATGCCGACATTTAAATGTTCTGTTTGCTGTCATTTTGACACCTTCCCTTTATTTGCGTATTTTTAATCTGTGAAAGCATAAAACTTAGTGCTTGCTATTTAGAATCTGGGGATTGGAGCTGACTTTTCATTGAGAGTGGGCCTGGGAGTACCTGAAACAGAGGTGAAAAAACTGGGCTGGAGGTAACTGGAGAGTGTACCTTCCAGAGAGCTGATCAGTCAGTATTTTCTTACTTCTAGCTGAAATATATACCGAGAACTTTTCCTTTACCACTTTAAGTTTCTCTGGTCTAAAAGAGAAAGGAAAGTAAAAATCATTGGTATGCTCTAGTAATTAAAAGTTTTCCAAAAATATACATGAGCGGATAAAGAGTTTTGTTCTAAACTAGTTGTCTTGGATTTGAGAACTCTTCTTCCTTGTCTCAACTCTGATACATTATTTACACCATGGAATATTTTCACAACAAATCATGAAACTGTATATCAGTGCAGTCCTGAATCTCTACCCAAATGGTTAAAAGTATTTGTAAGCTATAGAGCTTGGCATGGTTTTGGTTACACAATTCCAAGTGAGACCAGGTAAACTTCAGAAGTGGAAAATGAGTTTTTGTCACAATTTTTTAAAAACAAAAATTTGAAGTAAAATTCCAAAATACTAAATTCACTAGAAAAAGGGCATACTGAAGAAAATATTTACACTGTTCCCTGGAATGATCTGAAAGCAGAATAATGTAGAACTGTGTTTGTGAAAAACTAATGATAGGATCTTAAGGGGCTACCAGACATATTCCCCTACAGGTGGTCAAAAACCCAGAAGATATCTCTTCATCTCTTTCATTATTTTTTCTTCTTTCTTTTCTTTTCTTTTTCCCTCTTGAAATATGTTTTTCTGTGGAAACCATTACTAGGTTTCTGCTTCTCTTTGATTTCTGTGCTTTACAGCAGCTCACCTGTGGGCCATCTTTGCCTTCTCTCAAAGAGCAGATCTCTGTAAAATTCAAGAATTGTCACAACATACATCTTCAATATATCAACAAATGAGTTAGAAGGAACTGTAGCATGGCCTGGCAGGATCGTGGTGCTTGACTGCAGGCTTAGACAAGTGCACATTAGTAGCCTTGTATCCAGGATTTAATCACAGCTGCAGCACTATTAGGCACAAACCCTAGTTTCAAATCTAGGGAAAGTTGGTCAGTGACAAAGTGAGTTTTTAGTCTGTGGCCTGAAACTAAAAATACAATTTCCTCTTTTTCCTAGAGGAAGTCTCTCCTAGTACACAGAAAGGAAAGATCCTCTGCAAAAGGAAAATGGAAGTTATTTTTATGATTTTATGGAAATGAATTTGATGGCAATATGGTTTCCCACAAGGCAGTTTACATCTTAACACCAAAATCTGCTGGCGCCTTTGCTTTTCTTTGGGGATATGTTGTCAAAGGTTCACTTGGGGATTTAGCTGTGTGGCCAGCATAGAGTCAATAGGATCTGTATGGTTATATCAGTTTGCTGCTTTGAAAATTTACCCTGTCGTATTTTAAACTATGCTGTCTCATTACACAGAAATGGAGAGGATTCTTCTGATACCTGATTGAGATAGCAGATGTGGGGCTTTGTGTATCTTTGTTTTCACTGCATCTTCTTTTGATTAGCTGGCTATTTCTCGTTAAGCAATAACAGAAAAACATTTCTTCAGCGTTTCTTTCAGCTCCAGTCTTCTCTGTGAAAGTACAAGAGGGAGAATTTTAAAGATCTGTCCTGTGAAACTGTTATTTCTTTGATTAACATTCAAAATTCTGATGCTTGTTTTATCAAATTAATGTAACTTTGAAGAAAGGAAAAAGGAAATACTGATTTGTAGTAATAGATTTTAATTAGGATGAGTATTTGAGTCTCGGGAGTCTGTCCCATGCACATTTTCAGATCTCTCAATCCTCCCGACTTCAGAACTCTAATTACCACCCATACAGATCAACATGTATTTTGAAGATATCTGAAAATACATCATGAAAGATTTGTCTTTTTAATTGCAGCCTTATACCTCCTGCTATGTAGTTTCTATTGCCATCAATGTGCCTCCACTACCCTTTTTGTGTTTCTATTTCCTTTGTTATAGGTGAGCCTGTTGGGTTACATTTCTAAGAGGATCTGTGCTTAAGCATCTCTGTGTTCTCCTTCAGCTTCTAGCAGAATTGATGTGGTTGGACAATTCCTGGCATGTGTGAGGCATTAGATAATAGACCCCAGCAGAAACAGGGCCATCCTGGCTGTGGGACTCACTGCAGGTTACCTGAGCTCCTCAGCCCTGCCTCCCACTCCCCACAGCAGCAGGAGGAGGGTAGCAAAGTAGGAGCAGTGATCCCCAGTGAGGGAGCCTGGCTGAAATCATCATGGACCCAAGGGGGTCTGTCCCAGGTCACGAGGGTTGGGGTCTGTCAGGAATTTTTCCCCTCTGTTGTGCAGGCACAGCTTTTGGAAGCACAAAGTGCGGGGCTCAGTTGCTTGAGATAGATATTAGGAGATTAGTAGATATTTTGCAGCCTGAGTAAATGCTCCAGGCAGTAGTGTGCTGGTGTCCCTCCCTCTTCTCCCTCTCCTGCTCAGTGACAGGCTCAGCACTGTGGTGCACCCTGAGACCTTTCCCCACTGAGTACAGAAATTTACTATTTACAGCTTTTGGTGGAGCTCTGACTGAAGAAGAGTCTGTCTCTCTGAGCAGGCAGGGTTGGAGCACACAGCTCTCCACTCCTTGTGTGTTGCTGTCTACCCTCAGTCCATCCCGAAGGGTGAGCTGGCTTCAAAGCTGAGCAGGCAAGCTCTGGAGGCATTTTTAGCTCTGCATATAGTCCTGTAAAGTCCATTCAGTGGCACTATAGTGCCTGCATTCGTTTTGTCACATTCCTCCTGCATCCCAGGTCCATTGATAATGAGGCTCAATTAGACAGAGAGACTTGTCATTTCACAGCCTTCACCTGAGGTCCGAAAGCTGAGATAAGGGATGATATCTGTCAGATGTTTGTGCTGCCAAGTGTCATTAATTCCACAGTCAGGTGAGATGAATTGGGATAAAGTTCCATATTTCTTTTAGCAAGACTTTTAGCACACTCAGAAGGGTGAGCTTATGCTGAGCCACATTTATTTTCAGCAGAACAGGACAGAAAATTAACGATGCCAGATGAACTCTTAATTTCTTTTCAGAGGCAAATGAGGATGTCTGAAAGAAGGGATATTATTGGCTTAATTGGATCCTTTCTGGGCTATGATCAGCAAAATGTGATGGCAACAAAGAGTACACTGCCTACACTATGGTGCAGGATCTCGAATTCCCGGAGGGCTGCACAGGAGGGTCAGTGACAACAGGGTCAGTGACAATAGGGTCAGTGACAACAGACCCCCATTTGCCAAGAGCTTAAATGACTACAGATTAGGTGTCCCCAGATTTATTTCCTGTTTGGAAACCTTTAAAATGTAGCTAACATCCATTTTGTCTAAGTCTGTTGTGTTTCAGAAGCCTTAAATTAGGCCTGATGCAGGTTAAAAGAAATTAAGATATTAGCAAATGGGAAAACTCAAGTGCAGGGTTTATTTTAATTGTTTCACTTGCTGCACTTGCACAGTGCAAAGATATTCGCACTTAAAAAATCTTGAACCATATTATTGATTTATTTGATAGGGAACAAGAAAGTGTGTGTTTAAGAGAAATAAAACAAGTTTTAAAAATGTATAATTTCATGATGAATATTTAGTTATTTTATGTATTTATCAGTGCTTTAAGAAATGCAATTATAAGGGTTGAACTTTCAACATATTTTGTTGGGGTTATTTTGCCTTTTAAAATTGATGTTGGTGAAAATAGTCATGCTGTAATTTCAATATGTAAAATCTTGGAGCCTTACTTAAGGCAAGTAAAGGTCTTCATTTTGTAGTGTGTGTATACATAACCTAAGTAACACAAGTCCCCATTTTACAAAACCTCTTAGCAATATCCACAGGTTTTTTACTGAATATATATTTCTCAGATCCACGGATCTAATACTCCCTGAAGTCAATAGGAATTTGCTAAGCATTTGTCTGACAAAGAGTAAACTCCTTACAAAAACATCTTCATCTGTCTTCCTTCAATATATGTTTTACTTTGCCCAATTATAGCCACCTCATACTACAAAGCTTCCCCTGTGCTTCACCTGGAAGTTGCATTTCATTTTCTAGAGGTGAAGTTTGGCTCTTAATGACTGCATCATTTACCTGCCTTAATATTCTAGCAACCAGAACTGGACCAGCCATGTGCATTTAACTCTTCATGTTGAAAGGCATGTTGGGGAGACAATTTTTCAATGCAGAGAAAGTAAACCATTATGGTTTTTTTTAGATTATTTCTAACAGTCCATTAAAAGTGCTTAAGAAGTTACTTATTACATATTGAAACATTACAAATTTGCTCTGGTCTCGTGACGATCTACATTTTCTGTGCCTTTTATGATGTCACAGAACTGCCACGATAGTTAGATGGCTTTTGACTCACACCAAGTTTTCCTGTCTAGATCAATATTGGAGTCTCTTTATTACTGGGGATTTTCAGACCAACATTTTGTGATATTTTTTTCCTGGAATCCTAGTTACTGGGGCATCAGGACTGCAGAGTTTTGGTATTGTGGTGATGACAGAGATTTCAGCTGTCCTACCAAGCCCCTAGCAAGAAAATACATATTAACTTTTTAAGTGTTTGCAGCCCTTAAAGGTTCACTGTTTCCAGGGCTTTCTTGCTGTCTGCTAAAAAGATAGAGGAGTAGGGAAGGAAATTGTCCAAGTAAATTAGCAACTGACGCCGAATGAAAGGTCAGAATGAGTCAGGCAAAGTGCTGTTTTTCACAGAAAAAAAGAATTTCAAAACCTTGTTCTAGGGGAAAAGATTGTAAGGACTGGAAACAGCACAAGATGTGAATCTTGAGATAAGGTTGTAAGAGGAGATTTAAAAAAAAGGATAAAATGTCACAGGCGAAGAATAGCAATAAGAGTGTCTAATCTGCATTTTGGATTTGGCATGATATAATCAATTTTATATTGGTTGGCAGGAGAAGTTCATGTATTAACGTGTTCAGTTTTTTCATTTCAACTGATAACTAGAAACAGGCAGTGACCCCATTGATTTCTTTATAAATACATTTTTTTCTCCATATATGCTGAGCTGCATTATGGTAAAAGGGTAAAGTTACTTATGTGTGAACTTCTTACCACGTATTCTTATTCTGTAAGATTATCTGGGTATGATCTTCTTTCTAGAGGTTCTGTGACAACATTCTCAATCCCTGGACTTTTTCCACTCTGTGGAATATCAAATTCTTGTGACACATTTCCACATTTTGTTTGCAAGTGGATGCATTTCAAGTGTATGGAACAATTCCATATTATACCAGTTTATCTGAAGTCTGCATTTGGCACACAGGGAAATTACTCCATAGACTTCAGTGGACTTTCCATAATTTTTGGACTGCTCATGAGGACCATGGATATACATAAAAATAGATAAACACAAAAATATAGTTATATACTTATATATATGACTTTTTCATGTAATACTGATTTCCTACCTGAAAGATGTTGTGCAGATTCCCTTATTTGGCTTCCCTGGGGAAGAAGTTTTTCATAAGTAGGATTATCCAAGCCACTTACTGAACTGAGAATGCAGGATTGCTCAATACAAATTGAAAAATTGGCAGCCTCTGAGGGCAATGATCTATGTTCACCTCCAGCCTGTGTGGAAGAAATGCATTTTAAATTCTTGTTTGTAGAGGAAGTCAAAGGCTCTAGCTACCAGAGAAATTTGCATTCAGGAAATGTCAATTAAAATTCTCTAGATGAAAATTTCAAGAGGGACATTGAAAGTGTTGATGGCACCTTGCTGTCCAAGCCAAACTTCATTCAGTTGTCTCTGTTTTCAAAGGAAATTACTTCACAACAGATTTGACTCGAGATTCACTAATACGAACGACTCAAATTTCACATTCTGAGCTGCTGTGCCAATATCATATTGTAAATACGAGTGAAGAAATAGGGGATGGAGCAGCTCTGCTGGGAGGAAAGGCTGAGGGAATTGGGATTGTTCACCTGGAGAAGAGAAGAGAAGCTTTGGGGTGAGCTCACTGTGGCCTTGCAGTGCCTGAAGGGAGCCTGCAGGAGAGATGGAGAGAGACTCTTGACAAGGGCCTGGAGTGACAGGACAAGGGCAATGGCTTCACACTGACTGAGAGCAGGTTTGGATTGGATATTGGGAAGGAATTGTTCCCTGTGAGGGTGCTGAGGCCCTGGCACAGGGTGCCCAGAGAAGCTGTGGCTGCCCCTGGATCCCTGGCAGTGTCCAAGGCCAGGTTGGATGTGGCTCTGAGCAGCCTGGGACAGTGGAAGGTGTCCTGCCCATGGCTGGGGGTTGGAATGAGATAATCTTTAAGGCTCCTTCCAACCCAAACCATTCCAGGATTTTAGGTGAACTGCACCAAGCACTTTAAAGGTGCCCAACAGAGTTTGTTCCAAGGACGAGACTCTCACGTAGAAAGGAGCCAGGCAAGTCAGAAGGGGCTGAAGTGGAGAAATGGAAGAATTTAAAATCTTTTAGATAGGAGCAATATCCCTATCAAGCTTAGGTGGATGCTGAAGAAATAGAGAACTGGAACAAAGCGGGGAAAAGACATTATAGGCTCCTCACAGAACTCCAAAACCTACATTGGCTGACAAGGTTGCTCTGCTAGGTTTGTACATTGTGGCAAAAGAAGCCATCAAAGGTGCTTTCATTAAGTGAGCAAACAACTTGATGAGTCCTTCCATTGTTTTTCCCTTTATTGTGTAGTTTTCTGATTGCTTGTTTGATTAAGTCCTAAAAGAGCCTTCAAAGGTGGCAAGCAAATTCCAGCAACAATTTCCTGGGCAAACATCTATTATTTTAATAGATGAAAGTATGAGGTCAAAGTCTTGAGTCCTTTTTGGCACATTTATGAAATCTTCAGTACATCTCCAGAAAGTTGATGTGTATGTCAAATTCCTGGACTTCAGAGATATGCTAAATGCCAAACTAAATTTAATAGCTATGGTAAAGCAATCTATATGATTCACCAAGTATTTCAGGAAGAAATGTGCTGCTGATACACACTGGACTTGATTTCATTCATTTTTTCATTCTTCTGCTAGCAAAAAGCAAATGTATTATTTTTTCTTATTTTTTAATCCTCCTTTCAGAAGGTTTTTCTGTCTTTTACAAATATTTTTGTCCTTTCACATTTTTCATTAACTGGAGCAAAACCAACTTGCTACATTTAACTTAAGGAGTCAAAACAAGCATTGAGGTCAGCAGAATTACGGAAAAGATATTCTTTCCCCTAATATGTTCTTAGTTTTCTCTGTTATCTGATTTAGCTATATTGATAGCACCCATTTATGGATGTACTTGTTAAATAAGGGGATATCCATAATTTTAGAGTCTTTCTAAAAGTTCTCTTATTGGAAAGAAAACTTTCTATGGCCTGGTGAGTTTTTGTGTTGGGCTGGGAATTTTGGAGGGAGGTTAGAAGGCAGGTGGTGTACAAAATCAGAGGTGGAGCAAAGAGCTCCTGGTAGCAGCTGAAGTGAAACCCCTCAGCTTGGCTCTGGTTTTCATAGTCTAAGATATCCCACAGAGGGTATTGGCCACTGTACAAACTGGCTATTGCTCCAGGAACTCTGGCAGATGCTGGCAGGGCACCCACAGGGTGGTATTCCTTCAGTCTCTTTTTCACATTGTGTGCCTTTCTCCCCAGATTTTGGCAGAGCATGTCCAATGTAATTATTAATATTTCTTATGTCATGCCTCAACTTTGACTTTGATTAGGTGTTTCATATTTCAGAGGGTGTTATGTCTATCCAGTGGCTTTACTTGGCAAATGTCACTGCCAAGAAGATGACTATATGTCACTTCTTACCCACAGACCCCACAGACCACTTACTTTTTCAGAATACATCTGAAGGGCTTTGCTGAAACTCAGTTGTGTAAGGAGCTGTTATATGCCAAGAGAGTGCCATGAGACTCCAACAAAGCTGGAGTTCAGTTTTATAAACAGTAGTTTTTGACTTCCAGGCTTTTAAAGAACTTGTTTCTAGACATTTTTGGTAATTTCTGACTACATTATACTCTTGCTTCCTAGACTAATTAGTAAAGATAATTTAGAGCTTTGGAAGATAGTTTCTGTTTGGCAAAAAGTTACCAACAAGTGACATGGAGTCAGTGTATTTTCTTAGCATAATTACCGTGTATTTCAAGCGTAGGGAAGAGTTGGATCCTCTGAGCAGAAGCAGCACATTCAGCTCACAGATGGTTTTCTTTTTGCCAATGCCTCAGGCTAGGCATCTTTCCCTTATCCTACCAGACCTATGCTGCCTATCTTGCCTTACTTTCTTTCCAGAATCCTTGCAGGCCATGTGAAGAAAAAGCTGTGTATTGGTGATTGTTCACATAACAGTGTTTGCAGCTCGGGAAACCCAATTAGATTTGCAATCCCTCCAATCCCTCTGTTCATTCCCAACAGCAGGAGTTTACCTGCTTTACCTTCCTATTCAGAGAGGCCTACAATTCCTTGTGCTGCCAAGGCGACCTCAAAGTGCAGAAATTGTTTTATATGAATATTTAGCCCCTTGAGAATGAAAGGGCACAGTTGGCATATTCAAGAGCACTTGACATATTGCCAGCATTTTTGCCTGTGTGACTTTTTGACCTGTGAACCAACACAGCATTAGTAGTTTTGAAACAAAAACATTTCCATTCCAAAAAGTTCTTGGCATTGTATCTTGATTTTATTTATGTTTTTATACTGACTTGGACTGTTTTACTCTTGTAACTTGGGAATTAATTTGTTTGTTTCATTGTAAAATGTCTAAGATACTAGATAAGTGACAGATAAATATTATTATTATAGATCTTTGTGTATTTCTGAGTGCAAACTTGAACTTGCATTTGACAAAGAACGTTTTGTTCTACCCTTTTACACTGTTTGCTGGTATTTGCCATTTATAGAATTCTGTAAGGCCAGTTAACTCCTGGTTATAATGCCAATATATGCACAGCTCTCAAGTGCTCCCCGCAGATCAGCCACAAAAATAGGTCAGAGGCAAAATTGGTAGAAATCTCATGAAGTTTGCTGATTGATTTTTGTGAGACTGAACATTAATTGCACCAGCAGGGAGCTCCACCAAGCTGGGTGTCCCCAGCCAGCATCTCTCATTCTCCTGTGGTGCCCCATAGTTTAAGTGCCAGCTTTGTCAGGGGATACATGGATGAATTTGCCAGTGGAGTGTCACCAGAAAGGAGCAATTCCTTTATGTTTTTTTCATGGAAAAGATGAATGAAGCCCAAACCCAGCCTGGTTTTCTCTTCCATTGACTTGAAAAAGTTTTCAAGGTTGAATATGCTAAAAATAGTGGCACCTTACATTACCTGGAATTAATTCGTGCTGTTCATTTTACTGGTAACCAGGGGAGAGATACAGGCAAGTTATTGTCCCTCTGTTGCACAATAATTCAGTGCAACTAGAAAACCTGTTATTTAGGAGATAATTTTAGTTTGCCGTTGAGGTTACAAGGCAATAAATGGCTCCTTGCTGTATCCTCAGAGTTTACCCAGCTCATTTATGAAGCTATTTATTGCCCAGTGTACTTAGAACCAAGCTAAATTATCACTACAATATCAAATATGCACTTAAAACCTCCTCTTTTCATTCATCCCTTCCTTTATTTCTTTTATATCTCTTTCCTCACCAGATGTAACACAGTGCTTACTTCCTCTGTATTGCTTTTTCAAATAGGATCAGAGCAAAACATTTTACATGTTAATTGCTGATGGTTTTTATTAGTTTCTTGGTTTTAATTGGTTAAAATTTCGTAGGGTTTTTTCTCCTTGGGGGTAAAAAATGTGCTCTTGGTACACTCAATTTTGTTAAAAGGATAATTAATTGCTCATATGCAAAGTGAAGTGGTTCACTTACTCTGTTTTGGATCACAACCAACTTATAAAATCCTATTTATATAAAAATTGTCCAAACTTAAGATTCCCTTATGATAGCAGAAAATATTCTTTTAACAGTCCACATACCTTTGCTTTCTCTCAAGTTGCATAAACACTGGCCAAGTGCTTGCAGGGTTGGGATACTTTCTAAATTGTACTGATACAAAAAGTTTCTTCTGTAGTTCATAAGATTTTTTCTAAACATTTTATACTGTGCTATCACCTGGTCGAAGTTGTTTAAGTGTACTTTATCTTGTGTACCACTTGTAGACCATAGTTTTTATATGTTCAACTTCCGTGGTGTCTCTTAATAGATTTCCCACAGATTTGCTCCTTATTTAAATGCCTTTTATGAGGACTGCCTGACATACACCTAACATGGCCAACCAAAACACGACCAGTTTGACAGGGGTTTTGGACAGCAGTCACAGAATGAAGCAGCAGCACTGTGAAAAATTCATGGATGGTATCTGCTCTCACTAGGCCCTAGCCCTTTATTTGGGAATATTCCAGACCTGAACATCTTTTTCTGAAGTAAAAAAATGTTCTGCTGGTTCTCAGTTTTTTTTTCATGAATTTTCTCCCTAGGAAAAAAATTCTCCCCCTAAATCAGTTCACATCTGTAAGTTGTTGCAGCAGAGCTGCAGCTGAAGCTCAGCCACCTTAAAAACTTTCAACATGTTTTAAAGCAGCTCTTAGCTGGCTTGGCTGAGGCTGGTCTTGACTTTTGCAATACATCCCTGACACCCAGTAAGTACTGGGAACTCATTTGTAAAATCTGGTCCTTTTTAAAAGTAGTTTAAAGTAATTTAAAGTAATGTGCTGTTTGCACATCAGGTGGAAACAAGAGTCACCACAGGCTTTCACCTGGTTTCATCCAAAAAATAGAAGCCCTTTCCAAGGAGATCTGATGCTGAGGTGCATCAGTAACACCTTCCCAATTTCCAGGTGCTTTCTGTACTGTCACTCATGGTTACAGTTGTTTTCTGCTGGGCTCATTTCTTTAGGTAAGCCCAAAGTGACCTGAATTTAGTACATTTGTCTTTCTGTTTTGCAGACTATGACAAGTGCAACGTTGAGCAGATGTGATTTAATTTTGAGCATCACTGATACACCACTGGGAGATGTTCCTAATGTGAATATTGTCAAATACTCTGTCGAAGTGCCCACAGACAAAGGCAGTGTGAACTCTCAGCTTGCGAGGGTGTCTGTGTGCATGTATAAAAGAGAATAAACTGGGAACACCACGAGGGTGCCAATGTGGCAGCTTATAGCCCCTCCATTTCAGCAACACTGCCCTGCTAATATCAGCCATACACTCCACAGCGTGGAACATTCACAGATTTAATCATTTGGAGGCATATGTTAGCAATTATATTATCTCATTAGACAGAAATATAGCTCTAGCAACAATTCCAATTGATGTGGAGTTCTTTTTTTTTTATTAAGGGAAGTGAAGAAATTCTGACTTGTAGATGATTCATGGAAGGAAACAGTGGGCTCTATTTTTCTGGCTTCAATTTGAAAGAGGGTTGGTTTACATTAGATATGAGGAAAACATCCTCAGCTGTGAGGGTGCTGAGCCACTGGGAACAGGTTTCCAAGAGAAGCTGTGGCTGCCCCATCCCTGGGAGGGCTCAAGATCAGATTGGATGGAGCTCTGAGCAGCCTGGGATAGTGGAAGCTGTCCCTGCCCATGGCATGGGGTTGGAACTGGATGTTTAATGTCCCTCCAAACCTGAACCATTCTCTACAAGGTGAGGGTTATTCCCAGCATTGGTGACAAAGGTTGTATGGATCACCCCAAGACTGAACAAAAGATCTCCAGAGTTGCCAGGGAGGGGTAGGCAGGGGAGTTGCTACAACTGCTGTGCACTCCAGCTCCTGTTTGGTATCTCAAAACATGGGTGTGATTAAGGGAAAGCATAATGGCAAGAAGATTTTCAATAGCTAGCTGTGGCTGGGGAGGCTGCATTCCAGAACACAGGCACGGATTTTTTTTGTCATGTCCCTATGCTCTGTAATTAAATTTTCATTGAATGGCTGAGTCTGACTATTATAATACAATCACTTACAGCTCTTCTGTGTAATTCATTAGAACAATAATGAGTTTCAATGAACAGGCTCCCCACCAGTGATGAACTCGGAATGATTCCTACAATAAAAATTCACTTGGGAGGGTGGCAGATGTGAGACAGATCATGGCATGCTCAAGATCTGTGCATACCTACGTATAAATAATAAATATACCTCAGGCAAATGTAAAATGTTGCATCTTTTTCTGAGGTCATTGTCAGATGAGCTTCCCTGCATTTTCATACTTTAAAGCAAGGGCTGCCTCATCACTCAAGTTGTCGCATTTTTAAATTTATTATTAAATTCTATATACCACGATTTTTGATAGCAAGTTTTCCACCAGCTCTGCATCCCATTCAATCGTTTATCTCCAGATTTTCAGAGAGCAAATTTGATGATGAATCCTACAGCTTACCAGGTGGGCTGCTGTTACACTCTGGTCACTCAAGCTTAGGACTAAACCAAAGTTCTTTTGCTTTGGCCAGACGCAAAGGAGAAAATTCCAACCAGATATTCTCCAGAGGTAAAAATACACAAAGGTTTACTGGCAGACTACAGAAAATTAAGGAGCATTGGCAAAAAGAGTAAATACTACAAAACATCAGTTATCACAGCAAAGACTTAACCCATCGAGCATAGAAAACCTTATAACCCATTTGATATTACATTCTGTGAAAAGAGCGTTGCAAGAAGAAGAAGAAAGGGAGAAAAACAGAAAGACAGGAAAGATATAGGGCCACTTCACCAGGGCAAGGCCTGACTCACCCCCTACCACACATTGCAAGCTCCCAAGATATCTCAAAGCAGATCCCATTTTCCAGTCTCTGACAACTGCCTGGCTTGCAGCTCCCCCCAGCCTCCTATCAGCTGGTGCCTGACATCCAGGTGAGGAAGCTGCCTCGTATCCTTCCTCTGGTTTTCCAGAGGAAAACTACTGGTTTTCCCAGGAGCATTGTTCCCTAGGTTCTACACTTCCTCAAATGTAGGGAGCTTAAGCAGCCTGACAGCTGGGCAAGCAGGAGCCAAAAAAAAACTGAGTAGCATGTTTATGTTCAGATTGTTCTACCTGGGGAATGTTTTGGAACTTTCAAACTAGAGATGTTGTTGAGGGGAAAAAGAAAAAGTGGGGGGGGGGGGTAAAAGAAAAGGAAAAAAATAGAAGTTTTTGTTTTTTCAGCATTTTTCATGAGTTGGGAGTTCCATTTTTGTGCAATCTCTGTGGTTTAATTATTAATGCCTTGGCAACACAAGCTCAAAAAAGGACCAAGAATTAAAACTAAATGAAGAGGCAAATATCTTCGTGTGGTGATCTTCAATTTTGCACACAAAAAGAAAAACAAAGTATTTTTCAAAATAGGTTTTACTGCAGAAGGTTCTATTTGTAATGCATTTTTAAAGTTTCTCTGAAAAAACCCAAAAAGCTGAAAGCTGTGGATTCATACATATTTAGATTTTTCTGTGGAAAATGGGAGTTTTGTATTCTGCCTTGACTTGATTCCATTAAAATATTAACCACAGAGTTGCAGCCTTGCAATGCAGAAAGCTCCCTTTCTAAGGGATGACGAAGTCCTGTGAAGCCCTGGGAGTAGATACAAAAACCCCTCAGTTTTCACATACTTTGTGTTTCATGATGGCAAGAAAACTTTCCATAGTGCTTCCCATATTTGGAGGCAAAAGAAATGATGAATAAATCTGGAACACTGAACAATGTAAGTGGAGGGGTTGGGTTGGATCCCTGTTCTAGGATCTGTCCTCCAGAAATTCAGTTCATGTCCTGATTGCAGTTTCAATTTCAGTACTGTAGCATTATCCTGGTTATGGTTGCTATCTTTGGACACAACACAGTGAACAAGACAACGAGGCCCTTGCTGATAATGCAGAAAAAGGGATTTATGTTATAGACCATGAGATGAAGGGAAATAAGAGTTTGAGGCAACTTTTAAAACACCTCTCTGTCCTGCAAAGAACTTCTGTCCTGGTTTGTTGCTGCTTCCAAAGGGTTAGTTTGAAAATCTAGTAGTGTTGGCACTGCAGCCAAGCTGGGACATTCCTAATTCATATTCTGACAGATAAAGATTAATTGATCACTAACTAGATGGTAGCCTAGGTGCAAGTAATCATGATATAATTTTATTTGTTTTGTGCAAACAGCATTGTACTCTTGGTACTCTAAAAAGCACCAATTTCCCAAAGCGGAAAACAATCATGAGCAAAATTGAATGGGAGGAAAAATTTAAACACAAGAATATGCATGATAATTAGGAATTGTTTAAGAATGCTTTATTAGATGCCAAGCCCCCTCCCCCCCAAAAACCAGCTCTGCAGTTAAGAAAGGTTTCTATGGCTAAAATAATCCTGTTAAAATAGAAGGAGAAGGCAATTACAACCCCTCTATGAAAATTAAAAAAAACCAAACAAACATAAAAAACAACAGTATGTTGCAAATGAAAAAAAGGAGAAGCCCATCATAGGGAACACAAATCAGCATTTAGGAAAGAAAATCAACTGCTATAAAAACCTAAATGTATCAATAAAAACCCCTTTGCCCTCAAGAGGATGTAAAAATCAGGAAAGGATTTCTAAAGCACATGAAGAACAAATCAAATCTAAGTAGATATGCTTAGTGTCGGATAAAGATGAAATTTTTCTAGTAATGTACATAAAGATGTAATAAATAGATATTTTGTAATTGGAAAGAAACAGAATTGTATTTCAGCATGATACTGAAATACCTTCAGCTAATATTTAGGAGATTAAACAGCAATAGTTAAAGCCAATTACTAAAAGAATTGGCCAAGGAGTGTCTTGAAGTAAAAATGTGGACACTGAATTAATCTTTAAAGATGGGCAAAATGCCAGAGCACTGAAAAAAAGGGCAATGTGGTTCAAATAATTAAAAAAGAAATTAAATAAATTGAAATATGCTGAGTAGGCTAGTTAAGATAGGAATCCTGGAAAAAAATGTGTAAAAGCTGAAGTGGACATTGCCAAATAAATTGTGGAATGATGGGTGCCTCATTACTGCCTTTCAGAATGATTGTATGTAAAAAAAAAGACTTTTTCAAGCATACCTGATGTTCTCTTAATTTTGTTGTGTATTAAGACAACATAGTTGTGTTGATTCAAAAATTATTGTAAGTATTTGACATAGTCTTGCAGGAAAAAACACCACACAACCCTAAAAATAGGTCATATTCAGTGAAGTAAATTTCATCCATATTAAATTAATTAGGATCTTATAAAATTGTCTCAAAAGGAAATAAAAATGGGCATTGCCACCTGGAAAAGGGATTTTGAAGGTCGGATTTGGTTAGTTGGTGTCTTTTGTCTGGAAAACACAAAACAAGTCCTGTCTGACTTCCCTTTGGGAAGTGAAAGGCTGGAAGGGAAGCAGATCACCTCTCACACAGAGCTGGATAACTTGATGTAATGAGCATGTTTAAGCAAACATGCCTTTTAATACTGGTAAATATATGGGTTTTCCCCCAAAACTATTGTAAAACATGTTTACAGCTTCAAGGTCTTTTATGCAGCACATGACAGCAATAAGAAGTCTTTAAAATAATTGAAAATTGGCTTGTATGAAACTTGAGTAAACAAACCCCAAAATTATCTTTGGCTCCATATGCCAAAACTCTTCTGTATGAACAAGAATGTAAAATTGCCATTGTATTCAAAATTAGTGAGACTATTTAAAGAAAACTATGTGAGCTGGAAGAATAAAATCGGAAAAAAATTTAACAAGTGATCTGGAAAGGATGTCTCTCAGAAACTTCAGAAGCATAAATTATCAGGTTTTTTAAGACAAGGCTAAGGGAGATTGTTGGCCCTGACCATCTGCATAGAGAAAAGACTTTTAGGAGACAGGTGTTAATCTAATAAAATTAAATGAAGTAACTGAACAAATGACACTGCAAGATCCAGTAGCTAGAAAATTCAAACCAAATATTGATGAGATTTGCACTGCAGGTCAGCCATTGCAACGATTTAGATAAGGATGCAATAGTTCATCACCTGAAGCTTTTCAGTCAAGGATGTTTTTATACTTATAGGTTATATTTAAAATTTACTGAACAAGTTTCTGTGATCTGCATAGTCCCAGAAGTCATGATAATATCTTGTCTCCATTAAAATGTAAAGAGATTGCATCTTGAAATGTTTGACTTTGTTCCAAAACCATTTGGAAGTTTAATCCTAGCATGAATTTTGCACTAGTTTCATGGATTATACAAACCCCAGAAAAACAATGGATATTCTTATATGGAATCAAAAGGAGTTTTCTCTCTGGTTCCTTTAGCACAAACCTCTTTTATCTTTCCAAATCCAGTGACAACCACGAGTTTCAGCTTAGAACTTCAGTCCAAAAAAGAGAGGATGTTTTTAGACAAAATTTCCTTTTGAAGCTTTTCTGTGGGCAAAAGGCAGAAACAAAAGCAAGACAATGATTTGTTTGCCTTTTCTGCACCTAACCAGGAGCTGCTCCAGTGTTGTGACTGTGTGAAAAGCTATGCAAATGGGAAAAGGCACATATGGGCTGCTCTTTTATCTAGCTTTGGAGTATCTTTTGTGGCCAAATGTCAAGGCAGTTAAGGTGATGCTGAAAGAAACAACTCCAGAGGTACCAGCAGGATGAGTTTTTCTGGTAGATATTAATGATTAGTTATCACGGACAGGAATGGAGTGCGTTCTTCTGGGCACAGCTTTGATCTCTTTGCTGTCTGAGGGAGTTCACTGAAAACTTGTTCTGGTGTCCCTGGACAGTGCAGGTCTGAGGTGGAGCTTAAGCATCCTGCAATGCTGGAGTTGTTTTTAGCAATACACTGTTGTATGAAAGAGATTTTTTGGGTCTGAGGGTGAAACCAGAGTCAAGCAAAAGAAATCTAATGGTTTAATGATAAGAGTAGAATTCAGTTTAGTATTTTCTCTCTTTACATATTTTCCTTTTCAGCAGCACACTTTAATAGTTTCCTTACACAAGGTGTAATTCTCCTATGAAATTCCCTGGAAGTGGGAAACTGCCAGCAGGGATTCTCCTGTGTCCCCATTTCCACCACTCGCAGAAATGCATAAATTTGCAGCAATAGGGGCTTCATATGACAACAAATCCATTATCTGATTGCAGCAAACCCTGTTATCTCAGAGATGGATCAAGTGAAATCAAATTAACATGTAAATATACTGACTACTTTCTGTCCTGCCCCACTTCAGTCTTCTCCTGTCTTTAGTTATTGCCCTTCTGCTTGATCTTGCAAGCAGGCAAGACATTAATATTGAATTCATAGGGGTATTTCCATGACAGTTTATTTCACACACACTTCTTAACATGACTAAGACTTTAAATCACAGAACTTTTAAATGCCTGGCTGGGTTTTATCAGGTGTTGAGATCATCAAAGCCACCAGGTCTTTAGGTTTACATGCAAGGACTGAACTTCATCACACTGGTGGTCCCTTCCAGTTGCTATGAAGTCATGGGGACAAAGATGCTTGCTCAAAATTGATGGTTAAATGCTTTGTTGAACTTAAATTATGATCAGTTAGGGGATGAATTTGGGAAGAAATTGTTCCCTGTGAGGGTGCTGAGGCCCTGGCACAGGGTGCCCAGAGAAGCTGTGGCTGCCCCTGGATCCCTGGCAGTGTCCAAGGCCAGGCTGGATGTGGCTCTGAGCGACCTGGGGCAGTGTAAGGTGTCCCTGCCCATGGCAGGGGATGGAATTAGATGGTCTTTATGATTTCTTCTAACCCAAACCATTCTATGATTCTATGAATTTGTTACATTTTAAAAATATATAGGTTTGCATGAATCTTTCTGATGCATCTCCAAGAAACAGTACTGTCCTGATATGTTTATTTGAGACTGGACAGATGTGATCATTTTTATTTCAGAAAAATATTGAATCATATATCTGTAGGCCTAGGAGTTTCTTGTCTATTTAGTGAAGAGAACACTGGAACTTTTCTTAAAAAGTCAAGAAATAAGTAACCAAAATCTTGCACTTAATTCCCATAGATATAGTAAAACCAAAGAGTTGGGAACCAAAGCTCCATTTTAGGAATTCCTTCTTTAATTTTTTCTGTCAAATAGATCTTTTGATAATGTTCAGAGAGCTTTTAAACTATTTTATTTTCCTTTCAGGTCAATGTGTGGTTTGCCTAGTGGTCAGCTTTCTAAGCTATTGCATTTCCCATTTAAACAGGAACATAAAGATCATTACATTGCAATTGGCACGCATCAGGGTTCCCTCATATTTTACCACCAGTTGAGATTTTAGAGATTTTTGAGCTGTTCAGGGGTTGAAAAGAAACCCAAAGAAGTCATTTTATCTAGCTGAAGATAACTGATTTTTTCACAGGAAAGGTAAATGAAACCAATGTATTTTGCATAATGAAACAGATGACAAACTGGGCAAACTGATCTATTAATGAGCTTCCTGTAAAGCAAGAATGCAGGAAAATGAGCAAGGAGCAGAAGGAATCACTCTGATCTTCAAATTTAACAACCACTTCTAATCAAACAGTCTTCTAAGACATGTGAATTCTTCAGCTCCCTTGGATGGTCACCACTATTTGAATTAAAAAAGGTGTTGCAAGGTTAAAATGTAAACCTCATTACAAGCAACTTATTCAGGTGTGCAGTATGATTATTTGGAGGAAAATTTATCTGCTTATCTGTCAGGTGTTACAGTGTTGTGACTCAGAAACGGCAATTTGCAATGCTAGGAAAGATGCTCAGAAATGAAGAGGTGAGTCTGATCTGGCCAAAACCACTATGGTTCCCTCTTCCTTTGAGAGCTCATTGTCTCTATGACTGTTCTTCCCCATCCACTTTGCCATAAAGTACCTCCAAAAACAGAGCCATAGAGTTCTGGATCGAAGGGGATCTGTATGTTCAGGTACATATAAACTTTGGATTAAAAGTGAGGCCACTGCTAGACAAAGATAATGTGAAATAATTTATTTCTACTACAGGCTGACAATTTACTCCGCAATATTTTGAAGGCCAGATCCCAGAAAAACGTGAAGAAAGAAACATATTAATCCTAGTTAGTATTCCATCAAATTAGTAACAAATGTTTTATTGGTTTCTGCAATGTGATAGATTGTGATTGGAGGAGGGACTCAGTAGCCCATTAAAAGGAAAATGCAGCTGTTTAGAGGGACATGATATTTCAGCTCATTTTTATTTACTGATTACATTCAGAAGACACAATAAGTTTTGCTTCTTGGTCCATTTTCCATTCAGAAAAAAGAGGAAGAATATTATATTGTTTCTAATATTTAGGTTAGAGGTGTGGTTTGTTTTCTTTCTCTAAAAAATTACATTTTTCCTGACTGAAGGGTAAACAACAGCAGCAGCAACAATAATAACAAGTATTGATTCAGTTAATAACTCCCCCTTTGCAATGCAATGCTGACTTGGACAATAGGTGCTCCTTACACTGCAGGGAAATTCTAGCACCTTTCCAAAACCGTGAGATATGGATTGCTATCAGATCCAGCCCAGGATTCCTCCTGGCTTTAGTGCAGATTTGGAGAAGGAGTGTTGCCCATGAGAAAGGGCATGGTCACACAGATTGCAATTAGCTGAAGTTGGGTTGTGTTTAGCCAACAACGTGTTGAACATGATTTTTCCATACCCATAATAGCAGAGTCATGCTCATGCCATGTATGCTCTCCTTCTACAAAAGGGAATACATTTCCTGCTCGGATGTCTTTTAGTGTTTACTCCAGAAAGCAAACAGTCAACTAAGCAAATTTCAAAAAAGGTCAGCTTTTGATTTCCTTTATGTTTTGGTGGTGCGGATCTTCTTGATGTTGTTGTTATGTTTTTTGGGTTTTGACTTTTTTGTTTTGCCTTAAACTCCCCACAGAAAATCAGTTGTGCTTGTTTGTTTTTTTCTTTTCCTGGAGTGAATTTCATGTCTGCACAGTTACATGCACTCAACTATTCTCATTAGAGAATTATTATTTTTAGAATTATAATGCAAATTGAATCTCAGATTGGTCTGAGCCTCCAGCATAGCTGCATATTGAATGAAATGCCTCTACTCGCAGGACTGCATTTGAATACATCTCGTGCTTTGTATGTATTTAATTCTGCACAGGGAAGACCTCGTCGCTTGAGGGTGAAAGGAAATCAATTTTTACAGTGATTCCTGCATTAAAGACAGATGTATCAGAGGTCATTCTTGATCCATATGCTGTCATTGTTTATTCATGGGGGATAAGGTAGTTCTTAAGTTAGGAGAGAAATTTTCCATTAGGATTTAATGCAGCAGTTCAAGATATAAAAGCCTAATGTCTTAGTGTGCTCTGGGAAAGTGGGGAATTTAAGTTATTACAGAATCACAGCAAGGTCTTGGGGGCCTCTGTCACAACGATTTGGTGTCATCTGAGGTAAAATAGAAAGCAATTGTCCAGAGGAAGAACAAAAGAAATGAAACTCTAGTTACCAATCTATACTATTTACACAAAGACCCAACGTAAATGGAAACTGAAGATGAAGAACTCTGTATCAGCTCATCTTTTGAACCTCAGTAGGAGTAATTATTTTTTTAAGTCTGGATTTTTCTTTTTTTTCTCTCCCATTCTTTCCTTAGATCTTCTTGTTTTGTTTTTACACTTGTGGAAAAAAAGAAAAATAAAAAAGCTATAACAATTCATTCCAGTCCATGGGGAATAGCACACAGGTCATAGAACAAGAAACTGTGTTACTACATTAGTGCTGAAACCTGCCAAAATGAATTAAATAAATACTTGAAATGAAATAAATAAGGTACAACTTGCTACAAGGTTTCTAAAGAAGAAACCTTGCAGCCAGCAGTGACTTTGAAGTTTTACTTCTTATTTTTTTGGTATTATTATTATTATTATTCCACTGATGTGCTGGTGCTCGGAATCCATGACCTCTGTGCAGTCCCTTGAGGATGTCAGAGATCTGACAGCCATTGTGAATGTGTTCATTAGGTATAAAGAAAAAGGTACTAATCTAAATGCAACAGAATGTCAAATCTCCCCAGATTTTGTTGTTCTTGCTGTTAAGTTCAGAGCAAAATAACAATTCAGAGCTGTTAAACTTCTGTGCTTTGCTTTTGCAGAGTAAAATTAAGTATCTCTGCTAAAGTACATAGCTGAAAAATTAAGTAGCCAGCTGTATTTTGGGGGGCTGAAGGCAAAAATGTTAAAAAAAACATGTAAATGAAAAGAGCCCTACTAAAAGATAATGGTTTTCATCCTGCTCTTAAAAAAGCCCATTTTGAAACTAAAACAGTATTAGGAAAACACAAACTGGACCTAATTGTTCTTGATGTTTGTAATGACACCATCCAAACTGCTTTGCAAATATTCAGTGTTGTACAGCAACTTATCTGCAAAAAGTTCTTAAAAATAATCATGCAGGACTGTTATTGCCATTTCTACTAATTTTCTTGCAGTGCAATTGGCCTCACAACTCCCTTTTTGTTAGGCATAGTATTCACAAAAATTTATAGACATTATATGCCTCAAAGGATTTAGAATATAAGTGGATATGACAAACAGAGGAAGCATGATTATGCCTAGATTGTAGCTATAAATGTGAGATTCAGAAAGAAAGATTCTCCCCTGCAAAACAATGTGTGAGTTCACCACCCACAGCCCTCGGTGTTATTTAGGTATATCTTCAGTTCATATTGAAATAGATTTAGTCAATTTTAGATTTAGGGACAGAAAGAGGTCACAGTGCCCTGTATCCTGTCTTTGCCATGTCGGCCTACCCAAAGCTCTGTTGGAGTACCCTGGTTCCCAAACAAACCACAGTTCCTTGGTTTGGAGTGCTTTCTGCTAATTATGGGAAAATTCCTTAAATTTTTCAAGTGTGAGATGCATCACAAGCACTGATATTTGTATATCTGTCTAGCTCACTGTCTCCTAATTCCTTTGCATGCACTTATTTCTTCTGTTGCTCATTAAAAAAAAATAATCCCAATTACTCAATGTAAAGAAATGCAGAGGAAGTGTGGGGCTTCAGTACAATTTACTTGAACAGAAGGTAGGAAACATTAGTATCGATGCATTCCAGGACTTGCTAGCAAAGCACAACTAAATTTAGCAGCCAGAGATATTGATTTGATTAAAAATGGTTTAAGACTTGTAAATGTCACTGGAACTTAGCAAAATGAACATTATTAAATCCTTCTGGTGATGGGGAAAACTAACAAAGGGATTTACAGTGGTTTCTGTAATTAATTGCTCTGTCATGATTTATATTAACTTACAGTACAACTCCATTAGCTCAGACCTGTCATCTCTGCTCAAGGAACCACCAAGTAATCACTACCACATTAAAGAATAAATTAGTTTTTGGCTTGGAGCCTAGCTGTAGAATGTTTCATTTGTGTCTGCTGTAGACATATGTACCTAATAAAGTTGGGAAGAACGAGTTAAAGTATGTATATATCAATGTCGGCTGACTGTATTTTAGAGATGATATGATCAGCATTGTTCATTAGGCCTAATGAATCATTTAATTTCTGTTGCTTGCCTCCTGTTTTGGTGAACACCTTTAGATGAACTATGAAGCAGGAGATGACTGAAAATAGGTAGGTCTCCCGAGATCCTCCTTCCTTCACATTCTGTGGCCTGTGGTTGTAGTAATAACTTCATATGGTTTTTGTTAACACTTCATTACCCCAGACTTGGATAAATTATCCTCCTGCTTCTTCCCCAGTTGCAGACACATGGGTGAAGCCAAAGTCTTAGCTACTACTTACAGTAGATTCTGGGATTTGCAAGGTTCTATCAAATAATCTCTGGCTTTGATAGTTTGAAGATGTTTTAAGTGGTTTTTCTGTTAGTGTGTCACGGCTTGCACAAGAAGTTGTTTTACATTTCCACATGTGCTGTAATGTTCTTAGGAGCCTGCAAGCGAAGTTTTCAACCAATTTATCTTGGTTTTCTTTTTTATCATCCCCCTGGGTCCTGGATAAACCCTGGATAAACCCCCTTGAGGCATGTCAGCACGTGGCCAGGAAGGCAGCAGTGGCACTTTGAACATGAGGCTGGCTGTTCCACTGAGGTGTCATGTGGTTAAACAAGAGTTGTGGGCAGCCTTCATGGTTTGTGAATGTGCATCACATGTAACCCCTCAAAGCATTTGTCGTGCACTTGAAGCTTTTAGTCCTTCAACAAGCTACTGAAATTAAAAATGTGTTGTTTATTAGCTCTGCTGTGCAAACCAGCACATTATCCCTTCCCTTTAACCAACAATGGAAACCACACTGACAGCCTTGCTGGTTTTATTGTTTCATAGTATTTATGGGGTGTTGCATGGCTCTCGGTCCTCCTTCCTGGCCTCAGTGAGATCGCTGCCCTTGGAGCTAAAACAAGGACCTGTGTGTCAAAAACCCAATGAAAAATCCAAACAGATCTTAGCTGATATTGTAACTAGAAGTTAGTTTGGACCTCGGTTGTTCAAGCAGACCTAACAGGTCCACAAGCAAGCAAGACCCAAGACAAAGGGGAATGGATTTAAACTGAAGAAGAGAGAGAAGATTGGATATTCGGAAGAAATTCTTCCTTTCAAGAGTTCTGAGGCCCTGGCACAGGGTGCCCAGAGAAGCTGTGGCTGCCCCTGGATCCCTGGAAGAGTTCAAGGCCAGGCTGCATGGGGCTCTGAGCAAGCTGGGATAGGGAAGCTGTCCCTGCCCATGGCAGGAGGGTTAGAACAGGACAGTTTTCCAACACAAACCATTTTGTGATCCCATGAATATGCACAAGTTTAGGAGTGGGAGATGAGTCAGTGTGGCAACCCAAGCAGAGGGAATAAATTGGCCACGCAGCAGAGATGTGGGCTATTAAATGGATGTTTTGATGAAGTGTCCTGGACACAAGTGACGGCTTGGAGTGATGTCGCATTCCTCCTGTCAGCTGCAACTTGAGATAGTCACAGCTGCAGCAGGGTCAGATGCAGAGCACACAGACACCCACAGTGCTTCTAAAATACGTGGTGTTTTTGCAGGTTCTGCTGGACATTGATTATAAGTAATTTTAAACAATTACATATTTTATATTAATGGTAATTTCCTAGTGTCCCAGAGAAAAAGCCAAAGCCATGCCTGGCATGTGCACAGAAGTGGCCAAGGCACAGATTTTTGTGAGCCCTCCATCTGTTGATGCCAACACAAGGACAGGAAGGAGTGTGAGTTTCAAACCTCCTTTCTATGAAGGGCTCTATGCCACTCCTCACTGTTTGCAGTAGAGAGCTACAGTGAAACTCAAACTTTTTTTTTTTAATCTGTGAGTTTACCAGATCGCTTGGCACAATGACTGCTGTGCCTTTCTTTGAATGCCATAGCACAAGCATTAGGTTCAGTGGCAAGAGACACTGTCATTTCTAGTGTCCCAGACTGCTAATCTTTAAATATTGTTGTATCAGCCAGCTCTTTTCTACACATGCCATCATGACTGGCACTGCCAATCTACTATTTATGTGGATTATGTTCAAACCATCTGTTTTAAAATAATAGTAACGATCTCTTGAATAGAAATATGTGTGCTGACGTAAAAGTACAGGGCAATGCTAGGGGAAGCATTACAAAATGGATGGCCATTAATTTGCAAATGTTCAGTGATGGAAGAGATATATATCTATTAAGTAGCCCCAGGAGGAAGAGAAAAACAGGCCAATAACGCCCCCCTGTTATTTTGTCGGACATAACTTGGACCAGAGTTTGTTCCAGTGTTTACAGACAAGCCTAGTTTTATTTTTCAGTTCAGACCTAGTGGGAGTTATTCAGAATGGAGTAGTTGTGATTCTAATGCTCCCCCCAAACTTGCAGAAAGTACAGATCACTATCCAAACTTTGTGGTTTGGTCTCACATTTCTTATGCAAGTTTTCAAAATTAGCCATGAAATGAGGTAGTGCTTTTGTACAAACTTGATGGAAAATGGGAGGTAGAAAATCTCAAGAGAATATCAGTTGTCAGGAGATTTCAGTATGTCCTGAATTCAGTGGGAATAGAAAATCTGTGACAATAGCTTTTCTTTTAAAGATCAGTCTAAACCTCTAGCTTTAAATCTAGTCTTCTAGACTTCTGGCTCAGACCCATCACAAAATATTTTAGCGCTTCTCTTTCTTGTGCCAGGCAAAATCAGGCACTGTTGTCTAATTTGCATTTCCAAAGAACCTATAACTGCAGTCTCTTCAGTGAGTGTTGAAGTGCAGAGACACACAAAAACACTTCCTTTATATTTTATTTTACAAACCTCAGAGAATATCATGATCTGGTTTAGGTCAGTTCTTACTTTATGTGAACATGCTCATTTCTTAAGCCAGCATGGTTCTTGGCTGTACTTTTTTTCCGCTGAAGCTCTGCTGTATAAGTTTGGGAACATATTTGCCAAGCCAGTGTCTAATGTGGTCATAACAAGCCAAGGGGGTATATTCTCCTCTCAGATACCTTCCATTAACATCAGAGCACTTCCCATTTTCAGATCAAGGGAATCTTTACTTGAAGAGGGACTAAATAATGACCACGGGCTTTGTCTGGGGTAATTTACCAACAAGAACAAAAAAAATTCAGTGAATTATCAGTACACACACCTGTTTTACATATCGCTCTTGAAAACAAGAGATTTAGTTTATTCTCCGGGCTTCTGTTGCATTATTTTACTGGTTCAAAGTTCTTTGTTGGATTCTCTCCCTCTGCAGTCTTGCTCCAATTCCAGATTAGTTACTGGTAGTGACCCAACACACTGTTGAATTTAGTGTATCTGGTGGTAAAATGTCAAAGTGTGTGATATTTGCATTATCAGAAGTGTAGTTAGATGTGCTTGTAAAAGCTTTTGCCCCTTTCAGAAATGGCAGTGCCTGAGCCTTTGCAAACACAGTTAGAAGCAAAAGAACGTATAATCTTATCGCCTTCACATTCATATTTTAGTGTATGCAGGAACTGTTCTTATGGGCAGAATAATTGATATTAATGTTGCTATTATAAATTATTATTCTGCAATCATTGCCTTTTAAGAATGGGCTCATGATTTATGCTTTCCATATAAGCTCGGGTTTCTTTAAATGGAAAACAGTCAAAGTCCATCAGATTTTGAACATATAAATTTAATCACTCATCGCACAGTAATTGATAATCTCACACATAAATATGTCATATTCCCTATTCAAAGACACAAACCACATATGCCAAAAGGAAGAGAGTCCACACTTAGGGTCTAAAGGATTAATCAACATTTAAAATATATTCCTCAATGATCCTGCAGACCAATAAAATTCTTGGCCATAACCTGACACCAGGTCCTTTTCACTCTAGAGATTGCTCATTAACAGAGCTTAATAGTTTTGTTACATAATACTAAAATATATTATAGGTCTTGCAGATGCTTCTCCTTTACTAAGATCACCACTCTAATAGCTCAGAGATTGAAGTGTTGCCACTTGCCCAGAGCTCTGTCTTCTTTTTCAGTCCATTCATGAAATGACATTGTGTCTCCACTTTGCTCGTTTTGTTTCATAAAAACAAGCTTTATACCTGAGAATAAAATCAAATCCCTGTGTAAACTCAGTTCATTCCCTTTGCCATCCCCTATTCCCTCAACTGTTTCTCCAGTTCTATTCAACACCCAGAGACAGTTCACCTCCCTTAATTAACTCTGAGGATCTATTCAGTGTCTAAACTTGACCTGATGAGCTCAGCAGCTACGAAGCTGGAGATCATGGTGCAAGGTTTCAGAGCAGCAGACGTAGAAGTGGAGCGACCACTTGGTTCAGCGCAGAGCATTTTGGAAATCAACATTACCAGCAGCAGCATTACTTATCCTTACACCACACCACTCCAGAGCATCAACAGCACTTCTGGTGCTCAGTTTGGCTCAGAGTCTTGTGAAACTTTGTGTTGCACAGTCTGGGTAACCTTGCTGCTTTATCAACTCCAGCCACTGGCCCATCTTCATGTTAACACAGGTTCTCTCTTCAGGAGCCTGAATTACTTATTGCACAGACCCACACATTGCTGCCATGTTCTACCCCTTAAGTATTTCTTTGAGCTGAGTAACCTGACTTCTGGAGGCATCATTACCTGTCAATACTTCAGCTAAGCTAGTCCTTTGCACTGAGAAGGGAGCAACTCTCTGCCAAGAAGGGCTGTCAACCAAATTAGAAAAAACAACTGGGATCAAAATGCTTAGATCCCAGCATTTCCAAACATTGAACTAAACAGGGAAAAAAAGCTGTAAATCATGCAGATACTCCTGAGCTTTGCAGAGGTATTTCTGCAGTGCTCTACCAGGGCCTGTCAGATCAGATATTTTTGGACTTGATCTTGGAAAAATGAACTTAAAAAAATATTATAGTAACCTAGGATAGAAGCCTAAAGCTAAAATAACTGGGAACACTGTGGCAGGGAGGCCTTTTAATGGTGTGTTTTAAATTGCTTTATATGGATGATCTTTGGCTGGTAGAGGACAAGGGGAAAAAAGTTGATACTGAGAGGCTTGTACAGAACCAAAGCACAGAATCTCTGCAGAGCAGCACAGGAAAAAAAAAAAGCTACAAGTGGTTTGGCAAGTGATCTGGCAGTAAAACTGTGGCAAAATTACATGAGATGATGTCTGGAAGACTGGAGGGAAATCAACACGTGGGGAGAAGCTGTGCCCTTCCAAAGCAGCAGCAAACACAGAGACAATGGTACTGGCAAAAGTCAAAATAAGTTTGAGAGTCTGCGACTGCTTCTGCTGTATGGAAAACAGGAGCTGTCTGGGAAAGGGATCTGTGAACAAAGAGTAAAGGGGGATGTAGCCAGCAAGGTAAATAGGCACTGAGAGTGTTGTGGGAACTACTGAACCATGCAGGCTGCGGCAGCCTGGGAAGTGGCTCTGTGAGGATCATGCTGCACTCAGGGTTCAGAAAGAAATGTGCAATTGTTTCTGGAGATACACAACAAACTTATGTGTGTTACGTGTTAAGTACTTGCTCTTGGGCTACTTCTGTATAAGACAGGTGGGTACACTGTGGTTCCAGGAGCTCGTTTTTCCTCTCTAAATGCTGATCTGGTGGAACCTCCCAGTCCCTGCTTGGATCCAGAAGGGACCAGGCAAGATTCCCCTGCTTCAGGGGTGCAATGGGTATATGTGCACCAGCACCTGTGGGCCAGGTGACAGAGGAAGATGGGACTGTCTCAGCCAAATGAACATGCAGTGCTGTGAAGTTACTCCCTCCATCAGAATGTGCAGTTTTTCCTTACTGCTTTTCTTGAAAATGAACATACTTTTGACTGACAGAAGAATGAGTGTAGTATATGCTGCAGCTTTTTCTGCGGTGTTTTTTGTAGGTGGTATCACTAACTAACCCACCTAAAAATTTCCAGGCCAATTTAAAAGTCGTGAGTGTTTACAGCATTGGTTAGCTTGGGATTTTTGTGGATTTGTATATCTTTTTGTGCATACCTTTCAAAATACTTGTAGATTAAACATGTAAGCCTTTTGGTATTTTTAGAAACCCAGCTCCAGGTCTGAGAGCTTGAAGTTTTGCAGTATCAAAAGTATTGTCAGCAAAGTTTGTGCCCTTCCTGGGGACATTTCTGTCTGCCTCTGCCATCATTCCCTGGGGTACAGGGTTTGCATAGGCTTGTGGTGGCCAGCTGAGCTTTGCTGCGTGGTCATGGCCATGGCAGGGTTGTCAGACTCTGGTGGCAGCTCCACACCTGGACCCTTCCTGGGTCCTGCATCTGTACCAGGCATCTTCTCCCCCCCACTGACTGATGTGCAGACCACCACTTTGCCCAGCTTCCTTGGGACAATGATAACTCAACTTTTGAAGCCAGCTTTTGGTCTTATTTGTCCTTTTCCCTCTGTGTTACAGTAAGGATGAGTGGACTCCAGTGACTCATACTGCCTGTCCCCTTTATTTGCAGCCACACAGTTCTGGCAGGACATGGTTCTTAGCCCCCCAAAACTGCTGTAGCACCAGGCCCATTTTTCTCTCAAGCACCAGCAATGGCTTGTCCCTTCCTCTGTCTCCTGGCCAGCACAGATACAGTTTCTGCTGTCTCCTGGCTCCTGCCAGGTCAGTTTTCACCTCCGGGGCTCCCTTGGCTTGGGCAGCTCTGAGCTCCCCTTCCGGCTGTCTCCCTGCTCTGGCCTGTGTGCCAGCACTGCCCAGCTCCAGCTGTGGGCAGAGCAGTCCAGGCACGGATTTCTGAGCGCAGACAGCCCGTCATAGCACCAAGCCTCCCCGGGGAGCTGCGGGGGCGCGTCGCGCTTTGTGGCCGGCCCTGTCCGCGCCGGGGAACGCGGGGGAAGGCTGGGGAGCAGAGGTGTGCCTCTGAGTCACCATGTCCCCTGGGCTGCTTGGGCCTGGCATGGCTTAGTCACTGCTGCTGGCCTGGAGCTGTGCCCTGGCTCTTCCACGGCCGCCAGCAACACCCAGGGCCGCTTTTCCCAGGAAGCGTCGTGTCATGGCGCTTGGCGCCTCTGATTTGGGTCACACTGCTGTAAAGCTGTAAAGCCATGTAAAGCCATGGCCAGGTGTTCTCTGGGAAGGACAAGTTGCCCAGGTCGTGCCTTGCTGGCCAAGCCCTCCTTTGGTCCTGGGCAGTGGGAATGCGGCCTCAGCCGCCTTTGCAAATCTCCTGCATGTCGTGCTACTAGCGTATCTTGTCAGGAAACTTGTAGCAAGCCGTGGGAGAATTTGGCACTGTGTACTGGAGTGGAAAATATTAACAGCCTGTAAGAAAGTCTGGCTTGTGCTGCTGCAGGGAGATCAGCAACTGGCAGGGGTACAATTAGTGTAGGAAACTCCTGAGCTCCTCGGTGAGAGGGTTGTGATCGCAGCGCCGTCGGGATGGGAGTTGAACGTGAACTTTGTGAGCACCCAGAGACACTGGCCAGAGCCAAGTTGCAAAAGAGCACTACAGGAACTGTTTCCCTGGTCCAAAAAATTGTCATATTAAAAAAATAAAATCAAAGTAAACGAGAGGGAAAAAAAAAAAATGAAGGGAAGAAATGAAACTATGCTAAGTTCTTTAAAGATGGCACCATTAGAAAACAGTGTTATCGAACTGGCACCGAAATGATCACACTAAGTGTAAAACACTGTTTCTCTCCCACCCCTGACTTCTTCAGCATATCCAAAGGATGGGTTTTCAGAGATGTTTGGCTCTGGCCTAATCTTGCTCCTACGGAAGCCTTAGCAAATTTTAGAAGAATGTTTTAAAGTGGATTTTACACCAACACAGTGTGTTTTTAAAGAATCCTCCTCAGAATCGATCAGACTGTAAAGCACACATCAAAACAGTGACAATGGAATTCCCTGGGCTCTGTGGGACAGTGTTACCTGTCTGTCTGTCTGGATGTGACCGTGGCACTGCCTTCCCCAGCTCTGTCCCCTGTGGTCACCTCCACAGTGGTTGCACTGGGAGAAAGGGCTCTGTCTCTGCCCCTTCTCCACGCACAGAAGTCAGAGGAAGATGATGGCATTTTCCATGAATTCCCCGAGCTGCATGTACCCTGTAGGCTCCTCAGTGCCTGGTGACCTTTGCTGGGGGTGAAATGTCTGACTGCAATGGCAACAGCGTCAGCTACAGCCAGGCCAAAAATAATTGTGACCATTTTTTTCCCGTGGCACTGTGCTGAGGAAGAACTTAGTGCTGCTGCTGTTCCAGTCTGACCACCATCAGCAAACTGCTACTAGAAGAGAGAGCGATGCAGAGTCTGGTATTTGGACTTCTTGAAAAATCCAGAAATCTGAAAAACATCGCCAAGTTTGGCCTAACCTTTTCTTCCTCCAAGACCAAATGCTGCAAACATACAGCAAATGTAGAAGTCAAATATTTTAATTGTTTGGCTCTTCTCATTCTGGTACACATCTCTTTCTGTTACTAAAGTTTTTGCTGGTTGTGGATGACTTTGTAAAGATAAAATGTTAATATATTGTGGATTCAAGGCAAACAGAGTTTTTAAAATCCTTGTGAGATCCAGCGGTTCATGAGTGCTACAGGAATCTCTTCAAAGCACATATTGCATATGAATGCCAATCTACAATCTTTTTCTGCTGATGTGCAAACATCATTTTCACACATTGTTACAAAAGTTGCTCTCAAATATAGACCCAGTTAAGGACTTTATAAAAATTACCTTTAGGTTCTACATAGACTGTTGGCACACAATGACATTATAATGTTGCGTTAGACACATAAATTCTAACTGAAAATTAGAAAATGTTTGTGCTAAAGTTAAAAGCCAACAACCCAGAACTGTTAACAGAAAGGCTGGGATATTGATTAAAAATTGGAATTGTCTGGCGATGGTCACGTGATGTGCTAACGTGAACTCTAACAGTATTGTCAATTCTAGCCTAATTAAGATTTTGTTAGGTAATGCTAACAGGCATTGAGCCAATACCTTCATTTGTCTGAGTGGAGAAAAACAGTTATCCAATATAAGTTATACTCTTGTAACTTTTAATAAAGAGTCCGAGGGAAAAAGCCAAGCCTGGAATTCTGTAGCACTGCAGAGACCACTGGCTGCTAAAACAGCTTCTTACTGGATTTTGGAGTCCCTGGAGTCTGGAGTGTCTATTTGTTGGGGTTCAGGATTAGATGGGAGAAAGATTGCTTCTTTCAATGAAATTCACTGAACACCTGAGAATCTGTGCTAATTGAGACTTGAAGGGAAAACAACCCTTTCAGAGAGTGACCATGAGTTGATAGAATTTAAATTAAATGGCTGGATAAGATTCAGTTTAAAACACAAAATCTAAGAAATGTAGCTTTTTAAAATGAGTTGGGCTGAGAAACTATGGTTTTAAGTACAGAAGAAATACAGAATTTAATCCACATTTCAAAATCTATTAAGGATTTTTATCTCAGCAAAAAGGGAAATATTATCTGACCAAAAACCCTGTGTCTTAAAGGTCAGGGCTTGTATTGATAAACTCAGAATTGACAGTAATAAAGGCATGGTATGATTTGCAAAGAATATTCAAACAAGTAGTAAGGTTTTTTTTACCCAAACATATAAATAGGAAGACACTAAAGAAAGACAAAACAGAGTAACTCTACTCTGTAGGAGTATCCTCCAAAGAGGATGAAAAAATTTTGTCTTTTGCCATTAACATAATACTATTTAATAAGGAAAGCAAAGGTGGGTTAATTAGTGGGAACAAATGTAAGGAAATGAAAGTGGAGATTATAACATGGAATTTACCCAAGGCTCAAAGAGTTTAACCTGTTCAGATCTTGGGGTACCAGATAACTTTCAATCTACTACCCTGAAGAAATTGTATCTGCTTCTTCATGTGTTGTGGCAGAAACAGCTGCCAGGACAGTACTGTCAGGACAGTACTGTGTGAAAAGTTAATTACATAGGCATGTTCACATATCAATGTACACACATATTTGCAATATCCAACTATATTAAGAGAGGAAAAAACTATCTGGAATTTATAAGCCAAATTTTCCAGCATCGGTTGTGAGTCAGGCTTTAAAGCAAAGTGTGTAGAATACAGTAAAGATGCAGGATAAATAGAAAATGGGGTAGAATATAACATGAGTTTAAAAAAGATTATGCCAGACTAAATGAATAGCTTTCTTTCATAAAAATGCAGTTTTTCCTACAAAAGGATTCATTAGTTTAATTAATGAAGTTCCACTATAAGTGTTGGGTTGATTTGGTTCAATAATTTTGGTATCAAATGCGGAAATGAAAATTGCTGATGGAAAAAACCAAAACCAGCAGGAATATCTTACAGTCAAAATGTAGTCCTGAGGTCTTACATAAAGGGGGTGGAATAAGGTTAAACACCAGGAACTGCTAAACCATACAGAGTCACCTGGAAACAATCGTGGATGACTCCTGCTATGAGAAGATTGAGGAAAGGTAAAACTAGTCTTAATACATTGTAAAAGAGATATTTGTCATAGGAATAGTGAGAGATTTATGCCACAGTGTAAGGCTGGGGGAATCTGCCTGGCATTCCTTACTCCTGATAAAATTCTGTCCTCTATACAGCAAAGACAAATTCAGACTGAAGGAGGTGCTCAGGCAAACTGTTTTGAAAGACTAAAAGACACTTGCCTATCTTGCTGAGACAAATGAAGGCCAAAAAAAACATTTTTCCTTTCAAGCCACCCCATCAGAATGTCTAATGCCAGGGGGAAAAACAAACTGCTTAAGCCAACACACGAAGTTAGCACCCAGGCAGGTGACATAAACTGACTTAAGTGCTTGAAAGAAACACGAGGAGGACAAACAAGCAGAAAGAGGTTTGTAAGTGCTAATGATCAGAGTGACCTGGAGTTGCTGTGCTGCTGAACATTGAGGCTGCTGGGATTTGGCTGCAGGAATGCAGTGAAGGGAAGCATCCAGCAGCTTTTTGAAGGATGCCCTACAGTCCCAACACCTTTTGAAGAAAAGGTTTTGTATCTTTTCTCTCTGACATTCTTTGCTCTGAGGAAGCTTTTTTTTTCTCCTTTGGCTGAAGTAATTTGGCCATTTCTGGTTATGTGAAAGAAATAAGTGAAAATGCAAAAGTCACCACTTCATTAGGAACACCTCCTCCCTGTCCCCCACCAAACTATTCCCAGGTATGATTCAGTAGATAAGACCTGGATGGAGAAATTCCTGCTTTTTTTTTTTTGTTTTGTTTGTTTTTCATTTAAGAGGTAAGTATTTAAAGTGGGTGGTTTTGATTTATTTACATTTTTTAATTAAAAGAAAATTACAGATAAAAGATGCTATAGTAATCATCTTCCTACAAAAGCAAAATATTGCAATGGAATTAAAAGGACTCTTCAAGTTATAATTAGATTTGAAATTTAATTATGACTACAATACTTCATCCCTGTGCACAACTGACACCTTATTGATACATAACCTTTATTGTAATTTTATTACATTTCGGCTGAGATCCTAATCTATGGACTAAATAAGATCATCAGATTTCTCTGAAGGCTTAGATTTAGGTGAAGAGAGCAATTCTTCTGTATATTATAGTGGAGCTTTGTATTTGTGTATTCCTTCACTTGGGCTCAGCTTCTCCAGACAAAGAGAATTGGCTCTTGGTGTTCAATAATTGCAACATGTTGCCTTCAGCTATAAACTAAAGAAGAGAAAAGAACAAATGCCAGCTGAGATAAAACTGGTTGAGGTCCTTTTCCACCCAACCTGGTACCATTTGGTTGGCTGCTTCCTGTGGCTAAATCTGATTGTCACAATATGTCTGCATCTGCTCCACTCACATTTTTCTTGCTCAAATTCTGTCAAATCTGCTACCTGTACCCATCTCTAGAGATGAGATCTCAAGAGCATTGCACAGTGTTGAGCAGACCACTCTCAGGTGGTGCTTGTTTTCTAGTTTTGCTCAGAATTTTTTCCGTATTAAAGATTATTCTTCTGTTAGTAATTGAAGCAGAAATGAGGACCCTGGCAATCAATCAGATGTCCAGTTTGGGCAACTAAAAACACGACATGAAAGAATGTCTCTGCTCATCAGTAAAATAGTCAGATTGAGGATCCCTGGATCTCAGTAGCTCCAGAAGGAAAAAAAAGCTGTTCAGTAGAAGTGACTATAGTTCTACTGCATATCTCTAGTTCCTCACTGAAAACTTAAAATTTGTTTTAACATTCTTTTAAATCAGCTTTTGAGTTGATATTTAGCCTACTTTTATAGAAGAGTAGTGTTCATTTGAATAGAAAATACTGGAAGTGCCTATTAAAGAACACTGACCTGCAAATTTCAGAGCAAATATAGGTGCATACTCATTAGCCAACCACCAACATCTAAATGTGTCTGCAAAAGATGAAGTAAAATTAGGCTGATTGATAGGCTGGAAATTATCAGCTTTTCTCCCTCAGTTAGCTTTGGTACAGATTAACATTGTCTGGAGACAGAAGCCTTGGCTGACCATCTGGTTTGGTCATATCATGTTCATTGGGTGCTACTTGAAGTTTGTCTTCATGTAGGCAGATAGACCTGTGCTGGGTCTGGAGGGGCAGCCATAGTCATGGGGACGTGGAAGCATGGCCCTCAGACAGGCTGAGAGATTTGGGATTGTTCACCTGGAGAAGAGAAGCTTTGGGGTGACCTCACTGTGGCCTTGCAGTGCCTGAAGGGAGCCTGCAGGAGAGATGGAGAAAGACTCTTGACAAGGGCCTGGAGTGACAGGACAAGGGACAATGGCTTCACACTGACAGAGAGGAGGGTTAGGTTGGATATTTGGAAGCAATTCTTCCCTGTGAGGGTGCTGAGGCCCTGGCACAGGGTGCCCAGAGAAGCTGTGGCTGCCCCTGGATCCCTGGCAGTGTCCAAGGCCAGGCTGGATGTGGCTCTGAGTAACTTGGGACAGTGGAAGGTGTCCCTGCCCATGGCAGGGGGTGGGAACGAGATGATCTTTAAGGTGTCTTCCAACACAGATTGTTTTATGATTCAGCCTGTATAATCACACAAATGAGTGCTGCCCCCATCATTGTGCAAAAAAATGGTGCCTGTATCTCTACCTTTGTCATTACCTAAATTAAGCTTAGTAGCAAAAATTTCAGCCTGTCAGGTAGTAACTATTCAGTTATGACATCTTTCAAGTCAATGTAAAAATTATCCACTAGCTTTTTGCTGTTGTCTTGGTATTTCCTATGGCTGCCACAGACAACACTGACTACTCAATCAGCATAGGACTCATGATATTAAATACAACAGAAAATTGTTAATCTGATTTGCAAGTTAATATTATAATAATGCAGAAATAATTTCATTATTAAACTTTTAATGCCTGTGGTTTTAACATTTTCTTCTTCAAGAATATCACTTATGGTAAGTTCTAATAGTTTGTATTAATTTCTATATATCTCTCATATTCAGAGATATTGCAAGGTAACTTCTCCACCATGTCTGGATAACATCCTAATGGGTTTCTCTCATAGTACCATAATTCCATGTTTCCTACTTAGGTTAAATATTTAGCATTAAATACCAATTTTATTTTCTTTTTGTCCAATGATATTCATGCAAGAATGAAATACAGCTGTTGTCAGCAGCAGATCTGACAGCATTTTATGTAGATGGGTTCTATTTTTGCAAACCATTTACAAACTGGGAAATGTTCAACAAATTTGTCGCCTGTCAAGTCCATGGTTGGGTAGGAAGGAATTCTATTGACTTCTAGACACAGCCTGAGTGCTCAGGACCAGCATGCCCTTGGGATATTACTGCAATCTTCTGCTTAGGAACCATGGTAACAGCCACACTGGTGGTGATAATAGCTCAATTTCAGTATAACTGGGGCAATTACCACCTGGAAAAAAAAAAGGTAACAAACCAGCTTCATCTAAAAAAGTTGTTTGGAAAGCCATTAAGCCTGAGTAGGGAGAAATCACAGGGCAGTTGGCTGGGGAGACATTATGTCTTGCACTGAACTCTCTTTGGGCCACTTCAGAATGATTCCCAGGAATACACCTTTCATTACTGTACCTTGCCTAGGACCAAGAAATGACTTTGTGCCCTTTGAAAAATTCTTCAGATATGCCTTACTGTCACAAAAAGTCACTGACAGAAGACATTTGCCCTTCCTGTTCACCTTGCTTGCCTCATGATGTGTGGACATCAGTATGAAAGGCTGGGTGGGACCTGAGGTTCCCATGCCTTCAGCTCTGCCTGTTTGTTTGCTCCATGTTCCAGACCACCATCTCCCTCTGGAAATAAGCTGCCTTAAATTTGAGGGGTGGTAGAAGGAGTAGTTGGGGTGTGATAATAGGAGGAGTCTCATTTAAAGACTGGCAGCTTTCCCCTCTGAGTGGGATGTAAAAACAATGGACCTGAGGTTTCATGTTCCATTTTCAAAGCATTATGAGATTTAAAATCATAAACCACACATTGCTCAGGTTATCTGCTGGAAAGGTGGCATAATGTAGTGTTGTTGCAAACTGACACAAATTATTTTCTCTATTATGTCAGAGTGATGTAGGTTATTGGGTTTTTAATTGGCTTTAAAATGGATTCCAGTCGTTTGAAATTGTCAGCATGTCATTCAAGTTAAGATACTGATGTAAAAGGCCTTGTACTCCTTTCATACTAAGAACTTTCAGGTTACAAGATGGTTACAGAATGTAATTCATGTCTATGCATGCTAATCTCTTCACACTTGGATTAGTTTGTCTGGCCATCTCAAATGCTCATTAATCTCTTTCTCTCAAGTAATCCAGAAAGCAGAAGTGATGCAAATGCATTTGAGGTGACCAATCACAATAAATATCAAATAGCACGCAGTAAAAAGTAAAACACTCACCAAAATATAGGCCGGAATATTTTTTCTCACTCCTTTTCAACCCAGCCACTGTCACCCAGTCAATCTTGCATTCCTACCTTTCATATGAAAAGCCTTTTTTAAAAATTTCTTCAAAAAGGCATTTTGCCTTCTGTCTGATTATACCTGGATGCTTAGCCTTACCTTGCCCTAAAAATTGCTCATGAAAATGTCCTCTCAGTCATCTGTTCTGCGGTGGAGAAACGGAGTCCATGAAAGAAGTGTCTCCTTGCTCTCAGCCCACCTTCTATTCAGTGTGATAACCACTGGGAACATTACCCTGTGTTTCTTTAAATGCCTTCTGTAAGCTCTTCTCAAACCTGTTGCTGGATCTTTATTATAATATCTACTTTCTAATTTGAGATAACCAACCATTTGAAATGATGCTTTAGTAACCCTGTTGTACTGCCCTAACTATAACCTATTTGTGTTTTGTTTTCTCGCAATTGCTCAAAAATTAATGAGTGTTCCTTTCAAAGGGAATGTATTGACCCTATTTTAGTAATGTTTTTGGCCTGCCACATTGCTCTTTTCAAGGTAACCTTGATATTGTTACAGACATACATTATAATTTTTTATGTGGGAACTATCTATATTGATTTGACTGTGGCCTTTTGTTCCAATAAATCACAACATATTGCTATCTAAGTTTCCCTCAATTTGGCTGAGTTTAACTACAGTAGAATGGTTCTCTGGCTACATTAGAGAGCAAACACCAGTCATTTTGTTTAATGGTGTTGAATCTGGGGTGAAAATGTTACATGCAAAGTTACCTCAGGAGCTAATTAGAGGGCTTTTACTTTTGCAGTTTTTATTAATGACCTGTCAACGCTGTATAGTTCATGAAATATTCTGTACATCTACATGCTGATGATGTGACCTTGTACACAGTAAGAGCACAGATAAGGTATCAGACCTTGACTGTTCTAACTCAGAATTTATGGAGTGATTTTCACAATTTAAAGATACAGTTTTCTGCAGAAATAAATTGGCTGAGAACCTTAGAAAAATATGAAACACATAATTAGAGGGGTAGTCTCTTATGCTACAAACAAACCTAGGTGAATTGCAGTGGAAAATAAGATTTTCCTCGCTTCAGAAAATTCCTCAACCACTGAAAAAGGCTGTTACCTTTTCTCCCTCCTCAAAGGAAATACTGATAAACCTGAAAGGATGTGGATCTAAATATTATTTGCAATTGTAGCAACAGTTGTGATCATGGTCTAGAAAAGAGCCAAGCACATGCTTACCAAGTTGTTTTCAAACCAGCCACATTTTAGGGTTTGGGATCTTTTGGTTTAATTTGGGTTTTTGTTTGTTTTCTTTCCTTTCCTTTTCCACATAGAAATCCATAGCGACTGTAGTATCAGTGTTGGCTAATCTGTTTGTGGGAAGGCCAACGATTTGCCTTGTCTTCTTGCAATATTTGCCTTGGTATGTTTTAAAGACAGTGATGTTTGAAAAAGATCCTCAGTAACAAACCCACTAGACTTTGATTCTTTGCCTAAACGAAGGGATCTCTGTAAAGAAGTATTCAACAATGAGAGGTACATAAGGATCTCACACTTCCTGTGTTTTGAGAATGGTGCTTAGAGCTGCTAAACTTCTTTGGAACTCAGTGGAAGCTGGGTCGTTCTTTAAGTCTGATGACGATCTTGTTCATGAACCAATCATTTAACCATGCCAGGCTGATTCCTCTTCTCTGTCTTTCTCCCTGGCTTCCTTTCCCCTGGTAGGTTTAGTTTTCACGCAGTTATGTGCTTTCTTCACTAGATTGCAGAGATTAATTATTTTTTCTCTGACAGTGTCTGAAATTGAACATGTGCATATGCTTTCCTTTATGCATTCAGAACCTCTGGCTGCATTTTCTGGCTAAACAATTTAGGAGACAAGTTTCAATAACACTTTTCAGTTAGACTTTATTCCAGAGACATCATAGCAATTCTGAGAATTGTATTTAATAGCTGCTTGTACTAGCCTGTATTGCTGATACAGGGAATTCTTGATTTAAAAACCAATATGCCAGTTCCTATCTACTCCTGTTCATCAAGGGATTGATCACCAACTTTCTCATGTCTCCCTGGCCACATGGATTATGTAAAAAGATGGACTGGTTCCACCACTGCAGCCAGGATTCCTTCTTCAGGCAGTTTTGAGGCTCAAATAGGCAGAGGAGAGACAGATACACCAGCTAGAAGTGATATTTTCAAATTGTTCAGTAGTTGTTTTGGAGACATATCCACAACTTCTGCCTGTGTCCTCTTCATTATCACAAGTGAAAGAATGTACTTTTCTGCATTGGCATGATCTTGACAACAAATTTTTGCATGATTTTGAGCTGCAACTAAGTCCCAAACAATGGGAACTCTGATTTAAAAATGGATTTAAAAGTTTTATTTATTCCAGGAGGGTGTTGCCCCCGTCACATTGGCAGTACCAAATCTTGAGATCTTTAGAGGGTGAAAAACACGTCTCCAGTTTCTCATCCCCAGGGCTCCTGCCACAAAGAAGAAGAAAAAAAAGCAAAACGTGGAGGATGGGAGAAGAGGAGAAAGTATGTTGAAGGTGTCATTTATGTACTGAAGAAGTAGAAGGAGGGGAAAAAACTGCAGGAGAGGAGAGCAAGATGTAAATGTGGAAGTCAAATACATGGACAAAATGACTTTGAGTAGAGAGAGAAATATTTAATCCACAAACAGTGCAATAATGTGTCATCAGCTCTTGAGAAGCACACTGCAGCATAAGGACAGAGAACACCTGGCTGTTCACACAGCAACCTTGTCAGTACGTTGTGCCATTTCTTGTATTTACTTACTCCCTGCTAGGAAATCCTAGAAGCTCTGTCCAGGACAAGACACCTTAATGCTCCATGGTTGTAACAAAGCAGCCAGGTTTTGCTCCAAGCACCGTTCCATGTGTAAAGCTCTGGACACACAATGAAGTTGCAATGGTCTGACAGGTTTCCACGATGACTCTGCATACGTAATCTCAGCTGTCATGGTGTAAACTTATGCTCTTTACCCATTTCACTGAGGTCTAATTTGGTGCATTCTAACTTGCCTGTGCTGTGGTTTAAAATGATGCAAATTACTGCTTTGGCTCAGCCAACACGTGGTCTTCATTAAGATGTGGCAATTTGATTATGCATCGGAGCCCAAGACAAGAGACAGCATATGGTTGCAGACATAACTGAGGGATTTCCAGGGAAACCAAGGGACATTTATAGGTCAGACTGGTAGGTGGTGGTCCCAGCACACTCTGAGTTTAACTACTGGCAAGTTTTTCCAGATTTCATGGAGAAGGAAGTTTCAAGGAGAAGTTTGAAAAAGAACTCTGAAATTATTGTTATTTCTGACCATGAAAACTTTTTGTTTTGAGGACTGTGAGGACAGCCTATGGGACAAAGCATGAAAGTGTTTGTTTGAAATTTTTATAGGCCAGACAGGAGTAAACAACTCATTAATGAAGAAGAGATGATAGGAAATGAAGTGATTTTAAAATAACAACAGGTAATTTTAAATTTGAGGTAATATGAAAATGATGCCATCGGGAGAAGAAAAGAGGGAGTGAAATGGTTAAAAGAAACAGTCTAGAAAATAATTTTTGCCAGGCATAGCCTTAATGGATGTGAGGATGATTGCTTTTGTCAAGGCAGAGAAAAGAATGTTACAGTAACCAAGATGTGCTGTGATTAATGGATGGGCAGAGCTATATACTAGAGTTGTTATGCAGAAAGAATCTACTAGAGAGAGACAAGACCTGAAAGGGTGGCTCAAGGATGAAACCATCTAATAAAAGTTTAAGTTTACAGGTAAAGTACAGGTTTACATTTATATTGGCTGTCCTAACAATGTTAATAGATCTTAGTTTAATAAGCAAATGACATGTTTTCCTGCTCAAACCTGAGTTTTGCCCTGAACTAGTAGGGCAAAAGTAATTTAGTGCTTTGGTGGAGCTGGTGAGGGCAGGATGTACCAGTTGTGCCAGGGCTGGGACAGCTGAATTGCTCTTGGGGGTTTCACAGCTCTCCTGATCCGAAGTCAAGAGTCAGAGAAGGGGAGATTTTTGACTTTTGCTCTCAAGTTTGTTGTGCCAGTCACATGTGAGGGGGGTGGTTTTAGAGGTTTTTAAACATTCCAGCTGCGGTCTTCCCAGACTCCAGGAGCAGAAACATGCAGAAAACAGGGCAGTTTCAGCAGGATTGGGTTTAGGCAGCACTGCTAACGAGCATATCTTCCTAAAACTGGAATTATAAACATTGGTGTGGCCAGGGCAGGAGCTAATTTCAGCGCAAACACAGAAGTGCCAAGCAACATTCAACACTACTGAAACTCTGTGGTAATGTGAAATGTAAAGAACATCCTAAAATTACACAATTAAATGAAGCAAAGATTAAGTTCTCTAGAATTAGAGGCCTAGAACTGCTTATCATGCTTGTATGGATTACTTTCCATGAGTCAGACAAGTAGGATTTCAGCCCATGGGGGTGAAAACGAAACTGTAATAACCATAAAAAGGTGTAGGACTACTTATTTATAGACATGCATATTAGAAATGCAATAAAAAGTCCCAGAACAAACTCAGTAGACAGGCTTCAAACACACAAAATGGTCAGCTCTAAGTGGTTTCTGAGTTATGGTGAGCCCTAAAGACGGCCTAAAACCAATTAACTTCTTTTTTTTTTTTTGTACTCTTTTTATGTTTTAAAAATGACCAAAGAGATCTCTTTGAAAATATATTACCAAAAAAAAAAATGCTTCTAGAATTAAACCTTTTGTGAGAAGCTTCAGCCTGGAGCAAAATTTAATGGCTGAGCTATAAAGCACTGAAAACTTTCATAAAGGGGTTCATAAAGAAACACCAACTGACCCTGAACCCAAGGAGGTCTAGCAAGCTGTACTGTAATAAACACAAGGCCTAGTTAATTTGCACTTAAGGGGTGCATGACATTTGAGTAAGATGTGGTTACTTTCTGCTCACTTTCAGCACATATGTCCAGTAGATATAAATGGCAGAGGGGCAATACAGCACTGGAGAGGTTTACTGTAAGGTAAAGCTAATCCTAAATGAGGTTATAAACTCTGCTAGCCAGACTTTGTTTTTTCCATGTGGCTGTAAGGTGCCTAGCATGAATGGGTGGTAAGACCCTTTCAATCTACATTTCCTACTCCTAAGCCTCCTCTAGGCTAGAAATAGACAGTGTGGGTTGTGTGCACAGCTCATTTCCAGAGCAGTTGCATTAAAACATAAGAATTGGTGTTACAGCCACTGTCACCACTTTACTGTTCATCCCATGGCAACTGCCAAAATCTAGGCCCTGATCCCTACCTGATTAATTGATTTCAGTCAAATGTAACATCTAAAAAGACATTTCCATAATCTGGGTTAAACAGAAATAACAGTATGCTCACTCACTGTCTCTCGTGTGTTATCTGTATTAAATACTCCATTCATGTGTTTCTCTGTTTAATACAGGCACAAAAACGTGTAGTGTGTGAGACACGAATATAAAGCAGAGATATCCTTCATTGTCTGCAACTGCTCAGACATCATCCATGCTCTTGTAACACATTTTTGTAATGTCTCAGGATGTTTCTGGTATGGGTGGCTTGAAGACTGAGTTTTTCATCCAGAAGAGAGGCAAGATTTCTTCTAGGTCATTGCCTCCTCTTGGCCAGCGAGAGATGCTCTTGCACTAACAAGTCATCTGTGCAGGGTCTTCAGTCTCATCCCCTGCCTTCCTCTGCTCCACACCCCTCTCTCCCCTTGCAACCTCAGCCACCCCTGGCCTTCAGGCTAGATCTCTCAGTACCAGCAAGGCATGGCTACACAACAGATCCAATTCTTCAAGCATCCTACGTTTAATTTTAAATTCCTCATCCTAGCATTGGTCAGAATTTGTTCCAGAAACAGACAGCAAAGTGAAGGAAAGGCAGATGTTTGTCAAGGCTATATTTAGGAAGCTGTTGCTTAAATGTGAAAATCAGTTATACTTTTAACTGTGAGTGAGCAGCACAAAAAGCATATTCTTTCCCCAACCTGTGTTTGCAGAACACTTCTCTTTTCTTCACCTGCAATAATGATATGTTCCTTTATGCTCTGCCTCTGCTTGGTTATCAGTAATGCATTGTGGGCCTAACAATGCTGCCTGTTTTCACAATACCGTGTGGAATAATGCCATCCATCCCCATGGATTCATTGGTTCATGAAGGTACTGGTGAAAGGTGGGATAGATTTACTCACCTTTTCACCATAATATTGCTATTGTTCACTTCTAAGGCATGAATAAAGAATGGCCTTTAGTGTAAACAGCTCAGCCACTGAGCTCAGTGATTACTGTGAGGGTCTGTTTGAGGTGGGTGTTTCTAGTCCTTTGATAGATGACTTATTAAAGCCACTCTATGTAAGTATTGTTTACAGTGCTCGCTGTGCTGGTGGCTTGCATCTGAGTACTTGTCTTTAATTTGAAAGGTATTTTGCCTGCACTTAGAAGTCTTTAAGAGCCTGTACCACTCTTGCATTGTTCGTTATGAACTATTGGCAGAGGAGTTTGAAGGCATTGGGAGTTTCTTATAATGACAGAAATGGCCTTTGTCTCTCCAGACTTCCCTTTGAACTCACCAACCTCCTGTCAGCAGAAAGCAAACAGGATAACAGCACCTTCTCCATTTCTCCAGCCTTTCTCCTCCCCAGGATGCAAAGGCTGGCCTTGCTCCTAAGGGCTTACCTTGCTAACAGGAGCCAGAGCTTGGAATGAGGCCTAAGTTTATTTCATATCCTAAGTTCATGTTAACTTCTGTGCTTTGACACCTGCCCCGAACAATCTAAATTACAATTTCCATTTTTAACAGGATTGTGATTACATAAGCCCTTTGCTTTTGCTCAAGAACCAAAACTGCTCAGATCATGGTGTGGCTGTAATAGCAGAAGAATCCATTTAATTGGTGCCTTGCTGAAATACACTCCCACATCTGGGATGTGATTGCTGTGGAGCAGAGCCCACACCATTGATTTCCTTTCCTCCAATCAATGGGAAAATGGCACACCTAGTCAGCTTTAAGTGAGACACTTCTTGGCTATGTTTTACTCCTAGTGGTTAACAGTCACAAGTCAATGCCTGCTACAATAAACTCCTCTTAGCCTGGCCTTGGCTTGTTTCATGCTGCTTCTTTACTCAACTACACCTCTAACTTTGCCTTTGTGCTCACTATTTTTATGAGTTTAAAAGGTGAGTTGCTATCTAGGATAGGGAGTAAAATAACCAGTGAAAGGAAGGTGGAACAATTGAAAACCAAGAATAGAAATTATGTTAAAAGTTCCAGATTATTTTCTCTCTGTCTTTCACTGTGGCCACGCTACTGGAGATGGATTTGATCTTGAGGTAGCTACTTTCTGTACTGCCTCTTCTGACCCTGAGTCTTACTTTAAGACTTCTCTTAAGGCTGGTAGAATGAAGTCCTGGAGGAGCCCTCCTGCTTTGAACATCTTTGCTAGAGACAAATCTTGTGTAGAAATTCCTTCATCATTCCCCAGTTCAAAGAGTATATCCAGATACATGAGAGAAGTGAAAATCTTCACATCCTCTGAACGTTAAAGCTTCCATATAGGAGTAAAATATTAATAATACAATTTTTATATACCAGTGTAAGCACTTTTATTATGATAATTTACTGCTAAAATGGTACACAAAGGCCTCTGTTCGGGTAAATTGGGAATAACCTGTTGAAACTTAAGCTGATTACTCCAATACATGTGACAAATTTGTCAGCATGGATTAATTGTTGTTCAGGAGAATTGTTAACCATACAGGGCACACCATTTGAGGGAACAGCCAGGAGACAAAGCCAGGAGGGAGAACCTTGTCCCTAACATAAGTTTATGGTTTCCTGCCTCAAAAATTTACAAATTTCTGAAGCCGTTTTATAAGTTCAATCTTACATATCATTACTAACTTCTGCTTACAGTTCTGCTGAAGTTAATTTATGTTGACATTGTTACCAAGATAGTACTTTTTAACAGCGGTGATGGATTTTTCACACAACATCTCCTATGTAAAAGCCACAAACAGGACACTGTGTGAGTCCTGTCACATGCAAGTGAACATGCCAGTGATCCCCATTTATCAATCATTAAAGCTGGAGTTTTTATTTCCCCCTTTACCTTTTTCCCACATTACCTATTCTAGGACTTTTCAGTGTCCTGAGTTAATACAGAGTAGATAAAACTGTGTGAGGCAAGTTTCTAGTTTACTTCATCACTAAAGAATATTACTCGCAATTTTTATAACCAGAAATAGTTGAAACAGGTCAGAAAACACTTTTTTTCTGTACACCTGAACTCATGGATATTCAAAGCCTTCACAGGAGCAAATTGTAAATTCTAATAGAGCCCAGGTAAGATTCTGGCTTTGTTGTCTTTCTGAGATTTTCATTCTTTTAATTTTGCCACTTGTGTGCTATGTTTCTCACCTGTATTCCTCCAAGTCAGTAATCCCAGACTTCCTAAGATCTGCAACTCCTCATAGAGAAATATATGAGTTCCCTTAGGTTTTGTTTCAAACCAGTACAGAAAGGGAATGTTGAGTTCTCAAATCCTACATGAACCAGATTTATTTTTCTCTGGCCTTTTTAAATTATTACTCTTCATAGGTACAATACACGTTTCTCAATGCTTTTGAAACAAAAGCTGGAATACCAAATTGGGAATCTATAAATAGTAGCTATATAACAATAACACCTAGAGGGTCAGTACTTCATTTTATATCTTGGCACAGCCTTTGGATGCATAACTGCAGCCTCTGTTACAAGGATTTTGCAGGAAAAGTTTAAGGCAGGTGTAAGGGACATACCTAAGGGAAGTGGTCACAACAGGTATTTTAGAATTACTGGGGAGAAAACAAGATACAGAAAATACTTGTTACTGATAGAAGTTCCCAGAATCCCTTTTATTCATTGACTATTTATGTGGCCTGTGCTATGCAGTTTTCTTTGGATTCTGTGTTGAAAATCATGGAAGTGGTGGAAACACACCAAGATAATTCCTGTTTGTCAGCTCTTGTATCCATTTTCTAGCAAGGAGGGACACAGAGGAGCTTATGATGTTCAGGATAGCAAAGGATTGGAACAGAATGAAGCATCCAAGCCTTGAAGTTTGTGGCTCTCGCACCAAGCTGCACCTCATTTGGGGATACTTCTTTGTGATTTCATGTCCAGTTGCCCAGGAACACCCAAAACCACCTACACTGTTGACTGCCAGAGTGTAAGCAAACAGCAGAGATGATAGTCCTTGTAATAAACTCCTGAGCTCTTGAGCTCTGCTCTCCAAGAGAGAAATGCATGTTTCCCTGTTGAGGTTCACTGGGTCTGTGTGGCAATGGGTCTTGTCCTTGTGCACTTTGTTCTGAGTTCAGAGTAAGCCCCAGAATAAGTTTTGTGATGGCCTATGGTGGCAAGTAATTGGTGCTTTATAACCTTTGGTAATACTTGACAACCTCAGGGACCTCTTTTGGTTCTTGTATTCCTAAAGGATTTGTGTCTGCAGTTCCCTTGTATGGCCAGGAAAGAGAAATCATTTTGTTGTCCTGCAAACAATATATCAGAACCTGCCTCTGTGCTGGTTATGTCATTCTGTTACTCTACTTTTACATGGCTTTCCCATTTATTTTTGTTTTGCTACCACTGAATAATACCCAGTCCCACAGCTCTGGTGAAAAGAACCTGATGAAAGCGAACATATAAGAAAAATATTAGTAGCTGTACTCTTAGGAGAGGTAATGGCCATTGACATTAATGGGAATTATGCATGTGTGGGAGAGGAGTATGGCCCCTTTACTTAACAGAGCCCTTAATATGTTTTAGTGAGCCATGGTGGTGTTCTAAATATCATGAAACCCAAAGGAGATAGAGAAAACAACCTCTGGCACTGATGAGCTGGATTCATTGCTCTAACCCAGCTGACTTTTCAGGAATATTTCCATTTCTTCTTCTGTGGAAATAGTTGTGCATGCACTATTCATTGACATGAAAGGGGAAAAGGTAAGCGGAGTGGACAGAAAACTGGGAAAGGAAATAAAGAGTGATCCAAGTTGTCAGATGTCAGACTGTCACATAAAAACATAAAAGACCATAATTAAACATTGTACTCACTCACACACATACATATAATTTTACACATATAATGTTTTTGTCTGCCTTTTATTCAAATTCTAGTCTAGCCGTGCTTTGCACTATGTTCTATTTTATGAAAGTAAAATGTGAAAATCTACTGATAAGCCAAAATAATAAAAACTTTATGGCATGTCAGGGCTATTTTTTTATCATTATTTTTTAACCTTGATCGTGTTATAATAGTGAACATATGTATCCTTGGCCTTAATCACCTTGTCGAGTTAAAGTGTATATTCAACTTCATTTACATGACATATGATCTAATGCTGGAGAACAACAATACCATTGTAGTGCTAATTGAAAACTGTGAGCTGAGAGCCAGAAGAAACCACTGGTCTGATTGCTGAGGGTCCCAGGGAAAGGGATTTATTCCCACACCTGCAGTTGGTCCATAACACTAACATTGTTACCAACATCTGGGTCTAATCAGCACAGAGGCCTTGATATGCTGCTCCTGTGGCACATAAATTTAGCATTATATTCATTTTAAAGGCCCCCTCTTTCAGTTTTTTAAGGACAAGATAGATTCATGGCTCCACAGAGTCTAACAAAGTAGAAACCACAAACAGAGTAAGTTACTGCCAGGTTTCTTAGACCATACCTACCTAGTACATGCCACTTAAATAATGGGATTTTATGCTCAGTTCTAGTTTTCAAAAATGCATCTCCATAGAATGTGAAGTTCAGCTGAAAAGCTATGCTTAGGGTGAAAAGCAAACCCTGTCTGCCAATTTGCATGGATCAGTTTTTATGGTGACATCTGAGCCCCAGTAGCCACAGGGATGGCTACAGAACCAGTGTCAGTCCCAGGGTTGGTGTCTGACCCCAGCCCCAGGGAGAGGCTTGTCCCACTGTCTGCTGTGAAGCTAAAACCCTGCTCAGAAAGGCGCTGAAAGCATTCAGAGCAACTGGAAATTGTACAAGGAGAGAAAAAAAAAAAAAACCCTCAAGGGACCACAAGCCAGGCTGCCTAGGCTAAGGAGCAAAATTTAAATCTTCATTTGTTCAGGATAGGCAGTGATTATTTTTGCTAATGCATCCTTTGGCTGCATCTATAATTCTCTGACTGGCTGTTCACCTTTGTATCTTCATGTGTTTTTCTGGAAACAATGGGACAGACATGGTTACCCTTACAGAAGGAGTGTTTTTTCCCTGACATTTCTCAATGCCTGAGTATCTTTAATATCTGCAAATGGTAAATATAAGTACATAGAGAAATTTTGTTAGAAGATCCAGAACTTAATGACTTCTGATCCTACCTTTGGCACTGATCTGTGTGGCAGAAGGCAGTTAATTTAGCTATTGTCTCTCTTACCTACTGTGCCTTTTGGGGATAAATAAAGCCAGAGAGAACTGTTTATCTAAGGTTTCAAGTTGGAAAAATGACACAGGGATATTATGGAGGCTTAAGACTGCACCACTGAGAAGGTGTAATTACATCAAGTTGAAATCACAGAATGGTTTGGGTTGGAATAGTCCTTAAAGATCAGCTAGTTCCAAGCCCAATATTGGAATGTGGGGTCCTATTTTAGTCACCACTGCCAAGAAGAATGTCCATTTCATGAGAAAACCTGCCCATTGCAAAGGCACAAAATGTGTAGTTTGTAACCTCTGCAGCCTCCTCAATACCAGCAGGATGCTGGAAGAGGGAGGAATTTCCTTTTCATTACTAATAACTCCAGGTGGAATTTTTAAACTGAGGAGTCATAACTTAAACTCAGAAGACATCAATGGAGATCTTAACACGCTGAACCAGATTCTCAGCCACTATAAATCGAGTTAGTGCTATTAATTTCAGTAGAACTACATTTCACCCCACTTGAGGAGAAGGTGCATTATTTATGGTATGACTGCAAAATCTGTCACTTGATGTACCATAGAAATGTGTTCTGGCACTAGCAATTGGTTTTGGTAGCATTCCAGATTGCTGGCTTTGAAGGATTTCCAGTAGCCAAAGGGGAATTTTAGCACCCAGCATCACCCTACCCCTGCTCTCCATTTCCATGGGTCCTTGGCAGATTTGTCCCTTTTCCCTTCCAGCTGGATTAACCCTTTGCCAGCTCCCCTGAGGCTCAGCACAGTGACCTCACATGCCAGGCTGGTCAGGAGCAGCATTCAGGGAACCACAGGGTGGCATTGTTAGAGATGCTCTCTCTGAGCCATCCTCATTCTTGGTTCATTTGCCTCCACAAGAGTGAACGCCTGCTGTCCTGCTTTTCTGCACTCCTCACCAGCTTTGTGACCAGAAGGAGAAATCTAACTTTCAATACCCGTGGTTTAGCCACAGCTTCCAAATGCAGGAAAAAACTACTGTGCTGCCCACGGGAGATGCATGGGTAGGAGAAATGAGATTGGGGTCCCTTGATGTCCCTGGGAAGGGCTTTTTCACTAGTTTAGCTTTTTAACTTCTCTGCACTGCTGTGGTGTGTAGCATTGAAAGTACTACTTAGATGAACTAAATGCTGATTTTTGTAGTAATTGATTGGCTGATTTCAAGAGGTATTCTCTCATTAGTTGATCTTATAAATGGGAGGAGTCTGGCAAAGTTAACAAAACCAGAAAGATCAGAGTAATGCAATTTGTTCTTGCAGCTTCATTAATGCCATGCAGAAATCTCACCTTTGTGTTTGAAAATGGTGTAAACACAAAAAAAATACTGTAAAACTATATGGCCACTGTGTGGAGATCACAGAGTCCAGGCTTGTATTTCAAGTCCTTTACAGGGACATTTCTAAACCAGTCGTGTCTGACTTCATGACATAGTCTTCGTGATGATGCAAGTAAAATACAACAGCTGCATTGGAGAAATTGAACAGAATGATCAGACTGTGGAGAAGGAATCTCACACCACTTCATGTTTTTCAATCCAAGTCTGAATGTCGCAAGTAGAAAAAAAAAGGAGCTAAACTTATGCCAGTGGAACGTCCAGATAATTTGATAATATTTATTTTAATATATGAAATGCAAAAAATATGATCAAATACAGATATGTTATTATTTTAATCGTAATATCTTACTTTATTTTATGTCATTCCTTCTAATGTGGTACCAGCAGATCTAATGAGCTATTTAGGGTTTTTTTGCATTTCAAAGCATGACCTCCTAAAAATTAGGATATTTCTTTCATCCAGGATAATTTTGCTGAAAAACACCCAACTTTTTAAACATTAGCATATATTTGATGTGGAAAGGAACATTGGCTATATCACAACAAATGAAATGATTGTAAAATACACCTACAAAATGCAGAAAAAATCACAAATATTATTCTAATGTTTTCTTAAAACACTTGTGATGACAATCTACAGCTAAGCCCCAGTTCTGCAAGTCATAATATGAGAGTCTGCTAAGCACATTAATATACCCACGTGGTGTTGACTGCAGACCTGAAGACATTTCCCTGAGGTGTTTTCCAAAAATCATCTTTTTTTTCATTATAATTAAGCCAACCAACCCTTTTTTTCTTCATGAATCATTCACAAGGTGAGGCTAATTCCTCTGACTCTGTCTGTTATGTGCAGTATAGAAAAGTGAATGGGAAGAGTATCTGACTCCATGATGTTCACAAGTTGTACATTTCAGTCATCCAGCATGGATAGGTCTTCAAAAGGACCTGGAACCATGGCAGAAATGTTGTGGTTTGTATATATCATCCTTTGAATCAGGAACCTGCTGCTGTCGCTTATTTGCCCTTGAAGATAAGAGCCTCTGTTGTGCATCACTCCAGTGATTCATGTAAAACAAAGGATTCAGGTTCTTCCCTCTCCATGGAAGACTGAAACCCTTTAAGCATCAAAGTCAAGACTAGGAAAAGAAAAAAAAAGAGTGAGGTTTCAATATCCAGGTAGGACACTCAGTTCTTGCTGAATAGTGTGGTGCTCAGGCATCATTCTCCAGACTTTTGAAAATTCTAGTTATGCTCCTGGAGATTGCAGTGAGCTATTTTTAGATTCCAGAGCAAAGAAATTTCGATTCTTTAGTGCAAAGAAAAGCAAGTGACAGAAGTTTTGGGAATAAATGTTGAGAGGTTGAAGTGTAAGCCTCATTCCAATATTCAAATACATGTTCAGACAGAGTTTTTGCAGGTATTTGCTCTCTTCTAAAAGTTTTGTGAAAGGGATATTTCTATCTGTGTTCCATACAGCTCAATGTCCATTCTATCTTAAAAAATTATAAAACTCTTTCACTGTGTACCTTAACAACAGTGACACTTTTTTAGTGCGTTCCAATAGGGTGTTTTTTAATACAGAAACTGACAAATTGCCTTGATTTGTAGCATCACTCTTCTTCAAAATTCCATGATTTCAAACCAAGGGGATGATTAAAGGTGGAAACACCACAATGAATTGGATCTGCACTGCATGTTTTTTGCATTTCTCCCTTAGAATGGTGCATGATGTAGAAAGAATGGCTGATCTAATATATTGGTAAGAATAGAAGAAAGAAAATGTTTCCATGTGACAATAATTCTTGAATGGCTTTTGCAGTCCCTCGAAAAGGCCATGCATCAGGCCATTATAGCAAATATTGCATGCTTTTACTGCCAGCCTGTTACGTAGCAGTTTTACTTGCATCATACATTTAATTACCACATTAAATCATGGTTTCTAAGCATCAGTTCACAGCAGGATCCTCCTCTGAAATCTTATCTTCTTTTTTATTGACGATGTAACCGATAGCGAAAATGTTTCTGTCTTTTCCCTTTGTAATCTAAATTCCAATTTTGTGTCCATAATGCTACTCCTGCCTACTGCAGCAACTCACTACTTACAACAGCCCAGAAGGAAAAGCCCTTTTTTCCCTTGAATGTGCATATTCCTGGTGGAGCTTAAAAACTTCCATAAATCAATAAAGTAATTGCTGCATAATGACCTATTGTTGGTGAGCGTGCCCAGAATGATGTCATTGGGGGGTAATGGAGCTACTGAATCAAAAAAATGGCAGCTGTTTCCAATTTATTTGAGAGTCAGTTGGACAGAAAATTAAATAAACACAGAGACAAGCAGGACAAGGGCAAGTCCTTGCATTATTCTTACGATAGTTTTAATTCAATCGCAGAAGTCAGCAGGCAGCTGATATTGTGGCCCAGAGTTTCAGTAATTGCCTGTCTCCTCTCTCAGTCAGGCTGCACATGCTCATTTCATCATTTTAAGCTTTTGTGACTCGGATTAAAAAAAAAAGACCAATGAAACAAAGATGAAACTTAGTTCTTTTTTCTCCCACCCTCCCCCTCCCTTCTCAGCATAGCAGGCTATCCAGGAGATGTATTAATAGAGAGAAATTTTCATTTCTTCCTCCATCTGCCTCTATGGGGTCTCTACCCTTCTTTCCCTAGGATATGAAGAAGACTTCTCCTTTTTTTTTTAATCACTCATATGTCCTTTGGGAAGCCCCCTAAAGTTTCCTATTCGCTGGGGAGAGAAAAAATGCCACCCGGCTTCACACTCTCTTCTCTGCTGTGAATAACAGCTTTGATGTGCTCCTTTGAAGTTGCTGGCTCCAGGCTGCATTAGGGAAGCATCAAATGCAGCCTGAGCAGTGCGTGTGGAAGCTGGGAGCACGTTGTGTTTGCACACCAGGCTGGGGCACCCACTGTGCTCGTGGGGCTCAGGGAATGCAGGGCAGCACAGCAGGAGCAGCTCTCCAGCACGGTGAGCTCTTCTCTTTCCCCTATTCCCATCTCCTACTGCAAGGCTTTGAGAACACATCAACATCTAGGAGATTTTCCCGATCTTGAAGCTTCTTGTGACACCCTTACACCCTTTAGAAGCACTGGTTTTGGGCAGAGCAATGGGATGTCACATCTGACTCCAGTTGGATTTGGTTCTCTGTTACTGCAGGGTGATGTGGCTTCAAATCCTGCTTCAACTCTTTTGGCATTAAAATAATCAAAGGGATTTTTATCGACACTAAAGAAGTTTGGGTCACTGATCAGTTATCTGACTTGTAGTAAGAATTAAAATGTTTATTCCCTGGTAGTTGGATTCTTAATATGACAGTTTTCACATTTCTAAACCGAGTGTGGGTTTTTAACATCCCTCTTTTTTCTTAACTTACAGATGGATTTTTGTGTGTGTGTGTTTTCTGTGTCTGCATAACCAGACACAGTGAAGTTGATGTTTGTCTCCAAGATGGAGAAGTGCTTTTCCATATTTGTCATCACAGATCTCTTCAGATCAGACATCTCTTTGATCATTTTAACTGTGTTTTATATGCTTCATAATTTCCTTGCTGAGTACCTTATGTTACGTGTTACTTTATAAATCAATAAATAATAGGAATAATTAAAAGGCTGTTCTGCAGTAGGGAGCTAGATGAAAATATAGGTTATTCCATTAACCTTTTACCTCTGGAGACAGGAATTTCAAATTTGTGCTAGGTCACAAGAGCAAATCAGTTGGTCTCTTGTGAACTTCAATCCACATCACGAACCACTGCCTCACTACTCACAGTCCCTCCTGACTGACAGCTTTAGTCTGGAAGAAAAACAGATCTTTTGCAGCTTGGAAGACTGAGATGCAATGGCAACGCCAGCACCTACGCCCACTGTGCCTTGTTCTCCAGAGAACCATTTGGGAAAAAGAAAAAAAAATCCAAACCCTTCCAATGCCTGTTATCCCCACATACAGCCTGAATTAATAGTTAAATATCAAAATTATAACTGGTGAAAGTAGGAAGGAACTTGTGCAAGTAGGAAGGTGGGGTTTTTTCAGCCTTGTCCCACAAAGCAGCTCTCAGAGGGCACCAGAAGTTCATCCCAAGAAAATGAAGGGGGAGTTGCTGGTGTGTCATTGTGTAGCCAAGTGTAGGCAACATATGCGTTAGTGAGGAGCTGTCTATTCATCAGAGTTCTCACTGATCACAGAAACCAGCAAACAGACCTTCCCATGATTATTACTCTCATCTCCTTTTTTCTACTTCTGCCTTCCTCCATCAGTTACTGGTGCAGCTCTGTTGTCTGTGCTCTGAGGTCTGAGTGGCCAAGTGAGGTGTAAAAGAAATAAATAAATAACAGGTATTCACAATTAGTGTCACAGTACTATGGCTTTTTTCTTGCTGAATTACTCTGAGAGCAGGAAGGTGAATTATTGAGTGGAATCTCAGGTTTAAGGTGGAAACTCATTTTTAAAAATAAAGGGAGAACAAATTTTGGAAGAAAGGTTTTTATGCAAGAAAATCTGCGTTTTTACCATTTGTTTGCTTGTTTTACACAATTAAATGAAACCCATACTTTTTCTATTATGTAATTTGAAAACAAAGAGGACTTGAATTATATATTTTAAATAAAAAATGGAAGACTTCTAAATGGTCTAAAGATTCTAAAAATTCTAAGTTTTGACCAAGACATTTCAGCTTGTTGCTTTGAACAGTGCTTGCTGCCAAGTCTCAATCTCTCCTGTTGCTTCTCATTTATCAGCAGGTCACACAGAGAGAGAGAGACAGTGCTTTTTGATGACACTTGCAAAAGATGCCCCAGAGTGGACTGCAGATTGTGTCTATGCTATTCCTATTGAAAAGATCTCACACACCATTTCCCAGCTGATTTCTGGTGAACACTGCTATGTTGCTTACTGCAAACTCTTGTTTCATCTGGTTGTAGTTATGCTTTGGTTTGGAAGGGGGAAGTTATTGAAACTTTATTAATATAATATATTCAGTGACTTAGCCTCTTCCTCATATCTGGAGTTCCTATTTTGGAAGTATGGCAGTGACCTGGGGAGGGACTTCCAAAGGCACCATTTTATGTTTTGTGTTGTTGGCCATCCTAATGATAATCTTAGCAGATATCAATCCTAGTAGACTTAGTAGAGAAAATCAATAAAAATAAACTCTGTGTGTTTCAATTCTCAGCATTGAAATATTGTCTAGAATAAGGATGCAAAATTGTTTTTGATTAGAGCGGAGTCTGGGAATATTGTGGGGAGTTTGATTAGGGCTAGCAGGGATGTGGAAGGAGAAGAAAGTACTGAGATTCAAATATGGCAGTTGATAGAAGAGAATAATTTTTAGGAGTAGGAAAATAAGTCTGACTGTGAAGCTTGCCTGCTGTACTTCACAGGAAGTTCTTTTCTTAAGAAACCAGTCTCAGTGTGAAAAATTTCTGTTTTCTCATTCTCAGTAAAGTCTAAGCAAAACAAGCATCTCTTAGAGGTGAAAGAGTTTCTCAGAAGAAACTGTTGCACCATTCCTTAAGATGATCAGGTGCTAGATAACACTGAGATTTCTCTGGAAAATGTCCTCCTAAGCCTTATCAGAATATCTTTTGTCCAAGGTTTTGTGTTGTTCTGTGCTTTGTGAGCCACATGGCTGCAGGGGGACGCATCCACCACTTAGGTTTAGAGGTCAGATTTCATTCATATGCATGGGACTCAGGCCTTTAAAGACTGAGACCAAAGCATTAGACAGGCGTTAGAAACCAACCGAAGGTGACAGGAGTCAGCTGAAGGTGACAGGAGAACAGACTTGGCAGAGCTTCTCATGTGGATAAGGCAGGCAGCTCCCTCTCCTTCCTGGAGAAAGTGCAGTGCTATTTTCATTTTCATTATTTTCATTTTCATTATTTTCATTTTCATTTTCATTTTTTTCATTTTCGTTTTCTTTTTCACCTTCGCTTTCAACACAGAAGTCATAGATAGTAACCCAGTCCAAAGAGAGGTGATGCAAGAGTCCCCCAGGTTTTGGTCTTAAACCTTCCCACTCCTCAACCCCATTAAAGGTATTCCATGGTTGCCTGACCTCCAGGCTCAGCAGAGACCCAAACATGCCCTGTGGCTTCAGACCCCCAGTGAGTGGGGGAATAAATGCCCTCAGTAAAGATGTTATTCTGCAGCTCTTCACAGCACTGTCTTTTCTGAGCTGAGTGGCTCCAGCCTTGTGTAGATCCACCTCTGCTTGGCTCCACCACCCAAACTTTGACAAACCCTGAGGGTGAAAGGAGCTTACTGATGATTCCTTTCATATGTATTTTGGGCAGAAAGGGGAAAAAACTGGAAATGGAGCAGTGATGAAAAGTCTGGTGGGCGTAATGCCCTTTTGAAGAGTGCTTCTGACAGAAGCCAAAATTGTTCCCCATAGTGCTGAAAGTAGTTATTATTTACTGCCTTTTTGCCAGGTGTATAGAGGCTGTATAGAGGGCAGCTTTAATATTTTTCAGTATTTTTTCAATAATTTTTCTTAATTTTTGTGATATGGCTTATGCTCAGCCATACATGGTTGGACAGACAACACATTTTGTTTGCAGCTAGAGTTTTCTTTCCCAATTAATTCTCTATGTTTTCAGCTGACCTAATCAGTGAAGCAAGAGGTTCATTTTGCCTCTTTTTTGCATCCATGTGAAGCTGTGTTTGTCCTGAATCTAGTGGTGAACTTGAGAATGGTTTTTATCCGGACAAGCTTCTCTGTACATAAGATTTATTTATTGCAGTCTATTTGCGAGCTCTTCTTTTTGCCATAGCTGCTTATTTTCTTTCCAGGTTAAAATTATGTACATTTAAACCAAAGTTTCTTTTTAGTTTAAAATTGTAAATCCTGCATGTGAGATTTCCCATTTGTTTGTCAGCCTTGCCAACATTTTGCTGAGGAACTTGTGAAAAGTAAGTGACTGCTGTTTTGCATAAAGCCAGGCCCGCTTGCGGGGGGTGTCTCCTCAACCAGAGTTTCTCAGAAAACCTTTAAGCAGTAGCTTCATTTTCAGTTGAACCTGAAACTGGAGAAAAGGTGCTCCTGTGGGAAGAAATCTGGTGAGGCAGTGATGGGCAGCTCTGCTGGGCTGTTTTGCCATACTGATGGAGAAAAGGCATCTCAATATCAGCAATTTCTATGATACAGATAAGTGCTGGAAGCAAAGGCACAGAGGTATTTTGATGGAGCAGTGCTGGTGCTGGGGATTTTGCTCTTCTTCACCCTCGTCTTTCTGCAGCTCCACTTATGGCCTCTGTCTGGCAGTCCTTACTTGGCCCTAGAGCAGAGGTGGCAGTGAGGTATTGAGGAGATTTTCCCCCTGGGTTTGAGATGTCCACATTCATCCTGCACAAATGCTACCCAGCCAGCTTTCTGGTGCCTACAGGTGCCCTGAGGTGGAGACAAGCAGCTGTTCTGCTGTGCTCCAGCATGTTCAGGAAGAGATGGAGCTGTGCTGTTGGGTGGACAGGGTGAATAGCAAGTGTTTCCCTGAGCTGCTTCTCTCTCCTCCTCTTTTTTGAAGCAGAAAAGCTCTGCAAGTAGCACTGACCCAATTCCCAGAGAGAACTGCCCTGCTCAGGTAGGGTGGAACTGGTTGTCCAGGACCATAGCCAGTCAGGCTTTGAATATATGCAAGGATGGAGCCTCCATAACCTTCCTGGGCAACCTGTGCCACTGCTCAGTCACCCTCACAGCAAAGATGTAGAAAAGGCTTCTGGGATCTCTCCTTTTCCTTGCTCCTGGGGAATCAAAATGCCACAGCCAGGCATCACCAGGGATATGGGGAGACACTGCTTTGAGAAAAGGTGAGCTGAGCTAAAATCTGTTGATGATGACAAGAAGCCAATTAATTAAAGATCTGATGAGGACCTCAGAGCAAACACCAAGCTAGAGGCAGCCCCTGGGACCCTTATCCTGACAAGAAAGGCTCTGAAGCAGCTGAGTTTGTGGCTCAGCCCTGAACCAGGGGTTGCTGAAGCACATCTGGGTAGCTTTCCACACCTCACAACTGCTTTCCTCCAAGTATACACCTCTGGGAAAACAGCTTCCCAGTCATTAACACACACAGGGTTGGAAAGCCTGGTGAGAAAACCTTCAGCGCGGTAAGTAGCAGCTAGAAAGGAGTTGGAATGGAAATGGGACCCATTCACTGGTTTGAGCAGACATTTCCTGGAGGTCTTCAGTTTGGGATTTTTCATTTCCTTTCTTGTTCTGTGGGGTTTTTGACTTCTTAAGATTACAGTATCTCTTCCATTACTGTGAGGAGGTTATAAATATAAAATTTACTGCCCAAATAAAGACCCTCAATCAAGATGTAGCCAAGGAGCATTTAATAAACTGATACCAAGTTATCTGTATGGATAACTATGGTGAATTCAAGCTTACCATTTAAAGTCTTTAGTTAAGTGTTAAAAATAGTCAAATTTCCTTGAAAAAACATTTTAAGAGTAATACTCTCTGTAATCACCCCACATATGATACATCATCCTGAAGTTTCGAGAACACTTTGGTTGAAATTTTAACAGCTCTCCTTAAGAAATGCTAAACAGCAAATACTCTTTCCAGAAATACCATCCACTGTAAACCTGTCAGACTATTACTTAGCTATTAACCTTTCTCGATGAAATTGTAATAGTGCTGTTCAAAAGAATGCTGAATATCAGAAATATTTCACTAATACATAACAGATGGATACCATATCCAGAAATATTTGTACTGTAAACCAAAGCGCTAAGCAGTTTTACACTAAGAGGTCAAAGATGGGCAGGAAACAGTTTTCCCATCCCACAAGAATTTTAGTTTTCATATTTTCCTACTCTCATGAATATACAGAATATTAAAGAACCTGGAGTTTCTCATAATAGAGTGAACTTTTTCTAAGTTTTTATTTGTTTGATTTTTAATCCAAGCACTTTTCTGACTTATCCTCCACACACGTTACATATTTGCTATTTAACACATCTTTCTTGGGTACAAACCTCCTGTCCTGAGAAGGGTTCAGATTCAACAGTCAATGGGTTTTCTTTTTGATCTCCATCTTCTTGACTGAAAACCATTTTCTTAGTAGGTTAAAGAGTAAAAGAAAGTGTTAGAGCAAAGCTGTGACCTAACTGAAATACAGATTCCATATGTCACATACCTTTTATAACTCTCCATATGTGAGGATAACTGATTTTTCCATCCTGTTTACATGGCTGATTTCACTGTTGGACTTGGTCCTGGGTGTAACCTTTATTTTTAAATAAATGAGGTTTGGGAAAACTTAGAGTTGCTGATTTCCAACCAATTATAAGTATGGGGAGTGGGACACTTGCATTTGGAAAATCTTTTTGAAGATGTGCTTTTTATTCATCTTGTATAATAGTTATAGCCATGGCTTTAGCTGAAGATCATGTTTCTATAAAAGGATGTTTCGAAACAATGTCTTAGTTCAAAATAGTTGGGCACTTCTTGTGAAATGTAACTACAGCTGAAAAAGTACACTGTGTCTTCCATTTCAGAACGGGTAGACACCCTGCTAAATGGTTATGTCATTGAGCAGGAAGAGTTGGATGAGGGAGAGAACAAAGTATTATCATGTGTGTATCTGTAACATGAGAAAGCAGCAGAGCTGGTGATTTATTTTTAATAACTATGAGGCAGTATGTTTTCAGATAATTTTGATGCGGTGCAATGGAAGCAGAAACCTCGTGTTCAAAAAATGTTTCATCTTTCTATTATGAGAATCTGATGCAGCCAAGATGTGCTAGCAGTGATTTTCTACCACTGGCAGTTTGTACAGAGTATCTCTCCTGACTGACATGTACAAATAATACATTGCCTTGAAATATATTTATTCTGAATTACAACACTAATTTCCCCTCCAGAGTTATGACCAGGCTTTTAATTGATTAAACCGTGATTTCATGAAAATTTTTGTTCTTCTCAAACAAGAGCTGTGTCTCTTCTATGCCTGTTCTTCCTGAGGTGTAAATTCTACTTCGTGAGCACTGAAATGATGAAGTTAGAGGTGTTGTAACTTTTCTGTTAATTAAAGGCTTTAAATCCAGACGGGCATCTTTATAAATATAACTATACATTTACACAGATATATGTTCATTTGTACTTTCTATATTTTGATTTAAGAATCACTAGACAAAATTATGTGGCCTATATTATTCAGTTAGTTGAGTTTTCATCTATAATCCTAAAATGTACCAATTCATGTTAAGCCATTTTATATTTTTGTATAACCAGCTTGCCTTTATTAAGTATTTACTACTTGTGCTGTTAATTAGTGGCAGGGATGTAATCTGCTTAATGTCATTCTTTAGACACTTTTTTTTAAACTTATTTTTCAAAGTATGATTTCTTTTCAGTGACAAGAAACACTGAAAATTGCCATGGACACTATTCAGGATTTTAAGGTAACAGCAAACCTAGATACATTCTTTCAATAGCTGAAAAAGCTTAATTACCTTATTTTTTAATTTTAATTTTTCCTGTTCTTTAAATCTCTAAATTCTATGATTTCTTTGAACTAGCAGACCCAAGGAATATTGTAGGTAAAGTTTTTTAAAAAGTCTATAAATATACTTCTTTTTGTCCAGAAAAAATAGCTCTTTAGAGACACTACTTTGACACCACCACCCTGCAACATAGAGAACTTTTTCAAAATTCCTTCTGATGTCATTTTAAATTACATTTTGACAGTATTTTCCCCCTCGGGTTATCTCACCTCAGTAAGGACTGTTCTACAGAGTCAACCTGCTGAGAAAAAGCAGTGGTATGATTTTATAGCTGCAAAGCTATTCCATGGTTGGGTTTTTCTGCTTAAGTTTTTTATTTTTAATTATTATTTTAAATTTTATTAAGAGATGCATGCTCTCATTTCATGATGAAAGGAGCTGTGGCAGAAATACTTAGTTTGCTTTGATGTGCTTTAATCAGCTTTGTTCCTGATGGGCCAAAGGTGCAGTGCCTGAAAGGAGCCTTCTGGAAAGATGGAGAGAGACTCTCAACAAGGGCCTGGAGTGACAGGACAAGGGGCAATGGCTTCACACTGACTGAGAGGAGCTTTGGATTGGATATTATGAAGAAACTTTCCTGTGAAGGTGGTGGAACAGGTTTCCCAGAGAAGCTGGATGCCCCAGGCTGTATGTGGCTCTGAGAACCTGGTCTGGTGGAAGGTTCCTAGTTTGGAGCTGGGTGATCTCTTAAGTACTTTCCAGCCCAGGCCATTCTGTGGCTCAACCATTCTATGATCCTGTTGGTCTTCTACCTCACCTAGTCCAGTTATCTGAAATCCTGGACCTCCACAGAAGTAGCTCTGTGTCACACTTTCCCCCTGACAGCACCAAAGCGTGTTCACCTCTGACATCTCCAAATCCCTTCAACATTTGGCTCTTCAGCTAGTCAGGCTGTCTCCCTCCCATCCTACTGTTGGGAAATCACATCAGTTTACTCTCTGCTTTTCCTAGAGCTTACCCTTCTCTGACCATGTCTCAGAGCCTTTTCAACCTCTCTATCTCTTATTTTCCACCATGGAAACACATCAGAATGGTGGGGTGACAAGGAAAGAAATGGTTGTGTGTGACTGTGCCCTCAATGTTTTTTCAGCAGGTTGCTTGTCTGTAGCTGGTTGTGTTGCTTCCTTCCTCGATTTTCTCCCTGGCTTTCTGTTAAGTTACAAGTGTACACTTTTACAGGGAAGTTTTACAATTATTTTCCCTACCTCCCTTGCAAAACATTAACAAAATGTTAGCACAGCATGAGCCATAAAATTGCCAGTAGTTGTAGACTTTTAATCTGATGTTGTAACAGATATGGGTCCTGCCAATTCCAGCTAATTTGCACTTTGCCTGTTTCCAGTATTTATGAGCACAGGGAATGCTGTGCCATGCTTTTCTCTCCCAATGGATTAGGCCCCACACTAAATCCATGCAACAACACATGCCCATGCTCTGAATCATAATTGAATTTCTGAGAGATTTTAGCTATTCCAGGCCAGCCTTGTTACCTATGTTAATCTGGATGGTAGCTGAAGAAGGTCTTAGATTCTTGAATGTGGGTCATTTTGAAGGCGAGTTTTCATTGTGACTCAAGAATGAAATGCACAGTCTTCCTGAAGCAGCATGGATTGCTAATTCCTTCTTTTTTTTTCATGTACTTATATAATTTCTCTCTCGTGCTTGGAAATGCATGCACACACAGACACTGTAAGCTTTTTATAGTTAACAGGGCCCTCGGCATTTTTAAGCCTCAGTCTTGACTAGACTAATTTGTTTTATTCTGCTTTCCTTCTGTTGCAGTTTGGGAAGTGTTTGAGTTTAGTTTTAAGTGAAGTTCCTTGTGATCATTCTGCATGAAGGGCACCACAGAAGTAACACAAGAATGATTGAACTGACTGAGTGACTATACTCCTCCCTGTTATGTTCTCCTCTTCATTGGTATTTAAAAGGAAGAGGAATGGAAAGCTTTGTAGATGCTCTTTGGACTGCATGTTTTTGTTGTGTGGTCTTTCTATCATTTCTGTACTTACAGCATCAAAATAATTAACCAGTGGAGTTAAACTCATTGCCAGGATAAAAGATGAAATGTATTTAACCAATCACAAGAACTTCAGGAAGTTAGAAGACAAAAGAAAGTCCTCAAACATTAAATTATTGAAGTTTTGAGCAGCACCCTCAGGGATGCAGCGGGAATAAAAATGGAACTACTTGTAAAAGGCAGTTCAGTCAATCTCTGAGTGAGAGATAATGTGATGTGACTGTTTATGATTGTTGGATGGTTGCTTGGCCTTGATGACTCAAGAGTTATCTTCCAGTCTTATGTTAATAGACACATAAAAGAAATCTATTTCATGGAAAAATGGTCCCAGTTGGTGTAATAGAACAAATGGAACTTCCGCATTTATTGATAAACCCTGAAAGTTTTATCCATGAACTATTGGATTGTTAGAATTATGCTCTGAGTATTATTAGCTCTGATTAAAATTTATGTCCAAAACATTTATGACAAAGTGAGCATCTCTGGAATACTTTGGGCATCAGTCACACTGTTGTAGGTGGTTATCTCAGCTGAACTTGTAAATGGAGCTATTTGGAGGGAAGCTTGAGGTTGGATAATGCACTCAGAGGATTGCCAAGTGAATCTTTGACCTGCCTTCTGAATCAGAATTAAGGAAATGTTTTGCTGAATAAAAGATACCAGTGGATCTGCAACTGCCAAGAAGGTACATTTCCAAGTAAAACACAAAATGAACTTCTGTTTTCTGACGGTTATTAAAAACCATGGCATGTTTGGACATCCTACTAACTTGACCAAACTCTTTTTGGAGTTGGAATTATTTTTCTGCATATGTTCTTGTCATTTCAACAAGATTGTTCTCCTTGTTCTTCTCCTAAGCCAGAGGCTCACAAGTCTTTTGGACTGGTGAGCCACTTTTTAGGCTTTGTAATGCCTCAAGCATTTATCTGTAATAAAACATATTTATCAGATTTAAAATACCTGTGGGGCTGCTATGGGTCTTTACACTGCTTGTACAGCACTAACTCGGACTTCAAGAATCAGTGTTAAAAAGTTATTGTGTTGCTGGGACTATTGAGAAACAATTACATTCTTTTGCAAGACACCTACAATTTGTGATCAACTGCAGTAGTCACTGGTTTAATGAACTTAATTTTTGCTGTATTTTGCTGTAAGGATACATACAATTTTTATTGCTTATTCTCTTGTGTTTATAGAAGTGATCGTTCCTCATAGTTAGTATTTATCCTTGTTGCTGCTGTTATTACACCATGCAGTTGGGAGTCATCTTTAGGAGTTTTCACACATACAATCTGCTTCATTTGTGGTCTTTCCTACCTTGGTAATCAGGGCCATTTTTATGGGTTGGTGCTGTTTGTGTTCTCCAGCAGGCTGGACATAACTGCATAAAATATTGTAAGGCCCAGTTTGGTCCTCAGACCTCAGATGAGCTAAAAAAGAAAGAGTGGGAAGTTCTGGGCATTAGTGCAGCAGGTCTGTGAGAGTAGAGAGTACTTAGTACCTATTTTTAAATCATCCTTTCCTGCCTGCTGGAATCAGACTTTGCCAAACTCATCACTGTTAGAAATATTAGGCTATTGTTACGCCAGAGGCTGCGGTTGGGTGTAAAATGAATTTCCTCTTACCACATTCAGACAAAGTAATTTTGTGTGATGCATGAGTGTGTTTCCCCTGCCACAAAGGGTGAGGCCAAATCCTTGCCTGCAGTATTTAATTGCCTCAATTAGTTCCTGATGCTTCAGACTGCCACATGCTTTCGATAGATTTCCTCGTCTTTCCTTATTTCACACAGAACTTGTTGCAAAATGCTGAACTATGTACAGGAACCCACTGGGGAAGTTTGTTCTTGGAGATGAGTCTATGCCTGGTCAGGCTCTGAGTAACAGGAGCAGATCCCTCAGGGTGAGGAATGTTGCATAAATGCCAGGTATGGATGCAGTAGTAACATTTCTCAAGGTAACAGACAACCAGTTTGTCAATTAACAGTATCAGGTAACAACCATCAAGTTCTACCAGTGCAATGGTGGTAGTTTTAAAATGAAAGCAAATGCTATTCAATAAGCCTAACTTTTACTTCCTGCCCAGCATTGAAAATTGCATTGATTTGAAGGACATGTATTTCTCATTGAGTAATTTTTTATTGAAGAGACAGCAATGCTGCCGGAGAGCAGCCTGGTTCTAGAAGGATAACCATGGACCACCCAGACATAGCTTTTAGAAGGCCCAATTTGCTGAGGAATGTCAGAATATTATCTCCTGGGGTTATTGAAGAAGAAATCAGTGTCTCTGCACTAGTGGTTGTTTGTTAAGTTATAATTACAAAAGAAAGAAAAAAAGAAAAAAAGAAAAGAAAATGAAAGGAAAGGGAAGAAAGGATGGTAAATTAATAACATTATATTTAAACTATGATTCTCCATTGCCTTTGCCAGAGTCTTTTATGGAAAGTGCAGTGTTACAAATAAAAATGCAGTCAGTAGAAAAAGCCACACTACCATGAGTACACCCACATGGCACGTTGCAGTATAGGCAAATATATGTTTTTTACTGAAAAAAAGAAAACACAAACCGCAGAAGCTGAATGATATAAGGGGCAAAGCTTAATCTCCTGTAAGGATATATACTGAGAACCAGCTATCCAAACAGTGATGCTGCTGCAGATGTTTCTGAGGTAATCGACAGTAATGATGCACAAATGCTGCTTAAAGGGTGTTGCAGAGTGAGGATGGACGTGGCCTTTTCAGCTTGCTGGGCACTGGAGCAGGGAAGCAGGGAGTGCAGGACAAAAGATGGGATTTTTGACTCCTGCCTTGCCCTTGCAGCAGTGGCTTCTCTGGTGAAATTTTATGAGCTTCCATGCTGCAACAATGCTGAGAAATAACCACAGAGGGTATTTTAAATTTTTGTTTGGACATGATTTGAAGGGTTTTTTTTGTTAAATCCCCTGCATTTATGAATGGCCAGCCAGTCCTCAGTGGGCTGAGCTTGTCCAAGCCTGGTTTGTAGTAAGTCAGAGCCTCCCAATCCCATAAAGTGTCCCAGTTTCCCTGAAGCTCCTTTACTCCTAGAATTATAGCATAATAGAATGGTTTGGAATGGAAGAGAACTTAAAGATCACCTCTTTCCACCCCTCCTGCCATGGCAGGGATACCTTACACTGTCCCAGGTTGCTCAGACCCCCATCCAGCCTGGCCTTGGACACTGCCAGGGATCCAGGGGCAGCCACAGCTTCTCTGGGCACCCTGTGCCAGGGCCTCAGCACCCTCACAGGGAACAATTTCTAATCTATATTGCCCCTCTTTCAGTTTGATCCCATTACTACTTGCCCTATCAATACAGTTCTGAAGAAAATTCCTGATTCCCTTGTTTTAAAATTATTTTCACATATCAATAACTGGACGTATTCAAAACACTTCTATTCAAAACTGGACATATTCAAAACAAAACATTCACATATTCAAAATGCTTCCCTTGCAGGTCTAAACATTTCCTGACATAATTTCTTGAATTTCTTTCCACCTTTAACTGCAGCAATCAATAGCACCCAGCATGAGAGATCCACTGTCACAAGAGGTGGGACTGCGCACCCAGTAAAACCTGCATCCAACTGCTCATAAAATACCAATCATGGAGCCTCATCCAGTAAGTTTTGCAAGGCACACATCCCTCAAACCCCAGCACCAAAGGAAAGAATCCTAATGCAAGCCAAAACCCCTCAACCCCCAAATCAAACTGCACCCCTTCAGTCACCACCCAGCTTGAAATATTCATTACAGAGAATATGGGCAAAACACACTCCTCGCTGCAATTGCCCCCACCAAGGTTTTATTACTGCCCCTGCAGAGTTTAAAAAAAAAAAAAAAAATAGAAAGAAAAAAAAAATTCCACAGCAACAAACTTAGAGAATGTAGGAATCAGTCTCATTAAGGAAGAAAGGGGAACTTTATGAAATATATTTACAGAAAAAGAAGGCGAGGGAAGGAAGAAAAGAGTACTGTACCAACTCCACTAGGGAAATAAAAGAGACGACCAGCCTTATACCAACAGAAAGAGGCATAGAATTACTAGAAAAACAACTATAAAGACATCGTAAATCAAACAGCATAGAGTTTAGAACATCAAAAACGCAGAAATTTTCATCTATTATTAATTATGATAAAAAATTCTATCTCAGAATATTTTACACAGCAGCTGTTGCCAAGAAAATCTACATCTTCTTGAGCTGAGAAACTTTAAAATCAGAAGCAAATCTTTGCATAGCCAGTGGAGATAGCATAGATATTAACACAGTATTTCAATGTCTTATTTCCATTTTCCAGTCAATTAAGAATACAAATATGAAATACAAAAACTATTTTAATTTTATTTTGATCTTATTTAAATATTTAACTGAGCCCAAATATCCTGATGTCTATTTTGTGTGTGTCTGCATGTGTTATGAAAATCCAGTCACCTCTCTAAAATTGAGTTGTGGCTGTTAATCCATGTGGATTAGTAGTTCTAAAAAGTAATTTATCTGTTGTTTTAATTTTTTTCCTTGTAGCAATTTTGATGTGGCAGAGAACCACTATTGAACATGGAGTCAGAGTCAGGATTTGCCAGATTTGCTCCCTCTTGTAGTCTGTTAGCACCAACAGTGGCAGCTAAACCACAGTGACAAAATTGCTGCCATTATCTTGTAATTAATCTGTGTGTTTTAAGGAGCTGGTTCAGGACTTGGATCCGTAAGTATAGATGCATTCCCCACAGCAGGAATTTGGCCAGGGGGCAGGGGCAGAATTGCATTTTGTACAGCTTGAGCCTTTTGCCTCTGCAATCCACTGCATCTCTTCACGTGCTTTGTCATGTGTTAATTTAGATTGCAAATTCCTCAGGCCAGGAACTTCATGGCTCTTCGTGGGCTACAGTTGTTGGCAGTGCTCAAGGAAATAAATAGAATGGTCTATTTCAGTTGCAAGGGACCTACAGGGATCATCTATTCCAACTGCCTGAGCACTTCAGGGCTGATCAAGTTAAAGCACATTGAGGGCATTGTCCAAACACGGTGTCTCTTAAACACTGACAGGCTTGGGGCATCAAAAGCATTCACTGTTTCTCCTCTGAAATGAAGATGTGTAGAGTTACAGCTGAAATGTCCATGCTGCCCTGTCCATTGTTTCAGTGTGTTTTCATGGTAGGAGATACATTGGCCTCCATGTGCTTGGTGCCAGGGAGTAATTTACAGCCATTGAAGTCACAAATTATGGTTCTTGCAAACAAATTAGCTCTTATTTGTCTAGATAAAAGATAAGGCATACAAAAAAAAAATTTATTAAACCCTAACTTGTTAAAACAGAATGCTCCATTTGACGGGTGGGAGGAGAATTTTCAGGGGAAACACCAGTTACAGCAAACAGCTATAGCCAAGTCAACTCTCATGGTTAGTATTTGTCAACAGTGTAACACATTTGCATCAGTCAGGAAAGTCATCGAAGCTGTTCACTTGGAAGAATTGCAGGCTCTTGTTCTTGAAGCAGCAGTGAAATGACAACCTATAAAATGCTTGCAAAGAGTTGAAAGGAAACATTTCAGGCACTGCCTGGAAAACGTGTGACTAAGGCTGTGAGAATAATTGTGTTTTTTTCAGCTAGAGTGCCGAAACTAAAAAAGAGGGAGGAAAAAAAATAAGTTAGAGTCAAACCAAATGGAACTTCGTTTTTTTGTTTTTCTTGCCAAAATGGAAATCTGAAAACATTTATTTAGTGTAAAATGCAAACATACATTCCATTTCATCCAAAACAAAAATGTTCATTTTAAAGCATGAGGAGGAAAAGTAAAGGAAATAAAGGACTGGGATTTGCCAGGTTTTCAGAGGTGACAGTGCTTTTTACCTAGCATCTGTTATGGGGAATGCTACATATATACATATGTACAAGACTATTACTTGAGAAGTGACCCCCCCAGCTCATTGTGTGCCCTTAGCACAGGGACAGAAAACCAGGCTTTTGCAGGGGCAAAAGGCTCTACCCAAGGGCATCTTTGTGCCTCCAACACAGTAGGCAGAATTCAAGTTTCCTTCCACAGCTGATGTGAACCTCTGCATCCTGCAAGCATTCCTGCTCCACCTGGCTATCAGCTCTGAGTGTGGCTCTTCCCTTTTCTCTTAGAGGCTGTGTGGAGCAGCTTGTGGAATGCAGCTCCCTCAGCCCCCTGGAGAAAAAGCCTTTTTCTCCACAGCTTGCTCCTGTTCTTTGGCACAGTGATTATTTAAGCACCTTGCAATGCTTCAGCTTCTTAATAACACAGAACAGCTCTCAAGAAGGATTTAGAGCCACTTTTCTGAATATCCTGTAGAGAGATGGTGAGGGCACAGGGGTACATGGCAGAGCAAGGGCAGGGTGATTCCTCAAGGGTGCTGTGCCCTGTTCCCATATTCCATGTGTGTGCAATGAAATGAGCTGAGTGAGACTTAGTTTGCAGGTACATAACCTCTGCAGTGTCAGTCCAACGTGACATTAATAAAATTTAATAATTAAATTATTCAACAGTCCAGGTCCCTTTGCAGGCACTCAGGGTACAACCCATTGCTCACAACCTTCTGAGCCTTGAACATCTAACTCATTTCTTAGTCAACAAATTGTCCACGCTTTCTAGCTGTGGGTTTCAACTTGAATACAAGTGTACTGTAGAAGACAGTGCTTAAAGCCTTGCCAAAGTCAAGGTGGATGACATTTACTCCTCTGTACTTTTCCACAGTTCCAGTCATCTTTTTGTAGGAAGCAGTCGACTTGGTCAGACACAACTTACTCACTGAAGGTTCTTTATTCAACTGGGCAAAAAGCAGCAAAAGCAGAGCAAAATAAGCCAGACAAAGAGGAGGTGTCTCGTCTTAGACCACACAAGAGGTCAGTTGTGCAACCAAGAACAAAACTCCAGTCTTCTTCATCTCAGTCCAGTCCCTAACCTAAATGATGTGTCTCTGTTTTTCAATTGAAAGTTAACTTTTAGTGAAGTTTTCATAGCTGAAAGAAAAAACCTCAAAACATGGACGGCATGGCAGATCCCCAGAGAGCACTAACAGCCAATAGAACATATTTTAGAACTGCTACATTAGACTAGATTCAACTAGGCATTGATTAGCAGTTCTCCTAAGAAATAAATGGCCAACACAATTTGGCCTTTGTATATCCTGGACCACAAATGGCTTAGGAGCTTTGAAAATTATGCTTGTGTTAGGATAACAATGAAGAATAGAAGGATCTTTTTGCAATAGTAGGAGGAATGAAGTCTGTGTCACACCTAAGTGCCTACACATATCTGACACAGAACTTGATAAGTGTAAGCAAATGTTAACTTTAATTCCTTAAAGTTCAAGCTTATGCTCTCTGCTAGTGAGGCTGGAGGCTGATAGATGGGAGAGACAAAAAGGGGGAATATTCTTCAGTGCCAGACTGTCTAGGGTTGGTGCCCATGAATGGACCTAAAATTTTCAGCAGAACTCTTTTGCCTCCAGCCTTTGGGAAACTTTTGGCCTTATTTGTGAGAAAAGATTGCATTGTTTTCTTGGCTGCATTGAAAACCTGACAATTTTTTTGTTGGTTTGTGGATGGGTGCTCTCAAAAATCCAACCTAAGGAGACAGCTGAAAACTCTGACTCCTGACTAATGTCCTAATAAAACATATTTTATACAGACATACAGCTTGTGCTGGAAAACCATGCTGCTTTCCTGAAGAACAGGATAGAAACAGCCCTTCCCTAGTGGGTCTGAGCTGCTGTTTGAATGCAGCCTTTAAGGAAGAATTTCAGAGCTGTTGAGTTTCAAGCATGAGCTGTAAGGGCTGGCTCATTTAACCTCTGGTCCCATTCTGAAACCACAGCGTGGGAGTCAGAGGAATTGCAGTTGGATGTTTTAAGTGAGCTGCATCACTTGAGTGATGGATGTGCTGAAGTCCGGGAAGAATTTCTGTTCCATTTAGTATGTTAAGAATTCATCCCTCCCATCTGTCTTTTAAACCTCTCTTTTTTTTTTTTTTTTCCTCAGTTCACAGGTAGCTCAGAAAATAACTGCATGTTTGGCAGATGAGTGGGGTCATGTTTTTGTCCTATTATTCAGTGATCATGGGAACATCCAATAGGTACAAAAATTTCCTGAAACTCTTACAGAAACAGCCTCCCTGTACCATGGACTGGTAGGAACATACTGCCTCAGACCATGATGTACCAGATTTTTTCCCAAACTTTTGAAAACCAAGCTGTGCTGTAGTAAGGAAAAAAAAAATTGCTTCTCCTGCTAAATTACCACGTAGTTAAATACACACCCATTGTGAAGTATTCATCTTCTGTGACCCATTGTTAGCTCTTCATGCCCCACAAGGGGATATGTCTCAGACTTTAGGAAACAATGATCTGTTGTGACTCATCTGCTTAAACCTTTTATTCATTATTTTCCATCATACAGTTAACCACTTGCTATATATTTTTGCTTGGCATTAAACATAATTGAATAAATAGTGATTTTTGATGGGTTAACCCATAAGAACTTCAGTGGTTTGAGTGGCCTTCAGGAGGTATCTGAAACCAACTTACTGGTGGTAGGAAAGACTGGAAAATGGGATCTGCAGATATTGTATAAAACTAGAACAGTCCTGATTGCAGCAGGAATGGAAATTTGAAAAACTGTTTGCTAATTCCTCCCACCTACACAGAAATACAAGTTTCTACATCTTTCTTTCTTACCTTCTTTTTCTTAGGAGTGAGGCAGAGGGTGAATATATGGAAAAAGAAGGTAAGAAAATCTGGAGAGGGGGAAAATTGGAAATAGAAATACAAAAATACCACAAAAAAAGCTTTGGTATTTCAAATCTGGCCTAACCAAGAAGCATTAGAAATGTCAGGCATCAGTCTGTTCATGCAAAAATTTCCCACTCAGTCTGAAGAGGAAGAAGCTTTGCAAGACTGAGGAGCACTGGAACAGGTCCTGTCCCTCCTCACTGCCTGTGAAATTTGATTGCTCCTGACACTGAAGAAGCTAGAGCTCAACCCAGAACTTGGTCCATTTCTTGGTGGTAAACCAAAGGTTTTTATGACCTTATTGTTGTGCAAAGAGAAAAGTTTGAAGTGGGTTTCACACCACTCATGCAGAGTTTCACTAAAATGTATGAGGGTCTAGTTAAATGATGAGCCTTTTAGCACCAACAGTGTTTCTAGTCTGCATTTTGGACCAAAGTCTGCATCTCCCTGCAAGCGATTCCAATTCTAATCATCAGTTGTGGCTCTATTCTTAGTATTTAGCACTGCTTTCAGTAATGCCTGAAGACAAGTAGGGGCAGAGATGGAATCCACACAGTGCAGTGCTGTGGGAAGTTACTGAACTGCCTGCATGCAGATCCACACAAGTTTGGAGTGGAGTTTGGAAAGGACCTCCAGAGATCCTCTAGCCCAGTGTCCTGCTTCAAACACGTCTGTTTAGATCAGGGTGCTCAGGGCTGTGCCCAAAAGGGTTTTTAATATCTCAGAAGGTAGAGGCCCCACAGTTTGCCTGGCCAGTTGCTCCAGTGGCTGTTTGCTTTCATCTTGAAAAAGTTCTTCCTCAAATCTGTCTGAAATTTCCTATGTTCTACCTTGTGACCAGTGGCTCTCTTGCTATCAAAGCTGGGAAAAGTCTGGGTAATCTTTTAAATGTCTGGAATGATGAAAATGGCTGTGGCAAAAACAAGACAACTACCTCTTACTTGATGAATCCTGCATATGAAATAAAGTGAAAATCTTTGCCATCAGCAGCAAAACTTCTGCTGGACTCAGGAAGGCAGAAATTTTGTTCAGTCCCGTTTGTGGCAAACCTAAGTTTGTCCCCAGATTATATAATTTCTGAAGCATCACAGTTGCTATGAAAAATGTGCTCGATTCTAACTTTGTATTTTGACCCTATTTCTTTATCAGTGCATGTATGAACATGAGTGCAGAAAATGAGAAAGAAGATGTTGTGAAGTTCAATGCCACAAGGAAATGTCAGCTGCTAGCAAATGATAGGTGTCTAGAAAGAAGGATTTTTGTTATGATGTCTGTGGCAGAGAATGAATGCATCCCTGATGCCATCATAAATGTACTTTTCCTTCACTTAAACCCCTCCTAGAGTAGCTCTTGTTTCATTGTCAGAAATGCCCTAACTGTGCAGGAATGGTTTCATGCCCCAGGCAGGAGTCCCTAAAAAATAGTTTGTGCTGTGGAAAATTGCTAGGAGAAAACCTAATTTGGTCAGATTGCTATTTTATCTATCAAAGAAATTAAATATGGAAAAAACTTGTCAGATCATGGAGCCATTCCCACTGCAAGCAGATACAATCCCCAACAGAGAATGGCTCTGATTTTCAGACAAAAATGTCTTTGCAGGATCGAGCACTGTGGGACTCTTTCTCTTGCAAAGCCTCACGGGCTTGTAGGAGAAGAGGGCTCTGGGCTGGGAGGATGGGAGAGGAGATTGGCAGCCACCAGGAAGCCCTTTGGCAGTTTAGTGGGGAGTATGCAAATAATTCCACATCTTTCCCCGAGTGCTCCAGTGCTCCCCTCCTGCAAGACACGACAGTAAATCTTGTCTTTGCACTGGAGCCTACATAATTTTCATTTTCACTTTCTTGCCGTGCTCATCCAGATTTTATTGAGTCTTTGCTCAGTTTTAATGCCTGTTTTTTTTTAACCTTCCACTATGCAGCTGTAGTCTCACTTGCTCCTCACAACACACCTGCCCCCTCTTTGCCTGGTCCTAGTCACAAAAACAAAGGAAGACAGGAGAAGCAGGCTTGCTGCTAAACCCACTCTCCTGTTGGAGGGGTCTGATGTCTGAGGTGTTAATCTTCGTGTTCTTTTGATCTGAGTAAGGATAATAGGTTGTTTTTCAATATTGTTTCTGGTTCATTAATATGTATGTTGTCTGCTCCTTTTTTTTATCCCCCAGAAAACCCTTTGAAGATACCTTTGTAGCCTCTCTTCTGCTGCAGGCCTAACTTTGACTTTTCCGCTGCTCATTGTTTCCCTGCTCGTTTCATGTTCTCACTCCATTACAGCCACTTGGCTGCTGCAGCCAGGACTGAGGCATCCTCCTCCTGCTTGCTTTCCAAGGACCTGCTCCTTGTGAGTGATGCTTCAGATCCCCTGGCCAAGAAGGTGTCACAGGGTGAAGTCAAACAGGACACCATCACTGGTGGGCATTAGTGGCTTCCAGGCTCCCATGTTTCTCCCACTGGACAAACCCCCCTGCACTAACTGGGAAAAAGCCAGATTGGCATTGTTTCCAGACACATTTAAATAGTTGTCACACTGCACCCCATGAAAAGATGAGACAACCACTATCTAGTTTTAAAGGCTGCTTGTGATGAAAAGAGCATTAGATCATTTGATTGCTATTTTTCTTTGGAATGCATCCTCCTACTCACCACCCTGTGGGCATCCATACTCTCTTTTGTTGGACTTGTTTCTGTTCATATGATTTCATGTGCTTTGGGCCATTTCAGTGTGCCTGCTGTTCTTTTTTCCCCCCTGCCTTCTATTCCTCTCTACCTCTCCATATTTTTTGTGGTATATTTGGCAAAGCTGTGGGTTACACCCATGTTTCATCTTGTTGTTTTTGTCATTTATTCACCAGCTGAGCTCAGAGGAGGATCTGTTTTTCAGTAAAATCTGGGGACTTTTTGGTTGGGTTTTTTTTTGGTTTTTTTGTCTTTTAATAATTTTATAGTTTTGTTGACTAAAACACAAGAAAATTGAACGACTTGTCCATGGTCGCACAGTGAGTCATTGGTTCTGTCAAAATAAGAATCTGCCTAGAGCTGCCATAGCTTGTAGCTCCTCATTCCAGCCATTAGAGAAACTCAGCTCTTGTGTGAATTTGTCACAGACCTAAAGGAAAGCTGTTTTTTCACATCACCTGTTTCTATGGCACCAGATGAATTTCCTGGGCGCATCTATCGACCCAGCTGTGTGGTAGACAGTAATAATATTGAGTTCTGAGATAAAGCAGATGTTAGTTCCTGGCCTCCCATGTGTGGATTAATAAAGACCTGTAGATCTGGACCCTGCAGGCCAGCTGTGTTCCAGTCCTGGATTCACTGGGGAGAAAACTCTGGGACAATGAAGGAAAGGGGCTCTGAGGGTCTCAAACTTTGGCATTTATTTTGAATTGTTGCATCTCATCACAACCTGAGCCCAGATGTGGTGTGGTCAGAGCTGCTCTCCCCACTCAGAGCCATGGATTAGGCTTTGGAGAGCTGAGCTCTGGAGGCAGAAGGAGCTCACCAATGATCACTGTTTCAATGCTCCTCATAGCAACAGATAAAAGTTCTTTCTGCAGGAGAAACTCTGCAGAAATGATCTGTGAGCTTGTTGTTTTATAAAATAAACAGAGAAGACAAGGTAGGAATTATTCCCAGCAATTCCAGAGCTCCATTTCATTTCTGTCTGGGAATTCAGATGCAGAAAAATTAAAGTTTTCTTCAGGCAGAGAAGGTCATTCCACAAAGTGGGTGTTTTTTATTTGCTGGACAAGTGTCTTTTCACTGACCTACATGACAATCTGTCTCTGATCAGAGTCCTCCAGCAATTTTCCAGTGATGGTGCTGCTTTTGGTACAACCTGACAGTATCTTTGTGTTTCTCTGAGCCTCAGGGGTCCACAAAGCACAGCTTGATGGTGCCTCTTTCAGAGGGGTTGGGCCCCAGGGAGAACAGCCACCTCCACTCAGTCTGCTTCCTTGCTTCTGCCTCCTGAGGCTGTGACAGAGCTCAGAGCTGAACCCACCACCCCTGACTACCATTTCCAAGGGTAAACCTTAAAATACTTACAGCATTTAACCATGAAAGCCAAAAATAATAATAATTAAAAAAACCCAAACAAGTGGAGAAGAGTACCAGTGTACTTCAGCTTTTTTTACAGGCTGAAACACATTCCAAGTCTCCTCCAGTAGTCAGTGACATCTCTTGGGAGTGAAGAGCTGCAGAAAGGCGAGACAAAGACATTAGAATGTGGCAGGGTATATAATGGAATTATCACGGGCCAAATGAAAGACTAATTTAAGTCTTATTTGTGAACTGTGGGTAACATTCAAATTTCACTTCATCTTCTTTAAGCCTTTTACTCACTAATTCTTTGGAAGGAAGAATAATTAAGAAAAGTATCCACTTGGCAACTCATTAGTTTTAAAATCTTTCTTCTTTACAGATTTGGTCAAGACTGCTTCCATAGTCTTTTGGAAAATTTTCTTCAGTTTATTGAAGAGACTTCAGTTGCCTCAAACCTTTTAATTTTAGCTCATTTAAATATATCAGCCAGTTTCAAGACTTGATAAAGATGAATGCAATTAATTTTAGAGGCCTCATAAATGTTAGGGAAAGAGCTTTTATTTTGAAAAGACGGTAGAGCCAAATTAAAATCCTATCTGGTAACCCTCTGAAAATACAAATGTGGGAATTTCTCACTGTAATTAATTTTGTATGGGGATTATAATGACTTACATTTGCATACAACAAGGATTGCTAAAGAACTGGTGCAAAAGAGTTTGTGTGTGAATGTATATTTGTGTGTAATACATATTATACATATGGAATGCAGTAATATCATGTGGTTGTAATATTTTATCATTAGGGCTGGTACTGAGTTTCCATTGTTACTGTCCACCCCTCCAATAACACAAAAGAAATTAATAATTCATCACATAATTGATAATTTGGTGCAATTCCTGAGGCTGTCCTGTCCAGGAGTTAGGCTTTGATGATCCTTGGGGGTGCTTTCCAACACAGCCTATTCTGTGATTCTGTGATCACTACCAGCAAAATCAGGGGGCAATCTAGACCTGGTGTGCACTTTTCCAGCTGAATGTGAGGTCAGCTGGAATGGTAGATCCAAAAAGAGGAACTGCCAAACACAGTATATAAATATCATTTGATGGAGAGCCAAAATTTCTTTTTAATTGTTTTTATTGTTTTTATTTTAAAGAAATAATGTCTAAAACCATCTGGTTAGAACAAGACAGAATGACAGTGGTCTTAATGTTTTGGTTGCTTTTAGAAATAAAGGATAGTCTTCTCAAGAAAAATAGACTTTTCTTTTGACAACATCTGATAAGAGTTCACAATATAAAGCAATGATTTGGAAGACTCTGCCCCATTAGAAGCCACAATAAGATCAGGAAATCTCACCAGTGTTGGGTGGGAACATCCTTTCCCTTGACAAGCCCAAATAGGATCATGGATACCCAGAGTCTGAAATGGTGTTAATTTTTTCTGTCTCTTTGGTGTTTCAAGAGGCTGATGATGCAGTTTTAGCCTGTAAACTAAATTTACTTCTTACCCCATGTTATGTGAGTGTGTGTGCATTTCTGAGCTTCATTTTTCCCGGGGCTGTGGGCATTGGCCCACCTTTCCAGCCACTCTTTTTGGTCCATGCAAGTAGGGTGCTATTCAGCTCATCTTTCCAGGGAAACACAACAGCAGGACAAAGTATCAGGATTTGTTTCTATTTGCTCATTTGCTTTAGCCTGCCTTCCCACTTTAGCAACTGGGTTTGCAACTGAAATATGAAAACTTGGGGAGGGAGGTTGCTTGACCAGAGTGTGGAGCAGAGCTGACCTTGAATAAGACATGCCAGCTCTGCCGAGAGCATACAGATGTGTTAAACTGTATAATATGCAGAAAGGTCTTGAGGTCTCTCCCCTCTCTTTAAACATCAAAGATCGGATAATGTGTTTTCATCCTTCAACATTAAACATTCTGTTGCAGCCTTGGCAAAGGCGGAGAATTGTCTCTGGGATCTGCTGCCACCGGAGGTCACCGAGTCAAACAGAGCGGCTGGATTTGAAAATGGAGAGGAATAATTTTGTGACCAGTAATAAAATGTGTAGCTACACGTGCTAAAATAATGATAGGGCCATAACCTGAATGCAGAGAGAGTCAGGGAGGAATTCCCCTCTATGCCACATGGGAGCACTGCACATGTTAAAGTGGTGGATTTGTGGGGTGAAGAGGCGGGGTCACCTTGTCTCGAGGTGGCAGATAAATCAGAATTGATGAACAAGACCAGTTAGTTTCTGACAGTATTTGTCTCAAAGCGCAAAAGTGCAAAAGAAGTAAAGAGATCCTGGTGAAGATTTGTTATGCAGGTGTTCCTGGGGACACAAATAACTCTTGGAAGGGCAGGACAGTATTTCAGGGGGTGGATTGAAGGCTGGATTCCCTTTTTTGCGGACCTATAACATGCTTGCTGTTGTTTCTCTATGTTTGTTAGAAATCAGGAGGTGGAAGTGAAATCTTGGCTTTGCAACTCCCTTGAAAGAGTTTGTCTGACTTAGATCATAACCAAGAAAGAGAAGCATGGGAAAGTGGATTTTCTGCAGAGAATGGAAAGGAGGTGGAGGCATGGTAAAACGGGAATGTGGGAGAGGTGCTTTAGGAGAGAGGAGAATCAGCAAAACCAGGTGCTGCTCATTTTTTAGAGCTGTGTAGCTGCATACTAAATAAGCAGTGATGGCTCCATCAGGCACTTTGCTGGACGTGGTCTGGAGGGCACTTTGCTGGCTCTCCGAGTGGCAGAGAATGATGCTGATCTCTTGTTCCAAACCACACCCCAAATGAAGCTTTTCTATTGTTTTCCTTCCAGACCTGTTGGCAGCAACTCTGGCTGCTTCACGGCCTGACATAATAGTGATCACATCTTCTCCTTGTGCTCCAGTCAGGTTTTCTCATGTCCGGCGGGGTTTGGCAGTAGATATTTTATCAATGTGATAGTGTTGCCATCCATTTTCAGACCTTAATTTCTTGGAGGGCTGCCTCCAAGAGCTGTAACATTCTGTAATTGTTCGGCACACCTGTTTCCAAATACCTCAGTGTGAAACTATTTGTTTTTTCCTGCGAGAAGACTATAGTACAAGTTCTGTTAAGTCTTTGACATCTAGCCAAAAACTACACCATTCATTTAAACTCAAGCATTAAAGGCTCTATTCACACATATAAAAAAAAAAGATATTTCACAATTTGCCAGCAGGATTTTAAATGGAAATGAGAGTGCATGGAAATACCACCTAGTCCAGCATTTAGTATAGGTAGGTATGGGATGATATGTTGGAAATGAATGTGCTGAAGATGGAAGTAAATTAATAATATATGTATAATATTTGTTCTTTATAGCTTTAGGAAAAAATTGACAACAGGATGCCTATGCTCAGGAAGAGCAAAGGAGAATAAAATACCTATTGATGACAACTCTGGTGACAGCTATTGCCTTATAAACTGGGGAAGACCCCACAGTATCAACTCCCCATCTCATGTCCTGATGTACAGGTTACAGAGCACACTAAGGATTGTCACTGAGTGCTGGGCTGGCTGTTTGTCTGATAGAATCTTCCTTTCACACACTAGGGCTGCCTCAGAGAAGTTCAGTGGTAAGTGAAATTATCCTTACATGCATATTGGGAAGTTTTTAGATCCTCCCATGCAAAGATTTCACTTAAACATAAGGTGGCTATTAGTAGTAGCGATACCCATAAAGTTTTCCAGCCTTTTCAATATTCAATCATGCTGCTTCATTTTGTCACCTCCTAATATAACAGAAGAAAAACTGTATCTGTGAGGATTTACAATTGCAGTCTCCCCCATGTTACACATGCTGATGGCCCAAGGGCACAAAAGGGGTTAAATACCTGTCTATATTTTCTCCTTCAATATGAACAAAAAAAGTGAGTTAATTGGCTACCAGCATAGCTTAATTGCAGGAGTTGTTAGTGCAGCAGAAGTTAAACCAGGTTGCATTTGAAATGTGCTTGTTAAACAGAAGCATTTCTTCTGGCTGGGAGGATGACTACGTGTATATATTGCATATTTATATGTGCCCTGAAGCTCGTCCTCTTCCATAGGGGAGGTTCTTGTGAGCCATCCTAAACACAGTTACTTCACCCTGGGGGAAGTAGTTTTTCCTCTGTGTTCAGTAAACATATTGATATTTCAGTCACTTCTTGAAGACATCAAAGGTAAAAGGAATGAGGGGGCCGCAGATCTTCTGTCTTCTTAGAGCATAGACACTCTCCTGTTAGGCACATAAAGAGCAAAATATATATATATAGCCTTATCTTTACCTGAAGAAACTATTCTTTCAGGATGAAGACAAAAAAAAGAAAAGAAAAAGAAAAGAAAAAAGAAATAGAATAAATGTAAAACCTCAGTGGAAGAGTATTGATTATACACCTATTGCAGTCGATATGGAGCTTTGGGAATAAAACAGCTTCCAGACTGATCAGGAGTACAGTGGATAATGCACAACCCAAAGGGTGTCACAATCTGACAACTACATCCTCCTGCATAACCTGCTCAGGTTATGATCCTGAAATGCAGTTGAATAACTCACCCTGATTTATACTTTTTACTGTACCATTTTTTAGAATTAACCTCACAAATATGTGCCTGGCAGACAAATTTCATTCTCAGGTATTAGTAAGGTCAGTACAGCCTCAAATATTGTAGCATAAACTCTCAAGAATTTGGCTGCACCACAAAATTTCAGCTCATATTTTGTGCATCTTCAAAAGTAGTGTAGCTGGTTCTGGTTGCAAAGAAAACCACATGGAATTTGAATTGACTGCAACCAATGTGGAGCTGGGCTTTAAGAGAGATAAGAATGTAGTTTGCATTTCTCTCCATGAGGTTTTAACTCAGATGATCAGTACTTTAAAAATATCTTCATTGATAACGAGGTCATATCTTTTATAAGAAATTAGAAGGATGATCACAGACTTGCATAACATATTGCGCCTGGAGTTATTTTGTGATACAAGATGCTGGGGGAAGGGCAGGTTTCAGACATCCTGCAATTATTTTCTTGACTAACCAAGAAGGAGTCGAGCTACATGAAAAATGTACAAGGCAACTAAATTCAAGACTTAGGGCAAGGTTTCCAAGCAAGCCCAGCAGAACTAACTAACTTGACAGCCTATTGTGAATGGGTGCATTGCATGTGACCACGGGATGCAGCTTTTTTTCATAACTATATCTTCCTTTTTCCACTTTTCCACACAGAAGAGACTCAGATACTGACAGAAAGTGCAAACCTACTAGGCCCAGTGCACACAATCACCCTGTTCTGCCATATTTTTTAACCCATCCAAAAATGTTGTGAGGTTAGAAAATACAAGCTCATACCAAGTAAAATGCATTTCACATACAAATTCTTTCAAAATAACATTCCAAACTGCATTTCCCAGCAGTGTTTTTCAGGACCAGTCCTTCTCAAACAAATCTCCAGTGGAATGGAAGCCATTTAGTACTATTAAAGCCAGATTGTATTCTGGCAAAAAGGTCCTGTGGACGTCTCTACAGAGTCAGTGAGAAGGTAAGAGGAAAGCAGGAATCTTTTAGATGCATCATGGCTTCAAACTCCAAATGCTGCTAGAGATATTTCCTGATCCTTTCTACACCTTTGTTTTCCAAATAAATGCAAAACTACAATTGGAAATTCTTCTTAACAAGGAAAAAACTTTAGGTTGTTTATCCGAGAGAAAAGGAGAGGGAATAAGAAAAGGAAAAAGTAAGACTCTTGAAAAGTTTTGTCCTGAAGGTGGTGAAAGCTGAAGTCATTTGTTTAGCCCTGAAAAGGTATGGGAGTGCTCCAAGAAAGTGCCTCAGTGCTGAGCTCCAGGACCACCTGGAGGGATGAAAGGGCACCTCAGGACCTTGGCTTCCCCACCGAGAGTCCTCATGGGTGCCAGGCAGTGCCAGTCAAGCTGGCGGCTCTTATGATGTGGACAGGCATCCAGCAGGGACCTGACTGAGTTAATATTGGTTTAATAAAATTCTTCTGGTCTATAAAAGTCTGCTAAAAACTCACGGTGCTATGGAATCGGCGCTTTGAACCCTGTGGAGAAGTTGGTGTTAGCACAATAGGAAGAAAGGCTGCAGTCTGCTGAAAATCTGCCCAGCTTGGGGTGAAATATTTTGCTCTATACTTTTATCAGATCAATTTTATGTAAATGCAATATACTTTTACACTAAAGCAGAGGATTTCTTATATGAGAAGGGTAATTGAGTCATCCTGCCAGCAGCAGATGGCAATACTTTGAGATGCAGTAGAAGACAGAGCAAAAGATGAAACAATAGAGGAATTGAGGAGACTTTCTTATCAAACCCTAAAACAATCAACATGTGCCCTACAGCATGGACTTCACTTGACTTCCATAAAAAATGGAAGTTGGTCACCAGACAATGTCTTCCTCCCCTGTAATACATAATTCAAAACTAATCCAACATTCTACTCAGTTAGATTAGCTTCTAGTAATTAATCATAAATAAGTTGAAGCTGAAAATGCTGAGTACCATTATTTAATAAACAGTCATTCCTTCATCCCAATGTAATGTGTGCATTGCTACATCCAGTAGGGAAACTGAGGCATAACAGTTATTATTCCAGAGGGGAAAAAAATCATGGAGTAGAGTCAGAATTTAATGCTAATCCTTCTTGCCTAATTCTCGTTGAAAAGCAGCAATTAAAGCAACACAACAAGATTTGAGCATTTTACTGTGATGACACTGAATTGATTTAAATTCCATTGTTCCAACAGGATGCCTGTACGACTTCAGTCAGAGCACCAAATTTAGCCCTGCTGTGAGCTTGTGCAACTCCCACATAAGTCACTGGGAGTTATGGCTGGGTTATACCAGGCCTAGACTTGGCACTGAGCAAACATCCCTCATGATAATGAAGCGAACTGATTTCAAGTGAATGCTAAAAATTCCTGGCAAAGCGACGTTTCTCTCCTCCTGCCAAGCGTCATCAACATTATTTTTTTGGGTGTATTCAAATCCCTGAGAGCAGAGTTTTCCATTACGTGTTCCTAATTGTTAAAAATTGGGCCCGCTGCAATCCTTGAGAAGCACTGTGTTTAGTTGTACTTGTTACCATAACACCAGGGTGAAATAGTGCTTTTCTCTCAGCTGGTTAAGCCACAGAATACAGTAGCAGCCTTCCTAGCAATGTCAAGGCATTAGACAGAGGCAAAGCAATCCACAGTCAACAGAATGAATGGAACAATTCACACTGTTGTACATAGATATAGAGGTTAAACCCAAACACATGAAAAAGTGATGCTGGAAGCACTTGGGAACAGCTGGGCCAGATGAATAACTCAATTGGATGCCATGAGGAACAAATTAAACAACTGACTGGAGACCAGGCTGCTCCTGTGACAGACACTTTAATCAGGAAGTCAAAAGCTGATTGACAAGATGAAAAGCTGGATGACATGAAAAATGGAAACAGAAGGAACAACACAAGAAAAGGGCACCCTGGGTCAGCATGCTGACAAAAATAATCAAGTACGACAGGCCATAATCCAATCTTCGAATGTTTGGCATGGTGCAAGTTATGAAAGTCTGCAGCCAAGAGGAAAGAAAACTATTATTAAGTGAAGGAAATTATCTGCCTCTCTAGAACTCACTGCTACGTGTTCATCAGAGATTCTCTTTTCTACCCACAATACATTATAGATATATACTAGAAATAGCTTATCTTGAAAAATATGAAATAAAATTAAAATAAATCATTTATGTAGAAATAAAGTACTTCTGCAGCAATGTTAGAGTAAGTCATTGCTTTTTCAAAAACCTACAACTAAACAGGTGTTGACATTGAGTAGGTGTGAAAAGTGAAGTCTATCACAGTATGTGGGCTTTTTTTTTTCCTACAGCTGAATGTAAATCTATGGCTTTCAAGTTTTCCATAGGAACCTGTTCTACCCAAACTTAGAGACTGGCTGTGCCTGGTGTTATCTGCAAAATGCAAGGAAATTTGAAGTTGCCCACTAGAGCACATTTAAGATATTCTGCACATGCAGTTCAGTTAAATCCCCCCACAAGACCAAGGGGCTGCAGGGTGATCACTGATGGTAGAATTCAGCATTTCAATGCCTCAAGGCCCAGAAGAAAGACATTCTGAACTAAATACCCAATTTGATACCTAAACATGTAGCTTATTTTTCTTCAGCTTATTTTTTTCAGAAGAGATTGTGGCAAAGACTGATTTCAAGCTGGTACTCCTGGAAATCAGGTTGCTTGGGACCTTGTTTTGCACACATCCCTCCCACCCCCAGCAGTAAAAGGATTTTGTTAGTTGCTTCAGGGGATAAATGAAGTCAGGTTCTGCTGTAAACAGGGTAGATCTCAGTGAGTTTCCACAGGCCTGAGAGGAGTATTTGGTGGCAACTTCTGCCTGACTTCCAAACTCGGGATGGAGAGAGCTTTCAGGAGGGAGTGTTGGAACTTGAACTCTGGTCCTGGAAATGGGCAACTTAATGTAGGATTAGGTGGCTTTGTAGAGAGGAGAGTTTCTTACCTCCTCTGTGTCTCCTCCAATGTGTCTCATTGCCCACAAAGGCTTGTGCTGTTGGTAAGCAAAAAAGAATTAACCACGGCAGGGTGTGCCTTGCTAGGCTCTGTTTCAGCTTTTTGCCTTTTGTCAAAAGGCAAATATTTTGTCAAATATGTTGTCTCCTAATTGAGACAGTGACAGCTTTTTGTTACTGAAGTGCATTTCTTGGTTTTAGAGAACAATATTAAAACAATACTCTGACTGTTAGGCTTAATGTGGAGCCCTTTCTGCTGGAACGAAAGATATCAGTTTGCAAGCACAACCAAAAATTGGTAGAAGAGGAAAATTCTGAATTTGAGATTAATTTATTTCTGTGATTTTTTCTTCTCTGTGCTTCTCCTTTTCTTGCCGGTGTGTTTGGGATTATTGATAGAGTTTTGAGGCTTTTTTTGGCTCTGTCTTTTCCTTTATTTCCCTCCCTTCAAGACTGGTCTTCTGTTTCAGTGACAGCACAGACACAGCACCTGGTTCATCTCTTCCATGTTTGTTTTTCTAAACAATAGCAACAACTGCCGGAACAACAAATCCTCTACTAGTGCTAAGCTGTGCCCAAGTTGATGTTTACCACAAACAATGGCATAAAGCTTCCTGGAAATCCCAAACCTGCTGTTGAGCGAGGAAATTGGTGTTTCAGAGGGTGTGGTAGGTTGAATGGTTCTATTTTCTTCCTTTAGCTTTATCTGCTTTTGCCCTAGTGTCTGCCTTTGGGATGTCTTTCTTTCAGCCTTTTTATTCTTGCTTGTCCTGTAATGTGTTGCAGAGGCAGGACATGCTCTGCTCTCCTCTAGGAACTTTGTATTTGTTCTTTTCTTGTTTTGCTGCTCTCTTACTCAGAGATAAAGGTCATCATGACAGGAAACATAGTATATGCTTGCTGCTGGTGTTGGTAAAACCTATGATAAATGAGCTTTGTTCTTGATTTAAATTCTGGTAGACAGATGTTTCTGCATTTAAGCATCCTGCTGTACTCGAGACAAGTTTTTTCCTTTCTGCATGAAGAAATTAAAGACTGTTCATACACAGCCACAGTGTAGGAGGAGGGATTGTGAGATGTTGTCCTGTGTCAGTCCTGACTTTCAGATGAGTGAGGTGAAAGAAGACAATAGGAAGGTTTTTTTAAAGCAGGATTTATGAGCCTCTTGAGAAAAACTGAGCAAATCCTTAAACAAAATGCACATAAAATTATTTTAGCAGAGAGCCTGGTAAAAGTTTTCTGTCATAAAAAATATCCATAGGCTGGACAGGGGGCAGAATGTCAAGCTCCCTCTTCCTAAGGTTTTAGGGTTATAAGTCCTGTAGCCTGAAGTAGCATCAAATTTGCATTAAAAAAATTAAGTGGGGGATATATGTGTGTGCATGCACATGTGTCTGAGAGGTAAGGAGGAAAGGTATTTGTAAAGTTTCCCTCAAGATTCATCCAGAGTGCATTCACTGGGAAAGGCTCCTGGCGACAGTGAGTTCAGGTTAGGTCTGGCTTCTACCCAATTAAACAGAGCTGTTTTATATAGGTGCTACATTCTAAAATTTTGAGTTTATGAATAGGTGGATTAGATGAAGGTAAGTAACTTAGAATATGATATTTAAAAGTAATTTCCAAAGCAGAGGAGAGTTTGGCTCATGATGCACTTCCTAAAATACATCTTTCCCATAGGATTACAAAGAAAGGGTATGAAGGGATGCAGATCCAAGGACATGCCCTGCTCAGCCCAGAACTGCAATCCCTGCAGCACGGCCTGAGTGCAGGATCAGGACTGGAGAGTGCTGACTGGAGACAGGATCTGTGCCTGGCTCTGATTAGCACTGAGCTGGAGCCTGGCTGCCTTGGCAGCACCCAGCTGGTGTTCACACAATGAGCAGGTGAAAATGTGACAGAGATGAGGTGTCAGAGCAGCACAGCCCTGCACATCTTTCCTTTGATTTACAGGTGTCAGGGGCAGCATCACCAAGTCTAACTCAGCCAATATGTAATGAAAAATGTTCTGTAATCAACATTGGCTGGAGTGAAGAAGAGTATTATCCTCTAAGCATGGAGATAGTTTGATATTTTAAGAACTTTTTCACATTTTGGAAGATAAGCAAGATGCAGCAATCCATGTTGAGCAATGGAGATCTTTTTGCAATGGATTTGTTAAGTTGAAGTTTTACGTAACAATTTTCAATTACAAAAGATGTCTCTGTGTATCTATGTGTCTGTCTATCTATAGATTTTTACTGGCATTAGGCAGTTTTGTTAACATTAACCATGAGGGATGTAGGAAGACATATGTTCCCCCCCTCTAATAAAACACAGACACCTCTTTGTTAGACTGTATTCATAGCAGGGCTGATTCATAGCTCTCACACAGCCAAGAAAAGAAACAGAAAAAGTGTGTGCTATCAAAGCTGAGGGAAGCACAAGTAGCCCATGCCCTACTTGCAGTTCATTCAAGATCTCATTCTCACCATTTTTTGGAAGGAAGTTATACTGCTTGTTTGAAGAGTCCTGGTGGCCAGACCCACAAAAGTTTGAAGTTTTCAGACAGTGACCAGTATTCAGTTCCTGCTTCTCACTTTGATTGTCTGGGCTAGATCCTCAAGCAGGAGCATCCTCTACTGCTTTTCTTGTGAGAATAGGCATCAGCAATCTGACTACTGCAACCTTTGTGTGCCTGTTGTGGTGCCCTGCACTGCCATCCCAATCACTTCCACACTACACATCCCAGAACTTCCAAAAGGTATGAGCCTGCTGTGATAGACTCCCTCAACCAAAACAGAGTAGGAGCAAGGAAGCAAAACTTGCAGATTTTGCAGAAGAGTTGTGTGCATCACTTAACTCTGGTTTTAGTAGCTCAAGAAATAAAGCCATGCCTGTGCTTCACTACCTCTGTCCTGCAATACAACAAGGGTATTCTCTAAGCTGGAGTTAACACTGCTGGGGTGCCTTCATTTTCTGTGGCAGTGCATTATTCTCTGATAGAAGGACCTTGCCTTTAGCTTTGCATTCTTGACTGGAAGGTCTGGTTTTATTTTGTTAACTTTTATGTGCATGGCCTTTGTCCTGTGAAGCATTTATTTCAAAGCCACACGCACTACTTGATATCTTTGTTCTGCCCTTAGTAACTATCCACTGGCCATATCCAAAGGCCTCTCCCTATTGATATCCAGTTGTTCCTGGCTTAGCCATCTATAAATGTCCATGCTAGGGCAAAGACTGGACAGTTTGCAGCCTGATGACCTCAAAATATCACCCATGAATCATAAGCTGCATGATTACAAATACCCCTCCCTAAAACACTGCAACCACTTATGAAATAATTTTGAAACTCCTAGCAACATTATCACTTCAGTTTTCCTCTGAACTCGCCCATCTGCTTATTAGCTAGACACAGATCTGCTTAACTTGGGAAATCAAAGAAAAAGAAGGAAGTCTGGTCCGGAATTTAGGACTCTGCTTGGCTTAATGCACTGGCCTTTAGCTGGTAGTTGGAGCTGGATGCAGAAAAGGGCTCAGGCAACATAACATCCAACACTTATCCAATGCAATGGCATCTGTAGTTCTGTGTTAGGTTCCCTGATGGCCTGTGAAGTGCTGTCCACACACCGTGGGAGCAGAGGAGGTGCTTGAGGATGGGAACTGCTGAAGTCAGCTCACAGACAGGCACTGCCTGTGAGGAGGAGCCAGGGGGGTGAAAACACCTTGGCCTGGAGGCACTCAACCCGTGGAACTGTCACCACCAGGTTACAGTGGAGCCTGAAATCCTCCTATCAAAGATGTTTCATGTGGGAGGCAATAATTAAATGCTAGTTGTCCAGAGAAAGTGAAAGAATGACTTCATAGGCCAGTAATTATGGCACCCTCTGAAAAGGATGTTAGAGGAAGAAATCTGCATCCCCCTTCAATGACTGTTTTCCATTTTCTTTGAATACAGATGTGTCTGTGTAATATAAAGAGTATTGATATAATATGATATAATCTAATGATAGAACATTAAATAGCCATTAGAGCAGGAACAAAACTTAGGTCTCCTCCCTTTGGGAATGCCCTACTCACAAGGCAATGGAGTCATGCTTATTCTCTCACTTGTATTCTCTCTGGCCCAATGAATACTTCATTAGTCCAAGCACACTGGAACTGCTTCAAAAGAAGTTTGCAACAGCCCTCCTTGTGTATACAACACAGTCCCATGGTTAGAGAATTCACAGTGGAAGGTGTGGATTCAAACCTTCCCAGACAGAGGGGAGATTTGAATCTGAACTTATTAAAGCCTTGGTACATACCCCTTACCAATGAATTATGGAGTGTTTGGGGAAAAGTCAGAGTTTTCTTCTAGGCTTTTCTGAGGATTGCATGAGAAAGCTTAATCCAAGAGGAATGCTCCAAAATGCCATCCCAATGCAAACCCCAGTTTGCAGGGTGAGGAGGTCTCCTTCAGAGCTCAATCCCATAGAAGGCTTGGCTGTTTGTTGCTGTGAAAACTTGAAGCCCCAGGGAAATCTAAAGCAGAATTTCAAATATGGAGCAGATTTGCTGGGAAAAACACAGTCACCCTGTGTGCCTTTAAACTGCAAGGACTAGTAGCCAGCAGGAGATTTTGTGGATAGAGACTCCATCATTCATAGAGGCAATGAGGCAAGATACAAGTAGCTAAATCCTATCAAAAGCCTGCCATTATGTCATGGACAGATATTAATTTAGAAAACAACTGTGTACTGTAACAGATTGCCATCATTAGCCTGTTTGCTCTTTCTCTTTTTCGGTATGACTGCCCTCATTAATTTCTGTGAGCACTTCTTAACCTGGACTAGGTAAATTTCAGTTTACAGAGCTTTAAGAAGTGGTTCCAGATAGTGTGACTGAGCTTAAATGCCACAAGAAGTGTGAACAACTGCCCAGCCAGTGGTAACTTCTGGGTTTGGTGTGTTTGAGAGCACACAAGGTGTGGTGTTAAAACACATCTGAATCAGGAAAAAAACTGTTTGCCTAGAGCCTTCATATGTCTCTAAGTTCTTGGTATGCAGAACAGGATAATAGATTTTTGTGATTTCTTTTACTTTTGATAGGTTTTAGAATAAATACACCAAGACTCTTTGCACAACAAGAGCAATTTGGGGAATAAAAATGAACTAAATAGTTCAAGCTGCTGTGGAAGAAGACATTTTTTTATTGGGAGTGGCTTTGGGTTTTGTGGAGACTTGTGTTCTCTGTGTAGGAAAGGTGCAGTACAGGCATGAGTAGGACAAGCTTTCCCTACCCAGATTGCCACTGTGGTTCAAAGGTTTAGTCTGAGAATCCCTCCTAAGGTGCTAAAAATAATTAAGTGTATTTCTGCTTCTACCACATTGCCTGACTGCTGCCAGCTGAGCTGCACACAAGTGTCCAGTGAGACCAGGAACAAGGGAGCTGCTTGTTTCCAAAGGGTTCCCAAGAACCACCAAAGGACTGAGATTTTCAGTCGCTTGGAACAACTACCAGGGAATGTAGACAACTTGCCTGGCAGAGCTGTTCTGGAAGAGCTTACCCTGCAAATGGGCAGGGTGAAATAGGCCTGACTTTCTTCCAGAATAATGACTCTACCTGATGAGCTAAATATAGCAGAATAGATGAGTATCCTCTCGACCCTGTAAAGCTGAGGTCCTAAATGAAAAAAAAAAATCATCACCCTCTCCAAATATGCTTTGAATAGATGCTTCATCTCATTAAAATCTAGAAGCATGTGGCCATTGATTTCAATGAATGATCTGGTGGTTTGCCTATATTAAGAATTAGCATCAGCAAAAAGTCTGGCTGATACAGAATGGTTACAGGAAACGTTACTGACTGTAACACAAAGTCCTGCATTATTTTAAACATTTGCTGTGATTATTTGATAGTCTTTCAATCTTAACAGGGACTGGCTGAAACCTATAGCCTGAGGGTGAGATAAGGAATATTCCATAGGTGGTAGGAATGCTGGCTTAGTGCCTTGCCTAGGTAAATTGCCTTTGTTACTATTGCTGCAAATTCTCTGCACAAAAGAGTGTGTCCTCTGTGTTGTGCTTACAAAGCTTGCTGGGGAAACTGGTGTTTGTTGAAGTAAAAAAAACCTGCATAAATTATTTCTGCTCTTTGAACACCAACTTGAGGTACTTTGTGCCTGATTTTGAAAGGTGCTAAGATGCCATCAGTCCCTGCTAACATGGGTGCTGAGACTCTCAAGAAGTAATGGTTACTTGAGCTCTTACCTCCTCACTTACCTCTTCTGAAAGTACAGTATTGCAAATCCATTTTGAGAATTTAGCAACAAACTGACAAGCTGAAGAATTGCTTAATGAAATCAGACTAAATTTCTATATTCCTCTATTCTCCAAATTATTCTTAAGACAAAAAAGAGATGAAATTGCTTCGGTCCTCATTCTGAAAGCAGGTTTCTTAATTACCCATTGCAATGGATTCACCATTTAATTAAATCAGAGTAAAGTAAAACTACATATCTTAGGAGAATGGATGTAAGATTTAAATTACACAGGCAATAATGTGGGAAGGCAAAGGAAATGACCTGAAGTGGAATTTTGGCCAGGACAGCTTAAGCTAACAGCCCTTTTCTTGAGAAAAAAATACCACAGGACTTATAATTACCATTGTTGGGAGGAGGGTGGCGGGAGGAAATACTCATAACCTCGTGTCTGTTCCAAAACAAGGCACTTCCAGCCCTCTCAGTATTATGCTAGGGCAGTGGCTCAGTACTGACTGGGGTGTTAATGCATCAGGCAGTGCTTGGGAGTCTCCATGCCAGCCTGGCAGACCCCTCTTGCTTCAAAATGTCAACAAGAAACTTGTTCCTGGGCTTGAAACCTTCCTGCAGAAAGTCACAAGTAGTGCAACACCCACTGGGAATGCAGCTAATCCACGAGGTGTAGAGCACCAGCCAAGGTGCCAGGGCAGATGCTCTGGGTGAGAATCAGGGCTGGGGGTCACTTCCCTCCCCTGGTGACTGCCTGACATTTTAGGGACATCAGAAATATGTCAGGAGTGGTAGACTGGACCAGCGAGTGTTTTGCTGCTTCTGTCAGGGCTGGAGAAATGTTGCTGCCCTGGGTTCCAGAAGAAAACTTTTGCCAAAGTTTTGGCTCAAGCAGAAGTTCCCACTTGTCAACACAGTGTGTTCCTGTACGCTTGTGGGGGAATATTTATGAAAAGAGTTCAGCAGTTTTCCAGTTATAGAGCGGCCTAAAAGTTACTTGTAGAGTTCAAGAACCTTTCAGAACTTCAGCAGCTACACAGGGCCTACTTAGTTTCTTTTCTTTTTAGCACAGATTTGGCAGTTGATTTGCTCATCAGTTAGTATGGTCTCATATAGGCGTTCTTAAACATTTTCTTAGTGTGAACCACCCCACCAGACAAAAATGTGCAAGCCACTTCCTCCCACAGAAGTTGTTTATGTGGAAAAGGAACATTAGGAAAGTATTTAAGGTATTTTTAGCCGCGTTTTAGTACCGTTTAGAGGCTGGAAACAAGAAGCACTGTGGTCTAGCTATATGATGCTGGGGAGCTGATGTATAGCCCTGCAGCTGCAAGTGGGCGGAGATGGCTGAGATCCTGGGGCAAGTCCCATCTCCAGTAACTCCCTGGCAAAGCGCTGTGCGAGTGGTGAGCAGCTGAGCGGGGAAGTGTGAGCACAGCACGGCGGGGCGCGGGGCAGGATCCCCGGGGAACGGGGCACTGCCTCAGCCCGGCCTCCCTGGGCCTGTCACCCTGCCCGGGGTGGCTGCTCTGGGGCTGCCTCAGCTCTGCATCTGCCACAGCAGACCGCACAGCTGGCAGCAAAGGAGGTGACGAGTATCCTGGGAGGGAGGGAAGGGGCGGTGGCATCATCGGAGCGCCTGAGAAAGGGCAGAGGGCTGCAGCGAGCCAGCCAGGCGATTTTTTACAGCTGAGGCCTAACTAGGCATCACTCATCTGCATGTAATTTGCATTGCTGAAGGTTAGATGCAGCAAAATCATGGGGATTTCTCAGTAAACCTAAGGGATCTGAATATAGGTAGGCAGGAAATCCTGACATACTTTCCAAAGCTCAGAAACTGACCCATGCATTTTTCTGAATGCAATTATCCGCCTCCACATTTTGTAGAAGGTACTAGAAGGGAAAGATGACCCAACAGAAACTGAAAATGGGTATTTCATTGACAAATGTAATCATCCACCCTGGAACTGACTCGGAAGACTCATAAAGTGACTCACAAGGTGGTTTTCCCCAGTTCTCTCCAGAGATGTCCCCTTTACAAGGTGACAAGGCCTGGCTGCATGGTTTCACATCCCAGCATGTTGTTGAAGGCAGATGAAAGTTTTAGATTAGTTTTTGATGATTGGGAGAAAAGTGCAAAGTGATGGTGGAGTAATCCGAATAGCTTTCCCAACACTTGTTACTACTTTTTATTGTTGTTAACTCTTATGAATTTTTAGATCAACTGTCAGAGTTGGGGAATGCTAAACTTGTTTTTTTTTGTACATGACAGTGCTTATAGGAGACTTTAGTGCATTTGGTTTTCTATTCTACCCAAAGGCAGTACCTGTAGCAGCCTGACATTATATCTACCTTCATGAGACATTACTGAAAACATTGTCATGGTGATATTTAACCTTCCTAGCCCAGTGCAGGGAAAGGATTTTGGTTCAAAGAAAGCTCACAAGACATGTTCCCATTTGCTAAACTGCCAACACCTCTCACAGTGGTACTTGAGGTACCACAGGGTGTTCTCCCCAGAGCCACTTTCCAGCTCTGCTACCACAGCAGCAAAAGGGGATCAATGTGCTCAAATAAACCTGCCTTACTGCTTATGAACAATTGAGTTCATAAGCAGTTGCCACTGAGAAATAGCAAAGATTCAGGATCAAAAGAACCCTTCTATGAAAAATGAGAAGTTAAACCATCCACAATTTGCATCTCTGGTCTCTTTTCACCAAAGTCTGCTATTGTTTTCAAAGTAAAAGCTGTTTTTAAAGGAAACAAGTTCTTCTTTCAAAATGAGATGAAGGCTGAGAGCGCTTGAAGGACCTGCTACAAGGTACATACAAAGAGACATTTCCTGGGGTTTTCCCTGGCAATAATCCTTGTGGAAGGGAAGCAGAGTCTAGCAGCAGCTTTTATGTCAGAGCAAGTATCTTGTTATTGTAAACTCTGGGGGAGAAGTTATAGCAGTTGATGGATCAACAACTTTTATCAAGCTGCAGCAGCCCTTTCCATGGCTGTCTGAAAATGCGATCAACATAAATTGGACAGGGAGGGTGGGATCACATATTCCAACAAGTTAAATTTGTCAGCCTGTAATGCACATAAATGACATAAAATATAATTGCTTTTGAATTCGGGCCCCTTCAGGCTTCATGTTGATTGAAGAAAAAAGAACCAGATGTTTCTTCAGCAGGAATCACAGAGGCAAGATAAATATTCTCTGGTCCATGACGTTTTATAGAGTTTCCAAAAGAAACCAATTAATTATTTAATTATTGGGTGTGTTGATCATGTAAAATATAATTGGCCCAGGGCAAATAGCAGTACAACCCTGGGAGCTGGCTGACTAAGCTTATATAATACACCTTTTGCCAACTATTTTTTCTGCTGTGAAAACATTGTAAGATGAATTAATGTTACTTAATCTTTCTCCCAGTGTTTCATAAATAAAAGAGTCCCAAAACATAGACTTTCCTCCTTTCTAATCACTACCTTCCACTGGTAAGTAACTTGGAGAGAGAAGAGCCAGTAGCAAGCACAAATATTGTGATAGGAAATGATAGCTTTGTTTAACGAACATCAATTTAAAGAAAAGGCAATCTGTTTGAAATAGCCACATTTAATCCTCAGCTCTGTGAGGAATTCCTCATTGTACAGACAGCAAAGAAACATTTCTTCCCTTGTCAGCACCAGTGGGGTGGGTCTGGAAAAAGGAATGTGGTGCAGGATTTACTTGGGCACCATGCAAATCCAGGTAATTGAACTGATTGCATGGGGTTGAATTAGCAAGCTGACATAGAATTTTCCTCTGTGATGTTCTATAAGCAAATACAGAAGAAATAATACGTAATTTCTTTAAATCAGCAGATACCTCTTAAATAATATTTGTGGTGTTCCAAGCTTTCTCTCTGTTCATGGATGTTCCTGCACTTACTCTGTGGTAGCTATTTTCCTGTTAAGGGGCAGGAAATAATTGAAATGAGGACTGAAAGAAATTAGTGACTCATGTCCTCATGACTCTTCCATCCTAGCTTTCTTTTGTGCTTGTTCAGCAGCATCTGGCATCTGGGAATGACCTGCTGCTTCCACTGGCTTTGCTATGATTGAATCTTTGGGCAGATTGTGGGGTGGAAGTCCATTTGTCCAGTCATTGGGGAAAGAAAACAGAGAAAACATAAAGTGTGATCCCTGCAAAAAAGTGGTTTCAGGTTCTTGAGATCTTCTTCTCCTCGCTGTTCCTGCCAGAAATATCCTGAAATATTTCCTTTCCTGGTGTGAGTTCAAATCATTCGCTCACCTTTGTTCCAGTGTCCTCTGCAGATCCAGTTCTTGCTGGATTAGATTTATTCTGTAGTAAAGAAATGTGCAGAGCCACAACCACTTGAAAATATAACAGCAGGCCCTACTAAGGAAAGGATTGGCTTCTGAGCTTTCCCAAAGAACACAAGAAATGCTGTTATCTGCCTGAATTTTCCTACCTTGTCCTTATTCTTAAAATAACCTCATGGCTGAATTCAGCAGTCCTAAGCTAAACAAACTCCCCAGAAAGTCAGATCTACTTATTCATCTGTACTCACAGAAAATTTGGGAGTTTTTTTCAGAGGACTTCAGCCAGGAGGAAGTTGAAGACAAGGGATTTTTAGCCCAACTGTGAGCCAACATGACCAGCCACAGGCTGAGAACCACAACTGAGACCCTCAAAAGTAGCATTTAATCCTGGAACATACACCAATACTTTTCTCCAACACCCAGAGTCATTGCAGAGGTGGCAGAGGCTTCAGGCCACATTTTTTACTGGCTGATTTAGATCTGCTGCTTGTTGAGCAAATCTCATTGAAGGCATCTTGCTCTCCCCAGCACTGCCATCAAGGTGCTGAATCCTCACACACCTGAGTTTACTCACATGTGCTCTTTCTACCCTTCTCTTTCTGCCACAGGAGCCCCTTGACTATGAACAGGCAGGTAAAATGTTTTCAGTGTAAGATCTCTCTCAGGATGCATTAAAAAATGAAGCTCTGCCTTCTACAAGACTGAACTTTGCATCTAAAATAGCTTTTGTTGGCCATGCAAATAAAATGTTTCCAGTGCAAAAGCTTTCTCAGGAGGTATAAACAAGGGGGAAGCTGCCTTCTAGATGGGCTGCATTTTATGCTCCACCTGAAATGCCTATCATTGACTACATCATCTGCAGCTATATTGAGGAAGGAGCTGCTCTCCATTTCACCCTATATATCATCTTACAGCGACATTTTCTTAGCTGGGAATTGCTTGGTGATTTGCCAGCAGACAAATCAGTGCAGGAAAGGGATAAATTGATCACATTCATCCAGCTCTGGAGGTAAAACTCGGATCCCAGCCAGAGTCCTGCTCCCATTAAAAACCTGCCTGTCCACCTGGTAAAAATGTGTGAGGACCAAAGGATATTAGAGTGGGGTGGAGACAAAGTATAATTCATATTGCTATAGCTAACCTTCCTCTTTAAATTATAGGTCCTGGAGAAGATATTATTTATGAGTTTTGAGCAGCAGTGCATGGCACTGGGCCAGTTTTCTTCTTTTCTACATATCCTTCTTCAAAAACCTCAAAGAAATGGCACTGAGTTTACTAACTAAATGTGTCTCTGTCCAACTGGACAGTAGGCATAGAGCCAGGTAGAAATAATAGCTGTCTGGAGTGATTTAGCTGAAAATGAAAGTTAGTCAACCAGTCACGGATAAAAGAGAGGTATCAGGTTTAAAAACCATAGGTGGTTTTACCTTTCACAAGTAATGGTTTTTCAGTCAGGCTTTGGTTGCTAAAATTCATTTAAGTTAAGAAAAAGGGCAGTAATTTGAATGAGAATCTGTACCTCCAATTTTAGGTGCACCTGGCCAACTTTCTGGCCCTTTGTGGTGATTTGAATGATCACTTTCAATACTTAATACCTCCAAGGGACTTTGAAAATGTAATTTGTTATTACTAGTCCTCTGCACCGTGGGTAAAATGTGTGTCCCACTGGCAGGAGGTGGCACTGAGGACCAGCAAAGTTCAGCCACCTGCACACAGCCATCTGGCGACCCAACAGCAGAGAGATTTCTAGAAGGCAGCAGTCCTTCAGTTTCGCCACTGCTGCTAAAATGTGCTCCTCTTGATGGATCTCCAGGCGTTTTACACTGTTACATCATCTCCAAGGTCCGAGCGTGGAAACTGAGGCACCATGCTGGGAAAAGGCAGCTCTGGAACTGCTGTGGTCCAGCGACAGAGCCGGGCCAGGAGCTGAATGTGGGCGTTCCAGATCTCTGCTCAGCACCTTGTCAGCATTCCCTTTTGGAACTCCTTTAGCTGACAGATTAATAGACTTTTCAGGGAAAGTTCAGCATACAAGATTTGCATGGTCTTAGCAAAGCTCTAAATCTTGTCCTTTCCCAGTGGTCAGAGGCGCAGCGATTTTCCAGCAGTTAAAATTTTTATTTCCATGACAGCCTGTTGGGAATCATGGTTCTGGTTCTTTGGCTTGCTGGTGTGCAGGCTCCCTGTAACCCTGCTGGAGCCAGGGAATTTTTCTGGTGCACACTCACAGTGACACAGCCCCAGCAGATTCAGTCAAGCAAACCCGTAACAGCCACCAAATCGACACAGCTTCACTTGAACAAATTAAGCAAGGAATCTATTTGAACTGGGAATTAAAAGGAGCTATTAAAACATTCCCTCTGGTATTTTTATTTTGTTTACTCGTGAGACATGGCTCATGCCCCTCCGACTCACACCAAGTCCATATTTGGAAAACTCTGAACTCGTTTGCATACTTACACTCGGGCAAATTTTAGAGAAATTTTTTTTGTGTACCAAGTCCACTTTTCTTATTACTTCTCCTTTTTCTTAAACAATTTAAATTCCCTAACTTGTCCCTTTCGTTTCGCTTTCAAAACATGACCAAAGAGGGATCTAAGTGCTTTCTTCAATATCTTGAAACGAACATTTCTCCCATACTTGTTATTTCTCCCTGGCCACCCCATCCCATCCTGCATCTCCTCTCAGCAGCAGGAAGAAGCCCACGTTGCTCTCAGGCTGCAGCAGGATGAGGGAACCTCAGAAGTTTAAATTTGGGTCAGTTCAGAGGAGCAGCCTCAGCCTGGGTGAGATGCAGTCCTGTGGGGCTAAAGAGCAGCTGCTGGGAATCTCTTCACATTTCCAGGACATTCTGGTAACCTGAAAGTCTTTCTTCAGCTGCCCCCAAGCTGCTGCCCTCACCCAGCAATGAGCCCCCTGCCTGTGGGAGAGCTAACAGTCCTGAGGGGTTTTGTGCTCAGGTGTGATCTGTAAACTCAGTTTTGGTTGTTAATGTGTTATGCAAACCATTCCACCTATTAACGATATCCCAACTGTGTTCAGCCTGAATAAAGTGAGAATCTAAACCAACAGGATTCCTGAAGCAGCAGCCAAACCACTAAATGTGGGTGTGTTTAGGGCTCTCATGGCTGCTGTGACAGTGACCTGCAGGAGAGTTGGGAAGTGACAGAGCCCATCCTGTGCCACCTCCACAGACATCTGCCCAGCCTGGCTGTTCCTTGGCAGAGGAAACAAAAGGAGATTTGGGGATGCAGCTGGCAGACAGGAGAGGCCTGCAAGTCCCCAGACAGGAAGACAAGGTGCAGCCCCAGCAGCAGCAGTGTAAAATCTCTGCCCATCCGTTTATTCTTAGGGGTTTGAGCCTGTGCTCCCACTTCTGAGGAGAGGTCCTGCCTATTTATAGGGGGCACATCTGTGGGCAGTTTAAAGCCAGTGAAGGAATAATAAAAATAACAGGGAAACAGAATGTCTCAATAAGCACTGTGATACATGTTCTTATATATCTATCCAAGAGAATAAGAGCAGATATGAGAACATAGCCTAAAGCTAGGTCTGTTGGACTGGAAAGGGCTTCTGCCCAGTATTCAGTTGAAATGCTAGAGAGAGATAACCCTTCCTCCTCCTTCCCTGTGTTCAACCAGTCTCCCCCAGGCCTTTCTTTGGGACAGGGGGGGCACATTTTTCAGTATTGTTCAGCTTAACTTATTTTGTCTTTAGGGAAGAGGAGTGTGCACAACTGTCAGATGAAAACAATTAAAAAAATTATTAATATATTGAGGAAAATTAAGCTGTGGGGTGCAGGGGAGCTGTTCACTGAATTGTATGTTCAATTACATGTGGATATACATACAAGAAGTCACTCCATCCATATTGTAAGTATAAAGCAGCACTGCACTTAGTCCAAGCCAAGGCTGTGCATATTGTATTCTCAAATGTGCTTTAACAGACTTCACAGCTAAGACTGTTACAGCCTAGAACAGCAATTTAATTTGGTACTTATATATCTTCATTACAGTAGTTTCCTATTGCTTCACAATTCTGAGTACATTTTTTATTGTGGTGTTCTTTTTGTCCTGCAGACAGCGTTTATGATTTCTCACAAGGCTTTCCCTAACCCAGCCCACTGCAGTCAAGAAGGGAAATGTCCATAGTATTCCTATCCTGCAGTCTGGGAGCAGAGATGGAAAGAGGATATAGTCTATCCAATGTCATAAATGACGTTTCTGAGAGAGCAGAGCACGAATTCACCTCTTTTGAGTCTATACTTGTCTGCTAGGTTGAACTGAGCATTTTTCTTTTTTCCCTCTTACAGCTTTTTTACTGCGACATATAGAAAATCTGATTATTATTCTTTAATAGGAAGTTCTGAATAGCTTGATAGTTATTGTTTCTACAGAATCCAAGATAATGTAAATTACTTGGAAGAAAAGGAATGCCAAAAGAGCATGAAAATACAGATGTAGATCCAAAACATGCCACCCTGGCTGTCTCTGGAGTGTATGAAAAACTGGCAACAGGAAGATGCTTTTTTTCTTTTTTCTTTTTCACAGCCTGGCATCTGAATTTCATCCAAGGAGAAAAGCAAGAAAGTAGAGACGGAGATAAGTTCTCGCTGCCACATTCATTCTTTTTGTTTCTTTCTTGTTGGAAGCAGGGCTGGATGTAAGTGAAAAAATCATGATGAGAGTGGAAAAAGATTTAAAACCATGAACAAACTCCCTCCTTCTCAGTTCACTCTGTCTCCCTCCACCTTTATCCTGTGATCTCTCTTAGAGCAGTGCAGAACTTGAGCATAGAATCATTAGAGTGGGAGAAAGAAAAGTTTATTATATCATCACACTGAATCAGTACAGGACTGAACCTGTTTATTGCCTTGTGCCTTTGCCAGGGAAATTTGAAATTACTTATGTCATGGAGGCTTCCACGCCTCCTCTGAAATTATACTTTGGATGGACTGAGTTATTATTCTTGGTTGTTCTTGCCATTGCAGCCATATTTCATTTAGGTTTTTGCTGCCATTTTCCTAACCCAGTAACTCAGTCAAATCCCTACATGGTTTTAAAACTGAAACCAGAAAATAGCCCAAGGTAAGTCTGACCAAAAAGTGATGACAATTATTCCCTGGAGGAAGTGGAATGTGCCAAACTGTGCTGATAAGCAGTGCTGCAAAAAGGCTATTTGGACTTGGCCACCCCATCCTGAGAGCTTCACTAGAGTGCAATTTGGACTTTTAGGTATACATTATATGTAATTTTTTTTCAGAAATAACTTGGGATCTCTAACAGCAATGGTTAAATCAGACAGATGCTTTAGAAAGTCCTAGTTACCATCCGATAAAAATAGACAAGAGCGAGCATTTCTAAAGATCAAAGTATTGTTACAAAATAGTATTAACTGAATAATTCCCTGCAGGAAGTCAGGGAGTTCTGGCTGGTTTTGCCAAAACTATTCCCTAAATTGTACAAGTGGAAGGGGCAGGACTGTAGCCATCTGAGGCAAGGACCACCTTTTGTGTGCATTTCTGAAGTGTCATTAAACAAACAAGTTTTCCATGCTTGAAGGAGCTCAGAAACTCTCTCCAGTTACAACTGTTCTTGTGGCTACAGCTATGGGAAGTCTTCCCACCAGTTTCAGAGCAAAAGTTCCTATATTATGGTATGTACTTTAGAGGACCCTAGGAATTTATAGCATATAAAATGTGTGAGAAGGTGACAGGGAGAAAAATCAAATCCCTAATAAGATTGTTTACAGAGCCTCTGTACAGGAGAAAACAGTGATTTCAAAACAAAGCCTCAATTAAGGATAAAAATAATTCTGCAAATAATACCGTATTTGCATGAGCAATATGCAAAATATCATCATGCAATTCTTAATCAACTAGAGAGCTGTCAGACGTACAAAAATAAGTTAATTCTGCTGTTAATATTGCTGCACGTTATAAATATTAATTGAATGCCATTCAACATTAGTTTCATTATTGTTTAGCAACTGTTTTAACTCCCCCCACCTTTTAAATTGTCAAATAATTGGCTTTCTTCTGCTCACGTCTGTTCTCATAAAGTGGATTCATGCGGAAAAGAAGGAAAAGCTCATATAAGGCAACTTAAAGCACCAAAAAAAGATGTTTCCAAAGACACTGTGAGTTTGTCCTTTTTACCTAAGTTTGATAAACTGTGAAGCAAAGTTTTGGGCTGGTGGCTAACCTCGGTCTGGCTCTAGGCATCCTTCTGCACTGAGGAGAGGATCTGCCATTCTGTGCACCTACTGTGCATCAGGGGTGCTCTGACCAAAATTCATGAAATGCCTGAAGAAAGCCGACAGACTGCCTGTGGGAGAAACTGTCTGGTTTTCTCATTAGCAAGAGCTAAAGGGTCTGTATCAGGGCCTTTCATGTGGTAAAAAGAACTCATTAATTGCTTAATTCTGTGGTTGCTATTTATGTCATTATTTATTAATATTCTAGAATCTGACACTGGGGCAAATTCTAGTCTTAGTTAAATTAGTAAGTTAATAGTAAATTTAAAAAGTGGCTTGATTCACTATTGTTCTTTTGGATTTCTTCTAATTAAAAGAAATCCTAACACATTATAGGGTTATTACCCATTATCCCAAGTGCATGTACTACATTACCCTGCTGTAGTGCAAATTCCCTCACAGGTATTAAGGGTTTTGTGCTGAAACAGTATGTGAGGTGGATAAATACAAATCCATTTCACAGACATGAACACACCTAGGCATGCCAGAGGGCACTCTAGTGAATCCATGGAAAACCTAGGAAAGAAACCAGGATACCATTCCTTGCTGTGACCACCAACACATTTTCTTCATCACTTCCTCAGCAGATATATTCACATCAGCCAGCCTTGCACAGCCATAAACTTGGCACTTCTTTCAAACCCGGGAAACGCCGTGTTCCAGTTCATCCCATTTTCCTGCCATGGAGAAATCCAGGCATCACTTTGAGGAATGAGTTACCTTTGTATGACAAAGTTTGATCAGTGATCTTTAGACCTGTGGAGATCTAAGCCAAAGTGCTGCAAAAGTCTGGGAAAGAACAACCTCAGGCCTGCCAAGCATGTGAGATGGTGCAAGAGCTGCTCTCCTGCCTGCACCCCAGGTAACAGGCAGATTGAGCCAAAGTGCTACTGAGCACCATACAAAAAGAAAACACGGTAAAAAAAGTGATCTTAGTGCTCTTTTCACCCTTTAAAACTGTGACATGATTTTGCCTCCGCTTCATGAATCTGAGAAAGAAGAATGATCCATATTCACAGAATGAAAAATGCAGCGCTTTTGTCTTATTTTTTCATGTTAGTTCTCTCACCATTATCATAAAGTACATACATAACAGAGGGAGGACAAAGGCTAAGGATCATCAGGCTCAAGGAACCTCTCTGGCAGAGCAGGCGATCAGTTTCCATGGACTGTTTCAAAAACATGCCCGGAGTCTCACTGCTCTGAGAGTTCATAATCTCTTCTCATTTTCAGCCCAGAATTATTCAGGCCAGACTGAAGCAACTTTTCACTCTATCAGTTTTATCATTTACCTAATGAGCTCTTCTCCCTCCTAGTGTTTCTCCTCAGATGCAGGCAGGAAGGAGTCATCACCCTCACAGAATCATTTTGCAGTGCAGAAAGAATTAAGATCTTAGTCTTGGTTCATATGGTGTGCTCTTCATTTCCCTCATCTCCCCAGCAGTCCTTCTTTCTTGTGCTTCAGTTCATCTTTGCAGACTTTGATGGCCAAGAAATGAGTCCTGGATTCCTGGTGGAGCCTCACCAGGGTTTTCTGTGAAGGCCAAGGTGATTCACTCTCTCCCCTGACACATCCAGTGGCTGTGTGCAATGCCAGGGAATATTGGTGTGCATCCCTGTAGGCACCAGGAGGTCTCTCCCTGAGGATTCATGGATTTGGGAGATGTGTAGGGGTGAGGTTGGAGAGGGGATGTCTGAGCTAACTGCAGCAAACAGCACCGAGATAAATCTGAGCAATATGGGAGGAAATTTAGGAAATCTGCCAGTAACACAGAGAACCTACAAAGTGTGGATTTCAGCACTATAAAAAGTCCTCTCCCAAGGTTCTTCATTTTCTTTGGGCTTCTGTACTTACAGAATTGAGGCATAAATATCATTTGCTCCTTCTTACTTTGCAGAAGAATATATCAAGTAGACATGAAAGATGTAGAAAACCCCAGAAAATAAGGAAAAAATTAAAAATAAAATACAGTAAGTTGCCTATATAAACCTTCTGTGTGCTAATTATCATGGAAACAGATTTTCCCTGGATTTGGGGTCCTGTGGCTTTGGTTTTGCATGCATTGGCATACAGTGATGTGCAGCAACAAATGAAAAACCTGTTGATGTACTGGGAAACTCTTCTTTCAGCTCCCAGTTGAGGACAATGGAATTTTATTTTGCTGTCTCTATTTCTTCCCATCACACACTTTGGAGCAATATTTGCAAAAACTTCGAGGCAATATTGCTACAAATACATATTTAAGATTTGATTACTCATTCTCATCCACTATCATGTGCCAGACATCCAGCCTACTCTAACAGATTACTGTTCTTAAAGTTGTTACAGGAAGGTTAAATAAAATGTTGCTTTTATGACACTGAATATCTTTATGATGTTTTAGCTAAATTAGAGGCTGTTTGGCGATGCCACAGATGTGCCAGGTATTAAAATCCAACTGGCACAATGTCCCCAGTCCCTTGCCCAAGCTCTGGTGTCCCTGATCCCTCAAGCACCTCCTATTTGTCATCTGACACCTCGGGAGCCTCTCCCTGCCACGCTTCCTCCTGCACATTTCAGGACACAAAGCACAATCAAAACATGCCAAAACCGCTCCAATAGTAAAATCAAAGTCTGAACTGAAGCCACCAAAAATCTCGATTTTCCAAATTCCCGTCTGCTGCGGTTGTTAAGCATCCTCCTTTAGGAGCCCCCTTCACTAATTTATTTGGCTTTCAGAGTCTTGGGGAAAGACATGTGCCATTGCAAAGTGTGTGTATATATATGTATATATTTACAGATATAAAAATATCTATACAGTCTATGAAAAAGTCAATCTAAATAAAATATGTGTCTTCCATGGAAAAAGTAGCACCACAAAATCAATAAATGACCGATGCTGCAATCTTTATGTGGGAACAGAAAGACTCTGAAAACAGATGTTAAAGAGAAAGAAAGTTGAACATCTTCTTCTTTAAAATACATCCAGAGCTGGACAGTGATGCTGAATGGGACATTTGGACAAGTTCTTGGTGAATATTTCAAATTTAATTAACAAGAATAGCAGTCTGAAATGTTTGCAGGTGTTTTTATTCTACTTGCTGCCTGCTCTAGTTCTTTCTGGTAAAATATATAAATAAATGTTTACTTGACACACTTTAAGTGAAAATGGGATTTCTTTCGAAAGTATATAAGCAAGAAATTACAATGCAAGTACTTTAAGGAGTTTTAGGTCTCAGGTTTTGCAGAGTAATTCAAGCACAAAGAAAATGAACTTATTTCAAATATTTTTAAATCTTTATTTTTTTAGTGCTGCAATCTATTTTTCAGCATGTTTGAAATGTTTCAAGAGAAGAAAGCATCTCATTTTTAAATCATTCACATTCTTCTACCAACCTCTTTTTTTTTCCTTTTTTTTTTTTTTAGACTGAAAGGAAAAGCTGTACTGAACCTGGCCAGCTTTTAAAAGAACTGTGTTAGGAAGGTGCTGACAAAAAAAGAATAAGGTATGTTTAGATATACATTATTTTGAGAGTATGAGAACAGAATAAAAATTGTCAATGTGTCCACAGACGGTAAAGTCCTCTGCACCCACTTTCAAACCTTTGCCTCATTGCATTGTAAATTGGTTCCAGTATGGACTAAAAACAGGTCAAAAATATCTATTTGCCAGACTTAACTTAGTTACAGGTATTGTGCTGCCCTCAAATATCTGTGACAGCCTTACAGGATGTACCTCCTTAGCCCAATAATATCAAAACGTGCTTGAATGAAGAAGTGGGAGCAAGAGAAACCCATTTTGCCCTCAGAGCTGGTCACACCCAAGCCCCTCATGAATGTTAATGCCAGTTGTGCAGCTTCCCATGCTGTCCTGTAAATCTGCTCTCAAGGCTCCAGGAAAGGTAAAGGATGCCTCCACTTTCATAGGACACCTGCCAAATTTAGAGCACGGAAGCACAGCAAGGATATTCACGTTTCAGAGCAGAAGGAAATTGGTTTATGGCCTGGAGATGATGCTTTTCCCCCTGGGTATCACACGTTTGGGCTGTGATGTTATGGATTCCTCTCTCTGATGTTCTCAGGGATTGAGCACTGGGCACCATGAAAACTGCAATGGAGAGTTGGCAGACTGGGGGGAAAACCACATCTTCAGAGTGTTTGAAGGTTGTTTTTTTCTCGGTCTGCGCAGAGAAATAACCCAAAAAGTGTTTTGACCAGCTCTCCTGAGTCACCCCACACCTCTCATCTATGGCAGCTGAAGAACTTCTGAGGGTTGTGTGTGCCAGCTGAGCTCCCTACCCAGCTACAAAAGTGCAAAATGCTTTTTGGGGAATATTTCCTTTTGCTTCTCCCAGCCAATAATGAGGCATGACCCCTCTTTCTCCCGCAAACCAGGACAAAGATTTCAGCTGGGTACAGTCTGAGGGGTGAGTGAGTGCTGAGAGCTGTATATGACTTTGTTGGAAGCTTTACCTGAATGAATTCCTCCTGCCAAATTGTTTCTGGTAAATAATGGGTGATCTATTTCCCCATTGTGTAACCAAAGCAGTGCTCAAGTTGCTTGTAGCTGCAAGGAAATCAGATACCTGTTTACACAGAGAACCTCTACATTTAAAGAAAATTAACAGAGAGGGGAAATCCAGAAAGGAGGTGTTAACATTCACTTGGAAACTGACGGGATTTAACAAACCTGTGAATCTTGAGATGCACAAAAGGTTCTAGCTGAACACTATGAAATTATTTTTTGCTGGGAGGTTGACTGAGCACAGGAATAGTATGTCCAGAGAGGAAATGGAGTCTCTATTCTTAAATGTATTCTGTCTAGACATGGTTGTGGGGAACTGGAATTTGGTTGTTGGGATGCTGGAGCAGATGACCTCTGGAAGTTCATTCCAGCCCCCCTTCTGTGATTCTGTATGTAGTCACAGAAATGCTTAGAAATTATTATATTATATTATATTATATTAATTATATTATTTTAGCTTATACTACCTTTCCACTAGCAGATCTCCTTATGCAAAGTAGGCTTTACTGATTTGGTCATCTCTTTAATATTTACCATTTTAAATTCCTTTTCCTTTTACTTTGCTGTAGAAATCCATGTTTAAAACAGCTAAAATGTTGGAACATCAATGTGAAGTTCCAGTTCATGGGAGAGAATTCCTCTCTTCTCTGGTTTTATTTGTATTGCTCCCCCATTGAATCTCATGTCCACAGACCCTGTGAGTTTATGTTCAATCTCACAGTTTCCCCAAACTAATTTTAAAAAAGAAAAACATAAAGGGGAAGAAAAAAACCATCTTCAGTTAACATTGAAGTATAATCTGTTGCTTTTTTGGAAAGGGCAAATAACTCTTGCTCTGATGCAGCAAAGGTGCAAATTCATAGTTACTATTACAATGACAAACAGGGAGTTGAGGAGAGGTAAGGCTGCTGGAACAAACATCCTTTGTTATTTGCAAGCAAATTTTCCCAATTTCCAGCAGCTCACACTGCATTATTAACTAGCAAAGACTTAGCAAACCACAGCTCTAACAGATAATACTTTGTACTTCGAGCCTTTCATCCAAGACTATCAAAACCCCTCAGAAAGTCAGGCTTTGCTACTTCCAGAGCACCGAGGAGGAAACTGAGGCACACAATTTATGTGGCTCGATCTCAAGTTCAATGTAAACTCAACCACAAATTGAAGAAGCTTAGGAGTTTTTTGGTTTCCAGTCCCCTCAGCTTGTCTTGGTGGTGTAACTGTATTTACAAACTGACACTTTGCAGATTTAGGGCTTGCTGGATGTCTGTCTTGCACATATTGAATAGGAAATTATCTGTTGAATTACAAACAGTGGGTACAATAATAAATGATAGTTAATTATGTGTAATGGATTTGGCAATTTTTTCCTCCAGGATGTCAGTGATAAAATTAATTTTAAAAAAGCTGATCAACTTAATAATCTTACAAAACAAAATGTATTAGCTACCTATTACCTTCCTTTCATGAGTTGGTATTAATTTTCTATTGTTATCCAAATGCAGGAAACAACATAACACACAATCCACTCTTTTCTAATTAGGAAAGGTCCTTGTGTTTCAAGTGGGTACAGGATTATTGACTCATACTAAACAGAGTGAATTTTCAGTTATTTTTCAGGATAAAAGGAAACACTGAAATAAGGAAAAGGGAGGTGGGGAGAGAAGGAAAAAAAAAAGCAAAACTCCCCAATAAGTAAATAAAAATAAGAAGAAAACAATGTGATATTTAGTATTTCATTGCCTTCCAAAGAACCTTTTTGTGTGACAAATCCAGCAGTTAAATTTGCATTTTTATTTCAACCCTTTAACCTTTTTGGGTTAAAATTGTGCTTAGTTGAAGACAACCTTACACAGTCAGGCCAATAGAAACCCAACTTTTTGTGAGTGAGAAATTATGTCTTAAAATTCTGCAGCTTCTTCAGGTCTCTGTCTCTGTAGCAGTAGACATTTTTTATTAAATTCAGTGCTACCAATCTAAGAGCCTTTTCTCCTCTCTCTCTCTCTTTTTTTTTTTTTTTAATTAATATGTCTGACAGTTTTTGTAACAAAGTTTTCCAATCAGGACTTCAAATTAGCTGTACTTTATAACTAATATGAATAATGAAGGAGTGTGGATTTACACAAAGAGCTGCCATTTCATGTTGAACATCTCTGGTTTTCCATAAACACTAGGAAATGAATTTAAGGAAGACTTATGAACGAGACAGCAGCTAATAGTGCAGACCTGCCCTAATTTGGCTTGAGTTACCTGATTAAGTATCTTTTTACTTTAGAGTGTTTCAAGTGAAAAATGTATTGGTTACAAAATTTGGACAGTTTTCCCATTTATGATAGAAATCCTATTAAAATTAATCAGCCTTTCAATTTGAAACGGCCTGATAAAAATTTAAATCATGAAAATGCTATTCTACATTTAAACTATCGTTCACTTAGCTCGTTAATGAGATCAAAAGTAACCACTTTTTGTGACACTTGATCATTTGAAAGCATGTCAAGAACTGAAATCAAAGACCTTTCAAACTCAGTACATTTCTATGGAAATAGTTATATCTGAGCCAAATTTAATACCTTTTCTCTCAAACCAGTGCATTTGTCCAGAAAATAAAATGCTGAATGGAACAGGAACTAATTTTTCACCCCAAAGCTGCTCAGCACAGTGAATATCTGACCTGAAAGTTATACACAGATTAACACAAGCATGCCTGGAGTACAATTCCTAATCAGATCTGGTTTTACAGAGAGGTTCAAGTGCTGTTTCCCTCCCACAGCACATTTACTGTGACTGTCACAACACTCCTGTGTAGTGGCCATCCTTACAGGGGTATCAGATGGCCTCACTATTTATGAGGAGCAAATAGAGGTGACTAATAAAAATCTTCCTAATCAAGTGCTAGTAAAGACTTCATACTTCATTGCCAAACACCTTATTTCTGTTCTCAGTCTTCTTTTTTTGTCACATCTTGGTGAAAACCTCACCCTGTTCCCCATTTTAAATGCTTTCAGTACTGTGGAAACATTTCTACTCCACTTCAAAAAGTTCTCTATTTATTGATTTGGCAGCAGTTAATATGTGTCACTTGAAAGATGCACAGGTGCCAAACTGTGATCCAGATGAGTATCAGTGTTGTGCTGTTGTGAATGCCTTTTCACAAAGGACTAAACCAGGTTATTCTTTTGGTTGGGTGCCTTGGTTTGCAGGTTATTCTCTTGTCTGGGAACAGTGTAATTATAATTTGGTTCCTATGTAATATTTCTGGGGCAGAATTAGGTTTCCTGGCAGCCAGGCCACCTTCCTGAGATCCACCAGCAGCAGGACCAGGATTTCAGGGAAGAGCAGCCTCTCCACTGGCCAAAAGAACTCACCACTGAGCTGCTGGGGTAAAAAGAGGGAGGCATGAAAATGAGTATCAGGGACTGACATCTGGGCTTTTTCAATCTGTAGATAAATCTGCAATGTTTTCTGTCATAAATTTGCAGTGACAAATTATTATTCATTGTCTGCAGGGCACCCTGGGATTCTTCAAAGTAATGCAAAGTACGACTTCTGGGGAGAATCGCAGAGTGCATGACTGGAAAAAACACACAAGAAGAAATGGTTCACATCCTAAACAGTAACCCTCACAAACTACAAAACGTGCCACAGTTTTGAAGAGGATCCACTAAAACTGTATCTTTGACTCAGTTTCCCTCTGGAAGGCCTTACAGAACACAAAATTGCAGCTGGCTCCAAAAATGCAGCCCAGAGCAATGTTGTTCAGTAGGTTTGTTTGTCTTGGGCTCAGTTGATTTGTTGCAGAAATATGCTAGACCCTTAATCCCAGTAGGAAACTGAAACTGTGAGAAAGACAAAGTCTGGCTGACCCCCTGCAAGAACAAGCAGCAAATCCTGCTGAGAAATAGCAGTAGCAAAAACAGAGGGTATTACCGGAGAGTTTTGTCTTGGAGGATGACAACTGTTTAAAAAATGCAATGACTGAAGGAGTAATTCTTCTACACCCTCCCACTTTGTCTGCATTAAGCATGTAACAAATGGTGAATTGAAATCTATACTGGTAATAGTGTCAATGAGGGATCAGGATTATACATGATACTTCCTCAATTTGTTATGCCTCATTAGCATTTTAGCTTATTGCAGGGAACGACACAGTTCCCAGGCATTCCCTCATGGCCTGTCCTGATGGATAATGGAAATAAAGCAAGGCAAGGCACGGGTGACACACTGCTCTCACCACATTTATCAGGGGCATAGTTGGCTGGGTTAGGGATGCTTCCCATTCTCCGTCAGAGTCCCATATTGATGGGAATTAATAGTCCTGCTGGCTCGGTGCTTTTCCAAGGAGCTGCCCGTGTGGAGGGGGTCCTGGTGCTAATGAATACACAAGTTTATTCTCTGGAAGAATATTTACAGTGCTATGAGAAAGGTGACAAGCATGGCTCTTTGCATCAGGCAAAGATGCAAACTCCCCTCTGCTTAAGCTGTTCCCACTGACCTGGTTTCACTGGAGGCAAAATTCTGCTGGCATGCAAATTAGAGAGGTGTATTTGTCTTATCTGTGCCTAAACTTTAGAAATGGCTAAATAATTGTTTTAAAACATGTTTGGGGTTTTTTTTTTCGGTTCATGTGTAATCCAGATTTCATTTCTATAGCTCGTCTTTGCCACACCTTGTCACATGAGTTAAAAACAGCCTCAGAACATGGTCAGACCACTCCAAGATAACGTATTTTCCTTCCTAACTTATCCTGGGCCCTGTACTATATTAACAAGTTGGAAAGCAAAGGATTGAGGTTTAGGAGAATGGAATTTTTATCTGCATTTGCAAGATTTTTGGGAGAACCTGAACTTGAAGACGGTACGTGTTAAAATGAGTCAGAGGGGAAAGAAGACCTAAAAGTACAGATTCATGATTAATGCTACAGTAGGCATCTTGTAAGAGAAAGAAAGTAGTAAGTAATTTTTAACTTTATTTGTTGAGAAGGCAAAAAGCAAGACTGGTATGAAACCCAGTCTGGAGCCATGAAAACCAACCAAAAGAAATCCCCTTTCATTGGCATGGAACCCCCAAGGAAATGGAAAAAAAATTGAATATAAAACATCAGCTGATACACAAAAAAAAAATGTGCTCAGGTTGGTCCACAAGATGGTTGTAAGACATCCAAAAACCTCTTTTTCATCTGATTTTCAATACTCAGAACTTGGCTTCCACTTTTTGTCACAACCAAGACAATCTTGGTCTACCTGCAGCTGGGCTATGCTTATAAAATCCAGACCGCAAAAATTCAAAAAAAGGTAATTAACCACCCCCTCCAGCTAAAATCAGAAAATGTAGACAGTGAAAAATCTTTAGGGTGCTAGAATCATCATTCAAAGCCAGTTCTTAAAGTAGCAAGAATAGCATTAAATGTATATCTATATATCTTTTTAACCTTTATACAGACAGCAGGAGCACTGCAAGCTAAATTTGCATTTCATAGTGGGAAACTAAACCATCCCACAAAGATATGATAAATCATCAGAGGAGCAACGAGTTGCCCTGACACATGCATATGTTTTTCTAAAATCACAGAGAATGAAGATAAGAGACACACAACCCAATCTCCATCTCAAAGGTTTATTAACTACACCCAAGCCTGACTACCTCAAGAGCAGTATAGCTGAAATTTGAAATATGGATTTGTTTCCAACAGTTCTTCTCTCTTTTTATATTATTATTTTTGGACAATTGACTGACCTAGTTTGCAAATCATAATAATTTTTAAAACAATTCTTGCTACATGGGTACAATGGTGATGCAGATTTACTTTCAGTGATGTTTTGAGTCCAGGGAGGAAGAAAAGTCTGTCATTCCTGCAAAGCATGTCATGTAAGGTGATCATTGTGGTTCAACTTCGTTGACTTCTGTGAAGGTACTGCAGATACAAGTTTGGACAAGTCAGGATTTTTAAGTGAAACTAAGTGAAAAATTTCTATAGAAACCTTATTTTGACAGAAGAACTAATTGCTACAAGAGACATATACACTGAAAAATTTCCATATGAAAAATTTTAATTCAAATTTTAAAAGTCTATTTTTTTCCTATAGAAAACCAAAATAAAACATTTCTTTTTTTCTTCTTATTATTTTACTTTGTTTGACCAAGATTAGTGTATTGGGGAAAAGTGGGTTTGAAAACCAAGCCAGATTGTTTTGAATCAACTGACTTGGCATAAAACTGCATTTGCTACCAATGTATTTCCTTTGCCAATCATAGTTTCAGTCCCCTATTTCTTCTGGGCCAGCCTTCCTCAAAGACCACGTATCCTATACAGTAATAAACGGATTTCACTGACACATGGCTTGTCTACAAGATAATTAATTCTCAGCGAGCGAGGATCTGAATTTACAGCGTACTAGCTATGCTGCACTGACTCTCCATATGGACATCCTAATTGCATTGTGGCTTACTCTATCTAAAGCACATTAAGGATATAACTACATAGACTTGTTTCTGGGAGGAAAGTGAGGATGAGGGTTTGCTGCTCGCCCATGGCATTGGCTGCTGCCCTTGAGCTGCCTTGGTCTGTTGCTGCAGTGGTGTGACAGAGCCCTGAGTGTCCAAGCTGAGCTCCCAGGCTGTTCCCTGGGACACAAATCCACATCCTGACTCCCTGCTCTGCCACTCTCCTCTTTGCTGAAGTGCTGCTCCGTGCGAGGCAGAGCACTCCAAACCCTCCAGCAGCTTCCTTGCTCTGTGCTCTGCTGAATCCAGCTTGCCTGGACAGGTCAGACCATTTCCCTTGCTGAATTGTTTCAGGTTTTTCCATATCAGTTGGAAATGTCACAGGACGATTTTTTGTAAGGCTTCCACAAGTGCTGGTTTCTAGCCAGGACTAAACCATCCTGATGTCAACTTCCTTGCCACTGAAACCTGGAGCTACTATAGCTAGCAAGTTTAGAGGTATTAAAAAGGGGAAGCCTCTTTTCTTCCTGCAGGCAAGTACTGTGAGCCAAGGGAGAGCAAACCCAGTTTCATTCCCAGTGTACAATTCCCTGCATTCTCTCCCTTAAAACCTGGACTCTTCCCTTATCTCCAGAACTGCCCCCTGTTATCCAATGCCTCCAGGCATAGTGGAAACTTTTGTGGTCTGTGCCTCAAGGATCTTGTTGCTCTCCCACACCTCATGATTGTTTTCTCTTTTTGTCCCTGGCTCTGTGTAATGTCTATGGTTACCTGCAGGACTTCCACCTCTGTCTTCTTCCTGTCACTCAAAAGGACACTGGGTGTTGGATCAAGTTGGATGCTCACTTAGCCTGTATGTGTGTTGCCCTTTGTCTCCATAGCTGTGCCATGCCATTCAGAGCTTGGAAAAGAGAAGTTTTCCATGGATCTGGCAGTCAGTGATGGCTTCTTTACCCTGCTGCTGATTTTCCCTATCTCACGATCTTCCAGACTTCTAACAGATCAGGCTGACAGTAGGTAACGTGTTCAAAACTTATTGGGGAAAGATGTGGGGGTGGTGACAGACAAACAGCTGAACAGATTCACATATGGGACAATGAGATAAGTCCCATTTTCTTAGAAAATCAGACCAAAAGTTCCCAAGATTTTATTCATAATATGTGAGTTTCTTAGTACATGCTAGGGGCTTTCTGAAGTTTTTGATTATATTAATGGTGTTTTTATTTCCAGCCAGGAATTGATGCAAACCTTCAGTGTAAAGAAAATGAACAAATTCCACAAGAAAACATATTTACAGTGACTGGCCAGCCTAAACATGCAGTTAGACCCAAACAATCATGAATTTGTAAGGTGCTTCCCATATAAAATCAGATCTGAATCTCTATATACCTACATGTTTGTATGTACATATCTAAACATGTAAGACCTACTGTGAGTTTATGAATACTTTAAAACCAACATTTCCAAACTTTGGGATAGCAGCCTGGTGTTACAAAAGGAAAAACCCAAAAAACAAAACAAAACAAAACAAAACAAAACAAAACAAAACAAAACAAATACACCTGCAGCCAAATTCCTTAGCATCAATTTTTCTCAGATTTAGACCACTAAAAGTATGCAGTATAGTAGTGGGGAGACTCGATGAAATGGAGTAATTTGATACAGCAAAAACATGCTATCAAATCTGAAGTTTTTACTGTAAGTATATCCTTTTAGTTGAATTAGATTGCAATGTTATGTTGTTTCATTGGAATGATCTACATAGCGAATATTGCAGTTAGAAGTTAGGGTTTGAAGGAAGAGATTCCCTGATAAATTCAAATGCTTTTTTTCCCCCCCTCACAAAATCTGGCTCTTCAGTTTTTCAGCCTGAGGAGAAAAAAAAAAAGTCTCTAGGAATTAATTTCTAATGCACTTGAAGAAATTTCTGTTCATGATTCATTCATAGAGAAAGAAACAGTGAAAACCTTTTTCCACATCAACTTGCTACTCCATTCATATTTATCAACCAGTTCTTAATCCATTTAATCCAGCCAGAGTGCCTGTGAAAAGGAGAGAGGTATGGTGTGAAATGTGACAGCCACCAGAGCAGCAGGAGGAATCTGTTATTCCATAGCCATCCTCCCATGTCTCAGGAGCTCTGCAGCTCCCTGCGTGGGGCAGTGGTTCCCTGGCAGTGTCTGTCTGTCTGTCTGCCTGCCTGTCTGGCTGCACCTCAGCACTGTTTCCTTCCTGGCACTGCCAAGAGCTTTCTGCCCCAGCTTCCAAGTGGTGTCAGGCACGGGGCAGGTGCAGGGGGGTGCTTGGAAGTGGGAAACCTTTGCTTTCATTACATTTTTTTTTTCATTTGAACTCAATATGCTGCCTTTGGCTTTGGGCTTTGGAGGTTTAGGGGACTGGTTTTGTGCCTGTGCCTGTCCCATGACCTTTACCATGACACAACTGAACAGATCAATTTGAAGAATGGCCTCGTGGGAGCAAAACTCAGCTGCAGGTTTGGGATGTTGTGGGTAATTTTGTTGTGGGTAATATGTTTGAATCATGAGCCTCATCTCGAGCTGTAATGCTGCTGCACCCAGCTCTCTGCTCTCATGGCATTGCAAGCTTCATTCTAGCCTCTCAACCACAATCTGTGTTTTCTTGGCACTCAAACATGTGAACAAATTTGGAGTTTGCTGGGGTTTTTTTGATGGAGAGGTGAATTTCATCCTGTAAGAGAGAAAAAGCTAAAAGCTATACTTACTAATAAAGGAAACTCGTATTAAATTTGGATGCTTGCAGTGGAATTTTAGATTCTCCCAAGCCAGTGAAAAAAAAATTACATTCTGAGGTATCCAGATTCTAGTCATGGCTAAAATCTGGAGTTTTTAAATCCTTATCACAGCAGCACAGAATTGTTTTAATGTACTGGCAGTGCCAGTTGCACAAGTGAGTGCAGCACTGGGGAAGAAGCTTTTACTGTTTTTTCCCTTTGACTTGCCTTATGCACTTCCTTATCGCAGAGCTCCCTGAGACAGCAGGGTTAATCCCCCACCCTGCCTGCTCCTCTCTTCTCCTTGGTTGGATGGATCCCCTGGTTTGGTGGATCTCTTGGTTGGATGGACCACCATGTTTGATGGATCCCCTGGTTTGATGGATCCCTTGGTAGAATGGATCCCTTTGGTTTGATGGATCCCTTGGCTGGATGGTTTCCTTGGTTTGATGGATCCCCTGGTTTGGTGCTTCCCATGGTTTGATGGATCCCTTGGTTGGATGGATCCCTTGGCTTGATGGATCCCTTGGTTGGATGGATCCCCTGTTTGATGGATCCCTTTGCTCTCCTGCAGCCACTCCACCATGGGGGAGAGGATCCCTGGGAAGAGAGGGAAAGCCAACTCTTTGTCTTTCCCCAGTCCTCTGCCTCAAAATGGGCTCATGAAAAGGAGTAGCAGAAGGAAAAGGACAAAAACTGGAATAAAACGGAGGAGGCAAGGGGAGAGGAAGGTGAGGAGAGCTGTACCTGGTAGGGAAATGTGCATTTCATCTCCCACCTGGTGGCAATCCCCCCTGAAGTGTGGAGACTCAAAATTAAAACTGGGGCCCCATTTCATGTGGGTGTGCAACGCCTAATGAGCATTTTCCAGGATTATGTGTAAACTACACGCAAATTTGCCTTCAGGCTTTTCTGTGGCCTCATACAGACAGCTCTTTCCTCCTCATTTTAATGCTTAGCTACTTATATTTCACCAAATTGCCCAAAAAAGAATTAGTTTATCCAAACTCACTGTCAGCTGATTCCAGTGCACAAGCAAATTTTGTTTTGCATGGCAGCAAACAATTCAGAGGTGCTTGGAGATGTTCACCTGAAGGCTTGAGTGCAAACCCTTGCTTGCAGCAGAGACAGACTGATTCCAGGCTCTCTTGCTTTATTTCAATTAGCCTGATGCAGTCCCTCATGGAAAATTTCTGATCTTCAAGGTGTTGCATTCAGAAGAAAGCGATATAGAGGAGGTATCTTTGCTTGCCAGATAAAAGAAACTAATTAGATTAAGGATTTTCTTAGTACTTAAAAACGAGAAGTGGGTGTTAGTTCCATGTCATGCTACAAAACATCAACACGATGACCTCATTTAATTATTTCCCTCATTCACAAAGCTCCTAGATCCGCAAGATTTCTTGCATTTCACAGGGACAATGGAATACTCCAAAGACAAAAGATGATATTTAAAAAGAAAATAACTAATTAGATGTCAAAGCTTTGTTTAAAAGATGCTCAGCAGAAAATTAGTAGATGATTTTTCTCAGATAAAAACAGGAAGTGTATCCTGTTAACTCTGTGCTTCCAATCCATATATCCACTTGGAATCTTATCATTTCACCTGTGAACCAGGCTGGGTTACATTGAGGAGTGGTCAAAGTCTGACTCAGGGATGTGTATTTGTATGGTTTGCCATCCCTTTTGTTTTTTAATGTGTGGTAACTTTTCTGCATGAGTAGCTTTCCCAAAATGACTGCTGAAATGAAATTTGGACACTGCAATATCAATCACTCTGTATGCCTGCTACTAGTGTTCCTACTTCCATAATGTTGCGGAATTTTTGTTCACAATGCACAAATCCCTGCAGTTTTTGTTGCAGTTCTGAAGCAGAGGTGGAGAGAACTGGAAAATAAGGTGGTACCAGTCAGCACCTTTCTCAGCACTCACACGCACAGTGTGCACTCCAAAAACCTAGATAGGCTCACTGGTCAATGTAATACTTTAGGACATAAAATCATGGAATAGATTTCCTCGATACTCAAGGTGTGGTTATGGCAGAAACGTGCATGTTGGTGAAATATCACATATGGGATCAGCAATTCTGCAGTATAGGTGCAAGGAAAGCCTTTTGCATATTATTACAACAAAAGAACAAAAAAACAGCTCCATTATTCAGAGGACCCTGCCAGGGAGACACCGAGGAAAGCTAAAGCTCCAAAGGAAGGAAGCAACATATAAGGTGAATAGTATATTTTCCAGGAAAAAAAAAAAAACAAGTGCTTGAGACTAAGGACTTGTGAAGTGCTGGTAATACACAACATGCGGATTCAAAAGTGCAAAATGCAACTAGATAGAAGATGATGACAGATCTTTGCTCTTGTCAGCAGAGAGACAGTGACTGTAGCAAGTCATTATCACCCAAGTTGTTACTGTGAAGTGTAAATAAAACAAAAATAGCGATGCTGAAGATTGTAAGATTGTTGATCTAGATTCTGGGTGTTTGGAAATCAGCAACAGAAGATACGACCAAGAAGCACCTTCATCATAAACTGGAAGCAGAGTTTAGAAGAATGCTGTGTTTTACCATGAAAAGAAAAATCATCCTGCATCCAGACAGCTTGTGATAAACCTGACACAGATAATCTAGCACTAAAGACAGTCTAAAGCAGCCAATTCAAAAGAAAAATACCTTCAAGTGGTTCTGAGTGAACAGCTTTACAGATGAGAGATGACATCAAAGTAGAAACTGTGAAAGAGTTGTTGTCTTCTTGATGCTGAGAATTCAATCACGGTTCACTAATTATACCTATTTCAGTCACAGTCTTTCCTGCACAGCATTAGCAGAAGAAAGACTTAAGCCCATCAACCATCGTACTTCACTCACTTGAAGTTCTGCTGCCAAGGTTTAGTTTATGCAGTTACCTGCTGAACGGGATCCATCCAGCAGAGCACATTTTGCTGCTATTTGTTGTTCAGTCTTTAAGAGGCAATGTGGAGCTTGTTTAACTCAGGGATGGCAAATCTCAAAGTAAAGAGGCCAATGCAATCCTTTTTCTCAACAAGCTAGAATCAGCCTCAGAGAAGGAGCTGGTGCATTGTCTGCCATGTGTATGGTGAGCTGGCTTGTGATGACAGACTTGAGGAGACAGTGCTCACAGGAGATACATCGCTGCTTCTCAGCTTCTCTTCACAAGGCAGCAGCAAGAAAAGCCCCTGGGGACTGCTTTGAAGAGCAGCATGGAACAACAAAAGCCAGCAGTGTCAGGTGAAGGACAAAGGATTGCAGTGCCTGGAGAGCCTGGTTTGGATGCTTCCTTGCTCACACACTGAAACAACCTTTGAATTCTTTGATGCCACCTTGAAATGCTGATTGTGCACGTGGAAATTTTCCTACGCTTGCCAATCTACTGTGTACAAATGAGTCTTCTGGATATTTGCAATTTGTTTATGCTTCTCTACCCCAAATGTGGAGAAGTCTTGGTGTAGACTAATTCCCTAAAACTACCTGAGGTAAAAAACATCCCCAGCATATTAAATCATTGAGAAGACAAAAAGTAAAGATGATCAGATTCAAAGGTGTGAAGGGATTTACTATCAAATCAAGGGCAGTTTGTGATTACCACAGAGGAGAAGCTCCATAAAACTTCCTAATTGCAATTCAACTCAAGCACACTTTTAGGCACCTAGGACGCACTGAGCCTGAGCAGATAGTGGATGGGTACTTGCTGTTCTTGAGGAGAGTTGGATCTGCCCAGAGAGTGCTAATTGGACAGGTTTGTCTGTTTGTCAGCTGTCTTGCAGAGCTCTGTCGCCTATAGATAGCTACTGATAGCACATATTGAAGCAAGCATGCACTGATTTCCAGAAGACACTGCATTAATAGGGACTTGTCTTGATAGAAATGTTATGACCACTTGTCCAAGCAGAAATTTTGAGTATTTCAGGCATCAGTGATCAGACAGGTATTACCGAGATCTCGGGAGAGGCACATATCCTCTGAGTAGACAGGAACTCATTCTCTCTGCTGCTCAAAGCAGAGAACTAGAGATCAGCAAAGTACTGACCTGCCCACATAGATCCTTTTCCTTAGAGCTGGCAATACAGAAAAACCATGGAAAAACAAGCACAGCAACTTTAGGTACAGAGAGGAAAAACAGAATTCGGACCCTGCTGAAACGATTCTCAGGCCATCTGTCTGCATTTCTGTGAAATGAATGGTTAATACGACATTTGCAGAGTGTGTCCTGTAATTAGCCCTCCCTGGCAGTGTGGAAAGCTGTGGAATGGATGCACTTTTCATTACCTCCTAGGAAATACCACAAAAGGTCTGAGAGAAACAGTAGAGGTTCCAGTGTAAGAATTCATGTTAAGGATATAAAGCTGAGCTCAGCATCCAAAAGGAGGGAAGATTTGGGTGGGGAGCATGAGTAGTAAAGCCCTGTTGAATTCTTTGCTAAGAAATCTTGAGAAAAGGGTTGCAGAGATAAGCTGTGCAACAAATGTTCTCCATTTCCCATGAGATCTGTCCATGTTTCAGCTGGTGAGGACAAATATGACATAATCAATTCCAAAGACAAATTTCTGCATGGTGTCACTTCCAAGACAGCTTCATCTTGTCCTACGTGTGTGCAGGTTGGACCATGGGTGTAAACGAGCTCCACTGCAATTAGCAAAGCATGGTGCAACACCAAAACAAGCATGCAAAAGCTGTGCACAAAGTCTGTGTGCCTTTTCCATGCTTTTAGTACTTTTAGAAGCAGAGGAAAGCTGAGAGCCTTGAACCAAATACGAGGAGAGTATAGTTAGTAACAAACCTTCCCTAAGCTTGGACAAACTCAGGACAAACAGATTTTTTCCCACAATTAAAAGAAGATTCACGTGCTCTCTGTCTGTCCCCAAAAGTGTGCTCCTTACAGTACACCTGGCATTCTTAGCCAAGGGTAAGAAGACTCTTTCTTCATAAGTCATTTTCCCCCACATTTTTATTTAAACTGTTTCCAAAGAATAAATTAATGCAAAATGAATTATAAATACATGTATGATTGCTGGACCGTCATTAGGAAGAAAATTGCAACTACTAAATTACCAGTCACAGAAGATTATCCTATATAAATAAAATAAATGGATCTAGATTTCTTCAAAAAGGATTACTAGAATTTGCCACCTTACATAGCAATAGCAACATGACAACCACAGCATGAAGGACTCCCAGCCTTGTTGATGGGCTTATTTAACAGAGATTTCTCAAAGACAATTGCATACACAGAATAATCAAGAGACATTGATATTTCTAGTTCAGGGAAAAGTTACGTTGGCTTTGTTTGAGTTCTTTTTAAATTTCAAATACATCTGTATCTGCAAGATGCTTCCATAGCTCCTACTAGCAACACTTTTGAAGGTTGGATTCAGAGCCTGAACTTTGGTGTGCTGCATCTCTGGATAATACTCCAACAGCTAGCACAGTAACTGCTCTCAAGAAGAGCTTGGGGTTTTTTTCCCTTCCCTCTGCTTGTCCTCTCCTTTCTCCATATCTTGTACCACGGAAAACTTCTCCAATTCATTGGTAAAAAATTTCAATGGTTAAAATGTCTGAGGAACGGCTATAGAATAGGCATATTTTAAATTCATTCCTAACCTGCAGTAACACTGCTATGAATTGATTTTTAAATCTCTGGAAACTTTTCTCACAAGTAATAATGGAAATCCTGTGAAAATCAAAGTTTTGTCACTGGGGGTGGTCTAAGGGTGAAATTATTCTAAAAGTAGGATAGTACTAGTAGAAGCAGTAAAATATTGAAACCAGGATTTTAAAGTCATATTTAATCTATTTCAAGATTTTAAAAGTTTCTGCTAGATAATCCTTTGAACTGCTGCGAAGTTATCTGCTTGGAATTTCTTCAACTTTTGCTGTGCCTGAAACCAAAGGAATTTGAAATTTTTGGTGTTCATTTTGCATTTCATTCAAAGTAAATTGTCTTGCAGTCTAATGTATCATCAATGAAAATGGTGTGGCAAAGAAAAGCAGCTATTAAATACTACTCTCCTCTAATTACTTTCTCCAGCAGGTGGTGAGATTATTGTCTTCTGTAATATTATCTAAGAGAAACTACAAATAGCACAGTTTTAACTTAATATGACATGAACATTTAACACTCTCTCCTGATGTTTTGATTTCTTTTTCTTTTAATAATTGCGTGAGTAGGGGACAACAGATTTGGGAAAACAAATTTTAATTTAACAACTACATAGCTGAGATATTTTGCTTCATGCAAGCATGCACCTCATTTTCCTACCTAGTAGAGTATTATGAGTGTATATTGTATTCTTTTACTACAGGGCCAGGAAGTAAATGGGAGTGCTATGATCTCCATTTAGGGACCCTTGATGTGATTTCTAAATATTACATCTAGAGTGACTTCCCTTTAGAAACCTTGACGTCAGTAGGATGACCTTTATGTCCATGGTTGCATATAAATCCAAACCCTAAGAACTTCTGAGTATGTTCAAATTGAAATCCCTGTCACTTTTTGTGCTTTGAAAATGGGACATGAGCTTTTTGTTAAAAAGATAATTATTCATAAGAACAGAGCAGGTTTTAAACTGATTCAGAGCTCAGCATTTCAGCACTAGATATGGTGCAAGAAACCATCAAGTAGCAGTGACAATAAAAAGATATAAAAGCGTGCAGTAGGCAGATACAAGTATCCAAAAAAAAAAAAAAAAGCATGTATATAAATGTCAAGTTCATGAAGAGCTTATTCCAACTTTGGTCCACCCAAATTAGTTACCCAGCTCTTATTTTAATGATGCAGCTTGTTACTGAATCACAGTGAAAGAATTGCAGTGACAGAGCTGTCCAAAGTCATCAAAACTCTTTAAAAAATGTTGAAGACAACTCAGCAACTTAAACATGCAGACAGGCAAATTTCTATCCTCACTGTTTATGAAGGAGCCAGCTGTGAAATTCTCCATGAGATACCAACGGAAAGTTGTAACAATTGCATCAAAATTGATCATTACTTACATTAGTTACCACTGCCAACTTCCCTCAGAGGCCATCAGAAAGGATGTAAAGTCAAACGTTAGAGAGCTGGGAGTTGGCAGAATTAAGGCTGTCTGTGTAACCTCAGTTTAGCCCTCGTAATGAATATACCACATAACGCAATCTGCAATTATGTGATAATACATTATTTTCTGCGGGATCATTGCCTCATTCAGTTCACAGCAAGGATTAAGTACATGAGAAAGGCAAAAGGAACAGGATTTGAGGGCTTTCAGAACTTGGACTTGCTGCAGTTGAACTCAGTGACAAAAGTTTTCTATTTTGCCCCAGAAATGTTCTTAAATGGGACTGTTAATTTTGCTGTGGAAGCATGGCTAGCAATAATTTGTGAAGAAAACAGACCCTGAAGGGGGAAATCCCTTGTCCTTCTTCCTCTTGCTGCTTTCCTGCCCCTCTCCTGGAGTTATGTGCCTCCTTAATTGAAACAGGCCACTGAGACACCTGATTTGAACAAGGAGGCAGAAACTTTCTACTTTGTGAACACAGTAATCAGGACACTAATTGCCATTTCCCACTGCTGCTTTCAGCTCCCCCAGCTTTCAGAAATGCAGGTTCAGAACGGCAAATATCACTGCCATATTGGCCACCAGGAATGTGGAGATCCACACAGTGCATTGGCCTGCCCCAGTGCGGGTGGGATGTGAGATCTGCTCACTAAAAATAAATCTCTCTTGGAAAGGGTGAATCTTGGCTAAAAAAAGCCGTGTGGCATTTTTGAAAGGAGATAATGCTGTGAGCAGATAGGGGTGAAGTTATGAGCATAATCTGCTTGGATTACGAAGATTAAATGGCATTTGACATACTTCGGCACATTACACTGGCACATAAGGTCAGGAAGTGCAGGACACAAAGCACTGTCCTTTTCTGCTTACAAAACCATCCGGAGGCAGATCTCCCTGATTAAGAGTTACGAGTTAATAACCTGGAGAGAGACAGGGAGTGGAATGGCCAGTAGAGGCACAGCCTCTACTGGCTGTGAAATCTGGCAGCTGCTTCTTGGCCAGGGTGGGCTGGAGACAGCCCCTTACCGCCCACCCTTTTGTCCCAACCACCCAAACCCTTTTCGCTTCTCTCAGGAAGTAGGGAAAGCTGCAGAATGCATCACTGAGGTTAGTGGCTTTCTTAGCATTCATAGCAAGGGCAAGTTATCCCAGAGAAAGGGATTCAATCTTAAGAGGCCCAAACAACAAAGTCCTACCACTCAAAGGGTTCATCACCTTCATGCAGGTGAGATATTATATGGTTGGGAAGCGGGTCTGAAAGGCAGGTGCTGAATCTGCTATACAGCTGCAAAGAGATTTCCAACAACCAGAGAGAAGAAAGCATCTTGGAAAGACAGGAAAAATAATGGGCAACTGAGGAGAATTGAGGGAAAACTTGAGGATAGCAGACAATCAAAACATTCTTGGAAGGGGTGCCCTTATTTCCCAAAGGAAACTGCATGCAGCACCCTGCAGTCACCCCAGGCTGGTCTCTGTCTCGTCTGGCAGGCACAGGACTGTGTGAGAAAGCAGCACAGAGATCCTGGGGGCAGCTGGGCCACGGGAAAAGCTGCCATGAAAATTTCCCAAGTGGGACCTTTAACTTGGATTTCCCATGAATCCTCAGAGCAGCACAGGCAGCGAGCAGCAGCGGGAATACAGGAATATGGGAATACGGGAATATGGGAATACGGGAATATGGGAATATGGGAATATGGGAATACGGGAATATGGGAATACAGGAATACGGGAATACAGCTGTCCAAGGAGCGCACAGGCAGCAGTCAGGCTTTCAGAGGGCCCACAGCTCCCTGCTTTCCCCCCAGAGCACACTGGAAGCTGGCAGAGGCCCAGCTCTTAGGAAAAAATCAGGCTGCTTCCTAGAAGTGTAACAAACTAATTTTAAGTGTCCATTTTTAGAAAATTGGCCTTTGTTTCTCCACCAGTTTTTCATTTCCCTGTATATCTTTAACAGCAAAATATGTTTAGCAGCAAGGAAAAAAAATTCTTAGCAGTAGATGGGGATTTTTCCAGGATCATTTCAGTGACAGCTATGTATAGTCCTAAACAGTATGAGGGCATGATTCAGTGATCCAAACAAACTTTTGGGTTGAGACCAGCTGTTATGAATACTTTTTTGTTCTTTTTAGGAATAAAAAGAATCGATGTGTATATTACACTCAGGCTGAGGCTTGGGCTGCTTCTTGTTTGCTTTTCATCATGTCCATGCTTATTCTCATTGTTATTGTATTGCTTTCATCTTCAATAAACAGAGTATTTTTTTTTACGAAAAGCCTAATGCCTCTTGTATCTGCAAATCCAAATTCTTTGTGACTTGGCGTAGCTCAAAGAACTGGAGCCTGTGTTGCTGACCTAACTCAGATCTGCTGGTTTTCTGGTTGCTGATTGCATTTTTCGGTGGTAGGGAAGTGACAGTAATATATCTATAACTTCAGCTACCATGTAGCTCTTTCATTCTGCTCTGATAGTTGAGCTACCAAACAGTGAGTGACAGAAAGCAAAAAAAGCTAACAAAGAAAAATTAAAAAAAAAAAAAGAGGCATGGCATAAAGTAATAAGAAATGAAAAAAAATGAAATTCAGGAAAGAATAATAAAAGCAAATCCTAAAATAAATGGCAGGGTTTGATTTTGCAGTGCTGGCTTACAGCCAGGTAACTGTCTGAAAAGTAAAACAAGTGAAGCAGATACACCTAAGGTAAAAATAATGTGTACTCTTTTGAGGGAAAGATGAACTAGAAGAAAATAAAGAGAGCCATCAAGAACCATAGAACTGTGGGACTTTAACCCCCTCAGTGCCACACTGAGTAGATTCTATTTCTCTGTGTTGCTTTTGAAAGAGAGAAATCAGCAACAGCATGAGAACAGTGGTAGAGGGAGGAGCTGGAAGCACTTGAAGACTCCCAGGTCTGCTGCAGCTGGAACTCCCCAAGTCCTCTCAGTCTGCTCAACTGGCCTTGTGCAACCACTGCAGGAGGACAGATTAAAAACACAGCTGCTCTTCCACAATTCAGGTGCTTTCCTTCTTGTTCCAGAAAGCCCCTTAAAACTGTTCTCAGTTGCCCAGGTAAAAACAGACTCTGGCCCAGAGCAGGAGGAACCACTTCACAGGAAAATGTGTTTTTCACCCACCAACTGTTGGTAGTAGCTTGCTTGGCTTTTGCCACAAATGTTCCAAAACAATTTTAATCTTAATTCCTTCTATCCTGCAAGGATTTTATATTTCCACAACTACTCTCTGTGAAATTCTTTAAAGAGTGTTCAAAATTAAATGGTCCTCACATTTGTCTTCTTTTTAGCAAAAGTCAATGCTAACATGATAGCCAAATCTAAAGCAACTTTTCTAAGGGTGGAAGAATTCCTCTAATCCATGAAAGATGTGAATGTTACTGCTATTACTGTCAGCTGATATGAGTAGACTGGCTGGGAAGGAGCAGGCTAAGAAGAATTAAGTTATTCTTCAGTCATAAACTTATCCTTTACACACTTGTCAGTGGAGATAGAAATCATTTTTCTCACGGCAGGATTTAGTTCCCATTTTCTGGGCGCTGACTGGCCACAGTTTTGATGTACAAGGGACCAAATTCCAGGTGAAGTCTTTCCCTGAAGGATCCTATCCAAAGACTCTCTGCAACGAACTCTGCCTGCTGTTATTCTTCACAGTGATAACAGAGGCCAAAAGAGCTCTTGCAGTCCTGTTAAGCTTATATGAAATAAAAGCTACTTATATGCCTCTGAAGACACTTCATTGTGAAGGTGGGTAAACTTTGCCTTTTTTATGGCTACTGCTGTATATATTCTTCCCCTGATCTTAATGCAGAGTCTTGGCATATCGGTGTATAAATAAAGGCAACCTATCCATTTCCCTTTCAGATTTCCAAGGAAAGTTACAAGCCAATTAGCTTTGTATCATAAGCTTTATTGGCAGCAGGAAAGCCAGAATCACAGGAACATTTGGTTCCCAGGAATTTGGATCTCGTAAGAGAGGGCCAGTGCCAGCACCAACCAGAGTGTCTGCCAGTTGTTGTTCTTCACAGCTACAGCTGGCTGCAGCTCCCAGCAACGCTGTCAATTAAAGATCAATACCTGATCAGATTTGCTTGGTGAGAGGTTTGGCATCAGTGGGACACAAGGCTGTTTGTGAGGAAAAGAGGTGACCCATCACCCCGCAGTCCTGTAAGGACACAAATCAAAGAGAGGTGAGCAGGACTCCAAAACCTGAGGGGGTGCTGAATTTGGAGACAGGTTTGCACTGTCCCCCTGGCAGAGATGTGATATCTGTAATGCACACATCACAAAAGTACATTACCCCTTGGGAAACTAGATCATGTGGCTCTCAGTAATGAATCCTGAACAATTTGCATTCTTCTACCTTGATACTACCAGGATCCTTTCCCCCTCTAGTCTTATTTTCTCACAATGAGAGTGACATTTCTGAGACTGTCATAGCTCCTGAAATATGTCAGAATTACAATTATTGTTGTAATAACTGCATCTCAATATTCTTCCTGTGCAGTGTACTGGGCTATAGAAAATACTGCCTAGGAATCCTTATTTATGTCTCTAAAGCAGCAGGACAAGGTTACAGCTTAGATACGTGAAGTGGCCATCTCCTTTCACCCTCAGTGTCCCCAGAAATTGCCTCAGCAGAGGAGCAGAAGGAAACATTAAAGAAATACAAATGGCCTTGGTCTTGTTTAATGGTTTGGGTCACTCTTTGTAACATCATTTTATTCAAGACACCACCATTCATCTTTGGCCCACGAGGCCTCCCTGCTGCCTTGCATTGCCTGAGCAATTGGTGCCTCTCATCCCTGAAAAGGGTGAGGAACACTCCTCCAGCTCGCTGGGATGTTGCAAGGGAATATGAGCAGAGATGTGCAGCACACTCCAAACCCAACAATCTTTTTGCAGGCACCAAATGCTATTACCCAGTAGCTGCTGCTGCTGTTCTTCCATGACACAGCTCCAATCCGAAAGGAAGCAGTTTTGGGTATACACAGCTAAGACAGTCCAGCCAAATGGCATTTGAGTTGTGCAGCTTGGGGCAGATTCTAGGAGGCTTTACCTAACCATGTTTCAAGCTGGGTTAGTTTGGCAATTTCCAGAGAACCCTTCTGCCCCTGCAGCATGGATCCCTAAATCTCTCCTGGAGCAGCGGGGCAGGGAAGGATTGTGCCATTTCCACACGGAGTAATTGATTTAGCAGCAGTTTAAAACAATGTTGAGCCTTGTCAGGGATGTGCCTTTGCGGCACTAAATCAAGTTCCTCGAGATGGATTACATACTAACCACATACTATCTCAAAATCTCAAGGGCTGTTTATTGTTCAACAATTTATGATAGCCTTGTTAGAGCCCTGCATATCAGGCATCTCTGGAGTATGAGAAGAAGCAGAGACAAATAGCATACAAACTATATTGAACAATTCATTACATTATATTGTGGAAACCTAAGCACAGCATGCAGATAACCCTTTTATGCATGCTGCCTTATTGAACAATAATCACTCTGTAATGTTTCAGATATTTAAATCATATTTATAATCACACATTTTAATGCAACATCCCTCATAAAGTTCTCAAGGCGTTTTACAGGATGCATAAAGCATGGAAAAATACAAAATTTTAAAATGCAGATGCACCTACCACAGGCTCTGGAGGTAGGCTAATGAGGTAGATATACAAAAGTCTAAGCTGACAGTTTAACTGTTTAAGTAGTGTATATAATAACTCAAACACGTTTTAAGGTATCCTTAGTTATAAACCTGTTCTTTAACTAAATATTTGGGCTAGGCTGTATAAGTGCTTATTTTCAGTTTACAATTATGGTGAGAAACAGCAACATTTTTTGGTTCCTTATTTAGAATCTCGTGCTTAAAAGATTTCATGGATCCCAAGCTGAAAGATAAATTGCCAGGGGAGGTTTGCAGTGTATTTGCTGAGCAGTGCTGTAGATAATAACATTTTTCTGGAGAGGACTGAAACCTTTGCCCTGCTGCATGTGCCACAGGGCCATGAGCCACATCCTCACCTCCCATCTGCAGCTCTGCTAGTGGTGGAGCATATCATCCTGTGCCTCAGTTTCCCAGAGTATTTGGGCAGATTTAATGGCACTGCCATTTCCAGCTTTGGATGCATGTGCAGATGTGGGTGGAACATTCCCTATCCATGGTCCCTGGTGCTATCCATCCATTCTTTCTTGTCTAAAACAGCCTCTAAGGATGTTCCTGAGCTGCTGACCAGCACAGTTGTCACTGCACCAAGTGTGGGAAATGTGCAGTCAAATTATGATCCTTTAGCACCCCACAGCACACAGGTGTCTGATGTGGGCTTGGTTTGCCCGATGGTGTCTTAATTCTGATTATATACATGCTGCTCTTCCCACTAGAGCAGGTAGTAGCAAGCTAATTCCATCTCTTTGATTTGCATCCTTTTTGACTGCAGCTTCTGAAAATCAAGGTTAAGTTACTGAACTGTGATGGAAGTTTTTCTGAGAAAAAAGAGTGTCTAATTCTCTGCCTGTGACTGTAGAAAATTCTGGAGGTACTTGCAACATTCTAGTTTGGTTTTTTTTTAAATTTTAACATATTTCGCTATGTCCAGAAATATTTTTTAATATGTTGTAATGTGTAAAAAGTGTGGGAGGGTTGGGATATTTTTCTTGATGGCACTATGTGCATGTGTCTATATTCTCATGGCATATTTGTGGCTTGTATTCAAACTATAGATCAATTCTCATTTCTCTACTTTGAGACATTTCCCTCTTCTTTAAAGTTAGAACCTAAAAACTGGGATAAAGTGGCAGGGAACTTTAAATAAAAATACATGGTATTTTGATGTTTAAGGATCTCGAAAACAGTGCTTCAGAGTTTGATGGGATACAATTAAGGAAAGAAAAAAAAGCAGAAGCCAAAACCCTAATGGAAGAAATAGAACAGAGAGAGTCCCCGTGGTGGAAAAAGAACTGGTTAATCAACAACATCTATGGACAGGAGCAAATTTGGAGGATTCGTGATTCTTCGTGATTTTTTTTTAAGATTATAATTCTATTTTTGCAAACCACTTATGTTCTGGGAGATGACTAAGGAAACCTAGCGAGTTCTAGGACATCTGCATTTGCCTAGTGCACCACAGGGCAGCACCTTTCCCTGGCACAACTTCCTGGTGGGAAAGGCAGCAGGTGAGGAAACCTGGACAGCTTTTTCTAGTTTGCTGCACGCTCCTGAGTCAGGCACGGAGAGCATCATCCTGGCAAAACCTCTGGATTCAATCCCACAGCAGAGAGACTGGAGCCTCCTGCCTGCTCCCAGGAAAGGGAGCTCATGGCCACAGGTGCCCCTGGCCCAGCAGAGCCTGGACCTGCCCTCAAAGTGCCCTTATTTTGTCACAGTTGTCAGCCAGGGCTGGAAAGATTGCTCCATGAGGGCACAAGGGTACAGCTGGAGCTCAAGCACAGCACCACTCGTCAGCAGCGACGCGCAGCAGAGACGGCTCTGGTGACTTTCCACAGCGCCGTGCCGACATTTCCTCAGCTCTGTCTGAGGCAAAAAAACACTGCTGTTGTGGAAGCAAACCTAGCTTGAGCTTTCTCTCATACTTCTCTCTGTGTTTTCGTTGTCTCGTTTTCTGTCTAGTCATAATTTTCACCAAAAACAACATGTGAGGATGAGTTTCAGCGAGTGGCTTGAGCACATGGTGCATTATGGAGCTGCAAGCGGTTGGAGACTGTCAGCCTTACCTAATGGAATAACAGATAGAGGGCAAGAATAATAGCTCCCTTGTCTGCTGGTCTATTAATAGAGGAGCCATCAATATTGCAAAATGACTGGTCATAAGAATATTTTAAGGATGGGGGTGAACCTTGGAAATAAATGAACTTTCATTGCTAGCAGGATTGCTACGGCACAAATTAAATGCTTTGAGAAATGGTTTGTTTCATTACTGTGCAGAAATACAGTATCAAATGTTAGTTATTGTTGTTATTTTTTGTTATTCTGCTTTTTTAAATGTTTAGTCATTCTTTTTCCCTTTAACATCCATGTCCAAAAAACATAGAACTTCTGACCTAGGAATATATTTATACAACATCACAAAGCTTTTCCATGGCAACCGGCCTTGTCAAGCTGTCACAGGCACCATAATGACAGATTTCCAAGCAGTTCCCAAATAAATATGAACTTAGTGTGTAACTGGAGAAAAATGCTTTCCATAAAGTGATGGGTGGCCCAGAAGTGCAGGTAGAACAGTTCAGAGCCAATTCCCCACCATGAAAACTGCTAGGAAAGTCAATATTCATTTGAGTCTGAAGCCTTTATATTTGGAAAGCAAAGGAGAATAAAGGCCAGTTCTTGAGACCTTTTGTCACAAAATTAAACATGACTGACCTCAGTCAAAAGGACTTCTTGAATGATTAAAGACCACTTCTCAAGGGCTGAAGGACTGGACCTTGCCAAGTCAAAGATTTAGGCTGACAGCTGGCGTGGGCTCTGCAGTGCAGAGATCTTCAGAAGTTTCCAAAGAAATGAAGGAATTCAGAATTGGGCACTGGGATCTAAAAAACAATCTGGAAGTCAGATTCCGCCTTTGAGATCTTTTCTGTTTCTTGCAGGATTCCACTGAAGTCAGCAACTAGTAGGAATAAGGACCTTGGGGAAAACTTTATTTACAAGTGAGCTGCAGCAAGGACTTATGAGAAGTGGGTTCAGACTGTCCCTCCCCTTGATACCTTACAGGCAGCTACATTTAAATAGGATATCTCTTAAGGAGGCAGGAGGTATCCACCTACCTGTCAACAAAGTGCCAGAGCATCCCAAGCGGAGCCAGGTGCTGTTCCGTGTATTATTTTTACTTAATGATCATAACAGTGGAACACTGATACTATTTTTGTGATACAATTGTACATTTGGTCTTCCATCTGCCTTCTCAGAACACCCTTCAATAGCCTTATCTTGGTTTTTTCCTCCCCTTACTCTCAGCTTTATGCCTTTGCTCATGGTGCCTCCTAACACATTAAACAGTCTCCATGACCTCATCTGTCAAATGTCCTTTTATTCACTTCCAAAAATGTCTTAAAACCCACCTCTTCCAGTAAGCAAGCTTTCTTCTTTTATAATTTATAATTTTGTCTGTCTTTTTTTTTTCTTCTTGTCTCTCTTTATTTTTCACATTGTAACAGACAGAGCTGGTAGTATCATCAGTAGCTAAAATTGCCTGACATTTCCCATTACAAGATTTTGTTTTTAGTTGCTTATAATTTTGCAGCTTTAAATTACTTGGACTGAATTTTTCCATGCCAGGTGTCTCAAGCAAAATTTTTCTGGAAAGTTTCAGCTAGACTAGTTTAGACAGTTCTGAAAATGCAATTAAGGAAAAATGCCATGGTTTAGCCATTTGAAAGAATTCTTGCAGGCACTTTGTTCAAAAGCACTTGGGTTTGGTGTAGAGATTTCAAGGATCCAGGGTCTGCCTCTGTCGGTAGCCCCAGAAAAATGAAAGTCTGTAGCCCACCCCCAAAATCTCACTTAAAACTCAAGCTTAAAGGGGAATTGTGAGTCTTTGGCAGCTAAAGCTCTAACACAGTAGGGGCTGGAGTGGAAAAAGTTAGGAAATTCCAGAATTAAGGCTGCTTTGGTAGCCTTAACTAGACCCCCACCTTGTGTGTAAGCCGCCGTCGCGTTCTATATTTAATTATGGGATCACACATGGATTTTTTTCCCCCCACAGGGTCTGGCCTCATGCAGGGCACAGGACAGGCCTGTGGTGAAGAAGGGCTCATTTGTTCACTGAATCTGAGTCTGAGAGGCACCAGCTCAAGAGCAGTGGGCATGGGAGTGAAGAAGGAGGGAAAACTGCTCCTTGCGCAGTCAAACGCTTCCTGGAGATTTGGATGTTTCTCCTGTTCCTGCCAAAAGGGAAGATTTTAAGAGGCAGTTAGCTGGGCAGCCGCATGGAAAATATTCAGCATCTACTGCTGAGTGGAAGAACTAAGGATTTTAGAAAAATGGGAATCTGATTGTATATATGAGGGCAATATAAAAGTATATGCTGAAAGAGGTATCAATTAAAACTTCAGAGACTTACTATTTAGGTTTTCGTGTCTACTCTATAGCTTTTAGCCACTTTTCAACTAGAAAAATTGTGTATTACACTGTTAAGCCTCCACAACGTGTTAGATTGGGACCCCATCTCTCTAATCCCAGTCAAGATAAATCAAGTTCCAACCTACACTTCTGAATGGCAGCTCTCACATCCAATATATGCCCCAAAATAATTATTTTCAGGATCTGGTCCTTGTATAAGACCAAGCACCACAGCTGGTGTTGGGCAAGCAGATCCTCACAAACAGCTGATAACTTCAGCTTTTTCACACAGAGTTAAGTGGGCGAGGGGGGAAGGTATCAGAATGTCACAAAGATTGAAAGGAAAGTCCCATTCTCATCCCTGCAAATCCAGCTCTGGCCATGGAAAGTGATGCCAAGATGGTATGCACATGGTATTGCAAGGACAGAAGGATGGGGCCTTTTTGGGTAAATGGGAAACTGCTCTGAGGACACCTAAAATGTCCATTTGAATAAAACACTTCTGAGAAAAAAATAAAGAATATGCTTGGCACTGTGGCAGAATTTTATCGAACTGCAAAGTTTTCCAAAGTTCTCCATGGATCCCTACCTTGCTGCATAGGGAGTAAAGCAAAATAACTGCTAGCAGTATTTGGTCAGAGCAATAGCTGTATCTCAGTAGATACCAATTAGTTGCCAGAAACTACTGTGTACACATGACAGAGGTTAAAATCTCTCAGAAGGTTTTATTTCTGAAGCTGTTCTCATCATAACACAATTTATTAGTCATATCCAGTTAGCACTTCCCTAGAAGTGAACTCAACATCATTACATTAAGAGCTGAGAGCAAAAAGGATAATTAACCAAACAACTAAACTGCTTCCTACAGTTATTGTTCAAGTCCTTAGTAAAGCATTTATGTGTCTTAAAACATAGTCTGAGCATTTTGTCTTGAAGTTTTGTTGTTTTGGGGGTTTTTTTTGCTGTTTTTTGGTTTTTTAAATTAAAAAGTAGCACAAAAATCTTCTAAATGGGTCAGACTCCCATTGCACTGAAGTCAGCTCCTTGTTTTAGGAAGATGTGTGGATTGATACACCCCTGACAGTCATATTTCTGTACACAGGAAGGCAGAAGAGCTCACTTTGAATTAAGAAAAGGTAAGCCTCATTCAGAAAGGCAGAAGTTCCATGAACCGTTGAATTTATTTCATAAATATTTGCCTTCATTTCAAGATTTAATTACAAAAACAGCCTAAAAGAAGCCCTTGAAACTTCACCATCAAATTAACACAGGGCTGCACGTCTCTGCTGCAGAACAAATATCCCTTGTAAGTGTTAGACATTTTGAGGGGGGTGGATCTTTTTAAAGAAATTATTCTTACTGTGCTTAATATGACCTTTTCCTGACCGGCAATTTTTCTTGTCTCTCAGGCTTGTTTTCCTGAATCTCTCCCAAGCAGTCTGAGAGCTCAGTGCAGGCTGAGCAATGCCTCAGACTCTGCAGTCTTCCACGGAGTTTCTAACTAGGTTAAACATGTTCACCCACCCTTGTTCTGAATTGCCATATGCCTGCAACTTCAGCGAGCTTTGATGGATGTAGCTGTGAGCAGACATTTCAGAAAGACTCCTGGCTCTTCTGCTCAGCTCCTTCCCCACCAATGACTGAATTGTTTACCCACACAGCATTTCTGCAGTTATTGAGGATTCTTCATCAGCTGTGCCTAATTTTTGCAGTTATTGAGAATTTTTGATTGGCTGTGCTGAAATTCCTGGGATTTTTTTTGCTCACTATCCCCAGAAACAGGAGATGAAAAGTAAAGAATTAATTAACTATGCTTTAGAGGTGACAAGACCAAGGAATGAGCAAATCAAAAGGCTTGTGCAGAGTCATGCAGTGAAGCATTTTCGCCATCATTTTCAAGATTCCTGACTTTTAGGACCAGCCTGACTGCTACATAATTACATACCACAACTTGGGGCTGTTCTTTGATCAAGGTAAAGTGGCACTTTTGGAAGTGCAGGTTTTGCTCCTGTCCTTGTCCTCCCCAAAGATGGCACAGAAGTGCCAAAACTCCAGCTGTGACAAATGTTCTGTGCAGGAGGACCCAAGGTGGCAGGGATTAATCCAAAAGCCCATTTCCCAGTGGATTATCTCAGAGGTGACGTTTTCTGAAAAAACACTCCATATCACACAGGGACCAAAGCTCACACAACTCTTCCTCTGGACTCTTTGTCACACCGTGTTTGTCGACCCCAGGAGCTCAGTGTGTAGGGGAGAGCAGTGAAAGCTGCAGGATTTTGTGGAGCATTGCCTCCATACCAGGGAGGAGAAGAGAATGTGACACAGCTCGTGTCTCCTCATCTGAGGTGCCTTATGCACTGCCATCTCTTCACCTAAGGGGTGGAATATTTTTTCTGCCTGACACACAGTCTTCATTTCAACAGATTTCCAGACAGGAGAAGCCACATTTGTGCTACAAGCTAGAAGTGCCAGGCTTTTGCCTGGGTAGACATTCTCTGGGAGATTTTTGTGATCCAGACATCGTTTCTGTCTCCTTATCTGGAACGCCAAGAGTCTGGAGATGCCACATTGCCACGAAGCAGAACAAATAGGTTATTAAAGGCTTGCCTCATGTAAGCCATGCAGAAAAGATTTTGACTTTAATGAATCAAGGCAAAGGATGAACAACTGAAGGTCTGAGTCTCTGGATGACCTAACTTCTAATATTTTTTTCTTCAGCTTGCAGGAGCCTAAGTCCTGAACCAGCACACTGCACAGAAGGGTCTGGAGTTCATGTCCTGTGAGGAGCAGCTGAGGGAGCTGGGGGTGTTTAGCCTGGTGAAAAGGAGGCTCAGGAGGACCTTATCACTCTCTCCAACTCTCTGAAAGAAGAGTGTAGCCAGGTGAGGACCAAGCTCTGCTCCCAGGGAACAAGTGGCTGGATAAGAGGAAATGGCCCCAAGCTGCACCAGGTCAGGTTTTGGTGGGACATGGGAAGGAATTTCTTCACAGAAAGGTGATTGAACATTGGAATGGGCTGCCCAGGGAGGTGGTGGAGTCACTGCCCCCAGAGGTGCTTGAGGAAAGATGGGATGTGGCACTCAGTGCCATGGCTTGGTTGACATGATGGTGTTGCGTCACAGGTTGGGCTTGATCTCAGAGGCCTTTTCCAATCTGATTCTGTGAGATTTTGTGTAATTCTATTATTTTCACGCTAGTATGCTGTTAGAAAGATGATTTGTGTGGGGCTTTTGGAGCATCTGACTTTTTTAATATCATTTTTTTAGGAGGACCTTTCTCTCTGCCTCTGCAGCCTCCAAAGGACAGGTCCTGCACGTGGCAAATGCCTCTTTCCCTTGGTGCTGCACCTGAGCCAACACTGTCCTCCTGCTGCCTAATCCAAGATGCTCTGTGGTCTGTTTCCCAAACAATTTGAGTGTGGAAAAACCCCACATTTTCTCATATTTCCAAGACATTCACCAGGAGAGGAAATTCCATGCTAAATTTAGGCGTGAGATACAAGTGGGCACTGGCAGAAGATGTACATACTGCAAATGGAGTTCTCAAACTGCTGAAATGACATCCATTCCTTATTTTCTGTAATGGTCTGGCAAACACACCACATATGGACCACACTTACCTTAAAAATATACATGTGCATGGTGTATTTTAAACCCAAAAAGCTTTTCCTGCAAAGCCAGCTCAGATAAAACTCCTTCCTACCTCCCAAAATGGATGGAGCTTCTTGATGTCTGGATATTCCTGGAGCCTCATTGCAGATGGGCACTTCACTACTAAATAGCCAAGCTGGAGGCTCCATGCAGAAGAATCACATATTAAATATATATGTGATTTACTGTAGAATTTTTCCTATTAATGCACATTATATTGACATTTACTGTGAGAATTCATGCTTCATAAACATGGAATTGTTCTGTTTTCTCAATTTGTGCCAGTTTCCTATAAATACAGAAATTAGGTAGTTATCATGAAAGCTATCTGATAGAATTCAAAAACAGATAAGCAAAGAATAGCAATGCAATTTGGTCATTAAAATTCTAAAAAAAAAACAAACAAAAAATATATCTGCCCATTATCCTTTTGATGAATCTGGCCTTTTGCCTCAAAACCACTACCAATTTCAGCTGGCATAAGAGGAGCATTTTATGAATCCTACCCAATGTTCGCAGCACTGAACTGGAAATGCCAGTCAATAACAGCTCATTATCATTATCCAGATGAGAGGCAAATTAAACATGGGAACATTGCTACTGCAATGTAAAGGTTGAAATGCAAAACAGGGAAAGCAAGGAATATTTAGACTAAGATTTTCTACACAAAAACTTAGGGATTATCGTGGCTGGGTCTGAATTTGTGTATTTTCTCAACATTGCAAAGATATAGGTGGAGCACTGGATACGTTCCTGCAGAATTTATCTTTTCCAAAGGATCCTGCTAACCAAAATAAAAACGTTTTGCAGGAAAGATGGAATACAGTCAAGGCTCTGTCTAAAATTGGCCTTCTTCCTTGATAATTTATCTTCCCACCACTTAAGCAGCCCAGTTGGATGGCCAAGTTCCCAAGATTGTTTCAACCCCTCCTGGCAGTTTTTTTCTGGGATGCTGTCAGTTCTGCACCTTAATGATTCCTTAGAACTCCTCTGCCACACCAGCCAAGATTTCCAAATTCCAATTCTTCTTTCAAAACTTGAATTCTTCAGCATTTTGAGTGGGAGGAGAAGGAGCAGTTTGCAGCTCCCCCGAACTTTACCCTCCTGCTGCGTTGGAGAGTTTGCTCCAGCAGTGCCTCCAAGAAGATGTCACCAAATTTCAAAGTCCAGGTGTCCAGTCTGAACACACCAGGTGAGCCTGAACCTTGTGACTGTCTTCTCCATGATTTCTACATCTTTCTTTGGAGTCAGCATGAAACTGGCTGTTTAGAAAACCCTTGAGATGGACGTTGCACCTCCTTTGTGAAGATGGCAGGCTTGGGCCCAAAATACACAGGAAACATTTCATTTCCCCTGGCAGCTGAGGCATCACTGCCCTGACAGAAATTACCTGACAATTTAGGACATGAAGGTTTGACTGACATTACAAGGACTGTAGAGAAAACTAGAAATTACTTAGAGCCAGAGTTTAATAATCTTATACTTCAGAAAAATAATGACATTTATACCAATTAAATTAATTTGGATATGAGGCCACATTTTACAGAAGTGTGAATCATGCAAGGTCATGACTGGAGCTTTTAAGGCAGAAAACCATACATTTATCACAAAATTATTATTCTGTTTTCCCTTCAATAACTTTACTTCTCCTGATCAGAGGTGGTTAGAATTCTTTCTGGGTGCATGTGTGTGTATATAGCCATGTATTTTATAGGCAACTTTGTTTAACTTCTTTAATCCAAATGTTGGATCTGCTAATTCTGCTGTGGAAATAGATGGTGGTTTTTCAGTCAAGATTTTGGATAAAATCTGTTTTTCTTTTGAATAACATGATCCAGAGGTTGAAAAGTCAGTGGTAGTGGGTTTGCTTATGGCAAGTAAGGGAAGTGTTAATGTGAAAAACCCCTCAGATTAGACTATAGGGTAAATCTAAATGAAAAAGACAGTCAGTGTAAAAAGTGACAACACATCACTGTGGAAGATGGGAATCAATGCAGCTCTTTTACATGACAGATTTTCTATTCAGACTAAATATATTCTGTCTTGAGCATATTGTGTATTGCCCTGACATCATTTTGCCTTTATTCCCATACTGTGGTAATGCTATCTACAGCATATAGACTCCCATTGACAGCATTTTGCCTTTCCTCAAATCATAACATTGTCTATGCAGACATCCAGTGACATTGTTTTGCCTGTGTTTTCCACTGTAGACTCACAGTGACATTGTCTGGCATTTCATTATGCTCCATCTCAGCAGGGTTCAGCAGGGTTTTACACCAATTATTAGAAGTTGTAGCCAGGCTCCAGGCTGCTCTAATAACACAAGCTGGCCTCCATGTCTTTTTGGAGGATCACAAAATGGTGCTTTCTTTGGCGTTTATATGTTTCTTAATTTGGGAATGCTTTAACAGCATCACTAGTAGGTCCATCAAAATTTCACTAGTTTAGATGGAGTTAATACATCTACAGCTGTGCTTTCTCTTATCTAATGAATTTCAGGTCTTATTGGCATGCCTGAACAAAAAGAAAAATTTGGCAGCACAGAGTTCTGCCAGTGACTCTGGTGAATGTCAGTGTTACCAGTCACACCAGAGAATCTGTGGTTTGTGCTGGTATGAGCACTGTGGGATGAGATCTCTTCTCCCAGCTCTCCATGCAAATATGGAACCTAGGCCTGGCTCCACTCTGCCAGAGGTGTGCAAAACACTTGGTTCAAAAGAGGGTTTAGGATTAATTTTGTAGCTTCTCACTGGCACTGGATATTTCTGACAGCCCTGGAATCCCTTGTGAAGCAGGTGTGGAAAATGTGAATTTAGTGGATGCGATGCTGTATTGTTATTTTCTAACACGTGTGAAGTATTATCACAGTTCAGGCATGTGTGCATCCACGGGTTAAAGAAAAGCTCAAATAATTTTATTTTGTAAAAGCTTCCGTGTTTTACAATGCATTGCCTCCATCTGGTAAACAGAAAGCTGGTGTTGCTTCTTTTTATTTTCTCTAAGCAAGGAAGCCTTTTCAAGGCATAGAAGCGATTTATCTGTCTTAGTCAAGGTGATTTCCATACCAAGGCCATTGTCCCTGCAGTGAAACTGTGATTATGTGGAGAGTAATTGTGTGTGTGCATATCTGTATACCTTTACATTGTTTCCAGATAAAACTAATGAAAAAAACCCCATTGAATACAAGGAAATGTGCTTTACCTGCCTTTAAGAGCAGCATTAGTATCTACTTCATATTTTAATGAATGGCTGTGCTGGTGAAAGCTGTGTCTGCTGAGCCACAGTGGTGTTCATTATGCTGCAGACAGTTTGCTCCCATGAAATGCAACACAGACTGAGGCACGATCATCATCAGGAGCAAAAGAAAAACTTGTCATATACAATACTGACAGCAAAATGGAAATGCTTGGAAAAGACGATTATCTATTGAAATATATATATAGTCCAGAGGGCAAATGTTCATTCAACATATTGACAACAAACACGTAGCATCTTTTATGAAGGCTGTCTTTCCAGTTCCCTCTGTGTCTTTGGATATCTCAGCATATGTACAGGGCATTATTCCTCCTATCAGCCCAAACCCTGAGCCAGTGTCAAGTGCCATTGCTCTGCAGAGTTTGCAGATGTAGACATCTGACAGTGGGTGACAACAGTGCCTGGAATTTGTGTTGGGCACGACACTTTGCTAGAATAAACCTAAAGTTCAAATTAAATTGGTTTTGTTTTTATGTTGGGTTTTCTTTTATTCTTATTTTTTTCCTTTATTTCTTTTTTTTTTTTCCTTTCCTAAAACACTTCCATTAGAAATATGGTGCTCTTTTAGTTCTTTTTCTAATACAGTCTGGAAAGTTTTTAAATTAACTTTTCCATACAGAAGCATGAAGCCCAGATGAAACAACGTTGTACAGTAGTCACTTTTTTTTTTTTAGTGCAGCCACATGTAACTGTGGCAGGAAATGATTAAAACAAAGTGAGACTGTCAGACTTTAAAGTGGGTTTAATTTCTTTATGGGCTTTGTCTGTCATTGATTCGTAATTATTTTATTTCGTGCTCTCATCTTATGAGAACTTGTCAAAAAGCTTTTGAAATCCTAATAAGTAGGTTCACAGGGTCTTCTTTGGCCACAGTTTTCCTAACCTTTTCAAAGAAGACAGAAAGCCTTTAAATTAAGCTGATCTGCAGGCAGCTAATTTTTGTAGTGTCAGAAAATCACTGACTTCTGTAGTTTGGGCTATTCTTTCAAATATAAACATTTGAAAAATAAAACTGAAACAGCTTTTAATGCAATCTGTGTTTACTAATACGAGCTAATAAAATCCCACAATATTACTTAGCATTGTGCTAATGGGTATTGCTTTGTGCTATATGAATACTCTATTAATTGATGCTATACATCACTACAGCACTCGCTGTGCAGCCCAGAGGAAGAACAATTCTTGACTTTGCTAACACAGTATTTACCAAAGCCATAAAATAAACCCTTGGAGACATGAAAATATGAAAGGTGAATGGAAGAGGTTTCTCTGCTTTGCTTGTTATTGCATTGTATGGAATTGGATTTGGGATGCCATGTGAGAGGTGTTTGCTGCCTCTTTGGGAGATCCCAGGTATGTTTTCATGGAGCTCCTGGGAATGGCAGCTACACCTCAACAGCAGAGCTGTACCTCACACCACAGTAAAAAGAGGGAACAAAGGGGATGTTTGTCCTTTTTAGATATCATAGAATGGTCTGGGCTGGAAGGGACCTTAAAGATCATCCAGTTCCAGCCCCCAGCCATGCACAGGGACAGCTTCCACTGTCCCAGGTTGCTCAGAGCCACATCCAGCCTGGCCTTGGACACTGCCAGGGATCCAGGGGCAGCCACAGCTTCTCTGGGCACCCTGTGCCAGGGCCTCAGCACCCTCACAGGGAACAATTCCTCCCCAATATCCAATCCAAACCTGCTCTCAGTCAGAGTGAAGCCATTGTCCCTTGTCCTGTCACTCCAGGCCCCTGTGAACAGTCAGGTGTTGCAGAAAGAAAGAAGCAAACTGAAAGAATAAAGAGTGTAAAATCATCTCAGCTGGGGAGTTATCCCAGCTGTTAACACAGTCTTCAACATGTCAAAAAACTTTAGCACTACAAAAACTATCTTTGCATTGAAGCTCAACAGGTTGAACCCAAGGCAAGAAATGAGTTCAGACTAGGCTTAAAAGGCAAGTAACATCATCCCATTAAAGCCAAGTGCTGCAGAGGCAGCAATGAGCCAGCAGGGAAAGGTGAAATTTGGGTGTCACAGCACACTTTTGTGCAGAGCAAAGAAGCTGGGGAGGGCCAGAGGTTAGCTCCAAAATGTCATGTCTATGGGGAATCTCAATTTATCACTGCAAGGATAATTTAAAAAGAAGGAAGGAGCAAACCTCTTGTGTTTTCTCATATTTTTGAAGTAAAAATTAAAAAAAAAGAAAAGAAATAAAACCAGATACAGCAAAATAACAACAGTAACTTCAGAATGCACCAATATCCAACTCACAGAAGCAAAGGGATAGGGAAACTTTTCTTAGCAAAGCCTCAAAGAACATGGAGGTGACCTAAATCAGTTTTAAAATGCCTGTTGAATATTTATGCTGTTTTTGGTACTGAGGATTTTGAACCAGAAAGAGTTAAGCAGGCTTTTCTGAAATTCAGTGTGAGCCTCATTTAAATGCACACTTCTGCAGATCAGGGTTTGAGAGCTCCTGAAAACCCATGGTGGCAATGATGCAACCTGACCTATTACCTTAACAATTTCATGTGCCCCACCGTGCCATTCATGCCTGGATTCACTGGCAACAATTACAGGAGCATTGGGTGAGATATAAAGTGATGCAATGTGACAGCTAAATGGTAGTTTTATTTGTTTATTATCTTGAAGAGTCCTTATTTAAAAACCAGGCTTTCCACTTTCTTCCGGCACAGAGCAGTTGTCACACTCAGCATCCACTTGGATCCGTGCTTTGACCTGGATCTTTAGCTTGCAGTGGCTGCCTGACATGTTGGACTTATTTCAGTACTTAGAACAACAGAATAAAACCCATTTTAAGTATAATATTTCCCTGTAAAGACACCAGTGTGTCTCATGGATAGTTCTGGCAGGCAGCTTCCCACCAAGTGTTTAATGTTACATCTGGAACACAGAATTACCAATATTTGGGTGCACAGGTCATTGACTAACTTATCAGCTGCTTGGTATTCTCCTGCTATTCCATCTAAATATTTTAAGAAGAGGAATAGCCCAAAACCATGGACTATTACACTTTTTTAATATGTTGTCTTCAAGAGTATTTAACCAAGATTTGTATTTTATCACCTGGACCTCAGAATAGCCAGTAGTGCAGTGAGATCCACACTTGAGGCCAAGCTGAGGGACAGCCACACAAAACCCAATTCTAACACCACAAATAGTCAAAGTGGGAGCAGGAAACCCTGAAGTGTCACAGCTCTGAACTGCATGATAGTCCTTCCACAAACTAAAAACCATGGCTCCACACTTTGGGTTATCCAAATATTCTGGGTGCATTGAATAAGCACAAATTCCTGCACCACCAAATACCATTATTAGAAAGACAAGTATGCCTAAATATCTCCAGCTATACATTATTATGTTTAAATTACTTCTGTTTCTCCTCCCCTTCTGGCAAGAGCTCTGCAGTGCAGTGTTAGCAGATAAGGATTGGCATCTCCAGAGATCAGACACAGACCTTTTCTAATTCTGTTCAGCTCTATGTTATATGGTGAAGAGTAAATTAATTTTGCAGCTCCAGATCAGAGATCAGGTGAGTAGCAGCAAGAAAACTACAGAATCTTAAATCAAGGGATTCTTTTCCTTCAGATATGTGCTCTGTGAAAAATACAAACATTGCCTTCAGAATAGTGATTCATACTTATCCAGATGTCCTTATCTGCATCAGAAAATATGAATTTCCTCCAAACCCTCATATCAGATATTTGCTGTGTGTTTCATGGCCTGGGTCCTGGGACTGGAATAGCTGTGCAGGGAAGGGATGAGGTAGCCCATGGGGAAGCACACTGATTAATTTGCATTAAACCACAGGATGGAGCTTGAACTTCTCCAGGCACATCAGTGTGAATCAATCAGCTTTGTTTGTCTAGTGTGAATGTGTGTGTGTGTGCATGTTCAAGCTGAACACTTTAGATATCCTCAGCATCTGTAATATTCCATCTTGCAAATAAGCTTCCACAGGAAACAAAATCACCCTTTGCTTTTGTAGATCTCATGGTTGCCTGCTTGGGTCGTAACAGAAAGCAAGAAAAAGAACTGCAGCCAATACATGAGCAAATAATAATAATGAGAGAAGTGACCAAATAATAGCTGATGGATAGGCAGAGGGATTTACAGTGCAGCTGCTGGGCACATGCAGCTTCCCTGAGTGCTGACAGAGCTGCCACTCCCCAGCCCTGGCTGTCCTGCCAGGCTGCTAACACAAATGTTTATCCCTCCCAAAGACACATTCTCTTCAGCTCTCTCAATCATAAGTTCAAGACACACATTGCTCAATCTCCCTTCCAGAAAATAGTGGTTCCAAAGTGGTTTTTTTTGTTTCTTCCTCCTTCTTTTTTTAATTTTTTTTTTTTTTTTCAGACAGGACACAATTTTTTTGGCTGTGGAGTAATGAGAGTGAGTGAGCTAAATTAATTTGAGAAACAAATTGTATTAAGGGGCGTGTGGGGGGGGGGAGCTGATAGATAAGCAGCCATGGGAAATCTATCTAAAGGGAGGACAAACGAGCACAACTTGACTTTCATGTAACCCTTAATCTATTTATAGGAGGAAGAGTCAGAAAATGAAGTACCTTTCAACAGCAGTTTAAGTCAACAACTAAAATTAATTGCCTTCACTTTAAAACTACAGTACTTGTGCAGGCTGCACATGAACAGCCAATTTCACACTCCCAGACTCTGGCAAAACGTTGATGAAACAAACTCCTCTTGGAAATGCAGAAAAAGTCAGCCCTGCCTTTCCTAGCTTTGCTAAGCCTCGTGTTTGTCAAAGGATGCAGAAAGGATCTTGTGCTGCAGAGGCAGGAGAGCATCACTAACAACTGCCCAGTTGTGCCTCTGCAGGTGGAGGATTTGCAGTGCCAATATTTGCTTGTTTCCGTCTCACAGGCAGGCTGTGTGGCTTTCCTGCCAGTCCTGCCCTGTTCACCTCACACCTGAGGAGCTGAGCATGGACCTTGGCCCCTGCCTGAGGTGAAAGCATGAGACTGAGCCTCAGCCTTGAGGTGTGACAGTCTCTGGCCATGAGGTGTGACAGTCCCTGGCCACCTGCCAGCCCTCAGCCCCACCCAGGCACCTCAGCATCAGCCTGTGGGGCAAACCATGGGCTCACATCAATAGTCTGGGAATTGAAGAAGTCAGCTTGTTCCACTCCCTTTGGTGATCTGATTTAATAAAGCCAGATTTGCACTGCAAAACCTTCCTTATTACTATTTTGTTTAATTTTCATTTTGGACTGAAGGTTGGGAAAGCCATTAACTTTTTGGATTTTTCTCCCTCTGCAGAGCTTGGTGGCATACCCTGAATGCTGTGCTGTGGGTATTTCTCATCTCCCAAGATATTTATCTCTTCCCAATGTTTTAGACAACAAACAGATGGGCTGCAAGCCCAGCAGGACCCAAGGAGCTCCCACTCACCTACAGCCTAACTTTGGCCAGAGCTCTCAAAGCTCTGAGCTTCATTTACCACACATGAAGACTGAGGATTGGTCATGTCAGCACTGCTCTCCAGCCCAGTTTTTCTGTGTGTGTTTATTTCTGCAGGCTGAGGAAACACAAGCTGGGCACAAAATTAGATCTTTTTCGTTTGGCTGTTAACTGAGATCTTTTTTGATTTCCCCTCAATTGAAATGGGAAGGAAAAGCTTGTTTTTCAGCCCAAGCCTACCTCAGAACTACTAAGGAACTCTTAAAATAAATGATAGTAAACATGGGGTATGTATATGCTTGTTTGTATGCTGTGTTTATGAGAAGTTTTGAATTCTATCCCATTGTTTGTAAATATTCTATATAACTCATCTGTTTTTATGTATTAATTTGTATGTGTTCATTTATTTTTGGTAACAACCTGTTTTATGGAAATATTTTAATAAAAATCTGTGAACATGAGGAAAAGTAGAGCACAATACAGATGCACAAACACTCGCTGCATGACTCTGAGGAAAAAAAAGTGTACATGGAATTCACACATCATCTAAATAGAGAAACGTATAAAACAGAAGTGCTGAATGAACCGAGTGTGTAAATACAAGCTAAACAGGACCTTTGTCAGTGCTGTGATCCACTCCATCCATCATGCCACAGGAAAAGGAGCCAGCAGGAGAGGGGTGTGGGTATCTGATGCTCCCAGTAAAGCCCCGTGGGATGCAGGGAGGACAAAAGCAGCCAGATGTGGCCCAGCAGCCAGGGGTTTGGGAGGGCAGAGGGAGGCTTTCCCAGGATCCATGGCAGGGGAGAGCAGGGGACACCCCGGGGTGCCAGTCCTGCTTGGATTTATCCCTTTGGCTGGCTTTAATCCTGCTGTCACAATATTTCCAGACTCACTGGGCGTCATGTGTCTTTATTAAAGTTTGCTGAGCATTTTGAGCTCCTCTGACGAGCTGTGCTAAATGCCAGGTGTTATTTTCACGTTTCCCCAGCCGTACTTAATACAGTTGTCTGCTGCTTTGCTGATTGCTGTGCTTACTGCAGGCGCAAAGACGTGCTAAGTAATAATGCTATCAATCAACTCGTGTGTGGAAAAACTCACGGGGCGCTCCAACAGCACCTTGTGCTTCCTTTCTGCCTCTGCCCATCCTTCACACCCGTGTGGGAGCCCTGAGCAGCTCTTGGAAAGCCTGGAAGGACAAGGGAGGGCCATCTGACCCCCAGATGGGCTGCATTTGCCCTTTTTTTCAGTTCCTATTCAGCAGCAGGATGTGGAAATCCCACATTTCCTCGAGCGAAGCCCCAGTGCCAAACTGGAGGGCTGGGTGCGATTCCTGAAGCGCTGACTGCTGTGGTTTCGACATCTCCCAGCTCCACCTGGAGCTGAAACAGCCACGGGGGGAAGGCTGGACTGACCTTGGAGTTTATAGCAAGGAGTGTTTTGGAACACAATGGCAAATTTTGTAATGAAATGCCAGAGCTGTTTACACATTGGAGAAAATTTTGGACACAGTTCCACATTCAAGGTTAATAATAACGTTTCGGGCGCAGGAGTCATGGAATAAGTAAAAAGTTGGCTCAGAAATTAATGATGAGGAATGGGAAAACAAAGAAAATGAGTGATATGAGATGAATTATAACAGGAAGGACTGTAAACTAGACCAGAAACTATTGCATGAAGATACAGAAGATTGCAATCACATCAAGGCTAAGAGATAAATACAAGACCCTCAGCATGCTTGTTTGACATTAGTCTGTGTGTGCCATGAAACACTGGGGTGAGGAAACAAAAAAAAGGAAGGCTAAGGCTTTGGTCAGTTTAAGTATGTATCTATTTGAAAAAAAAATCTATTTGAACATTTGCCCAGAACTTAGAATGAACCCATCTGCACCATTTATGAGCTTCATGCAGTTAGGTAATATTTTGGTTTGTTTTCCAATTCCTGGGTGATAACAGAGGTGATAAATGAAGTGGTCTACATCTCCTGTGAAGAAACTTGCTCTGGCTGCAGGCATTAAAGGGAGCAGAGCTGGAAGAGAAGAAGGATTGCCCAGTTGCTGCATCAAGGCTTCAGCAATGCTCACACATTCTTGTTTTTCCAGATGGTACACAATACCAGGTGAGCTGAGGGGTTTTGCCTCCACTGAAACCCCCAGCTGTGGACAATTCCACACCTCCCCACACCTGGCCATTGGTGTCCCTCTCACTCTGTTTCAGGTCCCACCATCAAAATAACCTGGGTGTTGTGAAAAACTATCTTAAGAAATGTTAACATTAAAAGGTAGAATAGCTAGATGGTTGAAAACAGATACTTTAAATATTAACTAAAATGCTTTTGGAAAGAAAAAAAAATTACTGAGAATGTAAAAGACTTTGTTTGCCATCACATGGTATGTCATTTTCTGAAGGGGCTTCAATCTCTGCAGACCAAGGCAAAGGTTCTCTGTCAATTCCATGGGGTACTGGAAGCTCAACCATCAATCATGAAGGCATGAAATGGCTAAAAGAATAAAAGTCAACCATGCTTTTCTGCACGAGGCTCAGAACAGACCAATCGAGCCACTCCTGCCTGTTAGAGTCATGGGAACTTAGGGAAAAATATGAATTTTTTTGTGCAGTAAAAAGCCCAGGAAATATTCTTCTTTTTAATTCAGAAATAACCTTTTGGAAGATATCTGTTGGAAGGGCAGAATCTGAGATGCTGGGAATTGTACCTTTCAAATCTGCACGCTGTTTCTCTCAATTTTTTTCTTTTTTTTCTTTCCCCCAGCAGAATGCCTTACAACACACAGTTACCTTTCAGCCAGCTCTCACTTGGGAAGGGAAATAATGTGGCCCCCAGCACGTATCACTTACAGCAGGGTTAACCAGGAGTTACTCCACTGGCGCTCGTGCTTACATTGGTGTAAATCCCATGTAAGTGGGGCCAGAGTGATTTCAGAGTAACAAAGAATGTGACAACAGCAGCTTTCAGCCAGTGACTACTGGTGGCCCCTACCACATGGGTTTTCAGGAATCAAAGCCCAGTGTGTTTGAACCCATGTCGACTCAGACAGTAAAATAAAGCAGCCTTTCTAGTCTGTTTCTCAGCATGATAATGCTACTACAGTATTACTCCAAGGTCCTCTGAGTAGCTGCATTTAATAATGCTTTACAGTAAGGTTCCATTTATAAACACTTCATTATTAATAAAGCATGGCAATTTGTAGCATGCATAAAAATTATTTATATTCATGTGCTAACCAAGCCCATAGATTTAATAATATTGACGTCTTATAACACGCGTTGTAACAGCTTGTCACAGCATCATCTGTTAAGCATTTCTTACTAATGCCTTTCATACCATGCCTTATAATAATTTGTTAAAGGATGCAGCTGCATCTATTAAGCCTTTCATAAATATGAATAGCACATTTTCTAAAATGGCACCGTATATTAAATTATTACTGGGTATTCTAACTGGAAGCAGAATTTCTCTTTCTTGCTTTCCCCCTTTCCTTATTTCCTTTCCTTCTCTCTCCCTGCCTCTCAACTCCCCCCCAACCCAGTCTCTCTGTCTGTCTGTCTGTCTGTCTGGTAGTTCAGCTAAAGCAAGTTTTCTTCTCTCGTGGGGTGATGGTTCAGTTCAGTGAGGTTTCCTGGCCTGGTGGAACACAGAATTTGGGCACCTCGGTTTGAAAGCAGCTTGGAAGAAACTTTAAAACCACTGAGGTCCCTGATGGTTTGGTGCCTCCCTGGGACCAGCAAGAGCTCCAGCTGTGGAAGAAGGAGGTGACCAGCCCTGAATTCCTCTCCTGTGTGGGCTCCTGGCTCTCTCCTGAGCCAGGAAGCAAATGAGCAAAATTGGCATCAGTGGTTCCTCTTCGCTTCTCAGGCACCACCAGCATTTAGCCACAGAATAATGTCTTTTCATGCACAAAATAAGAATAGAATATATGGAATATAAATTCCATTCCATGGAAATGAAGATAACAAGAATCGTCTCGTCAAGAAGGTCTGGATCTGAAAGATTTGGTTGTGAATCTTCTCTCTCAGAGGGACCTGTGCCTCCCTGGGGTGCAAGGGGCAGCAAGGACACAGTGTGGGTTTGGGCAGCACCTTGCATGGCTGCTTGGGGTACCCAGGCTTGTGAAAATACTTATTTACTGCAGAGGGAAGTGGCATTACAGCAGCCATGAGCACAGCTTCAGTATCAAAGCCACATTTCTGCTGGGAGAGGCACACAAGTTCCTGGGACCTGCCAGCCACCCTGCTCCTGAGGCTGGCACTGCTGTCCTCCCGGGATTTTACCCTGACCTACCAAAAAATTATGTTTCCTGATGGTCCTTGGGTAGAAACTCCACCCTGGGTGCCAGCTCCTCACCTCAGTTCTGATTTCAGTGCTTCACTTTTTGCTCCTGGTGAGACACCACTGAATGCTGCTGTACACCACTGGCTTACCTTGCTGTGCTCCCTATACAAAATCCACAGGTTATGCTTTGCAGCAGCTCACTTTTGCACTTTGTTCCTACCCAGGTAATACCTCTTTTTGGTTTTTTTCCCCTCATTTCCTTCTTCTGTGATATAATGTAAAATTGTAGCACACTGCAATGTTATTAGAGATTAAATCCCTAATTACGAATTTCCTTGCTTTTGTAAGTTTGCTTCAGATCCTTAACATTTTTAATGTAATTTTTTATGCGAATTTCCATGCTATTTTAATTCATTAGTCATGGGCTATCATTTTTCGATGTAATTACTGTAATTTCATCAAGTGACATAATTACAGTAAATACTTTGAGTAATTACTATTCATATGGAAAAAGATATCTGGAGGCGTAATAATGTCATATAATAAAATATTTATGATGTGTAAAGAAAAATTATGATGACATATTTGCATCACGTAATGGTGTGACAACATTCCATGTTTACCTTGGGTGAGGATAATGACACAAAAATAAGATTCAGTGATGTCATCTGTTGGTAACAATTACAAAGAATTGTGCAGCATCCAGGTACAGCGAATTCAATATCTCTCACCTTTTGAAGATAAATAATGTTCTCCCACCCCAAGAAATGCCACTAAAAGCTGGTGGGGTTGATCTGCTGTCAGTTGAGGAGGGCAAAGAAGGATTTATGTGCCAGACCTCTGCCTCCCATACTGCAGAGCGTGGTCATGGTGGGTGTAGGAAGCAAAGGTTTTCAGCAGGTGGAAGAATACAGAAAGAGGTGTCTGAATTCTTTACCTACCTGAGCTACTCTTGACAGAAGAGGAAAGACTTGTTACTGGTTGTACAGTCTCCATTTTCTGAATCTGGGGCTTACCCTGCCTGCTGGAGAGGCTTGGTGCTTGGGGCAGCAGCTGGGGACCAAAGGCTCCAGGCTGGGACACCCAGGCTGCTCTCACCAGCAGGCAGCTTTGGGGCTCAGCCACTTGTGTGCCTAAAATCAGCCAAATTTACTTAAATTCACGATGCATTCACCAGCAAAACAATGCTTATCCTACCCTCTGACCTCCCAGAGATCTGAAGAGAGCAAAGAGTTGAGAAGAATGCAAATACACAGCCACATGTGCCAAAGGGAGGCAAGATGTTTTCCAAAAGGAGGTAATACATTTTCCTCAGTGGGTCACAGCAGGAGCCATGAGACAAGGCTGGAGCAGTGAGCTACAAGGAAATGAAGGAAATTATGGCTTCAGTTTCATGGGGAAGTTGGTACATCTGTGTGTCTGTGCTAAGCCAGGGCCCCAGGAAGGAAAAAAGGCAAATAATATGGACACTAAAGCACAGTGCATGTGCATGAGGAGAAACACAGCTTGCACAGGTAGTCCAATTTCTGAAGCTTTGCTTCTGTCACTGTGCCACCATCCTCTCAGCAGCCTCTTTAGGGGCACAACACACATCTGACCTGCTCACAGCACAGGGATATTTTATTTTCCAGTGTCTTGTTGTGTGTGTGCTGCACCTTCTGTGTGTTCTCCCCTGACCTTTCCCTCCCATTGTGCCATGGCTGCAGGAGAGGTGATTCCTGCCACACCAGAGCCATGACACATCAGCCACCTGCACCTCTGCCCAGGGTCTCTGAGCAGCCCACACTAGGTGGGCATTGCAATTCCCAATGCTCAAATTCAGTGTTCCATTCAAACATCAGTTCCCAACACTGGATGCTGAGGATTGTGAAAGCATCACAGTGGCTGAAGGCACACTAATAAAAGAGCCATTTACTGGTTTCTAGTAAACTGCAGCAGCATTCATTTTCCTCTGTGGGTTACACATGGCTTTGCCTGGTCTGCTGGGAAAGGGGTGCTTTAGTGGGGCCTTGCTGAAAAGCAGTATCTTTTCCTCTAGATCTGGAAGAAACACCATCAAATTGATGTTATTTTCCGTGCATCCGTGATTTCTAATAAAGTCATCCAGGAGGGAAAGAAAAAGGAAAAGGACTGGGTTAGGGAGCAGAGTAACTCTTCAGGGAAATCTGGTGAAAATAACACCAATGCTGTGCTGTAGATATTTGGGATTTGCCACGTGTTAGCATCAGGTGTCAGCAATGTCACTTGTGCTCAGAGCAGGGAAGCAGAAGCATGCTAAGGTCAAAAGCAGAAACAGCCCACTTTTTTGTTAAAACAAAGAGGTCTGAGAATCAGATTGGATTTTAGATAAATGTTGTCTTTCTCTGGCTTTACCTTGATGAGTTTCAATGCCATCATAAAGACACAGAGCAAGCACCTTAAATTAAGCATATGCATGTCATACATGCAATGCACATGTTATCACAAATACCTGTCATTTCTGTTTGCACACATTAACAAAAGCAGGCCTTTGATATTTCTGTGGAATGAACCACTGCTTGGTTTAAAAACTTGCAGAGGTTTTGAAAGGTGTCAGAAAACCTCAGTGCACCGTAGACAGTGCTCGATTGCTTGCCAAAGCCCCAGGCTAAGTTGGGCTTGTAAATCTTAAAACAGATCCTTGGAACTTGCAGACAAATCCAAAGACCAAAAACAAAACTAAAAAAAAAACCCAAAAAACTAAAAAAAAAAAAAAAAAAAAAAGAAAGAGAAAAAATTAGAAATCAGATGCTCAAGAGAGAATATTCTTGCCAGTAACATGACAGAGTCAAGTTAATTCGAAGTGATTCAAACAAGAGAGATGATTTTTTTTTTTTTTTTTTTTTTTTAGGATATTGCTGGCCAGTTCTGCATCCTGAATCTGATTGACATATGATACTACTAGGCTGAATGAAGACATTTTGCACATGTTTTTGCTTTAAAGAGCAATTGCTAGGGGTAACACTGGTTACTTACAACGTGGAGACATGCCAAACTACTCTGAATGAGAGTGCATTGCTGGCTATCTCATGCTTCAAGGTTTGTAGGGCTGGGCGGATAATTAAGCATTCCTGACATGACCGTGGGATCACATAAACTCAGAGGGCTGGAGAAATAAATGGGAAGCTCAGGTTCCTACCAGGTGTGCCATTCAGTTCTGCAAATGGGCATTTCCACGACAAGAACATAAATGAGCTCCTCAGTGGATTTTATGGCAATATCTTGCACTTTTATAATAATTTCACGGCAAAAAATAGTGTTTTGACATAATTTTTTTGGCAGGGATTTCTGGACTTCTTTTTTTCTAATACCCATCTCTTTTCACTGCTGCCTTTAAACATTTTCCACAGAGTTCTATTATTTTTTAAAAATCTATACGTTTCAGAATATGCTTTCCCCATTTGGAGGTTTTGGAGAGATTTTTCTGAATGGGATCTCTTCTGTCCCACAACGTGTTGATGCAATATTGAGAGCGACAGCAAATTAGTTCATTAATTCTTAATGGCAGAATCTGAGCCTGTAGAGACAAGCTTGTGTGGGAAAGTCCTTAAATCTCTGTCAGCATTTAAGCTTTTTTTCTTTGTTTGTTTGGTTTTCAGCCACCATGGTTGATCCTCCTGTTAGAGCCCATTCACACTTTGGAGTAGCTTCAGTTTTTCCTCAGCTTGTACACTTTACATCAGATAGTTCAGCAACAAAATACTTCCCATGTTCTCTATAAAAAAACCCAAAAAACAAAGCAAAAAAACCCCCAAGCAAACCATAAATCAAACCCAAGACAGTTCCATTTGAACTTTCAGCCTATCAGTGCATGTTGGAAGTTTCCACCAGTTGGGAAAGAAGAATCTGAGTTTCTGAACCAGCCCTATTTTCCTGAGGTTGGCATTTAGACAGGGAGAGAGTGGCAGAAAACTACACAAAATAAACCAGCTGGTTTGAAATTCACCTGGCAAACCTGCTGGTACCTGAGACTGGTTCATATAAGTTTTCCCATGTTCAGGATGAAAGTTGTCTAGCCTTTTCCAGCCACTGATTTTACCATAAATCAGACAGCTCAAGCTCTCTCAGAGTCATCAATACATATTTTCAGCCATGTGGTTTAGCTCCCCATCACTGTGTTTGATCACTCTCTGCTCTCGTGCATGTCAGTGCTTCCTTTTAAGAGCTTTTTGTGGTGTTTTCTGTCATGCAGGGCAGACTGAGAAATCCCCCCGTGCTGCTGAGCCCAGGGCAGTGCCCAGCCTCTCCCAGGGATTCTTCTGACATGGCAGAGCATCCCTGGATGTGCAGAGACAGTGACAGCACTCGGGATGTGACATGGAGATGCTGAACGTCTCAGCAGGGAGAAACAGCAGGGGGAAATGTGGGAGAAGGGAGAGAAAACAGGGAGAAGAGGAATGGAGGTACCCCTGCACAACCCCACTGATGGTGAGCTCTGCCCACAGTGTGGACATTGCCAAGAGGCTTGGGAGTATTTCCACATCCCAACAGAACCCACCAGGCCATCAGCACTCCTTTCTAGTCTTTTCCAAGCTGTGGTTTGTTAGCTAGCAACTAAAACTTAAAGTAAGAAAGTCTAAATGTCTATAACTGAAACAAGGCAGAGCTCTGTTTCAACAAACTTAAAAGTGGCATTGCGGGGTTTTTTCGCATTGTGTTTTGTGAAGGCATTTGCTTCCAGATTGTGTTAACAAAAATATGTTGTTTGACAGATATCATCTCAGCAGACAGGTTGCCTAATCTGTTTTATTGACAAATTGACTTATTATTTGATCAACTTGAATATAGTCTTCAAGATATACTTCTATTATAAAAAAGTACATGGAACCGAGAATAATGTGTTTAGTCCATCATCTGCTTTCAGCTGTCATTTAAACACTGGTGTGTCTGTAAGAAAAGAAAAAAGTTATCCAGTTGTTTTGATCATGCTGTCAGAATTGTCTTTATTGTCTGGGGGGGAATTGCCCATGTAATTTCTTCTTCCTTGATACGATAATATATTGACCTCCCTCATTCAGTCAGAAGAAAGCAGGTTACGATGGCTCTACCCACCACCTACATCAAGTTTCAGATTCTATCAGAAGAGAAACAAAGCATCTCTGGGAGCCAGAATCACTTATACTTCACTTCCTCTGCCTTCTCTTTCAATGGGACCTGGAAACAAAGTGAAGTTAAAAGGTTTCCCTTACTGAAGTCAGAAATGCTCAAAAAAAAAAAAAAGATTTTAGGCTTTTGTATAGCTGTTTTTTCCATTAAGGGGGGTGAGGGTGGGCTGTTGGTTATATTTGCTTTTAAGTCAGTAAGTTCCACTTGAAAAGTTTCAAAAGTATAAAGAACATAAGTAAGATCTGCATGAATTCAGTGAACAAGGTAAATGTGACAGCTTTAAGAGTGTTCCCCAGCAGATTGTTTTGGGAACCATTTTTGTATCCTCACCTTTGCTGCCTGGTTTTGATGGGAGAAATCCTCTCATCCCTGTCCTGTGGGGCTGTGATGCACCCTGAGTTATGGTGCTGCCACAGGCAGCCAGTGAATGAGAAAATCAGACAAGGTTTAAATCTGGATCCACAGAAACAACCCGCTACTTTTAGCTACTTTTACCTGCTCTTAAAACTTCACATCAGAAATAAATTAATACTTGGGAGCAAAAAAAAAATCCCTGCATTTAGTCCATTTCCGGGTGTCCACGCCAATTTATCTGCTTGCAATTATACTCACAGTAGATGGATCAGTTCTACTGGGGTAACAGGAAAAGACCCCAATTTTGTGATAAAAAAGTCCCTCTAGATTCCGGATAATTACCAATATTGAAAATCTTAGTCCTTTTTAAACAAATGGAATAGACATTTCTTTGGGAAAGTAAATGCACAAACTGAATGTAGAAAACCCAAAGTAGTTAATACAAGGGAAAATTATTTCCCTCTTCTGGTTTAACTCAGTGGGGAAATATATCTTTGGAGGGAAGCTGAACAGGCTTTTGATGAACAAAGTCTGGATTTTGATAAAAAGAAGCCCCCAAAAAAGCCCCAAATCCGAACAGCTCTGTTAAAAATATGGGAGCTCTAGGAGTGACAACAAAATCAGACTCTGAGATGTATCACCCCTGGCTTCAGTTTAGCAAAGCCCAGATCTGGCTAATGGAACCCTGGCCACAGAGAAAAAAGCAAACCCAAACCACCCACAATTTGCTCATCTTTGGGGTTTTTTTCTTCCTATTTTTTTTAAACTGCAGACATTTAATGCCATGCTTGTCTGAGAGCTTTTTCCTGTAGCTAATAATACTTTGCACTGTAGTGCCTTTAATCCAAAGATCTCAAAGTGCTTTGCAGGCATTAATGAATTAAGCCTCATAACACCCCTTTGAAGTAGGCATTATTATAGCAGTCTTAGAGATGGGCTGAGCAATTTTCCTGAAGTTGTAGAGCAAGTCCCTGACAGAGTCAGGAATAGCTGCCGAAGTCCTGTGCCTCAGCCGCTTCTGTAACCACCATGCCATTCTCCCAGATTAAGTCTCTTAAATCATTTTAATTTTAAATAATTACTTTGATTTACTTACTGTATTTAAGTCATATCCCTGTTAAATACAAGGGGAGGCATTGATTTATCCTTGGTGGGTTAGGCATTCAGTGCCTGTGAAAGTTGTGCTGATAAGGAGAAGTTAAACTGACACAAATCCCTGTGTGGGGATGCTGTTGCAGGGGGAGAGGAGGGGCTCTGCAGGGCTTAGCCTGAGCCCCAAATTCAGGCTCACACACTCTGTGCAGCTCCATCAGCGCTGCTGACACCCAGCCCAGGCCCTGCTGCACCAGGGCAGCTGCCTCGAATTGCCAGGAGCATTTTCCAGGGGTGATAATTTGCACTAAAAATTGTCATTTGTCATTCTTATGGCTGTGACCGTGCCTGTGCCAGCAGTTTGCATTATTTGGGATACACCAGCCCTCCTTCCTCCTTCCTGACTAACTATGATAACTATGACTAAACACACAGCTGAAACTTTAACCAAATCGAGCCTATCTCAAAAAGCCATTCAAACTGCAGCTTGAACTGCCAGGCAGGGCTGGCGGAGTTTTAACTGAACCTTAATTTTGTGCTTTTAATTAGGTTTTTAATTATGTATGTACCATTCTGCTGTCATTAAGGCCCAGCTCTACTGAAAGTCTCCCTGCTTGAAGTATTTTAGGTTTTTGTGGAAAGGTGCATTTTGGTGTGACTTTAACCTCTTCCTGAAGGCTTGGCCTCTGCAAGGAAGGGGTGAAGGGCATGCCTGATTTTAGTCAAAGTAGCATTCCATGCTGCCTCTGGCAGCAAGTTTAGAAGCATCCTAAAAGGCAAATTGGTGTAAACCTGCAAATAACCAGCTCCATAATCAACAAATTATTAATCTCATGCCAAGCAGTTTGCTGTGATGAGGTTAGTGGGTGGGAATCCCCTGCCACATCCTCTCCAGCCATGCAGAGCTGGGTGGTGGTGACAGCTGGGTTTGTTGGACACCCAGAGCTCTAGGCAGAATCTGTGATGCAGGACAGCTCCATCTGAGCACTTGGTCCTCTCCCTGATGCCTTGGCCCCAACCACCTGCTGCTTTGCCAGTGGGAAAAAACAACCCAAACCCGATAAATTCCAAAGCACGAGGCACTGGCTGATCTCTGAGGTGTTGGATACAGGCAGCCATCTCCCAGTGAGTGGATTTCCCAGTGGCCTGGCCAGATGTGGTGTGGATTGAGGGTGGGAGGTGCCAGTGTGTGTGGGGAGTGGGAACCTGTGACCCACCTGAGCAATGCCATGAGGCTGTGACCGCAGGGATGAACCAACCCTTGCATGACTGCAGCTTGGACAGCACCAGCTCCATGTGATACCTGGGAATCTGCAGGATTTCCTCTGCATTAGCTTAGATCAAATTTCCTCTCCCGGAGAAAAACCCTCTGAGAGCTCCCTCAGTGCCTCAAATCCATTCTGGAGCAGGGAGGGCAGGCTGGCACCCTGTGCCCTGCACAGCTGGTCCAGCAGGGATGTGCTGCAGCTGGGGCACAGCTGGTGCTCACAGGGCTGCTGACACCACCAGCCTGCCCCAGTGAGGCCAAGGATGCTGCAGTGCTTTTTTCTTTTTCCCATCCTTGTTGTTATCTTCCAAGAACCTCTGATTTCAGTGCCTGAGCCCTGCTGTAACACCAACAGACACGAGCGGAGCATCCCAGGGACTGAAATTAGCTACTCCAACTCTCTCTCTGGTCCCAGTCACCAGATTACTTAGCCAAATATGTTCACAGGATTTTCTGTACCTTTGCAGCATGTGCTTTCCACTGGCTGGCCCGACAGACGCTGCCTGCTCTTCTCCCACATTGCTTTCCTAGAGTATTGCTGAATATTTATTAAGTGAGAGCTTATTGACTCTCAGCTCCCGTGCACCCTTTTCTCACTGATGCCAAAGTCACAGCACTGAGCTTCCTCGTGAGGCACATACGCTTTCCATAACCTTTCATGGCTTCTGCGGGGGGTCTTTTCACTTTCCTACACACACAGAGCTCTGTATGTTACTTTCTTGGTAGGAATGCGCTAATTGTCACACGTCTTTCTTTTTTAAATAGCTTAATGTCATAATTATCCTCATTTTCTTCCTTCCTGCTACAGGCAATTGCTGGAATGTTTTAGCATTTTTTGAAAAAAAAAAAACAACCAACAACAAACCAACCCCCCAAAAAAACCCCCAAAAAACCACAACCAAAAACCCCTCACAACTTTTCTAGGGAAAGAATTGTTACCACATCACTTAAGGACTCTAGAAACTTTTTTTACTTGAGCTGCATACTTAAGGTTTAACTAGTTGTCATTACTGGGTTTGCAAAGCCCGGCCTTATAAATTACAGTTTAGATATTTCTTCAGCTTAGGTTTTCTCAGGTTCTCCTTGATATTTTTCCACCACAGATTTGGGGAACATTGTTGCTTCCATCAGGTACCAGCCCCACCAGACAGGGGGAAAAAGAAATAAATTTTAAGTCACTCCATCTCTGTGTAGGGTGGTGAGAAGAACTCACCTGTTCAGTCATTCCCGGGTCCAGGTGGACCTGGATCTGTGCCATGCCAGCACCAGAAAGGTGCTCCCTTCATCAGTATTGGAAAAAGGGATTTTATGGGGTGAAACGACTCTGACTTTTATTGGCCTGAGCTACCATTTGGCTCTTCTCAGGCCCATTTCCACTTCCCCTGGACAGGTGCTCTGTCAGTGTTCTCAGCTGTCCCAGGAAGCTGCTGGAGCAGAGTAGGTTTCCCTGTGGGATGTTTCAGGTGCCGCCCCACTGACAGGGCAAGCACAGGGAGTGACCTGGCAAGCCCAAGAAGTGGGGACAGGTTCCTAGGATCTCCACCAGCTACCTCCTGCTTTCCCAAATATTGCCTTTTCCCTTTAGGAAATCTGGAACCGTGGAGTGGCATCTGTCAAGCCGTAGGCACTCGAGAGTAAGCACCCATCAGAATAACTTACTGTCAAAAACAGGTACAAATTCATTTCATCCCACTTTGTGCCATATGCTGCTGTCAAAACTTCATGAACTGTTTAGGCAGCATGTTGGGACATTTTGACTAACTATGAGCAGAGCTATTTTTTTCAGAGCTTTATGTCATCGGCGTTTCTAATTGGGTATTTCCCAGAGCATGCTTTGGTCTCCGAGCAGACAAGGCTGTGGAGAGGGAATGCAGCTTGGGAAGTGGGCATGGGCCAAACCTCTGGATTCAGCCATCCATTCCCTTTTATGGATTCTATAATGTCCTGACAATGGACTGGGAATCGCGCTGCACCACGTTGTTCAGGGACCAACTCCTCCTTCTGTTTTAATGCTAATATTTGAAAGATGGGTTAATTCTTTTTTTCCCCCTGTGATTTGATGAAAACCTTGAATCTTGGAGCAGACTGGTAAGCTGAATCTAAATCTCATTTTCTGCTGCTTGAGCCCAGCTGTTTTGTTCTCCTGACAGGAAAATTCGCTAGCACACCCTTTGCTGTAATAAGTGGGAAACAGACCACAGGATAGGTAAAGAACACATTTGCTGTTTTATTGGTGCCTTGCAGGGCAATAATACTGAAAAAGGGGAATGCAAAAAGAAACAAAAAACCAAAAACCAAAACCAAAAACCCAGGATGGTGGCAACCCACATTGTATTTTTTTTAAAGAGTACATCAACTCCTGTTTTTTTTCATTTATTGTGGCATGAATGATAACATAAAACCAAAACATGAAAATATACAACTTATATTACACTATGTGTTATGAACAAAATATAAATCTATAACTCTATGTTATATTTACATAATTATTTCTTTTATTAAATTTCAAGTGAGATGGTAGGTTGCACATACTTTGTTTTAAGCTCCAGGCATTTGATTGTCTCTATTTCTTTTCTATTTTCATTTCACTTGTAAAATCCAAAACGTTAGAAGGAGTAAGAGCTTTAGAGCCAATGGAGCTATATAAATACTGTTTCAGCAAACCAGTGACAAAAAACACTGGGGAGTAGAGAAATCAGTCAGTAGAAAAAACGAACTTGACATGTTCTTCAATCTGGGAAACTGACAAGTTAAGATAAAGTCGAAAAAATGTAAATATAAACCAAGCTAAACAGCCAGCCCATGCCCTGTGAATTGAGGATACACTTGAATCCACATCTAGTGAATTACACAGTTATTTGCGAAATGGAAGGGACGGTTCTACCGAGAAGTGGGCAGACAAAAAAACTTCCTATCCCATACATCATGCCCTGAAACGTCCGAGATACCACACAGTTGCCGTTCTTTACAGCAGATGAATTCTTGCTACGGAAGATCTACGTTTCCACGGAGTATAATTAATTTTGATGTTACGAACGTGATGTCAGAGGCTTCTTCGGGGACAATAACAGCTCATCTCTTTGGATTAAAAAGAAAAAAGCTCTGAAAATGTGCTGTAAAAAGGTTAAAGACAATTTACTTTCTAAAAAATGATTTAATTAAAGACAGTCTACTGCAGTAACCAAATCTTTGAAATAATGTCTTCGAAGAAAGAATTTCTTCCATATGCATTCGTAATAAGAGGATTTGGTTACAAAACTAATTAAATGCTATAATAATAGCTAGTGTTCTTTTCTGGGGGCCTGATTAATATAGCGGAACGGTTAAATAAAGATGTTAAATGCACTTAAAAATCCTATTTTACTAATATAAGGCATGAATAAATTGAAAAAAGGATATACTCTGTGTTATTTAATTGAGCTTAGAAGCAAGTGCCTCAGTTTTTTTCCTTTCTTTTCCCCTTTTCCCCACTGCTAGAGGTGTTCTTTCTCAAGCTCACAGGATGCACAGGGGCTCCCCTAATTTAGGAGGAGGTGGCCTGCACAGCCCACCCCAGGCAGCTCCCCAGGAGCATCCTGGCTCGCCAGGTTCCCTGGGAAGAGAGGAATAGAGCCCACCTCGGCATTAGGGCCTCAATGAGCTTTTAGGTTAATGCAATCCTAATCTCTTCTAACCTGGTTTTTCTATGTGCTCCGGGGCACAGAACCCAGGAAAAAAAAAAAAAGAAGCAAGACAAGAAGGTATTTTCATAAATGCATGTTTTGCTTTGTTGTTTTTTTCTTTAGGGTTTTTCCCCCCCAGGACATTCAAGAGGGACTAACGGTGCCTGATTTTCAGATCTGGTCTTCTACTCCTGAAGGATATATGGGTGCTCATCCTTGGGCCCAAGAAAACATTAGCACAGGCGTTAAGTATTTTGCTGGTTTGGAACCCCAGAGCGTTTTTTTTTTTTTTAATTTACGTTTTCATCTTTTGGCCTTTTTTTATTTTTCTTTTTACCATTTGTGCATCAGTTTCAACATCCCAAATGCAGAGGAGGTGGACAGTCTGCTCAAGCCATTCCCAAAGCCCCAGGAAGGCTGGGCTGGGCTGGGGCGCAGTCTCTCTGACGGGAATGTGCAGGGAACAAACTCAGCCTGGCGGTGGGAAAAACACGGAAGGCTTGGAGAAGGACTCCATCCCACCACGGACACCAGGCTGCCTCGAGGAGTGGCTCCCGCAGGATTCAGGGATGAAACTTGGTCCCACTCAAGTCCAAGGGCCTCCTTCCCACTGCCCTTTCCCAGCCCACGCCTCCAAGACTTGCTCCAATCCCGCCTGCCGCAGCGGCACCTACCTGGAGCTAAAACAAAGTATTCCGGTAGCCCAAAGTGACACAATTAAACCACAGAGTCTCTAGAACGTGGTGGAAATCAAGCATCCAGCAAATGTGAGGTGAACCCACAAGAATCAGAAGTAATTTGTTCACAAAGACAGGGAACAAATTTAAAAGTTAGAAAAAAAAAATAAAAAGGAGCAAATATCTGTTTTCACATTGTACATAATAATGATATAAAAACAATTGTCTATTTTTTTCCTTCTTATCCAAACAGAGTGCTTCAAAAAAATTGGCTCTAGATGACTGGTGTAATTAAATAACTAAAATGAGTGATGAGAGAGCAGAAGTTAATTAAGATTGAAAACAACACTCCCATTAATTCACTCCATCATAATAAACATCAGAAGTTGACACGGCTGGGGCCAAAATTAAAATAAAAGAAAGAGAAATGGCGTGAGCTGAAGAAGAAGCGATTTGTTTTCATATGTATATATATATATATTTATATATATATAAAAAGGTAAGGTGGGGAGGGGTATCCATTTTAAATAGCCTAACAGCTTCATTTGCTGCACTGCCAAATTAGAACAGAATAAAATAAAGTTAAAAAAGGAGGGGTGTAAAATAAATTATACATAATTTACTAATCTGGGAACAGCTGACCATTATTATTATTATAATTACCATTACAACACTAGCAAGAAGAGGCAGTTCAACTGAAAAAAACAAAAAAAAAACCCAACCCAACACAGTCATAAAATACAAACAAAAAAGAACCCTCTCTGATATGGAGGATATGATCAGCTACTCCAAGCATAATTTCAGAGCAAATCTTCTGAGAGAGAGAAAATAGAAAGGAATTTTTCAAAGCAGAGGTGGAAATCAAAACAGGGAAAACAGGAGAAACATAAAAGAGATGTTGCAGGGTAAAACTATCACATGTCCAAACTGCTCGTTGGAGTTATTGTCCTATGTCTTCAATGGCATTTGCTTGTTTGCTTTGCACGAGGTCTGCACAGGTCAAGTTACACTTCAAGTGGGATTTCGAGAGGCAAAGAAAGGCATTCCCCCCTTCCCAGTCTCTCCTCCTGCACCTGGGTGATTGCACCAAGGGCTAGATTTGCCGGATTAAGGGACTGTTTGCAAACTCAGTGTTGCCGAAAGGTGGTGACCAGGGTTCTGCTGAGCACTCGGGCTGGGATCTCTCTGCCACTAAGATGCACGTGGCTAATTTTACAAGTTAGAGGTGGAAACAGCAGCAGTGAATCTCCCTCTAGGAGCAGGAATTTACCAGGTAGCAACATAAAGTTGGCATCCTCAGTTAAAAAAAAAAACAATTCAGAGGAAGGCTTTTTCTCAGCACGATCCCCAGACCTTCCATTCCAGGGCACAGAGCAGCTCCCAGAGAGCTTCCTCACCTGGTTGTGGTTGCCCAAGGAAGACAAAACTTCCCAAGCAATGTGTCTAAGTGCTCTAGAACAACACTGAAAATATTTCAGCACAGGAGAAAAATTTTTCAGTTGTGAGAGGCAGCAGCGAGGGAAACCCGGCACTGCAACAGTTCAGGTTCTTACATCCCCACTTCGAATACAGAAATCTCTTCAGAGCTATTAGCCTTCCTTCCTCCTCAAACATTCCACTGATACAAGAAGGATTTCTGCCAGGGCACAGGAGAAAAAAGACTCACTTAAAAAAGAAAAACCAACCTGTCTTTTGAATCAGCAATCAGTACTCAACCACCCTGAAGGTATGGGTTCATCAGAACTGGATGTAGTTGGTGGTAAGTTAATTATGCTCAGTGAGGAGGTAACATTTCCAGTTGCCGTGTCCTGTGCAGAACCAACCACATTTTGGACAAGCCTTTTATATGTTGTTTATGCTGCCACTTGAAGTGTAAACTAAAAGTAAAGGCTCCATACAGACCAAGTCATTTGGAAGGTGCAGGACTTCATTCTGGAACATGCTTTTTGCTCACAATTAGTCCAATATTATTCTTATTAGTACCATAAACACGCACACATGAAAATCCAAGACCATAAAATATTTTTTCTCTAAATTTTTTATGTCTCTCTCTCTCTCTCTCTCTCTTTTTTCACCTGAGAACGGCACCTACAGTTTCCTTTAAAAAGCAAAACCAAAACCAAAAATATATGTCTAATCTCACCAGCTGCTGGTATATCAGGTTCTTCAAGGGATTGTCTAAGATACAATACTGTCCTAACTTAAGACAGAGCAAGAAGCAAAAGAAAAGCCAAAGAAAAACAAAACAAGAAGAGACCAACCTAAAAAAAAAAAAGCAAATTGGACTAGTTCAGCGCTTTAGTACAAATTTGGCACTTGCTCAAAGACTCAGTATGGTGTGCAACTGATGAAGAGAAGTCCTCTCTTGAAAGGAAATAATTGCTTGTTGGGGTTAACAGAAAGAGACTCCCCACTTCCTTCCTTGCCAGCCACGCGCACAGGCACACGCACACACATTTCTGACCCAGATTTGACAGGGAGGAAGAGGAGGAGGAGGAGGCAGAGGAGGAGGATGAGGAGGAGGAGACAGAGGGGGTTAAAAGGAATTTTATCTTTTTTTTTTTTCCTGTCAGGTGCATTACCAAAAAAAAGAAAAAAAAAGAAAAAAAAAGAAAAAATTATTTCTCTTTAAACTGTAGCACAAAACAACAAAACACATTCACAAGCCACTTGTTGGCACTGTGTACCTGAGTGAGAATTTCTAGAACATTGTAGAACAAACAGCCATAAAGTTTATTTGAAAAAAAAATAATAATAATAAAAGGTCGACGGGTAAGACTTCAGTGCTTGGGTATAGCAGCTGAATTACTGGCATTATTTTACCCATAGCTTATATCATTCTGTTGTTGTTGTCGTTGTCTTTGTTTCCTTTCTTCTGAGCCTTTTTTCTTCTGACGCAGGCTGATGTCTATTAGTCAGCTGATGTCCCAACTAGTTAAGACTAACAGTTAAAGTAACAGTCAGTGTATGAGAAAGTTAATGTGCTTGGCCACTGGCAAGGATAAACCAGATGGGGCTTTATTTCTCTTTTCTCTTTTCTCCTTGAAGTCCTGCAGGTCACGAGCCACGGGGACCCCGATCAGTTGGCTTGGCCCGCAATGTGGTTTTCACTGTCACTGCCATAGTCCGCGTCGGGGTCGTCCTCCTCCTCGTCGTACTCGTCATAGATCTCTCCGTTGACGTCGTCGGGCTGCATCTCCTCCTTGATGTGTGGCTCCTCGCCCTTGATGCCGTAAGTGCTCTGGATGACGGGCATGCCGGGCTCAGGGCTGCTGGACACGCTGGAGTGCTCCGAGGGCAGGTGTGGGGAAGGCATTCCCGCCATGGCGATGGCTCCTGGGTACACCACGCCCGCCGTGGCGATGGGGATCTGTGCTTGTTGCCTGGCGGGAAGAGAAGAGGGAAAGGGTGTTGGAATGCTGCAAGGGACAAAAGGAGGGTTGATTCGACAGAGTGGATTCTTGGGCATGCAGAGGAATTCTTGTATCGATGCTCCGGACTCACCAAAGGATGCTCCACAAATGAACATCGAGCCCAAACCAGCTCCACTGACAGAAAAACCCAACCTCTGTGAACATCTCTAGCTTTAACCAAACTACACAGCTTCAGCTTGCCTGACTGTGAGGGAAACTTCTTTTCTGGATCAGCTGGGTACCAGACAAAAATAAACATCCTTGCCAACTGTGGTCCAACTTAAAACTCATCTATTTTGAAAAATCTTCCTTTTAAATAATCCACTCTGCTATCAGGATTAGATATAAAAGTCACAGTAGCTAGATATAAGTCGCCAACAGGAGACAGGCAGCAAGGTCTAGGGAGATGGCACAGGAATGGGGAGGTGTTGCAGGAGATGCCAGTGGATGAGGAGAAAGCAGAGACAATGCTTACTCCACACAGGGTCATTGCTAGGGAGAGAACAGGGTGCTTTCTGGAGCCAGCATGGGTTTATGGGATGGATCAGTAAGGGCCTCCCACTGGAAGGTGGTATTTTCCACTGGGAGCAGCCCTTGTGGAAAAGCAGATTCCATGAAGGAAGGTGGATAAAATAGGGAAAAGGCAGACTTGAAACAGAGGCAGGCATTATTTAAAAATAAATAAAAAGCAAGCAAGCAACATGAGCATTTAAGAAAATCCTCTACAAGATGCCTTTATACAGCATCTAAGCCTTGGAAACCTGTCTGCAGTAATGAAAGAAGAATTATTCCAGGCCACAGAAATTCCCTTTGCATCAAGAACACTAGCTGCGTTACACTCGCGTTTGTTTCCCTGAGAAGCTTCAGAGTCCCAACAAGCCTAGAGGTTTAAAATTCATGCTCCTTTTGTTTCCTTGCTGCATGAAGTAATTCCATTGCAGTAATACTCGTCAGTACATGCTGCACATTGTAATGTCATCAGCGGTGTGTCCATCTGCACTGAAAAGCCTTGCCACGGGAGACAGGGCAGAGTCTCTTGAGATGAACATTCTTAATTAGGAATGAAACCCTCCCCTGTTTCCCTGCCTGCCTGTGCCCTGGCTGCACAGTAAGCCTCACACACTACAGTGATCCTGAAAGACTTTCCTCTGCCAAACAGCTTTACACTTGTTTGGAATTGCTTGCTGCATTTTCAGATACTTCCTGCCTGCCATCCAAGCAGGGCTTCTCTCCACAGAGCCCTTATTTCCGTGTTTCTGAAACAACTCGAAGTTGTCTCAGCTGAAGATACAGCTCTTAAAGTAGGGAGCAGATCTAATTTGCATTTTGTTCTTAATTCAATAGGAAGGCTTTTGTTTTCTGGAGTCAGCATTTCTGCAACAAGATTCAGCACACTTAAATTGCTTTTAATATTTAACAATAGGAACACTTTGCACTTAAATGGTGCTTTTCAGAGTGCTTTTCAAATTTTAAATAATTTAAGAATAGTATTTTTCCACTTCTGTGGGATGTCCAGCCTAGAGGACCTTGCAGCAGCCCTCAGATAGTAATGTATTAGGGCTCTCAGCAGGCCATGGTTGCCACGCTATGAAGATGAGAACACCGAGACAGGGAAGCACTAAAAAATTCCCAGTCCTTCCCACTGTGATGCCTTTAGCATAGGCACAGCTCCTGTTAAACCAAGCACTCATTGTGGTGCCCAGGCAGGAGCTGGGCTGCTGTTTAGGAGTTTAACCCCAAATGACCCAAACTGGTGGATGCAACAGGTGGGGAACTGAAACCAGGAATGCAACTGCAGAGCTGTGCCTGGGGGCATCCCACACCGACCCCACTGCAGCCACCAGCAGCTTCCATGAAGATTTCAGCCCAGGTTCTGTGCTCTAGTGCCCCAGTGCAAATTACCTCCAGAAACGTCTTGATTTCAATGTCAGCCTTGTTTGGGAAGCTGAATTTCTGTATGCGGAATGTTGCAAGGTTAATTTTTTTTCCCCATGATGAGGCATGCATGTTAACCAGATAAGCAGTGTTTTGGGGGCTCTTTTGCCACCTATTCTTTTTCCAGGAGGCCCCCTCCTCTTTTTTTAATCTCTTGATGCTGAATGTTGGCCGACATCCCTGTGTTTGTTTCAGTGCTTACCACTGGGATCACTGGACCTGCCAGCACCACAGGGTTAAGCAGCTCAGATTTCTCTGCTGAGCGGCTTATTAGAACAATGCACACTGTAGCTGTTTAAAACACAGTCTGACGGCACTAAACAGCCGCTGGATAGATGTTCTCTCCTTTATTGCTACTTCTAGCCATTAACTAAAGAGATGTGCAACCCAGTTAATATCAAAAGGATTCCAAATTCAGATGAAACAGAACACAAATTCCATTATTTTGGAGGGTGGCTCTTTTTGCTGGTTTTGGTTTTTTTTAAGATCACTGTGCAGCTTTAAATTTTCTGGAGCGAATGCAGAAATGTTGTGAAATATTTGATTACTTCTGATTCTTTTTCATTCGCTGTAACCAAACCCAGGGAATCCCTGCAGAAGGAAAATATATGCTAGTTTTCCATGCAGATTTTACTCTAATCATATCAAACTGATCTATCAGCTGTTTATCAGAACTGATCTTCTTAAAATTTCTGCTCTGCACAAGTAATCTAACTTGCTGGAATGTAAGACACTCCCTGGTAGGACAAATGAGCATTGCAGTCAACATCACGCTGGGTATGACTGAACTGAGCCAAGTCCATACTCCAGCTCAGGTTCAGAGTGTTCAGCAGTCCTTTTGCAGACCACTTGCCACACATCATGCCACATGCAGACTCGTATTTTTGGCTTTTGGATCATGAGGCACTACCACAGATTCATTCAGATATTCTCTCTGAGGCCTCATCATGGTTATAAGGCTTTACTAGAAAACTTACATTTCATTGGAAAATTTCAATGCTTTTTTTTTTTCATGATCAGATTGGAAGTGAGACAGCTGGCTGAGGCTTTAAGATGAGCATAAAGCAGAGTCAACAAGAAGATTCCTAAAACTGCCTAACTGTTATAAAGTATAAGCCTCATTTTCTGTCAGCAACATTGAACGTTCTCACTGATGAACTGTAACATTTACCACACGGAATTAAGCACTCCCCCCGATATTTATTGTCTGTTTTAGATGGAATGAGCTGTAGTTGTGAAAGGTGCCATACCCAACATTGAAGTACTGCCTCATCTCCTGGCGCCTGTTGCGCATGATGGCCTTGTACTCGCCGATGCGGAGCTTTTTGCCATCCACAAGGCAGGTTCTCTTCGGCCTGGGCTTGTATTTGTAGTCTGGGTATTTCTCCAGGTGCTGTTTGCTGAGCCGGGCCTGCTCCTCGTAGTATGGCTGCTTCTCTAGGTTTGTCATAGCTTTCCAGCGAGATCCTGTCACCAAGAAAAAAAAAAAAAAAGAAAACAGATGTGATGCTGCTCATCCCCAAACACTGAAAGGCAGACAAACAAGTAGGTCACCCAGAACAAGACACCTAAGGCCATTTAGCTTTGGGCTGGGAATCTGTCAGAGCTTCTAGATAGGGTTCAGGTCGTGCTTGTATTTGACTCAAAATCCTCCTGGGTATGGCCAAGATGCAGAGAGAGAGGGAATTTTGGTCAATATTTTACTGAAATTTATCTACCTTACAATGCCTTTCAGGTGGGAAGGAAAACCATTATCCTGATAATGGGCAATCCCTGACTGTTTCAGGAAACAAGGAAGTGTGTTTTGGAGGGATGGGCACACAGAGTCTGCTCTGCTGTGTCCCCACATGTCCCCTTGGCCATGTGCCTGGTCACACCTCTTGCTCAGAGGAGGCTCCACTCCATGTGCTGCTGTCTGGCCCCTGTGATTCAAGGCTGGATCAAGGCATCAAGCCTGGATATGCACATGCCCACAGCTTAATCATTCCTGACATTCCTGGGAGTCTTTCTGGCTCCCAGGTTGGTGAGAAGCAGAGTAGGAGCTAACTGTAAATGTTTTGCAGCCAAGAAGTCTGCAAAGACCCCAAAGCAATGCCCCTAAAAGCTATAATCTATCCCATATGTGTCAGTGGGGTTTTGACTCCAACACTAAGTCCTGGGAAACACTGCCATTCCCACCTTACAGTATTTACTGTGTGTTGTGAAGGGAAAAGCACTGGGGTACTGGCACATCTCTCCCTGGAGCTGCACTATGGCCTCATTGCTGGCAGCCTTGTTTTCTGCCCATGTTAATGTGGATATTTGAGACAGGGACATAGCCCTATCAGACTTTACAACTATTTTCAAATACCTCCTGAAAGTTATAAACTAGTATTTTTTAAAGGACACAATATGGGAGCAGAACATAAAAGTTCTTCAATCCGTTGCCCTATTTTATTTTTCCATGAAACATAGAAGTGCTTCAGAGTAAGACACATTTCAAATAATAATAGTCCAAGATGTGAAACCTGTGGCCTAGAAGGAAAACTTTATTGGAAAATAGTCAGTTTTCCCAATGGAACAAAGTTTGAATAGTTTCTCATTTTAATGGGTTCATAATGTCATTTGACATACTTGACTTCCTCTTGTTCTTCACTTTTTATGGTTACTCACACTGTACTACTTAGCTCACGCTATTACTCAGGCTGGTCTTATCCCATTGTACCCCAAGACCTGCAGCAGAGAGCTATCCCTTTCCCAGGAAAGAAAACAGTTTCATTGCCTCTAGAAAGCCCCTTCAGATTATTGACACCATTTCCCCCATTGGTCTGTGAATCTTTATTCCACGCTGCAGTCTGGGGGCTCTGCAGAGAAGGGCTGGTACAGCCTAACCTCACACCCAGAGATAAGTGATGCATAAACCACCATGTCTTTGTCCTGGAGAGGAGCAATGGACATGCCTTTCTTAGCAAACACTGCTTTGGAGTCAAAACCATCATTTTCTATGATGTTTACACCATGCAGAGATCCCCCAGCTAGCTCTGGAACGGGAAACAGTTTAATGGCATTGTCATTAGCTCAGGCCCAGCACCAGAACTGCCTGGCTGGATGGCTTCAAGGATTTGGACTAGAATTTTGGAACTCCTGCACTTCACTTCCAACACCACAGAGAGGAAATGCCTGGGGACCTTTGGCAGGGCTCTGTGCTACACTGGGCAGCACCCCTGTGACCAGAATCCTGCTCAGCGGCCTTGTCTCCGGCAGAGAAATTATTCCAAGCTTTCTCTGGAAAAGAAAGTGGCTAGAAAAAGTGAAACCAACTTTCCACGTGTAATTCCCCCTGGATTTGGGGCTGACTGACACAGTGATAAACACACGGAGGCTGTCAAAACACTGCACACCAACTAATGCTGGAGAAGATGGAAATATAGATTGGGCCCACGTTGAATGACATTAAGAAATCAGGGTAAAGCAGATGAGCTCTGGAAGATGCCCAGATGTGGGTGTGATTTCAAATTCTGCCTTGTAGGCACTGACACTCTGGTGTTTCAACAAAGGAAATCCCAACAGTTAGCCTAAATCCAGAGTCATCTAATCACAGACCTGCTGAAGTCCCAACAGCTTAGGAAAAGAGCCCCAGCTGCTTTTCCTGATGCTGCATCAGTTTTTATTTATGAATAGAAAAGTTGAAAACCTCGGTCTTTAAACAAATCTTGACCTTTGCTCTATATGCTGTGAAGGGATCTGCAATGTAGGGACTCACACATATTTTGAGACAGACAGACAGATGGAGAGAAAGGTAGAAATTAAAGTCAGCTGTTGCAAAATTGCCACAAAAATGCTCTATTCCAGCACAGTTTCTCTTGTGCTATGCCAGTTCGCTTGCTGTAAACTTACAGCCAGATTTGGGCAGGCAGATTCCTACCCCCTCATGGGACAAGATCTATAAGTAGTGAGTGAATTTAGGCAAACAACACAAGTCTTCGCAGGATCAGGGCCACAAAAAGTGAAATTTTGATGCATAATATTTGTACATACATTTACACATACAATATTTATATGCAAATGTCATTTGTTATATTTTTTCTTCCTGAGCTGCAAACTCAAATACAACAAAAATCCTGGCAGTTTCACCTCTCTTTGTAGCAAAATTTTAATAGCTGCCTTCTGCAGTGATACCTTCTTTTACTATGACTTTACTCTTTTTTACAAAATATACTAAATATAATTTACAAGTATGTTTTGATGTATTATACATAATTAAACAAACAATGCTGACAAAATAAATTTTAAAAAAGGGCAGGTTTTCTGATGATAAATCCCTGTGCTTTACATTTCATCATTTTCATTTACTTTCTTGTTAATTTACATAATCCAATCAATTCTCTGAAAAGTCTTAACCTGAAATTTTGAAATTCTGAGGGATATGTAAGTCTGATCTTTGGATTTCCACCCTCAGGGTAAGCTATGAATGAGCATGATCAATCAACACATTAAAACTTTTAAACAGCACCTTATATTTGGACAAAATATGCTTGTAATAGCTTTATCTGCCATTGTTTTATGTGTCTATAAATACACAGAGGGATGCATGGGTACCTATGCACAGTGCCAAACCCAAGCCCAAAGAAGGTGTGATTGTAGAAACTTGAAAAACCTTTCTTTTTAAGGGAAGATTTACACTCTTGGGTGAGCTTTCTGCTCACCATCTGTGTTGGAAAGCTTTGAGTGGGTCAAGTATGCAAGGCTTTGCTCCTCGACTAGGAAAACAAGAGCCCCTGGATGAATGCATAATGACAAGCAGGATTCTTGCACAATTCCCCGTGATCCGATGGCTGAAGTATTTAGGAAAAAAAAAAGCAAATTCCAAGACTTTGCAGCACCGAGCACAGCTCCTGCCCTAAAACTGAGCTCGGGCAGTCAGAGCTGTGCCCACACAGCTGGGTGTGACTGTGAACACATCTGGGGAGGGCAAATATTTGAGTGCAGGGGAGAAAAGAGATGCCCTCAGCCATGCCCAGACACTTGTGCTCAGGCACACATGTGCATTTCAGAGCTCTGCTTACTGCTGATTTTAAGCCAAGTTTCTCTGAGAAGAATTTTCAGCTGTTTGCAATATTCTCTAACTTTCAGCCCATTAGACTGACATTTTTCAATCTGAGTACCTGAATCAGGCTGATTTTATGTTTAAAAATCACTCTCACATACAGAAACACTTGCATAAGGCATAGGTATGTGTAGACATTTCTATACACTCATTTATATATCCCAAGAGAATTTCTGAAGCTATTAACTAAAGTAATTTTTTCCTAAAATCATTAATGTAGATTCCTCGGTGAAATTAATTAAAATATTTACCAAAACATCTAAACAATGCATTATTAAATCGATGGGGTCCAGCAGTCCCATTTTAGCACTTTTTTAACAATTTACTAAAAAAGTCATTATCCACAAGTTTAAGTTGCAATGAACAGATGGATGACAAACGTATGCACAGATGAATTTAGTGACAAATCCGTGTATCTAATTTTTATGCTCAAAACATAATACTACAGTGTCAAACATAATCCCTAGAGAATTCTACTGCTGAGAAGGGCACCTCCTCTCATTTTACTATAAAAAAGACCCTCGACTGGGGAGAACTCCATCTAAGCTACTCTCTGTGACAACGAGCTCTGTGACCTCAATGTGCAGCAGTGCTGCCAGAAAAAGGGGAAGAAAAAATTGAGGCTTTCTAATAAGGAGACCCTAATACCTGGCTGAACTGCGAGCTTCTTGTTGCTCACTCTGTGCCAGTTAACAGACAGCTCCCTGCTGACTTCAAAAGATTGGCCTTTTGCAATTGAGGGAAGACCTTTGTAACGTTTCTGTCAAGTAGGGAGATGCCGGGACCTCCCTCTCCATTGCACAGGTAGAACGGAAAAAATCAAATGTGATGCTGTAAAGAAATAGAAACATCATCTCTCACTGCCTCAGACCTTGCCTTTCCCCGTATCTGGCAGCAAAACAGAGAGTTTGGAGTCAGCTATACTGTCTGTCACCTCAACGGGATCTGTAATGAATTTGCACATTTTACTCCAACTACTGTATATCTAATCAGAAAAAGATGTCCCCATATCTCCCTGATCTAGCGCCAAATAGTAAAAGGTGATTCCTTATGTTAACAATTTCAGCAGAATGGCTTATTAAAACCAGATTTTAGGGTATTATAAAATGCTTAGAAGCCCTTTAAAATGTCAACCAGGATCCCCAGAGACTGCGTAAAATGTCAGCCCAGCTCAAGCGCCTGTTTTAAGCAGAATGAATTAGCAGCGTGCTGTCGGAGGTTGTTATCCAAAACAATCAGTTAAGAGGGAAAACATCAAGCTTTCTTTGTACTTTCTATATGAAAAGGGCCATTCAGAATGATCTTGTAGATTTCTGAAGCTGATTATTTAAAAACAGGTTTAACCAGGTCTACTCTCAATTTAGAAACAGACCAAAACTATTACTGCCCTGTCCTCCGGCTAATCACATCATACACCTCTGACCAGTATAATCCCTTTTAACCAGTATAAGGTTATTTTGCCATCAACATAACCAATTTAGCCTTCTAATCCTGTTCCCATAACTAATCTAATCATCTCGTACCACCCTTTAAATCATGGGTTAATATCATCACATCTGCCATCCACGGCAATACATTCTGCTTCTCCAACCAATTTATCTCATTTCCACTTGCCCCCTGCTAACTTTTCATAATACCACTCTAATCAAGGTAAGGCTCAAACCTCTGACCAGTCTAAACTCAGCATATTTACCAGCCCTGCAGCTGGTTAATGCTGCCATTAGAATTACACCACATCTCCTGAGTAGCCTGCATAACCAGTTAGATAGGCAGCAGAGGTAAACATGTTCCCTGCTCAGCCACTGGCCTGAGGGATGCCTAGTTCCTGTAGCTGTTTTCATCAGAAAAAATGCAATATCTCTAATTTGGTGGCAGATATGTTATTTTTCTGCAGAACAGAAATTCATTGGCTTCCGTGAGCCTCATTAGTCACCTGCTGTATCATCCAGCATGTTACAGACAAGAAACTTTGGACAGAACCTGGTCCCGAGAATGTGGTCAAGTAGTGACAAGTTGGAAGACTATGAGTAGATGATGTTCATGACAAATATTGCTTGGGATGTGAAGAGTAGAGAATACGGAAATTAGGGTCTGGGGTTTTGGTTTTTTTTTTATTTTAGGATTCTTTTCAAAATATGGAAGAATGAAGAACCACCCATTGTAGAAGATCAGGTTTGAAAACCTGAAGGTGTACAAGTCCATGGGACCTGCTGAGATGCATCTGGCAGGTCCTGAGGGAACTGACAGATGAACTGGTTAAGCCACTGCTCATCCCATTGGAGAAGCTGTGGCACCCTGGTGAAGTTACCACTCTCTGGAAAAGGACAAACATAACCTCCACATTTAAAAAGGAAAACCTGAGAACTATATGCTATTTAGTTTCTCCTCTGTGCCCACCAAAATCACCACCACGATCTCAATAACTAAAAAGACACAAGAACATTTCAGGTTGTGGTTAATGCACACTGCTGGGCAGCACAGGGGAAGCTCCCATCATTGTCCTTGGTGCAGTGATTAAAGAGCAAGAGAGAAAGAAGCAATTCTGCTGTGTCAGGTGCTCCACTCAACTCAGTCACAATCTTTTCAAGATTTGCACTTGAAGAGCAGTGCTCTATCATTCTTACCTAGTATCTTGCTGATGTTGGAGTTGTGCATGTCAGGGAAGGCTTGAAGGATCTTCCTCCGTTCATCCTTAGCCCACACCATGAACGCATTCATGGGGCGCTTGATGTGGGGCTCATTGCTCCCACGCCCTCGGGACTCCCGGTAAATCCGAGACTCTGAAACTCCGGCGCTTCCTAAAAAGAGAGAGGGAAACATTTCCAGCTTGTGTTTTCGTATGGAGCTTCCTCTGCCATCAGTAGCCTGGGTCAGGTGCTGCCCATTCAATGAGTCAGTATTCGCAATAGGTTAATGGTTAATATATTCTATACTGTCTGGTCTAGTTATTCTGTTAATTCAGTATCACATAGTATAGACCTGAGGAAAAGTTTCAACTTTTTTTTTTAATATAAAGCATTAAACAGCTTTTCTAAGCCATCTTTTACTGCTTAATTACATAAACCAAATATATACTTATCAATGCAGGTTTACTTTTTATTTTCTTAGTTTCCTGCTGACAGAATACTGGTCATATTATGTCACCTACCCTCTACCTTTCCTGTGACAGAAAGGAGGTGATGGCAATATTGTGTATTTCCTCTTGAGCAATTCTCTAACTAGCAAATGAATATTTATGTACTTGCCTGTTTTTGTGCTAACATCTCCTTAACAATATATGCAATAGCAGGGAAACAACATTATGCTCGCTTCATCAAACCCATAGAGCTCCCAGAGATGCAGAGCACACAACACTTAAGGAGCATCAGGTCTACACTTCATGGATTCCCTGTGTGCTCTCTCCTATCCCACATATATTTGTCTCCTTTAGTCCCTTTTATAAGAAATACATTTTGGTCCCATCTTGAGACCATCATTGGGCAGGGAGAAGGCTAAAACTCATCTCCAGACTTAAAACACCCCACAATGAATCACTTCTTCCCGCCTTGTTTCATAGCCACTTATTGCTGACAACTCCTATTCCTCACAAGCCCCCAAAGCACTTGGATTCTCCCCTCAGATCCTGATGATATGCACGCACAAAGCTGGAAATAAGGATAAGCCATTTGTACTGACCGTCAGAATCTCCACTCATGTTGAAATCCATCATTGCGTGGCTGAACTTCCCATCTTCACTCTGTTTTACTGCTAGCTGCTGAGTCAGGGTCTCCAGTGTTGTTTTGTCCTAGAGGGCAAGATGACAGGATTTGGATCAGGAAAATAATTAAATACTCTAACTCCAAATTTTGCATGTTATTTAGGAGGTTGATAGGGAAGCTAGATAACCATTCACAACAGTTTACTGAGCCACGTCTTTAGGAATTCATAGTAATGTTTTTTCTGGAAGAGATAAGGTTACAGCCTCCACCATAAAGCCCTTTTTAAAACTGGCTTACTAGCTAGTGATGAGCAAACTCCATAGTGTTGAAAAGGCTGGCTTAGTTAGGCAAGACCAAATTGGCTGCACATCTGAAGAATACCTCAACTCTCTATGTCCCTGGGACTGCCAAGCTGGCCTGGAAGTTTAGATGATACACACTCTTTAGCAATGTATTTATTGTTTCACTCTATTTCTAGCCTGCAATCAAAGCACAGAGACATGGATGGCTTTGCCCTGTTTCTTTTTAAAAGGCAGTATTTTAGGAAGCAGCCCATCGGGAAAAAAGCCACCCCAAGTTCAAACTTACACAGGCCTTGGGAAAGGGTCATCCTGAATTAAGCATGATCCTCGGGCAGCAGTTTGTGTTCTTGTCCAGACTGTTTTGCCCAACCCTACTAACACCCCGTCCGTCATTCATCTGGTCAGAACTAACTGTGAACCCTGGATTGCAACAGGCTGGGCTGTGCTGCCAATTCATCTGTCAGGCTGCAGTGCTGTCTGAAGACACTGCCAGAACAACATGCCAGGGCCATTAATTCCAATGTTCTCTTCAAAACACCTCGCTTCCCTCTGAATTGTTTGACTTTACAAACACAAAGGTGTTCCATTTTCCGACTGTTTTTGTTTTCCCAATGACTTTTGCTCGTGAGCATTCTATCTTCCTGACAATCATATGTTTAAAAATAAATCTTTCAGGGAAGCAATGCTAACATTTCAAAATCTCAGGCACGGTGCCTTTTGCAAAGCTAAGAAAATGACATGATAATAAAGTGGCTCCAGTCGAAAAAATTCTTTTGAGCTTCTTCCTGAAAGGAAAGATTTCTGTTTCCTTGCGCTATTCCACTCCTGATGACTGTAAAAGATCAATAAACCGCAAAAACTTCCAGTTTTCACATGGCAACTGTTCTATGTAGCCTAATAATGTCACTGGGTCGCGTTACAGAAGAAAACAGAAAACAAGAGAACAATGTGAATACAGAAACGCTTCCTGCAATGTGATGTCCCTGCATCTACAATTCAAAGAATGGTTCAAATTCATGTGAGTCACTGCAGAAAGATTTTCTCAGGAAGAGTTAGAAACAAGGCTAATCTGCTCAACTTTGTATGCTCACAGAGTTTAAGGAACATGAGGTTAACTCTCCTACTCCTCACATTCATTTTCACTGCGAATCCCTTTTTCGCACCCCTGGTGCTCTGTCTATACCCTGACACATCACCACGGAAAGCTTGCAAGATGAGCTATGCTCTTGGTTTTTGCAGGAAAAGCTCTTGCAGCAGACTCAGCCTATCCCAAGCAAAAGGAGTTCCATAACACTTCCAGGCGCAGCAGAGCCTGAGAGCTTGGAGAAGCTTCAAATAAGCACCTGAACTGTTCAGGCATTTAACTTTACCAAACTCTTTGATCCACTGGTTTTAACTCAGCTCTCATTCCCAAAGCAGCCTGTCAGAAGTCAAAAAGTCAGGAATAAGTTGACTTTGTATTTCTTCCAAATGGATTGCAGATATATAATGGAAGTCAACAGTTTTTCCTCAGGAAAAAAGAAAAAATCTATTCACCGTCAACTTCATAGTGCTAGAGTTCAAAAATTTTTATGTCAGGGATCATTTTAAAATGCTGCCACCGAGGTAGAATACAAAAGAACATTTTCTCTTGTTGGGTATATTATGGGGGAGGGGAGTAACTCTGTTGCAGACTTTTCCTGAAGCATGTATAAACCTCTTAGAGAAACAGAGCTGGGAGCGCAAAGGGCACAGACTTAACAGCTTTCTCTTTATGCAGTCAATGCAGCTCTCGGAGTCAGAGGCAGCTCCATTCCCAGCCACGTTCTGCCAGTATGATCTGATGGAGTCCTGAGGTCAGTGGATACCCCGGAATGCTGCCTGCAAGGCTCACACCAGGTACAGCTCGTCCATCACAGCCTGGCCTAATCAGCCCACAGATGCTCTGAAGTGACCCATCTTGGGCAGAATTCTGCATTTTGAAAAGCCCAGGCATGGTGGAAGAGGGGCCATGAAGGAATGCCAGATGAGCGTGGAGCCCTGAGCTCTCTGGAGAACTGGAACAGGAGGAGCACTGAGAACACCCTTTTACCATGGTGACAATTTACTCCTTGCTACTTAAACGTGTAATTCCACCAGCAATGATAAAATGGCAGCTAAAAGGAACTTCTGCATGATATTGCTCTTGAAAAGAGGATCAAAGCAGCCAGCTGTACTTTTCTGTGTTAATGCTCAGAAATGTTTTAAGTCTAAAAAGCACAGAGGCAATAATAAGTCTAAGACCTGCTTTTTCCTCTGCAACAGCACTTCTCCTATGAGGAAAGGCTGTGAGAGTTGGGATTGTTTAGCCTGGAAAAGAGAAGGTTTTAGGGTGATCTAATTGTGGCCTTTCAGGACCTGAAGGGAGCCTGCAGGAAAGATGGAGAGGGACCCTTTAGAAGGGCCTGGAGAGGCAGGACAAGGGGGAATGGCTTCACACTGACACAGAGTGGGTTTAGATTAGATGTTAGGGACAAATTCTTCCCTTTGAGGGTGGTGAGGCTCTAGATCAGGCTGCCCAGAGAAGCTGTGGCTGCCCCTGGATCCCTGGCAGTGTCTAAGGCCAGGCTGGATGGGGCTCTGAGCAGCCTGGGATAGTGGAAGGTGTCCCTGTGCATGGCAGAGAGGTTGGAGGTAGATGATCTTTAAGATGCCTTCTAACCCAAGCCATTAAAAAAAACCAAACAAACCACTCAACTGCCCCCCTCAAACCCCAATGAAAACAGTCTCAGGAGAGCAGAAAGATCAGCAACACCCTGGCTGGATGCAGAAGTCTGACTATATGTCAGCAGTGCGGTAATTTCCTGTCCTACGCTCTTCTCATTAAAGACACAGCAGCTGATTTTCCCTGGTCCTGACAGAGAAACACTTTTACAATCACTAAATATGTGAAAGGGGCTAAGCAGCATTCCCATGCTGTTTTGCTGAAAGCATTTGGTTGATGACTTACTGATTTTCGTTTGCTGGAAGCACCTATTTACCTTTTCTACCAAGTTTCAGTTTATGGGCAAGACTTTATGGAACCTCCAAAGAAACAAAGGAAAAAATTTTTCTTCTTCAACCCCAAATAAACTGGCAACCTGCTGATATTGCTATCCCAGCCTTCTCTCACAGAATCACAGAATGGTTTGGCTTGGAAGGGACCTTAAAGATCAACCACTTCCAACTGCACTCCCCCCAACCCACAACATCTACATAAGAACTTCAGACAAGAAATCCACAACGATTTGAAGTTTATACAAAGCCAGCATCTATTTATCATCATTATCATAATTCAAAAGCAAATTGCACACTCCCAAAACTGCCTCCACTCTGCAGTGTTGGATTAGCAGTGTAAGCAGTAGCAAGATGAGGCCCCACCCAGAGATAACAGCGGGGTACAAGCAGAACATCCCTTTGTTTAAGGTATGAAATGCTATTCACCCCGTGAAAAATGCCAGGTGGCATCTACTGCAGCACCAAGCAGCAAAAACAAGCAGCAAGGAACACTCCTGTCCTTCCAGGAGAAAAAATATAGCCATCTCTTGCTAAATGTGAAGTGATTCCAAATTGCTGGATTTTGTATCAGAGACCTCAGAAGGCTGAAAGACATTTTACAAATATCTTTTTTCTTTATGAAGGACTTCCTAATGGTCATTTTTATCAGGTTGTAGGAAAGACTCCCTGCAGGGGCAGCAAGAGCTCTGTTGACTAGATAATTTAAAATTCTAATGGGCAAACCAGAGAAGACAATACTGTAGAGAGCAATCAATGCCACAATAGCCCAATTGTTCAAAGTATAAACCAGAGAGGTTTCAGCAATAGCCACAATGTGATGAGAAGTTTTTAAAACTTTATTAATCAAAGAAATTAACCTGCCGAAGAAGATTGATTTGTACCACAGCTCCTAGAAACGCTCTAATCATATTTCAAAGAACAAAAACACATACACACATGGAATGTGTCATGTAAAAAAAAAATGACTAAGCACCACAAGTCAGACTCAATTTTGTGGTCAGCTGCAAAAGTTAGTTGGCTCTCTGTCATGGATAGCTGTCGTAGTTTAACAAAACATTGATCTAAAAATGACAAGAACTTGGTTGCAGTCTCTTTCATAGAAGAAACATAAAACAAGAAGAGTCAAAACATATGTAGAACAGCCTGATCCTGTTTGCCAGAACTCCTCCCACAAAAGTGGAGCATAACCTTGGAACGTTTGAGAAATAAGGCCATCCTGAGACTTGCCTCCTGCCCTCTGCCCTCACCGCTCCCATCTCATACTGGGTCACGGTGCCAGAGCTCAGGGTGCACCCGGGACCATTCCCACACCTCCACTCCTGAAGGACTCCCCAGTCCTCCCAGAACACTGGGAGTGCTGGGCATATGGCAGCAGATCCCTCCTCCCCCTCTTGGAGACATCCTCTTGGCTGGGGTGTTTGGCAAACACCGCCGGCACTCTGAACTCCGCTGGAGCTGCGCTTGGCAAGAGCTGTTTTTCCGATTGCATAATTCAAGGTTAGCACTTCTACTGAAGCAGTCCACTCCTCACTTTGCTACTCCCCTGACCCTACCCCCATTTTCCCTGACAGGAATATTGCTCCTAGCTCAGTCCTGATGCCTGCAGAGAAACAGCCAGCATAGAATTCTAGTGGAGGAGTGTTCAGGAACATCACTTCCCATTCCTGCTTTTCTTATCCAAAGTGAACTGAAAGGCCAGGCAAAAAAAAAAAATGCTGGAGAGAGCCAACCATGGTTATCTGTGGACTGCAAGGAGAAACTTGCAGATAATTTCTAACAATTCCAAACACACTGATGGACACAGTGCCTGCTACCTTTGGTCAGTGTCAATACATTAAAAAGAAACAGATGGTTGCCTGCTACTGTCCTTTTGTGTGGCTCATGTCTTCCCTCCCCCTCCAGCTACAATTTGTCCGGCTATTTCTCTTATCTAAATGCTAAAGATGGTATTTTCGAATAGACTTTAGTTTTGATAAGGCAGATTTTATCTCAGATTGCTGAGCGGCACCTGTGACAGGATCTGATGTGTCTTGTGGTGCTGAGGTACATCTCCTTCCCCAGCAAGGGCCTGTAAATATCAACCCTTCCAACAAATACCTTGGTCAAAATGCACCAAATTCTAAACTTTTGGGCAGATTAGTTGCTATGATCCCACAATAAAAGTTCACCTATTGACAGAAAAATATATTTAATTATCAGACGCACTGGTGGCCCCAGGTGTTATCCACTCAACACTGTGGTATTTTCCTTAGCTCTCCAAGAAGGTGAAGAGCCTTATGCTCCATCTAACATGAGTGAAGACTTCATAGAAGAAATCTTTCTGTGCAATCCCTCTGTCTCTCGTAATAATAAACACCAGAATAGCCTGAGTTCTAAAACCTTCATCCACAGTCCTACCAAATGTGGAAAACATGAGGCAGGCAGGCATTATGGATGACAGAGAGCTGGAAAAACTTGGGGGAACCACTGGCAATAGTGAGAGCTCTGCCCAAAGGCTTGCACATGATGAATTATTTACAGTCCAGGCTCTACTCCTGCATTTTAATCTCACCTTCCTTCAAAACAGGTACTGTGCACACTGTCTGTGTTCAAACCTTGTCACACCTCTAACTGCTCTAAGAGAATTCCCAGCTGTTTTCAGAGGGATCTTCAATTTAGATTTGGGTTTTCCTGTGTCACCTTGTCCAAGTGTTCCTCACTCATCAGTGAATTACCCACAACATTTCACAAAGAAAGGCAAGATTATTAACTCTGTTTACCAGAAGGGAAATTGAGTCACACATTATGGGACTTGCCAAAGGATCCTTAGCAAGACTGATTGCTTTAGAAACTGAAACTGGCACTCCTGGATCTTACAAAAAATTACCATCTCAAGCTTGTAATTCCTTTGTGAGCTTGGAACTGTGACTCTTGCTGATGGCACATGGTACCAGGGAAAGCAAAATAAAAATAAAGCAGTTATAGATCCACCATTGCAATGGACCTTGCTTAAGTAACACTTGCAGGGCTGTAAAACTCATAAAAAGCACATGCATAAAATGATAAAATAGAGTGAGACTTTCAAATGTTGGCTCAGTAATTGTTAAAACCCTTCTGGCTGCACAATTTTATAGTCTTCTACTATACTAATGAAAAGGCAAGAAACAACAAAGAAGGGTTTTAGCCTTCCAATTATATAAACTCTGTGGACCACCAAAGAAGATGAAAGATTATTTATAATGCCACAGCAAGTTATCATTTGGGAGATTTTTTTTTTGTTGCTGCATCAAAGTTGAGTATGAAGAAACAATGCATTCACCACCCCCTCAGCTCTTTCAGTCTTGCTTATCTGAGATCTCTGTTTTTCATGGAATAATCCACCCACAGAACCTAAAAGCAGCATTAGAAGCAAGAAAATAAAAGAACACTCTTTATTTGTGGCTCTTCCTGATTTTATGAAACTTCTTTCAAAATTATGCAGTCTAAGTTGGGGCTACATCACTTGGTGAAGGAACCATATCTTTTGGTTTACAATGCATATTAAAATCCATATTGCTTTAATACTGCCTAGAAATCATTGCATCTGATTTGCAATTTACATGATGCATTATATGGACTCAGTAGAGAGGTTCCTTATGAGGTGTCACAGGGAAAAAATCAGATTGACCAAGAAGAGCCAGACATTTAATTACTCTTCTCTCAGGAATAGACACCAATTCACAGAAAGAATTTGCTGAAATTTATACAGTCACTTTCTTTGCTGTGCATTGTGGACACAGGGCCTAGGTGTCTAAGGGCTCTCAAGTCAGTCCCTTTAAAAGCACTGAAGGCATGACAGAGTCCACTGAAATAAAAAGAGGAAAATCCTCAATAACTTGGCAAGGGTCAGATCCCTAAGGTTCCTTTTTTTTTTTTTTTTTTAATTCTTTATTTTAGAAAGAATGACTTCCTTCATAAAGTGTATTATTTGGCTTGGAAACAAACTGATGGGAAGTAGGAATTCTAGAGGACACTGAGGTCCTGCTTTTCTTTGGTTATGATCTCTGAGACATAGTGCAAGTCAGGACTTTTACATGAAAATGCACATAGGCCTGGCATAGCCCACTATTTTAAAGATGGAGCAAAAAAGGAAAAGAGAATCAAAGCAGAATGATGAGATGCTGTTTCCTTCTTAGGAAAGTTGTTACAGCAGAGGCACAGGCATTGACCTCAACCAGATCCAGCTGTAATCTGCTGACAGCAAATAGGTTAAGAGTTCCATGACCCAGTTTCTCATCCAGACTGCTTCCTGGGCTGACACGGCCTGTAAATCTCTGGGAATTGTTCCATCGCTGCACCTTAATTTCCTGAACTCCACAGGACGGAGATAGCGATGCTTTCCCACCATTGAGAGGAGTTTTGAGGTCCCTGGATGAAATGTGCCGTGTAAATGTTAACCAGGGATTCACAGCGAGTCAGAGAGCTGGTACAGCTGATCAGTGTGGAAATGAAGCGTTAATTGGGGGAGAGAGGTGGCACACCAAAAATGAAACAAGAGGAAAATCACAGCCCACACAGGATTTCCTGGGAAGGAGGGTCTGCATGCACGCAAAGAGAAAGCAAGAACACAGTGTCTGCCTTCCTGGCAATTGTTTAGTAAACAATGTGTGACTCAACTGCATAGCAGCAGTACAGCCATTATAGACTATTTTTTTCCCTTTTTTCCCTAGAAGGTATTCAAATTATGCAGGCTGATGCACCTTTGCTTACACTTGTTCCAGCCCTGCAGAACAGGTCAGGCTGATCTCTCTGGAGCCTAAATGGACACAATTCACAGAAGAATCAGGCTCAGCCTCTATTACACTGAAGAGAGGTACTGCACTGAGGCTGGAGTCCCTGAATGTGCTGAAAGCCCCAGTGACTGGGGGCATGTGATTATGTAAAAATAAAAAAAATCTCAGGAAGTAATAAGCTCTCATGGCTGTAGGGCACAGCTAAGAACTTAAACCCAAGGACTCCAAAAAGCTCAAAAGTCATAACAAGAACTCCAAATCAACTGTATGTTTTATTATTTTTTTTTTTCAGGAGGAAGCTGATCCATCTTTATTGGGCTTCATAAAACTTCCACTACAGCATAAACAGCTGCAGTCCTCGTTGATCCACACTGGGCTGTGAATGTTTCCAATCTCTGCCCTTTGGACTGAACCAAGACTTAATTCCCATTTGGACTTCAGCAGCTACAAGGGTCTAGGGCTCTTCCCATGCCTCTCTGCCTGCTGCTCTCCTTAACTTCAGCTGGAGTTTCACACACACATCTGTGGGCAGAATCCATCCCTCCCTCCATAGGCTTCATTTTTTATTAGCTAGCCCTGCCCATCCAACCCTGCCATCACGAGGCACTAAAGACACACATAAATATCCATACTTAAGCTTTAAAAAACGGATCTGGGCATTTAATAAACGATGGTCAACCAGGAGGGGAAAAAAAAAGTGTTTTAAAATAAAGATCTAAAATCCTTGGGGGAATAAAAAAAGTCCTCAGTGCAGAATCTCTCCCTCCCATGCGTAGGCACTTGCTAACTGAGAGTAGTGGCACTGTGACAAAAGTAGCAAACCCAAAGGCAGGCTTTACTAAAGGAAAAGGGGGGAGGGGAGTTCTTCCACTGGCCATCTGTGAAAACAAGGCATGTGGCCATTAAATGCAGAGGCTGTAAATATAAATATACACAAGCTCCACAAAGCAAATGGCAAAAAAAAAAGGGGAGGGGTTGGGGGGAAGGACAGATAATAAACAGATAAACTTTCAGCCGAAGTAAATCAAAATCTTTATGGCTTAGTGTTAGGCAAAACCAATTCTGATCTTTGCAGTGTGCAAGCCTGACCTGTGTTTTCTTAATTAAATTTGAGAGAAGTTTCAGGAGAAATGGCAGTGGGTACAGTAATCCTGCTGAACAAGACTCCTGGACCACAAATAACCCTGTTGAGGCTGCTGACTGGGCTTATTGGGAATCTGACATCCGGGTGAAGGATGGGTGATGACATAATACCTGCTCAGCTTCTTGTCACACGTTTTGAAAACTTTGTGCTCTGTGCTGATAGCATGAACAAAGAGGACTGTAACCCACACACAACAATTCCTGCTGGCAAAGAACAGCAGTGAGACAAACTTAGGAAGAGAGCAGGGAGAGGGATAATAAGAGGGGGGATATATGATTGTTAGGAGAACACATTAACTTCTGTCTTGTGGGACTCTAACAGTTCATTGTCTGCAAGACACAACCTGGTCCCCACCTTGTATAATCATTAGTCCAAATGGATCTTTGCTCACACTGCAAAAAGAAGACAAAAATAATACACTGACCAGCTTTCCTAAAGTTTTACAGGCCAGTGAGGAATAAAGTGGGCTACAGGATGTGCCTATTAGGTCTGCTGAACGTGCAGGGAGAAGTGTGTATGTGTGTAATGTCTGTGGGTGACACAGCCTCTGCTAGTCCTTGAGAATGCCAAAGTCTTTTTCCAGTAAAATATTACAGAGATTCTGACAACGGGCCTCTTTCAACTCTTGCAAAGTGATTTGGTTTATGGTGTTAGTACTGCGCCTCTGGACTGATTCCCAGTGGGTTTCTCCTGTTTGGGAAGCCTGGCTTGCACCAGGTCCCAGCTGCAATCCTTGCAATTTACTCAATCTAGTCTGACCCAGTGTCTGCAGCAAGCACAGGCTTAGTCTGTTTTACCAACCCTCCTCCTTTCTTCACCTCCCTGCCCTTCTGTCCTTCTATTTTCTCAACTTTCTGGTTCAAATCTAACCATTAGGGGAAGAAAAAAAGTTACCGAAGTAAAATTCTCAACTGCAAGAGAAATTTAAATGCCATGTGTTAAACCAACTATTCCTTATGTCTTTAGTAAAGTGAGCTCCAGTGTTTTATTTCTCAAAGGCAGCAGATCTGTGGGTTTGAGATTCTTAATATTCCCCTCCTTCCCAAGGGGAGAGCAGGGACAAAATTAATCTCAGCTCAGCAGATCACAGTGGTTTCTCAAGAGTTAACTCTGCTATCCCCATCCATCAGGCAGCCAGCGAGGCATCAGGAAGGAATGATGGATGTAAAATTATTACAGGGCTGCCACCCGATATACTTACTGCCATTTGTAACTAACGCTGGAACTGACACACTTTTTTCATTATTAAACATCCACATTAAGTCAACATTGGTCACTGTCATGTCGTGTTTGGCACTCTCTTAAGGGGACGAGGGAGAGGTGGGGGTGGCAGTGGGGAGGATGGTGGGAGGAGGGGAGAGTGGGAATGGGAGGAAAGACATCCTGGACCCAGTGTTCCACAGGCATGAGTAATGGGCTCCTGCTTACAATGCTGGAATAAATATTGTTACAAATAGCTCTTTAGTCACAGCCCAGCAGACAAGTGCATGTCAGAGCCTCCTGAAAGGACACACTCCAAGCAATAACAGGGAGAACTTGCACACACTTGGGCACAGGGGGTGTATTTGAATGCACTCAGCAGTTTTGGGGCTGAGCAGAGAGGCTGATGCTGCCTGTTGTGGTGCTCACCCCAGCTGACAACCTGAGCTCTGAGCTATGTGTATAATAGGTAACATTGTTTATGTATAGTACATATCAAGCTATAATTAACTGTAGATGACAATTGCAAATAAAACTATGCTCTCGGGTTTCCAAGAAACCAGAAAAACATATACACACACTTCTCATTTATACAGGGAAATGTTTCCAAGAAAAGTAATGTAAAAATATGTTTTACTGCATTTGCAATTAAAATAGGTTTTAGTAAAATCCATGTTCGTTGTGATGCTCATAGTTTTTACTGTAATCCTCTGAAAATCAAATCCGTCAAGATGGTCCAAGTTGGATGCCCAAAAAGTGACTCACCCAAATAATCTTAGCCATTTTTTAAAAATCTTTTCTTATTTATGACTCCTTTTCTACCGTTTCGCTCTAATTCCATGAAATTCCTGTCTGACTACTGCCTTAGCTGGCATGACTGGCTGTCCAGAGGGATCAACCCATCTGGGAACACAGGCAAGAAAACAGGACACATACCAAGAGCCCCAAGAACTTAACAGACACTCCCAAAGGTGATTTCCAGCCCCAAGCCTGCCCAGTCACCCCTGGCAGATGAATCCCCACCAAGAGTCTCACATGCATGTTGTGAATGGCACAGAGCCCTGCCTGCACTGGGGCTGTGGCAGCAATTCATGCAACAAAAAGCTCAACAGGTCTCAGAGAATCACAGGTCTCCAAAAGTACACTTCCCACTGCAGCAAGGAAGGGAGAAAGATCTGGGAAATCCCCAAATGAGTTTTTGTTACCTATAAATGAGGTCACTCTACAGGAAGGAGAGTCTTTCTTCTGTACATAACTACAGACAGAATGTGCATTCCTAAGTACTAATGTGCCCAGGGACACACAGATATGTATCAGGATAAACCTCTCTTAATTCCACCCCCCATCTCCCATTCTCCTGGTCAGGAAGCAAAACAGACATATCACATCTCAGAAGTTCAGGGGCTGCCACTAAGTGCCATGGTGGGACCTTGAGCTTCTCTAGTAAAACAGTAGCACTATTTCTCACTAGCCACCTTCCCAACGATCTAATTCTCTGTCTTTGGAAACAGAGAAAACCAGAATAAAATTTAATTAAAAATGGCAATACTTGCTTTCCTCTCAAATCTTGCTCCTAGTGAGAAAACTTTAAAGTCTTAGAGCAAAAAGACACAAACTTCAGAGAAGTTGGGTTGTTTGTCTGAATGTGAAGTTCCCATATTAAAATAAGTCACAGAATCACAGAATCAATTAGGTAGGAAAACACATCTGAGATCTTTGAGTACAAATCAGAGAGCCAATAAAGTTTTGGCATTAATTTTATCAAGTTCCCCAAAGCCTACGTTTGCTTTAGAAAAATTTTCAATTGAGCAAACCATTTTTTCTCCCTGCTACCTTGTAAAAGAACTCCTGTCTGCCCTCCACGAGCCCACCAGGAGGCATGAATTAGAGAGGAAAATAAACTTCAACTGAGGTTGAGGGTGAGAAGTGAAAACAGAAGGAGTAAGGAGAATCCCAAGAATAGGAAAGCAACAGAATAAAGTGAATGCAGATGGTTCCACTCCTGTTACTTAATCAAAAGGCTGTGCAGAGTCACTAGAGCCAGCATAAAGTCATGTGTTAGAACAACAGCTGATCTGTATTAAAGAAGATTAACTCGCAATGCCATGGTGGAGGGCCTGGGATTATTTTATGTGCTTCCATTGCCGAACAAGCCGTCAGCACAATTACTGCCCTCCGATGTGAATGACTGATCTGTAACCACAGCTAAACAGCATGCTGCTTAGGGGCCTGGGTGCTTCATGAAGATGAATTTCCATACCATCAAAGTGCTTTTAATGGGCTTCCTGATCCAACCACAAGGCCTGCTTTGCAAGTATATAGAACTCAGGATGAAGGCTTCCTGTCCAAAAGGATTTGGTCGGTTGTCACTTGACAATTCCCAGCCAGCGCAAGGGAGGAGAAGGGGGAGATAGGTAGAGTTGTCTCTGCTTTGGAGGATTAAAAAAAGAAAAAAAAAAAAGGAAAAAGGGAAAAAAAAAGGGTACAGATGCTTTCTGAATGCAACCAACTGCTGTATCCACAGCTGAATTCAATGCGCTTAACAAATAACGGCAATTTAGCTATGCTTGCGAGGAATAGCTTGAGTCACTTTGCATTAGCATCTGGCTGAGTGTTAAAGTCATTTCTACATGGGGAGCAGAGAAAAGGAATTTCTGCTCCGAGCATCCTTTCAAGAATGCTTAAATATTTGAATATAAATTCCTTTGTGCTTGTGATCACTTCTTCTTATATCTGACACTCTGCTTTTCCCTTTTCCCTTCTGGTACTCTTCTCTGTGAAATGCCGTAAACATGCTCTATCCCTCTCTTTCTTTCTCTCTCCCCACAGCAGCACCCTTATTCTTCTAAAAAACAGGGTATGTACTGCCACATACCTATCACACTGACCTCTTTTTTCCTTCCCCTTGCTCTCCAGAAAGTGCATGAAATTGGAGTAATTTCTACATCACTTACACCCAGGATAGGCTGATGAACAAAGTACAGTGGTGAGAGGCTCACATGTACATTTAACATTCATTACCCAGGCTGCTGGCTTCTCACAGCTTATTGATCAAACTCCATCTAAAAACAGGGAAAATGGAAAGCTATCCAAATTAGCAATCTGCTCATTCTGGACAATATTGTTTGACTCACAAGCTTCCTAGGATGACTGGATTTCAAGTTTCTGCTAAATAGCTGATCATTTTTATTCAATCTATTTATCTGCCTGTCTCAGTGAATTGCACAAGACCTTATAGGAGAAGTGGTTTCAATAAAGTGCAGTTGACACCAAATGTGACAACGGGGATCCTCGTACTGCACAGCGGCGGCTGAATCACCTCAGAAAATATTGCAGGGGAGAAGAGGAACGGAGGGGAAAGCCTTGCTGAGCACACAATGCTGAGATGCTTGCCAGAGCTGGGATGTATATCTCGGGTGGCACCATTATAAGGACAGCTCACTATAAATGTGGCAGCAAGCACTGGCAGGTCTATTTATCCTCCCTCAGCCAGGGCAGTGCACAGAAAGACATCAGGCACTTCCAGGGAAAAGCAGCAACTCACAGCCTCGCTGACACACACGACACTTACAGCACACACAAATTTGACTACAGAATATCCACGTTGTGGGTATTTTGTTATAGCACAGCTTCACAGGCCAGTCCAAAAGCAGGAGGTGCAAGGCCCATGCGTTCTGAGGCCTGTAAGTTTCACTGCAAATATTCGGGGCAGTTTGTGTTGTCAATTCTCCGCTTTTTCAATTTTGTTAAGTCATCTAACGTGACATGACAGTGCTACATTGCAATGGTCACAAAATATCATATATGACAACCTCACAAGGCTAAATGCCCAGAAGCTGAGCCTGAGTATCAGCAAAGCTTATGTTCCTAAAGAAGCTTGAATATTTTCAAATCCAGCTCATCTCACAAACACATGTAAGCATTTCCATAAAGCAAGATTTCCACTTAGACCCAGAGATTTCCAAGATCACCTTCTCTTAACACATGTTGACAGGCTGGAACAGAGAATGAATTAGTGGCCTCCAAAGTTCTTGTGAGGGCTTTAACTATCTCTGCCTCCTCCCCACTCTCCCCCAGGGGTCTCTGGGTCTCTCTCATGTCATCTTTTGGTCGTGGCTTTCATTTTGCTTTTCACTTTTTTTTCAACTATTCCGTTTCCAAAACAGGGAAGGAAAAACAGAGTAAGGAGGAAGAGAAGGGAGGAAGAAGCGATTCCTGTGGGGAGAGGCAAATGCACACTCTGACCCTTAGCAAAGGGAGCCTGGGAAACTCACCTTTTCTGTCCTGCAGTTATTGAGACCCAGGCTGTTCACCACTGCCACCTTCCCATCCAGCACCTGCTGCTCCCTCCGAAGCTGCTCCTTCATCTGCCGGGCCTCCTGGATGGCCTTGGTGACAGCATCGTGGTCATTTAAATAACCTGACGACGTGATAGAAGAAAGGATGTCTTAAAAAGAGAAAGTTACAAGAAAACACTTTAGCTTTCATCGGTGGAACGCAGAGTTTATCATTATTAATGAGAAAGAGTTAAAAGGCAATGCCCACAGACCCATCCGTGCTCTGCAATTCTGTTGTTGTTATGATAGAGCCACCTGGACATAAAGCACGAGAACCCTCGGTGCCAAAATCGTCGTCGCTGCTATTTGATGCCATTAGTTTCAATATTTCCCTGACACTGCAGAGGTTAGCCCTGCGGTTTGTGTGCAGCAGGATGTAACCAGATCAGAGTTAGGGGAAGCTTTGATCACGGCAGCAATCCCAAACTCTTAAAAATAGACCGTTTCATTCCTCCCCTTCTTAAAACTTGTGAATACATTAAAATAAACCACAGGTGGCGGTGGTTTGCTATAGATATGAAATGCATAATGGCTGGGAAGAGAAACCTCATCCTCTGAATGCTCCCCACCACCACCTGTCATTCACAAACGTATAAGAAACCGCAGCTACACAGACCTACATCCCCACTCCTATTCATGCTGCTAATAGTAGGTCAAATGTCCACTGTTTTGCTGCAAATTCACAGCCTAGGGCTTAGCCTTAGTAGTCACTGAATTATTTCCTTTAAAATGTTACAAGCATCACCGGCACAGCTAATACTATTTAATTTTAAATGTGACACTTCGTCATTTTTTTTTCCTTTCGCGTACTGTAGATTATACTTATTATGATCTGCATGCGATTTGTAGGATAGAATACTGATGGGAGACTCCAAGCCCCAGTCTATTTTTCAAATATTAAAGGAGAGGCTAATATCTATCAATCTCCCTCTCCCCCTCCACATCCCCACACGTGTGCACACGCACACACTTCTTTCTGTCTTTTAACTAGGGCATAAAAACGGCATAAAATGAATCTGTAATATGAAATTGCCCAGAAAAGGGACTTCTGTTTGTGACATGAGGCTAAATCTAACCAGATCCATTGGTGAATTGTGACAGATGGAGGGACTGTGAGACAGAAGGCAGGCACTAATCACACACAAAATGACCGGCTTGCCTCAACATGTTCCATGGATTCCAGCAAACTTTACACCCTAATCCATTTTTAGAACAAAAAACATCTGGGCCATAAATCCTCTAATCTGCCAAAACACGCTATTAAATCCCATGATTTGTTGAAAAACACTAAGATTAAAGAAAGGAAATATAAAATGGCTAACTGCCGTGTTAGGAAAGTGTTATTAATACTCTTTCTTTGTCTCAATTATGAATGTTCTGTTCCTAAAGAGCCTTGTCTAATCATGTCAGATTACACATCCTTGTTGTATTGCTAGACTCTTCTATCTGATCTGCTGATTGCCAAAAAACGTAGGACATTGTCTTGCTGCTTAAAACATTTCAGGGGAAGAAGCTGATGTCAGATTAGTTCAGTGCTGCGCTGCTGTCAGGATTTTACTTTGGTTTGGGGTTTTATTTTTTTTTTTAGACTGCAGACAGAGTGGGACTGGCATTCCCATCTTCCTTGGAGAGCAAAAACTAGAAAGAAAAGTTTCTGTGTGGTTTGACTGTTGTTAATTGTACTAACAGCTAGCTTTTGGCTAAATCCCCAGGAACCCTGAGAGTTTTACATGAAATAACTTGATCCACGTTGCTTTTATCAAATGACCCAGTTCAGTAATTCCCAGCCAATGGAATTCCAGTAATTCCAGCTTTCCCATCATAAGGAAGAATATATTCTGCACCAGCAAAGTGCTACCAGCTGATATTACTTTTTTTTTAAAAATCTCCATTTTACCAACTTGCTTGGTTTCTTCCCCAGTTTGCATCTGTTACTGATCAACCTTGCATGTAGTCAGAATAAATTAAAAAGGAAGCAAATAAACAAACAGCAGTATTAGTGTATTAGGGCTGCTTTTGCTCTTGTCTAGGTATAATACTTTCAATGTGTAACAGAGCTGAATTTGCCTAGGAACTGGAATTCATGCCCTTCTCCAGACTATTTGGCTTTTCCTGAATACTGCTATCTTTGAGACAGTTTGGCACATGACAGTGAATAAAAGCAAGCACTCCTTATGTTTTTCAGTAGCTGCCAAGATGCTGGTGTGCAGGGAAATGATTAATATAGAAGCGAGTTGAATGTAAATTATTGTTGTTTAGGGTAGGTGGTGAATTATTGACAGAGAGGGGAACTGCATTACATAAAATGCACTTAGTTCCAAGGATTGCCAAACTAGCACAGAGATGTTGCAGATAATGGCAAAGAGCAGAGGGAAGTTGTTTCTGTTTTTAGTACACGGACATATGCCTGTTCCCAAAAAGAAATGCTTGGATTTAAAGTCATCCATGAAGCCATGACATTTGTGACTGCTCAGTCTGTAGCACAATTTATATGCTATAGGGATAGCTCTGGAAAGGGCTGTGGAGCTCTGTGCCTGAGTGCAGCTCTGCTGATCATCTCTGAGCTCTTGTCTCCCAAGGAAAACTGAACAATACCCAGACATTTCTCCATGCCATGGGAGCCAAGGAGCCTAAAGAGCTGTTTTCAGAGAATGCTTTTAACTGGAAGTTAGTGGTGGTGAAAAGCAACAGTTCAGCTGCATCCCAGCAAGGTGGGCTGTGCACTCCTGGGACAGACACTGTGCCTTGTGCTGACAGCTCCAAGGGTGGAGGCAAGTGTCTGACAAGGGACTGAGTGCTTCCCAGTGACTGTTCCTCTAGAGTGATTTATCACTCGGGATGAGAAGGTGATCCAGCTTCCCTACCACTTTAGGGACCTTTGTAGCTTTGCTGAAAATGCTATCAAAGTTTTTCACGATGTAGCTCCTGCTGGAGGGTGACTTGAAATCTCATGCTCACTTCAAGATCACCAAATAGTTCCATCAGGGCCACGAGTCCTGCTTGCTGTGACTCAGGTTGGATCTGACCTAGCAGTCACAGGAGACCCTGCAGGGTGCTCAGGAGCCTTTCCTTCTTGCAGTCCTCAATTAAAGGGTAAACCTTCGCTGGAAGTACTCTGTGTCCATCCAGCTCCCGCACCAGTCAAGGACAGCTTATCTTATATATATACAGCATGCACAGTGATACTGCTCAGCAACCTCAAAAAGTCACTTTCTATATTTGTAGCTGAGAGATATACGGCAGTGAACTCTATGTCATTAACAATAACTTAAGTATGTTATCTTTTGCTCCACCGTTTTCCATGGTTTATTAATGGTATAACACATTAATTCTTCTTACAAGAGTGACCTTTAAAGCTCCGTTCATCCTCACAGCTTTTATCCAATTACATTATCACTCATTAAAGGTACAGCATTTCAAAATCTGCATCTTGTTAAAAGAAGTAAATTGCAGGGGTTTCAAACCTATGGAAAATATCAGGTGTGTAGGGAAAGAAGATTGGAGGGGGAGAACAAGAGATGTCTTGCCACAGAGATGCAGGTCAGATGCTTAACTTCCCATCGAAATGTGATGTTCCCTCTACTTAAGGACAAAAAATCTAACGTGAAAAAATTGAAATTCGATGCATTGTGCGTGGAGAGCAGCAGGGTCAAGCAAATTAAAGATGGAATACATTACTACGTACCACAGTTAAAGAGTGTAAGGTTAATAACAATACAGACATTAACAATTAGTAATGTGATATTTAAAAAATATTTATATAATTGTAATGTGTCATACCAAATAAATTTTACTGCATAGCACTGCTGTATCAAAGACATAGCTTCTGATAAGTTTGACCTATGCCTCCTTTTGGGGGTTTTTTGTGCTATCCCTGAAAATGTCCAGGCAGGAGACGCTTTAAGAGGAACACAACAGACAGCAGAAAAAGTACATCTGCTTCACTTAATTCCCAAAACAGAGCTGGATTTACAGAATGAAATCTTGATTCAGGTTATACTCAATCACTTCATGGAATACAAAATTTCAGTTACAAGGATCAAGAATGGGCTGTACACACATTTTCCTTATACACACAAAGAGCAGTCCCTTTAACGTATCAGACTCATGAAATCTCCACTCAGACTGTTATTATTTAGATGGTCTTTAGGCCAAGACATAGTTTTAGCAGGAGGAAGAATTATCACTGCTTTCTGGAACATTGGTGAAAACAGTCAGTCAAGATTTTTTGCATAGAACATCAAATCTGGGGTTTTTTTGAATGGATCTGGTGATTTTTTTGCTTAATACACCAAGCTAAAATAATATTCCATTCAGCATTTGGACGGACTAAGGATTAAACTTGTAATTTTAGAAAGATGTAGAGTTTTAACTTTCTTTTTGAAAGTTTATCCATCACTTCTGGATGACATAGTACAGTATTGCAGGTCTTCATTGCCCACCATTAGACAGATCACTGTCTTTAAAGTGTGCCATTAAACAAACAGCATTTATTAACTTCTGTGAGAAAGCAGCATCTGAAGTAACACAGCTCTTTGTTTTCTGACTCTGTAGAAGTTAAGACACCCTTCTTGAAAGGAAAGTCTCTGCGAGTTTCTTTGCCGAGACCAACCAACTGGAGTATTATGATCAACTTTTGACAGCTCCTGGCCAGTGGCAAATCCAATCCCCTTTCCATCCCCTTTTCCCCCCCTTAACGAGGACCTATCCCTTATTATGGGTGGGATAGACACGACTGAGCTCACCTATTGTGTTGGCTCTGGCCGAAGGACTCGCTAATGTTGCTGGCACGGAGGACTTTAGCGAGCTGGCCCCGCTGTTTATTCTCAGAGCTGGCATGTGAGGAGAGGTGGGGGATGTGGGAGATTTGCCATCAGATGTCTTGGGTTTGGCTGAAAGGTTCAGAGGCTGGGCCACTTCATCCTGCGTCAAGCAGAGGAGAAAAAGGAGTTATCACTCAAGTGCTGTTGGCACAACACTGTCCAGGCAAAGGCAGAGGTTTCAGCTCATGTGAACTTCTAAACCTGAGAGGTTATGTGATATATATGAAGATCAAATATGATACCATCTTGTCACTCCAGCTCGGAACTGAAATGACTGATAAACTGGAAAATTAGTGTGACATGATCAGAAAACATCATCCATTTGCACTTTGTATGAGAGTTGTCTCTCAATACATTGTTCCCATCAACAAGACACTTGCTTCTATCGCGAAAACCAAGGGCAATTTTACAGTTATCTTTTATTTTAAATCTTATATTCATTAATGAAGTAAAAACTGAAAAGCATCTTCACTTAAAACTCAGTCACCACTAGCCAAACTGGGCAAACAAGTTTAAGTGAATAGGGGTTCAGTTGGGTCTTTTTTTTTTTTTTTCCATTTTTCTAGTGTTTTATTTTGCTTTAACTTGTACTTTCCCTGTAACTTCCCAGGCTTAGAATTCCACGGACAAAAAATACCATAGGAAATAAGTACTTCTCTTCAACCTTAACAAAATCTGCGAAGATAACATGAATAATTCTGCCCATAGCCCTAGATGTTTTTATCTTTCGGAAGGTTCTAGATTTCAGCAATTATTATCCCTACGTGAAAACAGAAAATTTGGGTGACATGTTTTGCAGGGTAACTAGCATTATTCCTAAACCTGGCTTGATTACACAGAGTGACAGTGCTATAAAAAAACATTAAAATGCCAAGTAATGTATTTTTGTTTGACCAAAGTAAAATACAATTAAAAAAAAAACCCAGAGATGAGAGAAAAGGATTTTCAACAAGGAAAACATTTTAGAAGTGATTTTAACTGACTTTTAAATAAGTAGAACTAATGGATATGGTATTGGATCAAATCATCACGTAATACCTTAGCTCTTCTCCGACACCGTGACTTAGGGAAGTCATCCTTTAGCTACGAGAAGAGTTCCATCAGACAACTGGGTTTCAGCTCTAGGCACCGAAGAAACTGATTCTGATCTCCCTGTATTGCAAGTATGTTTAGTTTTATAGAATTACTCCTGACAACAATGCAAAGCTGAGCGAGATTAGAGTCGTAATGTTTGAGTGTTTTACTGTTGCCACTGAAGTATCTCTAACTATCCTGTGACACTGATTCTTTTCCACAGAGGGGCTTGTGCTGCAGTAAAGAAGGAATTTTATAGCTGCCTATTGCTTGTGGAAGGATGATGTAGATGTCTCCAAATACAAGACAATTCTGCAAAGCATGGTCATATAACTTTTCCCTTGCCTCTGAGCTAAGCACCTTTGTTATATTTGAATATATTTCTACATTCGGTTATATTTCTATGCAGTTTTGTAATAATCATAGCAGATAAACATTATCAGAGGCATTGTGGACAAAGCTGTCATCATTAAAGTGATGTTGAAGCTGTCCTAGAGGCAACTTGTGCATAAAATAAATGGGAAAAAATCAATGCATAAAATTGCCTTAGGGGCTTACATACTATACTCTCAGAAGTGAATTAGGTTCCTAGATGGCAGAGTTCTGTTGATCTTCTAGGAGATTTAGGCTGCAGGGTTAAAAATGTCACCAGTAAAATCAGTATTTGCTATTTTTAGAAGGGATTCATTACTTTATAGAAATACAAATCCATTGTATTAGAATACAATAGATAAAAATAAAGATAAAATAAAATTAGAATAAAATAGAATACTGGCCAAATGGAAGGGGACTTTCTCTGCTGTTCCCTCGATTTCAATTAAAAAAACTAAAGAAATCTCACAGCAGTCCAACTGTAATGTTGTGAAATCAGCACTGAGGTAGCTGCGTAAAAGTTTTAAGCACAAATGAGCCAACAAACCAACCAAACACAGTGACCTTGTGCCAGACAAGCGTCCCTGAACAGCAAAGTCATGTATTTGGAAGACAGATCAAGAAGCAGAGCAAACCTGCCCACACTCCTCAACCCAAGAGGGGTTGCCTTCCACCTCCACTGGATTCATGAGCTCTGCCACAAGGTTCAACAAAGGAGCTAATCGGTGTGGGATGTGGCACTGAAAGGTGCACTGTGCTCCCTGCCCAAAGGAGATCTGACTGAGCACAGCCCTGGAAACAGCTCTCACCCTGAAAAGCTTGGGTTCCAATGTGCCTCCTCTGCAGGAAAGGCTTTTTTCAATCTCATTCTTTTGCCTCAGTCCCTCAGCTATCCTTGTCCCTATAAAGTTAATTTCCTTCCCTCCTCTTGCTCCTTCTCCCTTTTCTCAGCTCTTCTGTTACCTTTTTTTAAATCCTGGTGTGAAGGCAAGTTCTTGTTGAAGTCCACTACACAACAGTGGTTCTGATCTCATTTAATGCAATTTAGAAACCGAGGAGCTGTTTTTCCCCATTGCAGACATCCAGCAATGAGGCTGTCTGTGTTGTAACTATTCTTGGTAGTAAGAATGCTCTTCTTCATTCAAGTCAGCACAGCCTTCTCTGGAGCCAAGAAATATAAGGCCTTGTGGAAATAATAGAAGTCGACAGTTCCAGAGCTGATAAATGTCATTCCAAATTGCCCCTTCATTCACTTTCATTGTGTGTTCAGGCTAATGGTAAATTAATCGGAGGTCACAGAAGCTTGGTTCTCATAAAGGAGGATAAGTAAACAATTTTCAGCTATTATATGTATTTACAAAATGATATTACTTCACTGTTTGGTCTTCATAACATTTTTACTTCTGCTATTTCAAACAGCATTCTCAAATCCTCGCTGGAAGTCAAATGCATTAAAAATTCAGTCAGACAGTTTAGAAATCCTACATTGCATCATGAGTTGGTAATAATTTAAGTAATTTCCTTTACAATAGTGGAACTACACTGATTAATTCCAAAGGACTCCAAAAAAGACCTGGGGGATAGGTAATAACATACAATTGCGTTAAGTGTGAAGATGACTGTTAGGATCTTCACTCCTATAGCCAGTGAAACATTTTACTCTTTTCCCTCTTTGCAGCCATAAATTCAAACCCCTCTGCTCTTCCAGCTTAAATCAAGAACTATACTGTCTTCATTATTGATCTGAGCCTGTGTAACCACAAGAAGAATTAGATGTTAGTCTACTTTTATATTTTAACTATAAAATCTCCCAGCTAACATTCTGCCACATTAGAGATTAGCAGAATTCTCTCGCTTATGCCAGGGCTGTGTGTAAAACAGCTCAGGCAAATAAGAGACATAAAAGATAAAAACCAGATGTAGCATCTTCTCTTCAGGTAGATGGTATCTTTCAACAGCCAGGAGATTTGATTTTATGCAGTGGATCACAGAATCCAGAACTATTCCTTGCACCCAGTTTTTATTAGAGAAAGTATTGATTGGTCCCTTCTTTTTTTTGAAATGCAGCTATTCTAAGATGACATTGATAAGGTGTGGTTTTTCTCCCAAGCCAGTATTTTTTAAAGAGTTGAAGTCAAACATTTATTTATATATCAGCCAAAACAATTAATGCTGAGACTAGAGGACGTTAAGACTCAAAAGGCTTGTAGTAATATAAACACAGATGTGATGAAAGTAAAATATAATCTTGATTAAGGGTTATGAAATGGCTCTTTTAAAGTAGCACGTTTATCTTACAAAACAAAACACATGCACACACAGAAAATAAATGTAGAGGAGAAAGTGAAAGCAAAAACACGTGAAGGAGGGCTAACAAAATGTACCCACAGAAAGCAAAGCACTGGTAAAGAGATTCCCATCCCTTGTATCACAGCAGTGCCAGAACATTTGCTGTTTTAGGGAGAACTGATTTGCTTCCCAGGACTGGAAGACTCATTAACCAAAACTTGAATTCAGGGAACTTTAAATCCTTGATTTGTTCTAGATTTTTTTCCAGGTTGATCTCTAGGTACCTGAGGAAAGGAAGAATCCTTCATCTACACCAGCATTTGGGGGGGGGGCGGGGTGTGAATAAAATATTCAAGAGGTGTATTTTGTAGGCTTCACTCAACCTGGATTAATATAACTTTGAGCTGTCATATTTTAAATGTTAGACACAGAAAACCTCTGAGTTTAAGTGCCTGACATGCAACACATAAACAGAAATGCTGCTGGCAAGTTGAGTGTGCATCACACTGCTTTTATGAGGTTTGCATGGTCCTTTGAAAAGGTAAAATGCTAGGTTAACACAAAGTGCTTATTAACAGGGGAGGAAAAAATGAAAGAGAGGGAAAAGGAAGGGATTTGGCCACAGTCATACAGTGACAGCGGCAGAGCTTCAGACAGACCCAGGAATTCTGACTCGCAGTCACCAATCTTGAAATAGTTGGCTGAAATGGTGTCTTTTCTAATCTTTCCATCATGCTGTCTCTATTTACTTCCTCCTAGGATAAAAGGTTAATTCATCTCTATGGAGAACAGATATGGAAAAAGAAGGGGATAAAATCTGATTTTGAGAAACTCTCTAAACCATTTATTAAAAATGGCACTATTTCAACACCAAGGGCTGAATAAAAGACTGACTGATAGCCCAGATGAATGAACCAGTCTCAGAGAATGAAAAAACGGTGGTGTGGGGGTGGGGGGTGGTGGTGAAGAACCCAGAAGATTCATTAGGATGTGATAATCTCTCTCCTTTTCACATATTTTAAGATTAGTGCACTATTAAAATACAGTTACTGATTTATTGTGCTGTCATTGAAAGCCAAGTGCTGGATCCCACTGTGGCACACGCTGAAGGTCCAGGTTGCAGGGTTTATTACAAAATCATGAACTACTCTGGGTATCATCTGACTGGCAGTACAAATGTGCTTAAATGACCTGGCATAAGCACAGCCCAGCCTGCTCTGCTAAAGAGGCTTTTCATGACCTCTGGGAACACATTCGCCACGTCTTGCTGCCTATTTAAATGACCTTGACAGTACAAATTACAGCCAAATAATGAGTTAGAAATAAGAAGCCAGGGAGGGGGCGTTTCCTAAAAGATTGTCTCTGCCACCTCACCAGAAACAAAGCCTCATTCCCCCACCCTGGTTCTGCTTCCTGGAGATCTTCCTTTCAATAGAAATGCAAAATATGGAGCACTTACTGGCACGTCTGGGGCAGAAGACAGTGATGCTATTGTTGCCCACTGAACAATGCAGCCACTCAGTGGCTTATCCATTCAGCCTCCTGCTTATCCAAAAATGTCTAACCAAAACACATAAGGAACCGAGGTGCAACAGCAGAGATGCAAAGAAAATCCTCTGGAATCAGTGACCCTCAAGACTAGAGTTGTCCACATATTCAAAGACTCTGGCAGCTTCCTTCCAATCCCCTCCCCTTCTTCTGAAGCCACTCATGGTGAAACTATCAGTAGTGATAATAAGAAGCCAAGAGGTAAAGGCAGTTGTGAAACATGTTGTATAAATGAATCATGCTGCTGATATTATCCTCGCTGATGAAATAATTGTATTAAATTAAGCAGGGATGCTCACATGACAGGATGGGTGAATTAGATAATGCTCATCTGCAGCTGTACCTCCTCCTGCCACATTCACAAATTTTGATTAAGAATAATGTGTCCCTTCCTGCAAAGGTGGAAATTTCTCTAACTACACAGAAAAACAGATAAGAGACATAAAACTAGGTATCTTGGTTATGATGTGGTAAAAAACACAACATGCTTATTTCTCAGGCTCAAAGAAGTCACTTTATCACATTCTTGCCCACAAGTTTCAGCACCAAAAGTAGAAGGCATGACTTGACTCTGGTTAGAATGGAAAAGGCACTGAAGACAAGTCTGATGGCAGGTATGAGGAACAACTCTGGTCTTTCCTTCTGATTCTGCAAAGTGCACAGACCTTAACTTCTGTGATGGTGCAGAAACATCTCTGCGTGGAGTTTTTTCTATATCCAGAGCAGGTTTTTTTTAATGGTGCTGCTCTGTCTTTTCCTGAATGAGTTTCTCTCAGAAGGCAGATACTTTCTGGAGTCAGAGCATGTTATCCAACCAAAGTCAATGCTTTACTAATACTGCCCAAATACTCTTCTTCATGGGACTCAAAACAAAGGGGGAAACTGAGCTGTCTTATACGTCTGACAATTATTCTTTTTGTTCTCCGGTCTGCTTCTTATAGGCAACTACTCAATGAATAAATTACTCCCAAAGGCTGATTTATCCACTGGGAGGATTATTGCACAGTCTCCATTCTTGGTCCTGGAGAAAAGTGGAGCAGGAACACCGCAAGTTAATCTGTTTTGTAGCACTTGGGACAGAGAGGACTTTTCCCCAGTCCTCTTTTGCAACATGAGAGACTCTCAGTGAGGATATTTTCTGGAGTCTTGTTCCTCTGAGAGATCCCTAACATCCTCCCCTTCCCCTTTTCTTTACGGGAAGCCTAGTTGCCAGGAAAGAAGTCAGCAGTCACAACTAATTTGCTGCCCTGGAAACCCCAAGCTTTGATTTTGCCTGGCCTGCACGTTGCCACAGTAAAAACCGGAGAGAGCTGCATGGTTTTCATTTTATATTCGGCAGTGCCATTTCCCAAATTTGTGTGCAGGATTACCAAAAAGATACAGGAAGAAGCAAAGAGAAGCATGCAAAATGACCCTGTTATGAACGTGGCAGGTCCTGGAAGATTCCTTCCCCTCCACCCCACAACCTTGGTGTGCAATGCACAGCACTTTCTCTATAGTCCCTATTCTATAAGCCACTGAATACTGACACTGAAATAATAGAGGAGAAAATACAAAAGAAGCCGAGGATCATTTTAGTCCTCCTGCCATCTCAGACATGGCAGAGTGGGACATTTCAGCTGCAGGGCAGCCCAAAGCAGTGTCTGGGGAGAGAGCTACAGAACTGCTCTTCAAAGTCTGTATCCAGTGGGGACCTGGGGGAAAGGCCTTCGTTTTGTGCAGCATCTCGTCAGACCACTGCACACAGAAGCAACTCTTTAAAGGTCTTCAGCAAAGACAAAAGCTGCTCTGGGACCCTGCCCTTTGGGGTCTTGAGCAGCTCAAGGCAGGCTGCTTGGCCAACAGAATACACCAGGGCTTGCAGCTTAGCAAAACGAACAGACTGCTATGTGTTTACCCAAAATCCATTTGTTTAGTTTCACAAACCTTCAGAGATGCATCCTCCTTACCACACTCGCAGCTTCTGGCTGGCTTTGGACTGTCAAAATGCCCAACCATCCTTGTGAACTCTGCTGGTAATCTCCACAGACAAATAGCACAATGTGTTTGAGGAAAGCGGCCAGCATGAGATTTCTAGGCTAATTTTGCTTGAACGTGAGCTTTCAATCTCACCAACCCCTAGGGAAACCTGATGGCTTATGGATGCTCATCCCAACCCAGATCCAAACTTTGAGCATTCATTTTCATCCACACAGAAGATAATTACTGAGTCCTATCACCATTACTCCTCTACTTGGGTGTTTGCTCTCCTGTTTGACTGGAACCAGCAAAAGTGAAGAGATGCTCACCACACTGCTGAGGACCCAGTAACTGGATTTTCAGTACAGCATGAAACAAAACTGCAGGAACAAAGAGCTTTTAGCATTTACTTCCACCTCATAATGAAAACTCCTCTTCCCATTCAGCACCTCTAAGTGAGTGAAAATTTAACTCAGTAGCCTCATACACAAAAAAGCCTCAGTGAAGCTGCTTCTGAGCAAATCTTGCCAGGTTTGTCCTGAAATGAGAAGGGTCAATGATGAGTGAAGTGCAGAAAGAGTGAGCCAGTGCAGAAAGAGTGTCCACTTGGGATTCTGGTAGTCTGTACTTCATGCCAAACTTGGGTCCTGCTGTTAGCTTTTTGCATCTAATAATTACTGTTCAGCTGAATTTCTCACACCACTGCTGCACCTGTTTATTTGGTATAATGCTATTAATAAAGTGCTTCAGTAGTCAGAGGCTAAGCAGGAGGAGTGATTTAGGCACAGGTCAGCAGGGACTGATGCAGATACTGCAAACCTGCAGGGGAAGATGGCAACCAATTTTTCACAATTTTAACCATGAAAAACACTTAAGAGAGGATCACAAAATTGTGGGGGAAAGGAAGGGAAAGGATTCTTCCTACAAAGAATGCTTCTCCCAGACTGCCCCCACTGAAATACATGGCAACTAGTAAAGTGCAAGAGGGGAAAAAAATCACTTCCCTGGTGCACCATAGGAATTATTAATTAAGTAGAGCTCATAATTACTCTGACAGCTTTTGCCTTATTTTCCAACTGGGAAGAATAAGGCACAAAGTGGCTAAATGATCTGCCTAATCTCACACAGTGAGTAAACAGCTGAGTCATAAGGAAGAACAGAGCCACTCTTCCTCAGAGCAGTGTTTGGGGTTTCTTTGATAGTTTGATCTGTGGCGATGTATTCTTGAACTTTTGCTGTGTAGAAACTGGAGTGATCTGTGCCTCGGTTAATTTTTTATTTTTTTAAAATCCTTTCTGCATAATTCTGCCCCAATAAAACCCGGAAGGCTAAACTTGCGGAGTTGTGTCCTTAATAATGCCCTCTCCCATCTATAACCAGGCTGTTTAAAAAACAGAAATTGATATTGGGCTGGATTTTGTTGCTGCCTAAACTGAACCTTGAGTCACCACCTTCCAACAAAATAATCCGCAGTAAATGTTACGCAGAATGAACAGCAATAAAAACAACAAAACCTGAAAGGACGGGGAAAGACTTGGAAGGAAATAAAACAAGGACCTGCAAAGCCAAACAGCATTACAAACTGGTACATTTTAAATGAACAACAAGAAAACAGAAGCCACACTGATCAAAGCCTCCCACCTCCTCTCTGTGGTGGATGACACCTTCGCTGGGAGCACACCACCACCTCTAACCCCACACCTGCAAAAGGAATTAATTTCAAAAAGAATACAGACCAAAGCGAACCATATCAAAACAAATTAGCAACAGACCCCTCCTCTTGCTGTGGTCAGGAAGGAGAGGCAGAGATGCTGCATAGTTGCTAAGATTCAGGGGGAAAAAAAGACAAAACAAAATAAAAAAAAAACAAAACAAAAAAAAAAAACCAAAAAAAACCCAAACCCAAAACCCAGCTGTTGAAAACTTTAGAAGAAACAAGTCCAAAGACCTTGAAAGAAAAGAGATTTCAAACAGCTTGGACAACTGGCAGGGGGCTAAGAAATTCCTTTTCAAAAAACACCTGTGCTTTCTCTGACTTTGGATATCTCTATGTAGCCTAGGTAGATTTTTCACTGAGAGAGGCAGCAAGTACAGCCCTAGGAATATGTAGTGCAAAGATAAGGTACACTGTATTTATTTATAGATACACACAACTGTAACAAAAATGTCAAAATATGTTTTGCAACTGTAGATATGACCTGCTTGACAATTTGTTTTTCCAACTAACAGCTTTTCAAAGGGAAACTATCAACACAAAGCTCATCTGTCTTTAATGCTTGCACGCTATTACCAACATCCCAGATCACTAAAATCAAAATGATTTTACAACTCTGTCTTGCTGGATATCTTTACGTTTCGCCTCCTTTTAGCAGCAAGATGAAATCTAATCAGCAGTTACAGAAACTGGAGGGAGTTTAAGGTACTATAGGGAATGTTCAAAGCCGACACATGCTCCTTCATTAAATGCTGCACTCACAGAAAAAATTGTTTAATATATGTTTACTATTTACATTTTTTTAAAAAATTGTTTAATATTATAATTATACCCCATCCGTGATCTCGTATGTGGGGTCAGCTACTTGAGAAAACACCTTTTGTGAATGGCTGGGAATTGTTGCAGTCATGCCTTTTTTTAATTGCTGATTCCTCAGGCCATGCCAAAGAGACTCAGGTTCAGTTCCTGACTTTCCAACAAACCTTCTCTGTGAATTTGAGTGAGTCACTCCTTATCTCACCTTCTGTACGTGGTCACTAACATCTTTGTGAAGTTATCATCAAATCCCACCAAACATAAAATTCCAGTGTTTTGTCCGAGGGCACATGGCTACAGAAAGCAAAGGGCCATGCCTTTGCCTCAGTTCTCTTACAAAATTGGAGAAAATACAACCTTTCACCTATGAAAAGGGTTTATTCTGCAAACTGGGCATACATCAGACATGTTTACGAAACTGCATGGGGACACCACCATGTGCAACCTTTTAAGTTTAGTAAGTACTATTGACCCTACCTATTCTTATTATTATTTTCTGCTGAATGCAGAATACAAACAGAAGAGTGCTGGAGAAGTATTCAACCCCCCCTTGGTGCACAGACTTCAGATCCTATTCCTGATTCACACCAGCAGAAATGAAATCACCATCAGGACCGGTATTGGGGCCAAATTGCTGGCAGGCACAATGAACCACTAATTGCTGGATTCATTAGTAAGACTCATAGTTTGTCCCCATGAGATGCTGAATACTTTCAGCTCCTTTTAAAACCTTGCATCTTAGAAATTACAATTAACAACTGCAAACTAGTATTTTTGTTGCACTGCAGAAACTCAGCAGGAATTTGAAGTCAGATCACAAGAATGCCAAAATTCTATTATGTAAAATTAGGCAGATTTTTATCTACCATTTCCCTGCTAATTCTGGAGAACACGCATGCATCCACACACAATAGCTACTCCATGCTGTTCCCCAAGCCTAAACAATTGGTTAAAATAGTTTTTGTAAAGCTGAAAGAAGACAACTGCCTCACAAAATACTTTTCAAATCCCCCAGTACCACACTGTTAAGACCAACCTATTCTTTTCAGATGTAAAACAAATGTCTATTTAAGAACACATCCAAATGCATTTCCATCACTCAGCCAGAACACTTTCACCTCCCAGAAGCTAACACTGTAAGAGATGGAAAGAGAGACAGAGAGGAGACCTTTAGTCCACCTACTGGCTTCACTAAAGGCAATGAATCCAGTCCTAGCTCATTTCAAGTAGGTTCAACTGTGTCAAAGGTTACCCACGAGCTATTTCTTGATGATTTATAGCTGATGTCTACAGATCTCCTTTTATTTTAATGATGACTTCCATACAGATGTTAAGACATTCTTTGTCTTCACAGAAGTGTATGAGAGGGAAGTTGACATCTTAAAAAAAGAATTTGAAGAGATTGATTTGTTTTTTCTGAACAGGGCCAGCTCTGGGCAGTTTTTCTATCTTATCCAGAAGGGAAAAAAAAAAGGAAAGAAAAAGGAGAAAAAAAAAGCCCCCTTCATCCTTTTCTTCCATATTAAAGCTGCCATGTTTCCGTGACTTATTCTGGGCACAAATCCTAGAGCACTGACTCAACATGCATGTCACCAGTTAATTATCATCAAGACAAGACATTGGGACACTCGGTAAGTGTAAGATAATTTTATCTCTTCACCAGTAACAACATGTATTTATACAGCATTATTTTGCTCTGCTTGATCCCAGAGTGATTTACAAAGTGAGTCCCAAATGATACCATCGTGGGAATCCTTTGGGAATCCTTCCACACAGCACTGAACCACAATCATTTGGGGGTGAGGATCAGCAGCACAGGAAAAGCAGTAGCAGGACACACTGCATCCATTTGAAATTTCAGATATCATGCTGGTAAAACTGCTGGGAGTTGTCCAAATGTGAGATTGTTTTTCACCTCAGCATTAGTCTGTGTGAGTTGAGTGTGCATAAGGCCTGTGTGTATGTATGTGTTGAATTTTCCTGACCCCAGATTTGGTCTGTGCCTTTCCAGAAAATGCTGAAAGCACAGGCCATCCACCCATTTATGACAAACAGTAAGCAAGTAGAGATATATTAATGCATCTCGGAGTTTTAATTGCAGACTCTATTTTCTGTGGACATTTGAAACTAGGATGAGAGTACTCAGAAAAGGAAAGAAGATCATTTCAGAGAAGATTAAGAACATTGAAAATAAGCACAAAAAGGGGTCATTCTGATCTGCAAGCAAAGCAGAAAAAAGACAAGAGTTTAGATTAGCAGAGCTCAAGATTTACCGAGGCAACCAACAAGCTAAATTCAAAATATATTAACTTACAGCTGTAACCTGAAGCCTATACAGCTCTTAGCACAGCCAAAGATAAAAATAATCAGTGACCTGGAATGACTGCTCTCCCTGAGAGAGCTACCTTTGGAAAGAAAGAAATTCACAAGAACCCACACAACAAAAGCACTTTCCAGAATTGCTACATAAGGATGTTTTCTTCCTGATTGTACACTTAACTAAAGCCACTTTACTAATCCTGTCACTGTATTACTCCCTTTTCCGGGACACTGCTTCCCAGCCTTCTCTGGAGCATTCTGGAGACGAATAAATGCACCCCTGAAACTCAACTTCAATGAGTTTTCTGTGCCTGTTTTGCCATGGATAAGTCCTGTTGGGCCGTGTTAGCTGGCAGCGCCGTAACGCGATGTGGCTGAGCCATGACGTGTGATGTCACTGCCTGTCACGTCAGCTCAGAGCCTGCCACAACCTCCTGGCTTCATCTCCCCATCCCCACACAGGCCCCTTGCTTCCCAGCCATGGGCAGGTGCTGCCCCAGCCACCCAGGAAAGCTGGAGGAACACTAATAGCTTATGAAATAACTCAAAAGTTACAATCCGTCTGTAACGTCGTTGAGTCAAAACTGGGAAACTTTCTCTGCGCTGTCTTTCTCTGCATGGTCTTCCCCTCCGTGCACTCCATGTGTCAAGATACTCAGAAATCTTTAATCAAACACTGTTTTCCTAAATTTTTTTTTTACCAGTCCTGGCAATAGCATATCCTTTCTTTAGAACCAGCAGGGAAAAACGCAGCAACTTGAAATGAAACAAACAGAAACTAAACTCATTCATTAGCATGAAAGGTATACATTTGAAGTCCCAGTCTGACAGCACTAATGGATAAAGGCACATGATCAAGACTGTAATTCTAAACTGGTTTCATATGTTAAATCACGTCATATTACATCAAAATCCACAGTGGTTTGTTGCGTCAGCTTGTCTGCCTGAGATGTTCTTTGGATACTCCTGAATGTTCTCTCTGCATTCTACTGAAGCACTTTTACTGGGAGATTCTACAGTAAAAAGCCTAATTCTGCTGTGAAGTATTTATGCCTTAACAGAATTGTCAACATGAAATCTTCTATGATTTGAGACTGAAAATTAATCCCACTTGAATAAAATAGTAACTCATAGATTAATTTTCTCAGCTGCTTCCTAAGCCTTTGAGATACATTTATGCCAATCTCTAAATTCCAGGCATGACAACCTGAAGCTTTTTGTTTAAATGAGATTCTCACATAGTCCGAAGACTGCAGGACCTGGGAAGTTTTTTCTTTTTATAAAATCACAAGGTGTAGCCACAACAGCTTTGAAAAATACGTGTACTCCAGGGGATGCTTTCCACATAATGTCTCTGAATCCCTCTTTTGCAAGAGCTCATTTTACACTGATCAACTCAAACTGCATTCTGTACACGAAACGTGGAGTTCTGAGAAACTTGAGTGAAGTAGTTGCCAAGCACTTCATATAAATCTAAAGTTAATACTAATCTAAAAGAAACTGTCTTGTTGAATTTGAAAATAAAACAGATTTTTCCACTCTGCTGCTAAATTTTGCCTCTCTTCAGCTATCCACAGCTACCAGGGATTAGAGATTAAAATGTTTCAGATTAAAATATTTTTGGAGCTCCCTTGTTACATGATTATCAGTCAGCTGTGGGTACAGGAATACTTACTGAAAAATGTATTTCTTTGCTGCTTAGTTTGAATTGCATTCTGTCAGAACGTGTCAAGAGAAGCTAATTTCAAAGCTAGCATGTAACGTGGATACAAACCACCCTTCTGCAGACAAAACAAGCAGTTTCTGGAAGCTGCCAGACTGATCAGACTAGAATTTGATTTGATCACCTCAGAAATTCCCTTTCTTTGTTGGAAAGGAGTTCTGCATTTGGTAAAAGGTGGCTGAACTGCTGTCCACCCCACAGGCCTGCCAACACAGCCTCTGCACTTTTTTTTTTTTTTACTATTAACAAACACTTAATTAGAAGCTGCAAAAGGGAAGATTTAATTCCTAACATGAAGGTCCTGGGGCCTTTCTAGAAATATCTGGGAGAGTGAGAGTTCTCTGCTCCATTTCAAGCAGTCTCCTAATCCATGGAAAAGGTACATTGCTGCACTACTACCACTTGCACAAGCCTGTGCTCCTGGAATAAACACATCTCCTGATTTAGAGACTCTTAACAGCTCAGAGTCTGGAAAATAAATCTCTGGAATAAAGGATGACCTTTACTTTAATAAGAATTTCATATTCTGAAGGAAACTATAAATTAATCTGATATTGGCATAACTTCCTGGTTTGTTATCTGTATTTAACTTAGACCTAATATTGGTGCCTCATCTTTTCAGTGCTGCTACACACAGCAGGCACCCGCCCAACAGTAAAGAATTACACACTCCAAGGTGAACTTCATGTATTACTCCTCATGGCTGGTTCCCTTTCTTCAGCATAAATACCTTCCTCTAAATATTTTTCAACTCTCCCCATAGACCAAGCCCACCCAAACATAAGGAGTATCAGCAAAAACCACTGCAACCAGAAAAATAAATTTTTTTCTCTTTCATTATGCAGCTCCAGATTGCATGCTCTCCTAAAGCCCTTTTACTGCTATTTTTAGGACTTTGTGGCCAACTGGCAACATCAGCTCAACAGCTCTCTCAGTGGCATTAAAAAAACCCTGACTTTGTGACACTGTTTTCTTATTTGGGACTAATCCAGTCTCTTCTTGATCTTTCTAATTCAAGCTCTTTGATCACACTGAGAGATGGACACTTCTGTCGAAAAGCTTTTGCAAAGTTAACGCTCAGGTATTTCCAAGGCACAGAGCAAAAACCAAATGCCAGATCCCAACACTCCTGAACACTGAGGGATTCTGGAACTGGACCTGGCTTTGGTAAGAGCCTCCTGAAAGTCTCAGTGCCTGCTGGAATACCTTGGTGTTCACTCTGAAGCCAATGATGTGGATCATTTCAGCAATAAAATAGTGAAAACTACTGTCTGCTGCCCACCCCAACAGTTTATTTATTTACATCAGCTGTAGAAGGCTTTAGCAGCAAAGAACAGCAGTGAACTAGTAAGGACACAGTGCTTGTTTTTCACCACTTTGCTTTGCACCTCTCTGTTGCTCCCTGTTTGCCCCTCTCTGTTGTTCCCTGTCTGATTTCTGAGGACCTCTCTTTCAGGAATGCAGCAGTCTTGCTTGATTTGTGTCTCACTTTTGGTTTGTGATCAGAGATTTTGGAGGGTCCCCCCCCCTTTTTGTTATATTTTCTTCTGAGTTTTCATTCTAAAAAGTGCCAGCTGAGGCTGACAAGGGTTGACTGCCTGGAAAGTCTGCTTGTGAGACATGCTCCTGCCAGAGAGACATGATATCAGGAAACAAGAGCCGTGGACAGTTAATCTGAAAAAGCACCCTAGGAGCCCCTCCATGTATCTAATTTATTTTTAGGAAAGCAGAGAGGGGTGTTAGGCCAGCAGAATGCTGCTGCTGTTTAGATACTGCTATTAACATTGCTTTTATTATTTGGAACACATTCTCTGTTTTAGAAATGCACCTTAAGAAGTTCCATTAATACTCATAATTTCACTGGGCTCCACCAAATGGTTTAAAAAGTCATTGCTTATATGCCTACATGTCATATATACAAAGAAGAGCAAGGAAGAGGAAAACAACTTCAAAGATTCCATCACCAACTCCACATTTTACTATTTAGGATCAAAACCACGAGCAGCAAATGAGGAAGACTTCCAGGTAAAGAGATTATTAACTACAAGGACGGACAGGGATACTGAAGGAAGAGCATAGCATAGATGAGGTCTCAGTTTACAGCTCCCTACACATCACTGCATCTGCACTATCAACTTTTCCTTGATTATCTTACAGCTATTTCTGACCTGTCTGATGCACTGGCAAGGGGATTGGGAAATGCAATCACTGAAAAATGTTTTGGATGTACTGATGTATAATATTCTAGTGCTAATTGTTATTCCGGTGCTGAAAAGCTTAATAGATTAATTTAGCAAGGATTTTTTTTTTTTTTTAAATCAGTGGCATATAAGAAATCATGTCCAGTCTGGAAACTCTCAAAAATAGAAGAGCTTGCAAATGCTGGAGATAAAACTTCTGTAAATACAGCCTCAGTGTTTTATCAGGGATGCTGTGTCTTGTATCACTTTAATGCGAACTGCTGTCCTGCACTCTAAAATACCTCAGTACTCTAATGAAAATAAGGATGCCTTATTTTCCTGTTGCTTGGGCAGGCATTCAGCAGCTGCTGAGCTCTCCAACCAATAAAGAGGACAAGGACTGCCTTTAGTTAACGGGGCCTCACATGTGCCAAGGGTCAGTTTCAGATAGGTTCCTCTTCCCTACTCTTCAGGGGTAAGGATTTGGCCCCATCCAACACAATCACGCCCTTTCATCACCTGTACACAGCCACTGGGATATTTTAATTTAGATGGAATACTTTCCTTTAACATGTTCCAAAATGGCAGCTCTGAGGCTACAAGGAATCTGTATGTCCACTTTACAGCCAGGCTTCTGCCATAGTCACAGAGTGATGTAGTAAGTGAGCTGATGCAGCTGTGCATGTAATGGAGACTCATGTTTGCCCCAAGATCTCCCCAGGATAAAATTCTACGTTCTGCACCATCATATGAAAGGGGGAGATGAGAGGAAGAGAGAAAAATACATCCTACTTAACAGGGCTGCTTAAGGTAGTCATCTAAAATGAAGTTCACGTCAACAATTTGCCTGAAGTAGAATCAGAAATATCATACAGATGAGTTTTATGGGCCTTTTTCTTTCTTCTTTCCTTCAGATGTTTCCCTTTTTTTCCCCACTATATTTTTACCCTGACTTAAGAAAGCTTTCCTACTGAAACTAGGTATTCCCATCATCATTCTTGACTGGGATAGGAAAATCCACCACTGGCTCCCCATAGTTTACTTATTTCTCCTAACAACACAGCCTATGGTGTGTCTGAATTAAAATGCCCATTTCCAAAGGCTCTTATTCTTTATCTTCTCCCTGGTCTCACACAGACTTGGTAAGAAACTCAATAGTGACTTGGCTGTAATTCTTCCCTGGATGAGAATGGAGCAAGCCCATCTTGCTATAACCAGGACACAGCCGGTCTGTGCGCCAGCAACTGTGGCACCATCAGCAGACACTCCTCAAAAATGGAAGGAGTTCTTCTCTGGCCATCTTAAGGCCAATCTGTGCAGGCTCTAAAACTTTCAAAGGCCACTTAATTGTTGCCTATGGGTGACATGAAGAAAATTCCATCACAGGTGTTCGCTTTGGTGATCAGATAATGTGAAAATAAAGCACCACCTTTAGTTAAAGATTCAGATCGATATTCCTCTGAATATTGCAGCTGAGGAGAATCTGACTGTGTATATCCAGCTGCTTAGTGCTGTTTCTGGCTTGTCTGAAACACATTTCCTTTCCTTGTCACAGCTCCCAGGTGCTACTGCTGAACAAATAGTAACATCACTGCCAGAAGTATTTGAAAAGAACAAAATAAAATTGATTTGGACAATCTGTGTTCTCTTGTCATTGATGGAGACACAACTGCGAGTCGGGTTAGGACTGAGGTCGCAACAAGGTTAAAAGAAAAGTGCCCAGGAATTCTCTCCTGTCACTTTTCACACTGAATTGCTCCAGATGCTACAGACAATGCACTGTGCTCCACTAAATATGGGGAATCATTTAGCTACATTTACAAGCTACATTGAAAACTCACTCTAGAATTGCTGCACTTGAAAGGTGACATGGAAAGGGCTAGAACATTGCAGCAGGCAGGCACTAGATGCTATATTTATCCATGCCACGTAAAAAGCAAGAAACAAAGGCAGGGATGAACAGGGTTCATCCTGTTTACGAGTGAGGGTGAGGTTGCTGTCCTTACTCAAGTGTGTAAAGCACCTCCTCTGCAGCCAGTGAGGGCTGCAGCTATCAGGTGAGAGTCCTGGTAGCATGGTCATTGTTCAGATAAACATTTTCTCTACAACATTGCTTTTTTTAATCTTGTGGCCCTGTACAAGCAAGAGGCTTGAAGTGAGTCACGAGATGGGCTGGGAGGTTATTCTGCCTAGTCCTTATCTGCACCTCTGCCTGTTCTCTCCTGCTTACTCGGGAGCCACCTTGAACACCCAACAGAGCAGCATGCAAGCATTTACATGATCAAAGGCAAAATGTGCTTAAGACAGACTTTGGAAATCCAGCACAATTTGGCAAACTTCAAAGATAGTTGCCTTTCAAGCGGGTTGTGGAGGAGGCCTTGGTAAATTTGAATGGTATGATTAGCATACCGGCTGTTTTTAAAACTGCTCAAGAAGAAGCTGTGTTAAAATCCATTTCCGCAAGACACACGCGTTTTTCTTTTGGACAGGCTCCACTAGCTCTGTTTCTTAAATCAGTTTTTCTGGCACGGATTTCTCCTTGGAAGAATGTACGACACCAGCTCAGTTTCCTAACCAAAACCTGACAGAATGTGTGCAGCACAGCATAACGGCATCTCCACTTCATGGCTTCCTGAAAGTTACAGCACAGAACCCTCGGAAGTGAATGTGACTGTTCCAGGTCACATCTGCTGAAAGGCCACTAAGATGACAGGAGATGCCAGGGTAGTCTGTCCAGGACAGTGTTCAAACACTGGTGAGGGCCACTGATAAAAGGTTTGCCAGAACAGGAGTTGCCAAGGTCTTAGAGGAGTTTCAGGGATGTTTTCAAGTCTTACTAGATTTAAAGGATGATCCTTGGCAAACTCCCCCTGATGCTTCTCAGCATTTCTAGAGCCAACAGTTGTTCCATCTGCTGCTGAGGCCGACTTTGAAGAATCCTTGCAAAGAGCAGCACACTAACTTTAACACTACACAAGAGAGGGAAAAGCCACAGCTTTTCAGAAGTGACCTAGATGTTTGCCAGTAGCTTGACACACTCTCAGGTAAGGCTGTCTCCTTGTCTCCAAACACTTGAGAGTATTACCAAAGCTGTGCCAGTGTAAACTGTGGGCTGAAAATAGCGATTCAGTAAACAGCATCTATCGAAAGCTTGTCTGAGGCATTAACTAGTCATCTGTGGAGGTCTGATCTACAGTAACAGCAAGAAAGATCACCACAAACTAACTTCAGGAACCAAATTGCTGCTGGGGATTAAAAAAAAAAATTTAAAAAAATGGCTGCGAAATTCAGACAGATATCCCCTGGCAAGAGAAAAAATAAATAAAATAAAAAAAATCAGCAAACACAATAAACTTTTGGAGCTGTTGAACACGAACAAGCTTTGAAATAGCCGAGGAAGATCCACACAGACACAAACAAAGGTGTAAAGTTCCAACACATAAGCTTAGTTTCTGCCATTGTGATAGATTTGCCAGGGTGCTTCCTGAGCCAGGCCATTGCACTATTGTGCAAGCTTTATTCTAATTACTGTAGGCTCGATAAAGGTTTCTTTATCGTTTAGTATTATAAATAATTGTGCTTCCAGGCTGGAGTTCAAAGCTCAGAGCAGCACTCGCACAACAGCTCAGGCAGGTCAGGCGACCTCTCTGCAATTCCCCTCTCTCTGGTGCTGAGGACAGACAAAGTGATATGTCTGTCATACGCCATTACCATTAGAACAGAATCTTGTTCTTTTATTACAACTGAACTCCGTCGGATTTCTCAGCAGGAATGCTAAGTGAAATCAATGTCTTGGATTTCCAGGCTGAGCTTGGAGGTCACAGCCACTCTATCATTTCTCAGCATTATCCCTTCTCTTTCTCTTGCGCTCTCCTGGAGCCTCCAACTGGCACACAGCAGATTGAAAACAGCATGCAGCACAGGGCTTACACTGCACAATTTCACAGCCTTTTGGAGCCCCCTTCCTTTCCTTTTGGCCCACTTTTTTAGTTTATTTTTTCCCCCACTTTGCAAAATAAGTTTTTTTTCTCTCCTGCGGAACTGCAAGCCAAAGGCACTGGAACACCTAAAAATATGAAAAAGCAATAAAACACAGGAGAGAACAGAGCTGATCTTGACAGCTGCCAGTTAAAAATGGTTATGCTCAATGTCACCAGCAGATATGGCAGGCCTTATAATCCTGCAATTACCACAAAATACACACTGCGCCCCTTAGATCTCATCAGAAATTCTCCTGCTGCATAAGAGAACCAAAAACAACATCAAGATTTTAAGTGTAGGAGATCTCACAAGCTGCCAGCCACACACAAAACCCCCTTGTAAAATGCACAAACTTGCTAACCAAACACTTTTAAAAAACCCCAAAACCCAGAAGCCAACAAGCTACCATCAGGGACTGCACAACTTTGTGATTTCTTGTTCTAAGAGAAGATGCCAAGCCAAGGAAAAACTACAGGAAGTCAGAAAGTCTACACTAAGGAGAAAAAAGACAGCCTAGACCCAGAGCTTGATTCATCAACACGGCAGCTTCTGATTTCAAGCCATGTCTTTTATTCTTTGGACATGTATCTCACTGAGCTGACAATGGTATTATTTATTTGTCTGGTTATTTTTAATCTGTGCCGCTTTACTGTTAGGGTAAAAATAAGACAGTACTGTCAATTCAAAGAATCTCTCCTAACGTGATAAAGGACATGGACATCATGCTAGAGGACACTAACAAAAAGGAAGGACACATTTTATCAAGCTCTTGCTGTCACCTAAATAAGACTGCTTTCTCCCTGCATTTCTTAGCTAAATTCTTCCCAGTGGTTCTGCAACAATATCCTCCCCTTTCAGGAAGCCATGCTGGGAACAAAGCTGCCAGCAGCTGGGAGGCACAGGCCTGGTACAGTACCTTGCTTTTGGGTGGAGGGCTGTTTGTGCTCTTGTCTGTGTGGATGCTGGTAGGGGACACGGCAGCACCAAGGTTCCCCTGGGGAATGCCAGGAATCTTGCCTCCCGGAGACACTTGCATCGCAGCAAGTTGGGCAGCATACAACTGCTGGAAAAACAGAACAAAAAAAAAAAAATTGGGGTGGGGGGAAGACAGGAGAGATATCATCAATAAATGAGTAATCTTCCCAAAACTTCTACTGCAGATGATATATTTTCCTTCCAATGGGTATTTTTTACTTAGCACATGTACGTTTCAAGACATGAATTGTCATCTTCGCTTTTGTGACTCATTCCTCTGGGGATGAATGAGAGACGTCACCATGAGAAGTGTCCCAGCTTCCCTGTGTCTTTAGGGATTCAAAACAGGGAACTGAGGCTAATCCTCGTGGTTTGCCTGAGCTACTGGACAATCTTTCCTTTCCTGAGATGACACAGGCACAAAAGCATTTCCACCAGCAATATGCATCGACCCACGTTAAACTCATATGCTGTTTGGAATGAGAGTCTCCGTGCTACCATTTTATGTTTCTTTATTTTATTTGCAGTGTCATCTGTGTTTTCCCAGGCTGTAAGGTGTTTGGGACTGGGAATGTCCAAGTTTTATTCAGTAGTTACTGTGCGAGTCCACTCTCAGTCGGGTTGTGGGGAAGCACTAGAGTCAATATAAATATACACATATCAATGGTAAAGTACTGTCCATTAACTATTATAAGCCCCAATTAATTGTAAGAACCCTTTCTGTCATAGATGCAATGCAGACACAGAGTGGAAATGTTTTGTGTAAGGCACTTTAAACATATACTTTATTATTAACATGTGAATACTCATAATCACAGTCATCTGTTTAAAGTTAAGCAAAGCAATAAGAGTTTAAGGGACAGAGGTCAAAAGCAGTTAGAAAGTAGGCAAACTGTGAGTGCCTGGAAGCTCCCCGACCTCCAAATAAAACATGGAGAAAATAAACATGGTGGACAGGAGAAGCAACAACTGTTGATGCTTTGTGAGCAGGGAGGAACTCCCATGGCAGGAACCTAAGAGAGCAGGGATGTCCTAACAAAGGCTTTCCCTCCTCAGCCCCAGCAACCTTGCTCAGGACACACACTGTGCATGACTAGTGCTGTGCAGTACATGTGGAACACTGAGGAAACATACTCTGCCTGCAGGTGCTAGCAGAGCTTCTGAGATGCAGTATGACAAGGGAAAACATGCAGAAACACAGAACTGGATGTGAAAAAAAATGGGTGACTTCGATATGGCTAAGTCTAAGAAGTCTTGTCAGCAGTGCTCAGGTGTTTTGCTGTTGTTTCTCAGTTAATTTTATATGCTGATAGAAGAACAAAGGTCAGGGTGGAGGGCACAAAGAAATGTGGCCAACACAAACCAGCAAGTCTGAAAGAGGAAAATGAGGATTCATTACATGATTATTCCACATGGAGCTGTGCAAAAGGTGCAGAGACACTGCTAATGTGAGTTCACAGTACACAAGCCCTTAACTTGACCGAATTGGCAAAACTTCCTGCTCTGAATCTTGGACAGCCCTGGGCATCATCCTGCTATTCCCTGTACAAACTCTTCCCTTTGATGGTGCACACTCCCAGTCCTTTCACACAGTTAAAAGTAGCCCACTGCTCTTTTAAGTGTAATCAGTCACCAAGTTCTTACTTATTTCTTTTTCACTCCATTCTTTTCAGACTCTGTTATTTTCAGGTTTAAATCCTTTTTGTTTCTTTTCTCTGCTTGGGTTACTTCTGGATCCTTACTTTTCTGTACTTCTTAATCACCAATTTATCCATCCCACTCCGTTCAGTCTCTCTCTCTTTCCCTATCACCCATTCATTCATCTCCTCTCTTCTTGCCTTTTCCTCAAATGTATTTATTCATTTATTCAGTGTGTTACCCCCAGCAAGTCTGAGCCAACTAGATGCAAATCAACTACAGATAAAAGTCATCAAAAACAATCCAGCCCCAAATAAGTCACAGATTCAAATACATGTATTTATCAGCTGAAGCTCATATCCATTCATTCTTTCAAAAGAAGCCCAAATTCAGCAGGGAGAAAGGAACAAGGTCTCTGTGAACTAGGGAAGAACTACAGCAGGCAGTTCAAGGAAAACCAAGCCAGCATTATGTATGAATTAATATATCAGAGGGGCAATGGTTGTTTAAGAAATAGGATACATGACTAGGGAGCAGCTCAAACATAATGAGACTCTGGAGGTGACAGAGCAGTTCTAGGGAAAGCTTTTCCTTTTTCCTTTTGCTCCCTGGCAAAAAAAAAAAAAAAGACAAAACAAATGTAGGCAACTATTGTTGGGAAAAACAGTATTTTTTCCCAGCAAAACATATTGTTGGGAAAAAGACAAAAGAAAGTCAAATGGCCATTAGGCAGGAAAGGTTCAAGCTTGCTGCTAACCTATAGATTAGATATCAGAGAACATGTCTAGTTCACATGTAAGGGTAAAATAACACAGTTGGGACACTTGGGACACTTGGCAGTCCTGAGCCCCCTGGAGATCCCTGACAGGCCATACAGGGCCTGCTGAGGGCTGAGCTTTACAGAAATCTCTGTCCGGGGAAGACTTTTCCACGTGAATCTTTATCCACAGATGGAATCGCAAGAACTAAACAACATGAAACATGCACAGCACAGTGTCCAAGAACCTGCACACCTTCCAGAGGTCTCTGGGCAAAGGCTGCATGGTGGTTCCTCCTCACAGCAGTGCCATCAGCCACCTTCTGACAATGCATGCAAAGACTAAATGAAGCCCCAGGAATGAATTTTCCTACACAACAACCCAGGAGCAAGCCCTATTTTCAGGTGAAGAATAGAATCTTTGGAATTTCAAATGTATGCCTTACTCTCACTTCAGGGACAGACACACCAGTAACCTGGAAGCAGGGGTGAAAGAAAATCTATAAAGCCTTCATTCATGCTTTGTAAAACCTTCTGTCCTGTTATCAGAATCAACATCTCTCCTCTATTTGATTTATTTTGAGAATTAAAACCAAACATTAAATAAAATTTTGTGAGAGGTCCCTTGTTAGAGTTCTCTCTTAAAAGTCGCTGTCTGCAACACAAACCAACTATTCTACAGAAAAAGCAGTATCAGGCCCAGCTCTAAGATGGAAAGCATGAGTTTATGAAATTACAAGAGCCTGAAACCTGTTTAACCAATTAGATTGAACCATATCTCCCCCCCATTTCAAAAAATGCACAGAAATACACAACATGCAGCACATTTTGTAGACTTTCATGATTCTTCAGCTTTTGCATTATTGAATTTGTCTATTCACATTTAGATGTTTCAGGACATGATGATCTTTAGCTTGTACCCAAGGAAAGAGCAATGGTGTGACCAAGTGCTGTGAAACAAGATGGCTAAATGACAATAATTTGGTCATTCATTTCACAGACAAACTAATCTCCAACAAAAGAACATTTCCACCTCTGCTTCCCTACTGGCTTCAGATTTTGGAACAGTTTATGAATAGATCTCTGCAGAAATATTCAACCATCCTATAAAATATATCCTTATATCCTATGCAGTAGTGAACCCAAGACCTCAAAAAGAGCAAGGAAAATGATGTTATTCTGTGAGTACATTCGGTTTAAGTCTCTCAGTTTTTACCCCCAACAGAGACTGGCTAAGCCATTTCCACCACCATCAGCTAACCTAAAGACTCAATGCCAAATTCTAGCACTCCAGGAGGTAACTGTGCTGCACCTCATACAGGACTTTTAATCTATAGGGTCTTGGCTGGTTTATTGTGACCAAGGCATTCAGTTGCAATCAGTGAAGCACCACTGCTTTAGGCAGGTTTATTTTTGCTATACATAACAAATAAGGATAATATTCTGAATTTAAAAAGATAGATAATAGTTCTTCAGGAAGGCAGAACTGGGCTTCTGAAAAAAGCAATTAAAAAGTAACATCTATTGTTTGTTTATAACTAAATGACTATGTTTCAGCTCCCCTGCCCATGTGCAATATTGCATGCCTTGTTAATGTTTTCCCATTAACCTCCTATGAAAATCTGTATGGAAGCAAAATCATCAGAACAAAAGCATGATATGATACACTTTAAAATGAGCAGGTGGTATCATTAATTTTTTAATGTTGCCCCTCTGTTCTTAAGGTATTAAACAAAAAATCCCCCTTCTCTCTAGGTCACCACCTAAACCATTTAAAATTCTTCCAATATATTAGGCAGAAACATTCAGCTGAACTCTCCAAATGGACTAGTTGTAAGAGCTCTTGGCTTGATGACTCTGTAGTACATCAACAGCAAAGCCTTAAGGTTAGGCCAGCTTTGAAAACTTTCCCCTTGAGCATTGTTGTTACATGTTAACAATGCTCATTACTGCTCGGAGGGTACACTAAAAATGAATTCTTGTTCTATTAATACAGAAAATGAGAATGAGATTTAATAGCAATTTTAAAAAGGGTTGAACAAAGTGCTAGCAATTACACAGGCAGAAAAGTTGATTCAAGCACCTATAGGCATTTGGATTACAGTATTATCTCTTATTAAAATATTTTTATTAGTGAACAGTGGAGATTAAGAGCTGTTATTAAAAAAAACACCGAGAGAGACAGGTGATACTGGGAACTGAATCAGTTACTGCAATAATTTTTTTTCTGATAAAGCAGTTTTTCAGTGAATGACACACAGTGATGAATTTACAAACCACTGCCTGAGTGTTGGAACTGTTGACTGATCCAACACTTTAATTTCTTTGTCATTCTGAGACCCATCATTAAAAATATACACATGAATAGCCTTGTTCTTTGGTTTTTTGCATAATCTGGGGGGGAAAATGGTATAAAATGAGACTCTCTCAGAATACATGAATTTCATTTTTCTTTACCTCAAAATTTATGCTTTTATAAGGCATGAAAACTTTGATTAAGGCAAAAAGAATTAATTTTGAATCTGTTCAGGTGATTTTTCTAATGAAAAGAAAAAGGACATGAGGAATTAGAAAGAAAAAGGAATCCACTGAAAAATTTGACATATATCCTACTGTAAGACAGGTTTTTAAAAGTACTCGCAATATAGATAAAAAGCTACAGAAATTAGAATTAAAGCTGCACTCATTAGTGATTGGTAGCAATGCTCACTAGATATTCTACAAAAAAAGTTCCTCATTAACATATTTGAAAGGTAGAAATGCCAGATTTTAATCTTTTCTCTGTCTGGATTTCCATCAAAGATTGTTAGTCAAACATTTCAAAGGAACACACTGATTTGTACATTCAAACTTCAGCAAAGGCTTTAAAGTGCCCCTTGTTTGCATCAACTGGGAGATATTCAGAAAACAAAGATAATATTTGAACATGAAGACAATAAGCTCCTTCAAAATCTTGCCCAAAAAACCCACTGCAAGGTGAATTTGCTAGCTTTCACTTTGGGATAATTTCAGATAATAACAAAAGAGTTCAAAATCCTGAGATGATGTCCTCGAAGCATTTTGGTTTCCTTTGGAGTTTATTTTATTTTGTTTTGTTCCACAGAATTCTGAGCAGAGTTGGAGAATTATTACTGTTCTACCACCTCCCATTTGCCTTTATCACAGCCAGTTGCCACCAGAAACTGCAGAGACTCTCTGTGGCAGAGGACCTTGTCTGGACTAATGTTTCTTTTATTTACCAAGCAAAAAATAGCAAGCTGGATGAATTCACCCCAAAATTGTGGACCACACAGAGAACAGAGAAGATGTTGAAAAGCTGCACTGCTCCTTCCCATGGCCACAAAACCCAGCTAACCTCCTTTAAAAACTCCCATCCTGGCTATGCTCTGCATTTAGCCTACAGGAAGAAGACAGGTAAGTAAACCACACATCAAGGAACAATAACAAATATTAGAAAGTAAGGACTGAGCTAATTAACAGATAAATAGTACTCTGCTTTTAATCAGAGAGCATTGGTGACACTTGGAGGAACGGCCTAGAGAAATTTTGACTCATGGTGTTTCAGTCAAGACCAGATGTGTTTTATGAAGATGAACTTTAAACAGCGTTTATTGTGCCCAATAATATTTCACATCTTGTTTTGTCAGACTAGACAATCTAATAGTCTCTCTAGCCTTAAAAAAACCCCTGAGACTTAGAAGGAAACATTAAGAAAAACAAGTTCTCATTAGAAAAACTGTGAAGCATTCACAAACAGAACAAGGCTTCATTTATACACTTCTTGCAAGCAAGTTACAGGCACAGCCTTGTAACCACCATCTCTCTCATATTAGAAAAACACCACTTTTAGAATCAGCAACCACAAGTCTCCATAAAATATGCCTCTGGTAGCTGATCTCTAGGGTTGCAGGCCTGCAGCCCTTATTCCTGAGAATAATCCCACTGTAGTGAGCAGGCCTGCTTTGCCTGTGCCAGGATGAATGCAGCATTTCTTTTCTCATTTGGAACTTCCAAGGTATGACCAACTGGGGATCCTTGGCATCCAGCAGCAAGGCTGGAGTCCAGGTCACTGAAAAACTGAATGAGCTTTAAGTTTAGTTCTGAAGTAAGAAAGACTTCCACTGCAGTGCATCCAAAACAATGCCTGCTTTGCTTGCAGAACAGTGACAGTGGATAAAGTAAAACATGTAGGCACAATTTATGGTAGCTCTGAGTTTTCCTAGAAACTGATGTAATTTTGATGGATAGGACACACATTTTAACTAAAGTACAACTCTGTCTGTATTTATAGCAGCTTCTATGGGAAAGACACTTACTACAACACCCTCCAATGTGAAGAGATGCAGTGTTCCTTGAAAAGCAGTCTTTAATTCTGCCAGAGGATATTGCTGTTTGACCATTAGCAAGGTGAGAAGCAGCACCACGACATATCTGACTGCTCCTGGTGACACAGGAAGGCTGTAGGAAGCTCCTGATTAGAGCCTAGACCTCATGGCTCCTTTGTCCCATGCCTTAACAAGAAGACAATCCTTCTACAGGATGTAACTGCAGGAACTTATCAATAGACACTTCCTATCAGAGGCTAATAAGATCTGTTAGTTTCTGTGATAAAAAATCATTGCAAACTGTGTGTTTAAGATTGCCTGCTCTTTACAAGTGAAGAGATTTTAACTGGAAAACTGCCCAAGTGGCCTACATATTCATACATACCATGTTCACACCATATGACAGTAATTGAAATAGAGTGACTATATGGAATGCATATTGGAGAGGAAATTTGATAGTGCCTTCTGGAAAAAGCTTGTTGGATGAAATGTTGCAGATAAACAGTGTCCCCTTCGAGGAAAGTAATTAATATCGTACATATTTTAAAATACTAAAAAAAAATAATTAAGCTGGCAAGAATTTATTCCTATAGTTTGTTGTGTAGTACCAGAATATAATGTATTCTTTCTGCCACTACTATTAATTATTTTTATGCCACTGGAACCTCTTATGTTAGAAAAAATGGCACAAGACTTTCTTTAAAGTAAAGACATACTTTGGCCAGCATATTTTTATGGATCACACAGTAAAATGGGCAGTGGCAATGCAGAGGACTGACAAACAACAGGCATGTGCAACTTAAGAAGGGCATTTGTTTTGTAAGCTGCATTGCCTTTATCACCAACTATTCCATAATGCAGAATAGAGCTGACTATTCTGTAATGAAGATGAAGTGTTTGGATGAAGGTTCCACATGGAGACTGCTGTTCCAGGGCAGCTTTGGCAAATTAGAAGCTCCAAGTCAGTAAAGTGGCCCAGGCATTTTGTTCCATAGGAAAAAACTCACTGCTGCCTTTTTGTTTACCACAAGTATGCTTCCCAAGAGCTTTATTTATATATATATATGTATATATATATATATATATATCTCCAGATTTCTGGCAACTAGCTCAGAGCACCTGACTTCAGTAAGAATAATTTCTCATTTGAGAGACCAAAATTCTATGAGTGGCCGTTTGACAAATACTTATTTTATATTGCATTGCTTCACTTGACTGGTACTGTATATATATAATCATTCACTGTTATCCATTAAGTGACCAGAGGAGTTAACAAGCAAGCACTGCCAGCAGAATTACTGTAAATAAGGTTCTATATATTTCAGATTGCCGAGCTATAATTAAGGCATTTCACTATTTTACACACATTTCCTTAAGCAACTCTTTCTCCAGTTTTTATTTATAGATTTTCTGTTTGCATTTTAAGTTGTTGTATTCAACAGGGAATTAAGTCAGGGAAACTCTGTGCCTGCTTTAGGACTGATACTGAATTAATTACTTCAAATCTGAATACTCGTTTCTCCTGAAGTTAAGTGCAAAGCTTGTAGTAGAAAGATTAAGGTCAACTGCATTTCTTATTTTGAGAACATGTATTTGCTGACTTGATATAGTATCAGGTTCTTATATCTTGATGATTCTAAGATTCCTTGATGACTTTTCCTTCTTCTTCTTCAGGCATAAAGTAGTGAAGTAAGTATTCTGCAGTACCTGTGGACCACAGCACTCAGCCTGCTCTAGAAACTCTTTCTTGATAAGAAGTGAGTACTAAAACACTAAAGTCTCTCTTTAAAGGTAGTAAGCAGATAATAATCACCTACCAGAAGCATGAAGGCCACATTGCCAAATTATAGTTTGTGGCAGGGGACAAGAAACAGATGTAAAAACTTACATTTGGATATTTTTTGCCCCCCTAGAGTTGTATCTTCCTTTGTTAACTCTGATATCAAACAGTCAAATGAGAAACATTTCCTTTCCAGTCTGTTTCCCTCTTAACATTAGGAGTATTTTTGAACCTGCAGTATCATGCCATTGTATCCGTTGTCCTTGGAGGGATAAATCAACATTGTTCCTCACTTACCTGACACATACAGAAGCTCAGTGACATCTCCTCAGCTCACTCAAAACTTAATTTGCTCTTTGAACTGAGTTATATGACGTGGTCAAAGGGTCTGGATAAAGGTGCAGGAGGTGGAGAGTGACAAACTCTCAATTTCCCTCTCATGTAATTTTTGTTCTTGTTCATTGCTTTACAATCTCCTTCCACAAGTCCTCAAGAAAGCTGACAAGTCCTACATCATCCTGTGAGATCCTGTTGCGAAGTTGTGGTATCAGTACAGGGCACCATTGTCCTCCCCAGCAGCACACTGTGATCCCTTTTCATAAAAGCAGAGTATTTTACAAGAACTGAGGAAAGCTCCAGCTCACATGTACCTTTCCTTTGGCTTTAACCTACACAGAATCCCCTCTTCTAAAACAGAGTGGGTTTGTTCTAGGTATTATTAAAGACAAGACTTGCAGAAAAAGTCAATCAAACTTATTAGACCTCTGGGAAACTGTAATTCCAATCCCTGGCAAAGAAACTGTCCCAACTTTGAACTAGAAAATTTTGATCTTCACTGTATCAGAGCAAATCTATATACAAAACCAGAAACCCGCTGAGTTTCACTCTGGTCAGACTTCTCCTAATGTTCTCAACAGGGAAGCCTTATCAAGTTTAAATTCATGGGAGTGTCTACTTTCAGATTAGCCCCATTGCTAGAAGCTGGATAACCTGGATAACCTGGATTCTTAAAAACACAAATGCCTGTTTGTTTCATTGGGATGCTGGACCTTAGGAGAGGACACGCTGCAAAGGGGAGATGTTAGACGATGTAGAAGGGAGTGCCATTATTTGAAAGCAAAATTGCTGAGAGAGCAGAAAGAACTCAATGTCATTGTTTTGGGGTTTGCTTCAATATAGAGAAGTCCCCCTTTAACAAAATGAAAGAACAGGAACAACTCAATAGCTGTTCAATCTTTTTATTCTTTGATTTTATGATAAAATGGGTGTGGTCTGTAAAACTCCCCCTCCAATGGAGCCCATAAAACTCCAGAGAGCCTGAAACCTCTGTGAAGCTTTGGCAAACTTCTCAGGAAATAACATAAGAAACTGTTTTCTGGTTCATCTCACTATTTCCATGCTTACACTGATGTAATGGGAAGAGTGACACTTTGCATATTCCATTAGGACACATACAGAAGTTCAATCCTTAATTCTTAGAGACTTTGTTCCCCCAAAGTGGTCTCTGAAAACATCTCAAATCCCTCAGAATTCAGTTTCTGACTGCAAGAAAGCACAGACAGTAGAGTCCAGTGGCACTGCACAGCCAGACTGCAACCCATGCACAAAAAGCCTGGAACTCACACCAATATTCCTCTTTTGGCATATGCAGTACTTGGGGTTTGAGGAGCTCTAGGCACAGTAACATGACTGAGGGTCAAAGGGAATTACATCTTTAAATTTCATGTCCCTCTCACCCAAGCACAAGAAAAGCTAAGAGATGAACTTTGGAACTTTACATGGCTCAGCAATCCGTATGGATAACCAGGAACTGCTGGAGCCTCATGTTCCCACATCAAGTGGAACTTTGTCCTTACCATCAATCTGACCAAGGGAAATGCAACCTTCTCCACATTACTCTTGCCATCCTGATGTAATCTGTTAAATTCCAGACTATTCCAGTTTATCTGGGTTACCCTATGGAAGTGCTCACTCTCTACTTTTTCTCTTCAGCATTTTACTCTGCAGACTAGACAGGCTGAATGCAGAAATACATCCCTTTGAATTCAGGTTATTGAGACAAAAGGGATGTCTTCCATTGGCAACAGGGCTGCAACCTCTAATTCATATCTTGAATTCCACATAGCCACAACTAGTCACTACATTAACACTGATTAAACAGTAACAAGATCTATAATCTGTTAGTACATCAGATCCATCCCTGGCTATTTATTAAAGTTGGTTTCCACAACTTTTTTTGAGGCCTGAGTAAATTGGAAAAGAAAAAAAAAAAGAAAAAGAAAGAAAAGAAAAAAGACACAGAACTCCTGAGTGAAAACAGTACTTTTTGAAAATTGTCCCCTTCACACCAATTTTAGTATGGAATTTTTTGTAATATAAAGATGGATCTGCTTGTACAAAACCACAAAATACTGAAATTACTGTGCATTCTTAGGAGACATTTCTCAATTGTTAATAATATGGCTGGGTTACAAAAAGACCTAATTCGTATCTTTAAACTGTTCATCTGGAAATTTGGATTAGGAGGAAAAACCCCAGCAATTTATGTGTTTTAGAAGGCAGTATCAAAACACTAAACTCTCTTCAATCCAAAAAAAGAGCCAAAATTGATGTAAAAGCAAATTTTAAATTGCTTCTGGCCGAGTAGTTGTCTGCAACGTAGAAGGGGTGAGAGCACCAAAGAGTTTGCAATGGAAACACCAAGAACCTTTTACTGTAGTCACACTAACAAGAGCTGCTATCATGAAGTAATAACATTATCCAGAAATCTTTGTTCATTACCTCACTCCCAATGCCATCTCATTTCACTGGAGTTACTTGGGTCTGATGATGGGGTTAACGAGCGAGGAGGTGTTTGAGTGGGTGTGAATTAGGGGCGCTGCTAAAATAGAAGCTATTTTAACAGTTCTGTGTTTAATATAGTCTGGAGCTCAGTAATTTCTTTTTTCAGGTAAAATACTCACGCGTTCCAAGGCTAACAGTGACTTTGGCAAAGCACAGATAATACCTAGACTCACTCGTATTGCACTGAGTATTACAGAGGAACTCATGCTTCTATTCCTTTTCTACCTCCATCATTCTGCCCACAAGTCTAACATAGCTGGAATGCTAGTGCTTCGATTTCCTGTGTTCAGAGATTTTCCTCAAAACTTGGATATTTTCAGCGACCACGACAGAAAGCATCGCTGATAGCTGCTCTCCCCCACCCCTGCACTCCACAAGCCATCCTCACAGCAATCCATTACAATATGTTCTAACATCTGCCTCCTCAGATGATGTACGACCTATTTGATTGACCCTTTTTGTGCTGCTCCAGGACTGCCTGCTCCCTGCAGTGGGAGGCTGAGCAGCACTCATTGCTTCTTCAGTTAGCAACTGGTAAATTTATCTCCATTCCAGACTGGGAATGTCAAGCAGGGATTCTCCTCGCTTCCCTCCATATAGCAGTGATGCCCTTCACAGTCCCTTCCTTCATCGTTATCAGGGATTAGGAATCCAGAACTATGCAGAACTATCCAGAACAGAGAAGGTCTCTAGTGGGCCCTCCCTCCTATGGTTTAAATGTGAAACATTTCTGCCAATTACATTTTTCCGTGACAAGTATTAACATTACCCAGTGTTTGTGACTCCAGCGTGGGAAGCATGAATAAGGCAAGGAACAGTTCAGTCCTCCATTACGCAGGGATACTCCTTGTTTTTGCCAAAGTCAGCAACTGCTAAATATCTCTCAACGTCTACAGCTAACACCATGGCACAGGACAGGCCTTTGCTCAAAGTGATCACATTCAGCACAATAAAAGCAGAGTCTAAAGTAACAAAAAAGCACTTGCCAATATCGCAGCCGTTAAATGCAATCCTTACTCTCACCATCCATGTTTCTATCACGTATTTAACAACAGTAACATAATTCAGGATCACTGACAACTGTCCAAAGTCACCTGGCACGAAATGGAAAGAATATGGCTATGAAAACACAGGGAGGCAATGCACTGAGAGCAGCACAACGGGATATCCTCCCTTCCCAAGGATGGAAAACTCTGCTGACGCAGGGAGTTAAAACGTTCTCTGCGCTGACTCTGACTCAGTGACTTTCCTGAATTCCAACCACTACAGAAATACAGAGTCAGTCAGTCTTGCAGCTCCATGCCCCACCAGCCATCACAGAAATATTCCGGCTTTATGGTCCACCACTACTTGCTTACTGACTGGAATTGCCTAGGAAAATGAAAAAGGAAACTGAACCGCAGTAAAAAAGTGACACAAAGTGGGAATAGTCTGAGCTAATCACCCTAATCTCCCTTTATAAACTAGAATGGAACCTGCTATGTTATACCAGATGAATTATACAGGTCAGGCATCCATGGCTAAAGATTGTTCTCATCCCACCATCCTGAGTAAAAAAATCAGGAAAAAACTAGCTAGTCTGTGCTAAGCACATCTATATAATTTTTTAAAATTTTGTGTCAGCAGCTGAATTTTAAGTGAAATATATCTGTCCTCCCCGTGTCTCTGAAAAAACACAGATTTCCTTTTTACTTGTTATACAAGTCAGATGGAGAGCAACTTTGTCTTCCTCAAAGTCATCCAACTGGTAAGGCACAGAGCAGCATTTTCAGGACAGAACATGTGGGGAAGGGCATATAACTCCCCCAAAGTTGCTTGCAAATTACTTTGGCTTTGTGTGGAGAACATATATGTTAACATAAAGTAGAGTGTGAACCCAAGGAAAATGAAGACAAACACTGACAGCTGGCCAATCTTGCCCTTCTTTACTGTGTTTGCCTCAAATATAGTATGTTTGTAAGAATGTGTGAAATACTTCTGAAAATAACAGTTATACTCTGTTTAGTTTTAACAAGCAAAGGAACATACAATTTACAATCCTCCTCAGAAGGATCTGATTTACTAAAATTCATGGAGAGACGTCAGCAAATCCCCAGGAGTGAAAACCCTAACTTATTCAATATCTTGTGAATTTCGGAACTTGTGTATTTAATTAGATGCTTTTTTTCCTCACATGTCCAAGGTTACTGTGATTTTATTTAATAATTTATTTCTAATTTTTATCTTCAATTCAGTGTTTCCCAAAGAATCAGACCAATGCTTTACCATACACTATCTTTCTTCCAACAGTGGGCTGTTACCCCCTTACAGAAGGTCACTGAACGACAATTTCTTTTTCCCATCAACACAGGCTGTAGAAGAGGGAATCTTTTCCCCCTGCATCCCAGCAGTGACTGGCAGTCTGTCTCTCTCATCCTCCTCTTAGGGAATTTGGAGAAGGAGATTCACACCGCTAGGATACAATGGACATATGCTGCAGGGCTCATCCCCAATTAAGGAAGATCAATTATGGTAAGTGAGATCTTTGTCCTTCAAACACATTTCTATTATGCAACTCCGAGCCCTGTCCTTAATGTTTAATATACTGCAAGCACAGGAAGGGTCCATTGGAGCTTTCAGCTGCAGAGCTAGGAACTTTGACTGAAAGACAGCAGTCATCCTGAAGGGCCTTTTGCTTTAATTTACTGTGTGGGAGGATTATACCAATTTTAATAAGCTTAGGATAAGCAACGTCCTAGAGGATGTACATCACAGATTTTCTCATGAGATTGAAGATTTCTTACCTTTCAGTATTGTTTATAATTAGTGCCAAACTGTTCCCTTGGAATCTCTGTTCTTACAGATGACACCCATCAGCGTGATCACGAGCAGCTTTTTATATTTTTGACCCTTCTTGAAAGCAAGGCATTGTACAAACTGTAAATTGTTCTAAGAAGACTGGTAGCAAGTACAGTATGTTCAGGGACAGCCCAGTGTGTCCTAGCAGGATTACATGGAGTCTGCAGACATTGGGAGACTCCCTTGTTCCAGACCTCCACACTCAACTGCAACCTCTTTGAACTGAGTTGCCATTTCTGCAGGAGCTGAAAGCAGCAGCCCCACAGAAGGTCTCTGGTCCCATTGGCCTAGAGGAAATCTAAGAAGTTGTCAGCAGTATTGTCCTTCCTCCCTCTCCCCCCTGCTTGTCTTCCATATTCCAATGGCTGTTTATGAGCTCAGCTGTCATTCTTTGCACCAGGGAAAGATAGATGGGACACACCAACCCCAACCTAAGTGACCTTTGGATGTGACAAGATTTTTAGGTCAGTCCTGCTAAATGGAAGCCTTGGTGTATCAAGGCTCGCCTCAGGGTGAAATTTCCAGTGAATTTATTATCTCCCAATGCCCTTTGGACTGCTTCCCACCATCAAACACCATGGCAGCACTCGGAACAGGAAGAAATACATTAACTGGAATCTGATCGTTTTAAAAGGTTACAGCTGCCCAAATATAATTTAATTTCATACTTGCCCTTTGAGGGTTTGGTGTATATTTTCATTTTATGACTGCAAATGATAAAGCTCTTAAGATTCCAGGCAATAAAAAGGAAAAGGGGGGAGAAAGTATTTTAAGGGTTAGAAGTCTATTCAGTTCATAGTCAATGAGGAAAGTGACAAATCAGCTTTTTAAAAAAATCTAACATTTCCTCAGTTTTAAGTAGTCATTTCTTTCCACACCTGATGGGGAACAATATCTTTTAGTGAAAGCAAACCTGTAATGCCACCCAGTGTGATATGGAAGAAACATTTGCAGTGCAAGCATCTACCTATCCTACATCCCTTAAGGACTTGCTGCGGAGGAGCAATTAACAGGAAGTGAGATGAAGTAATCTGAACGAACTGTTGCAAAATAGAAAAAAAACCACTCAGACTAGAGAAATGCCTAAATCTAACCAGAATACTTTGAGTTTTAACTGGGTGGGCCATGGCTCCTTCTAGAATCTCTTCTAACTCCTGTCAGGTTATGTACACAGGTCCACCTTCCCATGCCCACACAGCAGGGTAAAAATCAGGGTCCCCAGCACTGTTTTTGGGGCAGCATTCAGTTTGTTTGGAGTCCCACACCTGTGTGATAACAAAATTCTAAGGCATGAGTATGCAGGATATGACATCCTAGTACACAACATGATATGCTGGGAAAGAAATGATGCTTATTCTCTCTTTTTCCCCACTTAAAGTGAAAGCAAGCACTGAACCACAAGCTACCACACCAAACTGAGTGTGGCCAGCTTGGACTAGAGCTAGGAAATGCTGAGGCCTTGTGTCCTTCACTGTATCCAATGAAAACCACGTCACCAAATGAGCACCACCTCAGCATCAAACAGTCTGATATGGTTTTGACGACTGTTTCCTTCTCACACAACACAACATGGAAAAAATAAAACAGCTGCGGAAAGGAGGAAGGATTAAGTGCGAATGTTGCACATCCCATTCTCCAAGCCACCGTAAGAAATTGATTATTGCTGGGCTCCCAAATCCTTTCAGGGCTCTTTAAAAATCTTTCCCAAACACACATTGATACACACTGTCTGAATTGCTCTCACCATCAGTTTATCAGAGCAGCGTACAGCAAGAAGCAAGGCTGCCATGATAATGGGATAAGTAGGGATGGTTCCTAAAAGGAACTGTATTCCAAGGCAGCTCCTGGCACAGCAGGACAGGGAGTTAAACCAAATGCCTGAGGGAGGGGATTCTGCCCCTCTGCCCTGCTCAGGTGAGACCCCATCTGCAGAGCTGCCTTCAGCCCTGGTGTCCCAGCACAGCAAGGACATGGAGTGAGTCCAGAGGAGGCCACAAAGCTCATTGTAGGGATGAAGCATCTCTCCAACAAGAAAAGGCTGAAGAAATTGGGATTGCTCACCTGGAGAAGAGAAGCTTTGGGGTGACCTCACTGTGGCCTTGCAGTGCCTGAATGGGAGGCTACAGGAAAGATAAGGAGCATGTACATTCAAGACAAAAGGGAATGGCTTCAAACAGACGGAGAGTAGGCTGAAATTAGATATTAGGAAGAAATTTTCCAGTGGTGAGGCCCTGGCACAGGGTGCCCAGAGAAGCTGTGGCTGCCCCTGGATCCCTGGCAGTGTCCAGGGCCAGGATGGATGTGGCTCTGAGCAAGCTGGGACAGTGGAAGGTGTCCCTACCCATGGCTGGGGGTTGGAATGAGGTGATGCCTAAGGTCTCTCCCAGCACAGGCCATTCTGTGATTCTCTGTATTGCATACCCTCAACACCAATAACCCCAAGTTTGTAAAGAAAATATTGGAATATTGAACAAATACTAATACAGAACTACTGTGGAGAGAGTAAGTGATTTTTAAGAACAGTTTAACCCACTATAAAATGTAGGATACCTATTAGTGTTTTTAATGTGTATTTTCTGATTTCAGAAGTTCGGAGTTTAATGGTAAAATCTACATCAGAGATAAACTAGGACTTCAGCCATGTTCTTGTGCCAAATTCAGCTAGACCCATTTGGTTCCCTTAACGAAATAAATATGCTGCTCTATTCTATGGTAATGGCCCAAAACACTTTACTAACACTATCACAAGCTGTACTGTTTCGGTGTATTAATGGAGAACACGCTGTTATAATTTATATAGAGTGTTTTGAGCCATGGAAGGGAAAAGAACAAGAAAAGGATTTGTTGCCAGATGCAATTTTCACACTCCAGCACGGAGAGAGGAGTGACCTAGAGAGCTGACACTGCCCCTCCAGAAGGGCAGAGAGCTGCTGGTGATGCTGCCCAGGTGTGCTGAGGGACAGCCATCCTTCCCAGCCCTGCACCCTCAGGGACACACACAGCAATGATGCTTTTTTTTCAGTTTTACCATTGAACCCCTGAGTGTGTCAGGCGGGGGCACAGGTACCCCACAGGTACCACCCCTCGTGGCACCCCACGCCTCTGAGGGATTAACCTCATCCCCTTGAGCACCAACTGGCAAACCTGACACTGTACCTCCAGCAAGGGGCTGGAAAAGGCACTCCACAGCAGTCCCCAAAGACCATCTGACTCCCTCAATATGCCACAAACAGATTGCCCCTGTCAGTGGCCGCTGGTGCAGGATGTGGCACAGCTGTGGTTGCTACAGCAGAGTACAGCTTGCAATGCAGCAAGGAGCCTCTGCTGTAATGCAGGTTTTGAATAGAGAGAGCAGTCACTCTGAACAGCAAGACACAGAGGCGCAGATCTAGGTGGAATACGCTTTTAAAAAATCTCACTTTCTACTACCATGAGAGCGTTTCAAACTTTCTTACTGCTCTCCTGTTGTACTGGTAATCACAGGATACTGATTTCTAAGCTTCTCTCAGCTTAAAACCACACACTTCTTAAAAACAACTTTTCTTTCTTGCATACATGCCTCTTCTTTTGCTTTTTAGTTTCATTTTTATGTCTGCCCATCAAGGAAAGACAACTCCCACAGTAGCTTTCTGACATCCCTGCTCTCTGTAATTCCATAGTTTGTCAGCCACCAAGACACATGACTTAACAAATCTGCAGCATATTTCCAGTCGGGTAACTCCTCAGTGATGTGACCAGTCTCTACAGCTAACAGTTGGGAATGTAAATCCAGTTGTCTGCAGCACTTTCCTCCTCAGTTGTCCAATGAATGGAACAGAAACAGACTACTGGTAAAAATGGCAGACAAGCAGGCTGCAAAATTTAAAAACTAGTCTTGAGCACCACTAAGAGCTACAGGTACTGTTGCCTCCAAATTTTCTTATTAAGATTGATTTTACAAAATCCGCTAGGGCTGAAAGCATTAAGAACCTCTGAAAAGAGAAAAGGAATTTGACGAAACTAAGTATTGCAGAAAAAACTGCTCTGTGACTTAACTTCAGGAACAAGCTTATGCTATTCAGGCACAACAGAATAAAACTAAGTTTAATACTCTGAAATTAACATCTCCAGATACTATGGTATCTTCTGTTGAGCAAAGTTCAATTGGTGCCTTTGGAAAGAGAAACAGAACAAGCATCCTGACCCCAGTGGTTTGTTTTCCACTGCTTTGAGCTACAGTCTACAGTAATTAGGTATTTCATAGTTTCAAACTGTGCCTAATATTTGCCTCCATTCATAAAAGTTGGTCAAATATCCTGGTTGGTAACAGTCAAGTCTGGCAAGGAATCAGACAACAAAAGAGAGGGTAAGAGTTCAGAAACTTCTAAAGGCTTGCACTGTTCTTGCCATATGCAATTTATGTCACAGGTCAGTGATACACTCCTCGTGCACATATTTACTCTTCTGTTTGTTTACTTCTATCCCATTCTGCCTTGTCAATAGGAAATGGCCAATACTTTGGAGAAAAAAGAATGGTCATACACTAGACTGTAGTAAGAAGTAAGACATATATTGAAATTCTTACACATTCATGTATTATACCTATCTGCATCTAACAGAAAACCATGTCATCTGATCTAGGTACAACAGAGAGCAAGATTTCAAGAGAGAATTTCTTGTGCTGTGTTTTAGGATGAATAAAATGAATAATTCCATCAGTGGACCTGAAGAAGGAAGCATGTATCAGTAAGCAGTCAGTTTGTGCAAGCAGTGTTTCTCCCTGCTGCAGTTATTTGCAGCATTGCTCCACAAGCACTGGAGTGTGTGCACGTCACTGATTTGCAGTTTTCCTGTGTGTTTGCCTGTCGTGATGTTCTGCTGGGGCACTGTAAATACACACTGTTGGCAGAGCTCAGCCTGAAGACAATGAACTCCAGAAATATTCAGAAAAATTTCCTAATCTGACGGCAGCTTTCATGTTTTGCAGGAGGCCCACAGCCCCCCAGTTTGTGGTTTCAGAGTGAGTCCCCCTGCAGCCAGCCAAGCTCCACTCAGTGTGGTTTCCCTCCTCTCCCCCCGCCGGACAGTTTGCTCAGGATTATACAATCTGATTTGCATGATTATATAATCTTCTTTTCAGCAACATCCCTCTGAAAAGAGCAAACAACATAATAGGAAAACCAGTAGCGTAAGCCAACTCTTTCAAAACCCAGTGTCTGGAATGTGCAAAGGGCACAAAGTAGGGGGAAAAAAAGAAAATGTTTTTTTGCGTCTGTTACCAGATATTTCATACAGACCTTTCCAGGGAGCATTAATTTCCAATGAATGTAAGCCATGAAACAATGTGAAACACAAACATCTCATAGGTCTGCACTGTTGCCAGTACAGGGAGGGAAGCATCTCAAGGTATGTACAAGGGTTGTTATTTACTTCTTTATCACCAGAAGTTACTTTGGGGCAGTGTAAGATTTTTCAGATGGTTTTCCCCCCATCCTGGCTTAAAACACTGGCAGGCAGCTGCTGCCACTGCTGCTATTTTGACCCTGGTTTTGTCTTGAAGCTGGTTGAACTCCCAGCTTCAGCACCACGATTCCAATGATCCAAAGTCTTGGCTCTATTGCACTTGGTTCTATTCTATTAAAGTATAAACAAAGTCCTAGCTGATTTATCAGCCCCCACTCCTCGTCCCTTCTTTCAAACACTTCAGACTTTGTCCTAGACAGGATGCTGTCTAGGTGAAGACTGTCATATTCCAATCTGCAAACAGGCTCTTCTGCTGGCTGCTAAAACTACTTATGATGTCATTTACTTCAGCAATATTCATCTAAAATTAATGCCTCATAAATAATCAAGGAGTAATCTGCTTCCGTCTGTCAGGCTAACCCCAAAAAGAAAGAAGTGTAACATTTTTGCAAGAGAAAAGAAATTAAGGATGACCTGACCTCACAAGCACGCCTGCCAGACAGCTCCACACTCTTCCCTGCATGACCTATTTTTCCCTGCTCACACCACGGAGATGTTTCAAACAAATGGCCAATAATTTAGGCTGCTTGAAACACAGAGGGTTGCCACCCAGACAAGACAGTTGGGCATCTTAATGGCTTTGTCAGGTTTCCAAAAGTTTTTAGTGACTTGTTATCTCTTCTCAAGTTGAAACAGAGCTCTGTTTAACTAGTCCATGAAGGTTAATGTTAAATGCCTTGCTTTTCCAGGAATTAGGATACTGGGTATGGATCATGGCCTAACACTTTGTTGCATCTTAGAGTGTGTAAATGGCCTGTATGAAAAAGCATACTGAGTTCCTACATGGTGTTTTAGTTAAAACACAAAGTATATTAAGGAATAATTTACAACTAAAAATCTGTTTATAGCTAAAGTGTTCCTATAGCATAAGTTCCAGGGCTGCAGTATTTCCAGCCTGCTTTTGAAAGCTGCTCAAAACTACTGCCTAATAAATTCCCATGAGATTAAAAGAACATCTGTTTCTATTAGTAGAATCAGATTCTGTACCAGTTATCAAGATCCCCATCAGCTGTAGTATGAACTACTGAACACCTGTGGGTTTTCATCTTTTCCTTTTGAGAACTCCACAACCTTCTCAGCAGAGACACAGACCAATGTATCATGATAGAACCTGCCACCTAAAACAGGCTGACTTCCCTGAAACATCTTTTACATCTGTTAAAAGTATTAATGGTCCCCTAGGAGAAAACCACTGAATTACAGTATGATCAGATATATTCAGACATATTCACTACAAGAAAAAGGCACAGAAATGGTCATCTTGTGCTAATTCACAAGAAGAGAAGAGAAATCTTGTGGCAGAGAAGGACAAGGCAAAATGGAAACAACACAAGCCATGAGGTGAAAGAAAAATAGGATAAATGTGTGCATATGGAAGATGAGGGAAAGGATTTGCTGTTCTCATGCTGGGGCTTATATGTAAAGAGACAACAACACAAAGCTGAAGGCTGGTAAATAGGAAACAACATGGAAAAGACATGCTATTTCCATTGTCCAAATGTCAAACGCCTTCTGGGAGCCCAGGGGTGGAGGGAGGAGGAGTAATAGCTGCAGAAGCGTCTTGTAACAGGTTCTTCTTAAAAGGGATTTCTTGAAAACTGCTGGGCTCTGACTCTGGCCCATATGGGCTCAGGAAAGTCGGAGAGAACGCTGGCTGCACTTTTTCCAGGCTATTTGCATATGTTCCTTAGTATGCAGAATGTCTCTGTATGTAATTGAATTGTTGTTTTTGCCTCTATTAATACATATGCAAATGAGTCACTCCTGCAGCTGTGCTGTATTAATCATATGTGTGCTTCTGTCTGTCTGCCCTGCAGGCTCAGGGTCGGAGGGAGGGGGAAGAGGGAATTCAGTCTCTTTAACCTACAAGAAAACTCACTCATGCAGACCGAGGTCTGCTAGCAAACAGCAAGCCTGAGCTACAACTGGAAGGCAGACAAGCTGGTCATTTTTCAGTCTTTTTTTCATTTTTCATAGGTATGGATGGAATCTGAACGTTCTGCAGGAAGAACTGTTAATCTAGATAAAATGAATATGCTACCACTGCTAATTCTTTCCCCTGGAGGGGGAGGGAGTTCTAATCTGACAACCTGCAGAGTAGCCATGATATTGTTTTACCATGTGTATTTACTGCCTGTAAATGTCCACTGTGCGTGTGCTCAGATACTCACAGTGCTCAATAAAACACAAAGCATTTCTGTGGAGTCTGCTGTAATCACTGTCTTCCCTAAATTGATTGGATTCTGATTAAATGATGTGATCAAGCTTTTCATCCAAATCTATTTTGATAGAATATATTGAGTTTACCCATAACATTGTGGAAGATTGTATCAAAGGCAAGAATGGGCTATTTAGATGCCAACTACAAAACACATTTACTCACCATGAACAAGATTTATTTGGGCTGTGTTCTGTGGTTCATGCTTTTACACAATCTACCACAATCTCTAGCTCTCAGCAGGTATCCAGAAAGTGAGGACTAGTTGCATCCTAGCATTGCAAGGCTTACTCTTGAGTTGAGAGGAACTTTTTCCATTTAAAAATGTAGGGATTGTTGAGAGATGCTCTTGGCAATCAACAGCCTCTCACCCCACACCTTATTTACACAGTTTAATGAGTATCTTAAAATCATCACTAAGACGTCATGAAAAAAGTAAGAAACCTTGGAAAGATAATTTTTTTCTAAGACAGCTAACCCCACAAGAACATAGAGACCTTCACCCTGGTTAGATGGTTGTAGCTCCTTTTACATGAGTTCTGGGCCCCACATTTTTTCTAGCTGAAAGACCTTGGTCTTCACTGATCTCTTTTGAAATAACCATCTTGGCTGCCCATTTGCAGAACAGGCAGCAAATATCTAGTGGCCAACACATTCACTTACAAAGCCAGACAGAAATGGTGGACAGAAGCAGGGGATATAGAATCTGCACAATGCAGCAATTCAAAATACTATTCAAAAGGACACGCAACAAAAAATGTTGCTTTATTACTGCTTTTATTATTGTTATTTGTGGAGGCCATCAGAAACAGCACAGCCATACACTGAGCTAATGGCAGATGGACAACTGCCATCTTTTGGTTATGCTAATGAGAAATGTCACTCTTCATGTACTTAGGTTTTTTTCTCCCCAGATGTGTGTGCTCGCAGTGAAAAACTAATTCTACTTTTTTATGCTTAAGTGGATTGCATGAGTACTATAATATTGTAATTAAACTGTGCACCAATGATTCATTCCCTACAAAAGAAGTCAGAGTCCAATTAATGAGAACAGGTAAAGTAAAAAAACAAACAGGGAAAGGATACTGATTTGCTGTTGAAAAGTCAGCTTAGATGGTACTTAAAGGAAGCCACTGCCCAGCAAATAGAAGGAATAACCTTGCATTGCTAAAAAACAGTTTAGTTTCTTGTAAGTAAAGAACTGGTTATAGTAATACCCCAAAGAGGTCAGAATGCAGACTGCAGAGTAAATAAATAATGGATAAAGTATTGCCATCTCTTGGCTACATTCCATAGAAACAATAATGGGGCATCAGACTTTCCTTTATCAGAAATGATGATCATATGTCTTTGCAGCTTTGGCAACTTGATTCCCCAAAAACAAGGAAAGAATAAAGTTTTCGGTATTCAGACGCATCACTACAGTGTTTGTACAGCTTTTTCAGAGTCTTCTTTCACAGATTTCAGGTGTTGTAACTCTGGAAGTCCAACTGCTTAATCTGGCAAAACTGATTATGTCTATAGATTATAGCAATAAGTCAAAAAGAGATATGCAAAAAAACCCCAGTTATTGCATGTGCTTGAGAATTAACACATGACAATATAGTAACATCTCTGCAAGAGCAAGGGGAAGTTCTTCCTCAGCAGCACTTCAAATGAAACTTACAGAGATATTTCAGAGAAATAGCCTGAACTGGCAAGTGGAGAGATGTAGCTTATCCCTGCAATGGTGCAGAAGCCAAAAGGAAGTTGGTGTATAAAAAAAAAATAAAGTAATACTTGTATGACCACTGGAACACTCTGCCTCCTGACCAGTCGCTGTATACTTGTCAAAGAGCTCTCTCCATTTCTTTCATGTAAAACAAACATGGAGAGTACAGATGATTACGGATCCTTAAGATACCTAGAAGCATGATTTTCCAAGGGAAAATTTGTACTGAGTGAGACACTGAGGAGGATAAACAACTTTTCAAAGCCCTCAAACTCCAAATGGGTTTAATTTTCTCAAAATCTAGTATCTTACACCAGTGCCTGCTTGTGGCCCAAATACTTCCAAAACTGTGGTCCAGTTTTTTAAATTCCATTTAAATTCAGACCTCGGTACACATCTTACCACACAACTAAGAGAACAGGTCTGTAGTAGGACAACATTAATTAAACCAAGTACTTAATAGAGGAAGTGGAGTCTAAAAAACTTGGGCAGCCTGTTCAAGGTCAAAATCTGCTCATCATCTTTATACAAATAGTCAGAGAATACAGAACTCTCCTAATGACTGGTGTTCAGACCCAGCTAAAATGCTTTTACACTTACACACTGACGGGAGGTTCTCTTGATTCATACAGTGACAGGTTTGCACAAAACGTTGAACACAACCACCAATAATTACAAAGTCCTGTTTCATGCTACAGTGAAGGGTGAAGAAAGTCTGAACGCTGGCACTCCAAACTTTTTGGGGTGTTTTTTACCAAGAGCAGATGTTTGTAGGAAGTCTGTATTACATCAGACTGCTACACTGTTTTGACAGGACACAAAATGTCCATACAGTAAGACTACACAGGCAGCTGTCATTATTCATCCAGCATTATCTTTCAATGGAGTTATGGGTATATACAGCATTTGTGTCACTGCCAATTAATCAGTCGTTGTCACTATCTGGTTATCAAACAAGCAATCTGGGAAATCTGAACCATTCCCACTCCCAGTGGTGTGGATTCCTCTCAGTTTGCACATTCTGCCATCAGTTCCTTTGTTTCCTAATGCTAAGAAAGCACTTGCAAAACATATTTGATCAGAAACTTTCAGATACAATTTTATAAAGAATTTGCTCAGACGTATGGAAACATCTATTTTATACTTAGCTATGCCCAAGATGACTGGCACTAGAATAATCCCTTCAGTTTAGCTTATTATTGTTACGCCATACCTATGCTTACAGCTTTGAATGTTGATCTTCAAGATGGAGGAACTTAATTGCCTCATCTGCTGAACCCTACAGGAAAAAATGATGTTCATAAAAGGCACAGAGCAGTACTTTTGAGTCATTAGCCTTATTCAGTAAAACATAGTGACAATTTATGTTCAGGTTTTTTCTCGTTCATTCAAAACATAATCACCATCCTACACCACTCCTGAAGAACAAGACCAGATGATACTTATGAGGGGAAAAAACTAACGTAAGAAACTCACGTGCTTACCCAGAGGGATTTTACTGCAGCAATGTTCAGGACTGAGTCTTCTCGGGTTTCTTTTCCCTCAAATGGCATTTTTGTCATTAAATGTGGGAACGAGTGAAAACACGGGGCTGACAGACAGCACTGTATCAGAGGACAGGCTCAAGCCTGCACCGTGCCTGTTCCAGCTTCTCCAGCATGGCCCCATCCATCTACTCCCTCTGCAACATCTAACAATGTAAGCTTTAGCTTCCATTCTCATTGAGTCATTAGTCTCTCTGTGGATACTGGAAATCAAGGCAATCCCGCATGGCTAATTGTGGCAGATATCAGATGACAGAATCTGTGCACCCCAGTGGGGACTCAAAGCCAGGGAGGGAAACGGAGGGCTTCAGATTACAAAGCTGTCACTGGGAGCCAACAGGGGATTTCAAAATGAGATATTGCATTTTCACTGACAAAGAGTTTCTTTGCAGCAGAAAAACAATCAGGTGTTAGCTCTTCTTCTGTAAATACAGTGAGCATTTCATTTACAAACACAAAAATTCAATTTTGACAACCAGGGATAAAAAAAGTACTTCCTGTTGATCTCATAGTACACTACTAAAGCCATGACCCGACTTAAAATTCTCTAATGAAATAACAAAGACATGTTTATTGCTACACAAACAAACAAGAAAAATTCCTTGGCTTTGTCTTCACTGAGATAACGTTGTGTATCGAATTCTGCTGGGAGCAACAAACTGAGCATTGTGTCAGGTCCTTTGATCTCCCCTGCTTTAAGTACACAAAGTCTGAAAGATGAGTGATAGGGAGGATAGAGAGAGAAGAAAAGAAGGAACATTCCACTTTTCTGACCTTTTACTGTCTGATGACCAGATGACAGAGGGAACACCAGAGTTACACGTAATGCAGGGGAATGTCTCAAGTGGGAAGAGTTCCTCCTTGAAAAAGACTGTGAAGCCATTGAAAGGTGGGTTTGGACCAGAAACATCATGGATGTTTCTTTATGTCTCAAGAAAGCCATCAGTGAGCTAAACTGAATTTTAACAGCGTTTGGAAGGCACAGTCTTTCTAGTCCAGCTGCTAAGTTCAGCTCCATTCATGTTAGCCTAGGTGAGCATCCTTTCTGAGTCCTGTATGATAAAACCTCTCCCGAAGCAAATCTAGCCTGACTCTTCCAGAGGGCACCAGAAGTTAAGAGGCATGTCCAATTTCTATCAGGTAGGTTGCACTGATAGCTAAAAATCACTGTTAAGATGTGAAGGAAAATCAGCTTCAATTTATTTCTAGCATATATGTGCCCTTAGAGATCAGATCTGAAAGATTTAAGAGAGTCTACTGAGTTAGTAATTTGAACCTCTGCCACTGACTGGCTGCCAAACTCTCCCTCTAATTCCAGACATGTAGCAAAACAACATAGGTGAATTTGGTCAATATTTTCATTTTAATGTTCTCCTTTGCACAGAAACAAGACGCCTTTGAGGTTCTCAAATTTTCCATAACCTAAACTCATCCCAAGATATTTATGACTGCAGTCACTTTTGCACAAAGCCCACCTTTTAACAAGAAAACTGTCATTGTGATAAAGCCTATTTTAATCAGAATATTTCAGCCCACAGCATGCATAGATACATCCCAAAGCCGACCCTGAAATGAAGCTAAACCATCCTACTATCTTACCAAAGCACTGATGCATTATTTTGGGATTAGCTTGAATGACTGCAAAAACAAGAACTAGAATCAGACCTTTGTTTTCTCATTGCTAGCTAGCTCCATGTTTGTTTTTCCTTTTTCCCTCCCTCTTTCTTCCATATGTCTGTTCATGTGTGTTTGGCTATTATAGGCACCTTATCAATAGTGATGCTACTCCTCAAAATTCATTTCAGAGGGATGACTTTTATGGCTCCCATGATTCTTAAGCCGCCTACAGTATTTGTAACTCAGAGAATCAGAAACTAACACACAGACAGTGTTGCTTTTCATACAGAGGCACAATAGGAATGAATGTATTAACCTCTGTGGTGCATGGAATGTGTCAGCTTACACACTGGCAGCTATTTCTGTGAAACTCAGCAAACTTCCGCTGGCTGTGTTAAAATAAAATTTAAAAAGAAAAAAAATCTTCCCCAGAACTGTGTCCCACGCTCTCGTACGCTGGCCAAACAACTGAAATATCTGATGTCTCCTTCATGCTGATGCGGGCCAAAGTGAGCTGGAGAATGCATTTCACACATCGTGGTTATAAATGCTGAGCCTTTCCAAGCAGGTATTAAAGCTCTGCTGTTCCACGTGACTTGGCAAATAATAATGAGCGGGGAGAGCCATTTGCAGTGGAGAGCTTGGGTTTTTTTTTTGTTTCTAGAAAAGAGTGGCAACCCAGGCTTTGCAGAATTAGAGATGTTTGAGTTCTCGATTTCCTCTCAGTCCCAAATATTACTTGCCTTCACCCCACCAGCCAAGCATACATGGGAGGCAGCAAAATTCACACTGTGGCAAGGGACATCACATTTGCTTAATTCCAGTGACTTGACAAGGGCTGTGTGGCTGATCAGGAATATCCAAAGACTTGCTATTATTAAGACCCATGGACACCCTAATGCCTCCAAAATTCAGAATACTGACAGTCTGAATCAGATACATCTGGCTACCAGGTCAACTCTTTAAAGCAGCTGAAAAAAACCCAAACCCTTTAGTATCTTTCCACCTGTTTTCTAATTGTCTATGTTAAATTAGGATAATCACTAATTATCTGCAATACAGCAGTGCCTAAAATGCTCTGGGTACCATAAAACACAGTAGGAGGGGCCAGTCATTGCTCTGAAGAGCTTATGGCCTAAAAGGACATAATCATGTTAACGACTTTTAAGCAGTTTAAAAGTGCTTGTCAGGACAGAGCTTTTCTGCCTGGCAATCCATTTCCTTTCGGTATTTCACAGCCTGTATGAGAAGGATCTAATGGAAAAGTGTCCTGGTTTTGGCTGGGATAGCATTGGCTTCCTTCTTGGTAGCTGGTACAGTGCTGTGTTTTGGATTTAGGATGTGTTTTGGATTTAGGATGAGAGTAATGTTTGATAACACATTGATGTTTTGGCTGTTGCTAAGTAGTCCTTACCCTAAATCAAGGATTTCTCAAGTTTCCCATGCTCTGTCTGCGAGAAGCTGCACAAAACTCTGGGAGGCAGCAAGGCTGGGACGGCTGATCTGAACTGGCCAAAGGAATATTCCATACCAGAGAACATTATTGTTTAGTTTCTAAACTGGGGAGAGCTGTTCAGGAGTGGTCAATCACTGCTTGGGGACAGGCTGGGCATTGCTCAGCGGGTGGAGAGCAATTGTTTTTCTTGGGTTTTATTCTTCTATTTAATTGAAATTGTTGCTATTACTATTATTGTATTTTCCTTTACATCAATTATGAAACTGTTCTCATCTCAACCCACGGCTTTTACGTTGTATTTCCCAATTCCCTTCCCCATCCCACTTTTGGGGAGTGAGCGAGTGGCAGTGTAGTACTGAGCTGCTGTCTGGGGTTAAACCATGGCAATAAGAAAAGTAAATGTACCGCCAGGAGGACATTTAAAGTAGAAACCTAGAAGAAGTTAAATTGACAACAGAGACACACAAATGCAACAAAAACTTCCAGCAAGGTAAAAGAAAAATGCACTATCATTAGACGACTCTTTCGCTTCAGACGCAGATTTCACGGGAAGAGAACAGCTCCAAAACCTCTGTTAATTGCATTGTGCTCCAATGGAAGAGAAAACTGGTTTTCATATTTACTTAACCTTCGCCTCCTCTGCATTGTGCTGGGACTTACCTGCAGTTGGAGAGGGCCTAAGCCCGGTGTTGCTGCGGCAGCAGCTGCCATGGTAGTTGGGATCAGCTGAACGGGGTAGGGGTCACCTAAGTAAGAGAATAATAGAGGCGTCAGCACCTTTTATCTACTCTCCACCTGCAAATTAAAGTCCTGCATTCACTCTTTCCAAAAGCCTTCTTTTGTGCGCCTTGTTGAGGCCTAATGAAAAGCTCTATTGTGCAGCCTTTTACTAACACTCTTTTCACAATTCTGGCTGAGAGAGGAATGTGAATAAAAGGCACAAGCAATTAAGGCGGAAACCTCATCCTTTTTCATGATGTATTTAGGGAAATGGAAAAAAAAAAAGTGCACATTGATCAGAAGGCTGCACTTCAAAAAAAGGAAAGAAAGAAGATGGGGGTGGAGGAGAAGAAAAGGAAAACAGTACAACCTTGATAAGATCACAGCATTAGAAGGGAACAAATTTACAAGCTTGTCCAGAACATGAAGTTAACCAAACTCTGTTCACTGTTAGTAAACTGAGCCTCTCACAGAGTAAAAATGGTACTCAATTGACGACTCTGTTTTCTATTAGGTGAGAAAAAAAAAATCTCACTTTAGTGGCAGGGTTTGGTCCTACAACAGGAAAAAGCACGTGAAGTTAAGGAAATCAGATACAAGCCTTTGAAATCCCTGCACCAACTCCACTTCATGACTTGAGATTCAATTTTGCTTCTGACGGAAAAGGACCTCAGTTTTAGTAAGAACTGCACTGTGCTTAATGAGATAAAGGGACCCAGTAAAGGTTTTAAGACAAACTGCAGGCATTTATAAAAGAAAATTACCTGAGATGGCAAAAATTGAGATGGAGACAGGCATGGTTTAATGTTATGGAGTTATCACTTTTGGTCACTCCTAACATATCTGATTTGTTAAAATAAACTTCATACTACCCCATCCACAAAACTATTAAGAAAACTGGCAAAAATAATAAAAAATATTACACACACATTATATTGCTCCTCCAAGTGATAAAATATTTTAACACTTGCCACTGAAATAAGGCTCACCAGAGCATTTCTGCATGTCCCTGTGTTCTGGTGGCATGCCTGATTTCTGTAGCACAAAAACAGCCACTGGAAATAAGACTGTGGAAAAGGCAGAACACTCTACCAGGAAAATCAACCTAAATGTTCTTGTACATTTCATTAGAGAGGTAGATTAGAAGTTTTCCCCTTTATTGTGCTTTTTTGAATGAACTGGGAAAAAAAATAAAAAAGACAATTAAGGAGGTAATGTAGGGTGTTCTATACAATCATTAATAGCTATTATTGAATTAAAGTGTAAAATGTTATCAAGCCTTAGTTACAGGAAACAGAAAACAAAGGGAAATAATTTTATCCAATGTTTTTTAAATGTTAGAAATAAGCCGTGTTGGTGTACACACATTCAGGAAAGTGGCTAATGTTTATTTTCCTCTTTTTTAATGAAACCTTCTTTAGACCTTTTCATTCAAGGATTTTGATCCCCTCCTGTTAAGAAGTAAATACCACAACTTCTAGCAATGGAGGGCCAGCAGAAAGTGGGCTGGCAAGGCATCTTAACAGGTATTTAACTTAAACAACTGTGCATGTTTATATTTAAGAACATCTTAAGTAATGCTTTGCTGACTGAAGCCCCACAGTCTTTCAAGGCTGACCAGCCAAGCAATGCAAACCAAAATTTCCACCCAGGCATCCCCATTCACAGGGGTTTTTGCACCAGCACCAGACCACAGCACTTCTATTTATTTATTTGTCGATGGGCAACAGATTTCCTGACTTGCTAGGGTTTTCGGTTTTTTTTTCCCCAGAGAATGCTGTTGTTTTACATTTTCCAATTTCATTTGGCTTTCTGAGGCACCCACCTTTCTTTTCGTACCGTGGACTGAATCAAAAATTCCTCTGACTTGACATTTTCTAGAGAGCTATCTTGTGACCTAAGGAGGGAGCCTTAAACATGTGAAGACACAGAGAAAAAATAAATGGTGGTCAGAGAGTCAGAGTCAATGGTGTTTAGCTGCTTCCAGACCACCATTAGCCCAAAGACTGATAAGACTGATCTCAGCATCATTCCAAAAGTCTCTCTAGAAGAAGACATTCTGATCAAAAAATGATGGCCGTCAAAGAAGATAAAAAGTTTAATTTCTCAATTGCAAAAAAAAAAAAAAAAAAAAAAAAGCCAAGAAAGAATGAGGGAAAAGTTTCTCACCAGGATGCTGATTCTCACAGCCCATTAAAATTTCTAGTTTTGAATTATTTGTATTAAAACATACACATTAAAAGATCAGCTTCCATGCACTCACCCACATTTCTCTCCACACACATGTATAAACCTCATTCCATCATGTTAATTCAGAAATCTCTCTACTCCCAGCAATAGCCCAGTGGAAGAGCAAAGATTGAAACTCACAGACAACTTTTCAGGCACTTCAGAGACAGGGAAGGTTTTGGGTCCCCATGCATGAGGATGCCAAGCACTCCCACACTGACATCACACAGTGCAGGAACATCCACCAGCCCTCAAAACACCAACAAACATCCCAGGTCCTGTCTGATAAATACACATTTTTTGCTGTTACTCTAGAACATACTACATCTTTCTACTGTCCTTACATTTATTCCCCCATCAGAGTGAAGTTTTTGACTAAGCAGTTTTTCCCTGAAATCTGGGAAATGCATGTCTTAATTATTGCATTACATCTTCAGTAAATATCTTATTTTTAGATGTAAGAAGTAGCTACGTTTTTTCCCAAGCTCTAGGAAATTTCAGGAATGTGAGATGAGATATACAACTCTTAGAAATAAATATTTCCCAAGCCATTCACAAGTCTGTACCACTGAAAACACCAACAAAACCTCTAACAACTGTATTACATTTCCATTTACAAAATTCACTATTAATCTAATGCATGCAGGCAGGAGCATCTTTCAGCTACCAAAAGAAATATTTCATGTAGTCCTTTCATGTTCCAAACTGCCTCTTGTTATGTGTGGACTTTACTTATAAAAAAGGCATCAGAGAGAAGTTTTATTGTTGTTTTTTTTCTTTAGTAGGCCATATGGTAAAATCTGGAGCAGATCAAAGGCTGGGATTTTTATGGTGACAACAAGGTAAAAATTATTTCATTAGCTGATGTATTATTGCCTATATATAATTATTTCCCAGCTAGTCAGTGACATCACTTTGAAGAACAGAATTATTCAAGACTGGCTACACAAAGAGAGCAGAGAATTTATGCACTGGTGAGGTAGCAGCTAAAGAAGGGAAGGAGGAATGTCAGCCTGGGGGAGCTGATGGGGAATATTAGAGATGTTGGTGCCCACTGTGGGCAATGCCAGTGGATCAGGGAAAAACACAAGGCTGACCCCTCCATTCTGTGCCAATACTCCATTTCCCTACCCTTCTTCTGGTCTGTCTTCCACAAACATACCCAGAACCTCTTTCCTGATAATTTATGCACTGTAACTTCTTTCAATTTCAAATCACACCTTCATCCTTGCCCAAAATAATCTTCCAAGATCTTGCTTACAAGAGGATTTTTCATGAAGTACATTCACTTTCAAACCACTCTTTCTATGAACTCTCCTATGATCCTCCACTGAAAACACTTTTCTGCGAAAGTGAAGTTGTGGTACAGAGCCAAGTGGACATCCTGTCCCAACACACAAAATAACAGCCCTGTGTTTAGGAACTTGATTTTCAACCGACTGCTTACCAAACTCATGGGTATGAAACCATTCTGTAGTTGTGGAAATACAACAGTGGCTCTTAAACCATTTATATGTTTTGCGAAATTTTATCAAAGGACTTTAATAAGTTAAAAAACATTAAGACTATTTTTTTAAAAAGTGAAAATAAAGCATAAGAGCTAACATGATGTCTGTTGCACCATTCACCAAAACTCCTGAGATGTGTTTTGTATTCCTTTTTCTGTCACTCATCTCATTTATTCTCGCTCATGGTGTAATCCCCCCTAGTGTCTTGTCTTGTCTCCTGACAGGCTGCAAGCTCTTCAGAGCAGCCACAATTGTCTTACTTGCTGTATAAATCAAGTTACATGCTAATGTTAAATTATAATGTTTTGACAGGATTAAGTTGAACCTGATTATATGAAACAATAAAATACTGATATTTTTTTCCTGAAATTTTCTTCTCTTAAAAAAATAAGGATACTAGAATAGAAAAGTAGGGCGTTTATTTCCCGTGATTTTTTAAAACTCATTGTTTTTCTCCTACATGTCTTTCAGGGACAGCAAATGACAAAAAAAGTTGGAGGTCATGGAAGAAGAAGAATAAAGAAAACAGTGTAAAGAATGTAAAGAGTAGGAAACAATACCAAACTCTCAAATTATAATTTCCAAGACCAGTATGCTAAACTAAATTCCATGAAAAAAACCAAAATAAACATTTTCTTATAGTATATTCTGTTGAATGAAGAGGAATTTTACATTCTCTTCCCTCCACTTTTGACAAATTCTAGAAAAAGACACAATAATTTTACACTCGATTTATCACTTAAGTGTATTTATAATGAATAATTACAGCTGATGGCCCACTGACAGACAAGGCACTGCATCTCTTCTCCCCACTCATTCTTTCTCAACCTCATTTTCCTCTCATTTTCTTGGTGTGATGGTGGGCATGCAGTAAAAGTAATGGGAGGCTGTGAAAGACATGAGCAGTGTTCCCTGACTTCTGCCTCAAGAGATTATGGATTTAAATTAATAAGAAAAAGACTACGAAGATGATACCACCAGTGGCTTCCAAAATGAAATCCAAACTGGTTCCCTGATTTTCTTTGAGGATAGCTGTGGACAGTACTGGCTGAGAGATAAGTCTGTTTTGTGTTTTAGAGAAACAATTCAGCCTAGAGAAGGCTGGGTTTGGATGATCTAAAAGCAGCCTTCCAATCCCTGCAAAGTGATCAACAAGACTGGCCAGGTTTCTCCCGGCAGGGCTCGCTTGGAGGACAAGAGCCAGTGGACATAACGTGAACCAAGAGAGGATCAGATTTTCCCCACGACAGCCAGATGTTGAAACAAGCTGTTTCATAGCCCCAGACAGGGTTATGCACTCTCTGTCCTTGGAGCTTTGAAGCCCTAGCTGAATCAAGCCCTGAGTACCCAATCCCATCTCCTCAATGACCCTGCACGAAGGAAGAGGTTGGAATACAAGCCTTTCTGAGATCCCTTCCAACCAGAATAAAGAATAATCCTATGATTTCTAGGACACACTTTTTTTTTCTATACCTGTTGAGTAAATTACAGTTATTCAAAAACTCCAGCTTCCAAGGAAAGCCAAAGTATTTCCACGAAGGTTTGTACATGCTCTTGAATTTTAAAACCAGGACTTTATTTTGTTGCCCAACTATGGGTGACAGTGTAGCAACACCAGGCATCTTTCATGGCCTAGAAACTGAGCTGAAACTATCAGCCTGTTTTTACAGGACCCTATTTTTTTGCCTTTCTGCTTTGCTTTTGTTAGAATTATTGGGAGAAGCCACACAGAGATTGGGGGCTATGGGATTCTTTCACTTAGAAACAGCCTTTAGTTGTGTTGTTATACTCTGTGGCCTTATTTCCTTCCCTTGCATTTGCAACCCTACAGAACTGACACATTCTCATGGATGCTGAGAGGCAAAGTTGTTACCAAAAATTCCTCCTTCTTGCTGTTTCTATCCACAATGCTATTACTCTTCCCTTATCCTGGGGGGAACATGAGGGTTTAGTCATATGCTCATTCTTTTCCAAGGCATAAACAGCAGCCCTGGAAGATGACTAGCATCTTTATAAAGAAGCTACAGTATGTGGTCCTCACAACACATGGCTCCTATTTTTGTCATTCTGATAAAAGCATAGCAATGTCAATACTTTTTTTCTTGTGATTTGGTGATTGTCAGTGACCTGCACATCAGCTGACACATCTGACACAGTTAAATCAGAAATTAGCACTCAAGTCTTTTTAGAAGAAAGAAACATGGACACTGAGCACAAGTAAAACTGTAAGACAATCCACATGATACTCCATTAAACAATGAAACATGTGACTGACTGAAAAACAGAGACACATCAGCAAATTTCCCTGAGGAAGTTTATGGTATTTAACTCCTAAACATTAATTTTATTGTATTATGTGAGGAACCAATTAACTGAGAGCTTCATTTTTATCAGACATCAGAATTATTGTTTAGAATATAGACGAAGAGTAAATTCAGCATATTTCAATTTTATTAGGCTTGACTTGTTCATCTCGCACATTTTCTCCAATTTTAAGAGGCAATTAGATATTTAATCAATAACTTTCTGTGCATTATTTTATTCAGAACACTTCCAGCAGCAACAAGCTGATATGTAAGACACATACAATGTACCTATTGTATATTCAGATTTTTCCCCCCTAATTGGATATGGTTGAAATAGTGATTAAAGTGCTTTCAAAAAACCTCGTGTTGATGACATCTGACTACAAACACAATATGATTTGTTACAACAAATTATCCACAGGGGACTGGAGGAATGGGCAAAGAAAAACAATTCTTGTTTCCCAAATTTGGCATATTTCCATAAAAATAACACAGGTTTCAGCAAATAAAAGGCTATCTAGAAGCTTTCCTGAGAATTTGTGAATAACCTGGAGAATGCACTTGGGGTAAACCCCATTTCTGGAAATACAGACTTGGCAACTATTGTTTCCTGAGAAAAGAAAACAAATCCCAAAAATCTCCACATTATTCAATTTCTTGCACGCCTCATTTTAGAAAACAAAGGTGTGTTGTTCTTCATCTTCTACAGAAGAAACTACATGGAACTCAACAGCTTCAATCCCCCTGAAAAGCCCAGGACTGACAGAACACACCATACTGCTTTAGGTGCAAGTCAACCTTTCCCTTCCTTCTTAACATGATGATCAAATGCTTTAAGAAGTGCTGGAGTGCAGTTTCCTAAATTAATGCTACTTAGCATTACTAACTGGGGAAGACCCATCAAAGTTTGGGCTACTCTGTGTATCTGAGTGGAAAACTACTGGCAAACAGTGCTGCAAATGCAAAATCCCAGAAATCCCATTCTGCCCTGGTCCATCCTGATACTTAGATTTGTTGAAGAAGACCCTGAGAACTGTTCTCATCCTAGCTCCTTCTGCCTTTTTTGCATGTCAGTCTCCAGAAGCAGTCCCTCATGCTTTCCCAAATCTTCATTTCATTCCCTTTAGTGTCTCTTATGTAGGAGATACAGCCATGCCTTAATATTCCCCATACAAATCCATACATATGTGCATTAATAAAAGGATCACACTACCTACGACTGATGAGCAGCCTGCTCAGAGGAGGAACCATGCAGCTTTTAAAGGGCACAATACAAAACTTCTTCTCTGCTATCACTTGCACCATTTTTATGCTTTCAAAGCACTTCTCAAATATTAATTAGCTCTAAATAAATTCTAATTATTTCTAAGAGTGGCCCTAGCAGATCTGCATCATCTGGTGTGAAATCTGACTTCAGTGAAGTCAACAGCAACAGCTCCTCAGACCTCAGCAGAGCTGACATTTCCCTTGCCATTGCTAAAATCCTGGAGCTGTGTCTATTATCTGGTGAGCACCACGAGCAGAGCTGAGCTAGCAACAGCAGGAGTAACAAGTGACAGGGTTACAGAATGCTGGCTGAGAAGAAAAGAAGGGCTAAGTGACCTGAGCCAATCTGTGGAGCCCAAATGTGGGAGAAGCTCTGGGAAATGTAGCAATCAGGTTCTGTTTGATTTCAGCATCAGCTGGAAGGAAAGGTGCTTGCCTGCTGCTAAAACCAGTTTAAATAGTTGGGATACAGGGGTCAGCTCCGAACGTTTTCTCACGCTGGTAATCACTTAGTTAACAACTCACTTTGAAACATCAGCCCTTTATAAAAAAATTTGCATTGCACATCTATCAAAAAATTACATAATATGTGTATAATAAAATACATAGAAAGAGGTTTGCATAAAAATCAAAATATTTAAATTTCAAATAGCACACATTGAGTGAACAACTAAGTATACGGCAAATAAGTAAGTAACCAGTATTTTCCTTGATAATTGGGGACAATATAGCCCATCACAAACTGCCAACTTATTTTTCTCATAAGAAAAAATACTTTGGCTATTGTAAGTAATAATATTACATATTTTATGCTTGCAATTCTATCTAGGTATGGAGGTTAAAAATCAACTGGAACCATAGATTATGAATCTTTTTCTCAAACAGAAATGTAATCTTAATAGAAGATCCTCCCTTTATCTCTGCCAACTTTACCACCACACAATATGCCATAGAGAAAAAAGGGGAAGTGTCAACTTGTGTAAATTGTCCCTTATGTAATGCAAACCATCTGTTTAAAAAAAACAAAACAAAATGAAAAACCAAGCCACTCCCAAGCATGATCTGCTATGGAGAAAAAGAAAGAAAAGGAAATGTAGTACATCAAATTGGAAGCCAAAGACCATGACCTGCCATGTAACCATGGAGAAAATATTTACCCCTCTCCTCCCTTTATTTACCCAATTTTGAAAAATATTTGGAAGAGCATAATTGAATCACTTGCTCTGCACATAACAGAGACTGATATTGTTGTATTTTTTTGAGCATTTCATTTCTCTAGAATGTTTTCAATCAGTGTGGAACCAAGCAGAGGAAAACCCTTTGTTTTCAATAACGTATCACATAACAATGCCACCACTGGGTTGGAAGGTCCCTGAGCCCTCAGTCACTGGAACCTGGCAAAGGATAGGGCAATAAAGTTTACACTTCTGCCCTGTTCTTCTTGTCTTCCTGAGGTATCTGCCATGAAAGGAGTTGGGATGGACCCCTGCTATTAACTGTTAGGACTATTGTTGTGTATCTCCAGTCAAATGCTCAGAAAACAGAGCACGTGCAGAGAAAGCAGTGCTCTCCTTTCCAGTGTCAGTCTGGGAAGTCATGAGTCCTTTGGGAAGCCCTGCCTGAGGAACCCTGCCCATACACACTCTGACACCATGGGGAGACTTACATTTTGACCCTCTGTTGGGAGGGACAGGGCAATCAGGAAGCACTGAATAAGTTCATTAGCTGTTATTATCTAAGCTGAATGAAAGTAAACCAGCACTGTAACTATTCATCATTTCTCCTCTGGCACTGCCCTTGAGCCTTGATCACACATTCTCTCCCAGCTACAGCTGTGCTGGCTGAAGACCCCCCAACCTCCAACCACAGCCCATGCCAAGGGTCACCCCTGTGACCAGGCTGCTGCTTTAACCCCTTTGCAACATCTTTCCATCAAATAGAGCCACCTCAGTCTCAGCAATTTTAACAGAGAGTCCTTGCTGTCCCAGCCTGGACAGGAGCACCTTTGGGAATGCTTTATCAAGAAGCTTGGCCCACATGTCTCCTTTTGAAGATCTGACTTCTCACAGGGGCAGGGTGCAGAAGAGTACACATGTCCCTTTGAAGGTATCTCCAACAGATATTCAAAATCAAGGAATTGCATCATTAGCTGGTTATGAAAATATTCGTTGTTGCTACAGCTCTCTCTTCTTTCTCTCCCAAATTTTCAAATCTCCCTTTTATTTGAGGAACACTATATGAAAACCTCCATGGTTTTTTGTTATTTGTGACTGAAACTCAATTGTTCCATGGAGTTTTTTATTATTCCTATGTGCAGGTAGTTAATGCTGATAAATAACAGAACCATCACTAGAGAATTTCTATCCATCAGCCACAGAAAACAATTCTGAAAAACGTACCAGTCCAGAAAGAATGGCAGAGTTTTCCAAAAGGACTGGGAAGATGCAGAAGTGAGATTCCATTTTCATCACGCACATAAACTGAATTTAAAACACAGAATGGCAGTAATCTACAGATGATGCTAGTGGGGTCTTCAGAAGTTCCTAGGAAGGCCTTGCACCCCAGAGCAAACTCAGTGAAAATGAGGCATTTAACACATTCAGAAGCTGAGCAAATGAACCTGCTGTCCATTCTCTGTTGCAGTACAGTGCTGGTACCCACTTCAGCTCAGTGCAAGGCAGCACAGGTGACTGTACTGAAGTTTACAGTGCATGTGTTTGCTAAATATCCCTGAGACTTAGATCCCAGTGCCTTTGCCCCTCTACAGATGAAGGCTTAGCCTCCTAAATCACTCAGGTGCTCTACAAAATTTTATCCAAAGCTCTCTGGTCTGCTACATCTTTGCCAAGTGGACTGATACATGGCAGGGCTAGCAGAAAAGTGGGAGAAATATAATTTAATGGTTTGTCAAAAACATTACTTGATGTGAACATGTTATGGCTTGAAGGCAGCTAGGCTTTTCACTGCTACAAGCTTTCTAGGTGTAGCTAAACATGCATATTTTTTGTTTGCACCTAGACGGTGAGTGAAAGGAAGAAACCCTTTGGACTACTTATCACTTCTCCTCAGCTTCTCAGTTGAATTCAGCCAAACGTGCCAGGCAATCACCAAACACAGAGCTGTCTTTTTCCACTGGCTTCTGCTCAGTCCTAGACCTTGGCACACTCCTCATTCCAAGTCTTGCTGCCAGGAGCAGCAGAAACTTTGCTCTTTTTTCCTTTTAATTTTCAAGGTTACACAAACATGTAATGTCATATCTACTTCATAGATGTGAGGAACTATAGAACTTTCACAGAGTTAATGAGCATGTAGTAAAAAAGAAGGGAAAAACCACCTCAGCCCCTTCTAGCCAAACTGGACTTCATTAACATGGAACTAATTTAATCTGCCAGATATGTCTAACAGTGCTTTCCTGACCTTTTCCAGACCTGCAGTTATGGTAGCATTCATATTCAGTGTGTCTTACAGCTACACATTCTGTAATGTGAATCACTACTTCTCCCAGTCGAGAGAGACCGACTGTGAAATCACTGGAAGAACTGAATGAGCCTATGTTTTGGCACTGCAGCTGCTGAGGGATGTGAAGTGTTTGGAACAGTACTTTTCAGTAGTGGTCCCAGTGTGTAAAATATCAGGAAAAGGTGTTAGTGGCCAAAGAAACTCAATTTAGTGCTCAAGTACTGTGTCTATGATGTTCAGAAGCTGAAAGAAATCTGAAATTGTGGGCTAAGCCAGCTTAACAAAAGAAATCTTTTAATGTTCTATGTTCACAAAAATGCAGCAGTGGCAAATGCTGAGTAACTCAAATCAACTGATGAATGAATGAGTTGGTCAATGATACAGATGGATACAGTGACATGGACATAATAAAATTAAACACCCATACTGGAGACAGAGAAGGGTAGAACAAGCAAGTCCTGGATAACTCCGTAGGAAACTGATGGCAGAAGAGTTATACAGGCACAAGTGCATGAAAACAAGTCTATGAAATTCATGCTGTATCTAAGTTTATTCATGGAAATAAAGTTCCTTCATTATTCCTTAACTTGTACTTATTCTCATTCCATTGACAGGAACATGAAATCCTATAGAAAGCTTAAATAAAATTTAAAAAAATCTCAGGAGTGTAGAGAACAATAGAAATCTTTCAAAGACTAAAGAAGTAGATGCTGTATTTTTTAGTGTTAGGCTCTCACAAATATCCTCAGAGTTTGTGTTAGTCCATCAAACTGAAAGGCATATGCTATCTTTGATCTCTGTGCAGAACCTCCGTTGAGATTAATGTGAGTTCTGTGAGAAGAAAGAGACTAGAATAGGCCCTCAGTTCACAAATAGCAAGCAGTCTGCTTCAGGAAAAAACATGTTTTCTTACAACAGTGTTGAAATTTACTGGGAAGTTTCAAATAGCTTCTCTTCGGATGCAAGTTTGTGGTCATGAGCATGTTCACTTGTCAGAAAGACCTGTCAGAGAGAAGGTGCACAAATCTACCTGATGTTTGGCTGCTGTGTTGAAACACGTTCTTCATCTCTGACAACCTTTCCTCATGCTGCAACAGCTAATCCTCTGTTTTACACTCATCTCTGCAAGCTAACGGCTTTGTCTGTTGGTGAGGTGTTACTTTTATACAGATTGGCATGAAACTGTGCCCTGTACCCACTTCCAGCTAAAAAAATCTACAGGACTTACTGCATCCCGCCTTGTAGCTGAAACCAGGAGGAAGAAGGAATCCTTGCTGTGCAGCTGCTGCTAGGGTTCGCTGGTCTGGAGGGAATACGGGAATCATTAATGGAGGCAGCTGACCCTGGACCTGCTGAACAGGAGAGGCAAAATCAAACATGGAATTTTTTCGGGGGACAATGCCTGCTAATATGCTTTTTTTCTTTCACTTCTGGTCTGAGAGGACTGGATTGAATACACCTCTTCCTACTGGGGTGTTCCAGCAGCATCAACTGTTCAGCTTCACCTTCATTACCAAACACTTCACATGAATTACATTAATCTGAAATCAACTGAAATATTCCACTAAGGCATATCTATATCCCACTTAATTATTCCCCCCACAGCTTATGATGACTCACTTATCTCTGACTGTAGGGTGGTATTTTCTTCTCTTTTATTGAACTGTGTAGCAGTATCTGTCTCAGACAGTAGCTTTCACCCTGACTGAGCCCAAACACAAAGACACCCCCTCAGAAGGAAAAATAAGTGCCTAAGTAGCACACAGTACAGCCAGTACTGTTTTTCTGCTCATACACATGCCCTTATTTGTACATGTGAAAAGATAAAGTCTCTGGGATGGTCAGAAAAAAGGCTGAGCTGCTTTTATTTACAAGTAAAACACAGCTATGTCTGAAGCGCTAGGTGCTCAACTTTGCATGGCAATGTACACAACCATGCAAGTCAGGAAGTGGAAAATATTATATTGTAAGTGGATACTGCAGGGGACTTAAGACATGCAGAAATGAGTCATCAAAGCTGGAAGTGGGCCATGGCACAACGTCTAATGCTGTTGCTTTTACCCAGTTCCATTAAGAGGTTTTAATTGCTAGAAATGGAGGTTGGCTCTGTATTTCCCACAGATGAGAAACACAAAGTTTACTGGATTAAAATGCTAAATGACTAGTTTTAATTTAAAACCCCCACTGTATTGACCAGATCAGTCAGTAAAGAGAGACTGGCTCAGTTTTTAAGAGAGCTCATCTAGATTTTTAACAGCACTGTAAAGCTTAGGCATCCAAAGTAGGTAAGTTTTCGAAAACCACAGTTTAGTTTGTGGTCTGTAGCCTTAAGAAACTCTGGAAATTGGGGTGTCAAGGGACAACCTTCTGTGACCAGGGGTGCAAGAAGGTGTTCCTGCCCTCATTAGTGCCTGGACAGCAGAACTGGCAAAAGAGAACCTGCACCAGTCCTTGGCTGCCACAGTTCAGACACCATTTGCACCTAATTTTATTTCCATTTAATCTCCTGACAATCCAGGGCACATCTTGGTTCACCCAACACCATTACCAGGCATAACAGTGATATGAAATTTGGGATGGTAACCTTTTAATTTATTCCAGGACCTGTCAACACCCCTGTGTGTGCTGAGTGCATCTTTACAGTCTGAAACAATTTTCAAGGATGGAGTTTGAGTGTGCTGTTGACAGAAATTCTTGCAGTGGAAGATTAAGACTGGGAATGAAGATAGAGTAGATGTAGCTCCTCTAACTGAACTAGCTTGATCCATTTTTTGTTACTTCAATATTTTCCTTTTTATTCTGATCCTTTTAACTAGACGACATACATACTTTCAGCTGAATTACTGGAGAAGAAAATACATAAAATGGGATTTGTTTTCTATCCCCACTCAGTTACCCTAGAGCTGTCCAATACCTGCTTTTTCTTCAGGTGTTTATTTTTTGTTTGGTTTGTTTGAGGTTTTGTGGTTTGGATTTTCTTTTTTGGTTTTTTTGTTTGTTTTTTTGTTTTGTTGTTTTGTTGTTTTTTGGGGTTTTTTTTAAGACAAAGACAAAGTAACTGTATTCTTTTAGAACAAAAATGAACAGCCGTGTGGAATTTTTGCATAGTACTCTTCTTCGGCAAAAAGCCACAGAACTTTTTTTTTTAAATGGTTTCCAAGGATGAAAGTGACTTTGCCAAGCAAAGAAGCTTCAAAACAGGACTCAAAAACACTAATAGAAAGACAGATGGTTCTACTAAGTGCTTTGCTGCCAAAAAAAATGTTAAAAAAAAAGTGAAAAAAATGGAGTGATGTTATTGAAGCTGACTGCAAAGTTCTCTGATGACTGCAAATACTCTTGTCCCACTGCAAGTGTTAACTCTGCCTCCAGGGCTAATATAACTAAAGCACCACACACACACAAATTGTCATTGCCAAGCCCACAATGTAGCACAAGTCTGCACTTGATTCCAAGTGACTGCCAAACACACGAGCAAAACACCACACTGAAAAATTCCCATTTAGGAAAACATTTACCAGGAAAATGCCCTTTCTTCCTAACTCAGACTGCTGCATTTCATTTTTTTTTCCAAATTGCTGCTCCTCTTTAACTCTCCAAGGGGCCTTATAGCCACTAATTTCAAATGACACAACCCCGGCTGCATTAAGGAGGTAAAAACTATAGGGTGATGAGGATGGTTTGCATGGATACAGAAATAACGCAGTCAAAACAATGTGATTTTCATTCCAGGATGGAATGTATGTAGCAGCACTCAAACAGCTACACTTCATTTTCTCCTAAACACAAATAAATGCAAACATTAGTTTATTTTAATCCGATTACCTGACACAATATCGTACGAATTACGGACTCTTCATTTTTATGGCTCATTTAACTACTACATCTTAACTCTTGTTATGTTTATTATTATTAGCTGGAATTGCTAGGATACAACTGTTTCAAGTAGCATCGAATACAGGCCCTCCTTCTGAGTTTTACATCAAAGGTGTTTTCCTTTTTTTTTTTTTTTCCTTTTCAAGGTATTACTACATCAGTTAAATCTCTCAAATGTCTTTTTTTTTTCCTATAGCTTACATACTTTCCAGTGTTTTCTGGATTGTAACTTCTTGATACTGCATTTCTAATTTGAATATAATGGACTGCAAATCAGAGCTATTTTCCGGGCTCTTCAGTTTGCTCTGCTAAAGGACATACGTCCATGAAAAGAAATACCTGTTCAACAATCTAAGAATTCATGCAGCTGCCAAGATTTTCCACTGGCCAGCCTCTCTATGTGGCTACCTCTTGTCAGCTGTAATGTCCTAAAGGAGAAAACTGTACTTTAAATCCTCACAAAATACCAATGGATTTAATGAGCTACAATTTCACCTTGTAACTTCTTATCTACTTTATGATAGTCTGGATGATACAATCTTCCAAGGCCCTGTTTTTGCACTGTTGCCACTGTGTCAACCAATCACACATATTTTTCTGATGTTTCCTGATCTTCCTTTTAATTTGAAGGCCACATTAACCAGAGTATTCTTGTACTGCATGACAAGCTGCAGGGGTATGGTATGCACAGGAAAGGCACATAATGCACATAAAATAACAAATAAAAGGTCCAAATGTCATGAGAGCCAAAATATTCTACACAATGAATTCTCTAGTCAAGGAATTCATACTTTCATATCTCTGAGAAGCTATTAGCAGCAAGAGCCCATGATACAATGAAAGAAGTACCACTTGCCATTCACTTTTCGAGAAATTACACCCCTTTAGGAAGCAGATGCACAAGAGTTCAGACAGCCAAACAAAGTCAGGGCTCTGTAATTCCTGTTGAGGACAGTAAATCACCTTCTGTAATGGCAATGTATTCTAGGAGCATAAGGAACTCCAACCAAATGCAACCTAGAGCCAAAAGCAAAACCAGGGAATCTTCATACTTGCCACGGAAAATCCAAAAAAAAGAAACCATTCCTAAAGAATTTAACAATGCAAAAAGCAGTATGAGCACATGACAAGCAACTAACAGTAAATCTACTGTCCAAGTGGGAAACAGAGGCACCCACAGTTGCCTGCAGGGGTTTTTGATTTTCAAAAGTGCCTCAATGTATCTTCATTTGTTTCAGTGCCTTTGAAAAATCTGCCCCTAAATGGCTTACCATATCAAAGGAAATTTGTTGGCAAACTTGGAACCAATTCAAGCTGTTGAAGCCTGGGCCAGCATCTTCACAAATCTGTGCATGTCCTTTATGACTTGACCATAACAAATCCAACCACACAAAGACATTGAATTCAACGTCGTCACGGTTAAGATTTCCAGGATTCTCAGCTTCGTTATAATTGTAGTATTTCCACCTAAATTCTGCTCTCCTACCTACTTTTAGGAACATACTATGGTTACCACAGCTACCTAAGCACTAAGCAGTATGTTTTTAACAGTTACCCCTACTGTTTGCTACTAGCTCCTGCTGTGACTTACACAAATTTAGATTGCAAACACTTGACAACTACAGTTCTATTTTCTGTAAAAAGTCACGTGTGCTTTGGGTCACTAGGGAAAATAGTTTAAAGAGACATTAAGATTGCAAAATTAGACATTCATGGCTTAGGAAATGCTAGAATCAGGGAAGCATTCATGACCTTATTTTGGTCCTTTATGCATCTGGACAGAATCTTTACAGTTCAGAGTTTCCCCCTGCACATGACTCTTGCTTAATCTAGAAGGTTTATAACATTTCTCAAGTAACACAAATGCATAATTGCAGCAAACCTAAGCCCCTAACATAGCAGCTGCTGTTAGTTTTATCTATTTTCTCTTCATACACTTCCACCACTTTCATTTCCACAGCTGCTCATTACCCATTTATTAGCATCAACTTTTATATAAGTTTTCCTCTCTCCAAGGTAAATATCTCAATGCATTTCCCAGCATCCATATATATAACACTTTCCACTGAGGGGCAAATACTTCTCATGCACCTATTCCAGTTCTTCAGAAGCAATTCTGTTTATTTTGGTGACACTGATGATGGATAACGAATTGCTCAGTGTGGGTAAGAATAGCTGCTAAAAGTAACACTCTCTTCTCTACAACCTGACAAAACTCTGAGCAGTACTTTAGTCTTGAACTTTTCAGAAGATGCCCTTCAGGAACTGCATGAGCATCTTTGCTGAAATGGACTCTTACATGGCTTCTAAGTGTGGCTAATTTTTATTTTCATTTGAGTTATTCTCAGCTGCCTCAAATAAATTCCTACTTTACATTCCTAGAACAGTGGATGCACATGAATGATTTGATTAACTTCAAACTGTTGTATGAATATCTTCTTGCTTGCAACTTGTTTATAAGTTGAGCATCTCTTCTACTGTATAGGAAAGAATGCAATGCATATTTCACATGCAGCAACATAAATCTGTCCTTCAAAAATGACATGTTTAATTGCACTGGTTCCCCTTCCTCCAGAAACACTTGGCTCTTGGTGGCACACACTCTGCTGAAGGACTGGATTCTTTAATTAGCACATGTGTTGGCCATCTCTTTCTCTCTACCTCACCCCCCTCCCCACATCTATCTTAAGGGAAATAAAAATATATGTCCTCATATAACTACAATCTGCTATTTTCCCTTTCAGTGACGTTTAAAATAAGAAAAGAAAATGTTGTTCTCTCTCTCTTCTCTGTATCAGTTCCCTAAACGGGCATAAGCACATCCTGAACCTATACAGCAGGAAACTCTGCCTGTCCAGGTTATGGAACGACCCCACTCCTACTGAGTCTGAGGTGCCTTTTTATGGGGTGCTTAGTGAATGTCCAGGAAACAAAGCAAAGGAGAAGGTTGATGGCACGAAGTAGATATGTGGGTTTTTTTCTTCCTAATCACTACCTGTAAACTCTCCTGCAGTGGATGATTTGGGCCCTAAATAATATTCTTCCCTTTGCTGTGTAAGAGGCTTACACAATTCCTACCAGCACTCACCAAAATTTACCCTGTCCAAACACCTCAGCTCCCTCAGCAGCTCCCACTGTGCTCACAATTGTTTGCAAACAGTGATACTGCTGGCAGGAAAATGCTCTCATAGTGGTGATCTTTTAAGGAGAACGACACAGGGTATTTAGGGAGACACCTCCATCACCCACCACACACACATAACACATCCTCCCCAAAACAACCCTTTTATTTGGAGTGATGGTGTGGAAAAATGATCAGTTTGATGGAATATGGAGACAATCCCTAACAGGCAAGGGTGAGTATGCAACTTGGCTCATTGAAAACACAAGGAACAAACTTTCAGGAGAACTGAAATGCACCTCAGGGAAATACATAAGCATTTTTCATTTTAATAAAGCAGAGCTCTTCAGGCTGCAAACTTTCCACCTTTGCTCAGCCCTGCAAGAGAACCCAGGTGTCACTGCCAGCATCCATCTCAAATTCATCTCATCATAGAGTCTGCAAATGAACATGCACTTAGTCTTTTTAACTGAAGTGCAGCAAAATGCCTAAATTGCCATATAACACAGACAGTATCTGTTCATGCTGATAACTTCTTTCCAAGGCTTCCTTCCTCCACCTCATGCCACAGAACAAATGCAATTTTGAGAGACAAACCTCCAGCAGCACTTCGAAGGACAGAAGCCAAAAGGACCTTCTGCATTAAGGAATAACCCTTGGACAATTCCAAAGGAAAAAGGCAAGGTTACTCATTCATTTCTGTAACTAAAATAAAGAACTTCAAACCATTTGTTTGTAATATTTGATTTAGTGTAGGAAAAACACAGAGATGAGGTAAAAGCAGTAAGATGACTTTTTTGCATTTGGGATGAAGCTTAACAAGTATTCACACTTGTGCAACTTAGCATGTAAGTTACCTGCAGGGCAATTCTGCCACAAAGGTATTGGAACAAACAGCCTAACTGAAGAGACTACCTGAAATAAAAAGAACAGAAACTGGAATTCATTCCAACAGGCGGCTGTTTTAAGACAAAAGCCAAGGAGTTCACACAGGAACGGCTGCTCCAGACTATGCAACACCCCAGTGAGTGGAGTTCTCTGGCAAAACCAGGACTTTCAGAGCAAGCAACTGGAATTCAGGTAACAGCTACACTGGAAGGCTGAAGTGCACTCTCAAAAGAACCCTTTCTAATCCAAGCTCAAGTGCAACACTCAAAATAATTTGTTCTTTCATTTTTACAGGAGAAAAAAGATTCATTGTTTGGTTGATTGAGCCACTTGTTTCATGGAGAGGTTAAAGTCAGCAAATGGGCTTTTGAGGTATGATGGCCACAGTTTTGGCCAAACTGATTTTTTCACCTTACTTAATATTCACACAAACACTGTGCTTCTCATGGCATAGCTTCCAAGCACCTGGGCACCTTGTTTAAATGTTAGTACCTCTCCTAGAAGAATAAACCAGGACTATAAAGGAAACCTGCCACACACTTGTGACCATCAAAACTGCTGATTTATATGCTGTATTGTCCTCTGTTTGTGTTTTTGTTGGCTAACAGCAACTTGCTCCTAAGTGCAACTGTCATGTAGCAAGAGTTAATCTGCAAAGTCACTTCCTTCAAAGTGGAAAATCTCTGAACTTCCATTAATGCCTGATGTTCCCTCGCAGTGTCTGGTGGAGCACAGAGTTTCCAGATGCCTGGCTAATGCTTTTCCCAACAAGGTCTGGACCAGTGCTGATTGCTCCAGCAGCAAGCTATCCAGTGAAACATTTGTCAGGGAAAAGAAAACAGGTGTGAGGTTTCCTGATGTGATTTAGAAGACAGCATGTAGGATAATTCCTTGAGCAGCACGTGTGTGCTGTTTTCCACAGTTAGCTGATCTATTCTAGATTGGCTCAGTTATTCAAATAGTAATGAACTTTGGGTTTATTTGTACATGCCAGAAAGAATCAGGGATAAAAAGCAATATACTTCCCTTGTCACTGTTCACAGCAGCCTTTCAGAAGTCATCCGTATACATATGTCTATTTTCCTTCTCATTTTCCACACTCTGTTTAAAAGGACTGAAGTGGCTGAGTTTTGCCATGTTTGCACTAACCCAGCTCTCCTTCTTTTCAGAGTCACTTCTTTGGTATTCTCAATGCTGTCATCTTACCAGATCCAAAGTATTTGTGCAACAGCATCATGGCTTGCTATCAAAAGAGCTCTGGAAAGAAGGTCTGGTAGGAAGCACTGCTGCAGAGGAAGCAGGGAAGAGCAAACAGGGCAGTTCTGCTAATGGGGGATGTTTCTGTGAGGATGTTCAAGAGAGGTGTGCAGAATCAAGAGGACTTTTCCTGCAGGAGCACAGGGCTTTTTCATGGTTGACTCTGCAAATCTTAAAATTATCGATCCATAGACTTCGACTATAAAAAGAAGTAGGAATGGGTAGGAAGGTTCAGAACTGGTGTGGGATTTAGAGAGGTGGGAAAAGAAGAAAAGGAATCATCCAAAAATGACTTTTCGAGAACTTCCATGAATGCTGGAAGTCAACAGATTCAGCAGGGAATAAGGAAATGGAGAGGAAGCAAACACTAGTGTTACACACCATCACAGGCAGCAAGCCTGCCTCTCTTCTGACATATAAATTCTGTGACCTGGGAGAAATGCCCCACCTTTCTATCTTTTCCGTGCTTCTGAGGTGCTTTTGAGCTCATCCTGACACCAAAGTATTGTTGTGATTGTTTTCATGCAAAGGATGCAAACAGGACCATAAAATGCTCGGCTATAAAACTGCCCAAGATGGTTTTCAGGTTGAGAATGCAGTTTTGGTAATTTATGCTAAATAATTTTCTAAAATAATTTCTGAATGATTTCTAAATATTTCCTAAATTTATTCTAGCCATGGTTCTCACTCCTGTGTAGACTGAAGAAATGCAGCTTTTGGGGTGTGAGCCTACTCACAAGAGATTTCTTTAGTGCATTTTCCTGAAAAGATCAAGAAATGGGTGCCAAGGGCAAGGCTGACGCCATTACACTTAAAAAAGTGGTATTTTTTGTCATTTGAAGTTATTCAGAGGCATCTGTGTTAAGGCCAGCTGCTAAACCTCCCCCTTTACCCCTTGCTGATTTTTCCATAATATATTCAAACACCAGTAACTACTCATTTTGCTGTATAAATTGCAGTAATATTATCCCTGTTCCTAAACCCCAAATTCTTCAACTGAAGCAGGGAGAACAGCCCAAATTAGGAAATCAATGCCCTTAGGATGGTATAGAGATGATGGCCAGTTCTGTGATCTCATTTTTGACACAATGCTAAGGGTACCCTTTCAAACAAAACCCTAAGGTTTCAAGATGCATTTTTCACTCAGTATCTCTTTGACAAGTGGAATATCATTAATTAAAACAAACACAGCACTTTCAGTGTGTGGGCGACTGGGAAGAAATAGGGGTTATTTAATATCATGCAGTGGGCAGAAATTCAAAACCCATTCGGCTGCTGAACAGTGCAATGCTATAAACAAACAAGAAAGTCTTATCAAAGTCATCCACTTAAAATCATGCTATCTAGAAAAAGAGAGAAAAAATAGACTTAAAGGACTATAAAAAAAATGTCTGCACTAAAAGTCATTACCTCTTGCTTTCTTTAAATTGTATGGCTGAGGGACATAATTAATAAAACTGTCTGGAATCTAATGCACTACAGGGAAAAAAGCATTCTTCATGGTGTGATCAGTGTAGGCTCTTGCAGAACTGGGTCTGCTCATAAAATCTTAGACTAAAATCCACCGAATAAACCCCTTGAATGATCCCTCTTTCCCCCACAATTCATTATTATTGTAATTGTTATTATTATTATTATTATTATCATTAGGTCATTTCATTTCAGTACAAGTATGGCCTCCTGTGACAACAGTCTGAGAGCTCAAGTGGCTACAACAACTCAGTGTCATTCTTTTCTGAAAACAATACATTATCATTATTATTACCATCATCGTGACTATTACTATTGTATACTGAGTTTTATTGCTTTCTACAAGATCTTAAAAATGCCTGCACAATGGACAAATGGCCAGGAAAACTCTGACCACATGTTATTAGAAACCCTTGCAGCAAACACAGTTTTAGTATTGGGTAGCCTCTAATTGCTGCCCAGGGAAATGCACAATAAAGACCTCTTTTTTTCAACCTCTCAGCTGTTCAGACTTGTTTCTGACTGCCCCTTCTGCCAGTGAAATTGTTCCTCAGCAGAGTTCAGGTTTATCATCAGAAGTTTGATTTCAAAAGCGAAATGGATTCAAGTTGCAGAAGAAACACTATTTAAATAAATACGTCACCACTCTTCCATTCATGTGCTGATGCTTTTTTGTACCCTTGTTACCAAAATCCTCATACAAAAATGTTTTTCACAAGTTTTGTTTGGGAACACTTTTTTTGAATAGGACTGAAGACAGTCTCTAATTTTGTGCCCACAATTTAGTGACAGCAATACAGTTAAAGCACAATTAACTGTAGATAGAGTGATAAAGTTTAGACATCTCATCATCTGATTTCTCTGTACAGGCAGGTAAGCAGCTAGCCAAATTCTGCAGCTCGTTGCTGCACTAAATTGCAGGCACAAATATTTTGATTGCCCAAAACATTTTACCTTTTTTTCCTTGGCTGTCTCCTTCAGTTCTTCCTTGCTTTCCTCCTCTTTTATTATTAAAAATATGAGGAAAACAGCAACAAGAAAGAAAAGAAAAAAAAAAAAAGACTATATGCAATTGTTTTCTTGGCACTTGTAGATACAGACCGTGCAATGGAGAAGAAAATTGTGTACCTCACAAGGGCACCTATCATCATAAATCACTTTTTAATTTTCCTGGTGGATTACAGCAATCAGATAAACATTTGCTGCCTGCCTCCCCTGGACATTGCTCCTTGAATGGGCTTGGCTCAAGATGTGGTTGGGTGTGGCAGCTCTACCTGCCCTACAGTCCCAGACAATTCCTGATGGGTGTGCATCAGGAAAATGGGGAAGACAGAGCAGAATCCACAGAGCACAACACATGCATAATGCATGAAGAGCAGGATCTCACTAGAGGGGGAAAAGTACAACATAATGAAAATGAATAATCTTTGGGTATTTTCTTCCTAGTCTGAAGTAGTTCTTGAATGTACAATCTTTTTTTTCTGGCTTGACTGCCTTTAAATATACACATACCATACTCCTAGATCAATTTTGAATCCACTATAGGTATTAGAGGACAATTTACATGTGATTTGCATTTTTTTTCCTCTGCCTGTGGTTTTGGTAAGTCTTCCAAACCTAATGACTGTTCTTTTGGCCAGCAACATAAATGCTGTAATCACACAATTATTGTGCTGGGAACAGTTTAATTCAGCATTTTGTTCTCAACCACAGAACAATTACTCAACAATTTTGGTTAACCATACTAGCTCACTGCCTGGAGAGGAAGCAGAATATTCACAGCATCTATTGTCTTACATAAAGGCAGTGAGTAGATTCTTATCTATTATAACTCTACAGCATCTCTTTGCTCTTTGAGGTACTTCCACATACTCCCCGTTAATGAAAATAAATTACTAGCAGCACACTCTATTAGCTTATTCATCTCTATCTGTTGAGTGCTTTTAATTGTGCATTTGCATACTAAAGGGAAAGGTAGATGGGATGTGTCTGGGAGAGAAAGATGCAAGGGAGCACCGTAAAAAGCTCCGAAACTACTACAGTGATGTTATCCCTCTCTTCTAAACATAAACCTTGGGCATTCAGGCTTCATTTTTAAGCTCTGCTCTTAAGCCATTCATGTCTCTTTAGTAATAAATGGAATTTTCTGATCAATTGATTTATTCCTGGTACTGTTTCTATGGAAAGACTGACACTTCACAGGCTTTGTGTGGCAAACCTGACTCACAATAAAGTGAACAGAAGTTCTGAGACCTCAGCAAGAATGGATTTAAGTTAGTCAACCAAGTTATTAGGACCCTTACATATTTTCTGCTCCAAATTTCAGTTCTGGAAGCATTTTACCCAAGCAAACATAAATATTTTAGTAATTCGATTTCCACTTTTGTTTTTTGTTTTGTCTTGCCAGTCACTGGGAATATTTTCATTCAGAGCTGTGAATCTGAAAAGTACAACTCTGGCAATGCTGCTGAACAAGTAAAATTAAACTAATTAAACAGAACTGACTCAACAAACTTAATTTGATAGTTAAACAGATCAGAAAGGAAATCAGCAGTAAACATGATGAAAACATAAAGTAATATTTCATTTTTTTAAATGCCTTCACCTTTTAAGAAGTATTTAGCTCAGAAAAGGGACTTTGTTATTATCATTATTTTCTCCAGGGCAAAATTTGACGTGTAGGAACATTGTCTTGAGTCCTTGCTCTGCTGAAGTCAATACAAATTGACCCTGATGGCACTCAGAAGAAATAACTGAATTAAAAAAAATAACTTCAATTAAAAAAAAAAAAAAAGCATAAAGTATCTGTGGAGCAGAACACAGGCTCAAATGTCATCATCAGCAGGACACTGAGCTATGACACCTATTTTTTCCTCTATTTATGGCATGAGCAGTACATCTTGTTTTGCTTAAAGCCCAGTTTCAACAGATGTGTAGACAGGCCTTGTCTCTCATGGAGATGGGGGAGACACAATGGGAATTGCATTAAAGAAAAAGAAGTCCCAATCCAGTTCATTCTATTTATTAAGCTTTCACTAGGATACTGTATTAAAAAAAAAAAAAACCCAAAAGAAACCAGGAAGGACTATCCCCCTTTTTTGGCTGCTGTATGTGGGAAAGGAAGCCACTACCTCTCACAGTCCTGCCACAGTGCTTCAGGCACCTTTTGGGTGCTGCCAATGCTGCTCTGCCTCGTTTCTGGGCTGCCATGACCCTTGGGCAGGAGCTCAGCAGTCAGGGGTTGAACCCAGGGCACAGCCAGGGCAGGCACAAGAGGAGAAACACACCAAGTGCTCAGATCACAGCAGCAGGTGCTGGGTGTGTTTAGATGCCCTCAAAGCTTCAGATCTGAGGCTCTCAGAGGGTCTGTCTGAAGGATGTCTGGACAAGACATGCATGGGAACTCCAGAAGCACTTTTGGGTCCCTCCATTTGGATGTTCCCAAAGGCTGTCTGAGTCCTGTTATCAGAAAGTAAATCCTCTTTTTTGATGTTACCCTAAGCCATGCAGGCGAGAATTCTACAGAAAAATACCTTTCCAAAAAGGTGCTGAAACTATGTTAGAGCTCCTAATACTGTTCCCATACATTCCTTGCAGGAAAGGCCATAAAAAGACAGCAGTGCAACACAACACCACATTGTTGGTGGCTGTGCATGGACATCATTACCAAAAAAACAGCTGCATTCCTGCAGCCAAATGCTTTTGAAAAAAACAATCATGGAGCTCCTTGGCACCTGAAGGAATGGCTCAGGACGTAAATTGCTGGCTTACCCAGTACCCTTGAAACCTGTAATGTTTATACAAGCACATTATAACCGTTTAATATCCTGTAACAAATCAGTAACTAAAGATACGTCTAACGTGTGGCAAGGCAAATGAAAACCTAACTGAATACCTTTTCCAAAAAGAAAAGGATTATTTTAGCAGTTCGAGCCTAAAATATTTTGCTGGTGAGTTTGTTCATTAAAATGTGACCTGTTCTGAACACATCAGGTCCCTTTAAGCCTAAAAGTCAGAGCTGTGTGCTCTGAGCCTTTTCACCAGGATGACTCATTCATTCATGGGCAGCACGGATTGTATGGCTGGCTTATGGCAGCACTCTAAATTAGTACTCACACAATGGACAGCTTATACAATTGCAGCAGTCCATATCCAGTAAAACTGCCTTGGTGCCTTGAATAATGGGCCTGGCTAAGTCCCTAACAGTTCTGTAAGAACCTCTAAACAGCTGCACACAACACATGACCTGTGCCATCTTTACAATGCCTGCTAACCATGAAAGCAAGCTTTGGGAACTATTTCCTCTGCACCCTCACCATTGGACACCATCAATCCCTTTGCTGTTTTGAGAACAAGGGGATTTCCCCCCCTCCTCCTCTTTCTTTCTTACTTTTTTTTTCTTTTCCTTTCCAATCAGCTCTCCACTGATCATCCTTCACACTTTAGCCTCTGCCCCAGAATACTCCGGACAATAGTACTGATTCCATCTGTGCTCTCCATTAAAGCCCTGGTAATCCTCCTCGGAACAGCTGGACGCTGCGGCTCCACACACAGACACTCCTTCTGTGGGGCTGTTTGGCTACAATTACGCTGAGCTTGTGCTTATTTCAAGCTCCTGCCTGCGAATGCCTCCCGTGGGGTCGCCCAGCGCTGCAGGGCAGAACGTTCTGACGCAACAAATCCAACAATGCATCCAGACACACGCAGGCTTGGGCGAAATGTGCTGCTTAGTCACCTCCATGCCAAGCAGCACTGACAAGGCATCCCACAAATGACAATGTTAATGACAAGCTTTGAGCTCCCACCTTGCCATTAAGTAATCACGACGAAGATCTTCAGTTAATCAAATGGTTTCAATACCTTTATTTTAAAGGCAGAAGCGCCGCAATGCCTTAAGTTTTGCTTAGAGGCCTTTTTTCAAGAGCTGCAGTGATTTGGCTCTGTCTGGGAACAGCATCTGTTCAAGAGAATGATCTGACAATGTCTGTCCTGGCTTGAAATGACTGATTGTTCAAGGGAAGGACCAGCAGAGCACAGCCACAGGCCAGTCTAGCTGTGCACCTTGATTTTCCCAGGGACTTAACCTGCCTCAGATTCAACCAGTGGAGTTAAGTCTCCATTGCATTTCAACACACAGTATGCAGCCAGAAAAATGCAAGACTAAGATAATGATCTTTACAAGAAGTCTGCACTGATATGCTAATGAAAGTTCATAGTGAGTCCTGCAGACCCAAGTGCATCTGATGCATTAACCGTGATGCATGTTTGCCTGTATCCACACACACATTGTCTGTGCCCACACAGACACATAAACACACACACTTCTCCAGTAGATGTGTGTGCACACGTCTCACACACCACACAGGCAAACGAGGGAAGCTATCTATAAACCTCCTTCCTGGTATTTATTTCAAAATGTAAATGTGTGTATACGTGCACATGTACTGATATTTACACATATATTTATACACACCGTACCCACGAAGCAGATGCCCATGCACAGGAGTCCACACACATACACAGAGCATGCAGGCATGTACCAGAGGAGAGATGGTGCTACCCAGGGGAGAATTCAGCTCAGAACACAAGCAGCATTTAGCACATACATCTGACAGCTTCACTTGCACAGCACACGTTCTCCTGTCTGAAGAGAGATGGAATCATGCAACCCCAAGTCTTGTGGAAAGGATTTTCTCTGCAGCCCACTGACAGACACGTGTCTTTTCTGTCCCAACTCTTCTCTTGATATTACCCACACCTAGCCTTAGGCCAGAGGGACTTCTGAGCTTTTCTGTTTTGTAACCCATAGGAGATGAGATGCAAGTGTTTCTATTAAGTACCTTGCAGAACAATGGAGATGGCTATTCACAAGAGCATGTAGTGATAGGACAGCAGGGAATGGCTTCACACTGACAGAGAGCAGGTTTAGATTGGATATTGGGACAAAATTCTTCCCTGTGAGGGTGGTAAGGCCCTGGCCCAGGTTGCCCAGGGAAGCTGTGGCTGCCCCTGGATCCCTGGCAGTGTCCAAGGCCAGGCCGGATGTGGCTCTGAGCAGCCTGGGACAGTGGAAGGTGTCATGGCAGGAATTTGGAACCAGACGATCTTTAAGGTCCCTTCCAACCCAGACCATTCTGTGATTCTACGATTGTGAAGAGAAATGGACTGTTCAAAGTTTTCTAATGCAGTCCACAACATCTGCACGTAGCCTCGAGGCAACCCCACACATTAGACTCCCATCAAAATGTTATTTATGGAAAAGATATACCATGTAAGTTATGTAACTTTATTTTTCCTATGGTACCAAACAGTTGGAAAGCAGAAGGACTCATAAATGTATCCCAATAGCTCTTCTAAAACACTCCCAAACCTCTTTAAACAGATGTTTAAATTAAGCTCCTTTCACACAGTATGTTACAATGCAAGGTAGCATGAAGGTTTTATTGCTATTTGTTGAAGATATCAAGCAAAACACACAACACATCTCTCCTAAGCAAGCCAACAAACCCTCCCAGTGCAGCAGTCCAGTGCTTATTTCCTGCTCTCCCACGTGCATTATGTAGACAGGCTGCCCTCAGCTAGGAGCAAGACTGGCTTTTTGTTGTAAACCCAAGAATTCCAAGTGCATGGTTCAAAGCACAGATAAATGCCTAGATTAGATACTTTTTGACTAGTTCCCCCTATCTCCTGAGAGGTCATTTATCCTCCAAAGTCTTTACAGGTGGTCAGCTGTCAAAGAACATACTTTCAGCTGAATTACAGGCGATTTGGCCAAGATCTTTTTGTGATATGGGATTTAGAAAGAGGTGTTAATCATATTTTGAAAATTCTTCTAGGGCTCCTTCATGCCACATTACTGTGTCCTAGAAACTTCAAATGAGGTTTATACAAAAGATCTTGGCAAGATCTAGCATAAAGAAAGGCATGTTTGGGAAGTAACTCTCAGGTGCATTAAGAACGTCAGAATAGTCCGTCAGGCTCCAGCAGATTTTAAGGAGTGCCAAATATCTGAGGAGGAACTAAGTTTTTATTTAAAAAAAAAAAATTGTTCTCTCTCAGTTTTTGAGGAAACAGCTTTAAAAAAACCAAATTCCTAAGAGTTCTGTCACAGCACTTTTGCTGGATGTCTTTTTTTAATTGCCATTATTTACCTGGCCTGAAAAACCATGCCTAATCCTGCAAAGCTAACTTGAGGATCAATCTAACTGCCCACAGAGGCTCTCTGGGTTCCTGTCCCCATTGTTCTTAAACCCAGGATTGCAAGCCACAGCCCTGTAATACTTCAGCAGCTTCCCAGCACAGGTTCTTCAGGCATAACCCACTTCAGCCCCTTGGATAAAGTAGTAATATTTTGTTGCTAGGTGGTGCAGCTACTTTGGTAATGTTTTAAGTCTATCAAGAAAGCAGAAGGCCAGCAAGGTAAAAACTGACCAGCTGCCTTGAGCAGTGATAGCAGGCTCCTTTAACACACCTCTAAGCCACAGAGCTCCAAGTCTCAATCCAAATCTCCACAGTGAAATCAGATCTGGCATTTAGGCTCGGCCTCCCATAAAAACAAGCAAAGGTCAACTCCCAAGAAAGTAGTATCACAGTTTGAGAGGTTTGGTTCAAACCTTCTCTAAACATAATGGGTAGTTTCTTTCATGTCGATACGATCTGTAAAGTTCATGTATTATGGCTCAACTAAAAGTCTGTTTACTTCAGCTTTATCAAGAATTGTATTCAAACTCTTTATTGATAATACTGGAATTGTACTGCAGCAGAATCCAATCTAATGCTCTGAGGCTGGATGCATGAAACAGTATTTTTATTTCAAGTAAATCTTGTCATTCAGTTTCACTTGTCCTGCTTTTCTTCCCCTATTTTGTGGCCAAATTCTGCACTGAGGTACACAAAACCAGATCATACTGACAATGGAGGGAAGTAGTACACATGTACAGAAGAGAAGAGATTTAGTCTTTCCTGTTTATGAAATAATCTTACTTAATTCATCCACGTGTTCTTCAATACTACAACTAGCATGGAGAGAAACCCTAATGTATGCAATGTGCACACCAAGAAGATAAGATGACCAAATGGCAATTTTCTGCATGCTTTTTTTCTAATAAATTTAGCTAGACCACAACTTAAAATAACCCTTTTAGTTCTAATGTCAGGGTAGCTCAACAGTTTACAGAATACAAAACTTTTAGCTCACAGGAAGGCAGAAATAGGTGATTTTTTCCTCTATGGACTGAATTCTTACATAGGGAAAATTTCAGTCTCCTCTTTCTACTGATATAAAATGAACGGGATGTCACATATGTTCACCTAATCTTGGATAAAAATAGTTTATTTAAGAACTTCACAAAATGTCAGACCAGCTCACCAGAGAGCAGAAAAGCACTGGATGATGACATGACACAGGATTCCTTCAGAGTCACAGCTGAAGCAGTCCATTTTTAAACATCCCATATTTTATATACAACATTAACCAGGATCAGCCATCAATTGTCTTTGATTCCCCTGTAGATGTTCAGCTGGTATTCATAAAATTCTTCATGCAAATCAAGGACAGTATTTTATCTTTAGAAGACACCACATTTCTCTGGGTTTTATGAGAATATGCACTATTCTAGAGTGTGAAAAAGGATCACTGAGAATTCTGGAAAGATGTAATAGACCGAATCCCATGAAAATTGTCTGGTTTAGGCTGCAAATCTGAATGATCTGATTTGCTGTACTTATGTTGAGCCCAGGACAAATCAGTCAATCCACCCATACAAAGCTCATTGACAGTTTAGGCCCTTGGACACCAAAAGCACAGAGAAATAAAATCAGAATCACCAGGCACAAAGAACGCCTTGGGACTTGCAGGGGAAAAATGTAATGAGTGATGTAACAGGCAAGGAGCTAGAACTGGATGAGGGAAGGACCAGAATTAATGGCCATTTTGGTAAATGGCCTCATAGTTCAAATTACAAATGAATTTACAATCCACTTAACAGAAAAGACCTCACTGCAAGCTCTGAGAAATAGTTAAAGAAAATCAGGAGCTCCTTATAAACTTGCAATTGTCCATGAGTAACCAACTATGAGCCCAAATTCCTGAAAGGCTGAATCTTGTAAAGAGAACAAGATAGGCCCATATTAAAACTTTTAATGACTTTAGTTAAAAAAAAAAAAAAGAAAGAAAAAAAAAGAAAAAAAAAAGGTGGAACTTTGCAGCCAGCTGGCTCCATACCGAAAGCCAGGCTGCACAGCTTGAACTTAAAGCTATCTTAACATAATGAATAAGTGCCAATAATTAGCATATGTAGTGTGAACAGGTTTGCTGGCACAAGCAAGTGAAAAACTCCAAGGTAAAGTTATTATTAGGGAGTAATTAGCTCTGTGAAGTAAATGAGTGAAACAATAGCTGCCAGCACTGACAATATGGCTAACATCTGACTATGTGGAAGATAACATTGTAAAGTATTGCTCCCTGAGCTAGAATCTGTTAATAACCATATGTTAGTGTAATTAATGCAGAGTCTTTCTGACCTGTTGTCACATAAGAACAATACTTTCTGGGAAACATTCAAACAGGCAGCTCTAAACTCGTGGATGGCAAAAAATAATTTGGGAAGTTGCTTACAAACACCTTTTCTTCTGCATTTCTTTAAAAAGAACTAAAAAACAGTAAATGGGGTAGGAGAGTAGGAAAAAAAACCCCACACTTATGGACCAACTTCTTTTAAGGCTGATGACAGAGGTCAAACCCTGGTTTGGGGCTTTCCAGACCATCTAAATGAAACCCTAAATAATACTATTGGGTTTTCGAGGTGCTTGTAATCCATGCCCAGACCAAATTCTGCGATTTGATTAATTATATGGAGTGGCTTAAACCCTTTATCCAAAAAATCCTTGAACTCAGGAGTGTTCAAATCTGAGACTGGGTTCTGAATTTTTTGGCTTGTGCCCATTTCTAAATTGAATAGATCCCTCCAGGTGTCTGACATTCATCAGACATTCTGCCAAGGTCTTAATATCCTGCTAGATATGGAGGGTCTCTGCTTGTCCCCCACACAGGACATTCACACCTCCAAATGAGTGAATTCTGTGACTATAAAGTACAAGGCAACAGATAATTTCTCTTGAGAAGGTACTAAAAATCATGCCTCGAACTGAATTTTCATAATAAATGGCACTGATGCAATATTTTCCTCCCTTCATATCAACAACTCAAAACGTTTCAAAGAGGTCTGGTAAATACAGTTTGCTCAACAAGCCTAACATAATTACTGTATTTTCAAGTCATTGTGCTGATGTAGTACATCCTACAGAGAACACATATCCCATAAAAAGCCATTGTCTCTGAAGCTCCCTGGTAAAAAGACCTTTGTAATTTAATTTGAATATATCTCTATTCCAACTGAGCATCTCCTATGCACCCCATTCATTAAAGCATCCACAGTCAGTGGCTCCCTGCAACAGTTTCCTAGAGAGGGCAAAGTGTGGTCATACAACCCAAAAGAATAGCCTTCATTTCTAAAAGAAGAAGTTAAACAACTTCAAGGATCTGGCTGTATTTAATTTCAATTAAAAAAAAATCCAAAATTTAATGCAAGCTTGTTAGTAGGTTCCCTCTTCCCTTTCTAGTGGGGCAGCTAAAAAAAAAAAAAAAAGAAAGGGGTTTTAATGTTTCACAGGCTATTATGGCCAGGCAAAGGAGTCCTGCACGTTTGAGATCTCACACATTCATCTTCTCGCTAAACATCTGTTTAAGGCTCGTGTGATCTACCTGTCAGCACCAGTGATCCATAAAGTGTTTGAACCTCCTGTCACAAACCTCAGCGCTGGTTTGATCAGAGGCTTTGCGCACACTAATCACGCCCTTTATCTTTTCTAATGTTAGCAGAAAAAAACCACAGCAAGGCTGTCTTCCAAACCTGACTGTAATTAATCTTTCCATGGGGGAACCTGCATGGTTTGAAAAAGCAAGATCTGATGGGCTGCTGCTCTTTTTCTGCAAGGGCCTTATTTTTCCTACCAGGCATCTTTACACTTGAGTGGTACCCTTTACAAAATACTTTAACTATATCCCAGTGACAGTGAAACAACCTTCAAGATCATCTTATGAATGAAACTGCTGCTAACTTTGCCGAGAAAAAGAGGGCAGTGAAAGGAGTTTGATAGAAGCATGTTTAAACGATTCTCTCTTTTTAACTGCATGGGAAAAAAGGGAATCAGAATAAGAACTGCTCCCCTTTTCATGTTTCTCCTAAGCTGCTCTCTTCACTAATAATCCCACCTCTACCTTTCTTTGGCTCAGCTGCACACAAATGTTCTGAAAGCTGCAGGAGTTCCCAAAAGGGAACAGATAACATCAGGTGGTTTTGGGGTTTATTACAGCTTACCTTTTGCCACTATTTGCTTTCTGCAGCATAAGGGGAATGAATGCTGTGCGTGAAAGAGATGACAATTCAAAGTGCACTCGCAGTGAGGCTCATACTGAATGGGAACGGGACAAGTAAGTTTACACTTGGTTACATCTACTCTGATAAGGGAGGCTTCCTGTGCTCTGCAGTATCCCCAAGTCCAGGCATCAGCAGCAACATAAATTCTAGTGAGCAGATGGTGGGAAGCAGTGAGAAACTGATGCTGCAAGGCCAAATCTGAGTACAGATTTCACAGCAATCCTCAACCTAAATAATGTCAAAAGCCTTGAACATACACGGACAGATTGATCCGTGAGTATGTTAACGGAGTTCATTTGGATAATTAACTAATCAGAAGGAAGAACTTTAGGAATTTGTCCAATAAATGATCAAGTAACTGGTGGGATGTGACTCTCATGATCACACGGATGCCCTGTGTTACCCAAGGCTCTTTAACACAAGGCTGTGTCACACAGAAACACTCTCAGAATCCAGGTTGATTCAGAGAGGAAAATAAGTGAAGTTAAAGGAATCTCTCCATTACTGTCATCATATATTAGACTGTGAGGAAGTTCAAAGGACTCCAGAGGTCCAACATCTGACTGTGCATGATCAAAGAGAGTCTTGCATGTTTTATATCTTTTCTTAAGAGAAGATACCAAAAGTGGGAAACACGATACCATGGAAAGGAATAGATGTCTACCAATATTATTTAGGGTTCTGCGCTTGGATCACATTAGATTTTATGAGCTTGCTAATTGTCTGCAGGCAGCAGAAGCCTTGACACTGGAGAAATAATTTGGGCAATATGGAAGGTTGGACCCTTCTGGAAAGGTTCTTCAACACGTTTGAGGTACTTTGGAATAAGGTGTAAGACAGCACAGGAAAAGTGAACAAACGAAACAATGAGGTGTGTATCACCAACAGAGCAGATCAGAATTGGCATGAACTGTGGGGAGAAGAAATATAAGTAAAAGACCTGTGAAGAGCCTTGGAGAAACACCACCAAACTGTAATTTATATTACAGAAAACAAGTAGCTAATGCCTAGGCTGAAGAAAGGAGTTGGGTTCAATATTGTCAACAGAAGTGAAGGGATGATGGTGTTTGGGGAATGTCCTGCCAGGGGAACAGGGAGACATTGGAAGTGTGATGACAACAGAAGACTCAGCAATCAACTTGTAAGATGAACAAAAAAGTGACTGAAATTTTTAGGCAGAAGAAAAAGCTGGATTTTAGAAAAGAAGACTTGTGAAAGAAGTCAAAATAATTTCTTGGAATATGGATCTGCTTGACAAGGAGGAAGATGATGTTGCTCCAAGTTAAAGAACAGAGAAATCAGAGAAGCTTTGAGAAGAGAGCTAATGAGTTCATTTGAGGTTAGTGACTCTGTCCAAGATTGATGGTTCCTCTAGCCAGAGATTAAGGCACTTGAATCACAACTAATTTATCACCTTTCTTACTTGCAGGCCATGAAAAAGCACCTGGTATTCCAGACTGGTGCCTTATATTGAAGCTTGACAGCTAGCTGTCTATAGAGTCCATCTAAATTTGATAAAGGACACAGGTCAACCTCCAGATAAACTCTGTTCCATATAAACTTTGATTATAGAGTGCAGACAGGACTAAACTGGTATCTTATCCAGTACACAATCCAATTGGTTTAAATCTGTATCTCATTGAGTAATTAAGAGTTCAGAAGGTCTGAGATTCTACAGAGGATATAATGTGCTGCAAGCAGCAGTGTGGATAGGATTATAATGCTATTAAAGAACATTCTGTGTATTTCAAGGAAGAAAGGGAAAAGATATTAATTCTTTACAATGTCATTTAAAAGCAATGAAGTAACTAACAGAACGAATTTTCTTATATTTTGCTGCCTTATGATTTCTAGCCCCTACCCCACCTCACCGTGGTATGACCATATTGCTTGACAAAAAGGTATAATGGTAAAATAGCTCCTTCAGAGATCATTTGGATCAGTCACAGCTGAGGAAAAATACGGCCTTGTCTTGCTTAGCTGTAAGAATCAGGTAAGCATTAAAATTATTATCTTAAAATTATTATTACCTTAAAATTATTATCTTAAAATTATTATTATTATTATTATTATTATTATTATTATTATTATTAACTTAAAATCATTAACTCCTCCAAACTTCACCTTCCCATACATTCCCATACACTGAGCTTACGCTCAGTGACGTCTGGGAAGTTAAAAATAGTTTTGCCTGTTCCAATTCTGTGCATGTGTGCAAACACACTTGAAGACAATGGGGCTCTCCTGCCCAGTACCCTGTGAAATTCATTCTCCCCAGGTCTAGTGGCTTTGGAGATGTACTTGCAAACACTTCTCCAAAACTCACACCCAAGTTTGTAGTTGTTAACTTAAAGCTGGCATTTCTAAGGAGAACTGCTTGGGAGAGCTGGCTGCAAACTGGTCTGCAAAAGCACAACATTTAGCCAAACTGGATCATATGGTAGCAGTAGTACAAAAAGAAGATGCTTTCCTCGCAAATTCAGCAGATAAAGAAGATACAGTCATGTCAACCAAACCAGCTATACTGTTATTAGGCTACAATCTAAGGAAAATTCAAGTCAATCTCACTCGATACACTCTGAAAACGACTAGAACTGAAACCATTTCTGTCCTGGTGCCTTGCTGAGTTGTCAGTGCTGGCTTACACATGTGCACACACAGAATGTTCAGTGTGGAGACATCAGCCCAACTGAAAAAGATGCATTTTGCTGGTGACATGTACTTTTTTTTCCAGTAGCAGCAATGAACAAAGCACTCACAAGTGAATTTCGAAAGGCTGGAAATTTCACTAAACATCTAAGCCTCCTCCAAAATCAAACAGGCAGTCTAAGAAGGTTCCAACTTCTTTCATACGTCTAGCTGCTTCTGACACCGAAGAAGAAATTAATTCTCATCCTGTTTTTCCTCTGAAGCCCAAGAGCACTTTCACCCCTTTCCCAGAATATGTGAGGCTGCTAAATAAAAACATCAGATGCTGTAAAGCAACTTAAGAGAATTCCAGAAATGCAGAGATGTTTTTATGTGAACATGTAAAGGAGCTTAAAGAAAGTAATAACCTTTAACAAACACCCTGAGACTACTGCCTTGACCACTTGTCTTAGAGAAATTTATTCTCCTGAAACAACATTTTCTAAAGACGAAAGATTTTATTACTGCTTTTAATAGGTGCTCTAACAATTCCTTGCTTTCTATGACTTCATGCTTAAAACACTTATGGGTAAAAATCTTAGTTTTTCACTGAAAAAATAAAATATATTTATCAATTCAACAAGTTTTTACGCTTTAGATTGCTTATCACCCCATTTTAAAACAAATGCTGAATCCCTCAATTTTCTGCACAACCTCAGTGAAGTGTATTTTAACCCAAGAAAACCCAGTATTTCTCCAAGTAGCAAGAGAGGCATAGGTGTCTTGTGAAGAGAGCTGCCTACCCTGTGAACACCTATTTCCCGTGGCAGCAGGAGATTAGAATAACTATGGAAAATGGAAACGAAAGAGGAAAAATGGCAGAGCCCACTATACTCCTTCATTCCAGAGGGTTAACAGTTATAGTGAACTGTTGTAGCCACATCTATAGCTGCCTTTTCTGATCGATATTTTCAGCTGGAGTTGGTAGAGACAAAACTGTGCAGTTCTCGTAAGGAAGGATTTTTTTTGCTGGCAAAATGTTAAATTTTGACTGGGTCTGTCAGCATTATTTCTGCATCCATACTTTCTGAAACATCAGCCAGCACTACCTTTGCTAAAGGTAGTTTGTCTGTCAAATATTGTGTCCCCTCCTAGACAAGCAGCATATGGAGCAAGCAGAGAGACTGAAAAGCAGAAAGGAACAAAGCAGAAAAAGCAGTGTCAACCTCAATAACCATTTCACAGGGCTAGAACAACCATTTTATTTTATTTGCCATTCAACAGCTTAACTTCAAATAGGTGTTTAATTAACTCAGAGTGGCAGTCTAAACGTTTAGCCTGAAGCTGCCTGACAAAAGGAAAAGTATCTACTGCACTTGGAGATTTAGAGCACCAGGCTCAAGAAGAAACCGTTAATTGCATAATACAGAGAATTCATATAACACACACGTACACAAAACTGTAAAGATGCAACTCCCACCATAGCAAAGTTTCTTCTATGCCAAAACTTTCTGCAAGTCTAAAAAGTCTCGAGAAAAATGAGGGCACTTATGGCTAAAATCTGTTTTCACAGAATAAAATTCTACTGGACGTGAAGTAATGGATTTATTAAAAAAACAGGAAAGGCAAATCTAGGAAAGTGTTTTCATAAAAATACAAGCACAATATGTTCAGAGGAGGATGAACAGGATTAAGGATTTTTCAAACTTAATCCAAAACACTATAATATTGGTTTAAGAAAGCATAAGGGCTCACAATCGCCTAACAGAAGCTGGGCATCTTACTATGGAGATGGGAACAACAAGGAAGGCAACATATGTCTTGCCTCCACTACTTGACATCCTATTCAGTGGCAGAGGCACAGCTTTAGACAGTCCCCCCTCTTCTTTCTTGGGGTCTTAACAAAGGACCAAGCCAAATCAGAAGGAAATGAATGCTCTGGCAGCTGACTGGTTATTGTGAATATTTGACTTCTTGCCCACCACCCTGCCAAACAGGTATATTCCCAGCATGCAGATACATGGTGCCCCTTAAAATTAGACAGCCCTCAAATATTTTCTGTTCAAGTACCCTCAATGCCTTAGAGATGCAATAATCCTCCTCCCTCTTCAGTTTATTATACCAAAAGATGTCACACTGTGACTGTTTTAATCAGTGAATAAACAAAGTGCCCAGCACCTGCCTTGGCTTTTATTATCATAATAATCCTGTTTTGTTTTTTAATTCTAAAACATCAGCAACTCACCCGTAGGTGAGCATGTGTTTATGCCGCCCCTACTGTTGCCTTTGTGGTTTCATTATTAGCAAGCCATTAAATGAGAAACAGGAGGAGAAGGGGGAGAGATGGGAAAGGCAGAGCCATTTGTGCCTGAAAAATATAACAAGCTGGCCCTGGGCAGCGAGAGCCCTGAGACTGGCATGAGAGCAGGGGAAGTACCAGAAACTGAGAAGGAAGCACGGCAGTGAACAAACCACTGTGAGCTGGAATGGACCAATCCAGGACAAAAAAACCCCACATGGCAGGCATCCCACTGGCATTTAGCACAGCCAGAGCAGAACACAAAACCCAGCAGTGGTCAAGGTGAGGCGAGGGCTCATGCATGGTGACTGGTAAGTGCCTTACATTCTGGTTTGTTTAGGCAGTTTCCACGGAATTGAGGGGTGCTTGGAAAAGGAAGGTATGTGCTGACCAAGCCTTGGCTTTGTTACAATGAATGGATCTAGAAAAACTGAAACACAGTGAATGCTAAAAATTCAAGGAAAATTGCATTTTTTCTCACCTAGAAGAGGACAGAAACCGACCCTCATAAAGTTTTTACCACTTATTCACTTACATTTTACTGATGGAGCAGATCAGATTTTCCGCACTAAACTCTACTGATGTGATTCAGTGGAATGGCACCAACACAAATCTGACTCTGGGACTAACAGGGATTTTTTTTCTGCCTGCTTCCCTGCCTCATTCTCTCCCCCCAACCACTGCAGTCTGCATTCAATTTCTTCTAGTGAAATGGGAAATTCTGTAAAAAAACAGCAAAAATGGAGACAGAAGATAAAAACCTAGAAGGTCTGAATCTCTGATAACTCTGCACTTGAGTTCACATTTTGCATTGTGGCCCAATGGGAGACGCCTGACAATCTGGGTTCTGTTCCTGGTTCTGGCAATGAGCTACAGCCTAACAATGTGCAAGCTGCTTCCCCTCTGTCCTCAATTCCCCTGGTCTGAAAAACAGGATGCTTTAAAAAGAAAGAAAGAAAAAAAAAAAAAAGAAAGAAAGAAAAATATTCCAAGATCCAGTGATGACGGTGCTACATAAGATCTGGATCATACACAAATATCCGTGCAAATAGGCTGTGAAATGCAAGTAAAACTTGGTGATTTTATGTTATTTTGTAGAGCTATAAGTAACCACAAGGGATGAAAAGGCAGAGAAGAATCATACCTGGCAGTTATGAAATAGGGGATGATGCTTCCAGATCAAAGTTTTCATGCCCAGGGAGTAACATTTGAATTTCAAGTCACTAGAGTATTTTGACATCTCTTTCTACTATTTAATAAGCAGTAACAACAATTTATCATAGCTCCTCTAAGAAGTGTAAAACAAAAATAGCCAGGCATTGTGGGAAATCTACATTGCCCAAGCTTTCTGAAATAATCTGTGTGAAGACAAATCACAAGTTCAAGAAAGTGTCCTTCATGTAAGTATTTCAGTTTCCTTCTGAAGCAGTAAGAACCTTAGAGATAAGGACCAAACTTCCTACCCTAATCTTTATTTCTAAAAAAAGGGATTGGGCAAATAGGCTCAACATCTTAAGGCCCACTTTTCCCAGGGACTGGATAGAATTAGATCTGAGTAGGTTTATCTCAATCGAACTAGGATAGTTTCTATTAAAAAAAAATAAAAATCCATATTTTAACCAGCAAAGTTTAATCCCTTCTTTTCCTGTGAAAACTCAGATAAGTTTGATTTTGCGCCTCTCGCTGTCTCCATACTCCAGGTATTATGTCATTGCACATTAGACTGTGTCAACACACCGTGACTTCGTTCCCGCTAATGCAAAACCTCAGAAAACATGGAGCCAGGAGATAATTTCAGAGCTCTTTTTTTTCTCTTTTTAATGTAACTCGGTATTTAGCCTTCCATATTTCTGACATTTCCATTGAGTGATAGTCCCAAAACGAAGAAAATCAGTCTTTTGCATGCAAAGCCGTCTTAAAGCAGACTGTCGAGTAGCAATCTTCCTGGGCAGGTGAGCTTCACACATGTCTCAGGAAGCATCACTGCCTTGTGAAATCCAGGGAAAGCAATGACAGGCTTCCAAGGAAGCCTCCTCAAGTCCCCTGTTGGTGGAAAGAAGGCTTAACCTCCCACGAAAGGGCACCTCCTGAAGGAACGGGGAGATGACGTCTCAAAAAAAATGCGGGTGTGAAGCTCTTAGAAAATGTGCCCACAGTCTCACTGTGAGTGGAGTTTGCATGCCTGAACTTAAGAAATGGCTGCTTTGAGAACAGTCTGGTATTTAAAAACAATCTATCTTTTATTTTGTTTTTAAGTATTAAAACAGTGGCTCGGGTTCCTTAAAGATAAAGAAAATTAATACAGAGCCTTGTGGAACTTGATAAAATTGTAACATGATGTTAGTCTTGTCTGCATCTTGGTCATTTATTTCAGCTCAAAGTGTCTCTAAAATGCTCGTGTTCTGATTTTATGATGTTTTACACTCGTACAAGAGGAGGGAATTTCAGGCTTCTGCAATCAATGTCTTACGGCAAAATCAAGTAAAACTTCATGGGTTTTGAGTCAAATAATGTAATCAACGATGTTTATTGCACTAGGTAACTAAACACCACCAAAACCAGACAACATATTTCAGGAGAAAGAAGTCATTTAGGAAATAGTATTATATAGCGTTATTAAAGTCCCATCTCCCACTGTTAACTACTGCATGCTAAAGCAAATGTCAGCCTGGGGGGGCTTAATGTTTCTAAATTAAACACCCTTCAAACACGCTTTCTGACAGTTATCTTCATATTTTCCACAGATGCTGCCGCTGCCACTGCCACAGAGTGAAGCACTAAAATAGATCCAATGCTAGTGCCACATCCAGGCTGTGCTGATACCCCTGCACTGTAGCTGCAGTCGGAAAACTGCAGGAGGAAAAACACACTTTGTACAGAGGGCAACTCATGGCACACCAGATGACATTTGGGAAGCTCAAACCACTGATCAAAGCAACAGAAAGTCACCAGCAGAAGGCTCTGTCTCAGACTGAAAGAGAGAGTCCATCTATTTTCATTCCCTAGATATGCACTATCTCTTGGACACTGAAATGGTGCAAGTTATTTGACTTCTGCAGATTCACAGGGCAGTCTGTACAGATGTAATATTCTCTGGAGGTTTTGCTTACCCTGTAAATCATTATGCCTATATTCTTAATTGTTTGGCACGGCTCCCAGGACATCCATTACATCTCCTCTGACTAACACAGCTTTGTATCTGTTCGCCCCTGGGGCTCTGAACCAATAAATGCCTGGGCGTAAAGAGAAGGGCATGAAAATAATGCATTATAGGTCAGCAATATTCTGCCAGGACAGCTGAACAATACGAGCCAATGAACTAGCCAAAAACATTGTACGAGCCTCTTGCCCTTCTTTGGTTTTCCCTTCTCTGGCTTTCTTAACATCTAGAGAGTCAGTCAGTAAGATCATACTGCAGTGTGGAAGTCCTATTCTAAACAAAAACTTGAAAGAATATTAAATGAACATTAGAGAAGTCGGTGGCATCGGGCACTGATTTATGTGTACATGCTGCCTACTACACCCCTAAGCTCCTGCCACAACCTCCATACCTCCCCGAAGTATTTCCACAACTGAGCCAGAAAAACAGATTAATATCAGTGGGTCCTACTAAGCAGCAAGTGAGGTTGTGTGAGAAAAAAAGGCAAGGCAGCCAGAAAAGTATCTGAGGAACCTATAACTCACTAGAGCAAGACCTGCTTCAGTAGATGCAGAGCAAGTGCTTAGTCTCTAACCCAAGGTTCCCACCGAGGAGCTCTGAGGAAGCTTTGAGGCGTGAGATGATGGTGTTGGTGGAGGCAATGAAAGGAAACACTGGGGAAAAAGCAAGCTCTTTTTGCAGAAACAGTTTGCTCTTTTCAAACCATTCCCGGGGCTGCATGCAGGCTCTGAGGGGAGAGCAGTATGGGGAAGGTAAAAAGGAATCAGCTCTGTGGAGGCAGACAGGAGAAAAGGCAAACACACCCAAACCGAACGAGAGCCAGAGCAGCAACGAGGGCACAGGGATGGAGGGTATGTGTGCAAATACAGATTACATGTGCAATTCATTTAAAGGCAGTGGCATTTTTATCACAAAGAAGAGTTTAATCAAAGTCTCAAGAGATCTGCCATAAAGGAAGCCCTTGCCTTGCTGCCTGGGCTGTCTGAAAGAAACACCTGTTACGCACAACAAAAAAAGACAAAACAAACAATAGGTATAGAAAGGAGGCCACGGTTCAAACAATGGGAGTTGGAGAAGCACAGTTTTCTCTAAATGAAGGACTAGAATCCTATCAAATGAACAGCTGGGGAAAGCATAATTCTTTATATTTGCAGGGAAGTTGCACAGATTATATGATGGCAACAAATACAATGTATGTATCTGAGCTCTGCTTCCTAGGCACCAGAAAGGACAGGAACCTGCTAAGATATCTCTGAGTGGAAGAATAAACTTGCCTGAGCCCAGCTCCAGGAAAAAAGATAGCCAGCTTTCAAATGAACACAATGGACAATTTTCCTCCCACGAGATCTTTGCAAGAGTTTCTGCTAAGAGGATACTGAGCTCAAATAACCTTCTCAAGAGGTGCAGAAAGCAAACTTGTGATTTACACAAACCCACCCAAGTACACGAAGGGGATGTGAATAATACCCAAAATGGATGTGTTTTGTTTTAAATAAGAAGTGAGAATATTCTTAACATAGAATGCAGAATTCTATGTCAGTATAATGATTACAATTTGAGTGTCTTTATTCTGATTGTACCAAAAAGACAGGAATTATGAACTCTGCACTAAGAAATAATGCAAGGGAAGTAGACTTAAAAAACACCCTGAAACTCACGATACAGATGGCTAAAATTCTTGAAAAATATAATTTCAAATCTGTCTTTCATTTCAAATAAAGAATAAATGCAAGAAATAGACCATAATTCTAGTCACTAGAATGTATCAGCTTTCCAAAACTTTGCTTTTCAATACAATGGCAATGAAATTTCTGGATCTATCATGTATCTGGTGAGGTATTCTACCCAGGGAAAGTTCCTGCTGCCAGAAGCAGGTTCTGTGGAAAAATATAAGTAACGTTTATAGGGGTGTCTTATAGCTATAGAGACATTCAGAGAACCACAGAAGGGGAAAAGAAGGAAGTCTCAAAGTTTTATTTCCTTAAATCTTTCTAATTTGAAGTAATTTGAGTCAATTTCTGCTTATTTTATATGCATCTGTCTGTTTTCATCACTGGGAAACACTGTGACCATCAATGCCTTGCTCTAAATTAGGGGTTCTGTCTGTTTGCCATGATCTCAGGTGAAGAGGAACTGTCAGCACGGCTGAAGAATTCATAAAGCCCTGAACAATTTACAACTAAGATCAGTTGCAATTTGGTAATTATTAATAACCACTGGCCCCCACTTGGGAAAACATCCTTCCTTCCTCCTAAATTCTTTTGGGGACATTGAAAATCTACATTCAGAAAAGCAAAGCAGTCATGTTTGTAACAGATATCTGGAATGGGGCATTTCAAATGCAGGCACAAAAATGTGTATAAGGTATCTTATTTCTATGTATAAGGTGAGAATGGAATCAATTAGCTGTTTCATAGATGCTTACTTATTCTTGGACTACAAATTTGAACTCCAGGTTTAAAGAAATTGGAGATGATGCCTAATTTAGATGTATGTGATTCTTAGGGATATTATGAACTTAAAACTTATTTTACATATGGTAATCAGGCCCTCTTGCTGATTCACAGCAGCTCAGTCATGCTTAAATGGCAGACAAGATTCTACACACAGTTTTCAAGATAAGGAAACATATTCTCACCACACAGAGCTTTAAAGGGCCAAATGCTACAACAGGTTTCCATCAAATACTCAAAGCAAGAGATTCCTTAACTAGAAGATCTCTGGCTTTGAATTCTGTACCATCAGCCTCAGGGTTTTTTTTGCTAAAGCACAAAGAATGTGGTAAATTAGGAGGAAAGAACTGATTATTGGCATAAACTGATCTGGTCCCAACTCCACTGAGGGAGGACGGGAGGAGCAGATAGAAGGTGCTGCAGAAACAGGAGTCAAACTCCATTTTCAACACAACCAGCCCAAAGTCAACAAAGGCACTCGATCTCCTTTCTGAGGAGGAAAGCAATAAGAAAGAAAGCCTTTATTTGGATGGAGACCAGAACTGCAAAAAAACCCCAAACCAAAACTGGAGGAAGAAAGGAAATGTGACACAGAAAAAAAGGGGACATCATAGCCCAAGAGAACACAGCATTTCTCCTGCAACTCAAGTGCCATTTGGCACTTCTCCCATGCTGACATTTCAGGCTTCAAACTGACCTGGTGATATACTGTAAGTGGCTGGTATATCAGCATTCTGTGCTTTTACAGCCATCAAAACCACACAGAAAACCAGTTAAAATAATGCTACATTAGATGACAAGTCAAGGACTCGAACATTAGGGAATGGCAGAATTAAGGCTGTCAGCATAATTTTAATTTTACCTCTTGTGAGTACAGTTTACAATTTTATTAGCATATAATTCTGGAATGCCATTTTTTTATTCAACATGTATGACAGAGATACATGAGAATAAAAGTATCTATTCACTTAATTCTGGCACTTGCAACTTTCGAATGCCTTACTTTGCTACCTAAATAACGTATTTCTTTCTTTGCACACGATCTTCACATCACACAAGAGTATAGAAAGATCTTAATAATTTCTGTCCAAATCTATTTTAAATTGCTGTTTTGTTGAAACTATCCAAGTTCTAACTTTAGAATAATTTGCTGAACACTATCACTATCATCTTTTAAGCAGAATCTGATAAAAAAATTTTATAGCACACACATTGTAAAATGAATTCCCTCACTGAGCCAAATATTTATGAACTCCAAGTACTGTGAATTAAATTTGTCTCGTTTCATTATTATTATTTTTCATATAAGTCCTCATTTTAGTTTTTATAACTTTATTATGCTTATCTTGGAACTTAAATTATTTTATTTAACTTCTAAATAGAAGAAACTCTGACATATACCTCTAAGTCTCTTCAAAGCATATTTCAAATAAATTTGAATAAAAATCTTAAATGGTTCCTTGAAATTATTTAACCATTACAAATTTTATTCAATTTTCATATGTGAAAAATGAATTGAATGGAGACTATACACAAGATGCACAATAAAGACAGCTGACACAAGATCCATAACTCTCTAGTTAATCTTTGTTCAACAGAGACTTTCACAAGACAACTGCACCTTTCCCTCCCTTTCTCCAAAATTTAAAGTCAGGGGTCACTCACATCGCTCCTCCAATCACAACCCTTCAAGGAACTACGAAACATTTCATTTACCCTTCTCACAAACACCACGTACAACCAGCTGCCTTCCACTTTATTTGCACATTGCAATTCAGTAGCAGGTAAGTGACAGAAAGCAGACAGCTAAACCAGAACTGCTCCTCTTGGCCTCTTGCACAGTGGGCTCAGCTTGTGTCCTAAGCCATGCAGGATAAATCAGGTTTTGGCCACCAGATGTCTGAGCAAGATCCAAGATGGTGAGGACAATGGTGTTGATTCAGTCGGTGGAACTCCACTTTTCCCTCTGAATCATTTGGAGCCATTATCCCAGGAGAGAGTCTGAAGTGCTGCGTTTGGAGTGAGCCATCAAAACACAGTCTGACTCTTCAATATGGCAAGTGGTGAATCAGAAAAGCAAGTCATGGGCAGTAGGAGTTGAATAATTCTCAAATCTCTCCCTCTTGACACAGGTATGGGTACTGGTGGCAACTTTGGAATGACAAACATAACCCCTCTGTCAATTATAGTCATTTTGGGTAGAAAAGCAACCATTTCAGATAGAAGCAGCTGGGCAGAATGAGATGTCCAGTGGTTAGAATCATAACAAAAGACAATGGTCCATATACATCAACACTCCCAGTGCTGTTAGAGTTGTCAACCTGGCAGCAGGTTTTTTTTTGTTTGTTTGAATAGTGCTAATGGATGCAGATCAACACTATGCATGTTCTGTCCAAATTTCAGTTTGGCATATTACACACTCCTTGCTCGTGTCTCCCTGTCCTCCCATTTTCCATGGAGATTCCAATCTCAGTTCTGAGTACCTGTATGCCTAACAGGTGAACTCCTGCCAAGGCAGGGTGAAACATCACCACCTCCAGTGCACCAGCCCAACCCTACACTGGCTGACACCTCTGTCATTAGAGCCAGGACAAGAAAATGACCCTCACATTCCTGCAGGTCAGCATCTCCTAATGTAATTATCACTAAATAGTAACATCAACAAATGTTTACCAAAAAAAGTAACATCTTCTATTCATGCTGTGCATCACTACAAAACACAGTAACTCCTAAAGAAACCTTAAGAACCATTTTCTGAGTAAAAGTCATGCAATCCCAAGCGTATTCCACAATATTGAAGAAGAAATTAGTGACATCTGAATTTAACTTAGAGTTTCATTCTCTCTGGGATCCTTCAGGATGTCCTGTGCTACATAAACTAAATGAGACTTGGCCAACAGGGCCAAAACCCCCCAGTTTAGAGAAATCACCAGAATAATCTGCAGTTGTGAATTTTCAAAATTTGTTTTGTTCTGGGGGGTGAGACCCTACAATAAATGCTCTCCAATTACGCAGCCATCTGAGTAATTTCACAACTGGTGACCCTTATGGTCTCATTTTCAGAGCCAATGTGATGCCACACAGCGATTTGTCTGTTAAATTGAATCTTTGCCTCTAGATAGATAGATAGATATAAAGTTTATTTTGAAATGTCTCCCAGTGCCTCTGAGCCTGACTGATGTGAGATGTTATTTTGAACATGCCAAAGCATCTGAACGGCTCCAGTCCTTTCTTTTCAGCGTGCATTCCTTGATAAGTGGCAAAGCTTCCCACTTATCAGTCACTCAAAGTGACTGTGGCTGTCAGTTGTGTACAAAGCGCAATCAGTTTGGAAGAAGAGACACCAGCATTTTTCTTCTCAGCTTGAAGCAAACACGTTTTGACTGCTAGTCATTCAATTTTAAAGCATCTTCAATTAGGGGCGGATGGAGATATAAAGAAAACACATCCTAAACACCTCCGCCAGCCAGCAGTAAAAAATTTATTGTTATCTCCTGCTTTACCTTACTGCAGAGGCAGCAGTAGCAGCCTTTTTTGGCTGCACAACAGAAGTGCTCAGGGTTGCACACACTCCACACAGACAAGATCACAGCTATAAAGAGTTCATGCTCAGCTTCTCCAGCCACTTATCCGTGGTACCTTCTGCTCCTGTGCCTCTGCTGCCTGCTGAGCAAATACCTGCATGGGTACACAAACGTGCCCAGGGCTCACACGGCACCCCACGCCACCCACGCTGAACACAAACAGGCACAAAAGGACATGTGCTGCTCTACAGCCAATAAAATGCCACACAAAACTGTTAATAAGGCCGTGGAGATAGACAGGGAGGGGAAAGGGAGGGCTGGCAGAAAGCAGAAGGCGCTGTGGGGAAGGGTGGGCAGCTGCATAAGGAAGGTCACTCAGTGCCAGGGAGCTGGAGGTGAAAGGAAATGGCCAAAGTTGACGGGTGAGAGATGCAGAAATTGGAGAGGGGAGCTGAAAAGGCAAAGAAGGACAGGGCCCTGAAATGCCTGCTGAGGAGAGAGAACAACACGAGGCCTTGGAGCATGACGCTGCCAGCTGCGATGACTGGATTTGACCACTGGCCTTTTTCTGACAGTCTTAGCTGCTGGATTATTTTGGGTGTTTCAGTGTTCTGGTTTTTAATAAAAAATAAGTTTCTGGCCTTCCCCTGTGACCGTGTGAGAGGACTGGAAAATGGGAACACTGAACGCTCAGTAACAGAAAGTAAATTAAGAAAAGATGCTAAAACTGCAAGAAAAGAAGTCATGAAGTTCAAAACAGTGCTATAATTTGAGAACATTTGGACCAGTAACACTGGAGAAAGCAAGTGCTATTGCAATCAAGTAGCTCAGCATAGGCAAAAAAGCTGATTTACCTCAATCAAACGTGCCTTTGCACTTTCAATAAATTCAAGTTCACAAAATCACAGAGCATTCTGAGTTTGAAGGGAGGGACCCACAAGGATCATAAAGTTCAGTTCTTCAGGGAATGGCCCATATGGGGATCAAACCCCCAGCCTTGGCATTATTAGCACCATGCTTTGACCAGCTGAGCTAATGCAAGTTTCAAGCAGATTCTCCTGGTTTGCACTGGCACAACTACACCAGTCAGCAAATTTGGACTGTGTAAGGGTATAGCAAAGGCCTGAGATCAAACTACCTGTAGAAATTTGCTATAAGGCTTATCTCAGGAGGTAAAACCATGGTACCTTGGTGCAAAACAATACTCTGCACTGAAAGAAGTACAGAGAAAGACCTCAACAATCTTTTACATAAATTAAGTTTCCTGGTAATGGAAGGAAGTGAAGGCCCTCAAAAGCTCGGCCTAACACTCATGTTATTTGCTGAAGTTGAGAGGACAGAAAGCAATTAGCTCATTCTGACTGCTAGCCTAGATTTTTCTTTTTACTCCTCCCTTTCCCCATTTCCTCCCCCAGCCTTTTCTTTCTGGGCTTTTTTGTGTATGCGTGTGTGTGGTTTTTTTGGTTGTTTTTTTGAATAACTTCTTTCCCAGGGGATTCTTCCAGCTCGAGGGACAGGCGAGTTATTCTGATAACTGATAGGACATCAGCTGCAGAGCTTTGTGAGAAACAATTGTTTTGCCTCTTTGCCGGCAACCTCAGTTGTTTGGGAAGAGGTTGCAAAGTCATGGGAAAGGCTGTGGTGTGACTCCTTCTTGGGTCTCACTGAATCCAGCATGCCCGTGTTTATAAGTTGCAGGAAAACAGCTGCTCCTGACACATGACGAATTTGGACAAAATGTCCCCACATCCACGAGCCTGTTCAGTTTGACTGTGCAGTCATAGCTTGTCACATCCACGCTGGCAAAAAAAAAGCCAACACAAAACAAAACAAAAAACAAACCGTCTCAGTGGACAGAGCCTGTTCTAAAAACATTTTGCAGAGTGAGGAGGAAGATACTTTCTCACAGTTTCCTACTGAAGAAAGGTCTCATTAAACTCCCACTAATATGAATAAGAGCCTTTTCTCTACATTCAGTGGGAGTTGGATCAGGCCCTCACTTCAACAGCTTTATTGTCTTACCAAGGAAACCTTTTGTCCTCACCTCTCTCTGATATGCAAAGAGGACTCTAATTATGGAAAAACTAATACCACTCTGCCTTGCAAGGGCTTGCAAAGGGGTCATAGCACCATGAAGCACTGCTCTGCTGTCACTGACTTCTCAGAACAGCAGAATTCCCAGGGAAAATGGGAATCCAGAAGCAACAGACATTACTAATCTGTAACCAAGACCTTGTGTAGTGGTTGCTCAATTTTGTGTCTCGAGTGAAGAACTCATCATCTCCAGCCCTTTAAAGCCTCTAGAGAACTCTGGGTTACAGACAAGTGAGAAGTTGGGAACCAGGAAAGAAATGTCTCCAGTCCCTGAGGCTGCACTGAGGAGACACTGACAGGGCAAAGATTAAGGATCTCTCTACCCTCCTTATTATAAGCCCAAAGTTCTCCAAGTGTTTAGCTCACATAGCAGCCTGCTGGAGTCTGTTTTCCAGCAGGAGAGAGAAATGAAAGGATGTGCCATGCTGGAAGTATAATTTAAGAATGCAAACCTGTTGGGGCAGGGAAAAAATCTTCACATTTCTTTTTGTACAGTCAATTAATTCTCTCTCTTGTCTTCCCTCAACAAGAGACAGAAACTGGTACTTTTTACAACATAACAAAAAGAACACAAACAGGCCTGGATATCCTGCAGCCAGCTCTGGGTAAGAGATGATCGCTCACCTGAGGAGTTCAAAACAAACAACAAACCAAAACAACAGAAATTATTGCCATAACTGTGTGGGTAAATCATGGTATCTAAAGCACTCTGGAAGCAGGTCCCTACCACTGTTTTGGAAGACTGGAATCAACCCAGAACCTCTTGGTGCTTGGAAAGTTTTGACAATAACAACTGTGTCATTTCAAAACTTTGCATGTGAAGCTTAAGAAATATTTTGATGAACTTCTGTGTAACTCAGAAACCAAATCCTTCTTTCCTCCCCCAAAAATATAGCTACATTTTGAAAAATAGATCTGGCTGAAAAACGGACTAACCATCCTGCAGCAAAGTCTCAGTGTTCAAGATTTTATTGCACTCCAACTTGGAAAAACATCTTAAACCTCAGAAGGTAATGAGAATGGGAATATTCTGATTCCAGAACACCCTAGAGCAGGCAGACCTCTGCATCTACCAACACAGCCCATGGGGAAAGGGACACAGCCAGCTGACAGCGGGTGGGAGGATGGAAACCTGGATCCAGACTCACAAAGGAAAGCCTTCTTGGGAGCTGGGAGGCCATGCAGGGCAGCTGAATGACTCAGGACAGCCAGAAAGCTCCCAGCCCCAAGGCACAGCATGTCCTAAGGGCTGTGGTACCCATGCTCCCTTCCAGACCAGCTGCTGAAGGTCTGCAAAGCTCAAGGCCATCGAGCCCACAGCAAATATTTCACCTAGGAGCTGGCAAAGTCACATCCCACCTGGCAGGTGTGATGCCAGAAGGGTTAATTCAATTTTTACTATGTCTGTGAAACTTTTAGCAGAGAAACAAGGCCTGCAAAAGCTGCTTTCAGTAAGGACAGCTGGGAGATGAGAAGAAGACATCTGGCCCAAGAATGCAGTGACAGACAGAACGAAGGACTGAATTTCTGGGAACCTGGGGGTTATGTAAGTGATCCCTTTGTAGGATCATGCCCCCACTTTAGGTTAGAGTCTCCTGTGTGCACCTTCAGGCCTGAATAAAATGATGCCCTCTTTAACACAACTTTAGTGTGGGAGAGATTAATTGCAGTATTTCAGACATTTGGTAACAGGTGGAGTGGGCCAGAGACACTCCTTCCAGCTCTGCATCAGAATTGAGTGGGGATCCCCTCATTCTCAGAGGTCCAAACTTTCTATGGGTCCTATCAATAAATAAAATGGGTCCTATCAAAACATCTGCTCTAGCTCTAAGGGCAAAAGAAAACCCTCTACTAAAACACACGGAGTCATCACCTGGTTGCTGTCTGGCAGGAATTGTCCTCAAGTTTCAGACAGCACTTGGTTCTTGGGCTAAGTATGTCACTCAGAAAAGAATACAAATTAGTAACCAAGTACTGACATTATTAAACTTAAAAAAACCCCAACCAAACAGAACTGTGGCCTAAATGTTAGAAACACTGTAAAGCACTGTTGTTGCTTTCCTGCTGCTTTGAGATCTTATTTTATGTTATTGGCAACCTGAAGTGTTCCAAGATCTTGAGTTGGGCTCTCCAAAAAAAATTTTGACTAAAAATCAGAACAGTTTAAAAAACAGCATTTGGCCTCCGTTTTGTTTGCCTTCTAATTTTGGAACTCGTAGTGCTCATGGTTTCAGATTTTGCCTGGAAATATGAGAGCTGGAAGTTTACATTTTGAAGAAATGAAAGCTGGCGTTTTTGTCATCACATGACTCCAAGAGCTGGGGCTTGAGGGAAAAACATAAAACATTGTCAGGTTTTCTACAAAATTGTGAGATTAGCAGCATCAGTTTTATCACAATTTAGGCTGCAAGGTTGACCTATTTTATCAACAGTGCCCTACTGAATATGAATTGCTTTATGAATTTTAACAACCATATTTCATTTTAAATATAGTTCAATTAAAGTGACATTCATCACTGAGCTTCAAAGCAAACCTTTCCATCATCATCCAGGGCTAGACTTTCTCTGAGCAAGAGAGCTGCACGACCCCTCCAGACTGTGTGTTTCAGAGACACCCCTGGAAGGAGGACACCACTGGGGTGGGCTGGGGGACTCTCTCAGCATCAGGAGCATCTTCCAAGTTCCTCCCACTCTCTGCCCACCTGCCGTGATAGCTCCAGCACCCAGACTTGGCCAGGTTCCGGAGGGAGGGCACCAGGAAGCAGATTTTGGCCTCACAAAAGATGAGTGGGTAACCAGGAGAGGCCCTGAAGGACAAAACCAGACTGAGTGGCAGAACTTGCTGAGCTGTGCTGGGTGCCAGCCTGTTCTACAGCTGCAAATCACCACCATTCTGAAAGACAGCCTGAAATCTCGGGGGCTGTTGATGCGCAAGAGCTGACAAAACACACATTCCAGTTCCATTTCTGGTGAAACAGCAAGACTGAAGGGCGCAGGGGAGAGGACCACAGATACTCAGCAGGCAGAAACTGTTCCAGTGAAAAGCTCACACACAAAGATTAGGCAGAACAGAAGGCAGTGTGCATGGGAGGATGCATTCCAAAGTGGCATAAAATCACATGGGGGTAGGTTTAGTTAATTATTCAGAGAAACTCAAACCTCTTCACAAATTAGGTCTAAAACATCCTGAAAAGTAGAGAAAAAATTATAAACATTTGACAAAACACAAAATGCCATCTAGATCACCTTTGAGCATTTTGAGGTCATACAGATTCTCAAATTTAATCTAATCTGCAACTTCTCTCCAGTTTACTTAACTCTCTCCACAAACTCCCCATCTTCTGCTCTCCTTCCAGTTAATTCAGAAGAGATGGACTTGGAAAAGACATAATGTCATTTACAGACTCACATGCCAAGTACATTTTTCTCAGCTCAAAGCCATCTCTCTGCAGCATCACAGAAATGCTGGTTTAACTGAGCTGTAGTTACACTGAGCATTTTCAGTCCTCTAAGGAGGAGAGAGACATCACCATCTCTCCCTGGTGAAGTATTGTGTGTGTATCAGTGATTGTGGGATGGGGTAAGCAGAGAGGGAACTGTTTCCAAGTTAGCACACTTAGAGAAAGGACTCATAAATCATGGGGTCAGCCAGGTTATGCATCTTTTTTAACCTTAGGGTATTATGCTTTCAATACAATATTTCAATAGCTTTTTTTCTGTGTAATAATTTATCTGGAATTATGGCAACTCTTACAAGCCTAGAAAAAAACTGGCTCAAGTAAAATGATTCCTTTGTCACAAATAAGTTGTGTTCATAACTGCAGCATAATCTTTCAACTGCATGTAAGTCAAATAGTTATCCAGACTTTGTAGGAATATTTCCCTGTCAATAAATCTAATGCTATTTAAAATCTTCAGGCCAGTGTGACAGAAGCCTGCTGGATTAATTAGGGCAAGGTCAGAAAAGCTGAACTCACAGCTACATTCTTGTCACAGTTTTGTTCCACCTACCATAACCCATAAGCTGGCTGTAAACCCAGTGACCATTTTAAACATGGGCATGTTAGGGTGACTTCATTGTCTTCACTCACATAGAAATGATTATTTCTTTAAGCATTGTTTCTTCTCTGATTAGCCAACTAATTGAAGAGAAATGTTTTGCTTTGTATTCACTGTCAATAAGGATTTTTTTATTATTATTTTTAAATGTTTTTCCCTACACAGTTATGGGCTTCAACAAGAGCTCATGAGACTTCAGGATCATACAGGCATGGAATTGTCCAGATTGCCTGTGCAGTATAACCAAAATTTCACTAGAAACTGGTCAGCTCTGTGGGAATGAGGGAACAGTATTGTCTCTCTGCCTGTTCAATCCTTGACCTTTCTCGTCTGACCATCCAAAAGGAGGGTGCCACAAATCTGATGGGGTTTGTGTGAAGTGGACCCTGGAGGTGAAACTCTGACCTCAGCAGGGTCAATATTTCACCCGAAATCCCTTGAGACAGACCTCCAAATAATTTCTAAGGATTGCAGCTTGTATCAGATGGTAGTTGGCTGACTTTCATTTACTACTGACTCAGGTCAAACTTGGACCAGGGATCAAGAGATGAAAGGCTCTATATCTCATTATCAATAACCAGTGTTTTCTCCACTACCCTAAAAACGACATACTTCATTCTTATCTACAAGGCCTTAAAACTTAAAAGGGTTGGGGTCAAATTATGTTACTTCAATTTATTTTTATTCACTGCTTATGAAAAAACTTCCTCTCTCACTGCCATAGCTAAATGCTAAAAATATAAATATTTTCCTTGCTATTGTACAGGTTCCACTATTGTTTTTCTTTTAAAGTCCTATTAAAGATGCAGCAATAAAGAAAAATCCCTCCTACACACAAATTAAAGAAGGAAAAAAAGTACAGAGGTTGAGGCCAAAGCAAGCCTTACCAATCTCAAAATTATTTTCAACAAAGCCATTTTGTATAGAAGTTTCCTTAGAACAGAGGGGTGGGCCTTCCAAGGAGTTTTTCTATAAATACACAAGTCCTGATACAGACAGAATGTCCTCTGAAAATGACAGAGCCACGTTTTCTTCTTGTGTGAAGCCATACAGCTCCTCTGATTTGCCTGGAATTAGGTTTTCTTAAATGGATTGCGATTGTATTTGATAATTTTAGGCAACCCATTCTGAAATACTGAAGAGAAGCTTTGGAAGGAGAATCCTGTTGCTACTGAACAAACAGAACATAGTCCACAGCAACTTGCAAAGCTCTATATAAAACTGCATAATTAAACAGCCAGAGATTTTACCCTGATCCTAGATATCTGTAAGATGTCAAACCTCTCCTTTGTTATTCTGTGAAAACCTTCACAGGCAAACTGATTTGCATTGTTCCCAAAACAGGGGCATGCACATGGAAGAAAAGTAATGAAATACAGGCAATGGCATGAAAGGAAACTTCTGAATACATTAAGGAGGAAAGAGGCTAAAGTTTACTGGTTATGCTGGGTTAACAGCTTTTTCTGCTGCTCCAAATAAACTTGTAGATACTTGGAACTTACACAGTTTCTCTCCTCAGTCTAACCAACCTTTTGACCAGTTTCTCATTCAGACACTTCACCCCAAATAAAAACGTCCAGATTTCCAACACCTCAGGCAGAGGGAAGGAGGTACACTTGATTATCAGTCACTAAGGAGAGCTGCTTCCAAACCAGAGCTGCAGGACATCAATTCCAAACAAACTCTTTCTGGCAATGCTTTTGCCACACCTGAGGAAAGAGGATTTGGTCCTGCAAATGCTTGTTTGCATGACCAGGTCCTCTAACATCTTCCTGACCCTACAGGAACCATGTTAATCATATAAGGCCTTCCAGAAACTGTCCTTTTTTGCTTAATGACAGGTAAAACCCTCATGTGTTTCCACAAACACGATGCCAGCCAACTGCAGAGATTCTTAAAGAACTATGGCAATAATGGCTGCGGGAAAGTGTGGGGAAAGGGAAAGGAAAAGAGAGAGGTAACAGGGGCACGGGAGGAGACGTGTCTCTGACCTGGATCTGTTGCTGAAGAAGGTTAATTTTGTGTTGCTGCTGCAGAAGCTGCTGCTGTTGTCTTGCAATCTGTGGAGAAATTGCACAGAAGAAACATGAGATATGGATCCCCATTCCCAGAGTCCCAAACTTCCACCTTAGTTCCTTAAACCTCTCCATGGAGCTAAGAAACCTTCAGGTGCAGGAGGCAGCATTCTGGACTGTCACTGATGGAAGGGACACATGCTCAGGAACAATTCACTCCTGATACCAGTGGGAAAGGGAATCTTATGGAAAATGTTGTGCTGGATATCGAGGCAAGGACCTATGCAAAAATCTTACCAAACTGGCACTGCTAAAATTCCCCAGGAGCTGAAATTCCCCAGGAGGGAGAACAGTACTGGCAGAGAAACTGGAAAATAGGGGCGGAAGGCAGAAAAGGCAAAAAAGTAGGATGGCCAGCAATACTTTTCTGTTTGGCACCACCTGCTTAAAAATTCAAATAAATGGCAATCTGACACCATGGAGGAGGGTTCGTAGTGTACTGGTTTTTGTTTGGTTTTTTTTTTTTAAATACAAAAACAGGCAGAAAGAGACTGGAAATGAGTTTGGAAAAATCACTGCCTCTTCAATGTGTGTATCAGCAGCATGGAACTAAGGGGGCAGGGCAAGGCTACATGGCTCAGCATCGAAACTGGTTTATGGAAATGCATGGAGTCGTCCTAAGTCTCCTCTCAAAGCCAAGTGCAATTTTCCATAAGGACTTCCACCCTCCCTCTCCACTAAATGATTGGGAATCCCATTGTAGGCACATTTTATACACAGTGAAGGAAAAAGCAGACATTAAGGGAATGGAATGAAGAGCTCTAAAGGCTGGAGGGAGATAAACCGTTCTCAAACTTAAAAAGCAAATTTGAAAAACTTTCATTTGAGTCATCAGAAAAGCTCTGCTCTCATGAACAGCGAGTGCAGCAGCACAAACATTAGAAGGAGCTCTGCTGTGTTATGTGTACACATCTCAGGGTCAGTTGGGAACTTATACATACTTACTGGGAGGAATTTTGTGCATTCTTCCCCTTAGGTATTTTCTTTTCCTTCTATTATTAGACTATTTGCATAAGAAACACTCACTCATAGTTAGCTCCACATCTAACAGATTAAATAAATGTTTTCTTTCTGGAGCCTTTCTTTAAGAAAGAAAAATAATTTTTATCACTACATTTTTTTCAGTATTTGGTTATTTTAATTTCCACATAATACTGAAGTATACTCAATTTCTTCAATTAAAAGAAATTCCAATTATCCTAACTTCTTATTGCCTTTTTCCATTGTCTTAATTTTCCTTTTCACTTTCAAATCCCTCAGCCATCCTGTGGCAGAGTGACTTTAAAAGGCAGGGCAAAGGGAATAGCTCATACAGGATGTCTCCTCGGGAAAGAATCTTGCCAATTGCACCTTCACTCCTTCATCTACCTTTGCCTTTTTGACAACAGCATGATACAAATTCTCCAGCTTCAGGTAAATCACTTCTGTTTTCCCTGTGTGGGATTCAGGCATGAAGCGAAAACACTCATTGTTTAAGAAAAGGTTTTGAAATAATTGAAAACAGGGAAAACCAAGGCTTAAATGTCTGAAGCTATCAGCAGTGGTTTAGAATCTTAAAACGTGATTAAGTACAATACCAACACTGAATATGACAACTATGACAGATTTCAAAGAATTTTGTAAGTTTCATAAAACTCACATAGCTGCAATTCTGTGATAATTTTTTTAACTGGAACTAAACTCTGCTTGTGTTCAAGTACAAAAGGGAACATTCGTTTCTGTTAAAATCTGCACAATGCAAATCTGTGAGAAAAGTTGTATTTTTGCCTAAAATGTTGTATGTATGACTAAAATGCCCATGTATGCACACTGGAATTGATCACATGTGAAAACCATGTTTGCATTTCCAGTGAGGGGCATATTTGCAAGAACTGAAAATCAAGCCTCTCTCTTTGAGAAGAAAAAAGTCACATTTGTTCACTGACTTTATATTCTTTGGTTTTTTTCACAGTTGGCAAAACCCAACCTTGTCGTTTCTAGCATTACAATCCAAGTGCTGCATTTTGTTCTTTTTGTACCTATTCAGTATTACTGAATTCAAGCAGTTTCAGTGGATTATTCAGGAGGGCTGAATTTGCCTGCTTATTTACAGATAGCTAAAAAACCCAAACAGTATTGAAAGAGAATACAGAATCACAGAATATTCTGAGTTGGAACAGACTCACCAGGATCATCAAGTCCAACTCTTAAATAAATGGTCCATACAGGGGTTGAACGCACAACCTTGGCATTGCTGGCACACCAAAATGGATATACTGCAAATTAAATCATTCTTCTGGTATGTTTTCATTCAAACTTTTTCATCTTGGAGAACAAATGGAAAAACATTTGGGGTGCAGAGCAAATTTTAGAGTGTGAAGCCTAATAGATAAACTACTGGAAAAGTCCTACTAGAAAATGATTTAAGCTGAAAGCCACTGTAATAATCACTCACCTGTTCTTGTTGCTGCTTAGCCAGCTCCATTTGCTGGCGTTGTTTCTCGATCTGAGATGCAGCCAGCTTCTTCTGTTCATCATGAGCTGCTAGCAGCTGTTCCCTCAAACTGGTCAGCTGATTGATCATACCCATGAGCTGCCTTTCTTTCTCAGCGAGGCTTTCTGGAGTCCCTGGGCATCATATGGTGGGGGAAGAAAAAAATAAAAAAGGGTAAAGAGAAGAGAGGAAATTTAGAGCGAGCCAGGTTTTTATTTTGCAGCTTCACTGTAAAGCAAAGTTTTAGCAGAACCGAAGAGCAGCAGCAGCATATTGCAATATACTGCACACTAAGACCTGTTCCTCTCCAGGAAAATGAGCCATGGAGGATAAATCTGTACACAGGCTTTGATCTGGTGCTCCCCTTCAATGTTTCTTTGCCCTTTCAACTATTTTCCACTGCCTTTTTGTCAGATTAATAAGGTGAAAAAATACCTCCTATTTTGAGAAAGTTTCAAGTTTTAAACACTGGGGATCAAAATCAACCCTTGCAGATTTGGAAGAGAACTATATTTTTGTCAGAAACATAGGGCAAAGATACATTTTCTGTAGGTGTCAAAGCACTGATGTGAGGTGAGTATTAACATCCCTCTATAAGCTGTTTTATCATCGACAGCTGCCCTGATTAGGATTAAATGATATAGTATTTAAATTGTCAGTAACTCCTATTGCTGTTGCTGCCACCGAGGTGCACTTTTAAAGGAAAAAGTCTTTACAAACATATCAGAAATCCTGAGTTAAACACAACTTATCGTTGCTCTCATTTGCACTGTTATTAGATGTTTTTTTAATAGCAGAGCTCCGCAGACGCAGACAGAGAAATTCACTACCTCACTTTCATAACCATTCTGAAAAAATTCTTCTTCTACCCAGAAGGACAGTGGTTATAAGGGAAGGGAAGAAAAAATTACAGGAGAAATCAAAAGCTATGAATCATACACTACCAAAAAAACCCAGCAGTTTTAATATATGCAGTATCATTTGACTGTGAATATAAAAGACCTGAAAATATGTGTAGCAGCTAATCCACAGATATCCCCAATACCACCACACCCTCTCACATGAGTCAGATCCCATGAAAACCTTTCTAAAAAACCTTTAGGAAAGGATTAAGGCTATCAGTGTCAGTGCCTCCTCTGAAAATAGCCTGCTTTTGGGACTACCCTGCCACACAAACCTCTTTCAAACCCAGGAAGCGTTCTTCTGCCAATGTCACCAGTGCTCTCCAAGTGAAAAAAAAAAAAGAAAAAAAATTGGCGACTATACCAAACATGTTTCTAGCCAACTATCAGTCAGACATGGAAAAGAGCTACTGGTAATAGCTCATTTAGTCTACCCCCCTGCCAGTGCAGGAATGTTCCCTACAATATATTTACTACAGCTTTCTAGATTGGATTGAAATGTCTGAAATGGTGAATCATCCACTGCTTGCTTTGAAAGGCTGGACCATAGCCTTAGAGGTGGCACTGGGAGAGCTCTTTCCTTGATACTTAGCTTAATTTACTTTTTTTTCTTTACTTTCACTTAAGTTCAATGCTGTGATCCCAAGCAATATCCCATTTGCTACATTAGCCAAGTCCAAGCCCTTAAATCCATTTGCAGACAGCCATATTCAAGTGAAAAACCACAAAGAATCACTAGAAGAAATGTGACAGAAGAAATGTAACCAAATTGTTTTTTATTAGGGTTCTAGAAATTTCTGTGAAAATATTCTCACCACATAACAAAGAACTACAGCAGAATATTCTCAGATATAGCCTCCAAAAAAACTGTGGTACAAGCTGGAAACTTGAGAAACACACTGAAACAGAAACCATAGGACTTTAAACCTGTTCTGCTAAAAGCTGTGAGAAAGAATGGAAGCCAGTGCTAAAACACTAACACTGCTGAAGAAAACACTTCGAACTATGATTTTTATTTCCAACATTGGAGACAGAGATCTGCTACAAGTAATGCATTTGCCACCTGGCCATGGCATTAATCAGGAGTTTCTATTGCCATTCTTCCATCCTTTATTTGTTTTTCCCCAGGAAAAAAGGTGCAGCGTTTCCATGTGGTGCAGAAGAATTACTCAAGAAGGCAGCCCCTGCCTTGCCCTGTCCATGTGGGTTTACTGTAATGCTCCTCTAATGAATACTATCATGTACTGATACTGCCACTATAACTGTAACATCTGAAAATGAAATATTTTGTATTTATTTATTCAGCAGATATTTTATCCCTAACTTTTATGAGGGGTGGATGCAAGCAGGAGAGAGAGGGGGGAAGAAGGTCCCAGAGAAAGAAGGAATATACAGGATTGGCTCAGTCTTTGAGTTAGAGTAAGCAAAAAGAAATCACTGTCAAATACACCAACACACATCAAAGCTCCTCAGCCAGCACTGGTTCATCAGTGTATTTTGAGCTACTACACTAGCTTTCAGTTGGGAATCAAAAAGTACTTTGTACAGTTAAATTAATCCCCACCACGCCTCTGAAAGGTGGAAAAACATTTCCATATGTGTAAACGGACAGACAGAGGGGTCACAGAGTTGGTTACCACAGCAAGAGACGTGCTGATATCCAACCCTGCGCGCCAAAGCTCCGGTGGCACTTCCCGGGAGGGAACAGCACCCTGCATGTGCCACCACCCTGCTCACAGCACGGGCACTGCACAGCCAGCCAGCCACCTCCTGCACTGCTTCTGACCCACAGAGCAGCAGCAAACCTCCTCAGCAGGAGGAGAGCAGCTTGCTCTGAGCTCCACTGACGGAGGTGAAGCACTGGGCCCAGCGCTGGGCCCTCGGCACGGGAAGGACATGGACTCGTTGGAAGAGCTACAGAGGAGACCACCAACATCACCAGAGGGCTGCAGCACGTCCCTGAACAGAAACACTGACAGAGTTCAGGCTGTTTGCTGAAGAAGGCTCCAGAGACACCTTCCAGTACCTAAAAGGGGCTTATGAAAATGGGGAGAGACCTTTTAGCAGGGCCTGCTGTGACATGACAAGAAGCAGTGGTTTTAAACTAAAAGAGGATCAAGTTAGCTTAGATACACGGATGAAATTGCTTACAGTGAGGGCGGTAAAACACTGAAACAGAGAGGTGGTGGATGCCCCATCCTTGGAAATGTTCAAGGGCAGGCTGGACAGGGCTTTGAACAAGTTGGTGCAGTGAGAGGTGTCCCTGCCCATGGCAGGGGGGGTGATGATCAGGGACCTGATGACCTTCCAACCCAAACTAGGACTCTGGGAACTCAGAGCAAGCAGGCAGTGCAATGAAGTGTCCATGCAGACACCAAAATCACAGCCACACTGCAGGCATGCAGCGAGCAACAAACCCACTCAGTCTCTTCATTATTACTCAGTTTTCTAAAAAATTCTGAAATGCCCAAAAGGGGTGTTTTATGTCCTACCTTTGTAAGTACAGTGCATAATTCCTTGGGTTTATACAGCTGGAGTGGAAGTAGTCTGACAAAAGGCAGACTTCTTGCATTATATTTCTCAAACTATTTCAGTTTGCTAATAAACCAAAAGGGAAAATTTATCAGCATGAACTTTATTAAAAAAGATCTTCTGTTAGAGAATACTTTCTGGAAAACATGGCTTAGTAGGCACTTTATTTTCACATGACTAAGCCATCCTTCCAGTAACTGGAATAGTACTTAATGATAATTTCAATTCTTTGAGGTAATGATTCCTTGCAAAATGAGTACTTAGATAGCCATACTCTTGGGGTGACCTGAACAAAACCAGAGAAAAAAAAAAGATCAGCTATGTGGCTCTACTGGGAGATGGTGAGTTCTGGTTGTCTTACCCACACATCTATATAAGTCCCACTGATGATGAATCAAAGTTTTGAGGTATCTTGCAGGTAACTGGTGGCTTGTAAATGTGTGAAAATGAAAAAAAAGGGAAGTACTTGAATCAGACGGACTTGATGACAATGTAAAGTATTTGCATTTAGTGTAAGTTTGGTATTTTTGACGTTAGCCTTATTACCTAGCACACCTTTTCTAGAATTGCCTTCGTGGAAATGGCCAACAAAAGTGACATTTCAGAGTTGCCACTGCCAATTATATATTTGTTTGCATAACACATGAAAGCCAAAGGATGCTCAGTGTTATTTATTTAATGGTGAGGTGAGGGCAATAGTGGGGTCACTACGTAAATACAATCAGTTACAGGAATTTTTCCTGGTGCATTAAAAAGTACCAGAGAGTTAAGAGCTCCAGCTGTTTTTTGTACCCTTTTCTAGATGTTGCAGAGCAGGGGCAAAGAAAGATTGTGGACTTCTGTCCCAGCCTCACAATCTTCTCTCTGTTAACCTGCACGAGAGCTAAACCTGCATCATCCTGTGAAGTGTCTTGGCAGCTAAGGGATTTCCATTTTAAGAGTTCTGTAGCTCACAGGGCTAAACATGTCAGTATGTTAAGCAACTAAGACAACAACTGTATAAAGACAGTTGCCCAAAGTAGGCTACTCCTGAATTAATGAACTATCCACATGGCTGCTAACCCTGCTAGACTTGGGAGGCGCTGCAAACCCCCAGCCCCAGCAGCCACCCTGTGCTGCTTCCTCACTGAACTCCCCTGGAGCTATTCCAAGCAGCACAGAGCTGGGAATGGCTCTGGAGCTGCCCTTTCCACACTGCAGTGCTCTCTCTGGCTCCAGCCACACTGCAGGGCTGGGAGAAAAAACCTCAAGTGTCCATTACTGCAGCATCCAGCTTGACACCAAGCTAGAGCACTTCGCAGAGCTATCGAGTGAGCAGCAAAAGGAGAGTGCCTTGCATCAATGACTGCCTCAAGAATTACTCTTAATTACCCTCAGATCCACGACAAACAGATATTGCACATTTTAGGTTTAATAAAGCTTTTAACCACCAGGCCACCTGCCTTTCAGGAGATTGCTGTAGGTGCTCACACTGTTCTCTCTGTGCTCTACCAGTGCAATTGCAAAACGTGGATTTTTCACAACTGATCAAAACAACTCAGGCAGAGGAGCATCAAAATACACACTGCACGTTGACACAGTGAAAGGCCCAAGAAAAGATGCTTTCCAGATGCGTCAGCTTATCCTCCATCACCACAAAGAGAGACTCAGAAAAAACCCCATGTTTGTGGATGCAACACCCACAGCAGATGGCAATAAAAGAAGACTCAAATTAGTGGCATTCTGTATCGCCAAACCTAAACTTCATCTCAGATCAACACTACCCATAATAGTGTTTAAGTAGTAAAAGAAATTTACTCAAATGTGAAATAAACTATTACACATTCTTAGTTCTGATTCACAGTCTCAGACTGGCAGTGACAGTAACATTTTAATAAACATTAGAATGAAGACACCAATATGACCAAATGACACACTTAAAGTGAGAAAACGAACAGGAGAAACCTTGGCATATCCACCCAAAACAGAACCAAAGCAAAAAAAAAAGGCAGAGAAGCTGCTTTTGCGATCAAAACAGTAAATACTTTATTATAATTTATTAGACAGAATGAGAATGTAAATGAGAAATTGGGAAAGCCAATATTTTCTTTAACAGACATTTTAAGCTTTTTGCTGCAAATGCTCAGGCAGTGAGAGTGCCTGCTCCCAGCCAGCCTAGGGATGTGTATTCTGCAGGGGCAGAGCTGTGGCAAGGCTCCCCTCCATCCCCCTGGCATGTCCCCATCAAACTAAGGGACATCAAAATGCTGGGAATGGCATCAGTCAGGGCTGCTCGTGTGCACACTCACCAGGGAAATCTATCCACCAAGTCAGTTTACTATCAAAGTAATTACGTAAATAGCTTTTGAACTGTCAGAATCTGTCTTTCAAAGGAAAATCAAAGAAAACCATGCGTGAGTACAAAGCCTGGAAGACACAATAATATTGTATTATGTTCGTATCATTAACTGTGGTTACCAAAGGAAAAAACTACTCCTGTATCTACAAAGTTTTCCAGGAGGAAAAGAAGCATTAAATGGAAATAAAAATATTTTGAAGTACTCTGTATTGGAATAATGTTGAGATGTGTAAAAATAATTAGAGCGTGCAGTATAAAGCATTTTTAATTTCAAAGTGCTAGCTAACTGATCTTCTTAAAGACTGTTTGCAGGTAGAAAGGTAACAGCATGAATTACGTTTTTCAAGAGCAAACTAAGGCATGAAGTTTTCAGCAACTTGCCTAAAATCATTGTGAACGTCATGCAGTGTAGGAGGTTTTACTGCTGGCCTCGATGAAGTCACCAGCAGAACTATCCCAGCAAGGCCAAGAATTTCCCCACTGACTTTTAACAGCAATACATGCTAACTAGATAATTAAGTCTGTGCTTGACCCAGTTGGATACTAGGCAGGGTTTGAGCCAAGGGGACCCTTAGGAATGAACCAGTTATTGATGTCACCCAACTCACCAAGCAACAGAACCTCGGCACAACACAGCGTCTGTGTAACTTTCTCTGATGTAACGGCAGTGTGACAAGGGCTGAGCTAAGGACTGAGTCACCTCCAAGTATTTCCTGCAATGTTGTGTGTTTTTTCAGCAGACTGTTTAAGCTAGGCAATGTTACGGTTTTGATACAAAAATTCAGGTTTTTCAAACTGAATGGCCTTTTAACTAAGCTGTCCTCAGAAAGAGTAAATGCCTACTAGCCCTAACAGCACTAAATCCATAGAATATAAAAATTATCAGTTCACAAAATAAGTATCTTTCCTAGAGGGTTTTTTTACAGTATCTTTCCTCCACAGTATCATTCTCATCCCTTTGTCAACTATTTTTTCCCCACTCCTCGCCCCAGTTTTAACCTTGACGTATTAGACATGAAAACCCAACATTACTCTGTTCAGTAAGGAAACCAGGAAAGTAAAACAGACAGGCCACCTAGTCTTCCTCTACTTTAAAGCAAACTAATCTGTGTCACGCTCTCCCCCTCAAAAAAAAAAAAAAAAATTTATTTATAACATAAATCTGAAGAGGAGTATTCCCCTTCGTGCTGCTGACATCACCTGAAGTCACATACGTGAGGCAGTGGGGAGCTGATGTTTCCTTCAGGAAAAGTAGTATGATAAAGAGATCTAACTGGCTGAGGTAAGTTCAGAATTTTAACTCTTTTTCTCCTCCACCGTTAAACAGCAGAGTGAAATGTTTATGGCCAGGCAATGGGTGTGTACTTTAAATTATGCACTTGCTGGGATGTGTTGGTGGGTGGATGTGGGTCTGTGTGCAAACTCTCCTGATGCTTCCCTAATCAATACTTCAGAGAGTGCTTTATTACAGACTAGCACATAGCTATTCAGGCCACTAAATCCTGGAGCTGTCAGGACAAGAGCATCTGAAAACTTGCATTTTTCATTGAGTATTTAGCCAACTTTGCTACACAATGACTGCCATCACTTACAACTAGCTACCCACCTTGCTAAACTTAATTATTTCATCTTACTGATAGGGCGAGTCAGTGTAACAGAAAACTTTCTGAATCATTTTTACTCGGCAAGCCACAGCCACTAGAAGAAGAAACAAGGAAAGAAAAAGGGCACAATTCAAACTGATTTGCCTGTACCTACAGATTTATGTAATGAATCTTCTCTGTTTGACAAGCAAAAATCCATTTGAGAACAGCGAGACACAGGGCAGGTATTTATTTCAGCAGACGGACAGTCTTAATCTTTTATGTTTGAGTGCAAGGCTGCAGGATGAATAAAAACAAATTATGACCAATTACCCTCTTTTGCCATTACTAGCCTCAAGAACTCATATTCTGTGGGGACAAAAAGCTCAGCCGTCTGCTGTGCAACAAACCAGCACTTTGCTGTTTCGCAACGCTGGAAAGAAGCTGTCACTGAGTGCTCTTTATTTGCTGTCAGAGAAAAGTTTTGGTACAGTAGACTGCAAACAAAGCTTGGTATTCAACCAGGTTAGCAACTTATTGTCAAGGTTACAAAAGGAATAGACAACATTTGTATTGAGACTATTTCTCAGAGGTTATTCATTGTTTTACTGTCTAGACAACAAGTTAGAACTAGGCTAGGAAAACAGCATTTGCTGCTGGAATTTTATGCAGCAGCAGGAAAAAGAGTAAAAAGTGTGTGCATGTGTGTGTGTTTGCTTTGTTTTGACAAACTGACTGTTGTAGCTCAGTGGCATTCAGCTCGATCAGCATGTCTGTCAGGTAATTTCAGTACCATGAAGCACAGCTTTAGGACCCTTTTGTCAACCAACTCTCTGACCAATTTTTAAATATAGTGGTTTGGCCCCCATATGTTCAAACAAAGTCATTGGCATTTGCTGCCTTAACTAGTTCAATTTTATTCTATTATCTCTATCAATAATCATGTCTTAAAAAATAAAATTAGAACCTGACTTTTCTGATCAAATTAAGTACCTTTATGTACAAAAATATAAATCTGAAACAACCCGGATCTTCTGTTTTGCCATAAAATCACATTTTTAGATGCTTTAAAAAAGACTCCTCCAACCCTCCATCCACATTTACTACCCTTAACTAACCTCCCATTCGAGGGTCAAATAGGAGCAGCTCCATCCAGTCACAACCTCCACCTCAGGCTTTCTTTTGGCCTGAAAGCAGTCCTGCGTTGGTGTGGCTCAGCTGGCAGTGGCTACTTCTCTGCAGCCTGAGAGTATCACATTGCATTGTGATCAAAACCTCCACTCTTTTGGCAGCTGCCAAATTTCCTCTCAAAACTTAGGATTCCCTGGGAATCTGAGCACTTCTGGAATATTTACAAAGGACTAAAGCTCTATTCGCAATTTGCTATTATTTAAACCCCTCAAAAAAATAAACAGAGAGAAGAAGATACGAAGTAGGTTGCAATAAATACTGAATTTATCACAGTTAAAAGCTGACAATCCAACATATCTTACCTCCTTCACTTATGGCTCTCTCACCCTCCTTCTCTCCCCACTCCACTTACAATATTTGTTACCCACAAAAATATAACACAAAGCATCCACATCTGACAAAGTTTGCAAACATTTCCGAACTATTAATTTGCAGATGCAAAATTCACACAGCTCCTAAGAAAGTGAGCAGCTTTCACACATCTCCTGGGGATCTGTGCTGTAGTAGTCAAAGGTTTAAACCCAGTGTATTCCCCACGAATAATCTTTCTCCCCTTCTCCCTCCTTCCTCCTGTCCACATCTAAATGCAGAATCCCCGGCTTGCTTGTCTTCAGTTTACAGATTATGCGATCCGAAGTGTCACTCACTGGATTACTGCACATAACCTGAGCACTACCCAAAGCTTACTTGTCTTCAACTTGTCCAGCATTACTTAAATGGAATTATCCGTCACAATCCATATACCGAATCTGCATAGCTCACTTATCTCAAGATTCTGTGTGTCACCTACCAGATTATCCGTTTTAATCCATACATTGAATCTACATAACATATGTCTTTAATTCATGGGCTCTGATGAGCTATAGTATCGCTGAATGGATTATTTCTCTTTATCCATTATTGGCAGCCCTAAAACCGTTCACTGCGTACTCTCTCATGCCCCATCTTCCGAGCACAGGAGCAAAATCAGTCTTCAGCAAACACAGCTCAATCTGGCATCAAACACAGCCTGACACAATACCTGCACGGCCACTTCACAGAATTTGGAACCCAGTTTCTCACACAAAACAAATGTCTGCGTTATCGTGAATTAAAGATCAGGATTGGTAGGCTAATCTCGCTTTCAATTACACCCATAAATCTGTGGTTACTCCAGTGCAGTCCCTGCAGTCACCTAGACTTAAGTGGATACAATGGAGAGCTGATTTTAACCTAACGACAATGCCTTTCACAGTGAGTGCAGCAAACACTTCACCCGAGTTGTTTATGAACTAACCTGCACAATAGGAAAGGTTTTTCAAACAACAACAAAAAAAAACTGTATCAAGTTCAGACTTGCCCAGTCTTTCTTGAGAGATTCTGGCACAATCACTGTTAACAATGCCTTCAACTGAAAACCAACTCAGAAAGACTGGAAACGAAAGTCTATTTAGCCTTTTGTTCCACACACCTATTCAAAATTAGCTAAGTGGAGAACATATAAAATATGCCTTATTATGTCTTGACAACTCTCAGTAGAGAGATGGACAAGATTCGCAGCAAGGCTTTGCGCACACCGGGCAAGTTTTAAGAAGAGTTCTCATCATGGCTAGAGCTGCCTCAGTCGCCCCAGGGTGAGCAAGGCTGGACAACTCATGATGCACCTGAGGGGCCAGCGCTGCTCCTGAGACCCAGCACCAGCCAAAGAGAAGCTTCATGCTGATTTGCTATACTGATGATCACTGATATTTAAGAAATAAACATATTTTTTATACCTTTTCCTGGTAACACTGGAGGACAGCACCTACTTCCCCCCTGCAATGCACAGCTACCAGGCAGTTACACTGACAGCAGAAAAGGGGGATGATTTTCCTTCCTATAGATGATCAGTTTGAGACTTGAAGACCTCTCTGCTCCACTGAATCCAATAAACTGCATTATCCATGAAAAATCCAGAGGCCTTTTGAGCCCTGGTTTTGAATATGATGGATATAAGTAAGTTTGAACAGTCTTTAACCAATTCAGTACACAGTTTTACAGCTTCACTTTAAAATACTTTGATTTAACGGCATGTTTTGTGGGTTTTACTATAGAGCAACTTGTTTTTAGCAGAGTAAAAATTCCAAGGATATCAAAACAGAATTTCCTAAGAAATATCTAGTGCCAAACTTGTAATTTATCCCCAGACTGTCTCTCTGAACAAACACAGGTATTTGAGTCGCAATTTCTACAGATACGAAAGGTTCAGGTTCAGTCAAGCCCTGGAATAAAACAATACATTTCCTTCTCAATTAGTTACTGTATCTATCCATCATCTCTCTCTCTCTCTCTCTCTCTCTCTCTCTCTCTCTCTCTGTATATATATATATATAGATAGATAGATCCTTCTAACTGTGATGTTGAAGTTTGCAGCTGGCTCTCTGCAAACACTCAGTGAAGGCTCTCCGGTTTTATGCGTGCAGATGAAGAAAGGGGGGCTCAAAGTAGCAGCCAAAGGTAACAAAACAACTAAGAGGAGCAACTGAATACAAAACATGGGAGTCTGGTGACTTCCAACCACTCACCAATTCCCCTATCTTTAATAAAATATTACTGCTTTCTAACTTAAAAGAGATCACGCTAATAGAAAATAAAGTCTTCCTCTTCATCTCCCTTTCTTTTAATCTCTCTCAGAGAATAAAACTCGATGGTAATAACACAGACTTGGGCATTAACAATATGTAGCCTAGTGCTGAGACTTTAGCACATGACGTACTAAAACTCCCCCAGACCTAATGAAAAACACAATGAAATTTTGAACAGTTAAATGGAAAATACTATTCAGTGCACAAGACAGTTGGGCAGTACAGCTCCTAGCGCTGTCCACATTCCAGGGCGTATTAATAATAAGACACTACTTAAATGGGGGTTTCCAAATATCGCTAATAGAGAAATGAGGGGCGGAAAAAACGCGGCTGCCAGGCCAAATACAGAGAAAGAAATTAATTAAAAAATCACAACTGGAAAACTTGGTAACTACAGAAAGACAAAACTATTTTGTAGCACAATGTATGTGTGTCTGTACCCATGTATGTGGGTACAGAGCAGCTCAACTTGCACACCTTTCCTGCTGCCTCGCTAAATACAGCTGCAATACAGCTGAGCCATTGTTTGCTGGCTGCTCACGGCTGATGGTGCCATGAAAACCACATTCCTGGGCACTAAATAATCAGCCTGCCTGACCCCCCAAGAATCTGTAAGTCAAATTCATTTACCCCCAGAGGGCAATGCTCTATTGTATCCTCCCTCCTTCCTAGCCACCTAGGAACAATGGACAATAATTGCAACTGTCACGGCAGTCAGTAGGAAAAATAAACCAGTGCCTGTTTTCACAGCTTACTGCCAAACTTGATCCAAACACCTAATAACCATGCCCCCAACCATAGAACCACAGTTGCACTAAAAAGCCTCAGATGTGAGGCTTTTGAACAGAGCTACAGAACAATAACTCGACTTGTGTTCAAAATATGAAGCTAAAAACCAAAAATTAAAGCAAAGAAAAGTCTTCTTTGAGGCTGTGCTGTTGCTCCCCATCCTCCCCCCCAGGCACGACTGAAAGGACTGTTGAATTTCTCTCGTGGTAGCATATAGCTGGCTGCTGCTGCTTTCAAGTTCAGCTTGTGAAAGGGAAAAAGAGGAAGGGAGAAAAAAGACTGCCCTCCAAAAGAACAAGATCATAGGCACTGGGAACAGACCACCTTCTCAGTGCACAGCACTCTTCAGAACAGCTCTGTGGAGTCCAAAGGCACTGCAGAATCACTGGGAGTCCTTCCAAAGGCTCCAGCATGTCAAGAGTTAAAGAGGCTCCACACAGCGTGTGAGATCTGCTGAAATACACCCCCAAAAGTGGGTATGAAAGACATCTCCTCATACTTTGTCCCTGCCACATCTTAAAGATTCATCAGCTCGTGGCAAAAGATGATGTTATGTTAATACAATATGCTTTTAAAACCTAGAACTCCCAGGTAAGCCCAGTGGCTGCCCTTCCTCTTTACGACCTGTTGCTTCACACGAATGGAGCAGGAATGAAGAACGGAGGGTTTGGCCCTCTGTTGTAATAATAACATCTCAACCTGTTGGGGGCTTTATATTCTGCTATAAAGTTATTCTACATATGTAGTGAATACATATTTTTGAATTACAGCCTCCCAGGGAAAAGCCAGGGGAAACAAGTGGCATATTTTCCTACTTGTGTAAGTCAGTGGAGCAGCAGAAACTAAAGCTGGTGGCTTATCGGTGACAGGCTGGAAGGCCATATAATTAAAATAACACTTTGTTTGCACGTGCACCAATCCATTAACCTCTGAGAGCACGGTGGGCTGTATGCTCTACCGAATACTGCCCACCTCTTGGGCACAAGGTCCTTAAACCTGTCAGGCACGAGCTTTGGGAGCCTGCCCGACTGAGGATGTCTAGATCAGGGAAAACATCAGTAAGTAAACATACCAAAAATAATGGAGAGGAATTAAATCCAGTTTATAAACACAAAAGAAGGGTTTAATTTTAATCTCATTCTACTTTCACATTTCCAAAACAACATTGGCTTGTATTTTGCTACTCCAGATGTACACTGATATAAATGGGAGAAGAATCAGAGTCACTGTTTCTTTTCAGAGTGATAATGACTGCTCTGAAAACTTACAATTTTTGACACGTGTATTTTGAGTCAGTTCCTCATCAAAAGCACTGCAGAGGAATTATAAAAATATTAAATGACACAAAAACAAAACAACTACAGGTTCCCTAAAATGACCTCAGATATATAAAATGGGGAAATATCTTGGCATAGCAGAAGCTACTGCTGCTGGAGAGTGGTCAAATTTTGTCATTTTCCTTCTGGAGCATGGCTTTAAAAGAACATGCTTTAGTGCACAGATGTTGTACGCTGTCTTTTAAAATCTGCACTGGCTAATTTCAGTACCTAGAGGTATCATTACACAAACTTTGCTCTTTTTATTTTTTCCTACATGCAAAAAATGTAAAAAAAAGCAACAAAAAAATCTACATCATCAAAATCTGTCAAAAAACTAACAAGGAATTCAGATCACCCTCAGACTGCAGAAGCTGAGCTCTGCTATACTGATAGCACATATGTTTGCTACATGAATTGACTTTTTTTTCCCAATCCAGCAATAGGATGTGTTCGTTTATAACACAGAACGATATATGCAACAAAAGCTTAATGTAAATTCATTCACTTAGGGCAATATACCATTTCACTGATTTATATTATCACAGATGGGAGTGCATACATTTCATTTAAACCCCAAATTACCATGTTTGAAGGGGAGGGGAAGAGGAGCAGACAAACAAAGTTCCATAAAGCCAGTGGTATCTGTATATTCATTCTTAATTTCCTTTAGCACAGAAACAGCGTTACCTTTTATTTCTCCAAAGTTCCCTGATCCCATGGCAAGAAGCTTGTCTTTCCAGTCCTTTGATAGTAGCTTTTCAATACTGGGAGTTTCTGAGTGAAGGGGGGGAAAAAAAATGTAAGCAAATCAACATGACTGTCTCCACAATAGAACTCATTAAAAGTCTATCTGCTAAAAATAAGGCCAACCCTATTCTGGGCCCCAGTTCCTAATGACTTCATCAACAAACTGATAAGAGGGGAGGGAAGAGAAAAAAAAAAAAAAAAGGAAACAAAAAGAAAAAACTGAATGTGTTTTGTCACCTGCTGTTTCAAAACCATTAGCTTTTTCCTCTAGTGGAACAAAGCTCCGGTAATTCTGTATGACAATGGGCACATATAAACCTGCAGTTCATTGTTTTTCAATTTGGTGAACAAGTTGCTGCCTATAATGGATGCCTGTCAGTTTCTGGGAGTTAGTCTGCAGTCAAAAAATAATTATGTTGATAAAATGCGGAGTAAAGAGAGAGAGAGAGAAAGAGAGAGAGAAGCAAAGAATTAGCTCCTAAATCTGCTACATGTAATTATATCCCTCTGAGTCTTTACAATTACATCCACTTTATAATGTGTGTTTAAACATCGTGTGGTGGTAAGCACACTGTGGAAAGATTTTCCGGTAACACGCGCATTATAAATAATAATAAAAAGTTGGGCATGGAAAAAAGCTTTAAAAGACTGCAAAATCCAGAGGGAGAAAAGGCATTGCTTAGAATGGAAACCCATTATTTGCTCATTTCAGATTCTATCACTTCCTTTAAAAATAAAATAAAATAAAATATATTTGTTCAGTATTTTCAGGAAAAATGCAGCGAGGGTGTGGATGGGTCTGATATTTATGTCTGCAACTCTTGTGTTCTGACCTCTTTTTGTGTAGAATTTTAATGCATAAGTAAATATAAATGCTAATAAAATTCAGAGAACATTAAACTCAATTCCAAACAATGTAATTGTATATTCTTGTCAGCATTTAGATGGGTACACAATTACAATAGCTTTCAATCCCACGATTAGCACTGCATTCAGTTAGAAAATGGAGTGTACTAAAAGATAAGTGTCCCAGTATGTGCCATCTAAATAACAATACCCACACTTATTATCTGGATCTAAGACATATACTGCTATTCTCCACATTTGTGTTTATGTGTATTTGTATTTGTTCAGGCATTTGTTTACCCCCTACCAGGAGCATAAAGGGAGTACATGTTAACTTATCAAAGGGACCGTCTGGCCTAGAGACCGTACAATTATTAGCAACTGGTTAATTTTCCCCACAGTAAAAACCATTACGAGCAACCTTCATTATCTCGTTTGGCTAATTCCGCCTCCCTTCTTGAAGCCCCAACTTGGAGCTCGGAGGCGCTGCGGTTCCCGAGCCGGCCGCGCTCTCCCCGCACAGCCCCGCCGCTCCCGGGGGCAGCGCTGATATCATTCCCGGGATGCAGGGATGCTTTCCCGCATCTCGCACAGACCTCTGCTCGCACACGGCCGGAGGGACAGACAGACAGACACCGGGCACAGCCCCACGCCCGCATCCCGCCGGGAGCGCAGCGACAACCTTCGGACGCCACCGACAGCGCAGCAGGGCGTTTCGTTCCGTGACATTTTTATTCGCCTTGCGGCACCCCGAGCTCCCCTGTACGCCCGCGGGCGCTCCCTACGCTGATCCCCGGGCTTGCCCGAGCGCGGTTTCTCTGCTAGGATCTCTGAAACTTCTCTCTAAATGCCATCAAACCGCAGGGATGCGGGTAGGGATGCCGCAGCGCAGAGCGCGCTCCGTGCCGGGCTGGCGAGCCGGGGGCTCCGGGCACTGGAGCAGCTGCTGCTGAACTTCGCCCGTCCCCTCCAAGCACCCACCAAGGAAACCATTTCCCCCAGCGTGAATAGGTCAGATAAACAACGCCCCTTTCCCTTTATTCAGCTTTATTATTATTATTATTATTATTATTATTATTATTATTCCTCTGTGCTTTTCCAAAAACTCCGGAGCAGCGTGTAAACAGGCCGGAGCAAATGCGGCATTTGCGGCCGAGAGCTGTCAGTCATCGAGTCAACAAACCTTTGCGAAGCAGGAATGCGGCAATAGGGATCCATTGTGAGCTGACAATGGGCTCCAGAGCCTGCAGGCACCAAAAGCAGCCCGCCTTACTTTTAAGTCCATTGTCAGCAAAGTCCACGACAAAGCTTTTCCCCCGCGGCTAGACAAAATATTCGCCGTGGTGCGCTCGTAAAGAAACACAAGTCTCCTGTCTAACTTGCCGCCTTAAAGCTACAGTAGCCGCTCGCCGGGGCTGCCAGAGCCCCGCTGCCTGCCCGCATCCCCGCATCCCCGCATCCCCGCATCCCCGCTTGCCTCCCGGCTTCCCTGCCTTCCCTGCCCGCCGCCCCCCCGCAGCCGCTCGGGGAGGGGCGCCGGGACGGTCCCGGTGTCACTTTCCGGAGCTCTGCGGGTGAATCCCGAGCGCCAGAGTCCCCCGGCGGAGGGCTCGTGTTGCATCCCAAAACCCGAGGCCGCCCTGGTGCCGGGAGAGCCGCGGACAAACGGGCGGGGAGGAATGAGGGCGGTGGACGGCCATGTATCAATGACTGAGTTTCTGCGAGAACGGTAAAGATCTCAGTAGGAAATCGTGATTAGAGATGTGAAAGGCCAAATGGCAAAATCCCAATAGTAACAATGCATCTGTTCATTAATGTGTGAATATGAGTAATATGAAAATTTAACACAATTATAAGCCCCCTCAGCAATCCTGATGGCATAAAATAGATTGTGGTGATCTAATCAGTGCTTCCCCTGTTGAAATACTGTATGTTAACTATTCAAAACAATATTATATAGGTTTTTTTTCCTTTAAACCCCCCCAGGCAATCATTTAAAATTGATGTCTTAACTTAGTTTCAAACCTCTCTTGATTTGAGCTGCAATTTTTACATAGGACACTTCAACAGAATTTTGATACAGAATCAGCAAATAATCGTCCTTCTGCTAATACTTAAAAAGAACTTTAATTCTGAAAGACAATAGCTTCTCCACCCCTATGGCTTTATGGAGCTAAAGAGCTAGATTAGATTACAGCTTGTTTAATTCTATTATATACCATGTTAACATATTGTACTTACATAAAATATGCTATTCATATACTCAACCTATCACATTTCAGTAACTGCTTGTGAAATACATTATGCACCACATCTTGGAAAGAAACATTTATTATGTCATTTATGCACCCCCATTAAAAAAAGATTTGAAATTTACACATCTTAAATAAAAATAACTGTTTAAAAGGTTACAACAGTAGAGGTTCCATGAATTATACAGAAACAAAGTCATCCTTTGTTCAGCTTTTTTTAGACTTCATTGGGAAGATGATGCTCTCAAATTAGGAGAAGAAATAAATGCTGTATCTTGTTTGCAAGGCAGGCATTCTCTGGATTCGTTGGAAAGTCAATAAAACTTTTAATGCTTGAACAGAAAATGTGCAGCTTGAAACTGGGAAAGGTGGCCTGCACACAGGAACTGCTTTTCCCAATCCCTACTCCAGCCATTCCTCTCCTCTTGGATTCCCCAAAACCATGTTTCTACATGCAAAATTTGAGCTATATTGTGACAGATTTTGTACATGCATCAGGACAGCTCTGTATTACAATAATCCGTATTTCCAAAAAGCTGAACATGGTGTTCTGAGTATCGTGATTATTCAAAATGCCTCCTAATTCCACCTTCGAGAAGAACCCAGAACTCCCCCCTTTCCTTCTTCCAAGCCCCACTTGAGCTAAGAATGCCCCCCATTACCTATTTGCAGTGTAGTCCTATGGCACATAGTAAACCAATCCCAAGCCTATCCATAGCACAGTATGAATACATCTACAAGACTTGTTCACAGGTTGTTTGTGAACGGCAATTCATTCATGTTTGGGAAACATTTTTGTTCCAGACACACTCTGAGCAGTGTTACACATTGTTACAGAAGAGGATTATGGATAGGGCACCAAAGAGAAGGATTGAGATGGAAAGAAGAACAGGAATCATTAAGTAAATGTTGGCCAAGAGGCGCCTGACTGAATCAATAGAGATACAAATTAATCCACAAAAATGATTTCTGCCGTCTCTATTCAACACATTTATCAGTCATTAGCTCTTTCTAGAGATATTTATGGCACATTTTGTTTTTCTTCTTTCACCCCTGCCTCTGTTGCCTGCATATGCTTCTCCGCATCGCTGCGTATGGCAGTGCCCACTGGTGAATGCCTCCGCCTGTGCCAGCAGCTCCCTGGCTCCTCGGTGCCCCCTGGTCCCGCCAGCCTCCCTCCGTGCCAAGCACCATCCAGACTGACTCCCTCTTCCCCAACAATGACACTTGGAGCCTGGTGCCAGCAGCCAGTAATTCTCACGCAGGCCTTCAGCGCGTGGAATGAAACCACTTTCCTTGGAGTTGCAGGAGCCCCATGTTCACTGCTCTGATCTGCACGTGTGCATCCACTGAATTGCTCCTGCACTACTGGAAAGCAAACTATCTCAGTAAATTAACTTTAAATGGCTTTTCAATCTAATTTTTTTGTATGCTAACAAGCATGCCATTGTCCCTCTACTCCCGCATTTGATATTTAAATACAGCTTCATTGACTTATTTGCTTCATAGCCTTCAAATTTTCACACTGGGAAGGGAGCGTTTTTTTCCAGAAAATGGATGAGGCTGCAAAGCCATAGTAAGAGGGAGGCACCGTTTTTATCACTGTCTGCTACACTTCTATTGAATTTAGTCTACTTCCAGAAGTTCATTTTCTTCAGGCATTGTAACTCCCCTTTGGGAGTGACCTAATCCTCCTCTCAATTCGGTGGCAGCACAGATGCACGTGTACCTGGACCTGCCCGGCAGCCTTCCAGAAACAGCCCCACAGCACAGCATTCCCTTCAGGCCTAGCCTCTCCAGCAGCTCTTTTCACTCTGTGCTCCAGGGTCACAGTCCTAGAAATCCACTTACACAAGCTTAGAATGGTCTTCAGTGCCAAATCTCTGTTACCTTTCTCTGCTCCTGCCGATTATTTACTGAAAGCAAACTCTGGTCTCATGCAGTTGCCTGCTTCCAGAGAAAGGCATGCAATTCCAGCATGCTGTCACAGGGTGAGGAATGGGAGTTCTCCACGTGAGCCTTGTCCAAAAGAGAAATATTTGAAGAGAAAATGGGAGACAAAGCTCTGGTGTTATAAAGAGGTAACTATAATAAAAAGCTGATGTAAGTTGACTGCAAGGAAAAGGAAAAGCATGAGTCCTGGAGCCTCCGACTTGCATGATGTCTGGATGTCTGAGCACAGATGCCCTCCCAAGGAGATGCCCAAAGTGTTCCCTCCTCTGTAACTACAGCCCACAGATCTTGTCCTGGGCTGAAAGAGAGATACTTCTTAGAAAAAAGTAAAAGAAAGATGTTTGGCCTCAGCAAGGATGATGACATGAAGTGTAGCAAGAATGGAGAGAAGCCAAGAGTTGCTCAATGCCCAGCCAGACCACCAAACATTTCCTGCCAACACGTGTTATTCCTAGAGGAAGGAGTATTTGGTCAGCACAAATGATCATGAATGAACTTCAGCATTGGCTGATATACCTTCCACTTCTGGCAAGCACCTCCCTTTGTATTACAAAAGCACTGGCAAACACTGAGCTGGCACCCATTATTCACCTTCTTCTTCTGCTGTGGTCATAAATCCGTTCCACCTGCCAGTCCCAGTTCCACTCAGTGTTCCTACAGCCCTCACCTATCAACATGCCACCCCACTGGCACTCTGTTCTCTGTTTATGCACCACAGCAAGCCCTCTGTGGTCTAAATCGGGAAACGAGATTAAGGACAGATTTCCACTCTTCCTTTAAAGGAGCAGACAAACACATAGAAGAGATTTCTCTTTCTGTGCCCCCACTTTTTATTAAGAAGCTCTTACCTACACAAAACCAGAAACAATTTTCATAGCAAGGAAAATAAAGCAACTATTATGAAGAAATGGTTGGTATCAGCAGGTTACATAGACATGCAGCATCTGCATACACATATGGTTCTCCATCAACAGAATCATGCTTTTAGGGAACTACTTGCAGCTAGGCAAGACACTATGAATCATGAGCAGGCACAACACAGAATGTATTTAAATTTGGAAATCAAAGACCACAAAACATACATTTTTCTCTTGCCTTCCAAGAAGTACTGCAATTTTTCACCAGTCTAAAAGCGGTTTAAACTTTTGGAGCAGACACTAGGAAACACCTCTATAAATGTAAATATTGTTCAAATGTAGGACATGGTTGCTCAGGCGTGATAAGCAAAAATTGTGGTGCTGAGTACAATACCTGGGGCTATTCTGACTGGACAGAAAGTAGTGTCCTGTTGGGTTCTGTGGGTTTGGGGTTTGTTTCTTTTTTTCTAATTCACAAAATGCTTTTCAGTCTTTGGGTACAAATTTACAGAGCTGAACCAAACATTCAAGTTGCAATATTAGGAAGCTGCGCTCTCTGGCCAGCACATCTCAGTGTGACTCTTACTGCACCACTCCATCACAACCACTGTGCAGAAAACAGCTGGGCTACATATGTCCATGGGTAGCTTCCAAGCCTACTAAAAAGCTCCCTTCTCTGGCAGGGATAACCAGCCCTCCTGCTTGTGGAATCTCTAGTCCCATCCCGGCCACATGTTAGCTCACATAGCCTTTTATTTCAGAGGACAAGATCAGCTTCTGTATCCACAGATGACCACTGTCACCTGTGGTGCACAATGACATCAGGTTACCACTGCATTCTAGTTGCACATGGTGACTAGTTCTGTGCATGCTCAAAAATACAACACTCATTTTCAAGTTGTCTGCTGTCTTTTGCAATACCAATTATGCTGCTTTAATGAAGTATATGCTGTATGACTGGTGAGACATTTTTATTGTCATTTCTGGTGCAAGAGCACTGCTTTTTGTGCTGAGAAAGATAATTCACAGAGCCAGAAAAGGTTCCATAGCACCATAAATAAGTATTTTCATATCCAAATCAGCAATCTGTGAATGCCACCAGACACATGATTCTACTCTACCTGCAAATATACAAAGCAATTATTTCGACAACTGCTCACCAATGCCTACTGCCAGACTTAACAAGAAAGTTACCTTAGAACACAAGGATATTTATTAGGAAGAAAAGGTTAGAATAGCCTTCAGATACACTAAACTACCAGTTGTTGAACTAATTATCCCTTTGAATGTAAGCAAGGAGCCTGCAAACCACAGCAGGAACACATGGCTAAGCAGGACTGGGGGAGGGCAGAAGGACTTCTTAAGCTCAGTTTGAGGCCAAAACCAGCATCTCATTCAATGACACCCTCAGGAACAGCCAGGCTGTTGTCTGAAATTTTTATAGTCCCCATCACCTGAATGCCCTGGCAGTCGCTCCATTAGCTGTGTGCTGTCCAGGCTGTCTTGTTTCAGTGAACAGCCACCCACTCCAGGAGTGTCACACTCCACGCAGGAGATGTGCAAAGCAAGGAATTCACACCAGTGCTGCAGCCTCCCAGCAGCAGTCGATGGTCACTTGGGGATCACACAGGTCACAGCCAAGATTTTCCCAGATTTTCTCCAAGAATTTCTTCCATCCTCTTCATTGGTATACAGCCTCAGGACAGAGCCTGCTTCCCAAGTGTGAAAGATTCAGGTATGATTCAGTGAGTTGGCCAAAAGAACATATTCTGCCAAATGTAGAGTTTCACTGGCTCAACTGTTGCTGGAACATCTTTTTCAGCACACACAATATTTAGGATGATCCCAACTCCCCACTAGCACTAGCTTTTTCACTCCTAATTAAATTAACATATAAGAATGAGTGAAGTTTTTGAACCTTATCAAAGTTAAAAAACCCAAAAGTTAAATTTTTAAGTGTTCCCTGTACTTTTCTGATACACAAAAATAAATTAATACATGAAACAGAGCAACTCATTTTCAAACACCTGAGCAGCAACCCCTTCCTTTTTAATTGATGCTACACCAGTGAGAATCCTTATGAAAAGAAGGGGAACAGTGAAATAAACACCCTTCTCCTACACATGAGAAAAAAGAACTTTGTCCTAAACTGTGCTCTTCAGCTTTCTAATGCCCCTTTAATTCCTGGCATCTCTAAATGAAAGAAGGAATTGATTTTCTCAAGAGTGGTCCACCCAGCAAAAAAACCCTGTGTCAATTGACAGAAGGAGGCACTATACCAAGCTTCACTGAAATTCTGAAACCACAAAGATGTTTTAATATTTCCAGAGACTATTTCAAGAGTAACATAAAAACAGAGACATCTGGAATTAAATACCATTAAATTTCACTTCAGTTTTGTTTTTCTGTCTTAGCTGGACAGAGATACTCCACTGAAATACATATTCCCCTGAAATACATTTTTGTATTAGTGCTACCAAGAGAGCCAGTTTCTAATTAAAGGGCCATAATATCTTGTTAATATTAACAGAGGGCCCTGTTTTTGGTCTGCTAATTTTTTACATCTTCAGCACATCCTTAGGAAGCAAGAGGGATTAAAGAAGGCATTCAATGAGATGACTATACACTAACTTTTTATAGGTATTGACACATCATTAAGGATGTTCTAGGGAGATTCTATGGTTTGTCCTTTGACAGAAAAGATCTTTTGCACTGATCTGTCACATTTTAAGTAATTAAATGGTTTCTTGAAAAAACCCTAAAACAAAACCCCAAGAGAGCCAAAAAGTATGTAATCTGAATAACCATAACACAGAAATTGAGACCCACAGTGTTTGGCTAGAATTTCAAGGAAACTTTTCAAAGCTCGGCCACTCCACTTCTCAAATCCTAAATTCAACAGCAACAATGTAACCCTTCACATACAGTTACTGCAGCATTTTTACCTGAAAATATCAGAGCAACTTACTTAAAAATGGAAAAAAAAAATAGAGTCCTGAAGTGCTGGTAATTTTCCTCAAAATGACTAACGCGAGGACGATGTGTGATGAAGCTGAGGAGACAATTTTCTAAATAGCCCATCTTTCAGCCCTGGCCAGCACCATTATTTCCCAGCACCAAAAGCCAGGCAGCTCTGGCCTCGGAACGATGGGTGGCAAAGGGAGCTGTTGATCCCTGGGGCTCCTCACCTCTCAGCCTTCCTTACGTGGCACCTCTGCCTTGACAAAGAGTCTCATTTGCCAACGCAGGAGAGCAATGGAAAGAAATAAAAGGAAAAAAGAAAGCGAAACAAGCACTGCTGTCACTAAACTGCAAGTTCTGCTGTTGAAGCTGCTTGGGGTTTGGGATTATTTTGGGTTACCTATCACTGCTTTGGGAAATAGACCCACACAGCTCTTGGGCACCCCTGGCTCCCTCTGTTCCCATCCTGGGGAGCATCAGGGTGGGGCTGGCAGGGGCAGAGCCCCACTTCCGAATGGAAGCCAGGAAATGTCCTGCTGCAGCTGCGCTTCTAACTGGACTAATCATCAGCTTCCACCCTCCTCCCCCATCCTGTTTTTCTTTCCCCTGCTCCTTTTTTTTTTTTTTTTTTTTTTTTTGACAGCTGTCTTCCTATCTTCCCAACAGGTGCTATTAGGCCCTGAACAATGGTGAAGGCTTTTAAGCCACTGCTGTTGACAAGTGAAAGGGAACAACAAATGGCTCAGTAGTGCTCTTCTCCCAGGGTCACTCAACCAATGGTAATAGTTATTATTTTTATTTATTAGCTCTGTGGCACTGTCCTCCATTGTACCTCCTCCAACCTCCCCTTTCCGTGACAGCAAGGAGCTTTTTAACTTTTAATAAAAATGGGCGAGCGCTTAGCTCCTGAGCTGGCTCTTTCTGCAAAGTGCACAGCTAATGAATGTTGTCCATTTAGATCTGGATAATTTATGATGTCAGCGCAGCGGAGGTGGGGAGGGCTGGATCCAGATATGGCCATTACTTACACTGCCAAGAGTGACAACGAGAGCACAGAGAGGTGCAAGTCGGACAGAAAGAAGAGGTTCCCTCACCCTGTATTTGGTTGGGTTTTTTTTTTTTTCAGGATAATTACAAGGTTAGCAGATAAATATGACATTCCCTCTTTTGAGGTTGATGTAATTTTTCTTTCCCCCCTTGAGCATTTTGCTGACCATATCACAATCCTCTTCAGAGAACAATGGCAGGTGGAAGAAAAGTTAATTTTCCCCTAAATGAAAATTATTGCACCCATTTAAACGAGGAGCTCAGACCTGTTACTGCCAGGAGAGAAAATTGTGCCGAAACATTTTCTGATCCTCACATATTTCTGATCCATATGTATTTACTAGTTGAGGTTATTCAATTAATAAACTGTACGTAACAGATAAACCCCATCAAGTGCAAGCCCTGTGTTGCCACTGTCCTGGCAAACCAGGAAAATATGAGGGAGAATCAGGCAATTCCATGTCCAAATGAAATCAGTAAACCAGCAAGTGACCTGGAAGCACAAATACACTTCCAAGTTGGAAAAATAAAGCTAAAAATCATGAAATATTGTGGAACTGGTTGGTTCAGAATCATGTATTTGAGGTAAGAGTATGTACATCTTTTGATCATCTGGACCTATTTATTTAAATTATAAGTTGACATGATTGTGTAGTGAAAGGGCTACAGACATCAGATTATGTATGAACTTCCTAGAGTAAATGTGTACTATTATAATTTGAACCTACTGGTAACACTGAAAGAACCATAAAACACTCATGTGGGATGATAATAAACCATTAAAAGAATTTTAAAAATTGAAAACAGAAAACTGAAAAGGATACCCCCTCAAACAACAAAAAACCCCAGAGAGCAGGCCCAGATTTCTATTCTTCTTCAAAATATGACAGACTGTTTTACCACTGGAAGTGAGAATTAAAGCTCATATGCCTGATGCTAAACAACTACACATCCTGAACTCCTCTTGCACAACATATGTGAACACAAAATCTCAATCATCGATTGCCAGATGCCAGAAAGACAGGAACAATAATAATAATAATAGCAAATAAAAAAGGTACACTATAGATCAAAGCTTCTGAAGTGCAGGTAGTTTCATAGTAAATCAGACTGCTAGTTGTGATGTAAATGATATTTGCATGAAATCATTATCTCAAATTAAGTAGAAATTATTAAGGCTAATGTCATCCTTGGACCTCCCTAAAACAATCTTCCAAGATTTGCACACAGGCTCCTCCACTGAAGTACAGCATTCCATCTGCCTTGACAACTTGTTCTGTTTGTTCTCACTTGTCTCCATTCATGGATTTCTTGGACTCTGTTATTTTCAGCATAAATAGGGTGAGGAAATACATTGGGTTTCCTTTTGATCAAGCCTTTTTCTTTCTGTGAGTTAGGGAACAACATCGAGATACACGAGTGGTTCAGGCATGTAACAGCTGTGACAGGTAATCCCCAAATACCCAAAGAGAAATCAGAGAAAGTCTATTATGCATAGCTCTTTAACATAATAGTTCTAGACAAGGGGAAAGGAAAGTCAGAAAGTAAAAGCCGAGAAGTCAAAGAGGGAAAAAGAGAAGAGAGACAAAGAAAACAATGCTGAGAACAAGGAAGGAACCAGACTTAGAAAGGGGACTCATTTGTCAAATCCAAAACGTACTTATATTACACAGTGCACTGAAGAAGCAGGAGAGTCAGAGCAGCTCTGCAGCCACTCCCTGGCTATTGAAAATTGTCACCAACATGGTGACAGCCATCAAAGAGAGAACTGCAGCACCCTGGGCAAACATGAAACAGCTGTAACACAAACTCATCAGAAAAGACAACTGGATTTACATGGAAGCATAAACTATGCCTTCAAATTATTGCCAGCACTCCAAAGAGAAAATATGGGGTTTTTTTCAGAGAGGAATCTCACTCATATCCTGCAGCAGAACTTTTCAGACTGCTTTAAAAAACTTTAGACTTCCTTCAGTCACCTTAGGATGATAAAACTGCCTCTGCAAATAGTTGTCCAGATCCACAAGAAGGATCATCTGCGTTCAGGATGGCTTCATGAATCACCAAGGAGAAGTAAGGTGAATGCAGGGCAGGAGCAGAATACCTTCGCAGGAATTAGGGTCATTCACTGGGCAGCACTTTACACAATGATGACAATCAAGATGCACTACATTCTCCCTGGTAAAAAGAACGCAGATCCCAGAAATACAGAGGAAGGAAGTCAACATTTCCTCTGATGAAGGTACTTTAAAACAAGAAACAGCTGCATCACCTCTGCACTACCAATCTCATCAATGGCCACCTAGAATTAGCCTTCTCCCACTTAAGTCCAACAAACCTGTCCGTGTCACTCTGGGACCTAATCGGTTTCATTAAAAACACAACAGGACTAGGTGCACTCATCCTTCCAGGTTTCTCAACTACCCCTTTGAGAAGGCCTCCTCTAGTGCCTGGCACCTAGACTTAAATTAGGAATGAGCTCCTTTTGACAATTCCAAAGCATTCACCTGTGCATTCCCAATAATATCAGGGAAAGGGAGGCTTAAACCAAACCGAAGCAGGACGGAGAAGTTCAGATGAAGGAAGAATGACCCGGAAGGAACTGCAAGATCTGCAGTTCAGGATCCTACTCATTCTTTACTTCTTAGGTGTGGTGGTAAGAGAGATCTGGGTTCTGCTGTGAATGGGCAGAAGCTGCACTCTCCTCTGTTGGACAGAAATCTGGTACCAGTGATTTTGTGTTCTCATCTTGATAATTTCTACCCTTTGTGGCTAGAAAAGGAGAAAGGTGTCTTCTGAAACAGCTCTGACTGCTATAACAAGGAGTCTCTCCTAGGACTCTGGCCTCACATGCAAAGCACTCAGTGGGACATCTACCCACTGAAAGAAGCCCCAACCCCAAACCTCCCTGTATGACTGTGATTTCAAGCACTGACTAACCTACAACTGACTAAAGGGCTGGGACATGTGGAGTAATGCATGACCTGGGAATTTGCAGGACAAACCTTTACAAGGAGCTGGAGCCACACTCAGGAATGCAATCTTGCAAGACCTGCCAGTGAAAGTGGGTGCTTTTTGGGAGTGACAGCTCCTTCAAATAAAGACCAAATCTGTAAATGAAGAGAGTATTGCACAAAAACCCTATCTGTGAAAGAACCCAAAGAGCAGATCTGTGCAGGGATCTGTGCAGGGATCTGTGCAGCTCTACTGCCGGGATTCCTGGCTCTGACTCCTCGTGTCTTTGTGGGGTAACTTTGAACATTGATTCAAACCACCTCAAAGTCCCTAAGAAACTCAGATAAATTTTAATGTTTGCATGGAAATCACTTTAGTCAGATAACTGTTGGTGCAGCTGTGAAAAAAATCAATCCCAGTCCAGTATCAACTTCACCTCAATTTTAACGCTGAAACAGCTAATGCTGATGAACTCTGAATACTAATACCATTATCAAACTGTTATACAGAATCATATCTTTTGTGATTTAATTTTGTGACTAACACTGACATCTCAGTGTGATACCTACCTTTCTTTTCAGACACAATGCTCAACAATATGCAGTTTACACAGAGATTTATTTCACATCTAGCAAGAGATGTTTGGAAAAAGAACTGCACGCAATTCAGCTTTTCTTTTTCAATGCTGAGATAAAACTAGGGCTGAGACTGAAATATTTTCTCTTAAACCCACCTCTCTCTGAGTAAGATAGAGAAGCCTTTGAATAAACGTATATAAATGTCTCTCTGGTATGCAGACATGAAGGAGAGTCATACCAGATACATGTGAGTATTCCAGAAAAGAACCCAGAGTCAATATCAAAAGTGGTGGAGTGAAACAGAGGGATGTGGGGCTCCCGTGGAGTGAGGCAAATGACAAGGGCAAATTCCCAGATTGCTTGAGAACAGGGTGTCTGGGAAGGTGGGGTGTGGAGTAATTGCAGAATGGTGTAACAGGGAATTTAATAGATCAGAAAAGGCTGAATAGGATAACAGGCCCATTGTTCAGAAAGTTCTCTTTTGTGGCCAGGCTTTAAGAAAATGCCAGAGAAACAAATGACTTAATCCTGGGGGGATGCTATGGCGTAAATGAAAGCAGTCTATACCTTGAAAGCCGATGGAATAAATTTCTGTATCACATAACCACGCTGACGACTGCAGCTTTCAGCAAAGTCTTAAGAGTTGCAATTGGCAAAACCCTCACAAATCATGCCCTCCCATGTCCCCCTTTCTCTCTTCAACAGCATTTTTCAGTGTACTTGGGGGGGCAGAAGGGGCAATAAGTCACATGAATGACAAACAGACGTGGTCAAGTGCCACGCAAAACACAATGGCTACAGGGGGGAACAGAAGGCAAGAATTCTTCAGTGGTGGCTTCTCCTCTCTTATGTTTTAACCACTGAGCTAACCCTGGAGCTTCCTGGTTCTGTGAACACAGCCACCAAGCAGCACCAATTCACACAGCTTCCTGCTCCCTTGCTAAAGGAATGGAAGTGCCATAAGAGACACTTGGTGCAAAATGCTGGCTAACCTTCCAGGTCTCTCCCTGAGCATCGTGTGTCTCGGGGGAACTTTCCCATTTGCTCAAGTATTTCTGGAGATGATGGAGTTGGAAAGTCCTGGGACATCAAAGACAGCATTTTTCCAGTTACTTTAACACAAGCTGAATCAAGAATACAGAAAGGACAGCCTAATTAAAAAAGCAAAGGTCACACTCTAGGGAATAATATAGAATGTATCATACCTTTCCTTGCCAGGGTGGCAGAGTAGGCAGTGCTAAAAGTGACACCATCAGCTTTGGCTTTATATATAACAGAAGAGCCAGGATATTATGTATTATATGGTTCAGGGATTAGGGAGAACATAAAACGACTGGGTTTTTTTTCCATAGAAAAAAGGTAGAAATACATCTTTTTCAGTTACCCACAATTTCTTAACGGAATTAATAGATTCTTAATTATGAAAAAAAACCAATCTGGAGCTCATTCTAACTCAGCCAGAAAAGTGAAATGCAGAAATGCAATGCAGCAATCCCCAAATCAAACTTTGTCCAGATCTTTCTGAAACTCAGCCTCTAAACTCTCAAACTTCTACTCCATCTAGATGGAACCTTATTAGTTGGTTCTAAATTTGGCTACAGAAATTCTACAATTTTCTGTGAATCTTTTGAATGAAATTCAATTCTAAAACATTTAATAGAGAAAAATTACTTTGCCGTCCAAGAATTCAGGGTTGGATATGTGTATCTCATCTGTGACTTGTGGTTTACTTAGGAGGCAGTGTGTTGTACTTTTTATTCTTCTTCCCTCTGCTTTTGCCAGAGAAAAAAAAGGGATCACCATAGGTGCACACTGCTAGAGAGCTCTGCACAAAAACTAGGTTTCTGCAAAGCCCTGATCTGACTTTAACTGGAACACTGTTTGCCATATATATTACAGATAACTTTTTTGGTAGTAGTTTAAAACATATAAAAGCAGCTATTACTGCTTTGAACATTTCTAACTCAGAAAAAAAAATCAAGGAATGAAAAGTTTCCTCCATCCTATTTAAACTACATTTGGGTAGTTCTCTGTGGGGCTACTACAAATTCCTTTAACCCCACCAGTCTCTTAGCTCCATTAAATTAATGATGCATCCCAACCACTCACTCTTCTGCAGGAGAGCGTGGACTCTACAGTCGGACACCTACAATTCACTGAATTGGAAACACTGACCTAAGGGAGACATCATTGCGTTATCCTTGCAGACAATATTCCATTGTAATGCAAAATACAGATAATATTTGGGGGAATTAGGAAGATGAGGTGTATGTTGAGTGGATTTTTCAGTGTCAGTAGGGAGAGGCTTCACGGCACTTCCGAGCAGTTCTCCTGATGACTAAACCATTCTAGGTTCACCAGCATGTAGTACTACATCCTTCTTTATATGAACATCCCAAACACCCCAATTATTCCAACAGTCCCTACTACAATCTGTTCCTGTTACTCCATGCAATATGTCAATTAAGGCCGAGCTACATTAACTATGATTGTCAAAAAAAATATATATTTCCACAATGCCCCTTTTTGTCCCCCGTTATAACTCTTCACTCCCAAAGCTGTGTTTAAAATGAGACGGTGTGGTGTATTTTCCATTAAAAGCCTTGGCAGGAGTTTCTGTAGTTTTTCTCATGTATCACAAGTTCAATACTCTTTCTGCATTTGCTTCACAATAACCAGTCCATTTCCAAGTGATTAATTTTCTATTCTAAAACAATGCATTCCTTTCCCCTCTCATTTTGCTGGTGTGGGTTTTTCTTTTTTTTTTTTCCCTTTTCTTACCAGGAGAAAAAAAAATTCTTTTTCAATGACATCATGGTATAAAATTTTCAAAGCAGGTTTTAGCGGGAGATATGCAGATTGCTTTGAAAAGTTACCCTCATAAATAACAACAAAGTACTGAATTATCAAGGCTGTAACTCAGTCAAGAGGTGCTGTAACCATTTATATTATATGACCTCAGCAGAACCTCTTGATTGAATTGCAGCCTTTCATTAAACCGGGCACTCTGTATTGTTTTCTCTGAACTAGAGTAAATCAGGACTGCAAAGAGATTAGCCCCCAAGCCCATCTCTTTGTGATCTAGAGGCATATAATTTTTAACCATTACCTCGATTTTGTAACTTAAAAAGCCTGTGCATAATCTACTTGTCAATAATTCCCTTCCCTCTATAAGGAATGACGACATGACAAAAATACCACTGTGTGACCCAGGTACATTTAGAAACTATAATGCTTGTAAAGGAGCAAGATCCCACTACTGAAAGCTAGAGAAAAGTGGGGGAAAAAAGGAGGGAAAAGAGAAACTGTAGATTCATAGCACTGCAGATTCATTCACAAAAAGCTGGAAACCCGAAGGGACCATTAGCTCATCTAGGCTCATCTTCTATATATATTACTGAATATTCATTATTTCATCAACCAAAATCAAACCTTCCTCTGATTTATTCCTAACTACCATTTTACTAGAAGAGAAACAGCTGGCCTCTGAGTCAGGACATTCCATAAATATCTCCTTGCTTTTACTGGAAAGTTGTGTGAGTAGGGATGAGGGTGGAGGGAACCAGGGTACTTATAACCCTCTCTCTGTTCATCTCCAGCTGGCTGAGACAATGCAGCCTCCATCGTGGGAGAGACAACCTCCATACCAGCGGTTCCCAAACAAACCCACAACGACAACGGCAATGTTCTGGAACTTTTGGTGGAGTGGGTCCACTCAGGAGTCCCTGTGCTTGTGCAAGCAGGGGGACAGCAGGGATCCCTTCTCCAAAGAGCCTTCCCAGGCTGCTCAGCACAGGTTGGGAGCGTGGTTTGGGAGGAAAAAGTTTCCCCCGTGGTCTGTATCACACCCTGGAAGAAGATGGCGTTTTCCTCAACCGGCCACAATGCGCTTCAGTTGCCCTCACTGCTCGGCCTTTGCTTCCTTTTCAAAGCCCCTACGTTTAACTCGGTAGGAGAAAAGCTACAGTAAGTCCCTTTTCCTATTTTCTTATATTTGTGTAGCTGTTAGACATTTTGCAAAGGAGGGGAGTACCAGCCAGCCTCTCACAACAAAAGGGCTACTGTCACTGCGCCAGTCCCAGACATGGTGGAAAGCAGCCCACAGGAAAAGGCCTGGCTCCAGTGTTAGCCCCGGCCGAGCACAGTCCCTGCATTCACTCAAATTGGCAACAGGTCTCAGTGTTCCTGGCTTTGAGCTGTGAACAAGGGTCGGGATTGAATAACCAATTATACAACCGCTGACTGAGTTTATCCAAGGTTTGCAAACTGCTATAATAGCCCAGTATTCACTGACTGTTTTATCCTTTTCCAGATATAGTGTCATATCTCCCCTTGTGCTCCATTTACATGTCACTTTATTACATACATCCATTAAAAAGGTTAATACAATGTCACAGTCAATGCCTAAATGTTGCCATTCAGCATCCTCGCCTTGCTCCCTGCTACATTTCACATCCACACATTTCTTTCTCTGCCCCTCTCCTGCGGGCTTTGCTCACTCACACTCACACACTCTTTCCTGCTGCAAGTTAAATCAATTTGCTGTCAAGAATACAGAGCAGAGCATGAACAAAACGGTAGCCAAGAGTCAACAGAGTAAAAACTGCATGCTCCCTAAAGTTGCCAGTCATGGTGAGGGCTCTGTACTGCCAGTGACAGGAATAACCTTTAAAACTCCCAAAGTTCAGAGATCACTTCGATTTGTAGACATTGTTGAGACTCCCCGAATCACCTGGGTCTCTTAAATTATCAGGAAAATTCACTCACTGGAAAAGTCTTTTAAGTGGCTTTTCTTACTTTCAGATAAACTTTAAACATACCAAAAATTGTTCTTCTCTGATTTTTCACACTTCCTAACTTGACCCCACCTATAACCCAGACGCGTAGGAGGTTGGAAAAGACGGGAGAAAAATAGAACCAAAATTCCCTACATCTTCCTGTGAATTACTGATCGAGAACTTGCTTAAAGTTGTTGGTTAATTTTCTCTTTTGTAAAAGATTATTGTCTCTGATCAAATTTATCGTCTCTGCACAGAATTTATTTTTCTGAAAACAGTAAGAAAATTACTCAAAATCTTCCTACAGGTTCCCTTTCTGAGAAAAAGGGATTCCTGTTACCTTTTAATTTCTGCTTTCTATTGCCCTATTAACAAAAAAATTGGGCAAGAATCAAAGACAATTTTTTTCCTTTTGATTTTATGCAATATAAATCAGTGCTGTTTGCACACATGGCATCACTGGGAGAAAGGTACAACTTTTACCAAAAGGCACAACTTTTGAGATGATCAGTACAGCAGGGGATCTGCAGTGGTAACACAGGGAAGCTACATTTATTTAACAAAGCACAGTTTCATTCCTGATCACAAAAACTGATTTTCATTTAACTTTCTGGCTTTTTACCATTGGGAGCAGGGCAGTTCAGAAAAAAAAAATTGATCCTGACAGGTAAAGAAACTGAGGATATTTTTCATTCTTCCTCATTTTTCTGGGGTTTGAGACTTTGACTTTTTGGTGTCTGACCACGAAAGCCATGGACACAGACAAAATGTTTTTAAAAATACTATTTTTGTGGAATCTAATTGTTTATTTACTGATTATCACAGTCAAGAAAGTGCAAAAATATTTGAAAATCATCTAAGCTGAGGTTTTCATGAACTCATCATCAGTATGTGAAGTTTGACTGCAATGATGGAAAATAGAATATTTTTTCCCCATATGCCCCCCTGCAAAGGAACATGAAATACACTGTTCATGTGAACTGTACACTCGTCCCACTCAGTCAAGACAAAGCCCTTCACAGGGGTAGAACTTCCAAAAAAAAATTTTGGTTTACTTTAAATAAAACAAAACACACCTTCACACAGGTTTTGGATAATAATTTTTTCCCTTCTGAGGAGTGCTCAGACTTCCAGCACCAACCCCTGATACTCACCCAGACATGTGATGGTACCAAACTGTGCTGCAGGGAGCCTAAGTGATGTTCTCTGCTCACTCTTCAGCCTGGGAGAAGTTAGTGGTAAGTGAAGCACTGAGATGGACTGTCAGAGGAGCACAGCAGCCCTGACATGCTAAAGGGAGACACACCCAAACTCCACATAATTGCTTTGACTCTCAATAAAAAAATCAAAATTCTTCAAGAAGTTCCATTACTCAATTTAGGATTCCAAACAACAAAATTATAGCAAAAATCTATTTCCAATGAATCATTTTACTATGTAAGGGCCTGTAAAGTCCTTTCTTTTGTTTCCTTTTTTTTTTTTAATGTCATGCCTTTTAAAACATGCACAATGCAACTGCCCACTTTTGCATCATAAAAGGTCTGTAGGCACCACATTGTTCAGCTATCAGTAATAGACTCTTGATTGAGTTGGACTCTGAATGACACATGGTAGCTGCAAATGATAAAAAGATTGGAGAAAAACGCTCCCCTCAATTTACTCCTAAACCAATTATTTGCAAGCTTTGTGCACCATGAAATTCTATTAGAAACAAATTATATTAGTACTGTTTATGAATGGTATTGCAAGTTGTCATCCAAAAATGGGAATTACCTCTGAACAGAAGAGAGGAATGTGACAATTCTTTTGGCAAGTGGAGAGGCTGGTGTTTTTCCTTCTGTTTCCTTCTCTTGTCTAATTGTTCTAAAGAAAAGAAATTGCCACTAAATTTTGTTACCACAGTTTCTTACAACTTGATGATCTGACTTGGTACTAATCTAACCAAGTCTGAAGCCAGGACCTTCAGAACTGTTTAAGGAAGAACAATTCGTCTGAGCTCCTTTGGAGAAGGGTATTCTCCGAACCCTGACTTCTTTTTCCTGCTCATTCAAGCAGAGAAAAGAGAAAATGGGGCTGGAATTTCTATGGTCAAAACCAGAACAAGAAAACAGGACATGATGCACCTTGGCAAGTTTTCAGGCTTTCAGGCAGAGAAGGATGCAAAACTGCATCATATTTTGGACAAACACAATGAAGAAGGACCTCACTTGAAAATACATTTATATAAGTGGTTTTTTCTCTCAGGGAATTCTGAAAGTGAAAATTCCTTCCTATCACCCCTTCTGATTCACATATTAGCACCTTGCCAGTGTCTGCAGCTCAGGGCACTGCACAAGACATTCCCAGCCAGACACACTCTTCTGTAGGAGGATCTCCTATCCTGTGACATCTCAGTGTTTCTTTAGCGGTATTGGGATCTCACACATCAGAAGATGATGGTCTAAGAGCCCTGTAATGAACCTACAACAGCCTGAAAGGTGCTGCACCTCTCAAGTAAAAATGTCATTATTATTGATTTGTGGAGCAGTGTTTTCATTCCACTTTTTGGTGGCTTTTTGCAAACAGAACTTAGAAAGAGGACATAGTACAATACTTACTGATTGTCAACTAATATTTCTGTCTCAAACCTCAATCTCTCTTGAGAGATGAATAAGCACAATTCAGAATTCATGGATTTCAGCACTAATCTACAAATGTTACAAGCCCTGTCTGTCCCACAGTCCATGGAGCCTGAGAGACTGGAAAACACTCCAGTTAGTGATCAAAGTGTTTTCTTATGATATTTAAAAAAACCCCAACAACATAAAAATAGTATTTTTATTTCCTTCTAAGTTTGAGGACGGAAACTGACTGGTTAGTTTCCAACCTTCTCATCCCTTTTCCTTCCAAGACCTCTTTATTGTGAGCACACAAATAATTTTCATTAATGTTCTAAGTGAAATATTAATTAATATCTACCTATTCAATCCTTGACAGAAAAGAAGAATAAACCAGAGTTTGATTCACTGACTCCTTGAAATAGATTCTTAGGGGAACTGAAGACATTCAGAGAGTAGAACAAATTATATCTTATGGAACTCATTCTCATGGTCACTCTGGAATTATGCCTATTTATAATTGTATCTTTTGGTATTCATGCTACTTCCCTGCCCTCATCAAAAGAGAAGCACAAAGAAGGAAATGTGAGGGCAGATTTTTTTCTTCCATCAATTCTAGTGGCTAGATGCCATAATAAGGCCTGCTTTTATTTCTATTACAGTTCACTTCTCAGCCTAGTGTTAGCAATAGCCAGCTCTAAGGCAGGTACAGTAATTCTAGCTTGCTAATTGGTTATTTCAGAATCATATTATTACTGTACTCAAGAATCAGAATGCTATTGCTTTCATCAATCTTTGTTTAAAAAAACAAAGATATGAATTTCCACCTCTTCAATTTTGCGACTGCAGCGAAGTGCCGGATTGCCAGTGGTTGGTAGATAGCTTCTATTTCAAACACATATTTATCTGTGTTAGCTGCAAAATGATAGGGCTGTGCAGAAGTAACGATTCACTTGTTTCATGTTCCTAATCTTCTGCTGAATACCCCTTCATAACTTGACTAGAAAGGGATGGATTTATTTGAATTTCATTTGTGGTGTCGTGCGGATTTAAGAGCATTCCTAAATGTATATGAAATTCAAAAAAACCTTTGCAAACTTTTCTCCCTGAGCATGCAACGGGTACAATGAAACTTAAGAGAAACATAACTTAAAATCTATTGACTATTAACATTTTAACCACCCTGAAGTCATATTCATGTTGCTACATTTTCAAATTATTTTCCACTTTACAAGCAACATAAACATAAGTTCCTTTGATATTTTAAACCCCGTCTTAGAGACTGTTTCAGGCTCCCTCTGTCCAAGTGTTAACTGACTAATAGCTCTGCAGCTGTGGAAGAAAACATCTCTCATCTCCCCCATGGTCCAGCACCTTCCATTTATGGCTGGAATGATTTCATTATGTTTTACCACTGCTGGCTCCTATATTTTTCCCCTAACTCTCTCCCCAGCCCACTACTAACTGTTATAAACCTTCGAAAGGATTTGGGAAGCTATCACTCAAAGCACCACTGAGCAAGAGCCAATCACCAAGGCAAGGGAAGCCTTCTTACCTAAACAAACCATTATCGGCTCATCTCATGTCTTTGTACTCTTTTTTTGCTATTACCTCACGGGATTAACTTTTATCTCTAATCTCTGCTCTGGCCAACTGTCAGGGAGCCTAAAAGCTGCCTGTCTTTTAATCTGTGTGTAATAATACTGCTGTTACTAACAGATAACTGTGAAACAACATGGAGGGAAGGAAAACACACAAACACACAAGGGCTGATTGTCAAAAACTGCTGTGCCTGCTTCTACCTGGAAGGAGGGCAACATCACACATGATGTCCATGTTGCATTGTCTTCTTTTTCTCTTTCATGTTTTTCTTTTCAGTCCAATGCCACTAAAGTGTTTTAATTTGGGGAATCTGTTCTGATTAACCAGTTTATCTCCTGTTCAACCTGACATGGCCAGGTTTCTAAGAGTATGAGAAAAACCTCATCTACTTGTGACTTTTCATTAAACAAAAAATCAGGATGGGGAACATTACAGAAAACTAAAAAAAAAAAAAAAAGGAAAAGAATATTAGTGATCCTACTGTAAGGGGAGATAGCCAAAGCTTCAAAAAAGTCAACATTTTAAAATTTGTCTTGAAATAAGTAAGTCTCTTACTGGGTGGCACATTTACCAGGCAGTCAGGCTTTACTTTAAGTTAATACTTTTATAAGCTCTCCCCAGTACTACATTACACCATGTTTTGTAAAACAAGGCTAAGACTGAAAGAAAAACAAAGACCATTTAATTATGGCCAGGTGTGTAGGGAAGCAGTTCTCACAGAATATGGGGTCTTGAGGGGTTAGAGGAGGGAGGCAAACCCTCATAAAAACTGCTCGAGTAGGGGTGTTGGTGGCATTTTTTTTTCAGATTTTATTAAAAGCTTATTAAAGTCAAAGACAGGCCCTTTTATTTAAATCTAGTCCTTTGAGTTTGAAAATCAACAGGGGAGAGGAATAAAGGAGCCTTACCAAAAAATTCTCAGCAGGAGAGTTATGGATGCAGTATTTTAAGGAAGTGGTTGTAAGGACAAAAAGGATGCAAGTCTTATATGGAATAACAAGAGCAATTAATCCAAGAGGGTTAGTGATAAATATATTTTAACTGTTGCACTAGGTAACTTCTAGGATTTCAGCTCAGTATCTTACTATACCTCTGAAAACTTATAAAGCAAACTCATACACTGCAGTCTTTCTCCAGACATGAAAATTTAAGCATTAGGCACTACACCTTGAATAGCCAGCAAATTTAGGGAAGCTGGAGCTGTAGAGCAGCACGTGACAAAATTTCCTCCTGGCAGGTGCAAGACAATTCCTTTGAATCTCAGGATGACTTTGTTCATCTTAGGGGTTGTGTAATTTTCCAGCTTTAGTTGAAAAGGCATCACTATTCCCAAATGGGAAAAATAAGGCAGAAAAAGAAATGTCTGGCTCAAAGTCACCTGAGAGAGCCCAGAGGCAGAGCCAAGGTCACACACAGAGTCACTCAGGGTGATGCTCTTGATTCAAGAGCATCAAGTCCAACCTTTGACCAACCACCACCTTGTCAGCTAGACCACAGCACTCGGTGTCACGTCCAGTTGTTTCCTGAACATCTCCAGGGAGGGTGAGTCCACCACCTCCCTGGGCAGCTCCTGCCAATGCTGAACAATCGTGTCTGTGAATAAACTCTTTCTGAAAGCAGGTGGCACCAGCAGCCCAAAGGGAGGATCCGGGATGCTTCAGGAGAGGGGTGGCCCAGGACATGTCCCCCAGATGCCCTGGAGGGGACAGACCCAACTCCAGGCCTCTCTCCCCTTCACAGCTTCCCAGAGCTCTTCCCTGTGACTCGCTGTGCACTGCCACGACATATCCTGACTTCTGCCCACAGAGCTCTGCCCCAACAGGCCACAACACACTCCCCTCGTGGCAGAGGCAATGAGAAGCCAATGGTGGCAAAAGGAGGTGGGGAAAGGAGGTCCAGTGGGTCCCCCTGTGGTTGATGCCATCCATAAGAATTCTGAAAGGCATTCAGCAAGAACTATGCCTTTGCAGAGTCTAAAGCTCACTGTGTTGTAACAATCTCAGTCACATATCACAGTGACAAAGATGTCCTGGCGGCAGAACTGGACATCCCTGCACTGGAACTCAAACTCTCTCTGACACAGGTCATCATTCCTGACAATAACTTGAACCCCAATGTAGAAAAGCCAGAAAAATAGCATGAATTCGATGATCCACCAATATGCTGATAACCTCAGTCTGCATATTGTGGTCTTTATCACATGCCATCGATCTCCAAATAGTTTTCCAGGAATTTTTAGTAGGTAACAGTACAGAAATTCAAGATACCTCCTGCCAAATGAACACATGACCACAACTTTCTGGGATTATTTAGAAAAGAAAATAGAGAAGCACCCAAAAGCAATACCATCCACCTTGGATAGGGATTACTGATGGTTTAACACTGTTTGCTGCTCAAGTATCAAAGGCTGCTGCTAGATCTAAACATGGACTATGCTGGTAAAAAGATACTCAAAGAACAAAGCAGCAGCATTTCCCCTCATTACAGATCTTGATACTAAACTAAAAAGGACCAAAAAAAATCAGGAAGCCAAATTGTTCAAAACTTTGTCTTTCCCACCTGTTTGACCTGACAACACAAAGTCTTTAGACTTGCCCATCTCACCCTAAGATGATTCTACTCAGCCCCAAAATACAGGATCTTTGCAAACATTACAATATTTATTGCTCAGCTCAGATCTGAAAATGAAAACAAAACACTGTATGTTCTCACTGTCACCTCTGAAACTCTACTTTGTACCACTGTCAGTGTCGGTCCCTCATTTCATTTCATCAGAGTAAAAATCTACATCTGTTCTACATTTAAGAGACAACATTCACAGTTTTTCAGACTGCCAGCACCAAAAACTAACAACCAAGTTCTAATCAGTGACAGAGATGCGCCTACACTTGCTGCCCACTCCCACTAAAATAAGGAATTGGGGACACGAACACTAGCTTTGACCCAAGTGCCCAGATTAGCAACCTCCCACTTGCCCCCCCTCAGAAATCAATACATTGCTGCATTTAAAAATGGTTTGCTCAAAACTTCTCAGAAGCAGCCTGGTGAGGGTGATTATCTGAGGATCTTAAGTGAGGCTTTAATAAGGTTCTACTGTATACAGTACATCTAAAAAAAAAGCCCACTAAAAATAACAATGAGAGATGATTGTAGAGGATCTCACTCTCTCAGCATCACTCCTAGCTTGTGCCCACAACACTACAGTAAAGATATCTTGTCAGGCCAGGAGGGCTCGACAAGCCTAATCAATAGCTGTTATATTTTTCACAAGTGCCAACAAAGGAAAAACTTAATTTATGCCACACAAGATGCTGAAAATAATTTGTACTAATTGGACTGCCTAAAATTCCCCTTCTGTCCTTCTGTTTTTGATTGCTTTTAACTTCTCAAACTTTGACTGTCCACACTGAAATGCTCAGCCTCTGAGCTAGGGAATAAACAAAAACACAGGAGTAACAAGGGCAAGATTACTTTCTTGCTATCTGACAGTTTAAGCTGCCATTTCTAAGCAAAATTAGCATTGGATTTTGTGTCTAACTTCCTTCAACTGTTTTGTAAAAGACAGCTACACTGCTTGAGAATGCCAAATTTTGTCAAGTGAAGATTAAATGAGTACAGACCTCTTTCAGCATTGTCTTCAGAGGAAGTCAGAAAACTGCAGACAGCTGTGACATACTTTAATATTTGCAATACATATTCTAATATTCTGTATTGTTATTAATCCCTGGGACTTGAACCAGCCGTTCGGAAGCACACACAGTAAATCTTAGGGCTTTCTGATTTTTTTTCTCTTCATAACCACATACCAACATTATGTAGTGCTACAGCACTTCATAATAACCTTCCAGGCCATCAGGTTATTATCCCTTACACAGGGAACATTTGAAAAAAGCTAACATAGCAACTGAAAATTATTCATAAAGAGAGGGAAGATTCTGATAGGCAATAAAATACTTCAGAAAAAAGCCATCCACTGCCATTTGTCTACTAAGCTATAAAAAGCACTTCTATGAACTGTGTATTTCAACTAAAAAATCAAAACAAAATAAAACCACTAGCAATAACTATCATTCATGTTATCACAGGGAAAGGTTTCCAGCCTCTGTCCTGTTTGGAGAACTTTGGATCTGGTGCATGACTATCTAACAAGGTACGTGCAGCAGTGCTGAGCGTTTGGTTTTAGCTACTATTTTTAACTGTGGTAACACAAAGAAAAGGCTGGATGCTCTCCCAAAACAAATGAAGATGCATTCCAAATCCTAAAAGACAAGGTACAAGCTCCAAAAGAAACATACCAGGCTGTCAGGCCAAAGCTTCTACTGGGAGAACAGACAGGTATGAGGAATTTGTTGTGGGAAGGTGAGTCAAGCAGCAAAATGTTCTGCATTTTTGAACTGGGGATGGAAGAAAGGTGGTCACTGGGTTTTTAGGAAAAATCCCTATTTCTTCAGCATTTTTCCGTAATCCCACTGCAACCAAGCAGAAATACACCCAGTAAATGTTACAGTAACTGAGATTTCCTTCTTTCTTTCTCCAGTGATCCAGTCTGACTCAGGTCTTACAGTCTCAGACCCAGTTGATGTGAATTCTCAACAAAAACAGTATTTGCCCTATCCTTGACATGTCTGGAGAGGAAGTCAGCCTGCTCCAGAGTAGAATGAAAGGGAGAAACCCAATCAGTTAATACAGAGAACTACAGAATTTGCCCCCATTGTTATCTTAAGCCTTGAGCTAACCTGACAGGATGTATGTACGCCAGAATTTGAATTTAATTAGACCAAATGTCTGATGACCAACCTGTGATTGTATAGCATGGCTCAACTCTAACGTGGATGTGGAGATACCCGAGGGACAGAAATAAATTTCCATATAGAAAATGTTAAATGTTAGGCTTTACTCTAACGTGTGGCTGTGCTGTTAGGATAGAAGCAGCACAAAAGCAATGTGTAGTCCAATGCAGAAGCTTTTTATCATTCACTCCTAACTTTATTAACTTTCAAAAAGGTTCATGCTGTTGTTCTGTCCAAAATTTGCATACAGACTTCCAACAGATTATTAATATTTGCCACCACAAATAAAGTGTAAGTGTAATATATAAAGTTACCATGTATTTATTTCTGTTCCAGCATGAAGGGTTTACTAACTGTGACACATCCTGCCCTTGCACTGCAGTGATAATCATCTCATGTGCACAAGGCAGAAAATGTGTGTAAGGGGGAGGTTTGTAAAAGAAACATGTTTTTCACAGATTTTTTCATACACTGAGACTTTAAGTGCATCACTATATCTATGTGTATGTATATGGAAAAAATGTTCTGTTCTTACAATGACTTCACAAATTAAGCAGGGCAACACTGCTCCTTACTTTGAACAAGGAAACATTTTAGGAAAACAATAATTATGACTGAAAATATTCCTCTGTGGCTTTGTCAAATTATTCTACCTGATTTTATAACAGAGTAAAAAAATTCCTACAGATAGGTAGGTGATCAATGAAACTCACTATCAGGACCGAGTTGAATATTCATTCAGTTTCCACCCAAACACTGAATCCTCTGTCAGAATCTCTCCCAGCAAGAAAAGCTTGCTGTTTGTCAGTTCCACAAGTACAATTAGCTGAGTGATAGATCCATGTACAGGAGCAGAGTGTAACTATTAATGCAGAACTTTGAAGAATCCTTAAATCTACACCCCACTGTGTTGATTTTGCCACAGTCACTGTTAGAACCTCAGGTTAATTTACCTGTGGAGAAAATAAACTTTCAAAAGATCCAAGAAAGAAAATTGTATTTACAAATGTGCCAGCTTCAATTTCAAGGTCTACAAGATTGCAGAAAAATATAATAAAAACAGAGGATCAGTTTTTCTGTTCTTTCAACTTACGCAGCAAATCAAATCTTCCAGATCTAGACTACATATCTCAGATATGTATGAGAATGAAAATAAGAAAGATAACCACAGACACTGAAGAACAGATAAGAATCATCAAATGCATTACCATAGTTTTGAACGATGACAAAAATGGCACTTGAGTGAGATATTACCCTCCAGCTTCATCACACTCAACGACACATTCAATGTCAGACTAAAATTTATAGGATATTAAAGCAAACAAAACCATGTTTAAAGCAATGTTAATGTTACTTTGGTGTTTACACACAAACCACCAGAAGTTTGCAAATTTAAACTTGACACATAGGCCTTCATCTGTTTTATAAACACAAATGGCAACATTTGTACCGAGTGCCTTGGTCTTGGGTGAAGCTTTTGATTCCATGCATGGATTTCAACTCCAGCTTTTTGCCTCCTTGTCCAGGAAGGACCTGGCTACTACTGATGAGATCCTACGAAGTAAAACACTGCAGCTGCACGGCTGCCCAAAGGATATAGGAGCTTTTAAGGCCAAGGGTAATATTTGGGGGCAGGTGGGCTATGCCACAAGGGATGGAGTGATGTTTTAGACATGGAGCGATTCAAAGAACAGCTTGGATTTCCTCCCACTAACACAAACCAGTCCATGCATGTCTGTGTAGGTCCATTAAGCATTTATTTCTTCTACTTCCCCCTCCAGTTTTCCTCTTTGACACATCTCTCTACTCATCTCCAGGTATTAAGTATTTTACCAAAGGCAAAGGCCAGCACGTAAAACACAACCAACTCAAGTATGTCAAATCTATTGCTTTCAAAATTAAAAAGAAAAAATTCAACGAAGTCCTTCTCTTAATGTAGCAGCTGATACACATGTATTGCCTATTTCAGCAAGACAGTTCAGTTTTTAATTCTTCAGCATTCTCTACACCATATGAAAATAGCTACCAGTGCTCTTCTTAACGCTGAGTATTATGTAGCCCAAATTCATAACGTCATTTAGGATGTGCTTAGTTTAAAATATGGCCTTAAATCCACCTTTGTAAAGCATGACTTGAGTCCAGTGTAAGTGAATTTTATGCTACGCTAATACTGTCCTAATATTATTTTTTTAAAATGAAAATGCTGATCTAACCTGGTTGTTACGAAGGTGCTGTGAAAAGCACCATTCTAGTATTTTAAGAAGAACCTCTTCTGAAACTGTTGTACATTAGTGAATAAGGATTTGGGGGATTTAAATAAACTCTCCTTAAAAAGTTAAATCTTAGTTTACAGAAATAAAATTAAAGAGAGAGAGAAATTATATGGACAGGTTTTCAGTCCATCATATTAGGAACTGGGTAAATTATGCCCTTTTTTTTTTGTTAAATACTTCCTTCTGTTGACTCCAAATGGAACTAACAGAGTCAACAAGAGCAGAATTGATATGTGCTATTTCTACCCATAATGCCACAGTTCAATTCGTTTCATCAACCAAACACCACAGACAAAAGGATTTTGTAAGACAAATGTGACCCACAACTACAAGCAAGTCAAGTATTAAATTATTCAATGTGCATTACTGTCTCACTCTTCTCACTTAAATTCCAAGTGCACCAGAGACAGAAATACCAGAGTTGTTTTTTGTCACCTCTCACAAAACTTGGTTAATTAGCGTAGCACAGAGCAGTGCCCCTGGTGCACACGTGACAATGTACACCCACACACTAATTCACTCAGCCACATTCAGACTTAATTAGGTGTGAGCCCAAGCTGCGAGGCTCAAATCCCTCTCTGGAAATGCCCTGTGTTGGCCAAAATACAGCAGTGAGCTTGAGGTGATCCAAACTCGGGTCCCCACCCTGTCCTGTCCCCCAGCTCTCATCTACACCAGATTTCTGCTAGTCTCTGGTCTCTGAGGCAAGAAATGCCACGACCTGGCACAGGGAATCCCAGGCTCAGTTTGCAGCTGACAGGGTTGCTGTAATATCCTATTACTGGCTAAACAGTGAAGTGACAGAACCACATTTCTAGAATGGTGCTGATTTGAAACAGGATTTTTAAAATAGACATTTAACAATATTAGTTTTGTTTCTTTTTGTAATGTAAGCTAAAGACAAGGTTGCCCTTCGTTTGAAAGAAATACTAAATAACTATTAGAATGTAACTTTAGAATATTTAAATAATGTGGGAAACCAAGTTCAATTTTAAGGTAAAGTAAATACTCCTGGTCCTGAGTTGCACGGAAGTCAAAATCACTTTAATATACCCATCAGCCTAATCTACAAACTGGACACAGCCTTTTGAATCATTACCTCCTTTCAAAAAACTTAACCACCATCACCTTATGCTTTTTTCCTTACCTATGAGGTTCTAAGTAGTTTTTATGGGTGGCTTTTTCTCCTATTTCTTTTCTCTGAGGGTGAAAACAATTTATTTGCTTTCTATTCTTTGTGCTTTCAGGTGGAAATGTTACTCTGCTGCGAAGTGATGGTGAGTTTTTCTGTGGAGTGTTTCTGCAGGAGCACGGGACCTTTCTGCAAAGGAGGGAACAATCTTACAGGAAACTAGTGCTGACCAGTTTTCCTTCCCAGAACTGGAAAGGGAGGCCATTCAACCTGCAGGGCATCACTGATTCCAGCACTGGCAGAATGAAGTGGATCAGATCTGGATGTGAGATTCAACACCCACACTACTGGGACTTCCTGCACTACACAAGTAGACAGAGACCAAACAGAATGGAAATGCTCAGGAAAAAATCAAAATGAAGCACTGATGTATCACTGGATTAAATTTTCCTTCTCCCGAGATCATTCCGGAAAAAGGTTCATGTTGGCTTCTGAACTGCTGAGATGGTGTTTAACTAATACACAAACAGAAAGGAAAATATTCTAGAAGCTGAGAAGTGAGTGCTAGCAAGGAGAGTGTAATTTAATAGCCTGAAGCTGTCTGATATACAGTCTGAGCAAAACCACATTAAAAGAAACCTTGTAAACCTTCAAACTGTTAGCTATCTGTTCTGAATGGCACACCAAATCCTTTCAACTACAACTTATTTTGGCTAAATTCTGTCGAGGCAAAATTAGCCCATGTTGTTCACAACTCAAATTACACACTGCCATTCCATTCAAAGCTTTCCTGCTCAAGGTCTTGCCTCCCACATTATTTGCATTTAGGTATTTTTCCAGAGTGCAGTTGTCCAGAAATTGCCTCAGAACGCTGGAGGAGGATGGAACTGGTCAGATTTGAAAGTTGATGCACAGAATTATTTTTAAGAATGAGTATTTATGTCTTAGCACCACCCCTCAAGTCTGTCCACGTCACCTCACAAGAGCTTTTCCATAGCAGGTGTAATGCAATCATTCCATGAGCCCCGCCTGGGCTGAAGGCTCTGCCCTGACACAGAGAAAACACTTCCAAAGAGGGGAAGAAGCTTCACAGCTTCAATTAAATTGGAGCCCTGCATGCAGCACCAGAGAACTCCAGCAGGAGACCATCTGGGCTTCTGATCCAAAATTCATTGACATCCATTGACTTCAGGAGGCTTATACAAGCACTGAGTATGATCACAGTTAGAAATGCTGGGTTCATTGGATTCTCGAAAGTGTTAAAAGAATTAAACTCTTCATTTTATTAATGCAGAAGAACCAACCTAATGCCAGTGTAATGTCAGGCAGCAAGTACCTTTGAGAGAGCAATGGCAGGACACATCACAGCATCTCGAGGTCATTTTCTTCCCCTTTTTCATCAAGTTTGCCCAAAAATGTGCCAAATAGGGCTGCATTGTTAAGATTTCATTTATTTATTTATTTATTTAGTGCCATGAGGCAGCATGATGCGGTCTTTCCATGCAGTACAGTTAGCTGATGGTTTGTCTGCTTCTTTGTCACCAATGACTGCATGGAAAATAGAAAAAGACCCCAAAACAAAATACAAAAATCCCTCCTGGAGTATTCACTGTTCTCCTAAAAAAATTTAGAGGATCCATAGAATGTCAACACAACCAATTTCCTATGCCCTCTGGTAACTCGTGGACAGGTTTATTTAATCTTTTGTAGTTCTTTTAATGCTATGAATAGTCAACACATTCTCTGCAATCGCCTATTAGAGAAGATAAATGACAATGAAGTTCCCAGCACTCCTTGTGCAGGCTGGAGATGTGAGCATTAGCAGCAGTGCTCTGGTTCCTGGAGCCCTGCCAGCACAGCCTTTGGCCTGAAGGAATTTGGGTGGCTGGGTCCTGCAACCACCGTGGGATGTGGAAAGGGAAGCTGCACCACTGTGAGTCTGCCCTGCAGGTGAAACTGAGAAGTCAAAGTGCCTGCGTCACGATATTGTCTCATCGTGTCACAATGAAATGCCACAGCATGATGCATCACACTGGGAATGCTTCAAGATCTTTCATTTTCTCTTGGCCAAGATTATCTGGTCCGCCTGGCAAAATCTGCATTTTCAATGCACATCTAGGGCAAATTTAAACTTCAGAATTATAGCTACGATTCATAATGGTTGACTGAAGGGGAGAAGTGTGTTTAGGCTGGTTACTTCAGACTCCTTTGTGCATCTCAACTGGTATCAAGGAATTTCAAGCTGTGTGTTTAAGAGCTAAACTTCTCGTGGACTTGAGGAAGCTGGGCAGGTGTTAGAGTTTGAATTATTCCACCTAAGTTAGATACCTAGAAATATAAATATCCTTCTTAAAATACAGGAGAGAAATACTGAACAAAATGTCAGAATTTTTCCCATGAAGTATCTTCATCTTGCCATATAGATTTTTATGCTTCATGGAAAGGGTTAAATGGCTTCTCCTAAAATGTAGAAACCATTGCCAATACTTTGATTCAATGTCATGGAAGCAGGGAGAAAGAGAGACGGAAGAGTGCAGGGGCAGTTCTACAGGAAGGAGCTTAGGTCTAGAAAGAGGCTTGTAATGAACTTTTTTATTTACTATTAAATTTCTTTCAGCCAAATCCAAAAAAGCAGGGAGTGGGTTCTGACTAGATAGTTTGCAAACTGTTACACAGTTGTGGGAATAGGATCAAAGTAAAATTCCTACATTTTACTGTTTGTATTTCCTGTATTTCACAGTTTCACGTGAACCTTCTTGCTTGCATGAGCCTTCCTACCACTGACACATGAGAGCACTGCTGCAGATCTCTTACCAAGGCAAGCAACTAAACCTCCTAAACTTCTGTTTTAGCCACACTCCCTACAGCTGAAAGAACATCAAAATGTTCTCTGAATGTTCAACATACTCCCTTAAAACCAAAGGTGGGGCAACTCTAAAATGTACCAATGAAAGGAAATACTTTACACAATAGAACTAAACTAATCAACTGGTTCTCCAGCAGGGAAAAAAAAAAAGAGCTGAAAAGAGGGCATTAAAGAAGAGCAGCATTAATTCTAAAAGATTCATATGGTTGAGTTGCTAGGATAACAGCTTGAATTAATATCATACAGCAGTCTCAAATGGAAATACCCCTAAAGCAGCCATGGACCTTGTCCAAATGAAAAACATCTGAACATCTCAGAAGACAGGTTGCAGTATGACCTTGCAGAACATGGCCACTCACCAGTGGCTGCTTGTACTCCCCTCTTATCCAGAGCCTAACTTGGGATCCCTGAAAGGAGATAACCCTACTGCAGTTTACAATAGGAAAAGACAAATCATGCGGGGGAGAATCAGAAATAGCTGGCAAGTTGCAAATTCTTATTTTTAGTTTAGGTCACGGTACCTTCCTCATGACCATACTCTGAAACTGAAAAAAAAAAAGCAGTAATTATACACTGAACTTATTTTAAAAGTGATTTTGCTAACCAGGGATAAAGCTGCACTTACTCCTCTAGCTTAGCATAAAACTGTCCGCTCTAACCATCTTGAGGTGAAATATTCACAGGCATTTCTCTTATTGAAAACTAGCCTATGGATAAGTCCAAAGTTTTTGGCTGTGGAAAAAGGTGAACAGAAATGAACTGGGAGAAATGTCACTTAAAATTATGTATTTTGTGGCTTCTTCACTACTCAAAAATAAAATCCACTTAAAATGACAATTTTCAAGGTAAAAAATCTAGTACTTCTTTGTCATATCAGCTGTTCAGAAAATGTTATGATTTTGAAGATTTTAAAGCAAAATTTTGAAGGAAAACACAGAGAAACATTACCTTTACTGGTGCACATTATGTGAGGTATTTTTCTATAATACTAACATTATAGTTACTTGTAAAGAAAAGACGAAATAAGCATCATCTCTGCCTCCGTGAGTTTCTAACATAATACAATAAAAAAAAAAAAAAAGTAAATATTGGGCTTTGTCTTTCCTGTCCTCCACAGAAAAGCAGAAATAGGCATCCCTTTACATCAGCTTCTCAGAGGACACATGCACGTGTGTAGGCACACAGAGAAATACACAGCCCTAATCTGCACTCTGTTGACTTTGTTTGGGACAGCCCCCCAATGCCACATAAAAGTGCTTATCTCCTGTGTTTTTCTGGAAGTGCTGAAAAATGTCATCTTCCCTGACAGAGACGGAATCAGAAAAATCCAGACACAGGACCACTGACAAGCAGTTCACCCCTAGAGGAGAGAAATACTAAACTGTGTAGTCCAGAACACCCATCAGCAGCACATTAAGTTTAGTTCAAAGCTACCAAAACTGCTTTATTATAGAAAGTGAAAAGCTCCCCTTTTCTCATGTTGGAAGCAAATCCAACCAAAAAGTTGGTACAAGTGAAACCATGTGGCTGCTTTGAGGTGTATCCATCATGGCTTGTTGGCAATAGTTAGCAGGGCAGAGATTTTTTTGCTTGTTTATTTGGGAAAGTTTTATCCATTTGAGCAATACATTTATCATTGTAGCCTTGAACGCAAATGAGGATTTTTTCAGCTTAGCTTATAGTCACTCCTAGACAACATACTAAACTGAAAATGTCACTGTTTCACCAAAAGAAAAACACAGTGGGTCATAGCAATATTCTGGTATTTTTAAATTTGTACTGCTGGCTTTATGAACACAGGAACTTCAAAAACAGAGCTTATTACGTATTGGGGTTAGAGATCTGTAAGAAAAATTGAGAACTGCATTTAATATCTCATCTAGCAGAAATCACTGCTTAACTAAAAGCCTATCAATATTCTACACTATATTGATATTGCAATGCACTTTCCATAGTCATGTCCTGTTGATATCAAATCTTCACTACCATTTTTGCTATTTCTGTTGCTTTCCTTGCTTGCCTTGGAAATGCTTGCTCATGCTCGTCAAATCTAGTTAATGGATGTTAATGAGCTCCTTCAAGAATACAAGTGGAAAGACTGGAAATGTTAGTAGGAAGAAAGACAAAGTAAGATACGGAACTGAAAGAGGAAAACTTAAACAGAAGAGGAATAAACAGACCCAGTCTGGTTTTCCTCGTGTTTTTTTTTTTAATCAACTGTGAAAAAAAAGCAGTGGACCAATCTGATCTTCCCTCTCCTCTCAAATGCCAGACTTCAGGTAAATCTTCCCCTACTCAGTCCAACTGCACAAGAAGAAACATAGGGATGAACAAATGTTCCTGTATCCCAGGTCCCTTGGCTTCTGGGCCATGGCAAGGCTTCCTTGGTCCCTGAGGATGGCAACAGGATTTATAAATTCAGCAGCACAAATATCTGCGCCTGCAGACTCCTCCTGAGGCAGGCCAGAGCATTCCAGAGCCTCCACCCTTTGGATGTGTGCTCTGCCTATCTTCTGAGAGATAATGGCTTATGTAGATATCGCCTACACCTTTGGATTGTCAAACACAACTCAGTTGGCCAAAACTATGACATGCAAAGTCACGGAAATTTAAATATTGACTTGAGTTGCAAAATTCAGATTCTGAATAACCCTAAATTTAGATGTGTAGGGTCAAGAGTTTAGGTTCAGTCCCTCACCCACGGGGAAGCCAGCTGAAAAATGTGCTTACCTGTTAACTCCCAGATTCATTAGTGTGGATTGACAAGGTTTTACTGCATAGAGATAAGATTAATGGAATCTCTCAAATTGCACGAAACCCTCAAAGGTTTGGAAGTACCGTCTAATTTGAGCAAGCAAAGCAGACAAACATTTTGGATATGGAAGACACTGGGATCTGATTCAGTCTCAACACACTTTAATTTTACACACAGGGTAATTTCACTGATGTCACCAGAATTACCTGACTTTTACAAAGGTGCCACGTCAAAGGAGATTGAAGCTATGTGTCTGCAAGCAAAGAAATGTGCAAAAGAGAAAAGATGACAAGGAAAATACGTGTAAATCAGACTTTGCCGCATTAAATTAACCACCATCTAATCTTAAAAAAACTGCTGTACCTTTAACAGTGTTTGGCACTGAGGAGATGGTAACAGCTTGTTGCAGAAGCCACGAGGCCAACGTCAACCCGAGGCTGGTGGTGGGGATGAGATGTAGAGGTGAAAGCAGTAAGGAAGCAGCAGTCCACCTCAGAGACCATGTCTGGCTTCAAAATCCAGTTGCTTTTTAAACAACTGGGGGCTTCTTGCAAAGCAGAAACTAAACCTATATTGATGAATCCTTGTGAGCAGCAATGTTTGGCAATGCATCTTCCAGCAGGGCTTGATGCAGGTTTAAACAATGAAGTGCCACATACACTGTAAATGAAACTGCAGCAGAGCCTGAACTCTTGAGTTTCCCTGAAACAAAATGCTCGCATTTTGGGGAGAAGTGCATCGTAGACTCTTTTTTCTTTATTTTTATTTTCAGTTGTTCCATTTTGTTTTTCAAAAAAGCAAGTTTTTTTGCAGGAAGTACTTGCTCTGATCTAACAACACTCCTGCCCAGTAGCAGCTTCTGTGAAACCAGAATTTTAGATTAATATATTATTGATTGAACTCTTACAATGAGGAAATGTGAAATTATACTAAAAAGGGTCTGGTGTAGCACTGTAACTCCAGTATTTCTCCACACAATAGGAGAGACACAGCAGAATTCAAGATAAGCAACCACAGCTCTTGCTAACACTAATAGCAATAGAAATTGTATGATGTAAATATGTCTGTAATTTGGTCCTACATATCCACACTGTGCACTTCACAGCTGGCATTCCAGATTTTAATACTAAGTGGGACCTTCAGTAAATATTTTACATTTAACTGAAAAATTCTACAGTTGCATACTAAGAAATAGGAAATTTGAGAAAGTTGCTTCATGTTCTACTTAAATGGTAGCACTGTGTGAGAAGAAAGATAATGATGGCTCACCCAAAGGCTGGGGGATATGAATACATTTATTTCATAAAGAATAAATTTTTTCTAGGAAGACATTAATGTGGAGGGCTTCGAAAACAGCCATAACTGTGCTGGAATTTGAGATGTTGCTCAGATAGCTGCAATTCTGTATTACAGACTGAACATGCCAAAAAGCAAGGATACATTTTAAGGTAGAAATTAGATCAGCACCTGCCCTGCTGAATTAGATGGTACTTCACAATCTTTCTCTTTTTATCTTTTCTATTTTTGATAAAGTTTTTTGTTTCTTTTTGTTTGTTTTCTTTTCTTATATAAAATTCTTCATCTAAGCACAAGAATAAAAAATGAAGGGAAAATAATTATTTTGGTAATATTTGAGGAATATTTCATATTTTAACAGAATTTTCTTGAAATTCAAAATTAAAAGATAATGAAAATCTTAAGAAATGAGGTTTTGAATAGGAATACTTTATTTTACTAAAAGATATAGGAACACTGCCCCTATGTAGGAGACAATACATGGGGCTTTTTTTAAAGATTCCATTTTATTTGACTACCTGGTCTGCTGAGAAAAAATTACCTATAGCCACTTCTTAAGAACATAGTTTTCCTAGGAATGGGCAAAAGAATGCCTGAATAATCCTTTCCAGTGTTTTAAGGACAGCTTGCAACATAAGTCCAGGGAGCAGCCTCAGTTCTATACCAGTTGCAAATGTGGCCAGACAACTGCAAAGAGTGGAAACCTTAAAGGCACAGAAAGCCTTCCTTGCCAGGATTCAGGTCTGTGTAATCCACAAGTGCTCCCTGACTCTGAAGCACTGGTAATGAACTATAGATCCTGACCTCATAGGAATAAGTCACATTACAGAGTCTACTGAAGTCAATAACATCTATCAAATGTATGATTTTCTCCCCCACTACAATTCTTAAGGTGACCATGTGTATGTCATTAATTTAATGTTTTCAGCTCAAGGTACCTCCTGTTAATCCAGTTATGAAAATTAAATATACATTAAGACAAAAGGGAAAAGAGAGACCAGTGCTTCTAAAATGAAGGCTTTATTTTTGGCAATAAAAATTTAGAGCCCCTCCTCTTCCTCCCTCCCAAACCCTCAGGTTGATTCATCTCTCATTCAAATTTAAAATGCACAGAGAGGCTGCAACAAACCCAGAGAAGATTGATATGCACCGCACTCCACACATGGTTTAGCTCTTTATTCCGAAGTCTGGCATGACGATGTTGCGTTTTGTGATGATATTATTTCAATATATAATAAACAGGGTTCTCTGTAAAAACAGTGCAACGCGAGTCCCCTTTAAAAAAAATACAAATTGTTACTATAGCGCTTTGAGAGAAAGGGAGCGAGAGATTCACAATGCAGGCTCAGAACTTGGCAACCTGTAAAAGTGCCCAGTCGAAAATTACTAACAGCTGGAGATGACAGTTGTTTTAACAGCTGAGCTGACAGGATTAATTTAAATGCACTGAAATCAAAAGTAGATAACACCTGTTTAGTCTTCCAGGGCCATTCGACAAGGTAGGCCAAAGGAAAAAAGGCAGCGCCAGGGCTGTCTGTGTGGGATGTGTGCACCATGGATGTGTGCACCATGTATGTGTGCACCATATATGTGTGCATGCCTCATGCATGTGTGTGCCCCATGTATGTGTGCCCCATGTATGTGTGCACCATATATGTGTGCGTGCCTCGTGCATGTGTGTGCACACACGTGTGGCCTCTCCCTGCTGTCCTGTCGCCTCCCTGGGTGGGGGACAGAAGGAGAATGGAGAAGAATGACATGCTTTTGAAGGCCGGGGGTGCAGGGGACATCCCTGGCTTGTCACACAGTAACAGAGAGGCCAAGCCCCGCCAGCCTGAAACATCTGGTTCCCATTGTGCCCACCCTCCTGCTCGCCCTTCTTCCCTCTTCTCTTATCCGAGGTCCGTGACCCAAACCCAGCAGTGGATAGAGATCACTGAGTTTAAAGCTGCAGTTCCTCACTCCTGCGGCCCGGCGATCCTCCTGGGTTAATTAATGCGCTCTCTTTGAGCTCCAAAGTCGCTGGAGCTCCCACATGCTCCCTCCCACCTGCTTCTTCCCCAAACGAAAAACAAAACAAAAAATTCCTCACCTTCTTGCCATGCCAGAGCTCATAACTCGCATGTCCACAAAATAAATAAATAAATAAATTCTATGGGACGTGTGAGGAAAAGCGTGTGAAACAGCAAGAACTGTTTCACGTGGCAGGCAAGGAGGGGCTGATTTTATCTTTGCTTCTCAGGCTATCACCCTGCACTGCGTCCTGCATCATGAAGGACCACAGCTGGATGTCCCAGCACAGCTCTCGCTCTGGGTAAGAGCTCAGCTCCAAGAAATCCAACAAGGAGAGCTGTGTGGTCCGAGGAAGGAGAATCTAGGACAATCTATGGAAAGCACATCTTTTCCTAGCAGTGTAACTACCACACGAGGCCCCCGTGCCAACCTCCCACGGCACAGGAGCCCCACATGCCTGACTCTGCAGCTGCTCCGCTTGCAGCATTTCCACTGAGGCAAAAGTGAGCTCTGCTACTGAATCCAGGCCAGAGGCTCCCAAACTCAACCTGCAATCTCATTTCTGGTTATGCAAATGGGGCTGAGTGATAAGAGGCAAGGATTTCCAGGGAGTTTGCTTCCTCAGATCTACACCTAGCCCCTTCCTGTGAAGCAGGACCACACTGTCAGGCTGAGTCTCCCAAGCAGCAACTACACTTCATTGCTGTGAAGAAGCACACAGCTACTGTCACTATCAACCATGCCTCAAAACCACGGAGACTGGACACAGAGAAGGAAGTTCATGTGGCAAATCTGTGAAAAAACACCTCACAGAACAAAACCCAGAAGAAATTGTGTTTTCTGAAATTTCTTCTGAGAAAGAAGAGTCTGGTCTTCTTTCTGAGACCAGACTCTGAGTCTGGTCTGCTTTCGGCCACAGGACTGATCTTTTCTCCCTGTGTTCCCCCAGGGATGAAAGACCCCCAGCCCCACAGTTGGTACAATGATGCTGTAGCTGTACACTTCACACAACAAAGCCCTGGGCTCTTCCTTCGTGCCCCACAGCCCTTCAGCAGGACAAAAGTGAGCTGAAAAGCTCACGTGCTCCCTTCAGCTGACTGCAAACCCATCCACCAACATTAAAGCACGGCAGGCACCTTCAGTTTTTGCAGTTGAAGAGGGGGAAAAAAAGAGCTTTCAATAGAATGGATCAGAAAATGTTTGATTCATTGATACCAAAAGTTGGAGAATCACGGATACGTTTGGTTACAGCATTAACCACTGCCAGAAAGAAAGCCATCCATGGTAGCTGTCTCTTAGCTGCAGGTTTCAGCGTACTCAGCTCGTATTCTCTTTACATTTCCAGCCACCAAAAATCCCACATGCTCCCTCCCACCTTCCTCTTTCCCAAACAGCACAAAGCCTCATATAGGCTAAATCACCATGCCAAGAAAAACAGAACAATTCTTAACTGAGCTGCATTTATTTACTTATTTCAGAATTTCAAGTCCTCTTTTAGCATTCGTTGTCCAGGCAAAATTACTTATCTGGATAAATGCAAATATTATTGGCAATTCTGAGAGAAGAAATAAGACTCAAATTCACTTCTTGTGAGTGAGCCCTGTCTGCAACAAACTGAAGTAAAACCACAATCATCACCAATTTACCCAGACAAGTTTCAAGTCTGGGTGCAAAATTGCCTTCATTTTGTTTCACAAGGAACTACCAGAACACTTTTAAACTCAAGGCACCTGAACCTTTCTCTAGAGGGTATTCTTCGGCCACTAATTAATTTTAATGAAGCTGAGGAGTGCCTTGTGATGGACTGTACCTGGGTTTTACAACTGCAATCCAGTCATTATGTGAGAGGATTTAATGCACAGGGCTACACTGCCCATCTTGCCAGCTTTGTATCCAGGGCAGGAGAGCTCTATTAAAAGACAGACACCAACATCAGTTCTCTCATACTCCTGGGCAGGGAAGGAAAAAAACTTCAGTGTAAGGAGATATAAAACTTTCTTACTTGCTGAAGCATTGAACTTTTCCAGCAAATGAACCTAGAGATTCCCAATACATTCCTTAAATATTGGGCTAATACCAGAGGGCATTTTCCCTGTTATTTTTCATGTCCATGAACCTCTGCATGTCTGGATTCTGGCCAAGTCTGGAAGCAGAAGTGCCAAGGAACATGCAAGAGGCTGTTCTCCTGACAATTCCAATTTGGCTGGTTGCTGGAAATGACAGAAATCCCCACAGAAAACCAGCACTAGCGATAGTTCATCGCCCGATATGCAGCACAAGATCCTTACTGCCTACCACAAATAAATCAGGAGATGTTTCAAAAATGGGGGGGAAATGGAATAATATTGAGAGAACACACATTTTAAAAAATAAATAAACCCTCTACTCCATATAAACACACATCAAAGTAGCAGCAGTGGTAGTTGTACTAGCATTAATAATGATGATGTCAGGAAGACCCGATTACCCTAGCTTATATCCATACTTTATTACAAATTTTATAAAGCCTATCTGTGCATCTAAATCATTAATTTCCATTAATATTTCCAGAGCAAAAAAAAATCTTGCTTTTTAAAGGGCTTTTTCAAAGTTTTCAGTCTACTGGGCATGCGATGATAATTGCTGCTCTGTTCTGCTTAATGATATAGTCCTTTCCCTGCACAAAATAAGAAGCAGTTTCTTCCCCGCTTTTTATTTCTTTACACAACTCAGAGGCTCAAAGAAGATAATTACAAACAATGCCTGAAGAATGGTTCAGTTAATGTTAATTTATACAACAAACTAATTACTACCAAATGGTAAAAAATCACATGTGGAAGTTCCTGTCTCCCACGCACACAACTAAACCAGCAGCCATCTGTCTCAGCCTGGGAGCTCTCAGTGACAACCGCGGAAAGCAAGGCATAGGATGAATCCAGATACACTAGGCTGCTTCCTCTGACACAAAACCATGGGATTCAAACACCATCCTCTCCTCTGTGGTGATCTTAGCAGTGGCATTTTTTCCCCTTTCATTTACAAAACAAACAAACAAGTTGCATCAGTAGCTGCCTTGCTGTCTGAATTTTATCTCCATCCCAAGAATTTAGGATGAGGTCTAAAATATCTCCATCTATCAGCTGTAATTCCTCCTCCCAGCATTTTCTCTACAATATTCTTTATAACATCCATACCTATCAGAAAGCACGAGGTGAGACAGTCTTTGAATCTGCTTGCAGCATGTTAGACAACATGATGGGAAAATGTGCTTTTTTTGTTTCAACATTTTTTTCTCAACCTGAGAAAGCAATTTTCTCCCAAACCTTGAAAAATCAAAGTCAGTACAATTGTTAAACACTTTTATGGGATGCTCATTAAAAACTGACAGGGAGAAAAAAGCTGGGGACAAATCCTGAAGCATTTGTTCAGTTTAAAGTCTCATTGAATTCAATGTGAGTGTTACTTTATTGAGGACTTCAATACCAGATCCTTTACATGAACAAGGACCTTGGCATTTTGACTGTTAATTATTCTCTGATTAGCTTGCATCTAGTGAAACAAACTGAACACAATATTATCCCCTAAGCTCTGTTCAAGAAATCTCAGCTCCAATATTCTCCTCTCCCTGTGAGATCAGAACTCCAGCAGTCATCAAAGAAAGTGCTGTACATGAATAGGAGCAAAATATCAGAGTTTAGATTCACTGTACAGATTTCAGAGGAGAAGGGTTTTTTCCCTAACAATAAAAACTTACAAATCTTTCTTTGTTTGCATATAAGGCAAATTTTTCATTTTGCAGAATGATCTCTACATATCTCATTTAAATCAGGCCCCCCTCTTATGTTTCTGTGAATCCCACAGCAGTGCCAAAGTGCAGCCTTCACTTTATTAGAAAGAGACAAGCCAAGATAAGGTAAAGACTGAAGATGTTTTAGTAAAGATGAAATGTCTATGAACTTGTGCTTCTGAGTATTTCTCTATTCAAAAAGAAAGAATATGTTTCAGATAGCCTGAAATAATCACAGAGGAGGAACAAGTGCCACGGCAATTTAAAATAAGGTCCCTGTAATCTCATATTCATGAAGTAACACAGTCATTATTTCTACATGGCAAGAACAGTATCGACAGTTTAAATGAAGTAAACAAAAAAGAATCACAAGAGAATCTACATAACCAAACAATAATGCCTAATTATTCCTCATTCATAGTCCTTAACAGAATTATGATATATAAAAAAAAATTACAGGGAAATGATTCTCGCATACAGCCAAGAGCATGAAATTTTACATAATAAAATACATCCACTGAAGTGAAGGAGGAAGAAACAATTTTCCTGTCGCTCAGCCCTATTTTGCCTCATCTGTTTTTCTACACCATCAGGAGCTGCTTTCTATGAATGAAAACTTAGAATCCTTCCTAAGGATTTCACTTTGCTTCACATTTCACAGTGTTTTCACTTTTTTAGGTGTGTTTTATAGAAGATTAGCCACTACTTAAGATTTCTTTTTTTGGGGGAGGGGGAAAAGATGGGAAGCGGGAGGGCATGGGAATCACAACCCCAGAACAGCAAAGTCCAGTTCTTGGTATAACAAGGGAACTAAGACTGCTTTCAACATGGATTTGGAGTGTGAAATGAACCACTGAATGCTGTATCAGTGAGTGGGATAAGACAAGAAAAGGAAGGGTAATTCACCACGGTGTATGTTGCAGAAAACCTGTATCTGCTTTTAGGGGATGCTTTGGACATCTCGCAGTCCTTGGGCTGGGACTGACGTCAGGTCTCTTCCCTCCTCTTTCACCCCAAGTAGCCTCAGGCAGCTCTCACAGCCAAAAGTCTGCCTCTAATTTTAGTTCCCACTCCTGGCACATGTTGTGTCCTAGATCACTGAAAGCCTTGAATTAATACACTAAGACCCAGTATTAAGCTAAAGAACTGACAGCTTTATGGACTGCATTCAGCCCGGAAGGAAAGCTACCTGGCACTGCCTTAACAATCCCAGGCCCCTCTCCTAGTAGGAACAAAATTTAAAAAAAAAAAAAAAACCAAAAAAAAAAAAAAAAAACCAAAACAAAAACAAACAAAAAAAAGGATCAAACAAACAAATCCCCACTAGTATTTTCCCTATCCCAAGACTGATCAGATTGTAAAGGTAGATTTGGTGGATTCTAAGGGAGAAGGGAAGGTCTAAAGAATGCTACAGCACAACTTTTAACCTCCTCATACTGAAAAGCTTAAAATTATTGTCTCCCTGTTCCATTTTCCCCCAATGTTTCCTGTTTATGCAAATGCAGCAGCCATCTCCATTCTTCTCTTCTTGATGCTTTTTCACCTGTCTTTATGCCTACAGGGACTTGTCTGCTGACTGAGCTGAAGCAGATGAGTTAAAAACAGCCATAACTGCATCTTGTGTGCTCCTGAAAACACTCAGCAGTGTGGTGGCTCTAGCTGCAGTCTCATTTCTGGTGAACACTCACAATGCCCAATATAAGCAGATCAATTGTTAGCACCAACTTGTGAGAAACCAAGGATGAAATGGAAGTGGCAGCTGAACTCTCTCTCTCTGCAGCACTTTAATGGCAGTTTGCTCCATGCTATATTTATGGCGTAAGGCCAGAACAAAAGCAACAACCAGCCAAACGAGTTTACACAGAAAAATTAGGAAAATTTTGCAGTCTGGCAATGTAAGAAAGCATCTCTCATTATTCTGTCTTTGTGAGCCCACTTATTTTAAAATAGTGGGTCATGCATACAGCGTCCACTGGGTATTGTGTTCCCCCATCCAGTACCCTGTCTAGCAATAAAATAATAATAATAAAAAGCCCTATGATTGTCTCAAAAAGACTGCATTTGTTTTTCAGCAGAAGGAACAAGGTATAGCCCAAACCCCTACATCATGTATATTACTCATCTAACAATTTTATGTTTAGTTACAGAATGATTACCAATGAGAGCTCCCTAATTTATCTGAACTCAGACAGGATTGACTTGGCCAAACTAGTAAAAGAAGAATGCATTTTGCCTGGATATGCATCCCATACATCCCATACCCCAAAGCTTCACAGGAGTTGTGAATCAATTAGATGACACAGCAAGAGGAAATGCATAAAAAAAGACTTAAAATAAAATAATCTTCAGTGAAATGTCTCCATATTTAGTTAAACAGCATTGCTGATTAAGGCTGTACATGAGCTCAGTGTGGAATCCAGAATTGTTGCAGCTGACAATCATTAGCAAGAGCATGCTGTCCTCTAGTTTCATCTTCATATATTAATTTCATATACAGGGAAGTAGAACTATTTGGAAATACATGGCTTTATTTAAGCCTTGTATGTAGATATCTCAGCAAAAACACATTAACATGCTTTACACTTTGCAACAAACCAGCGATCCTACAGGATCAAATGAATACACAGTAATGACTATAGTTGAAACCATTTTTCTGGTTAGTTGTTGACTTTTTTGCTTTTTCATTCTTTTTCCCCTGGTGCCTGACTCTGTGGGAGATAAGATGCTCTGTTACTGAAATGGGATATCTGTTGTGGGCAAAACAGAAAAACAAAAAAAGTTTAGCATAAAAACATCAGGGTTTGTAAAAAAACAAGAAGCTTTCTTCTTCCATGTGATCTTTGTCTCTAGACTATTTACCTTAAGATTGTGTGGGCTAATCTACAGTACAAAACTAATGCAACATTCCAAACTGTACTGGAAAAACAGGACACTTGGATAACCACTTCCAAGTCAGGAGAGACACTTTCCTTTCTGATAAAGCACTTGGACACCAGTTTTAACTTTGAGGCTCTTAAATCTTTGGCTGCAATCATTCCTGTTTATTGGCAGTGTAATACAATAATCGTTTGGGGGTTTTTTTGAGGTAGGAATGATGTTTTCCCTTGGGCATATGGGCTGGCCTTTGCAATTGCAATTCCTAGATATTGAGAGAAAAATTTGTAAGCAGTAGCCAAGTAGCATGTCCCATACACAACCAACAGTCACTGCTGGGCTTCAGATCCATAGACCTCATCTCCTGTGTGTCTATTATTTATTTGCAGATTCCATAATCAAATTAATTACAGCTAAAAGGCTCAGATGAACAATGGAGGTTCCTTGCACACTGCAGTGTATGAAGTTGCTGTTTCTCCCTGACAGGAAGAATATGGCTTTTCGTGTCACACATCTGTGCTTCCCCTTCCTTGCGCTGTCCGAGCCAGTTCTTTCTGTACCTCCAAAAGGCAAGTCTGGGGGTTAATTCATCCTGCACTATTGTACTTAGATACCAGTATCTTCCTACCACGTAGGAAACAGAAGTTTCTACCAATTAATGACTGCACGGACTTTAAGTTCTTTTAATGCTGCTCCTTCTAGAAACAGGCCTAATCCCTGTCTGTAGATGGACAAAAAACCAAGTCACGTTGGGCTCTTTACAGATCCTGCATTGGGTCAAATGTTGCTGTCCTAAAGCTCTTGCATGTTGAGTGGGAGTGATGAACTTGCAGCTGAGAGCAGAATTTGGCCCACATTGCCCTGAAGTGTCCATTAACTCTCCCACACTCAGAAATAAATCAAGATGAGATTCCTCTCAAGCACAATGAGCCTAAAATATAAACCACGCTGCTCACAAGAGGGAGACCAGGAATTCAGCTTCAGTCAGATGGTTTTCTCTTCCTCCCTCCCACCTGCACCAGCGAGGAGAAGAGGGCAGGATGCTCACTCAGTCCCAGGATGTGCCCTGTGTGGGACCAGCAGGAGCCACAAAAGGTTCCCTCATCCAAAACCCCCGCAGTGGAGATGTGCAGGGTACAGCTCGTTCCCTTCTGCTCACCTGGGAAGCAATCCTTGCTCCCCCAGCCCCTAACCCCAAAAAACCCGTGGGAGCCACCATTCCTATTTACACCTTTTACCCCAGGCCACAGCCCGGCTTTGGCACCTGCCAGTCACAGCTCCACTTGTCTGCAGGAGGATGAGCAAGGAGGAGGGAGAAGGAAGGAAGAAAGCAGGAGGACCTCTGCATTAATCAGAAATGTTTGGGGTGGGAGAGAAAGATGGAGATAGATTAGAGAGTAAGAAAACTGAAGAGGAAGACAAACAGAGCCAAAAAGAAAAATGTCCTTTGTTCATTTAAATGGCTCTCTGCTCCCAAGCCCTCGGCATGACTAATGCCATGCTGTGGTGTGTAAACCTCTTGGGCACATAACACAAACAAAGCATAACTCGGCCTGAACAAACAAAGGCCTAAGCAACAGTGATTGAATTCATCTTAAAACAACAAATCAATTCTTCCCTATTAATGCCCTAAATACCAGCGTAGGAGCACTGTCCTGTTGTAATAAACAGCCATGTGTTCAATTACCGTCTGTTTTCCCAACTACCGCTCTCTCCAGTAATTACACCATGCAATGCATTCTACATTGACATTATATTAATGTGTTGGGAGGAGAGATCTTAAATACGAATTAAATCAAGGCTAAACATCTCAGAGAGCCTTACTGAGTCACACAAGTGCTAACAGGGCATTCTTCAGCAGAAAGCACAGCCTGATTTTTCTCTTCATTCACTTTTCACTTTCATCCTCTGGCTAAATAAATAAATTAAAATGCAATCTTGAAAGAGCTCTATTGCCCCAAAGACCAGCACAGCAAACCCTTCATAAGCTCTCTAAAGTCCACTTCACCTGCAGAAGAAAGCTCCTCAGTGAGGAGCATTTCATAAGTATCAGCTTACCTCCCATCAGCCAAACAGCAGCGACAAAAGTCCTCCAACAACAGACAGGTGACAACAAAGTGGGGCAAGAAAAACCAAAGCAGAAAAGTTTATGGACTGAGACAAAAGCAGGAGAATAAAAGTTTAAGAAAAGGTTTCTTACCCTTTTGCAGAACCATCAAACAACTTCTATTGACTACTGAATAGCACAGAGCAAACAGACCAAACAAAAGATATGATGAAAGACGTATTTACTCGTGCAGGGCTCCTTCCCCCCACCTCAACCTTTCTTTCCTTTTCACATACACCCACACTGCACCGTCTGCATTGTGTTGTTAAATAACCAATAGCAACCCAGAGGAAACACTGGAAGGGTTTCTATGATGCTGTCAAGCACCAGACAGATGCTTGGCAGTGTCAATATGTTCTTTACATTTGGGTTATGCCAAGGATTGAAATTAAAAATAAAATAGGAATAACAATACTGGGAGAGGAAGAGAAAGATGGCAGTGAGGACATATAATAAACTTTTAAATCAATGGACTGTCATCCTGGATTTTACTTCAGCAATTTTAACTGTTATGGAAATGAATAAATAAAGCTTTTCTTTTCACTTGTGCACTGGACTGCAAGAACTTTAACAGAAAGCAAAGTAAAATTCTGGGGGGTACCAACTGCAGACTTCTAGGCCCTCTAGAACAGACTCCAAGGTTTCTGCTGCAAAGACAGGCAAAGCACATCCAATGTATGATAAACTTCCAAAATCTACTCCAAAATAAAATGCCCTAGGTGCTGTAAAACTTTCCTGCCTTGAGGCTTCAGAAGGCACAGAAATTTGCACTTTTGGAGGAAATCAAATTTTGAAAGCTCTTCTGTCTAATTCTACAGATTGCCCTCGAAACCACAGTGTGTAACATTCAGATATATTTAAGTGTCTTTATAATAACTGTTCATTTGTCCTTCTTAGGTCATTAGATACAAAAACACCCCCAAAACCTCACCAGGTTTTGCAACTCATTTTTATTTGACTAGTTTGCATTTTTTTCATTTCAGCTGCCAAACCAAGTCAGGGGAAAAGCTGTTTCCACCTGACCCAAAGTGTTTTATTTGATCCTAATTGAAATGTTTTCATTTCTCTTTCAGATTAATCATCTTAAACATTTAAAAACAAAAAATATCATTTCCAATGAAACATTTTGTCTAAAAATGTTGACTGTTCCAAATTCTCTACTATTTTTTGGCTAAAATTAACTTGTTGAATTGCTAAATGCTATCAGTCCTTAATTACTGTTTAACAGGTTTTAGGGTTCTTAGGGTGGATAGTTCCCCCCAAATCCTCCTTTATTTGGTTTTTGAGCACTTTTTGAATTCTCACATTATAGAAATCATACACATATAGCATGTTTTCTCCTGAGGCAATACAGAAACCACAATACAATTTAACTGTACGAGAAGAAAAGACGCCGAAAGGAATTCTATCTTCCCAGCAGAGCTTATTGTACAGCTTATTGTACAGCTTATGTACAATGCAGGAGATGTATACAGTTGTGTGAAGCTGGAAACCCTCAAACCACCTTAAAAATATCAACATTAACCAGACATGTATCTAATAAAAGTATGCAACAGCTTCAAACTTAAGAGTGTTTTTACAAGGCTACTTCATTAGCTAAACAAGCAAGTGGGAGTTGCTGCAAATGTTGCTCCTTGCCATACTAGAGGCTTTCCCTTGCTTCTGGTAAACAGAAGACACAAGACAGCCTTGTGAATAGCTCATGGCACAGACTGAGATCTAAAGCTAATCAGACAGGATGACAGGTCATCTTAATCAACTTCCAAAAGCCAATCCACATGCTCGTCCCAGCTCCTCGCCTCTCCTTCCCGCGCCGCTCTCTCACTCATTTGGCCGTATTTCCCCTTCCCCCTCCGCTCACTTCCCACAAATTGTGCTGCTCAGAAAGAACGCGGGGAGCCCTTCAGGTCTCAGCATCCCGGGCGCAGGTGGTGGGGGAAACTTTGAAGTGAGCTCTCCACTAACTCCAGAGCTAGCCGTGCCTCCTCTGTAAGCAGCTCTTATTAAAAACAAGACCAAGCACCCACTAGAACAAAACCAAGCAGGCCTATTTAATTAGGGCAAATGCTTGATATCCACTTCTTCATGTTAAACCGCACAGTCACACAAGCCTGGGAGGTCTGATTAATTTTAATATGCACGGTCGTGACAAGCGCCTCAGGGGTAGGAGAAAGGGGGAAAAAAATCCCAGAAATCCTGCTAGCTCGACAAATAGGTTTCGGCTAAATGGTGTGTATGTTGCCCAGATTAAGATGTTACTATTCAGCAAGGGCTTGAACCTTTAATATGAGGGACAAGAGGCCTGAGGAACAGGTGGCTCGCTCTTCACTCTTGAATAAATGACATCCCCAAAAGCTGCGGCACACGAGCATACAGAAAGAGCTGGCACACTCCCCATGTACATCTGGGCATTGCAGGCTGGGGCAGAGGTTTCTCCAGCAGTTATCCAAGGACTGAAATGAAGGTCAGAAAGCTAATGGCTTTTCCAAGGGAGGGGAAAATGAAAATGTAACAATAATAATAGAAAAAATTTAAAAAGAGAAAGAGAGCACACAAAAAACAAAGGCAAACTGCAAACTGATCTAGGTGGATAACAACAGGGGAAACAGGCACAGCAAAATGATGTGGGGGCAAAAGTGACAGCAAGTCTTGAAAACCCCTACTGAAATGAATCATAGCTCGTGAGGAGTCCTGCTACCTGGGGAATTAGGGGCAGAAGGGAGCCCAAATAATTATTTTTGCCTTGCTGAACCACTTCTATGTTGTGTTGTTAAAGAAGGGATGTGAAAAGATAAAGCATTTTGCTTTGGCTCCTGCTTGTTCAATATTATGGAGTGAATATAACCCAGAAAGAAAATTTAATTGTAGAGATTCATCAGAGAAGACTTTCATTCTGAACCAGGGAGGGGGAGAGGGACTGCATCTTCTCTCCAAAAGCACAAGTTTCCTGTATCTCACTTGACCATAATGCTTTCTTCTATATTTAAGATGCTGTATCAGCACCTCAGATGCCTTTATCAAACATAAAGAAAAATCCAAAAGCTAAAAACCTTTGAGGATGTAAGAAGAGAGAGTTGGAAGGGAATCTAAGGAAATTTTGAAAACATCCACTGAAATAAACCGTGACTATGAGGCTAAACTGTTGGGAAGGAAAACACTTAAAAACTGAAGGCAACAAATGAATAAACTTCACTTTGAGCAAGTCAGAGCTGGCAAAGCTTCAAACTGGGCTACCTCTGTTCTAGAGTTAAAGCACTTGTTAATAAAGGTTTAAGCTACACTATTTAACAGGGCCTTCTCTTCACATAGGCCTATTTCACAAACCTAATCTTTCAAATGTTTTAATTATTTTTTATTGGTATCAGCAGTATATGAAGGCATATTTCCATATGGCAGGGTCTTTGAAAGAAGTGCATGGAAGTTTGATGCTGGCCTGCTCTACAAAAAAGGACATATTTCCTGGTGACAGACTGTAGAGATGAACATGGAAGCACGAGGCACCTGCAGCATCCTTCCAACAGCAGCAGAAGTGCACGAACAAAACTTGAAAGTACTCAGCTGCAAAGTATCCTTGTTTGTCCTTCAGTGGAAAAGCATTACAAAGCCTCTTCAACATGTACTCTGTCAAAGGGACAGTGAAGAACCAAATAAAAGAATTTGAAACCTCAACCAATTACAGTATCCTTAGGCCTTTCCCGAATCTGTGCACTTTATTTCTTCCCACCTCATCAGATGTGATTTAAAAACAAGAGTCTGCATTTCAAAGGCCACCCTTCTTGTGCCCATGAACAGCCTGCTTTGGAATTTATGGCTTGAAAAGAGGGAGACCTCTTGATTTTTTCACAAGATTTCCTGATGAAAAGTTTGATGATATTAGGAGATACTCTGGGATCTTATTTCAACTACAGAGCCTGAATGCGGTATGGCTCACTTTTATAGACTCCAGAGCTGCCTAAACAACAGTCATTTAAATTACCACATTAACAGGTGTTGTGATTTATAATGTAAACTTAAACATCAAATACAAATAGCCTTTGGGGGATGCTCAGAAGACAAAAATCATGCCCAAGAGGCTCTTCTCATCCCTTTTTTCCCGACAAGTAATTACTTATAGTGTTGCTGCCTGCTATAATACATGAAGCTGTAGTACTCACATTGCCTGTTAAAGCTCTGCAAACTCACATTTTACCTTCTTACTAAAGAGCTGAGATTAACTGCTCCCCCTCTGAAGACCTAAGGACTATTAGATCAAAATTTTGGCGCAGGAAAAATATGAAACACAATAAATGAGTAATTTGTGTGTGTGTGTGTGTTTGTATATATTTGTATCTAAATATATATAACACATTATATATATATATATATTTATTTATATATATATATAATATAAAAATATATAAATAATATATATACATTATATATATATAAAAATATATATATAATATATAGATTTTTTTATATATATATGTATGTATGCGTGTATGTATGTAGGTATATCTGTGTATGTGTCTTTATAGAAAACTCAAAATATTCATTAAACAGCCCAACAGAGTGGAGTTTCAGAGGTCCTTCCCAAGGAAAAATGAGCCATGCAGGTGAATGACTGTACCCATGCTCACATGCTCAGTCTCTGTGGTCAGTAGATGTTCAGATGATCCTTCTGTATATGGAATTCCTACAAATTCCATACAATAATGTGGACCTGGCCTCAAAAGACCCACTATGAAGGTTTTAAAGATGAACAGATATTTAACCTGTTAGGAATATATACTGCCAAAACAGAAAAAGAAGACTGATTCTTAATTAAAAGTTAGGAGATATAAAGAGCCAGAGAGTACTACAGCTTATTCTAAAAATAGGAGGGAATTTACTTGTTTGCCTATTTCTTTTCCAGAAGCCAAGCCATACGTTTAGGGGAAAGGCTACAGAGATTTCAGAGATTTAATTTTCCACAAGCACAGGCCATAAATTAAAATACAGCAATCCAATCCCATTAATAGTGCAAGGAAAAGCTAAGTGGTTGCTTTGGTCTTTTCTTTCACAAACTTGTGTCAAGCTCAGTGACTTCAAAGAGATTTCCATTTCATTTCTACAAATGAGGAGAACAGACAGACAGAGAGTCTCTGCCATCCTCTGATGCCTGAAGAAAACAGAAGAAAAACATGCCTGTATCTCATTCTCCTAATGATTTTAGCTGCAAAAGGAATCCCATGGTCGGCAGACGACCCTCGGGGCAAGGGCTTGAGGTCTGTCACAGTGTATAAGGCTTCTCCAAACCCACTCCATTATCTTCATTATTGTATACCAGGAATAAAAGGGGACTGACTCCTCTTCTGAAGCTCAAGTTAGAAAGGACAGAATGTTTCATGTAAAATAACATTGTGTGACTTCAGTTAATAGGTTTATGCCTTTGGGGGCCTGATACTAAAGCTGCATATAAGGATTTTCCACAGAATTTGAGAGGAGAAAAATGAGCACTGTATTAGTAATGAGTAAAATTCCACAAGTTTTAGATTCACTGAAACACTTTATGTCTCTGTGTCAGCATGACTCATTGTCAATCACACACTTTCATACAGCAGGAGGAAAATGGCAAGATTAGGGGAAAAGAAAAAGAGCACGGAGCTTTGGAGCTAAGTATAAACCCCTATAAAAACAAAACAAAAAAACCCCATACTCATATCCAAGGAGGAAAAGGAAGTGACAAGCTTTTGGAAAAGTAGGTAGCGTGGGTTCCTACAGGGCACATTAACCAAGAGCATATATACAACAAATCTACATGAAAACCATTTATATGAAGAGTGATGTCAGCTCATGTGTGAGTACAAGGATGTGTTTACAAACGTGCATATGTACATGTGTGCAGCAGTGCACTCTGAGAAGTTTGTTTAAACCGTAAAAATTCTTGTCCTTTACTGACAAAATTCACTCATTTTTACTTTTATCTTCTAACAAACGTAATTTAAGAAAACTGTTTATCCTGTATCAGTAAAGTTTCTTAGAAACAGTCAAACCTGTTACCAGTATTTTGGAATATCTCCCTGGTCCTTAATGCCCATTTCATGTAAGAGAAGCCCTTTCCCTGACTGATATGAGGTTTGAATTGAGACCTAAAATTGTCTACCCAGCCCTTTCCTTTTTTCTGATTTTGAAGAAACAGGCCACTTGAAAGAATGCCTCAAATGCTTACGTTTCCCACAGTAAGACTATTTCAAACAATAAAAAGAGAGCAAACACAGCCCATTGTACAAGTTAAATAATATATAAACTTTTGAGTACATAGAGAAATGGGAGTCTGGCTCATATCTGGTCTTCAAAAGATTCACAGGAAATTGATTTAATTAAACCTCAACTACTGGTGCAAATGTTTCCCTTTCTTCCCAAAGGGAAATAAAGTATTATATTATTCTTGTTGACATAATGCAGCAAAGCTTAACCAAGATTCTTGATCTTCATCCCACAAAGCTTTACAAACTAGCAAGACTAAAAATCATTACAGAAATATACAGTTATCACAAATTGCTGCGTTTTTACCTACATGTACTATCAAAGATTCCCACTTGTAACATCTTTTTCATGGCGAAATTCATTAATATGCTAATTACCTGACTAGCAACCAGTGATGACTGACAATTTTACTTTAGCTCTACATGAAGAAGACATGACAATAATTTTCTGCTGGAGCTCAAACAGAGAAGACACTGTGTTGCATCAGTGTCTATATAACTCACTTAGGGGAAAAGACTTATATTTGTAGAGGACCTCTAAAAACAGTCTTGCCATCTGCACCCAGAAATATGTATTTTTTAATTAGCCACTCTAAAAACAATCATGTTGGCTGAAGGGAAGGGGGAGGGAGGCTTGTCAAAATGATGTATTTGTCCCTCACCACCTTTCAATGCTCTTATGCAAGTCTAATTTTCTTCCGAGCCAGCTCACCTCTCTGGCCTCCTTTTGTTTCATGTCCCATTTCCCATTCTCTTCTAACTTCTGAACTTTTGTTAGTTCGCTTTTAAGGAGAAAGAGAAAAAAAGCTCAACTCTTTCCTATTCATTTTTTCCTGGATGGGGAGTAAGCAGAGACATGAATATGGCACCCTCATAATGATTTAACTAGGGCTTAATGAAATTTTCATCACAACCTGCTGTTCAATTTAATGGCCTTTGAAAGACAATAGAACAATGGCTAGAGGGAAGAAAAGATTTTTTGTTGCATGCATTTGCAAAGCCCAACATTCAGTTGCTCCCCCTCCTCTCTCTCCCAATCTCTTCACAAAGCTGTAGATCTTTTGTTTGTACTGTATATTTTCATTTTAGTAGAGCTGAGATAATGCACAAGCTCTGTAACCATTCTCATGTCTATCTGTGGCCTTTCCTTAATGGAGTCTGTGCAGCTTGTACAACCTCATACTCAACAGAGTATTTATATATTGCCCAGAACTCCCTGTTCTTTCCTCTCTCTCAGATAAAAGCTTGGTCTCCTTCCCACCCATTCCTCCCCAGTCTTTTCCATCCAAAGGCACAGGATATATTATGGCACTGACCATTAAGCCAATGCAATGCAAAAAAAAAAAAAAAAAAAAAGCTGTAAATAATATTAAAAAAATGCTTAGACAAAGAATTTGTTTCCCAGCAAACGCTTACTGCATGCTCCGGTCAAGAAAAGCCTAATTTACAATCCTGTCATGCTCGTGTATGTGCAGTGTGTTTGTGTTTGCATCCATACTTTCATTCCAGCATGCAGGTTGTCCTAAGATTTTCTTGTAGGTCCTGTCACTTCATGTTTCAGCACTGAGGGGGCCCTGAGAGCCCTGCTTTTAAACATTTGAAATAGATTTCCCCCACAGGACAGGCGAGTGTAAATGAAAACAGAGTCTCATTCTGTGCACCAGGGAACAAGGCTCAGTATGGCTCACAGTGCCCCAAAAAGGCACTATGGAGAGCATAAGGAGAACTTCATCTTCCAGCAGTGACTTTGATTCTGCTCCAAACAGGCAAAAATTAAAAATCTGACTCTGTGGTCTCAGTCTCAGCCCCCAGAGCACAAGCACCATCACCACCAGCTGGAGAGAAGGTCTCAAAAAGACACTAAAAATGACACCTATAAGCCAAAGCTGAGACTTGCTGGCCACACATAATGCAGGGAACACCTGCACTCTGTACAGCACCTGCACTACAGATAGAGAGAGGATGATGTGTCCCACACAAAAGCCTTCATGAATTATTTCCCAGTTTAACTTCTTACCTTTCAAATAATGACATGAGCACTAGATAATTTCACAAAAACACTGACTTTATTGATAATACTGCTTTTAGCTCTAGAAATGGGGAGAGGGCGGTAGTGGTGTAAAAGCCTCCAGGTGACCAAAACTAGCTCCCTGCAGGCATATTGAGGAGGTTGCAACTGCAACAAAAAGACCACTAGACTCTCTCTTTTGGGAGAAGCTAAAAACCTTAGCTATGATGGGACACTGATAAAATTTACCTCTAAAATAGACAAGAACTCTAAGATCTTTAATCCTGCTAGCAAGGAAAAGCAAACAGAGCAGAAAACAGCAAGATTAAAAAGTATACGTATCCAAAGGATCTGGAGAAAAGAAAAGAACACAGAAAATTCTGGCCAGTTTCCCAGGCCTTACCTTCTGGCTCGTTTTTGATGAGCTCTTCCATTTTCCTTTGCTTCAGGGTGTCCACGACATCCGCGAGGCTCCCCTTGCGCCGCTCCGGGGTTCCCAGGGCTGTGCTGGACAAGGACTCTCCACTCTGACGCCCACCTTCTTCTGCCTTCAAGGGTGAGGTAGATGAGTTGTGCGGGGCAAATGAAGACATCACTTTATTGCCATCAACTTCCTGAAAGGGGAGAAAAACAAGATGAAAAATCTCTTTCTTTTCTTAAAGAAGGGGGAAAAAAATAAAGACGGAAAGAAAGAACAATCCTTTGTTCTTTGAGTTCATTGCTGTTTGTTCTTCTGTTGAAACCTTTAAAAAGGCATGCAATGCTTCAAAAACACCCAGAACAAAGCCTATCCATAAAGCATAAACCAAGATTACAGGCTGGAGTGAACAAAGATCAGCTTGCAAGAGAGAAACATAAAATACAGTTTTTCCCTAATTGAGAAGAAGTGTTGTTCTCATAGGTTTCCTAATAACAATGGTATTGATTACCTTTAATTGTTTGTTCTTTTACAGCTCTCTTTCTAAAAAAAACCTTCAATTTTTACAAGGACCATTAATTTCCTGACTTTATAAAGTACTTAATGCCTTGATGGCCAGTTGTTGTAAGAAATAAAATAGTAACCAAACATTAAATGTCCTTCGCCATATGACATATTTTAACTCACAGTTCAAGCAGTTCTCCCATCTATAAAGAGTGAAGCATTTGCTTTCTGTTTTCTAATTCTCCTCTGTCTCAAACCTTCATTGCTCATGGAAACAGTGTTTTTCACAAAGGTGGTCCTAATGACTTTCCCTGGCAGCACAATGGCAAAACTCTGTGACTTCCTGGAACATGCACACAACTGTCCTCACGTGAGAGTCCACTGAGGTCTACTCATTAATTTTAATGGAAAGCAAAACTGGTTCCAGCATCTTCAAACTTGCCTTCATTAACGTGAGAGCCTTCTCCTCCACGCCTCCTCCAACACAGAGCAACCTTCTCTGCACGTATTCCTTCTCCTTTCATGTCTGTTATACTCTACCCTTCTCTACACATCTCCCAAACCCATTTTTTCCTCTGCTAACATGTGCTATCTGTACCTGAAAAGCTTAGGTCAGTGTCTCCAAACAAAGCTTGCTGCAGAGTAATACACAGCATGAAACATAATGCTGTAAACACATGTAGTTTTTATTTTGATCTGATTTTCCAGGGTTTTGTTTTTTTCACTATTCTACTACCTTACTTTTTTGTACTCCAGCTGTTTAATGAGTATTATTTCTTAAAGAAGCCACTGGATCATCTTGTGATTAGAGTTACAGACTTGGTTGAAAAAGTCTTAATAGTTTTTAAATAATTTTCTTTTTAAAGGGTATGAAAGAAATACATAAATCTATATACACGCACACACACTGTTTTAAGTGATCTGTCTTATAATTTTATAGTTTTTGAGCAATTTTGATGTCTCTGCTCTAATAAACTATGGTATTTCAGAAAAAAATATTTTTATGGATAGAACATAAATTGATGAGAATTATCTCAATAAAGTTTGAGTGAAGCCACATGGAAGACATACAACAAAGAATATACTTGTTTTCACAGGCTACTCTGTCGTGGCAAAAAGATTACCTATGGTTAAGAAAACTTTTAATGCAAACAGTTTTGAGCAGCTTCAATGTGTTATACTAGTGAATAAATTCCCTAACAGAATCGGATTTAACTGAGATTACAATCTGGGCCATCATATGCCCCAAAAGCCAAACCCAGTGATGTTAATGAGAGACTTTCTACTGACGTCAATGAGCTTTTGACCAAGCCCTAAAAAATTTTCCGACTCCAGTCAACAGAAATGCTCCTTTTTTTTTTTTTCTTGCAACTCCCTCCATTTTTATTCTGCACTTGGAAAATTCCTAGTTGCTAACACCAGACTTCAAAACTTAGTTGAAGCCATATAAAATTTTTTTCACATATAAAGACTTGAATAAACAGCTTTTTAACACCAGTCTAGACAAGCAAAATGGTTAATTTCAGCATCAGTTCAGATTTTATCTAAAATTCAACCCCCTTATCACCAAGTGGCAATTTCTTTTCCTACACACAAGGCCAAAAGAGAAAATATCTTGAAAGCTGCTTTCTTATTCACACTTTGAGACAGATAAGCTAAATATCATCCTTAGTTACAGTTCTTAAATCTACCTGTGGCATCAGTTATATTATAGGAAAAGTGTTTTTCCTCATTTTGCCAGGAACTAGTTTCCTGTTTTAACCCAAAGCAGGTCCCAAAGACATTCACTCCCGTTTCTGTGTGCCACGTATTGTTACAAAGCACTCGTAAAAGCTCCCTAAACCTTAGGTATCACCACTGCTGTTTTAATGTATTTTTTTAATATATATATGTTTCGTGTATTTTGGGTACATGCAAGTGGGGATTTTTATGTACAAACATATCCTGAGTATAAAACCAGTTTGTTATAAGAGAAGAAGCATAAGAACACAAGAATTGAATGATTATGTAAAGTAATATAAGATGGTTTTCAGAATCACAAATTAGTTGGCTTTCAAATGAAACTTGCAAGTATTTTTAAAACTACTAAAATTTCTCTGCCTCACTTTCTGAGGAAAAGGAATTGCGAGGGGGACAAGGCAGTAGTCTGTGAGTAAAGCATCATGAATAAACTCTGGATACTCAATTCCTAGTTCTTTTAAATGCACTGTGAAACCATGTAAAATGGAACTTTTTGTTTGTATTTTAGTTTCCTACCTGTAAAACAGGCACAGGCAATCCCTTATATTATAAAGGCCTTGGAATGATAAATTCATTAATAACAGACACCCACCTAGTACAATGCTGGCTAAAAGCATTTGTAATACCACTGTTAGGAAGATTTCATAGCTGGATAAAAAAGGAAAGGGAAGTGTTCTACATGCATTTTTTAAAAGGTGAATTATATACTGAAATATACTATTAAGCAACCATCCCCAAAACAGAAGTTTCCTTAGCCCACTCTGGTTAGGTGTGCATGTATGCCGTGTTTGCATATCACATACATGGCTATTTATGCACTTGTGGGGTTTAAGACACTCAATCAAAACACATATACAGTAGGGGAACAGCTGCAATCACATCTCAGTGGGCTAAATTACAGTACACCAGTGAATTATTCATTCAGAAAGATCTGTAGCAATCACACATCCACTGCGTGATCTGCAATCGAAGAGGAATCCTCTCCTTCCCGTGCTGGTGGATGAGAGCACAGCCCAGCTTCTGCTGCTGCTGACAGTTCAACACGAATCCTCCAGAACCTGCCTTTCCACAAGCCCAGGATCATGATATTCTGTCATTCACAGCAGCATCACAAAACGTGCAGCAGTTACCTTGGCTTTCATTTTATGTCCCCCTCTTGTATTTTGTTCTTTCTTACGCTCTTACTGGGAGAAGTGAAAAAGCTGTCAGTGGGTCTGGATTTTTACTTCTAGCACATAAAAAGGAAGGATACTTCCACCACATAAAACTGTGCTGCATAAAGCTAAAAAACTTCTAGTAAAGAAAATCCTCTGATATTGTAGACCAGAGTTTAACTATCCCCCCGAATACACACAGAGAAATCCTTAATGGCAAGAAAGATATGTCAGCAAGAGTTTAAAATTAATCCCCTGGGAAGGAAGTTCCCTCCCAACAAGTGAGATTTAGCAGGTTCCCCTTTTAAAAGGACACACCAACATGACTTTTTTCCCGTTTAACCGAGAGAAAAGCAACAATGCTGTAAAGTGGTATTAAAGAACATCAATGTCTACTACTGACATTTTAACATTAAGTCCGTCAAGCCACACGCAAGACCCATCTCTCAGCCACCAAAACAGTGGACAAACTCTTTTCCTGGAGAACAGTCTCTGTCAGCTGCATAACCATTTCACCTGTTCAAGTTTGATTACATTCCAGCCTCTGGCACGGCTAATCCTGGTCACAGTTTATGCAGCCAGCAGCTGCTTGGTGGATGGGGCTCTACTGTTCATCTGCATTGCAAATTGCTCTGCTAACGTGCGCTGGCCCAACATTTCCTCCAGCTCCGAGCTGGGATCGTACTCACCAACACCTGATGCTGCTGCTTCTTGCTTTTCCCACCTCAGAAAGGCAGACAAGGACCTACACAGATCCTGCTGAAGCTCTAGGCCCTTCTTTCCCCCCACAGCAATAGCAACAAAAAAGGGATCGGCCCACGTTTTGCGTCTTCTGCTTCTGTTCCAAGCTAGAATCCACAGGAAGACTTGCTCATGTACAAGAAAGTTGCCTCGATATTGCCAAACAGCTTTCCACCTATGGAGGAAATACCTCTTCCAAGGTTTAATGATAAAACAGGCTTCTGCCCTTTCAGGATGAGGTCAATAATCTTCCTTTGTTAATCTTGGGCAAGCTTTACTTAATCTAGCCCCCTTGTCACCTTTGTGATTGACAGGAAAAGTCATGTCACCGGACAATGGACTTGTCCTCACTGAGCAATATCTTTTTTAAAGATTACACAATGTTACCCTTGCTCTCATAAAAACCGCAAACATTTTGCTGTTAAAAGAAACTCTTCATACCAGCTGTATCTTTCAAACTGTCTCTCTGTTTCCAGGGTCCAAGGGAGGCCCATTTCAGTTCTACAGAGGCACATTTAAAGGCTTAACAAAAAGAAACAGGTTGTACTCAGTGAGATTTCCAAAATATCTCTTAGTGCTCTAAATAGATCTCATCTTCTCCTTCCTCATCTAGAGATGCACATTTTTCCTGTCTGCAATTAAACTCAGACAGAAAACTCTGCTTCCGTGACATTAAAATTTTGTCCCAAACCAACCAAGACTCGAAGCAGAAAACTCAGAACTAAGTCTGAAACTGTTAATTACCACCATATGGTATGCATGGAGGCTGCATCTGCAGGGAAAAAAAAAATATCATGAGAATCAAGCTGCTGGTTTTGCAGCCAAAAACACAAAAACACCTGGAATAAAACAGTTGTGTCTTTAAAACAAGCACTGATATTGTCTGATTTTGAGAAGCCTGTGATCCTTAGAACAACCAAAAATGGTTCTTTTTTCAAAGCTGGAATTTTGCCCATGCTTCACTCTTTTAGAATGTGTTAAGAAGACACAAAAGCAGGGTTTTTTCTCTGCTTTCTACATTAGACATGTAGGCCTATCTATTTTATAGTCTCCATAGTGACCAGGAAGCTGGTAACAGTATGACATAAGAGATAATCAGAAAACAGAACACTTCACACTTCTGAAGACAAATGATTCTCCAGCAGTTTAACACTGTTTCCTAGCTTTTTTATTTATTTTCCCTAATAATATTTTAGGAAATGAATATCTATATCTAAGATTCAACGGCAGAGCTACTTCAAGTTGAAAAATCTGAAAGCTGTAGAAACACTTCCATTGTCCACTGGAGGCCCACCAGAAATTATCAGAAAACTCAACTTGACATTTCCAGTATTTGTTAAGGTTTAAAAGAAACACAACAGACACAAAATATTCACAAAGCAAGAATGCTCTTTAATTCTCTCTTAACCTTCCATTTACAATCTTTGCCTTAATTAATGCAATTAGCTTACTTCAGGAGCGTAAGTGCCATTGGCTTTCAATGGGAATCATATTTGCAAATCACTTGAATGACTTGGAATACTCTCTCCATCTACATCCTGGGTGACAGGGGCTGCAGAGCAGGTATAACCACAGACCTGCCTCGTTTACGGTGGCTGTCAAGGGTGTCAAGGTGCCTGGCACCTTCAGGAAGATAAAACACATATTCCATAAGGCTTCCCAGTGCACACTGTGCTTTTCACTTGTTAGAATTTCCTTCCATCTATCTTATATTTAAATTGGTCTTTTGTCTGTAAGTCTCCTTCATGCAGCAAAGGTGTGTTCATCAGTGGTGGAAAGGAATGATCCCAAGGAGACTGAAAAGGAAACAGTGGAGGATACAGTAAGAAAAGAGGAGGCTGTACAGAAGGCCACAGAAGGGAAAAACAGGTGGAAGAGGATAAATGCAGCATTAGGAAGGAATAACTGACACATCACCCAAAGAGGGATCCGTGATGGTGCTAGAGGGATGGTGAAGGGCATCATATAAACAAACCTGCAGAGACATACACCCAAAGGCTTTGGGTCTGCAACCAGATCTGTGCAAACCAACCACTATCCTGAAACTGATTATTGCTTTTCCCAGGATTGAGGTTTTAATGATGACAAGGAAATGAAATGCAATGGACACTGAAGAAGTCAGTGAATGGATCAGAAGAGTCATCTGAAGAGGCCACTGTGGTGGAAAAATAAGAATTTTACCTGAATTAGGTGAACTAAACAGAGAATAGAGATGCACTTTTTTCCTTTTTACTGTGACCATGCTACAGTCAAGACAAATACATTCAAGTCAAATACTGATTTGGCTTTACTGACACAGTGTATTTGGAATTCCATGATCCATATCTTGAAAATATTACCAATTATTGGACTTACAGAATCCTGATGACACCTTGTTCTCCCTCTAAAATGTTAAAATCATGCTCGGTAATGGCATTTTATTAATTTTTAGGCAAACATTACCAGCTCCTGTCCTTCAGGTTGTATTCATTTGAGATAAAGTGCTGTATCTAACTAATGACCACTTTTTGATGAAGCAGAAGATACACTGGCAGAGGTTTCAGTGGGAAGACTAACAGGTATTTCCAGAGTTTGACATCCATGAACCTGGCTGAAAACGGTTCAAAGCTCAAAAAGACAGCTATCTGCCATAGGAACTCTGCTGCATCAGAAACTTTGCCTTCTTCTACCATTTTCCTCCATATGTAAAACTGAGACAATAATAAATATTTCCTGCAGCTTGGGGCATTTTATATAATTGATGTAAAAAGCCTACAGATTATTGGCCAAAAGCCTTATAGCAGTCGTGTTTTCATTTTTATTGATGCAATAAATACTCAACCCTTATATTACTCTTACATTACTCTGTGGAGCATTACAGCCCAATCACCTGAGACGGGAAATTGGGAATTTTCTCATATATCAAGTGCCACCCCACAATCTCTGACAGGAACATTGAAATGTATCTCGATTTTTTTCCAAATACTACGATACTCATGTTGTTGAAACTGCATGAGCAAGAGAAAATTTCAAACATTTCCAAGGTTTGGAGATGAGTTGCAAGAAATTGTTCGGTTGCATTCACACAAAAGGAGTAACTTATAATCTGTTTTGCATTGAATTCTAACTTTATCCTCTGAGATTCAGAGAGCATAGGAACAGGTTTTTCAAGGATTTAAGTATCTACAGCTATAAGGAGGTGCCTAGTGGGATTTTTGAAAGTGCACAATAATATGTATATGTTCATTTAATTCTCACAGACTTCATTACAGGTGCCTGAAAATAAAGAGCTGGAAGCAGCACAGTGTGCCTGGGTGACTCTCTGTGCCTCTTCACCAGACCATTATCAGACTATCTCTAGCACACAGCACCATCTGATAACCCATGCTTTAAGACAAACATTTCTCCTCTGGCTGTTCTGCATTCCAGCCCATCCCCAAACATCCAGCACAAGTTTAGTATTTCTCACTGCTTAGCCCATCTTTTCTACTTGATTTATTACAAATCAAAGAATTATATGCAAACTGCAGCTCTGTTTGTAGTAAAAAGATATGAGAAAATGTTGCGAGTGCAACTGTAGAACCTTTCTATACTGAATGGCAAGCAGGGTTTTTTTCATCATTTTCTTCTGTGGTCCGTATTTTGGTTTTATTTTTAGCCCTCCTCTTTGTCCCATTTCTTGCAATGAAGTGTTCCCCTATATATAAAAGTAATTTACAAATCTTTACATATTAAGTGGAGCAAAATTGTAACAATTACTTTGTAATGGGTAAATGTGGTTAGTGACATGATTCCTGACACTCATACTCAGACCAGATCTCTCCTACTGCTTCTTTCTCTGGCTAAACTCATTTTAAGAAAATAGCGCAATATAGGATTACATCTATTTGCTCTCAAAACACTTAACAAACAAAACTGGCATTCTGAGAACTCCTAATATGTTAGCTATAACCTGCAAAAACAAAGAACATGTTGTACTATAAGAGCCTTGTTATCTTTGTGCTAGTAATCTTCATGCTTAAAAATAATAAATAAAGCTCTGCAAAAGCACTTTTAAGACTTTTATGAGCTCTTCCCTGAGGGACTAAAGATCACCCTTAAGACCTTGCTAAACAAAAAATAAGACTGCTTATCAAAACAGCTTGGTAGAGTCTTCAGCATACATTAAATCCTTCTAATAGTTTGAAAATCATGCAGTATAAAACGATTATCTTCGTAAAAATACAAGCTTACTAACCAGATACAACAACTCTGGCTTGTGAGTGTAATAAAACCTATGTTGAGTGTCAAAGCCAGTTTGATCACCAGCTTTGTTACTATGAAACAAACCCATTGTCTGTGCTAATTCCTTGGAAGAAGGGGAGAGGACTATCTGAGCACAACTCAGTGACAGGATAAAAGGAATGCCATGGGCCAGCAGTGGCTCCTGGACTGTTCCCAGCTTTCATACTTCAGTTCACTGCTGTTTTCAGACGAGAAGGGATGTCAGATTACTTTGTCTGTTCTCTGGTAGCCCACAGAAACTTCTACCAGAAGATTATTTCACCTCATTCCTTTGGCTGGGTGGCTGAGAGGAGAGTAAAGAACAGCCACGTATGAAATAGCTAAAACTGCCCTCTCTGTGCTGAGGCTCGTTTGGAGGATATCTTGTCTGGAAAGAACAACATTCCAAACTGGGGAACAAAAGCAAAGGGAACACCCTGCACCCTTCTGCTAGTACCAAAAGCAGGTTTGGAACAGAAGGGCACACCTGGTGTGCCCACACTTTTGGTGGGGTCCCAGAGGCTGTAATTTGGCCAGCAAAATGTCTCAGACAGACAGTGAGGTTTCCCATTCTCCCTGTGAACATTTACAGAGTTCCATTGCTCTGAAACAATGCCATTCTGAATGCTGAACACTGAATTCTGGTGTTCACCTCTGTTCAAACCACAGCTCTTATACAGCTGCTTCTTCCAGTGCACTAGACTGTTCTTCATCCAGTTAGAGCCTGTACCATCCATGTCTTTTTGGAACAGTTGGCATATATTTACTTCGTTATTACTGACCTTTACTCTCTCAGTCTTCCCTCACAAGTCAGCTCCTACATCTCTTTAATAATTTCTTGCTTCCACCTGAAATCCCTCCAGTTTGCTTCTTTCTCTAACAGCCAGAGCTGAACACATTATTTCCCATACAATTTTAGCAGAGTTATGAGAGGGACGATTACCTTGTTACTATCTTTTCTGCTGTCTTGCAACAAGACAAGCTCACATCTAATTTGTTTAACACACCTAAGCACTTTTTCAGCATTATTGTTTTCCAAGTGCCTTACTCTCACTAATGATCTAGATTTTTGTTGTATTTTGGATTACATACTCCAGCTGTATCAATTTATAACCTCAATACATTACTTTTTCTACTTTTTTGATAGCTACTTTATGTGGAACATTTAAATTACCTGTTTGAAAGCCTATATGAAGGAAGCATGGCTCAATGTATGCATAGTTCTGGACTGAAATCCACACAACTTGCAATAATCCATCACTTGGGAATCATTTGTTCTTTCTATTTTTTAAGATCTTAACCCACTCATGTATTCTAAGGAACCTCACACACACTCTACGTAAAGGAGGATCATAAAGCTGATAAGGGCACTAGAGCACATCCCCTGTGGAGACAGGCTGAGGCAGTTAGGGCTGCTCAGGCTGGAGAAGAGAAGGTTTTGGGGAGACCTCACAGCACCTTCCAGTATCTGAAGGGGCTCTTCATCAGGAACAGTAGTGACAGGACAAGGACTAATAGCTCCAAACTCACAGAGCAAAAATTGAGGTTAGATATACAGAAGGAATTCTTTACTGTGAGGGTGCTGAGGCACTGGAACAATTGCCCAGAGAAGTCATGGATGCCTCACCCCTGGCAGTGTCCAAGGCCAGGCTGGATGAGGTTCTGAGCAGCCTGGGACAGTGGAAGGTGTCCCTGCCTGTGGCAGGATTTCGGGACAAGATGGTCTTTAAGGTCCCTTCCAACCCGAAACATTCCATGATTCTGTGAAAGGTGGGTGTGTGGGTAAATCCAGTGCACTTTTTAAATAATTGTTTTCTGTTTACACACATTGTGTATTTTTCATGAGCCTTCTCAATTCACATCTGTTTATCTACTTTTACCTTGTATCTGTTCTTTTGCTTTTCAAAAGATTACAACTAGCCTTACAGGATGATAACCATCAAAATAGTCTTTGCCTCCACAGAGATTAGGATCACACTATTTCTTTCTTCTGAAAGCAATCTTCTGGAAGTTTTCATTTTCAAGAAGGGCCAGAAAACATAACTTTATTAAAATGGAATAGCTACTTGAGAAACAGTCCCCCTGTCTCCACTGGAGTTTACTACAGCATAAGAATAGGAAAAAAAATTATTTTGGTTCAGAATGTTCATCTCATTATTTTTGCAATGAATATCATCCAGCCCAAGGGACTCACAGATCTGCTTTTATCTAAGTTCTCTGTTCTTCTACTTGCTTTTTACAGACTTCAGTTACTTTGTCTACTACTAAATCTCTTACACTTCTTAAGTAATGGCTACCCAAATAGTAATTTATAGGATTTTTTCAAGCAGTAACTGGTTTAATCCTTTTTAACAGTTATTAACAAATGTGCTTTCCCTCCCAAATGAATTTCACCTGTTCTTCTCCTTATCTTTTATAACTTGATTTTCTTCCTATCTACAACCATTTCGTAATTTTAGTGAAACAGAATTTGGAATTCTGGTGTGAACCAAAGTAGTTTTCTCACCTTTGGAGGAAAGATTGCACAGGATATAAAAAGAAAAGGAATACATATATTCTGTGCTTACAAACAGAGAATAAATCCTTTCACTGAAGGACAGTTCCATAGAACCTGTTTACAGAGTAGGAATCAAACTTACTTGGATCTTACACACTTCAAAAGACAATATTTGATCAGAGAATGCCCACTATATCAGGATAATTTATAAAAATTAATATGACAGAAGTCAATCCATGTAACACTGACACATAAACATAATATGGGTAAGAGCTATTCAGAATTTTTTAAATTAATCCCCATGAAAGAACTTTGTGGTATGACATATAGGGCAAGTCAGGAATGGCATGAGCTGAGCTGCCAGATTCCAAAGCACAGGAGAGGCACAGCACATTCAGCATCCAAGGGTTATCAAGAAGCAATTCCCTGCTCACTCTTCTGGGTCTTAGTACACCTCAAATGGTAACATTATGTTCTACTCCAGGGAGCAACGTGATGTCATTTTATCATTTAAGTCCCATTCTAAAGCTCATCCAAGCAGAGCTTAAACAAGATTTAAAATGTACACAGACCTCACCAGTTTAGACTGTGGCTGAGTGATGTGAAAAAACCCTAATAAATTTTAATTTATGACAGATTCACAGTTGCTCTCACTCTGCAGATGAGTTATTCTTTCTTCTGTTTCTGTAAACTGCAGTCAGCAGCATACATTGCCTACTATGAAGAGACCTTTGTGATAAGATGATATCAAGGGATGTTGTGACACTCCTGATTAAGAATTACACAGTAAGCAAACTATACAGAAATGCTAATTTGCCTCCCCTTTCTCATCACTTATCTAAATTATTCTGAGTAATACAAATGATCTTTATTAGCTTTAAGGCAGTTCATTCTCATTCTCTCATGCCATTTTGTTAAAGAAATCAGATTCCTGTAGCTGACTAAGTGCACAATGTATTTTCTGTAACAATTAATTTTGTGCGCTGTTGTACGTCATGTTCAAAAACAAACAAACCGAAAACCCCAAGGAACATCAATTCTTCTGCAGTCACAGCCAACTACCCACCATCAGCAGAGAATGAATAACTTTTGCTGGAAATAGCCTTTCTTCTCCAAGTTCCTCTTTGAATCACTGATTTCTGAGTATTCCCTGTAGTTTTCAGTCATCATGAAGTGATGCTGAAAAACCCACTGAATTGCCCAACCCAAATCAGAAAGGCACAATTTTCTCCACTTTGACTGGAAAGAATGTAAGGCTGCTTTATGGTGAGGAAGTACTGCTTGACTAACAGAGCATGGTTTTACAAAATCTCTCTCTTTCTTCTCTTAAATTTACTAAAATTGGGTCTCACAACAAGATCCAACCAGGTATCATTGTGCCTAAGCTGATGTACAGAAGGTTTCAAACAAAAAGTTCTCTGCAATGCATTCATTATACTCAGCAACATCAAACAGGGAAAAATAATTAAAAGACTCCTATTGAACATCTAGAGACCTTGGGCACAGACAGGGGGTGAACACAGAGTATTTGGCTGTGAGAGTCACACTTTTTATGTATGTTGTGACACTACATATATATATATATACACACACACATTAAAAGAAATTACAGTACATTTTGAAGGGTTTTCTTATTTTCCTCTTCTATTCTGGTCTGTGTGTATCTACACTTACAGTATACATATTTAAGCATACTCAAAAGAGTTACATAAAATGTCTTGATTTCAGCTTTTTTTAATCTTCAGATACACAAGTATGTGGGGATGACGTATTTGAAAAATAAATTGCCTGGATAGATTCAATTATGTGAAGTAAGAGTGAAAATCACATGCAAATGACATTAGAAAGGGGAACTATGCTTAGAGCTTATTTGTGTGGTACAAGGAGGCAGAAGTAAGATTTGTAAGACTGGTGCCTCTGAAAGGCACCCAAACCTCCTTTCAGCACCTCTGATGGTACTAGAGGCTGCACTCACACATTTGTATAATGCTCTTCTCAATATACTTTGATTTATTTGATTTGTTAATCAAACATTACAGCGCCTTCTAACTTCAGGTTTGGAGAAACTTTCAAACACAGAGGGTCAAAAGATGTTACAGTAACACTGTGCCACAAATTCTGATCTCAACTGGATCCAACTGGTTCAAACAGGTCCGAACAGATTTGAACCAGTCAGAACCGGTTTGGACCAGCTGGCTCTTATTTGAACTGGTCAGAACCAGTCTGAATCCGTCTGATGCGGTTGGATCCGGTTTGAACAGTCCAGGACCAGTCTGAACCTGGCCCCACACTCATCCAGCCTGGTGGTACATAAATCACAATTACCCAAATCAGCCAAAACATCACCTTCGAAGGAGAAAACCTGGGATTAAGGAAGGCCCACGGAATCACACAGCAATACCTAAATTATATTTCCAGTGACTGAACGGAGAACTCCTGAGGACAGCCTAAATAACCCAATCTTTCAGTAAACTTTTTTCCATTAAGATACTGATTATCAACGTGCTTCTCCAGATTTCAGCACATTTACTTTTCTACAGGAGCTGGCCAGAACACAGAGCGATTCAGCAAGAGTTTCAGAACATCCCCAAGAGCAAATTGCATTTAACTCCACAAGTTATTTTCAGTGAAAAATGGGAGCACTTTTGCAGAAGACTAAACTGTCCTGGAAATCTCACTTCCTGAACACATTTCATTTTAAGCCCTTTTGTTTATTAATTTTCATGTCAGCTATTATTCACTTCAATTCAAAGTAAAACTTCCTTCCTTAGAAGTAAGAGTAAGTTAAGAGCTCAGCTTATGCAGAGTGATACACAAAATACAGCCAGAATTAGCTGTTAAAATGCCTCAAATTTTAGTAGTTAATCTGAAATTTTACTTTAGGGCTCAAGCACTACTGAAAAGAAATGCTTTACAACATCCAGTGAAGATACCGATGAAAATAAACTGGAAAACAGACAGCAACGGACACCTTTGGAAATTGCTGGTTGTTCTTCTGACTCCAAGGCTGAATTAATTTGAGATTGACACAGATTAGTAGTTTAGATGAAAGTATCTGTGTTCTCCTTCTGAACCTGGGGATTCAGAAGGAGATATGGGGATAAACAGAACAGTGTCTTTAAAATGTCACCTATATTCTACATCTTTGTTCCCCACGTATTTTCTGAGTCATGTCTATCTGCTTGCTTTACTGACTGTCTTTTTTTTAACTGCCCTCAGCACTGAAGATTCAATACAGCTACAAAAGAAAGAACTGGACTCTGCTTTGCTGACATATTATCAACAAAATAGTTAAGTACCATTTGTAAAGTGTTTATTACTAGGGATGATGTGAAGCGAAAAAGACACAGCATATTTTCAAACCCCAGGTTAAGTTATAGCATTATAGGCAATTAATAAAAATATCATATTTTTATGCAACTAAATTTGACCTCGAAAGCCACAGCAAGACAGAAAACATAGGACCCTTTAATGTCATTTTTACAGTCATTTATCTGACTATAACCACACTTTAAAGCATGAAGGTCAGCTGGTCATGAAGCATGAGCTACACTTCTGACTAGCATGCACCACATTTGACTTGAGAGTAAATAAGGGACTGACACTCCATTAACCTTCACAAGTACAATTATTTATCAAAACAGTTCAAAAGACTACCCGACAGAGAACTGATAAATCTGGAAGCAAAAAAGGAAACTGTATAACGGAACAAACTGATCTTTTGCCAGTGATGAAGAGCTATTTCCTACCACAATTCCTGGGGCAAGTCCTCCAGTCAGTTTTAACACAGCCATCCATTTTAAAGGACTGCCCCTTAATTCACACTGGCTTTTACAAAACCTCAGAGCTTTCTGGTTTTTTTTCTTTTTTTTTTATTTCCATATTCTTTCTCAGAAATAATATATGCTAATATCCTGTATTTACAGGAATCTTCAAAGGCTTAGAAACGCATGCAGAAAATTCAGAAGAGTTCTGACATGTTTGGTCCTATCTACTCTTTTGCACTTTTAGTTACAGCCCAAGGATGATATTCCCAATATTCCTATTTGGTGAGCTGACCATCATTTTCCTACCACCATGTGAACTTTATTCCTTTTACTCCAAGACCTGTGGTTTTTGTTAATTCTGTAAAATTTCTATAGTACCTTTAAGTTGTGATATTCTACCCAAATTCCTCACTGAAGCATGGGGTTGAGCTGCTCATCAGCAGCTGTCATCTGTCATCAACTACTTTGACTTTTTGACTGCAGAAGCACTTTGCACTTCCAAAGATTGAAGTTTGTTCAAAGTATTGTACTGGAAAGGGTCAGGGGGGAGAGTGGAAAGAAAACAGCTTCACCATGTGAAGGTTCTCTCATGATCACGTGGAAATTTCATTTATTGTTGCCATCTTGTCTTGCATACTGGTTTTCTTTTGGAAGTATTTATTGCACCCCTTTATTGCACTGCACCCGAGACTGATCTCCAGCCTCTCTCAGATGCACAGGTGAGAAGATTCACCAGGTATTCACCACTGGAGTTGCAGTTATCACAGCAGAGCTCCAAAAAAAGGAGTGGTGTGTAGCAAATGAACCACTTTCCTCATCTTTGCTCTCCCTTTCAGATTAATTCACTGCTTTGTAAAAATGCATCAAGTTCCAGGAGCACAAACAGCTCACCCAGTTGGCTCATGCCCTCTTTCTGGTGGTCACAAGGCAAGAATCCCAAAATGTAAAAATAAAGTCACAAGGGAGAAAGAATAATTTTAAGTGGAAGAGGCATTTCTCTTATCAAGTAGCCTAAAACACAGTAAAAGGAACAGAAGTGTTGACTGATATCAAGGTCAATTTCTACTAAATGTCATCTACTAAAGCAGAAAGATTGACTTGGTAACTCCTTTTTAACAGAGGATTTATTACATTCATAATATACAGAAAAGCATAACCCTCATCATATTAGTTACCTTATTTCAGCTTGTACAAACAGTTTATTCCTTAAAGATAATAAAAGGAAATGGATTTTGATTTTAAATCTGTTGCACACTTTACCTTACACACATTAAAATAATCATGTTCAGGGGACTGAGCACTTTTAAAACATGACTCTCATAATTGATATCATGAGGTCTGATGTTTATTTTTTTCCATTGATTTCCAGATCAAATGCCTTAAATGTTAAAGTTTTCCTCCCTGCCAACTCCTTGTCTTGGAAACTCAACATTTCTTCTTCCCCCTCCTGCTGAGAAAAGATTCTGTAGTCAGACTTTACTGGCAATTCTTTGGACATGCAGGAGGCACTATAATCCATTTTGCTATTCCACAGCTATGCACTCAGAGCTCAGCAAAGCTAAGTAGCCCCCAAACTTGTCTTCTGCCAGGTACCTCTGCAAAAGAGAGCAGCACACAAAGCCTTCCTTCCATCAGAAAATGCACCAGAGAGGATTTAACTGCAAGTTAATTGAACAGAACTACAAAAAACCAAAAGAAAACCAAGTTTTCACGTGGAACTAGAGCTTTTCAGTAGCATCTCAGTTCACCTGCTGCAGACACCACTGTCATGAATGGAAAAGCATCTGTTTTTAAGCAGGAGACATAGCTGTTAAAATGTGAATGATTGTACTGTAAGTTGTTCCAGAGAAACAACAAAACAGCAAAGATTTTTTAGAAAAATAAGGTGGAGACAAGAGCTCTAATACTGAAAGAAAAGTTTGAGACAAGGGAATGCGATATCACTTTTCAAATACAAAAGCATTTACTGTAGAAAGCAGCAAAATTCCTTTTGCTGCGGTCACTGGGACAAGAAATAATGAGAGAAAACTGATGCAGGAAAGATTACACAGGAGTTATTTTCTAAAGGCAGAGACAGCAATACTCTGGGCCAGACAGACTGGGAGGTTCTAAGTCTCCTGTCTTGAGTAAATTCAAGAAGTCAGACTATTATGTGAAAGAAATGACATTGGTACAGCTGATCCCTGGATTGAAGCTGGGACTGGATGACCTCTCCCAATCCCTTTCAGCCCCACAGTTCCACGAAGTGCAGGGCTGACAAATGGTGAGAAAGAGATGGGCTCATTCAGTAGGGGCTCTATAGATCTGTAAGGGACTTACTCACTAAGCTGGATCAGGGTTTTTTAGTTGTGTTTTGCTTTGGAATTTTTTTTTTTTTTTCCAGATAAATCAATAGGCTTGGGCCATTTTCCAAAGATGTGATTTGGTAAGTTTCAAGCCAAACCTCTCAAGCTTTACTCATGAGATAAGTGCTAAACAATGAGCCAGATTCATCAAAGCTTTATAGACTTACTTAAAAGAAAAAGAAACTGATTCAGCCAACACATTTCAAGCCAAATCAGGCAGTTGAAAATCTATTCCTGAGATTTGGAAAATCTGTCTTTTTTAAAAATATTTTTAAAATATGTTTTGAGAGTCCCTCTTTTGCAGGAGCCTCAGGCAACTCTGTCAAGAAACTGTGTTTTCGGGTTTTCTTCAGTCTGATTAGGAGTGGTTTATTCCTCATGTTTAAAGGAGATAGCTGACGTACATGTGTTTGTATTTACACACCTAAATATTTTTACATATATACTTACATATACAAGCAACGTAAGGATTCAAGAATGTTCTATCAGAAGACTGGTAATTAAAGCAGTGGGTTTACCTTTCAAAAAGATTAATAATGAATTTGCTTCTTTACTACAAGAAAAAAAAAAACCAAACAGTAGTGCTGGACACCAATGTACTTGATTAAAGCACAAAGCTAAAAACAGTTCTGTGCTCTCAGGCATGTTTATAAGCCTTAGGACATAAAATCTGCAGTACTTCTCAGTACTGATCCTTAGAGTACTTTCTAGGGGGAGGTTAATTCCCATGTTTTTTCAGGGCTTGGTATCTCTACCAAGAAGTATAACTACTGAGCTAAACAAGTTAGTTCTTGTGTATTCCCCACAAAAATCCTCCTGGAAGCAGCGAAGTGTTTCAAACGAGGCATCAGATATTACCAGGAGAGAGAAGGACACAGGCTCGGTGTTACCTAACCAGGATGGGTTACAGTATTGATTAGGAATGGAAGAAAGGACACCCTGCCTACCTGTTAGCATCCCTCAGACGACTTCTGAGCTGGAGAAAATCCGGACTGAAAATGCTCTGCTGGGAATGGACAGATTTCTGTGCAGAAACACAGAAAAGGCCTCCATCCTCTTCTTCCCCTATCTGCTGCTGGTTCCTCAGTAAACTCTATTTCAGAGGCTGCAAGTTGATGTCACTTCAGTGATGGGCACAGACTGAGACCATTAGGTGGCTGCCCCTCTAGCCCGGCATCAAGCATTTACTGTAAACATTTATGTCAAAGCGATGAGAAAATGTTCAAAACCTTGCCATGCTTTTTTGTTCTGTTTCTGTTCTTGCAAGGAAACTACTTCTTCCGAGAACATGGAAAAAGCATGTGACTTTGAACTGGAAAACCTGAAAGATCAGTGAGCCTACCTGCTAATGAGCAACTTGCTATTGAAATGAGCTCGTTAGCTTTCATTTTTGCTGGCTGCTGATCGATTCATGAGCCACTTAGGTGGCCTCTGTAAGCTGTACATAAATTATCAAATGCATTGATTTCTACAAATAATAAATCAGGAAGTCAAGTCCTTTCCATATCTCTAGTATAAATGCTTAGCTCAATGGCCTTGAAAATTCAACCAAAGAAAACAATGATAACATCAGTGTTCACAGATACATTGCATCTGAAATGGCAAATATTCTGCTGCAAAAATAAGCTGTGCTGGCATCCCAGGGAAGTGAATAAAAGCTTGCCTCTGAAAATGTTACATACAAAATGTACAATACAAAACGCACAGAATTTTGCATGAATCTGTGTGTAGGTGGCAGCTCAAGAAATTCACAGTAAGGAACAATTGTCTACAGCAAGGAAAAATCCAAGCTAGATCATCTTCAAGTCTTTTTCCATCTCATATGTATCATTAAATTTCTACAGCCATCTTCATATGACTGAAGTAGTCAAAGTCCTATGGCATCCCCGAGTCAGTGCTGAGTTTTTGAAGTGAAAGCATTTTCTCTTGTCAACTGGCAACCCCAACAGCCTAGGAGCAGAACCTGTTAAACACTCGTTAGTCAGCAGAGGAAGAGGTAGGGAAAGCCTCCTTCACCCCAACACCCACCCATGACAGTGCCATTTTTAGCACATGTGGGTATCTCCAAAACCAAGCGGCCCAACCTGACTTCACCTGGCCTTCCAACTGTCTGTTAAAAGTATATCAAAAATTAATACTGTGGACATGTATTGCAAATTTCCAAGCACTTTGTGACGCTGATTTGCAATAATTTGCCTAAGGTCATGTGGGCCATGATCCAAAGCCTATTAAAGACAAAGCAGTCTTTATATTGACTTCAAAGAGCTTTGGACAGGACCCACGGTGAAACACTGCACAGTAAACAGAATAGTCAACAAGAGAAAACCTGGTCTAAGGAAGAGATATCATCCTCATCGTCACTGACTCAGTTTACTGAAACAGATGGCAATGAGTGATTTAATTTTTCCATTCTTCTGTATCACACTACCAGCCCAATGAAATGGTTGTTTCCCATTTCCCGCTCAGCTGCATTTCTCAGAGCATCATTCAGCTCTAAACCACAGCCTAACACAAGAGCCCAGCTACACTGCAGAGGTATCTTCATCACCTTGACCCTCAGTAACACCAGTCCCAGAGCAGCTCCCTGGAGTGCCCCTGGAGAGAGCTGTGGCATTCCATGCCAGCCGAGGATGGTGCCAGCAGTGCTGGATGGAAAGCTCGCTCCAAAAGAGCAGCAAGCTTAGGAATAAATGCAATAACAATAAGGAGTTAAAACGTGCAGACCAGAGAACATCGCTTAATCCCAGTTTACTGAAAGGACATGTCATTTTTAGAAAGTTGTCCAAACAACTGTCTTAATATTCTACACCAAAGTGGCTATTAATCAAACAACAAAGGCCCAATTAACACATAGCTGTTGTCACCTTGATGTTAAAAGCCTCTCCCTTCCCCCCTTCTTTCTTTCTTTTTGTCTTTAATGTTACAACCTAACCCAAAAATGCCTCAGGGCCCTACAGAAAAAAAAAAAAAGAAAAAAAAAGGAAAAAAAAAGACAAGATAGAGAAAGGGAAAAAGGGAGGGAGGGAGGGAGGGAGGGAGGGAGGGGGATAGGGAGAAAAAGTGGGGAGGGGAGAAAAAGAGAGAGAGAGAAAAAGAGAGAGAGAGAGTCTTAAATACCATCTCTCCTCTAGGCAGCAATTTCCACAGATGAAGAGGTCACCACTGTTTAACAGTGTGCTGCCACGTTAATTTAGTATGACAAGATAAAGCAGTAATCTCTGCTCGAAGAGGCTGTAAACCGCCTGCTATCCAGGGACATGCTCGAGTCGATTTGCACTGTGTATCACTTTATACAATTGCCGTGACAAAGCCCCCTGAGTTCCCTCATGTAAATCTCTCTCTCTCCCTCTCAACTTCCCTGCCAGTCAGGCAGCAGCAGATCTGTGGTAAGCTATGCAAACTTCATGTTTTACGCATGCCAATGGACCCCAAAGCTCCCCGCCTCCCCCCCCTCCAAGAAAAGATGTTTAGGACTTTGATAATCCATTGATCCCACTTCCATATCGGCTTGTATTTTTCAATCTGTCGTGTTAAGTTGTCAGAGGGGGCGATTAAACCGATGTTTCATGTTCCGAGATTTGCGTTCCTGGGAATGATAGTTTTCAAAGCCTTTCTTGCTAGGTTCTGCTTAAAGATTATCCCTAAGAAAGCTGATGTGAATATTATTACTGGCATAAACCTGGTAATAAAACCATAAAGTGTTTTAGGTAAAGACATTTTAGAGATATTCAGGGTTATAAACATAAGAGTTTAAAGCTGGATAGAATTTGGAGTGCTTAAAAAAAAAAAAGGCAAAAAAAAAAAAAAAAAGCGCCCTGTCAGGCTGTGGAGTTTTCTCAGCATGAAGCAAAACAACATATGTAAAAGGGAAAAGGGAAGTCGCATGTCTGTGTAAAATAAATATAATTACAGAACCACAGAAGAGGGCAGAGCAGAACACTGACCTGTGCAGTTAGACAGGAACGAGAAGGAGACAGAGCATGTGTAGCAGTGGTCATGGTAGTGCCTCAAATAAATGCAGTGACAGCTATTCCCAGCAAACAGCCAGGGAAGCTGCCTGTGTCTCCAGCAGCCTGCACAGCTGAAAACATGGGCTTCTTGTTGGGGAAATAGGGGGAATTTTTTGCAATATGTTGCAACTCTCAGATGCCATACTGCATCTCTAGAACATGCAAGTTTTAAATTATGTCTCCTTCTATTTCACATTTAATTTGTGTCGTTTTCCTATGGCCTGCAGGCACGATACAAGTCACAGCACACAATATAGCAAACGTGTTGCCAAAATGTGAAGCTGTGCACATGTACATATACCCACTTTCTGGATTAAACACAGAGGAGGACATAAGTAGAATTAAAACATGCAGAGCAGACAGGTTTCTACAGAGTAAAGCCGGAATTTAACTGCAGTTTCTTAACTAATACGTCACTAGGTCTCTCTACTATGCCTATGCATGGCATTTGGACTTGCAGAAATGACCAAGCAAGGATAAATCAAATTTTTAGCAGGTTACATATGTACTCTGTAATCAATTAAATTGAATAATAAAATTTGATGTTCACTGCAGCTGATACTAAGACGGAAAAATGCTTTATTAAGCACTTGAATTTCTAATAACATTTGATAATTCCCTAAACTTTAAAGGGGAAACCCACTAGAATTAATGCCACTTTTCAATACTAAGAGAATCTTCTCAAAATAGCCTTTTTAAGGTGTTCTGTATTACCTTATTCTCCAATACGTGTTGCTAACCAACACGTTGTTATTTGAACTTAACACTACTAAACAGATATACAACAAAAGATTTGCTTTTAGGGACTATCCAATTCTTAAAACCCCATTAAATACCATCAGTACTGGTTAAAAAAAAAGTCTGCTAGAATATTCACACACAACCTCCCCCCCACCCCCGAAAAAAAAAGGATGAACTTGAACATGGTTACTTCTACAGAAATACGAGAGAATATTTGCCCAGGAATATGTGTTATTTCTTTAACAGCACAAACTGTGAATGGCATTACCCTCACCTACTTTTAGCCCCAAATTAGACATCTAGTCTAAACTAGCCATCAAGGCTCCCTCTATAGTCAATAGACAAGCACTTTTAGAGGGTCATTCATCTTTCTTGTCCTGGATGCTTATTTTAAGACTGGAAAGGTTTTTCTAGGCGGGTGGTTATCTTTTTCCATGAGCTGTAAAGACTGCCCAAACCCCTAACTTTTGTGTGCCAAAACTCTGGTGAGCTGAACACCAATCTCCCTGTTTGGCATTCAATAGTCTCCATGAGTGTGGCAACACTGATAAATCACAGACCATCATGGATGAAGGACAAGTATAATTTCCATTGTATTCCATTCCAAGTATAATTTCCATAGACAACAAAAGTGAATTGTCCATGATAAATCAACAACCCGGAAGCTGGAAATACCATCTAATTTCACTCAGGAAACTGAAAACTTGCCATTTTTGCTAATATTTATCAAATTACAAGCCAAACAACTCTTTGTGGTATTTTACAGAGCAATGTAATGATAAAGGTTCTAAATATAAAAGTAAGTATTTCAGTCAAATTCGCTTATTCACAAGGAAAGCTCGGGAATTCACCGTGGCCCTGTGTCAATATATTACCCAATACTCATATTGACAGCTTCAAAACTGAAGCTATGGTCACTGCCCAAAAGCTAAGTTTACACTGGCCACAAGCAAACAGGAAAAGTACATCATCTGCCACAGATGTATTCTTTGCAGGACTGAATCACACTATTTTCAAGTCTGCTTGTAGATATATGAAATTCTGAAGACTGTTTTCCAGAGGATAAAGAGAACTTAAATAAGTCTTACACATGTGAATGTTGTGAAGGTTCAATCTGCTCTCCCCCACACTCTGTGCTACTCCCTGTGTCAAGACAATATAAATTTAAGAATTTGGGGGAAAAAAGAAAGGGGTATTTGCGGATTTTATATTTATAAAACAATGTACCATGGACCCACCCTCTGTCATTAGTGAGATGCAGGCTACAAACTCGAGTTGAGTGGTTTGAGCTCTGAGATGCAGAATGTTTTCTACTGCCAACAGAGCAGTACTTTGATATAAGCACTGTATATCAAACTTTTACTTATGAACAATGAATTATGAAATGCTATGGCCAGGCAATCACCTCTCACTCAAGGCTTTTTTAGTTGAAGTTACCTAACTACAGATTTATAAACTATAGGGATCAACAGCTGAGCTTAACACCCTAAGCTCCAGTTGTAACCTATGAAGAAAAATAGGCACTTCTAGGGTGTGAGTTCCCTGACCTACTTACAAGATATGTTAGGACAAAATGAATCATGCTCCACTATTCCCTATTTCCTTCCATTAACCATGAGGTTAAACCTAAATTTACTAGCTCACTTCTGAACACACACTTTTTAAACATATAGTCTGAGCAGACTTCACCCTTGAATCTTCCCCCAAAAATGACATTAGGATTGACACAGCATTGGATTATGTGTTAGTGGCCAACTCCCTTCTCTGAGAAGAAATAACTTCTTTCCTCTATGAGAGAAAGCCAAAATGTCCTCATGCTGCACCAAGACTCCAATAATCATCAGGAACTTACCACTGAGACTCCGTAAATTTAACTGGAAATTGTACAAGAAACTAACTCGCTCCTAACAGAGTCCTAAATCCCAAATGCTAAGCTCTGCACTTGCATTTGGTTGTTTTCTGGAAAACTGCAGATCCTCGGCAAACGCCGCTGCCTTTGAACACAGATGGATCCAAACCTGAGCAGCTCTCCTGATTACAACTGCAGCAGTTTACAATGAAAAGAAGGGGAAAGTTTCACTTACAGTTACAGAGATGAAACACACACTTTAAATTCACTCTGAAAATCAGCGTAGAGTCTGAAGCATGGATGTTTTGCATTATTTCCAGCTAGCAATATTAATAAGCAATGCAGGCTTCTACTTATGACATGACTTAGTGCAGAGATACACATACAATCTACCCCAGTAATTCAGTCTTGAGATGCCAGAAGGATTTTACCTTTTGCTATAATATTTCTTATTTTCTGTCATCAAACCCCAATCCTACAAAAGCTATCTGCAGAAGGAGTTACAGTCAGTGACCTCTCCTTCCCTCCCTCTTGCTACCATCAGCATTAGGTTCCAATCAACCAGATTATTTTGCAGGAACAGGGTCATAAGCTAAGCATTCTAGGGCAGGAATGTTTCTTTTTTCTGTCTCTATAAAAATAAATCATGCTCTGGGTACAATATAAATAAAGATAATAACAGTCTGATCTTAGATTTTACTGGTCTATGTTTTGGACAATCTATGTAATTTGCCTGCTGCCTGTACATACTACAAAAAGTTAATCTTCAGAGCTCTTTTTTTTTTTTTTTCTTTTTTTTTTTTGCTTGGGGTGGATTCCATTTTAGAAGCATAAAAAAGGATGCTGGAGCAGATTATTTCCATGTAGAATGACAGTTTTGTTTACACTGCTCTGGCAAAAGCTATCCTGAGTTAAATTGGGCACAGCTCCACTCGGTTACTGTCACTGGTTTATCTAGTGATGCTAAATTCATGGGATTCACCAAGTCCACTTCTCCTTTGCAAAGAGCAAAAACGCCTTATCTGATCACACAACTGCAACTAAACCGGAAAGAGAAACAAAGAACTTCAGGGTGTTAAAGAGAATCTGGAAATGAGGCCGGCCAAACTATTCAGACAAGCTTGCTACCCCAGGCATAAAGGACTCTTTTTACTTAAGAAAGTTTGTTTCCTCCATTTCATTGTCTTTTAAACACTTGGGAACATTGGTTGGTTCAGAAACATTGCAGCACATCAATCTCCCCTTGTAAGGAGGTCTCTGAACGCTTCTCAGGAGCTGACCCACCTATGGGAGATGCCCATTCCTAAGCAAACACATCTTGAAATCTGCAGTCTGATTTGCCAAAGGTCCTTCCCCAGCTATGAATTTCTAGAGAAAATTAATAACTTCTTTTATTACAACGGAGAAGGCAGTGGTATTTCACTGATGTACTTAAGACAAGAGGAAGCAGTTAGCTCCATGAAAGGGAAAAAACATGACTGGATGACACGACACCATAAATGCTAGCAATTGCCTGGAGCCACATTTCATTCCCATTATAACCATCACTACTTTTGGTGAATCTGAAAAGAAAAATTAGAGAAAGCAAGCTGGCCTTGGCACAGCCTAATCCAACTGGATTTTGTAGGACCTGAAAAATCATTCTTCAAGAGTCAATGCAAAACCATGAGCATGTCACTCATCCATTGAAAGCACTGAAAATAAAGAAATGCTTCAAATTGTAACTGCAGTGGGTAACTTCCTGTGGACACAAACACCCGACAGTGAGACAAGACACTGTAAAACATGACTGTGAGTATTGAGTGCAGCAGAAAGTTCTGGCACTTCTAGGAGTCAGACTTTATAACCACAGGGATTCCTTGCAACCCTGAAATTCGAGAAACCATGACCAACACTTCACAATGCCTTTTATGTTTGGTGTATCTCTGCTGAAAGTAGAGCTGCATATCAAAACCCAACCATCCTCTGGTTTATTGACATTCTGTCCAAGCAAATAGCACAATACCTATTTTTACTGTGCAATGTCTTCATTTAGTATTTACTAAAAAGCTTTAGAATGGATTAAATAATAAAAATTACTAAGGTAAATATGACTACAAGCAGAGGAAGAAAATGGACAAGGCAGAGAAAAGTTTTCAGAGGACAACTGCAAACAGACAGAAACTGATAGAGTAATGTTAGCTCTCATAAGGGTGGAAAATAAATAGAAATTTGCACCTGCAGTGAAAAGAAAGGGAGAAAGCCATACCAGCTGCTCAGAGAAAGTAATGTGGACATGACAAGTGTGTGGAGCAAACAGAAAGAACATGGGGAAACTGTTCTGGAAGCTCTAAAATGAATGAACAACTACTGAAGCAAAAATGAGCCAAGGTGGTGTGCAAAAGTAGGAGTTTGTGCTACGTAGGGGGCAAAGCATAATCAGCTTGGGATTCCCACATGCCTTGCCTTGAGGCAAGAGCCAGATAAGAGTATGGAAGTCTGCTGTGCTGCTCTCTGGTCTGATCATGGCTACACTGACAGCCCAAGGCCAAGAGCTTCTCAACAGCACAGAAGCTTGGCCAAAGAAGGTAAACTCATCCTTTGAAAGGAAAAACACAGAAACATAAAACTACATTTCTTCGTTTCAGAACCATGGAGAACTGGGTGTTTATCTGGCAGCAGAGTTTGTGTCTCACCACAACACCAGGAAGATTCACTGTCACCACAGAAAAGGCAGAGTTTCAGAATAAATTTGGGCAGTGAGCCACAGGTGATGGACCTGGACTGCAGAAACTACACAAAGTCCACAGCTGTTTGACTTTGATAGGATGGAGAAGATCTCATAGATCCTACTTCTGTTATCTCACACCTAGGGAGTGACTGTTGGAAGCAAAAAGCGTATCAAGAAGTAGGAACACTTAAATGTAGTCTCTTTGGATCCTTGCTATAAACTGGTTTTGCATTCCTTGTGGGGCTTTCTCCATATCCTAGTCCTCATCAGTGCTCCTCAAATTGATAAACTTCAAAATTTTGTTTCAAATCTGTGCTATCTCCTTTGCCTAGAAAGATGACCAAGTTTTTCGCTCACATAGTTTTTTGATAGGGCATTTAATAGCTCTTTTCTCTTCCTCAGAAGAGAGACCATCTGGTTCAAATATTCCTACCAAATGTGGACTTTACAGTTCTACCTATCTCTTTTTTTCTGTGGAATTTTTCATCTATTCACTTGAATTAGATTTTACTAGTATTTATGCAGGAAGTTTAAATGAAGATATTTTCCAGTATGAAGTCAATGAATTGATTCCTAGGCACATAACCACTTGCAAACAATGGACACATACAGTTCCCAGCACTTCCATAAAACAAAGGTGTTTACTTTTCTGTTGATTATTTTCTGCTTAACTGCATTCAAATGAATCCATTAAAAACGTGACTGCTTCACAGTAAGATGATCTTCCGCAAAAACAAACAACTGCTGTTTCCACTTCTCTTCTTGGCCTTTAAAAACTACAGTCATCTGCACCCTGTATTCCAGGCAATTTATATATTATAAACTTGCTCGTGATTGGTTAAGTTACTGGTTTAAATGTAGTCCTAACCTTCCTGCTTGGGGATGAAAAATAAAGGTTTCCTTATTTCATTACTTACTTATTGCCCTGAACCAACCTTTGGACCTTTCAAAGTCTGATCCAAACAGCAATGGATCACCTCAAACTTCAGCCAGTCTTTCTGCCCACTGATTTCTGCTCAGAATAATGTATCCACTCTGGTTTTCCACGGCGACAAGTATGCAAAAGTCACTGTGTTAAGAGGACGGTTGAATAAGCCTAGGGAGGTTCCATAAAAGCACACTGGTCCTGAATTGCACTATGGCTTTGATCTCTGCCTCACCTGGAGAATTAGGACACCTTTTTTGTTTGTTTACGTGCCTTAGACAGGATCTGCACATCAAGTAGTTGGCAAGTAGTGCAAGCAAGACTTGCACTAGTGGATGGGTCAGGATTGGAGATCTGGGAAAACAGGGATCATGACAAGGAGGACAGGCAGATTATCCTAACTTGAATGCAAGGTACTTGTCAGGCAGATAGGAGGGTTATCAAAGCTGCTTCTGGCTCTATCACAGCTGGCTCTCAAGGACTGCAGAGAGTTTTCCAGGCTCTGGACTAAACAGTGCAGTAGGTAACTTCTACAGCTGTCTGATGGATCCTGACTGATTCTTTTTTGATTTATTCCCTTTCCTAACAGCCCACATAGTGATTCCCTAAAATGGTGCAAGTGTAAAGATCGAACTCTGATAAAAGCATGAAATGCTATCTGTGGAAACTGCTTCCACATGCTACTTTTGTGATGACATTTATAATGCAATGTTAGCAACAATACAATTTCATCATCTCATAAATATCAATTTACCATTAAGAGAGGAAGGCAAGAACACCAGACAAATGCAAACTTACCACCGTTTCTGCTTTGTTTTAATTGAACTAGTCTTGTTCAGATAAGCCTGTCTATCTCTTACAAAAACAACAGTTTATAGTTTAAACTGTGAAATTGTGTGTGTGTGCATGTGTGTGTGCTGTAATTATGGTGCCTGCTAACAATTTCATACTGCCACACTGCACATATGGCTTCCAAGCTAGCTTTATCTGAATCTTTGTGAATCTATTCTCTGTGCTATTAAACTGAGCACATTCCACATCGTTCAAAAGTAATTACACTTTTGTCTAGAGTGTAGGAGACTGCTCTCCCCAAACAATGAAATTCTCATTATTAGAGCTGGCACAGTAACGGCACTGGTGTTCACAACACTGTGCATTGTATCATCACAATAACTTATCCTAAGCTTGATGCACAAAGGTACACTGGAAATTAAAATTTCTCTAAAACCACTGTGAGAGGTTTTTTTTTTAATAGGCATTCTTCAGCTCAGTATAATTAGAGTCCTATTTGACTTTTTAAAAAGCTATATGCATTCAGATTTCCATTCTCCTCGGAAGTTCTGAATAGTAGCTAAGTGCTCCAGCCGCTTGTTGTTCTGATCCACCACCATTCACATGCTGACAACTCCAGACCAACAGGTGAAGCGCAGGCCAGGATGGATGTGATACGGGAATTCAAATGAAGCATTAAACAACCTTTTCTTTCGGACAAGCGGAGGCAAAGCTCTTTGAGCAGCAGTACTGCCATTCTTAGTATTGTTCCCAAGTTACACAGGAGTAACTTCACTCACTGCAACTTCTGTTAGTGTGAAGCAGCAAAGCTACTGAACAGTGCACTGTAATATTTCCTATCAATTTGGAGCGCGGCTGAAAATGAATTCTGAATCCCACTGAAAGTGCAGGACAAATGTGGGCTACCAGCACAGTCACAGTCATCAGTTTGGAGCAACTAGACAGTGGCAAAATTACAGCTTACCACTTTGACCTTTTGATCAGTACTACTTCCTTTTTTTTTTTTTTAATCCCATCCAGTATTTCATTGATATTCTATGGTTAAAAAGAATGGTCTGATTTGAACACACCATGCCTGTGGTACACTCTAATCAGTACTTTCAGCCTTGACATCTCTCATTTTCAGAAATTAGCACACAGACACTATTGGTGAGATCAGTGGTCTTGAGAGTTGCAAAAGCAGACAAATAGAACATAAAGGAAGGCAAATAGAAACAAAGAAAATAAACCTTTGTAACCTAGATGAGCTAACAACTATCTGTGCTATCCAAGTACTGTAGCCTTAATAGATTTCTTCAAAAGAGCTATTGACTGATACTGTAATCCTCAAGTGTTTCCCTGCAAAGTTTATGGCCTGCTATGAACGTCCTAAGGGGACTCTCGGATATAATCTCAGTCAAATCATTTGTCTTGCATTTTCTACTGAGCTGTTGTTTTAAGTCTCATAAATTATTGTTTCTTTTCTTATCATGAGAAGAGTTTTCTTACTTACAGTAAGTATCTAGTTTCTTCTATCAAGCGAAAGTTTGGGATGGAGTTACCCCCGCCTTGGCTGGGGCTGGTAGAGATCTCCAGAGGACACCTGGTCCAATCCCCCTGTTCAAGCAGGGCCACCAAGAGCCAGCCAGGACCAGCTCTAGATGACTTTTAAACATCTCTAAGCACAGAGACTCCACAGACTCCCCGGGCAACCTGTTCCTGTGCTCAGTCACCTGCACAGAAAAATGCATTTCCTGATGTTCACAGGGATCCTCCTGCATTTCAGTTTGCCCCCACTGCACTAACCTTTCTCTGGCTGCACTTCAAATGGCTGCACTTCAGAAATATCCTATTCGTTTTGATGGGAACATGGCCTTTGCAGATTTTTGCCAATTTTGATTAGGTTTGAAAATGTCTTTACAGGAATTTTGCCCTCTGCTTACAAAAATCTACCTGGAATTTTGAGCTGTCTCACTAAGCTGGCAGATGTTACAACCTGGTAAAGTGCAACAGGGTAAATTTTCAGAAGTGTAAGTTTGGAACCGTGAAGCTTATGGAGCTTTGTCAATAAAACAGTATCAGACCAGACTGTGGTGCTCTGTGCACACCTGCATACACCTGGATCTGCTTCCCAGGGACTACAGACAACAGAATATCAATTCAAACAGCAGAAAAATGGAATGCTAAAAAGTGAATGCCCTTTGGGAATGATTTCTGTCACTGCTAAGCACACAAGTTGAAGTCATCTAAATGTTATCCAGTGATTTCTGCTGATAACTACATGCCACAACTGCAGAGGGAGTGATTATGTAAATTTTACTCATTTACACTGATCACTTCCTTCTTTCTGGAGACACACAGGCTCCATCCTTTCTGATCTACCTGGATGATGATTTTTACAACACACTCCTCATAAAAGAGAGATATTACCAAAATGTTACATTCATACAGACCGGCGATATTCTTAAAATATGTATGAAGTCAAAACCAGTCCCTTACAACCCCCCAAACACTGCCTCAGGTGTGCCTGCAGTGTGTCACTGCTACAGCACAACTGTGTAAAACACCCCACGATTCAGTATCTTGTATTGTAAAAAGACAGAACACACTATTTTGACATCACATTAAATACAGCCTTCATAGCAGGAAGTCACACTAGATGATCAGCTAAACCTCTTGGTCTTAAAAACTGTAAATGAACAAAGAAGTTAGTCAAAATCAGTTAAAGAGCAGTTAAGTGTTTCAGTGAGGTGTAGCTGAAATACTCCTGCTGGGCTCCTTAGAAAACAGTAAGTTTTTATTTCATTAGGGTCTGATTCTACACTACTGGTGCCATCACAAGTTTATCTATTGACTTAAATGTCAGAAACAACTCCTTATCTTCAACACACTCTCTTAAAATAGGCCAAAATATAGCAAAGCTCATACATTAGTTACATATCCTAACATCTCACTGGCTGGAACTGTGTATTAATGAATTTAATCTCCATAAAACATAAGATAAAGGACGAGAAATAAACAAGCTCAAAAAAGATAATGGCGTTGTCTGCCCATGAGTAATTTCTCCAGTGATGTTCTTCATGTAAAGTTGCAATAACACAAACTAAAATTAAATATTCCAAACCACTGTCTGAGCTTAAGCATTAGCCCAAAAAAAGGAAGGAAAATGGATCGGGATCAGTGAGTTATTCTGTCTAGGAAAGCAGCTTCAGTGAATATCCAGTGACTTGGTCCTACGAGAAATAATAATCCCTAAGGCTTTTTACTTAGGGCTTGTTACATATGCATAATGAGCTGTAAGGGCTTAAATACCACCGTGGAGCTGTTGCAGGCTTTTATGAGAATACACTATCACCTATTTTGCAATGCCTTTTTAAAAGCCTTCAAATATGCAGGTCCATTCATTATCTTCACTTCTAGCAAAATTGTCAGTGCCCTTGTCAAAGTGGGGGACTAACAGAAAAGTTACAGCAATTTGTAAATAGGCAAGAGCCGCGCTAGCGTGTTCACCACAGAGCTTTGTGCCTCAGTCCTGGGGTTCCAGTGCCTTTCCCTGCACCTTTCAACCTTTCTAAAAATGCATCAGCACTCCATGTGAAGGGCCCAAACACCTGCAATACTGGTGAGGAACACGGCATTGCTCTGTCTCCTTTTAGATGCAGTTCCAGTGGGCTGCTAAGTGTAAAGAATTAAGTGCCCAGTGTCATTTGTAGAGCGGAAATTCACAAGTGAAAAAGCAGTATGTTGATTTAATCCTGTAAGCACAGTGAATTTTATTGTAGGTATCTGTGACGTGAATTACACATCAGACGTCAGTTTTTAAATCATCAAAACTCAAAGTTTCTTTTTTTTTACTACCCTTTATACAGACTTTCATGCTTTACTGTTGCACAAACTTGGCATTAGGGTGATATTTCAGACACCATGCCAAACGTGACTCTCACTTAGAGTGTTCCAAACCCATTTGCTGTTTGCTGAACACATACACTTCCAATTCACATCACTGCAGCTAACAAATTTTAGCGCCCTAAATGCCATCAGGCAAAGGTGAGGAAAAGTCTGCACTGCAAGTGATTTAGCATTTGTTGTGGAGGGTAGAGGCAGCCCAGCTAGGTCAGAGCTTACACGTTATTGTGGCGTGTTCCCTACGTGTAGCTGTGCTTTGTACACTCCGTAAAGTACAGATCTGGGTGCCAAACTACTGCAGAGGCAGAATTCAAAGAATGGATGTAAGCACAATAGACCATTAGCAAACCTACCATTGTGTTGTGCTGAGAAGTGGGAGTCCTATGGCCACAGTTCTCTTGCGTCAGCAGAGAAACTGGCTGAAATTCCTCAGAGTGAGGCTTGTTGGGAAAACTCACATGCAAGGGAAGGTGAAAGGCTGGGAGCCCGTCACTCTCCTCTTCTCCCACTTTCTGTCTGCTTGTCACCATGGCTACCTCTCCATCTGCTTCCCCATACGGAGAGGCTGGTCGCTTGGAAGACATCCTGGAAGGAACAAAAGAGGAGAAAATAATGAAACCTCCAAATAAATCCTTAATGCCGTCATTGTGTGGTTAGGGGCCATTGTAACAGAAATGCCTTTTTTGTGCTGGCAGAGAGCAGGAAACCATCCAAATACCACTGCAAAGCATACACAATTGGGAACAATGGCCAAGCAGGTAGCAACAGAACAGTGGCTTGTTTGTTGTGAGAATAATGCACTAATATAGCACTCCCTTGTATTCTGGCTTCTTAAACATGAAAATTCACCTAAGACTGCATAATGAAATGCAATTCCTTTAAAAAAATACCCATCTGGTTTTGCATTTGCAAGAGACTCTAAGTAGATAGAATGTCTCCCGATACAAGCTATTGTCAACTTAGCTTTTAAGGAATAATCATCTGCATGTCATTATCGGCCACAGCTGATAAAAGAAAGTGAAGTAAAATAAAATACAATACAATAAAAGAACTTGCTAGCAAGCCAGAACGTCTGTGTTGACAAAACTTCACTCATGTGAGCAACTGCGTGTTAGAGTCATGTTGCAAGGATCTTTCCAGGTTTGCAGATCTGGTATAGTTAAGCAATTAAACACTTGGACATTAATAATCTAAGTTTAGATTAATAATCTGAGCTTTTTGACAATATGAAGTCAGGGGTGCACTGACTGAATGAAGATTTGCTATCAAATCTTTCTACCTACATATCAAATACTTCCTACCTATAACTAGACCAGAAAAAAACCCATATGAAAATGTCATTTACATCTATAACTATATAAAAAAGAGTACACAAGGAAGATACATAGTGCACACATTGTAAAAACCACACAGAAATCTTGACTTAAAATTCAGGCCTACATTCTGAATTTTTTGATACTGTCTGATAACACCAGTTTGATAGTATGTGTTTATCTTCAACTTTTAGAAAGACTGAAAGAAGCTAAAGTCATGAGAAAATTCAGGTGTCATCCAAGCCAAGCCCTACTGAAAATCTTACAGAACCCAGAATACTTCCAGCTTGGTCTTCAAAACGGGTACAGTGAAGTATTAAAATGCAGACAGGTTCTGGGATTAATTAAAGCAACATTGTTCACGAAAATAATGGACCCCTGTGCTAAGCAGGGGCATCTGCAAGGAGCAGAATGAGACATAAGAATTCCTCCAGGCACAGCCGAAAGAAGAAAAGAAAAAGAGGGAAATGCTTCATGGGGAAGTTATGAACAAGGGAACTGAGGACTATTGTACGCAAAAGTTGAAAAAAGGGGCTTGAAGCAATAATGCTCCTCCTCAAAAATCTTGTATTTATGATTCTAATTACCCCATTTTGATTTTCCACTTCACAGTTAAAGGGGTGCATTTCAAAAGCCCAGCAGCCTCTTGAACCATGTGTGGGGCTGCTGTGAGGTGGAGCATGTCCATACGATTTGGCATATTGAGCACGGAATGGTTCTTAGCAGCAGTCAACTGGGTCTGAAAACAAACAGTGACTTTAAACAGTCCTTTGTTAGGACTTATTTTGCTTCTAATGATCTCATTTTGAGCCTTGCCTCCTGAGCCAAGTTAGATTATATTTAAAATAAAAAAAAAAGGAAGAAAAAAGGAAAGAAAAACCAACAACAAAAACAGAGACAAAAACTCCCGACCAGAACCTATCCTCAGCTGCACACTGCCTGTTCTGAACACCACCTATTGCTGGTGCTCAGAGAAGCAATCTGTATTTTCTATTAATGTTTGACTTAGTCCAACAGACTAACACTTCAAACATCCTACCTGAATTCTGTCTCCTAGGCTTTCCCACCTACGTGTCTGCAGCAAAGCATATGTACAAAGACAGAGATCACCAGATAGACTCTTACTGGCAGTTTTCTACTAGCCCACTGAATTCAGCATTTTACAGCTACATTTGACGTGACAGATCTCAAGCTCTTCTGCAGAAACCATACAACTCCCTTCTAAAGTTAATGTGAATTATTCATATTCTGCACTGTACTGCACCAAGATAGACATTTGCTATTGATTTTAGGGTTTTTGGTTACTCATTTCAACACTACTTTAATAGAAGCCTGGGTTTTTAAAAAATCTCTCTTTCTGAACATCAGCACTAAGCAGTTGTCTCAATTTTGGCAAACAAAAAGGGAGGGACACAAGATCATTAGTCAATTATGCCACAGTGATGTTCTATACTTTAGAACATTTATATTCAAGAAAATTACTGAAAATATTGTAAATCATGTACAAAAGTCTCCACTGCAATTCATTCTGACAATAAATTATAGAGAGAGAATGCTTTGCTTTGTATTGATGATTTGGATTATATATTATATACTCAAACTGTGTCAAGAACTCCTACTGCTGTTAACCCAGAATAACACAGATTCTGTCACATTGCTTCACAAGGAAAGTTTGAGAATCACGCTGAAATAAAGCTCTTCTGTTAACTTTATATGTGAATATACAGTTTCAGATCATCATCTTCTGCTTGTCACTTGTTCCCAAAAGGGATGAAATAATTTTCTGTAGGGAATTTATATAAATGGACAAGGAAGATAACAGAGGTGTCCACCTCCATGCACTTGCAATAACAGAGATTATTAAGCTTTTGATCTAAAATGAAAACCTAGAGGCTGTACTGTAGGCCAAACTAAAGGGATAGTAGAAAGGGTAGAAGAAACTTTTCCCTTTGTCTCTAAAAGATCCAGTGGAAATAACAAGCCATGTGCCCATCACCATCCTAGAAGACTAACAAATCACTAAAATGGCTAAGGCAGCAAAGTTGAGGCTTTAATCTGCATTAGTCTTCCAGGGACACTCAAATAAATAGATATGCAAACCTGGACAGCTCAGACATCAACTGCAACTTGTTTTCAGGCAGCTCTGTCCAACCTGAGTCAGACAAACACCAGTTTCACAGAAATTTCTTACTCCTTATGAACATCTGGGAAATTTCCACAAGAAAATGGAAGATTTAAATAGATAAATGAAAAGATCCATATCTACTTTTGGAAATTGTAGCAATTTATTGCTCCATTTTCCAAATTTGAAATGCTCCTACATCGTGCATCCTTGAATTCTCTTCATATATCTTCATTGTCCTATTGATAATGAAGTCAAGACCACGTCTTAACAGATTCCATATCTGAGATGAAGTGGAGTTCCCATCACAAACAATAAGGAAAGGGAAACAGCTAAATTCTAAGTAACAGCATTATCTGAAACTGAGCTCTTTTAAACAGATCTAGGTCTAATGGAGCTCTGCAACAAACCTGTCTTAATAAAGGACTGCAAACATCCTGGATCTACCCTCAGTGATAACAGTTTGCAACTTACACGACTTCAAGATCTTTTCCTCAAATTTAAACTCAGAAGGGTTTTCAATTACACCACTCTGAAAGATGATTTACAATGGAAGAGGAAACATCAATTTATGGATAGGGTTTAAAAAAACCCAACAAAACCCCAAGATGCAACTCAGAAAAGCAGCAATACAGTGGAACAGATTCCAAATGTAAAAGGATGTAAAAGGTGCAGATGAACTCTGTTGCAACTTAAGACTTACAAGAAGAGCTGCATTTTGAAATGTCACTAATCATTTCTACTGAATAGAAATAAACAGGTAGGCATTTTTTAGAGAGCCTAAATCTGCCATGTTCTGATGCACTGGGACACAGGCAGTACCCAGGCCATTCCACAGACACACTGGAATTATGAAATGTATCCTATATTTGATTTTTATCAGCGGTTTGGATGGAACTGACGATTTCGTTCTGGTGATGAATTCAAATTTGATACTGTTTCCTGCAAAGAGATCTGTTTTCAAAAAGGCTTCTTAATATGCAGAAACTCCAGTTTAAAAAACAAACATGCTTTTTGTCCAATTTTCATTAAATAAATGCTTTCCCTGGTAGCAAGAATTTTTTTTTAGGGAAGTAAAAACCTCACTGTTCTAACTCACTCTTATTCAACAAATATTTTACATGATTCATGTTACAATAGCTTCTTCAAGTATTTCTTTACTGCCCTTCAATTTGTAACAGACTCTTTGTAGGCTTAAATGGATACCCTGTGTCTATTGATCTCAGTGCCTTTGCATGGACTTCAGCATGGCTGGGTTTTCCCACTGGAGCGAGGAAGAGCTACACTACATCCCCAGGAATTGTTTCCTCATGCCATCTACACAGATTGGTTCCATCCAAGTAATTTCAGGCTGCTAAATACTACTTTGCTTGTTTGTTTTTTTGCCTTGAATTCAGTGTCGCACAAAAGTGATCCTGCCATGATCTTTCCACTATATATTTTTTTATTATTACTATTTTTAACGAACCTCACTTAAATGTCACTCGCTACACCTCCATTTGTTCATTGGTTTCTGTTCATTCCATACATGACTGTACTCCCAAAATAAATCTAAAGTGGTATTCAGTACTCAAGGAGATAGTGCCCTCTAGCACACAACCTGCATCCTTCCCAATTTGATTGTTCGTGCCATAAAATTTCATAAATTTTATGTCATAAAACTCTAATCTTGTTACATTAAGCAAAATACCTCAGAAACATTTCAGATACCCACAAAAGCTTTTGGAGAAGGGGCTTATCCATGTCTTCAAAAGTGACAAACACAGATGTGTCAGGAGAAAAAGATATGAGGCCATAAATCTTAACTTGTTGGGAGTTAATTAAGGGATTCATCAATCATTACACAGCTCACCCCATACATACACAGGCAAAATCCCATCAGCTGCCACAACCCACAGCAATCTACAGGTTAAAAACTCCCAAAGTCCCTCTGTTCTGACTATTTATAAATGACTTTGTATAATCTAGCATTAAGACCTGTAATTATAAAACAGCATTAAAACAGGCCTGCATAGTTGTGGATAATTATAGTTGGTACACTTTTTAAAGAAATAAAAAGCTTTTCCATTCAAACACAGGCTTTGCCTCTTTGACAGCTCCAAGTCCACAGGATGTAGAGAGATGATTTAAATTGTATGTCAAAATTTTGACTGTGCAAGTCTTTCTTTTCTCCCCTTATCAAGAGAGGCATTGTTGTTTTCTCACCATAACCAGGCGTGACAGTGCCTGACTGGAGTCGCACAGCCAGTTTCTGAATCGGCATGAAAACATTCACCTCTTGAGTTCCCCTGGCAGCTACAAACCAAGCCTTTCTCATGGGCAGAGTGTGAGTCCCTCAGCCCTGGTGTCAGAGGCGGGCACAGAGCAAGAGGACCAGAGGAGCAGATCAGCAGCGCTGTGGAGGCTCAGCTCAGCCCAACAGCACCAGGAATTTGCTCCTGGATGCAGCCTGAGCCCAAATCAAGTGCTGAGTGCTAAACCAGTCCAAGAACTTCAATGGGACTCAATCTGACTCCCTGCAGGAATATTTCCCTCTGATTACAGTACTTGTTGGAAAGCTGCAGACTGCTGTTCCGCAGGAAATAATTATGATTACAGACAGCAGCACTACTACATACACCTAATGTACAAGCATTAACACACACACGTATAGATGCATAAAAACAAGCTTATCCAAAATGTCAGCAATGCATCTGCCTCATTCATCATTACATTTAATACTAATAAAACAGTTCTTCCCAGATTCACTGCAACTATGATCTCTCCATACACACAGGCCAAGCAAGAGGTGCCAGTTAACAGTAATGATGGTTTCCATTCCGTTTTGGCCCCAAAGTAATTCATTATTTATGTACACTGAATAACTAGTACCTTTAAAAAAACCAACTCTGCTCATTCTGACAAGATTACTTGTGTAATAAGGTATTACTCAACATGAGTAAGGGTGGCAGACTCCCACACTCTGTCCCACTGGGAACTGCAAGCCCGACTTGTTTCTACACATACCACTAAAAACAGACTTCACTTGGCAATATCTTTGAGTCATTTACAGCCTGGTTTGGAATTCTTCACTGAAGTAATTCTACAATTAAAAAAAAATAAAAAAACAAAAGGGAAAAAGAAGCAAAACTCTCTAATCTGCTAATCAATAAAAACTGTGCATGAAATGTGCTCTCATCTGTCACTCACACTGAGATGGAATAATCTGTTAATTATTACTTTCTAAGATCATATCAATCAGCCATCTTTTAAAATGCACATATGCTACGAATAAGTTGTGTTATTCAAGAACGGTTTTGGTGAACAAGTCACTTTTGTCAGCACAAACCAAGATCACTACAGCAAACCTCTGTAATATTTCTGTGCAGTTGTCTATTATTAGAGCTGTCACAAGTAATCCTACGGTTAGGGGCACCCAATAATTTCCATTGCACCCAACCCACCTTCTCCTTTTGGCTTTCCAGATTTCCTCTCTGTATGGGGTAACTTTAACAATTTTCGATAGTCCTCCAGTTTAGAGGATTCTGAATATAAAATGTGAATATGTTATCACCAATCCACTTTAAAGTATAGTATAATATCAGCAGCCTGGCTCATAAACCTGATATTCCACATACTGTGGAAACTATTTTTTGAGAAAAGCTACTGTTCAAAATTTCAGTGGTAAATTGTTTCATTTTGACAGGATTTAAAACTCTGAAATAATAAAGTTGTTACAAGTGTCTTTCAAGAAAACGCTAACAAAACCCTTTTTTTTGTTAGAAAAATGATAAAAAAACCCAACACTTTCAATAAATGCTATGCTACCAACTAAAATTTTATCATCTCCATTTTCTTGCATTTGCAAGGAATTTATGCATGAAAAACCACTGTAAAATCAAGTCTAGTAAAAATCTGTTGTCAAAAAAAAGTTAACATTCCCAACATGTGTTACACAAAGTTTTTCACTGACTTTTTGAAGCAGGTAACTGGGAAAGACTGCGCATGACCAAGTCTTTTAGTGAAATACTGTAGCCTGAAACAAACCAGCCTTCAACCAAAACACAATCTGGAAGGTAATGAAGGACCTCTTATCTACTATACTCTATTATTGTAAAGAATATTACCCAATTCTTTCATAGGTCTCACGCAGGCTTTGGGTTATTGCCCCTGTTTTGTACAGTAACTTTTGTGTGTTAAGCAGGAACATTTAGCAATTCACCCAGAGACACACATTTCAAATCAGCTTTAGCATGAGAACCTGTGTGCTGATTTTTGCTTGGTACCTGTCAACTTCATCAGCCTTTCGTTTTTCACTCATCCATGTATCAACCGAAAGAGCCAAAAACCTAATGGGAAGTTTATAAACCAGAAATGATGATGATATTTTACAGAATGATACTTTACTTGCTGAAAAGTATGTTTCTGAGAGATCCAACTTCCAAACCTGTGAGTTTTGAGAACTTTTTAAAACCAGAAGAGGCACACAGTGAACACACAGTTAGGGCACAGGCGACACACAGCCGTGGTGGTGTCGTGTCAAAGACGATGAGCATCTATCAGCACAAACTCTGAAACAGCAGGATGCAGTCATTGTTGATGTTTCAAGTAAACTGAGCCCGATCACTGGCTTCTTTCATGCAAAAGACTCTGCTTGGATGATTTTGAATTAAATCCACAAGCTCATTTATTTTCCAGTGCATCCTCAAATTAACTCTGCCTTCCTTTCCTGCCACCCCCCAACCTTTCAGAAATGTACCTCTCCCCCCACTCTCCAGCTCCTCAAAAATCTTGCTTTTTTATTATTTATTTATTATACTTTTTGTTATTATTTAAAATTTGTCCTCACGCCAGCACAAAATTAGCAGATTTTTGCTTTTATTTGCATGTAAAGTTTTAGGAAGCACTCACTGCTAAAAGCACTATCTCAATCACTGTGACACCAGGTAATCATCACTCTGCTGCTTGCTGAACTACAAAGCAGATCTAGACAAATAATTAGAGATTTCAGGCCTTGAGATTTCACTGTACAAAGTAATTCTTGAAAATGGCAGCAAGGAAGTCAGTCCTTTCCAGACACTGAGTGGGAGAGCCGTGCTGCACAAGGAATCCATACGTCACACAGACGTGCATGCCTAATTCCCACTGACATTGAGTGAAATGAAGGCAAGGAGTTGAAAGAACTTTAAAATTATGACAACTATGACTAGTTTATTACTAAGAAATTTGAGGAAGCATGGGCTCATTTTGAAAAGTTAGCCAATATTAAAACTTTCGCAGTTTTGGGAGCTTATTCTTGGTTATTCACAGTCTTTGTCTAATCAAGCTGACATAAATTTTTCTTCAAGTATTGTTAAATGATGAATTACTTTCAGTAGAATCAACATTAATAATAGGTATTCTCTCCCAAAAACCGCCCAGATTTCAGTATGAGGAGCCATTATTTTGATTGAGATCTTGGTAGAATATGACAGAGCTTTTCCCACTCTTCCATCATGCCACTGTTCACTCACTGATGTGAGTGCCAAACAAACAGCTATTGAGCTTCAAGCCCCCTCTCCTTTCCCTTTTCTTTGCTTAAATTTAAAACTCAACAAATGGTATTTCAAATATTTTATAAACAACTTTCCCTCTCCAGAGTTTGGGTGTTAATCACAAACAAACCAGAAACAAGGGAATTTTTTGAAGTCTCTTTTTTTTCCTCCACTTCACTCTCAGTTTCCCTACTGTTAAGTTCAGAATAATGACTTCATATTGCATTTGTGTTTCCTTCCTACAAATGCACACACAATTGCACTTATGAAATAATTTTCAAGATACTCACTGGTGTTCACACATCTGAATTTGCACTGCCATTCTACCATCATTACATAAACTCCTGCTCCAACCATCACTTGCACCCACATTTGCACCACATCCATCACTTTACAAAAAAACAAAAATACAAAAAACCCACAAGCACACATAAACACATCCATCCACAAGTATCCTGCATCCTTCCTGGTAAAGCTGATCATGCCAGTGAAGCATGTATGGATAACCACTGATAGCATGAACGTGCATCACTGAAATGAAATCGAGCCTCTAAATAACTTCAGTGGGAGCAGAACTGGGGTCTCAGAGGACCTTAGTGTATCTTTAATAATTACAGACACAGTGAAATGGGTTTTGCATTGGGGGAGGGGGTGGGGCATGAAAAAAATACACTTAAGCAGGGCAATGTCTTTCATGGATGTAGGCATTTTCTCTCCAACAGGTTAATTCCAGCTGCCTGGAAATTTTTTTTTTTTTTTTTTTTTGTTCACGTCCATGTGCATCCTCCTCCCTTTTTGGAGGATTTGTACATGACAGGTGCATTCTTGGCCCAGGAACAAATAATCCTGGGGAGCCCAAGAAAGAAAAATCAAACTGAATTTGAGGATAAAATCACAGGGAATAAATACATTATTGTCTTTCCATTATGCTAAAAAAACACCACCACAAAAAAATTTCCAACATTTATAGTGTATAAGCAATTTGAGGTAGGATTTTCAAAGCTGAAAAGAGATTGTTCCAAAGCCCAGATGTTGCCTTTCAGAAACTAGTGAAAATTGCTGCCTCGGAAAATTACTCTGAAACACCAATAGAGTAAAACAAAAATTGTTTAAATAAAAATAATTTTACTCAGACATTCTGATATCCCAAGAGAGAAAATGAACATCTTTTCAAGTGCTCAGGCAGATTTGCACTCGTATTTCCTGCTTCAGATGATCCACAGTCATCATCAAATGAGGGCAGAAGAGGAAATATTTATGGTATGATGTGAGGGATCCTGCCTCACTCACTGTGCACCCTGTACTGTGAAGTCTTCCTCAGTAATCTTGTGACCACTGCACTCTTTGCCCAGCTTTTTTTCAGAAAAGGTGTAAGAATTGAAAATTTACATTTAAAAAAAAAAAAGGGTGTTGCTATCACACATCTGTTCACTCACAGTACTGTTGTACAAGCCCCTTCCACATCTGTTAAATTTCTGAATTCTGAACATCCATGCTCCATTTCCAGCACTACTGGACACTTTTTAGAACTTGCTTACACACACTAACACTCCTCCTCATGTAGGTAAATTGATTGACTTAGCTGCCTGAAGGCTGATTTTTTTTGCTTTGTTTGATTCAAAGATATACCTGTCAAATTACAAGAGAAGAGAACAATCATAACCAGCTGATAATTACCCGGCTTAACAAACTAACTCTAGACACTGCTGGAGCTGCTAGGTAAGAAGAACACAGCTCTCAGTCATGTAACACACATGTATCCTTGCACAAAAAAGTGCACGTTGGCATGTGAGGTAAAAACAAACTGACAAATGGGAAAATGGGACCATTCTGAACAGACAACCTTTAGAACCGTGAGGAGCCCCAAATTTTCCATTAGAATGGCTGCAGTGGCAGGCACAGCAGCACCACTGCAGAAAGATGTGTTCTTTAAAAAGCTTTGGGAGCTGTGGAGTGGGGTGGAGAGGAGAAAAACCGTGACAGGAATGTCCTTCCCTCCAAGGCGACCCGGAGGATGCCGTTCCCCCTGGCAGAGGTGCTGTGTGCACCTTCCCGTCTGCCTGCAGCCCCACAGCCCCAGCTGTACAAACCAACCCTGTCAAAGCCTGCCTACAACAGGGAGGGGCGGCCAACGTGCTGACCACTGACTGAGCTTGCAAGGATAAAGAAGCCTTGATGGAGAGAAGTAATCATCCATTGTGTTTGTTTATTTTACCTCCTCCACCACATACTGGAACCTTTTTTTGTTTTTTCCATTACCAAAACCATCCCCCACTGAGAGGCCTTTGTGATCTAAAAGGGGCAGAGCCCCTCTTTCTTAACACTGGCAAGTTTATGTAGGAAGATTCATTCAAACACATCTTCAAATAAACATTTGACTCTTCCCCTACCTCACACTCTCCACGCACTGCCTTCAAACACTCTTAAAAATCACCATTAAAATGTCTTGCCTACAAGTGTTTTTACTGAGATGTATTAAAACGATTTAGCAGTATAAGGCACATATTGCCATGGAAGTCCAACTTCAGATGAGAGCAAGAGTCTTCCGAAAAAAATAAATATACATTACAGAAAAGTAAACCTGGCTGCTATTGCCATAGCAAGTGGTATAATAGCTTTCTTGAAAAGACTTCTTCCATCAAAAACCCTCTCCCTGCTGGGGATACACTTAATTATATTATAAGTGAATCTCAATCCAGATGTTCAGATCTAAAACGTATGTCACAAATCTCACGAGGAAAATGACCACTGCGTGGGGAATGAGGCATTCCAAGGGCACTACTGGTCCTCAAGAGAGCAAGAGCTTTTGGATTCCTTCAGGCATTAAGAGGTGTAGGTGCTAAACACCTCAGAAAATTAACTTACCTTTTAAACAACGAACTTCCTTACTTCCCACTTTTTTCCTTCTCCCACTCTACCCACACATACATCACTTTTTTGTTTTTCCAACATGAGGGATTTGGCCCTGAGAACAATTCAGGCCTGTGAAAAGGCAGTCCATGGGCAACAGAACGCCTTTTGCTGTATCTGAAGGCAACACTGGATGGAAAACTTCTTTATTGGAAGACACCTGGTCACTCCGTGGCATACTTGCTGCAACCAAAGCAACTGAGCAGGAATAATCAGTCACAATAAACTAGGGCACGGAGAAAAATCATGGATTCGTTAGCACCATACATTAACAAACACCTCTGTCTCACAGGCTAACGACAAGTTATGTTTTCAAGGTTAAAAGCCTGTTCTGGATGTAAAACACAATAGCAAAGTTCCGCTGTTCCATTTTTTATTAGAAAAAGGTAGTAAATAGCTTCTGATTTGGGTAAGTAGTCACCTGGCAAGCTCTAGAGCTGTTTGAATGAAGCCTAGGAGAAAGGACTGACTGCAATGCATCACAGAAATTTATTTCTGAAGTACAGCAATGGCCTTTGGCATTGATGATTGCCCAAGAAGCACAAACACTGAAGCTATGGCCAGGTAGACAACTGCTGCCTCAGGATGGACTGTGAAAGCAGGACTCAACATTAAGAATTCAGGGGACAGCAACTTCCTGTGTGATCCCACATAATTTATTGAACCTTTCTGGCTCCTAGTTTTTCTATTTCTATGTAAGAGATAAGAATGCTTAACTGCCTTTATAAAATGCTGTGCAAGCCCAGATTTTCCTGTTCTAAAGGAAACATTCTGTTGGTGATCGCTGTTTGCATTACTTACTTGTATCATTAATTTAGACCAGTGGGCTTGTGTGTACTGACACTGAGGCGAGGGCAAAAATTAAGTTCTCTCAGCAGCTACCGCATTTTGAAGCTGCAAAACTAAGTTTCACAGAATCATGGAATATTCTGAGTTGGAAGGGACCCAGTCGTGTCCAACTCTTAAGGAAGTCCCTACATGCAGTTCTGCCAACAGACTGTAATAATGCTTTTTTTCCTTTTTTTAACCCAGTGACTACATTTACATAAAAATCCACTGAACTCTCTTTCCGGGGCAGTGATCATTAGAACAAAACAATCCAACAAAACAAAAAACCAAAACAAAACAAAACAAAAAAAGAGAGAGAGAAAAAAGAAAAAAACACAAAACCAATCAAAAATTTAAAAAAACCCCACCAAACAAACAAACAAACAAAGAAAACCCCTAAATAAACAAAAAGCCCTAAATCCAGCATTTAATAGGAGAATGCCACTGAATCCTTTTCACTACTGTCCAGTTTCACTGGCAGGCACTTTAGCAGTCTGTGAAGCCCTGCCTTGTAAAAGAGCTCATCAGATGTGCAGAGGTTTTTAACCTTTCTCTTCTGGTCTCTCTTCCCCTCCACCTCCATCCTCACTTTAGAGGGGATGATCAGAAAGTGCAGCTGTTTCCAGGCCTTTAAAGCCCCTGCCTTCCCTCCACCTCCTCCCCACCCCACATGTTATGGACATGAAGCACAAGTCAGGTTTTAAAAGATACTGAAGGGCCAAAACCATGGAGTTTGTCTTTCTATTAAGAGATCTTCTAATATGCTTCAACTGTGAAGACACCTATGGACTTCTGAAAATCTGCCTGGGAGCCCACTGATGGATGTCTCCAAGCACTGACACAAACCTCAAGCTCCACAAACCTCATCTCACTTACTCCTCTTCTTTCTTGTACGCAATTTATTAGGAACATTTTAAACTTGCACTACCCTTTTCATCATCCTTAAAAGCACTTACAAATACTAATTACTCTTCACATATCCCTTCTCCTGTGATATAAGTAAGGATTACTATCCCCTCTAAAGTAAATACAGATTCCTAACTCTTTTTTCCAGTCCGAGATTCTAAGTGGTCTCCACACCACAACATAAAGAGGAGATACTGAAGTGTGGACTAAGATATAAAAGTTCTCCATCCTGTGCTCAGACTGTGACAGTCTAAATCTCTTTCTATTTGCAAATGATACTCTTAGCCCAATTGTTCCTCTCTGCTGGCTGATGATCAAATATTTAATGTATGCCATAAAATGAAAATATGAACTCTACAGCAGTGCCTCTTATTTGTCATGCCCCATTACTTAGACAGGGTGGTAACATGTGCCCACATGACAGTTTTCAATTTTATTATAGTCTCTATTTGCTCACTCACTTAAGATGTTTAAAGAAGAGTTGTATGGATTATCAGACAGTCTGAAAAGTTCAGTTCAGAGCTCTTCAAACACATTCATTTTCATCTTATTAGCACAAGGAAAGTAAAAGCCTTAGGCAGGTAATTTACCATCCAGTTTATCCAAAGAGACTTCTAAAGGAAAAGTCAACCTTTGTAAATTGTTTGTGATAATCTCCAAATTGATCATTAATTATCAGCTGCTACTAAGCGTTTCTTCCATCAGCGGCACTGTGAAAATAATGCATTTCTCAGAAAATCCACCATTGTTGTCACTGCCACCTGTGTAATCAGCCCTTATTTAACCCAGCAAAGTTCCATGGCAGGTGGCTGCCTTGCTAAGTGAATCCTGTCCAGCCACTCCATTTTCCAGGCAGCTTAAAAACTCGTTATCCACCAAAAGGAAAGCATTTGTTATTATTGTTATATTTAACATTCTATACCTTCCCATGTATAGTAGCAGCTAACAATTAATTTAGACCCATTCAGCTGTGCTTAATAAAGAACACATTGTTTTGTACTGCCAAACTCAAGCTGACATACACAAACTTCACCTTCTCCTTTGCAGTTTTATGTTTTTCTTCTACTGGAAAGTCAATGCTTACAATCTAACAGTAAAAATTTGAAAAGATCCTTCCAGACTTTGTGAAAATGAACTCAGGAAGAGAACTCAAGAACCCGAGTGGGAACAGTTTGCATGTCAAAACCAAATTCAGCCTTGATGCAAATATTCTGACAACTGTGCCCCAGAATTGCTGAGTATATACACTAAACACAGTTCTCAGAATTTTGGGAAATACTGTGACCAATGTACAACACTTGATATTCTCACAGTTCCTACTTTAATCCCGTTTAATGGCAAGTCACAGCTAAGTTTACTGCAGCAGCCATGGATGTCACACACCTCCCACCGTAAGGGGGACCAAACACACCTGACAAACCATGCTTTAAAAAACAACCAGGATCCCAAACAGGACAGCAGTAAACTGCAAGTCTGACAACCACTTAATTGTGTGTTGCCACATCATAGTTTAAAGGAAACAAAGAATTACTATTAGAGGGAAGATATAGGCAGGTAATGAAATTTTTTAGAAATATTGTATCTGGAAATTGTATCCAGAAAAGGCTGTATGATTACAAAGCACATCACTGTATTTCAGCTTAAAAATGGTCTACAAGTAAAAAGACCCTAAAACAGGTGAAATGCCACCACCATGGGTTGTAGGTGTAACACAGCAGCAGCTGAAGCCTTTTACACTTCAGAATGGCAGTTCCAGCAGCACTGCTATGTATTTCCCCTGTTTTGTAAAAATTGAAACGCAGGCTAATTCTATGTCTGTGAAACAACATCATCTTGAACACACACACACACACAGACAGAGTAAGAGTTTTGCACAGTTTTGTTCACCTTTAAAGTACTGACTGCTTGCTGGGCTCATGAGCCATGTCCATTGGCAACAACTCCACACTGACTCCTGATAATTCCAAATGCAATGGGATTACAGCCATAAAGATGGAAAAACACAGCAGTATCACAGCTGAAAGAACCACCATCCCTCAAAGACAGTTTTGCTCAGGTACTCTCTAATTCAAGTAATTTAGGTTTACAGTTGCAGCAGAGGAGCTTTTAAATAATGTATATGAAATATCTAGTTCAAAGGACAGGAAGCCTGAAATGGAATAGAATCTTACAGAGAGATGAGACACAGATCTGCTAAAAAAGAAGGGAATAGACCTGTATTTTTATCAGTGAGATGGTGCCAGTGAATGGGCTGCTGCTCTTGCAGGAGCTCGATCTATAAATACTTTAATCTTGAGCAAAGAAAACAAAGGAATCCATCCGAACTATTAAGGTGTTCTCCTGCTCTGGACAGGGTAATGTCAGCTGGCATCACCTCACCAAACACTCCTGAGCACTGCATGCACTGAGAGTCAGAAAACTGCCTGACTCTCATATCCTGGGCTAAACTTCTAGGACTGAAAATTAAAAAAAAAAAAAAGAACAACAAAAACCCACACTCACAAGTGCAACTAAAACACAGTTTAGGGGGAGAAAATAAATCCTGTGATGTGATTTACAGATAATTCATTTCAGGAGAACTACACAAGACTCTCAATGTATGCTTAATATTGGAAACAAGATTTATCATCAGTAAACAATTTAATAATCCAGTTACATGAGCAGTAACAATTCCTGGGCTGGTGATGAACAATAGGATATCAAAGTTGTCATCTCTTAAACACAATCTTGGTTGATTTTCTGTACATGAGTAGTCCTGATTAATTCAATTGTGTCCTCAGTGTGTTTAGTGCCTGTATAGACACAGCAGCAGAGAGTCTTGCAAAGGTCTCTCTGAGGATTGAGAGAGCTTTGAAATTCTAACTTGGGCCACGTTATATGAAATAGAATCCAGCTTACTTGCCAGGAAGCAATAAAAGAGAACTCAGTGAGCCTGCTCATGTGAATACATCTTAGCAGAATCAGGGCCCGCTCGAGCCACAAGGGAGGAGAAACTTAAATAAAGCATTTCAGTATAACCATTCTTTCAGCAGTCCTTAGTCTGTATTAGCAGCTAACATCTGAGGAAAGGAAAGGTTTGCTGCTTGGCAATAGTGTGGTGTTAATGTAACACAATCTGTTAAATGAAAAAGCAAAATTAATTCCAATTTGGTGTCTTCACATTTCACACTCCGGAGACTCTCATGGACTGAATGAAAGACAAGAAGGGGAAGGGAAAATTTAGTGGTTTTATCAAAAAATGAATTGTCTTTTTCTTTGAATTTCACCAAATTAAGTCAAGAGGCAATCTGAGGAAAAAATAAGAAAGGTCTCTCATTTATAGAGGTATTTCTTACCATGTGGCATAAGAAATGTCTGTCTCTGTCCATCTTTCACTGCCTACTCCCCCTCTTCCCCTTGTCCTCTCCACAATTCAAATGTTTAGCTTTACTTCATCCTCACAGCAAGGAATGGATTAAGCAGAATTACTTACTGCTATGCCAATTAGGAATGAATTAATTACAGTTTTGCCTCCTGTCCCTCTAAGGCTGCAGGTTTGTGTACCAAGCCCAGCCTGAAAGTAGTGAAGAGCTGCAAACACTCAAGAGTCTGCAGGAACCAACTTTTCCTCCTGCCCTATTCAAGCCTCTCTCCGCACTGGGTGACCTAACCTGAGTTTTTCTCTCCAGGCAAAAGCACAGCTGAGCTGCTGCACTCCTTGGTACTTCAGTTCCCAGCAGCTACATGCATGCACTGTCCAAACCAAAAAACTGGAACGCTGCTCAAGACTTTTTTTCCTCAGAGGCCCATTTTTTCCTTATTTATTTTTTTTCTGAAGAAATACTTCACCATACCACCCACCACCCACATTCACTCCAGACTAATTATACTTTGAAAGACAACCAGCATAAAGATGATTATAGCATACACAGTCAAGGGAAGGCCTAGTCAAATAAACAGGATAATTTCCCTTGGTCTCTCACTTTTTTCCACTGGGTGATGAATCTCAAAATCTGTAAAGCCTACAGTCTTAAGATATTTAGTCTTAAAAAGACTAAAACAATCTTTGTTTCCCTTTTTGCCTTCTTTTTTGCTACCCCTATATACTTCCACCAGCATCCTCCCCAACACATGAACTGCCAACCAAACCCTCCTCTACACCCTTGTTAGGGGAATAAAATGAAGCAATTCTGAATGGCCCACTGCCACAACTTAAAAAAACCTAGTAGAATTTTAAAAAATATGATCCAAGAACAAGAGCTAAGGGCCCAGTATCATGTCACCATCCATTTGCAATGCAAAAAGTGGGACAGAAAGCAGGTAGCTGTATCTCTCAAACGAGTTCACCCCTGTAAGCAGTCCCAGCCCATCCCTGCTTCCCTCCCATGTCACTCCTTCTTCCATTCCCACTTCCCTCCCCAACAACCCTGTGGATTTCTGAGGACAAGCTTTCCATATTTCAAGGCCAGGTTGGATGGGGCCCTGAGCAACCAGATCTAGTGGGTTCCATCCCTGTCTTTGGAAGTGGGGTTGGAACAAAATGATCTTTTAGGTCCCTTCCAACCCAAACCGTTTCATGGTTCTGTGATAATGAGGCCAAATAACCTCAAAGATTTAAAAGCTCCTTCTGACTTTTTTTCTGAAGCATGGGAGGAGGATGCCTAACCCTGCAAATATCTCAGCGTTTCCAGCTGCCACTGATTCCAACAGAAACTCTGGGCATTGCATTTTGAGCTTTGCAACCTCAGGAAAATAAGTTACTAACATCTCCTTTTTGATTAATCAGTGGTGATTTTCTACAAACCCACACCCTGTAAGTCTAACTGTTCTGCTTTGCAAGTCTGATATTACCTATCACATTATAAAAGCACATTCCTGTGCAAACAGAACATGAACCCAAATATCATTTTCTTCACAGAATAAATATAATGCTGTACATTTGGTCAAATCACCATATAAAGAAAAGAAGGCACCCAGAAAAAGCACCACACTGACTTGATTATAACATATTTAGAGATTTTTTTGATATAATTGTTCTGAGATTGTGGGTTTTTAACACACCAAAAAGAGCTACTATTTACCTAAAGCAAAATATTTTAGTTCAGTTCTCTGCCATTATTTATTCTAGTCCATTTGTCACATCTATATAGCTTATATCATTATTGACACAGCTATATGAGTAATAACATGTATCATGCCTTTTTCTGTACACAACTCATATAAAGAAGAATAGGGTAGTTCAGCCAAATGACTAATTATTAAGGGTGTATTTTCAAAAAAGAGAAATCAATTGCACATCACAGTCACTGACTGTGGTCATTCATTTCTTCTCTGCTGTAGATCCTGCTCTGCTTTATAGGAGACATGTCATTAACAAGAGGCAGTAAGAAAATACTGTAGAAGGTCTAGCTCTCTGAACAACAAACATGTTAGTCTTTTGCAATCTACTATATAAAGATGAATAAAGTCCCAGGAAAAAGAAGGAAGATGGAGCAAAACACAGTGCTGGCTTGCTGGTTCAGTGACAGAGGTTCTAATGCAGCTTTTTTGGAACCTATTTCTCATGCAATCAGGTAACACCTACCACTGGTGCTCTCTTGCAGACCACTTGTAACTAAACATTTACAGATTCTGGCTTGGTTATGTGAACGTGATGGAAGAAACCAAATGCAGATGAAGCAGAGTTTTAGAACTGAAATACTCATACACCTAGCAGGCATATAAAATTGTCAAAGTAGGACAATAAGTAGTTTTATACACCTAGGGTGTTCAAGTGTCTGGGCCATAATTTTAAAAGTGTTGCTTTAATTGTATTCCCTTAGTAAACTAAAAAATAAAAAAAATCCCTATAAGGTCCAAGCTTTCAGACTTAGTAATGCCCATTAACTAAAATCAAGCAAGAAATAAAAACAAAGTTGTGTAAACAAAGAGGAAATTAAAAAAAATCAGAAAATAATTACAAACCTCTCAGTCAGCATAGCTGGGAAACCCAGGAGCTCAGCCTGTCCAGTTGGAGTGTGTGAAGCAACAGCGTGAATCTCTTGCTGTTTACTTTTCTGAGTGCCTTAGCTCAGGACTAGATGTTGAGAGGAATGAGTCTGTGGTCCTCTTGCCCATCTATCTACTTAGACATCCTTCAGCAACTACACTGTATAGCTTGTTAGGTGTTAATCCTGTCCCATTCCTTACTCTACAACAGCAGCAGTTACCTTTTTATCTTTTAGGGAATATTGCCTCTAGTTCACAGGACAAAATAAAAATATGCATTCTAATTTGTTTTATTAGCCATGTAAAAGGGCGTCCTGCTACCAACTGAATTAATACATAATTAGGGATACTTAAAAAAAAACCCAAAAAACCAACAACCCCACGCCAAAAGAAACCCAAAAAATAACAAAACAACTAAACTATGCTTAAGTGGCCCAAAATCTATTCTTTAATTGATGTCATGTACACCCAGTTTTGCACAATTGCTTCTTCATTCCTGACACATGAAATCATTCCAAGGGGACTCCAAGCTATGCTGTATTTTCCATGTTTCACTTCAATAAAAAATTACAAATACGTTACCATGTAGTTGGGATTTTTTCTGCAATCATCATAACAAACCAATGTTTTCATAATACCGCCACAAACCACAGCTATTACCTCATACAAGAGCACAATGTTTTGGCAATGCAGTGCAAATAGTAGGAACAACCTCACCATCATCTTCCAAAATAGTTCTTTGAACACATTTCCAAAAACCAGTAGCAACAAAAGCCCTGCCACTTCATTCCTTCCTTCCACCCCCACAATGGATGAGGAGAAAGCACTGAAACAAGCACTGCCCTCTCCTATCTCTGTGTTACTAAGAGGCTCTGGATCATAGTCATCCACAGCTAAATCACACTGAAGTCAATGGGAAACATTCCCAAACCTGGAGAAACTGGAGACATCATTTAACCTGAACACTCCAGAAGAAGGCTGAAGGAAAGCAGACCATTTAATCTGCCTGTCTCACATATTGTAACCAAGTCATGGGGAGGGCTGGGGAAACGCCTAAATTACCCCAGAAACATAAGTAGTGCCCCATTTTAATGTGAAAATGACCCCCTAAATTACAGCAGAAAAATATGAAGATGAGGTGAAAATTCTTTTGCTCATGGCCTGATGCTTTAGCAAGTCCAAAACCTACAGAACTTCAAAGGAATCAAAGTCACCCAAAGCCTAACAGGCCTTTATTTATGCGTTCAATCTACTATATTCCTTCCCAGACTTTACCCAAAATGGTTTCAAGCAACTTACTGTTAATAAGGATTAAACCTACTTAACTGAAGTATTTCCAGAGATCACATCACTATCAGGCCTGATTAACAGGTCTCGAAGTCTACGGCAGCGAGGCTGCACTCCTCACATATTCTAAATATGACTATATATTTGTATTCTGGATTCCTTCTTAGTGAGAACCAGTGCATGCAAAATAAATTCCACAATCCCACATCTTGTATACAAAGGGCATCACACATATCCTGCGACTTAAGCTATTCTCCTGAAATTATCTTAGTCTCACACAATCACACTTCAAACACCCCATATGTCCAGTTTGGTTATCCCTCCTTTGAAAAGCTAATAAATGTAATACTTAGATGCAACTGCATTTCATCTGAAAACAATTATCTGCAGTACTTTGTGCCAGGAAAAGCATCAATAGGCATCGTTAACAACACTTCCACTTTATTTTCTTCCCGTCTAATGGGCCCAATCCAACACCCAAGCGAAGTCAATGAGAGGCTCACAATTGTTTCCAGTGGGAGCTGGACAGAGCCTCACGATCGCACATGAATGTGGGGCTTGTGCAAGGAGCCGGGTGACAAGCACAGCCTCTGTTTATTCACATCACGGTGCTGCAAAGGCAGAGGAAGAACAAACTTCCCGGGATGTTCCCACTACCCGGAGCTGCCCAAGAGCCAGGAATAAAAGCTTTGGAGGTGGGAGCAAACAGGGCTCTCTAGACCTACTCAGTTCTCATCCTCTTTTCTAAGAGTCCCTAAGAGCTGAAAACTGGACTGACACAGACATCTGGTGCCTGGTGAAATGAAACTTTTACCTGTTACTCTTAAGTAAGTGTTTTTAAAATTAAAAAACACAACACAAGACCCACTCTGGTGCTACACAGACCCTCCTATTCAACTGTATTATTTTCATCTTGAAGAAAAAACAAGTCCTCTGCACAATAGTTCTCAGTTACAATGCACTTCTATTTTGCGTTATTGAACTCTACCTGATACAGGGGTCTAAAAATGTCAAACGGTTTATTTCAGGCACTCACTTGGATGTTTCATGCAGCTAAAAATAAGGAGAGAGGAAAAAAGCTCTCATTTTTCCCCAAAACACCCATGGAAGTGGTATATTTTCAAAGAGATCAGATGCATGAGTCAAACTATTAAAAACATTTAAGTGCCCCAAAATTCTAAAAGGGCACTTGCTGGCTCACATGCAATGCTTTCCCGAACAATTTTTTATTTCTTTATGAAAATCATGCACTCTTCCTACACACACGCTCATCCTTTCCTCCTGCTCTGTGTTAAATATAACATCAGAATCTTTGAAAGTACAGATGTTACGTAGCCTTTGAAATGTAGGAGACAGCTTTGTTCTGCAGACTTTCAAATCTGTATCCATCCAGGGCTTCCTCGAAGGCACAAGCAGCATGTAATGCTTCCAGGGATTTCCAAAGTCCTGCACCAACACGTGTCTGACCTCACTTTCTCTCGCATGCTGGAGCTACACAGTCAGTCAGGCTGATATTCCACAGCCATTTAGCACCTGCATATTGGAAACCTGGTTTTATTTTGGATTATGAAATGACAGGCCACAGAACCTGGTCATTCACACCCAGCCTTAATGCAATTGCAGCCACAACCTGATAGTAGCACCAAACTGGCTGAAAATCACAGAAATACCAAGAGCAGCCTCCTCTGAAAAGCATCCTCTCTCCATCTCCAGCTTTCCATCGGTAGGATGGCTAAACTTAGTGGGAAGGGTGATGGAACCTAGTTGTTTCTTCAAAAGCAACATAAAGAGACCAGAAAGAGATACAGCTAGAATTTTACTGGTGGAAAGAAAAGGAGGAAGAAATGAAAAAGAGAATAGAAGAAAGAAGGGAGAGGGCAAGATAGTTCCTCAGCTGGTATTTATAGCATGAGGGAACTTAGCCTTAACAGTGTAAATCAAATTAAACAGTTCAGGGATCTGGCTTTAAAAGATGCCATTTTAATAAAGGGGGGGACAATTGGCAGGTTGTTTAAAAACTGTAGCTGCATTCTCGTACCCTCTGCCTCCTCCTTCTTCCAACTCTTCCTCCCACACCACCAACTGCCATCTCTAATTTACCTTGCCATGCACTCACTCCAGAACTCCCTCCCAACCACAGAGGACTGGGGGAATCTACAGAAAATAAACTGACAATAAATGCAACTATATTACCTAAAGGGAGGAGGGGAAGCAATGAAAATTACCAAATTGTTGACATTGGTCAAGAAAACTTTCCCCTCTAAAATTTCAAAGAACACGAGGGCTGAACAGCAAAGGTCTCATTATGAATTCACTCAAAACTGGTTTTTACAGAGTTCCTTCTCCCTCATCCCTGAATACAGGAGCTTATTCTTGTGCAATCATTAATGCTCAACGGCAGATAGGCTGCTGTTTCCCACTCCTGAAGAAACCCATTTTATGACATGCAACATGAAGAACTGCTTCATTAGTCAGATGGTTAAGTAGCTCCAGTAGAGTTGCTATGGGGAGGCATGGTGACACCGTGGTGGGAGAACTGGCTTTCTTTCCATCTGGATCATCATTTAAAGGGCCTCAGAATTTCCTTAAGCTTAACAGGTTTATTGTTTTAATCCTTACCTAGGAGAATAAAAGGGCTCCTCATAAAGATGTACAAAGCAAGCCTGACTGCTTGTGGGGAGAAAGTGAAAGGAAAAGGGCTAAGGAAGAGACAGGATGGGAATAAAACAGAGGGCTTCAAGTCTATTTTCTTGCTGGGACTGTAACATTAATACTGTTAAGGCTTATTTCCCACACATCTTTCAAAAGAGTCGGATTTTTGCTGTCCATATATCATGATTCAACTAAAACTATGAAAAAGCTTTTAAGTTTCCAATATTATCATCATTTTATCCATAGAAATCCAGCTTTATCTGTCTTTCAGCATCTAGGATCTTCTCCACAAAAAGCTAGACTCAGGCTAATAAAATGTAATGGTTTAAAGCAGCACTTTCTCGAGACGGCGCAACATACAGAAAATGAAATTTTTTATAAAACGAGAACCTTAATACCAATCGGTCCTTTCATTCACCCTCCCGACATCCCAGAAGCAAACAATCCAGCCCTGCTTATAAATCAAAAGTACATTTACTGAGGGAAGCATCCAGCAACATTATGATCTGCCATAAGCAGCTCTCTAGACACAGCAGCAAGGAGCCTTTAGCCCTGTCCAAAGGTGTTAACAATGCAGGACTAATGTGACACGGCACTAAATGGATGGCCAAACACAGAGGCTTTGTTACACGCAGGAGGTTGCATTTCTGCCATCTTTTTTCAAACATGCACCTAAGGGAAAATACTATCAGGTCCTTTCAAATAATGACTTTCAGAGAAGAAAAGGAAAGAAGAAACTGTGTTGTCCTGCATATTTTAAGGATAAATACAGCAAATGCAGAGAAATAATACCTGAATTGCTAACAAAGAGTGAAAGCTCCACGGATTAGTTATTTTTTACATTCGGTGCATTTTCCTCTGCTTAAGTTAAGGGTAAAACATGAATTGGTCAGAGTACCAAATTCCCACATACCCAAATCGCCTAACTTTCAAAAAAATTTTATAGATCTATGTATTTCATAAACAGGGTTTTACCACAGATTTTAGTCAGTCTCATTCATTCTCAACCTTTAAACAGATGAATTGGATCAAAATGATTGTATTTTATGCCTGTAATTTATGGTATCAACTTTACTGTCCGCCACTGCACCACTGAAGGAAAACCGTGGTCCTGATTTAAAGCTTTAAATTCAGATCAAATGGGAAAGTGTTAAATTCAGAAGAGCTTTTGGTCCATTAACTTCCATGCTGATTTGACACGCTCCGCAGTGCTTGGGCAACAGACTCTGCTATACAACGTATTCCTAAGCAAACAGTGCTTTGTGTCATAAACCATCTGGGGTGTCACTTCCAAGGGCCACTCATCTGAGCTCCTCTGATACACTTGGAAATGCTGAGGTGCAGAACACAAACTTTTCCTCACTACAAAATATCTTTTGCAAGGGTAAGGGAGATGCTGCCATCAGAGAAATGGCGAAAGGCACAAAATTCTGTTTTCATTATTCCGCCAAAGGAAACCACTGGACAAACAAGCTTTCTAAAACACTAGGATTTTTCTAAGGTACCAATAAAAGTGATACCATTCATAATCTGGACAGTGCTCCCTTTCATATCAGAGCCTATAGTTGCAAAGCTAAGTGCCAAGCAGATGGTTGAAATCTGTTTTGTACAAAAAGTGTGTGCGCACACGCATTTTTTTTAGATGGAGTTCTTTGTATTCATATTCAGGCCTAGGTTCTAGCCATCAAAACACTGGCACTAAGCAATCATTAGCTGCACTTTAGACAACTGGCAACTAAGGTATTCACAGTTCTCCACAAAATGTTCAGCTAATATCTCCCAGATGTATAATTAAGGCAAAAGATCATCTTCTTAAATTGGTATCAGTGCTTTGGATGGCCTTTCAATAGACTGCACATGTATGTAAAAAGCTATTGTATTTATCTTCTTTTTTAAATAATGCTCTGTTATGCTCTAAGTGTTTATAGCAGCTTTTAAAAATGCAGGCTTCCACATCAGACTCTACTCAAATACAACAGCATGAACTCCGTTCATCTTATTTTCATCTTTCTAAGAAACATCGAGCAGGAAATTCTACAGATCATTTTAAGAGTAAAACTTGTCTATCTTATCTGATAACCATTTAGCTTATTTAGAAAGAAAATACAAGGTAGGCTGAGCTGCTATGGAGGACTCAGGTCCAGACAAGAGGAATCTGCTGCTCTACACTGGACAACTCATGGCAGGTCACCTCCCTTGCAGGTGCCTCAGTCAGCTCATTTGTAAGTGGGTTGCTTGTTACCACCAACAGCAAAACCAGAAATGCTTACCAGCATGGGGCTCTGCTGTCTGCCCGGGCTTCTCAAGGAATCTGTGAATGGGTGACAATGATTTGCCTGGTGACAAATTAACAGAGGTCACACTTTTGACAACTGGGGTTATCAAACAAATGAATATTGGGAAGAAGGCCTTTTTGTGCAGTGGTCTCCCTATAGGCCTTGGTGGCCACAACTGGGACCTAGCACCTTAGGAAACACACAGTTTCAAAACAAGGATTGATTTTGGGTGCAGTGCCAAGGCTGCTAAGGCCCAGATGTTAGCTCTGGCATATTCAGGTATATTTCATCACGGCTGTTCAGATCATTCAAATCTGCCAGGCATACACTTTCTTTAGGAGAAAAAGATAGTTAACCTGTCCTCAAAGCACACCAACACGGTGCCGGAATCTCCAGGTTTGCTGAAGCCTGCAGAAATCCCTTCCTGTGCTTTGGGAACTCTGGCAGCATAGCAACCCATGGAAGTTTGCTGCGGATTAAGGAAAGTCAGGATTCTGCTCAGCGACCTCCTCACGAGTCACCATTTCATGCCATCACGGTGTGCTGGGGTGAAGAACATCAGCCTTTGTCACAGAGTTGAGCAGGATGTTAGTTAATTAATTAGGCCTACAATTTTAGGACCTGACACTGAACTCCAGTGCTACTGAGTCCAAACACTCAGAATGAATGGGCACTTTTTTAAAGGGTGCCTTGACTGGCCCTATCACAAAATAGGTCTTTGTGAACACACGGCTGAATTACTACTGCTGAAACTGGCCTGATCATAATCCATTATCCTGGAAGCAGTGTCCCTCTTAAAAAGCTTATCAAAGAGAATAACTTAACAACTCAGTCATGATATTCATAGGCAACAGAGATCAAATTCACCCAGGACTCCCTCAGTTTATGCTTGTTTTCTCAACAGTGTGTAGTAAAGGATGCAATGCACAGCCTAGATCTAAAGCTACCTGCAGACCTCAGCATCCCAGCTCTACTCTTACTGAGCATAAAGACAGAAATAAGAAAAAAAACCCCACTAAAACAGACCAGAACTTGTAATGTCAATATGAAAATAATCATCCCTTTCAATAAGCCTGTATCATTTCCTTCATTTTGTATCTCATTTAAAATGCAGATGTCAAATGTTTGGGTGAGAATCCCAATGCATTTTCTATTCTGCAGCGTGGCTTTTTGCTGTTAGGCTGCTCACTGTGGCTGCCTACACTGCTGCTTGCAGTGGAGTCTGTTCCTCACATTAATACTCTCCACGTGAAGAATTTTTTCCTGGACTCCCCTTGTGCCTGGTCCTTAGGTTGTAAAACATGTGGCAGCTCTGGTACATACGGCTGAAGATGTTAACTGCTCTCCAGGACCAAAGTTTACCTGTTAGCAGCACACGCTGTTTCCCAATTTACTGCTTAAACACGGCGGGTGCTGCCGCCTAACTCCAGCTATCCAAACTTGCCTCCACGTTGGGAGTTAGTTTAGAAGCTCACTCGGGTAATTGGAGGGTCTACAGACAGTATTCCCTCCCAACCCTCAACGATACAACTGTGGCTGCAAATATTTCTTTAATTTATACTATTAATTATACTCCACAGTCCTTATTTTACATACTTAAGCGATTTGAATACTATAGTTCATCTTGTTAGAATGAGACCTTTAGAAATTATAATTGGACAGAGAGAAGTCTGTAATTTGCAGTTCCTAGGATCTCAAGAAGGAGAAGAAGGGTGTCTCGAGGTTAAAAAACAGGACTAGAAGTCAGTGCCTCTACTTTTTAAACCCACACATGCAAAAGACTTTGTGACACCATTCCTCAAGTTTTCTCATCTATATGTTGAGGCTAATCTTGCTTCTCAATCTAAAAAGCACTGAAATCTTCCTGATTTGTATATCAGTGCTTCCCAAATGCTCTGAATTCCTAATCAAAAGACTTTTTAGGAAGCATGAATCTATTATTAATAGTATCAGTACTTCTAACAGTAAGGCAACTTCTACATACATGCGTCTGGAAAAAAATACAGAGGGAGAGTACACATATATTGCTCAATTTATAAATTGTTAAGCATGGCTTCAGGACTGAAATCTCATTCATGAACCATGCTAGGGATCTCTTACCTACTCCCCGTTTCTGAATTTTCCCCATACAAAGACACATTGATATTACTCTAAGCTCTAAGCACAAAGGCTGCTCTGTGGAATGGAAAGAAACCTTCTTTTTTTGTGTTTGTACAGTGACAAGCATAATGGGGTCCTGATTCAGGATGCTTGCACTCTACAAAAACACACTAAATCAATGACACTAGTACACATGCAGATTATCTATAAAAGAGATGCATGGCATACTTGAGAGTGGCACTGCACTTTTCCCATACTTTGCTGGTATTTCATGCAAACGCCTAATGTGCATTCCCGAGTCTCACAATTCATTTCAGAGTTTAGGCAAGAACAGCAAAAGTGAGCAGAACTTACAAAACACAAGCACAGGAGGAGAGCCTTCCACTGAGAAATTCTTCCAAATTCTAACCTCAGCTGCAAAACCAGAATCAACTCAATGTTCATGGAGTTTTGACAAAGATGAGAACCAGTAGCCTTCTTTAAAACACACCACAAATTTCTACTTCAGTGTCCAAAATCCAGGAGAAAGAGACAAATCAAAGCCTGAACCTGAAGAGAGAAATGTATTTTCTGTGTCCCTGTTATATTCAAACTCAAAAGCCTGGATATTTTTAACAGACATGGAAAAAAGAACTATTTATCTTTACTCAGCAACTGCAAAAGGAAACTGTACCAAAAGAATAATGTTGCATGTTCTGTTTTCACTAGATTTCATTTAGCCTTTCAGTTCTATTTCAGTTATGTTTCATTTACCCTATTTTTTTTTTAAATAATCATCATGTTTTGGTGATTCACATTTCACACCAGCACAGGAACAAGTCATGTAAATACAACACAACCAAATGACCCAGTTTGTTAATAGACATGCCAAACGGGTAAGAACATCCTTCCCTCCGCCCTTACCAACCATCACCTTCCCACACATCTCATTTCTAGCCAAAAAAGCCTCTGCCCCGGTGAGGCCACGGCATCGAAATTTAGGGATAAAACCCTATGAATAGAAACCTGACTAAACCTCGGGAGAAAATGTTTTCAGTCTTGTTTTACAAAGTGAATGTAACGAGGACGCTAAGGGAATTTATCTGAGAACAGAAGACTTCTCTGCAGCCTTATAGAGCACTCAGAACTTCAGCTCCCTCCCAGCTCAAATGCTTTAGTCCCAAGTCAGGCAGGCCACCCCTAAAGGTGAGAGGACACCACATGCTTCTTGCCCTTCATTACGCATTCTTTCTCTTAACTCAATGAACATTAAGCATTCTTTCTCTTAACTCAAGGAATACTTCCAAATTTTAAGAACCGTGTGCAGAGATGCACTTTGGTCTTTCAGATTGTGATGAATTTTAGCTTCATCACACTCTGCTGAAGTGCAGTCCCTCAATGCAGCCCAGCACTGGGACATTCCAAACCACGGAGGGCAAACACAAACTGGTCTGTGCGGATGCTTCTGAGATTTTTGGGAGGCTCTCTGTTCTAAATGGCAAAAAAAACCTTGGGTGAAATATTTTCATTTAACTACAGTAAAAAAAAAAAAAGAAAAAAAAAGAACAACAGCATTAACAACATTAAAAACTGTTTTGAGCTGCTAATACTTTCTTTACTCTTGGTCTTCTGCAGTCTGTTGAGCTGGCAATGGGGAGTTAGTCCAGCTCACTGTCAGATACATTAACTTTGGCCATGCCCAACCTCTGAGATGAATCCATGAAACTTGGGTCAGTTTTTTTTGCATTCCCACATTCCTAAAACAATTAAGCCCAGCACCAAAGAAACCAAGAGGATGACAAACTGTATGGGTTTCTCATTACATGAACTACATTCCTAGAGCTACAAAGGTCCATGAAGAACACTAGATATAGACAATGCTCTTAACTCCACCAAAATAGCACACAGCTCTCTCAAAAGTTCCTCACCACTAAAAAAAAATTTGAGTATTCACACAAGAAAATTAAAATAAATAAAATATCTATTCACTCTGCTTATATTTTTTCCCCCAAAAGCAACAGAATTATGTTACATCAGGAATAAATGAGTAGTAATAAGCCTATAATAGAATCACAAAGAAAAATTAGCATTAAGCTAATTTTTTAACATTTTAGGGTATGTTTAGATCAAATAGCAGTCAGACACCCACATCCTAGGGAAAAAAACTCAAACAAAAAACTTGAGACAGTCTATATGAATGTGAGAAAACACAAAACCAGAAGTGCATGGCAAAACAAAATAAAATTATTACAGATCTCAAAAAGCATATGCCAATATGAATTTCAATACTTGGTCTTTAAAAAAAACAGGAGTATGAAAAGGAAATCTGAAATACTAAACATAAATTTAAAAAATAACAAAATATAAATACAATTTCAGAATTGAGAACTGTTACCTGATTAATCCCACAATACTGTTAAGGGAAACAAGGTCAACAGCATTTCAAACTTTCAAAGTGAGCCACAAGCTTTTCCTCATTTTCACTTCAACTCTCAGAGTTCCACAAGTCAAAAATAATATCATCATGTTGGAATTATTTTTTTTTCTTTAAACAAGGTGACAAAAGGACAAGTTGAAGAGAAGTGCCAAGCCTGATCAAAACCAGGACGTCGGAAAATGTTTGCCAGGTTCTTTCAAAACAAACAGCTCCCCCAATACCACGGGAAGCACCTGAACTTCATATTAACATCTGATAATTTTAGCAAATGGAATTCAACGTTTCCTTATTTCTCCGTTTAAAACAATTAAATAAATAAATTTCACACCTATCCTAAAAAAAGACAGGCGCTTTCTCTGAATTACCACTGCACAGCTCACAATTTCCATTCCCTCCTCACACTCTTTCCAAGTCCCATGGCCCCTGCAAGCAGCATTCGCTCACCAAAACTCTTCCAGAACCTCGTCTAAATCTGCTCTCTCCCAACAACTACCGCATGCAGAACTCCACGCTGTCACAAGGACATGTGGGCTCAGGAACAACTTTTGGAGACTCCTGGCTCGCTAGGCTGGCAGAGCTGGGCTCGGCGTGGAGGTGACCAGCAGCTTCTGGCGCGGAGGCTGCGGCGCCTTGGGCTCCCCGCGGCACCGCTGGTGTCCAACCCAGCCCCAGCCTGGGCAAGGACATTTGGAGCAAGGCAGCCCCTCTGGAGGCTGTGGGAGAGCTGGGACAACACTAGAACCCTCGCAGAAGGCGTGGGTGAAACCTTCACGGCGGTGGGGTTTTGCCAAGGGGGCTGCGGGAGGAGATGGGAATGGGACGAACGCTGTCAATAAATCCCCGCTGTCAATAAATCCCTGGAGCCAGCCCAAGCTCCAGAGAAAAACAGACCATTTCAAAAGTTCCACAAGTTCTGGTTTAGGTAATTCAATAATGTGATGAGGATTTGCTTACTTTGCAGCCTTGTGGGTTTTAACATACTCATATACAACACAGTTTTACCTGTTGTAGGAAGGAGACTTCACGCGTTTTCCAAATTTGATAAAAATCCATAGAAACTTCAAGAGGAAAAAACCTCTTTGCTTTTAAGGATGCTACTTGCTAAACAACAAACTCCTTGCCATGAGCAGAGAGGCACTACAGCTATTGATTAATTGCTGTGAGCACTTCTTTTCCCTTGACCACAGCAGCAGAATTCACAGGCATCGAGTATTTCCAGCGTGTACAGGTACAACATGACAACATGTTTTTCCCCCTCCACTTATGAGTTAATTGTGCTATAACCAGGCCTGAGCAAGAAATTAATAAAATACAATAAAATAGAATGTCAAGAGGATGTCAGACTGAATTTTGCAACAGTTGAGAAGGCACAGGAATCTCACACAAACATGAAGCTACCCTATATTTCGAGTCCAGTATGAAAAGCATGTGAAGAAACTGCAAATGTACCTTGGGAGGAGACACCCTTTTTCCTGAATAAATACTGTTAAATGTGTATTTTATACAGCTACAGATTTATCACATTGCCCAGACACATATTCCTATCCTATCAGGGAGCTTCACTTTTAAGTAACTCAAGCAGATACTCTATGCCTCCTAAATGATAAAGCCATAAATGCTCATTAAAGCTCCCTGAGAAGCAGTAAATATTTTGTAAACTAGTTACATATTTAAGATCTCTGGACAGAAAGAGAAGGAAAAAAATTCCTGTCCTATGCAAAGGTACCAATCAGACACACTATGCACATAAACACTGCAAGATGCTTAGTGGGAGACTGTGTATGTGTTTGTGTGTGTTTTAATTAACTCCTTGAATGCATATGATGAGCCAGCCACCCAGAATTAGTAATGCCAAACTCCCAATTTGATTCAAATGCAATGAATACAACAGTTGAATTGTGCAGGCTGGTGTGTCACTCATCAGCTCTCTCATTTGGGCTTTTGCCTTCCAAGACTAGCTCACAATTTCAGCAACTGGTAAATTATTGAGATGTTCATTAAAATCCATAATCTGTAACAGTCAACTTCTTCCTAGCCAAGCAGAAGCACAACAAATTAAATTAGTGCATGCAGGACATTAATGAATAGTCTGCAAATGCATTAATTACTTTAGCCTTATCTCAGAGAAATAAAACTGTGTTAATTTTTGTCATTGAAAAACTAGTATCTGCAACTTTACACAGGCACTCTATTTATTCCTCAAATCCCAGACTCCTAGAGCCACGAACTTAAGCAATGAAGTCCTTTTCTCAAAACATCTCAACGAAGTTAAAAGCTATTCATCCCGATAGTAAAGAAATCTTTTAAATGAAGGAATAATCAGTCTTACTTCTACAGGCAGATTTTAGGAGAGTGGGACATCATTCTGAGCAAGACGGGTAATAGAAAGGTATTATTCTTTGCTCCAAAATTCTCAGCAAAGGCAGCAGAAGAAAGCTTTTAGGGTAACTTTAGCTAAGAAAAGCACTTAGGAATACGCAAAGTTTCCTTTTAGGAAAATGACTTCTCCATTTGACAGTGTTGGTACAACCCCAAAATAAATTCAGTGGGAGTCTGAAATGACTCGTGCAGTGCAGCAGTGAAGCAGCTAAGTATATTTTCTTCCTCCCAGCAGAGGCTTGCTTTACATCCTTGAGCTTTTCCTTTCTACAAGCTATTCACTAGAACAGAGAACATTCCGAGAGCACACTGCCGGTGACTGCGAACGTTGAACTTGTTCCACCGTCCCCAACCCCACTGCTCCCATCCACGCCTTTTGTCTTTTCCAGCTCTGCCTTTTTTTCTATGGAGGCACTAACCCATCCTTCCTTCTTCTACAAGCCCTGCATACCACTGTACCTTGAATTGGCATGTTAAAAATAAAAATAAAAGAAGGAAATAATGAAAAAGAGAAAGGATGTCACTCTGTCCGGATGCCTAGCATAGCCTCTCTCTCAGTCTACAGAGAAATGTAAATATGCGGTAATTAATTTGGGTTTAAGAACATTTCATACACTAGGGACATTGTTAAGCAGTCACTTTATCTATTTTTATTAATCAGATTTTATTAAGACATTAAAACTTTATGTTGGGCATTTCTGAGTTTTTATCATTCTGTAAATTCCCCAGCTGTCGGCGATGGTTCCGGCCGCATTGTCTCTACCTTTTCCTCAGTCAAGTAAACTTTCTATTGTGGCCAGACTTGTTATATTGAAGTATAATGACCCAACTTAAAAAAAAAAAAAAAAAAAAAAAAAAAAAAGGAGAAAAATCAACAAAGACTTATTCTTTTCGAGACCTTTAGAGCCAATTCAGGGTGCCACAGGCGCTCACACAGAACATCCCAGAAGTTACCCTTTCCCTGTGTAACACATGGAGCGGATTCCAGTCATAATTTCTCGCTACAACGTTGCTGCAAACATCATCCCCCTCACCGTACGCATTCTGATGCTCCTCTCAATCAAGCAGCTGAACATCCACAAACAGAAATAAAGGCGGGCAAGGAACTTCTCAGGAAAGGATGAATACCCTCACATTTTTGGCAAGGTAATTAATTATACATGTTAATTCACAAAACCTACTGCAATTTACCAGGGATGCTGAATGAATTAATGAATGTTTATTCGTCTGATACGGAGGATCATTTTCATTCTAAGTGTGTACCGCAAATTGCCCCTGCTAATGGCCACAGACTCACAAGAGAAGTCCCCTGAATTCAGCTCCCTTCAGCTGGGGTGACTGAAAGTTTCTGAAGTGTTTGCAGTTTACTGAGATGCACTGAAACATCATGGGAAAGGCAACCGGGAAAGAGGAAGAACCTCCTGAGAGACATACGGATGCTCTGAGATCTGAACTGCAAACAACTTTGCCTGACAAATCTTTACTTCCTTGTCATTTGCTATTTAAGTTTAAAAAGCAATAGTGGGAGATGGATAACAGCAACAGAACTGAAGTGGGGCATGCAGATACGACAAGCTGGACCCCAGGTGAGTGCAGAAATGTGCTCCAAGAACTGTACCGACTGAGAATCCGAGAAAAGAACCTGCCACAAACGTCTAAAAAACAATGATCTGTGCATCGTGCATACACACACACGTCAACTCTGCAGGCATCTGTGTGTCTGAGCAGCTCTGTGCAAGAGAAAGTGTGTCCTCGTGGCTGCTCCCTGACAAACACACATGAATTACATGGACACTGTCTGGTCTGTGTATGTGTGTGTAACTAGAGTCAAACACACACAATGTAAACAAATGGTAATGATTAACGAAGATACTGGTCTCTATCCCCAATTTCAGCTGCAGAGGGAAAATTGTTTAAAAAAAAAATTCCAAAAAATTGCACGTCCTGAGGTTCATTTTTATTGCTTCCCATTTCTAGTGCTTGCTATTATCTGCATGGCAAAAGGAGAGCAGCGTATTGATTATTTAACTAGTATGTTTACAAGAGCAAAGCTGGGATCTCTGAAAATGAAACGTATGCCTAGGGGCAAAAAAAAAGAAGAGAGTAGAGAAGCTCATTCTATTTCTAAGGATGATGTTTGCCCCAAATTATTTGTTTATACATAAAATTTATGTAAATACCTATATTTATAACACAGAGAGACTTCAGCTTAAAAAAAAGTCCCCCAGCAAGAAAATGAACGGACTTCATTCTGCTTCAGAGAGTTTACAAGCATTGTGTTCACCACAAAGTTCAAAGAACAATCAAAATCGCTTGCTTATAAAAGTCTATGTATAAACTTAGTGAAGCACATGAAATACTTGAATCTATCGATTGTATGAACAAGACAAATATATGATCATGATGCCAGATCAAATTTGATGCCAGAAACAGTAACAGTTTCCTCAAGTAGTTGAACTAAGTTAATACAGTGCATGTGAACAAAACCAATTTTGTTCTATTACTGTAATGATAGCAAACCAATGGAAAACGCCAAGTATTCCAAGTAAGTCCGTAAAATTAATTGCATTAGAGATGACCTTGGAGTAGAGCAACCAAGCCAATCTGACTTTCTAGTAAGGAAGAGTTCTAGCTGCAGAACAAGTATGGAAAGTGTTAAAACAGTTCTTTCCTGCATTTCCAAATTTTTACTTTCTCCGATCTTTTAATTCAAGTGTTCTTTCCTGTCCTTCCTTTGCATGCGTGTTCCTCAGCCCACTTAAAATGTTTTTATCTTGCCTTCTTTTCTATGCCTTTACTATCAAATTCAGTAGGTTTGAACGATGAACAGCTTGACTTAGCATATTTTTAACCAGCTGGTCTAGCACCTAGCTTGTATTGCATAGTCAGATACAACCAAATGTTTATACAGGAGGTAGCTTTCACGAAGATGAGAAAAACCTCAGTAACGCGCATCCTGGCGTTCTTTCATTTACTGCTTAGAAATGAAAGTTTGGATTGTTTACTGCAGCCGCACAAGGGGCTATTAATAACCTTTAAAAAAGAAGCCGGAGGGGAGGGATGCAGGACCATCAATGGATGAGTGTCCAAGAGCCTGAGAAAATGCTTCCAAACCTCTCAGGAGTGCCAGATCATATGAAATAAGGACTAAACTCTCGGAGGTCACAAGCCGTCGCCACTGACAGCAAAAACTTAATTCCAGGCAGGGAAGGGTCCTGCTTGGGGCAGGGGGAGAAGGGCACATCTACGTCATACCCAAAACCCGCTCGTCATACCCAGACCCTGCTCTTGACACTCCGCGAGAGAGGCGACGGCCAAAACTTGGAGGCAAGAGTTTCACTTTTTTCCTTTCTTTTTTCTGGGTTTTTTTTTTTTTTTCCTTTCCTCCCTCCTCAGGCAGAAAGATGTTCTCCTGACGGAGGGCTGGGATGTTAACTTGCCTAAAAATAATCGCTCCTGCTAGATCAACAAAAGGTCATGTGCTCGGCGGAGCGCCTTCTCAAGTTTGACGGGAGCCTGAGGTTGGAAGTTGAACCCCCCGCCCGGCCGCCACCGGGCATCCTCTGCCCGCTTCCCGGGGAGTCCCCGGCAGGAGCGGGAGGCGCTGCCCGGGAAGGTGGCTCGGCGGGCCGCTCGGGGCGCGGAGGGTGCGCAGGAGGAGCGCACGGCAGGCTCCGCGCCGCGGAACAAAGCTGCGCCCCGCGCGGGGGCTCGGCGGCAGCCTCCCCCCGGCCAGTGACACGGCGGCGGAGGGCCGAGGCGGCGCGGAGGGGCGCGGGGGGAGCATCTCCCGGCCTCCTGCCGCCGGAGTTGCGCGCCCCGTGTCCCCGCGCGTCCGTGCGCCCGCTGCCCATCCGCGCCAGCACGCGTGCTCGGGGAAATGTTGGGAAATAGAATAAAAATAATAATGCAACAACAAACGAACCGCGAAACGGAACAAAAAAAATAAAAATTAAAAAGGGGAAGAGACACCCCCCACACATACATACACACACCCCCGCCCCAACAACTCGACTCACCTTTCAAACTCCTGAGGTAAATCAGGGTCAGTTAGCATGCTGGAAAAGCACAATTTCCCTTTGTCACAGCAGCCACCTATGGTCGCCTCCAACTGAACCTGTCAAGTGAGTCCAAACCTTCTAAACCGATTGATTTTCTCTCTCGCTCGCTCGCTCCCTCCCTCCCCTCCCTCCCTCTCCCTCCCTCCCTCCCGGCTCGCTCGCTCTGAGCGAGGACTCCTTGACCAGTCTCTTAAAGGGGCAGCGCGCTCGCAGCACGATGATCGCGCAGCTCCCCCCGCCGCGCTGCGCGACCTCCGGGGGCCTGTCCTTTCCTTTTAATTCTGCTCGCCCGCCGCCGCCAAACGGGAAAAGTCAACTCCTTCAATGTCCTAAAAAAACGTGGAGGGGTGGAGGGCGACTGGGGGGGGGGGAGGAAAGAAAAGCAGTCCGACAATCCACCTAAACCGGCAAACCAGGAGCAAATCCCCTGCGCTGAGGAAGATCAGTGGAGAAAGAAGATAAAACAAGAGCAGACTGATTAAATTGAAACAGTTATCAACTCTCGGAGTTGAAATAGGGGAGAAGAGATTAGACGCATAAAAATGTTACCAAAGGCATTTGTGCTCCGAAGAATTTTCATTCTTTTCCCCCCACCCTTCCCGCTCTCTCGCTTCTTTCTCTCTCCCTCTTTCTCTCTCTCTTTGGGGAGGGGAGAAAAAAAAACCAAAAAAAAAAAAAACCACACACACCCCGCACAACAATCAGGCATTGTTCTGAGGGAAGAAAAGCAACTTTGACAGATTGAAATATAGCAGAGGCCCCTTCAAGGAAACCTGTAAACAACTTGTCACTCACTCTGTCGGTCTCACTGTTAGCTCTTGCTTTCCACAAAGTGCTGCGAACCGTCCTGGCAACAAACCCAAAGTTTCCTCAGCTCCAAACTCCATCAAACAGCCCTGTTGTGTGCAAGGGAAAAGGTAGCCACATGCCAAGGCAGCGGGCGCGCACACGAACGCACACACACGGATGCACAAACAACAAAAATAAACTTTCCCTTCCCCTGTTAGGGCTTCTCTCGTTTGCTGTTTGATCGCACCCCCCTTTTTTCTTTCCCCGCTCTCCGGGCAAGCAATAGGGGTCCCTCGGAGTGGCTCCCTCTCATTTCCCCTGCCCACACAGCCCCTGATAACAAGGTGGACGACGCGCGGCCGCGGAGCCCCTCGGCTGGCTGGCGGAGCGCAGCCTCCGCCGCACTTCCAATTATCCAGATAAAAATCTGGCAGGCGAGGAAGGCGGGCAGGTAACGGGCCTCGGACACGCGGGGACAGCCGCATCCCGCTCCGCTCCGGCGGCGAGGGGAGGGGGCAGCGGCCGGGAGAACGCCGCGGGGAGATTCCCGTGCGAGCCGCGGGGATTAGCCGGGGGCTACTCTGGCAGCGCAGCGCACAATGCCGCGATAGTCTGCGCGGCCCGTGGCCGGCCTGGCACTGAACTCGCCGCGAGGGGAGGGAGGGGAAGGAAAAAAAGAGGAAGAAAATTGGGCTCCCTGTTCTTTCACACACACGTGCACACACACCCACACACGACCACATATCTATACTCGATTCTTTCCAGTTCCCCTGCCCTAATTCTTTTCTCTCTTCTTCCCCGCCCCGCTCTCCCTTAATTTGCAGCTGGACAACATTAAGGGCCTTTAAAACTCACGAGGTTTTGACCTTAGGACAGTTTGATTAGGTCCATTGCCCCCCTCTCCTCCTCTCTTATCCCTGCCTCCCAGTGGCACGGAGATAGCAAGTTTACTTTTTGAAATATACACACATATTCGTACGGAGCATCCATAAAACGTTCAACATTTCCATGCCCGCTGGCTTAAGAAAAATGCCGAATAGAAAAGCTTATTATTTTTAACATCCAACAGCTAGACTGTTTAACGTGCTGCTTTTCCTCTCTCGGTGCATATGCTAGAAACCAGCAGGCTCAAGCAGGGGCCAGTCAGTCCAGTTGGCATAAAGGCATCGGTAGCCCCCAGCAAATAATATTTTCCACAGAGGTCCATTCATGGGAGCCTGACAAACCTAGTTAATATGTACAGGGATTTTTCATTTGCTATTTAGTAGCTAGCCCTTTTAGGATAGCCATGAAGTAGACTTTGAAAAGGCAGCAGATGATTAAAAAGAACAATTCCAAATACTTTCATCCGAGGGTCTCAAACCATGTTAAGTCTCACATTACTCCTCTGCAGGTAATAAATATAATTAGGGCCGATTCCAAAACTTTATTTGTATTGAAAAGTATCTCACTCCGCAGGGGCTCCATTCAAATCAGTAAATCTCTGTGTGGAGTAGGAGGCTACTTAGTAGGAGAATTTGGCCTCAAATAAGGAAACTGAGATGCAGGCAGGCTTAGTAGCTTGCCCAAGCTGACACAGTTAGCCAACTCCAGCAAAAGGATGAGAAACAAAGATCCCAAGTGCCTCGCAGTCAACAACAGCCCCTGTGCTGCTGAAACATACATGTTTGTGTGTTTGAGCTGTTTTCCCCCAGAGACATGATTTTTTTACATTTACTGTTTGTATAAAACACACTTCATTTCTGTATTCCCATTCTGCAGGGCCCCCTTTCTCGGTGTTTCCTTTTCCCCTTGATGCACCACTGCCCATCCATACATGCAGCTCCTTCTCTCCCAGCTCACCTTGCTTCCCCTATTTCCTCACGCTTGGCCTTGGGAGAAGTCTACAGAGGGAAGCCTCACGGAAGCCCCTTCTGGAGGAAAATTAGGACCACCTTTTAGTTTAAAAAGGTATAAATCCCAACCTTTTGGGTAGAACAGGAATACCATATCTTGACTGCATGTTGGCTCCATTCAGCTCTAACTTCATACCCTTTTTCCAGCTCAGCTCCACTCCACACTGCCCTTCTTCTACCATGTACTTCCTTTGTCTGTTCCCACGTATTCACCCCTTCCAATATCATTTCCTATTTGAACTTTTTCAGGACAATGATCACATACCTCCCCAAGCTGGTATTATGCCTAGCACAGTGGGGCTCCTGGGTTGCTGGCTCTCAGCTAATATGATTATAAACCAGAGTAACCACCATCAGCATAAGGAATTATAGAAGAGGACGTGGGCTAGACTAGGAAGAAGCAGAAAGAACCATATTAAAAGGAGGAGAAAAGGAAAATAAAAATTTGGGAGAGAAAACTAAGATAACTGAGCAAGAGGGAGAGCTGAGAAGGGGCGGGGGAGAAATGGAATAAAGGAAGGAAATAGAGATCATTCCCCTGACTGCTTCTGACATGAATCCTTGTTTTACTTACCCTAGTTTACAATTACTCTTACCCCAATAAATTTTGTGCTCAGGTACCTACACCTTCTTGCCCATTACCTTCATTTCATGTTTTCTGCAGCTACTGAGTTTCCTCTCCCAGATGACTGGGGGGAAACAGAATTGTGTCCAAAGAGGAGGGAAAAGAAGCTGCTGTTGCTGTTGTAGTAATATTGTATTATGGTATCCTTTTACTATTCCAGACTATATGGATTTTATATATATATATATATATATATATATATATATATATATAAATTGGAATACAGACAGTTAAGTATAAACTTTCTGATAAGATCATATTCTCACAGTAAGTTCAGCTGCAATTGCAAGAGGGAGAAAAAGCAAATTAAGTTGTTTGGGGGAATCTTGAAACCCTTCTAAAAATCGTTCCATATTAACTACTAGACTTGCTTTTTAGAAATTGCCAGGACATGTCACAAACATTGCTAGCACATTGGAAAGTGGAAAAACTGAGAAATTCAGATAAATAACCACTAAGAAAGAAGATGTACATAACATGCAACTATCCAGTTTTTGACATAAGAATTTTTATCCTGTTCTGAAACTTCTGACTAGTAATAGGAAGCTCTGGTGCCCCTTTTTACTGAGTGGGTTGTAGTTACAAAACCCACTTGCAACCTCCAGCATCCACATTCAATGCTCTCAATTCTCTCTTCTCTAACTGAGAGTTCAGATATAATCAAATATCTTTAATGGATGAGGAAAATGAAAAGCCCCTTACTACTCCCCCAGCATTTCAGTGAATCTGCATTTTTCTTGCTTTGCTTCCTTTAAGGAGTGCCCAAAACAAAAAAGGTCCCAGTAAAAGAGGACAATTTGGGTTGAACGAAACAAAAAAGCTCAGATTTTAATTTGGGTGAGGGGACACAACTGAAATCATAAACTCCCATAAGAATTTTTGTGCTTAACTGATTTTTTTTCACTATTGTGGTTCTCCAGTTTGTGAGGTGAGCCAAAAAATCAATTATCCACCCAGCTCAAGTTGGAAATACCATAACTCTGGAATATTGCACAGGCAGAATCCCCAAGTCTTTACACAAGCATATTGGCAGAAGGAAAACCTTAAATGAAACATTATTTTTTTTTTTTTAATCCTTAAATGATAGCACTTCAGTCTAGTGCCTTTGGCAGATACTGCAATACAGTAAGCAAAGGAAGTTCTGGGGGAAAAAAAGGAGCTTTTCGGGTTTTGTTGTTTCCACTGTAGGTTTTAATAATAGAGACCTACGAAGTCCAAGGCAATGTAAGATGTTCCACAGAATGATTTACTGGAAAATTCTCACAGAAAATATGCAAAACTCTGAAGATCCTAAATGGATTTTCTTTTTTAGGCACACACTCAAAACAACTGCAGCATTAAGAATGAAGCTGTAAGACTTCTAAGAAAGGGTGTTTTGGAACACTCTACGGGAGAGTGGAGGGAGAATAGAGTGGGGTTGCTGCATTTATTATGAAGAATATCTTGCAAATAATGAGTGCTTACTTCAGAGCATGGAAATGTTTAGCTACAATGCAGTTTGGATCATATGCTTAGGAACAGATTTTTCCTTTCAGTGTGCATGCCTAGCTGCCATTTCCATTAATGGGAATTAAGTACATGTGTCAAGAGGAGAAGTTAACTCTTCGAAATATAACTAATCTATGCTTTTTTTAAAGAATGTAAATGCCACATCAGGCATGTTCAGTGTTGGCAAAACTGAATGCTGAATATAGTAGAGCAAAATCTGAGAAGGAGAAGGCGGTCTGGAGGACTGAAATTTCTGTGCTATTTAGAGTTTTTCAATTTACTGAATTTCTTCAAGGAAAAGTAAAACCATCTCATTTGCAAGTGGAAAGCCCTCATTTATCAGCTATTAACTTGCACTTTTAGCAGGGCCCTACCATCTGCAACCTTCTCTGTAAAAGAGGACTGATGCTACCCTAACGAAATCTGAACCTTCATCTAAATTCAAACTTCCCTGAATATTACAATAACGTCCCAAATTGTTTTTTAAAAGGAGGTTGGAACTTGCTCTTTTATCCTGTTCACTCTGCATCACCCAGGGTGAAAGAATCTCAGCATTAATATATTTGCAAACTATAATGTAAGTGGGGATTTTTAGAAAGTAAAATATTATATGTAAACACATTTAAAATTAAATTACATATTTATTTTAGCAATAAGTAACTTTTAATTGTAAAACCAAGAAATATTAGTGAGATGGCACAATCCTGATTTTATGTTGTGTGTTGATCTCTTGCCCTCCCAACACCCTCTGTTCTGGGCATTATTACTGTTTTATTATTTCTGTATACTTTCAGTTACCTACAGGGTCTCTTTACTGTTTCTCTTAGTACCCTTGGTCTGCACAGAAGCAGCTTGAAAAAAAAAATTGAACAAAGCCAGGACAGTTTAAGAAAAAATAGTCATAAAAATAGAGAGCAGACCCATAGATAGGAACTGTGCTTGAAATTATTTAAGAAGCTAACTGAATTTTAAATCTACAGATCCTCGTTAAGGTTCTGAACAGAAAATGTGGCTATAACAGGAACCTGTTGCTTGTGCAGAGCAGGGGCTGGTAGAAAGCAAGGCTCTTAACAGGCAACCTGAGTTGCCTATAGTTAGACATAAGCTTCTGAGCCTGAGTGTTCTAAAACCACAACTTTGATCTGTTTGTAATGGTAGGTAAAAGCTGTCAAGTGTGATTCCAAGCAGGTGCACTGAGATGGAGATCTTCCTGCTTAGCCCACTGGTCCTTTCTGCATGGCTCTCACAATTCTTATCCCACCACATTCTCATCACTCCCACAATACCAATCCTGTCTCTCTTTCTTCTTTTTTTTTACTGATCCACTGAACAAGGTTAGCCATCACATTTTGTCTCTGTATTTCTGATCTGACTGCTTTTTCCAGCTCTAAGCTCTGCACCAAGGGCACTGGGTTTGAAACAAACAGATTTGCTTCCATTGATTGTCCAGCAACACGCAATTAGAAGTGCAAGGGTGATTTGGAAGAGTCCACAGCACCAAGTCCTGTGTGTTTTGTGAAGCCATTCCAGCCTTCCTCTTGTGGTTGGTCAAGTTTGCTCTTGTGTTTGCCATCCAAATTCTTCACACCCACACATCCACTGACTGTCTGCTTTCCTCACTAGAAGTGGTTTTCTCGTAGTGCCATTCCAGTCATTTGTGACACTTTTAGCACAGAACTGCAGCCACCCTGAGCTAAGCAGATTGGACTCTTTGCAGGTGTGCATGACTCAAACACATAGAGTTTGATTCATGGTTGCCCTTCATTTTATATGCTTCACTGGGTGATGAAAAGTGGGAATATAAAGTTCTTCCAAATAATATTGCCATTTGCTATTCACTTTTTACTGGAGAAGCAGTGAAGAATTAGGTCTTTTGTAAGAAATATCCTCTGTCTGAAGCAGTTTACAGTTTTGACTGCAATTTCAATTAGACAGCACAAAAGCAGGTAACATCCCTACATTCTGTAAACTTTTTATCTATTTTATTCCCTTTTAGTCTGTATAATATTAAGGATTCGTGTAACTGCTATCTAGCAAATCTTTCAAAAATATAAATACTGAAATGTCAAATTCAGAACAAATTTGGAAATATATTCATTTTCTAGTATGCCATGCAAAGGGTCCCTACATTATGTATACAGTCTATACTAAGGTTAATACAAATCAGTGTTTATTAATGTATTCTATTGGTATTTAACTTGTTATGCATGTCACTGTGAAGATTAAACTCTAAATTAAGTGATGATTCTAATGACATTAAATGCAAGGGAAGCAGATATAAAACATGTTGCCATCTTACACCTTGCACAGTGAACAGCAGTCAGTGAGTATGTAGAGTTACGTTTCATTTATAAAGTTACAAAAGCATACATAACCCTTAATTTATTTTAACGGGGCTCTGATGCAGTTTTATAAGTGATTTTCCACTTCTGAGTAAAAGCAAAAATCTAAACTGCTACTTTCAGCACACAGACTTCAATTCAGTCACTATTACAGAGAAATAAATACGTAAGTATGGTATAAAGCAGACCAATGGCTTGTTACTGCTATTTCTATGGAGGCTTAACTCTTGCTTCTCATCTCTCATTACATGGGACAGCTAGAGCCTAGAAACATTGCCAGGGCAGCATGCTGAAGGCTCCTGGGAATACTTCTGTACCTCGTGCAGGGAAAAATGGAGAAAATACTGCCACGGACTCCTGAAGCATAAATATGGGAAAATCGGAATATCTGGGGACACTCTTCAAAAGCCCTAATGCAACCCAGGCACAGGGCTGACGACTTTCTAGTACCAATTAGCTTGTAAGACAGATCTTCAAGAGTTGCCATTGAGGTATATTCAGAATATAAAAGAATCAGAAAGGAGATATAAAAAAATAAAATCACAGAAAAAAAAAAAAAGACGACCACTGGACTGAGACAAACATTCATTAAGATAAAAATACAAAGAAGTTTTTCAGGAACGTTTCTCAAAGAAAATTTATGTCATAAATTTTCCTCTTCCTGGAGAAGATCCAGAGCTGAGTGTCTCTTTTCTTGCCATGTAACATTGCACTGAATCCAGACTGCACATTTGGTCACCCACTTTTCACTTTCAATAACACTTTCTATTTCTCATGCGGCTTTTGCTTTGTTTTAAAAAGTTTAATTTCTCTTTCTTTTCGGTGCATTATTTCAGAACTGTGTTAAAGTCATTAGTGACATGATGCCAAGGACTGAACCATACAAGCAACCTAAATATTTTGATTCACTGAAAATGCAGTCCATAATTTACAAAGTGCCTGACCCCCAACCAAAACAATAAAATCAAATAAATTAGACAACTTCTGTATGTTAAGAGCCTGAGCCATGCAGAGAAAAACATCAAAATGCAGAAACAGTGAAATGTCACCACATCAGATATGAGATGGTCTTTTGACACCTTTTCAAGGAATGAAAGCACATTTGTACTTACCTTTTTAGCATTTGACCCCACACGATCAGTCCTGTCAACCATTTCTCCTGGTATTTGCATGTGGCTACTGCCCTTTCCTGAGAGCAATGTGGTTCAAAATCTGGGCAAGGATTTCACAAGTGAGAATGTCACAGGTGAAACTTGTTTTCTTAAGGAATTCTGAGCTAGCAATAGAACGGCAGCAGGTATTTCCAGAAGTGCAAATTGGGTGGAAAATAAAAGCAGAACGAAACACCTACATTTTTCTTCTTCAGTTTTTTTTTTTTTTTTTTAACTGGCCTTGATTTTTTAATTTATTTTGCAACTCACCATAAATTTTTCAGAGGGTTCCCAGTATTGCAGTCAAAGTTAAAACCTGCTGTACGCAGCCAGGACAGGCATTTGGCACAAAAGCAACCATCCAGAGCTTTGTGCCTATAATCTCTAAAAAGATCATAGCTTTTAGGGTGATTTGTAGGCCATGACACCTAGGGCCACAAAAACACAATGTCACCAGCATTTGTGTTTCATTGCATGAAAAAAATGTACATCACTTAGTAAAAGTGATTATTTTCTCATGTTATTTTGAAAAATCACCACAGAATTCAAGTAAGAATTCTGCCTCAGACACAAAGTGCAGCCTGCATCAAATCTAGAGTCAGGTCCCCATTACATTATCTCCTAGATATTTCAAACAAGGTGGGTCCAGAATGGACAAGTGTTCTATAAAGAGGGGGAAATTTATTCCTGTCCCTCACCTCCTGCTGAATGCTTTAACTGCTTTATTACTTCATAAAAGTAAATATACATTACTTCTGAGCCAAAAGTAAATTACAAGTTACATAAAAGATTGTTTCCTATTTTGTGTGTTTGCATTTGACTGACTCATTCTTGTAATAATTGAAAAAAATAAAAAGAAGTAAGTGATCTCCCTTTCTTTTGTTTCGTAAACTTCTATTTTTCTCGTTATCTTTTCTCTAAAAAGTCTCTTAGCTTTTTCCTCATCGGTCTACTCAATCATTTTGTGAAGGTCTTTTTCAAAAACTGCCATTAAAGGGGAAAAATATCGAATGATTGTATTTTATTATTTGTTGACAAGCTCAAGAAATTACCTTTATATATCATTTTTTCTCTACAAAGGCTATACTGATGGATAGCTATAGTATCACAATGCTCATCTATATGTCTCCTAATTTTATTTTTTATTACTATTTCAACCAATTTATCAAGTAAGGAAAGAAAAGTCATTAGACTAATTCTGAGCATCAATTCTACTGTTCAATTAAAGAGAAGCAGAAAAATGGCTTTTTCCAACCTTACAGGTTAGAAGCCAATATTAAAAGGAAAGAATACATATTAAGTTAGCAGCCCTATTAGAGTTCATCATCAATTTCCAGTCTCACATTTTGATATGTCCAACTTTATCCACTACTCTCTTTCTCTTCATTTGATGAGTTCAGCATCTGCTTTTCCTTCACCTTTGTTCTTTGACAATCCTTAATATTGCAAAAGAATGGCTACAGGTTAGATTTCCCTCTTAAGCCTTATACAACAGAATATGACTAGGAAATAATTTGGTTTGGCAGCAAACCTGTTACCCTTTTTACCTATTATTCTGTGTTACAATACCAAGGGAAAAAACCCTTAACTATTATTCTCTGTTACAGTACTGAGGGAAAAATTATTTACAAACTTGACGCAGCCAGCCTTTTAGAAAACATCTGAATTTTTACTCCATATAATTTCAATACATCCCAAGGCATTATGCTTGGTTTGGATGGGGTTCCCCCACATTTCTAGCTAGCAATAATCCTGATCTCCTCCAGTTTTAAGCCACACCTATTCCAATGCCACATTTCCTCTCCTAATACCGTATGCAAATCAAGTTTTCAAACAACTTGGAGCCAAGTCCAAACTCCAGATTTGGGAAGCCCTCAGGGGTTAATAAACTTCAACAATGCATTGATTTACCAAGTGCACCTAGAAAATCAGAGCCTGTCTTTGTAAGGTGGTATGAAATGGCATCAGTGTCCAAAACTGAGAGAAATGTAGGTTCCTGCATCCAGGAATTGGACCAGAGATTGTACAAGATGTAGGTTTCGTACCATGTAAGAGCTTTGATAGTCTCTGCACGTGGTTGGACTAGTCTGTAAAAGGAAGAATACTGGGGGTTTTTTTAACAATCCAATTACTTCCATTTACAAATCTGACTGCAGAGTTTTATGTGGCCACTGTGCATGGCTTGAGTATTTTCATAAGCACGAGAGAAAGCATGTAAAACTAGGATGGAAGAATTTCAATATTAATCAAAACCTTGCCGGTTGGGTTTTTTTTTTTATTTCAATAAAGACATATTTCTTCTAAATCTCACAAAATGCCTCATAGTACTAAGACTTTACCTGCAAACATAGCTTTCATTATTGGTAAATACTGACAATCTCTCTGCCACTCTCTCTGATATCTGTGCAACCTATCCCTAAAATACAGGATAGTCAATGAAAAATTCCTAATACTGTGTTTTTAAAGGTCATGACACACAAGATCTGTGTCCCACAGTGAATGCTCATATGTGAATATTCAGTTATTAATATAACACAGGGAGTTTAATAGATGGGGAGGACTACAGTGAGCAAACCTCTGAGGAACAATCTGTTTGACTACTCAGATTTTCAGGTTCATGAACCCCAGGAAGGCAACAGACACACAAAATACTCTTAACTGGATCCCACATCACATGGACAGTGAATCCTGTGCACCTCTGCTTCGTTAGCCTCTCTACACATAGACACTGTTTGCATAAACCAGCAGCACCAGTCCAGGGTTTCCAGAAATTCGGCATCAGTCACTGAACTCAGGTGTTGCTGAGCTGTTTCTGGCTGTCCAAAAATCTCATAGATATCACTGCATGAAGCAACAAGGCAGTAGGTTATCCCTGAAAGCCATGGCATGTTGCTAATTCTTTGCAGTTTGTGTCTAGAGAAGTTTTGGGCTTAGACCATTCCCTGAGTCAACTCCAGCAAAGGCCAGGACCCTGTGCAGGGCTCTCAGCATCATTCTGAACTGGAAGCTGAGTGATCACTTCCATTCCCATACCAGTGAATAAAAGTTTCCTCTCACTTAGACTACAGACAATTCTTACTTCTGGTGATGTATTTTATGTAGTATTTGTGGTCATCTTCTGAAAAGTGAGACCTTACTCTTTGTACTTAGGCTTTTATTCACATGTAACCACATAAGTATCATTGCTTTCTCAGTGAAGGAAGTATTCACAGAAAGTATTCATTTTGGGTACTGAGGTATATTTCAAACATCAAAAAAAAAAAACCCCACAAAAAACACAAACAACCCAAACCTAACAAAAATCATGAAAAGATTTTCATTCATAAACATGCCTTTATGAATATAAAGGATCTGTAAAGCCGTCACTAGGTGGGTCCATAGCAATGGATTAGACTTCGAGAGATGTTACATACAGAGCACTGATGATTAAAACAGATGCAATATAGACCAAGAGAGAGGGTGGAAATGGGAAAGTGAAATGGGAGAGAGTCTTTGCTCCAGCTGCAGAGGCAGCAGCCCTGGAAACCAAAGGGCTGAGGGGCTGTATTTTGCACTGGCTGCTCACCCTTTAGATGGCTTTTGTTAAGAAGAGTACAGTTCAAATTCTGGCAGAGGTTACTCATGTTCTATGGTAAGCAGGTCCATGTGCTCACATAGAAGTTCTCCTTTCCCTAAGAGTAAGCTTAAGGATGAAGGAAGGTATTCTTTCAGACCCAAATCTCTGCACCTTCAAGCCAAAGGAAGGACATTCCTTACTCATCCTAGAAAATATTTATTTGGGGCAGTGAGTGGAAAGGAAAGTGTAATTTCTTAATTTCTGTTCCTCTTGAACTGCCATAAGATCAAGGTGTGGGTTCCAGGCAGAAAACCCTTTATTTTTGGTCTGGTCACATTTATTCAGATTTAGTCAGACTTCAGACAAGTAGGAAGCTGCCTCGATGTGCCCACCATGACAGCAAGGAAGGAATAACAGGTATTTTCTCATCTCTGCTAAGCAGAAGCTCCTATCAGAATACAAAGATGATGAAAAATGTGGGTGGATTATTTGGTTCCAGCTGGCTCCACATCACACAGCAAGGAAATGCCATGGTCTTTGACAGGTTCATATTAGCAAAAATCAAGCAAAAGATTATGGGAAATCTTCCCATTCCATTATCAAATAATTTGGGGGAGGGAGAAGGATGGGAGACTAACATTTTTTCTTTCTAAGCTCTCAGGAACTGTCTATTTTTATGACCCTTTTAGTGTTGAAAGCATTGTCTGAAATAAAGACTAATCTCAAAGGATGTGAAAGCAAACCTCTCGTTAGGCTGCTCAGAAAATGTAAAGCAGGAAGAAATGAACCATTTCCATCTGGCAGAGCTGCTGCCCAGCAGGTCCAGCTCTGGAGACAGGTGCCAGGGGCTGGAGCCCATCCCCAGGACTCCCCCACCCTACCCATGGCTCAGGATCTGTGGAGGGAAGCTTACTGAAGAGCATGGGGACCATATTTATGTATTACCCCCACTGGAGTTTGAATTCACTGCTGCCAAGGGACTGCTCCTGGTCTTTGGACTGCACAATTCAAGCCTGTCCTGTCCCTTTGGACTTTATTAGGCTGTTGCTTTCAGGAGGAGGAAAGGGATCACCTTGTCCCACTGAATGGTGCCCCAGGAGGAAGGAGTGAGGGCAGTGGCCACAGCTCTCTGTGCCTCACACACCAAACAGCTCCATGACTGTGATGTTCACTGAAAACGCCCAGGGAATGGAGGTGCAGCCAGCCCTCCTCTCCCTGAAGGCTACAAGCTCATGCCCTGCTGCTCCCAAAGATTTGTTCCAACCACCAGGTACTAAAGCTGCAGCTACCGACCTGAAGTCTGTCTAGAAACTGGCACAAAAAGTGGAGAACTTGCTTTTGTGGGAAATTTAAGTAGCACAATGACAATCCACTAGCACTGCAAGTAAAATACACAAGTGAGAAGATGGCACTCCAGCTTCCAGATTGTCATCCGTGGCCTCTTCCTTCATTTTACATGAAAATGGCCATGGATGAAGCATTAAAATTGTTTCATTACCCAATTCATTAAGCTAGAAGAGAAATATCTTTCTGCAGCCAAATCGCTCTTTCATTCTTTCTCACCAGTTTGAACAATTTCATTAAAAACATTACAGATCTCAGCCAGCCCCTGTCTCCCCTTTGTTCTGGTGGCTGGGCTACTTTCCTCAAAAGTGGGAAACACAATCTTATCCCCCTGTGGCAAGAGGAGAGACTCACCCCCCAGAGCAGCACTTCATTTGTGGATCCAGAGAGATCTCCGAGGAAGATAAGTGCTATGCTGTTCATTTCCACCAAGACAGCAGCACTTCTGAGTGCACTTTATTTTAAGTTAAGGATCTCACACAATTGGGAAGTTTCAGCACAATCAGGGTAGACAGAAGCTAAGAGGAGGTTCTTGGGATCACAAGATTTCATTTAGGCACTTAGGCTCTGTCACTGTTCACGTTAAACACTTGCAGATCTGAGCCTAAGTGCAGCTCCAATTAAAGGGAACAAGATATTCCCTGTGTAAAGAAAATGGATGTGGTTGGAATAAAACTCCCTGACAGGAAACAGGCTGGAAATACATGTAAACTCCAGAGTCTGAATCTGGTACTTAGCAATCTCTCGGAATTAGTACCTTTGATTCTGAAAAATACACATGTGCTACACCTTTAATACCTGCTCGAAGCCACTCAAATGATCAAGGAGTGGCAAAAGTTTTACTGTCAAACCACACCAGGATATGTGCAGAACTCACCTCAGGGCTCTTGCAATACAGTTAAACAATGCACTCAGCCAAGACAACGTAAGACAGCAGCACTACAGCACAAGCTAAGTACTATTGGATCATCATCATCATCATCATCACCCTCTCAAACAACACTCTAAAGACACTTGGTCATTTCTGAACGATTGTACCTGCATAATGAACACTTTTTGATTTCAGCATGCATCACCAAAAATGTGTATCATGTCATCTCTAGATACAGAAAACATCACTGAGGGAAAGATGAGCTGCCTAACAGTTCAAACAGGTGATCATAGGGTAGGAATTCCCCAATTTACAATGCCAGTGTTGGTCCAACTTCTTTCAGATCTTTCAGGTCTTCTCAAACCCAGCACTAAGCATCCCAGTACTAAAAAAAACCCCAAAAACTAGCTATTTCATGGGCCTTCTAAGACTTGTTAATTTTTTTACAGTGCTTTCAAAATAGGGAGCAGTGCGTAAGTGCACTGAATTGCTAAAAGAACTGACCATTGGATCTTTGGGGGAACTGTTGTTTCAACAGCCACAATTTCTCTCATTGAGAGGTTATTTTCTTTGAGTCACTGTTAGTATGTTATTAACTTCTCTAGTACTCAGCAAGGGTTAGTAGAAAACAAGACAAGGGTCAAACTGGAGTGGATTGTAGTGGGACTGTATTCTGCAGCTTCCTCTGAAGTCCTCTCATCAATCATCTGTTACTAAAATGGCAGAGATGGTGCAAGGGATGGAATACTACTTATGGGATGACCTGGAAGTGTCATGAACATTCATTTTAGAAAAAAAAACCACAATGCTTGCTCATACTTAGTTTGCCTTCTTGGGGATTTATGGCTGTTTTGAAAAGATGAGGCTCACAGTGGTGGCTGTTTTAGCTGATATGTTCTTTGGTGTGGTGTTTGGACTTTGGTCAACAGAGCATTTTGCTTTACATGCATGTCAAATATGCAAGATCTTGAGTAATGCTGATAAACCAGAAATCCATTTGTTACAAGTCTGATATATTTCACGTCAATAATAGGGCAAACAAGCTTCTTATCTCATATTGTGTACTATTTGCTTCCAACTAAGCCTGGGAAGAGAAAAGCAAGGAAGAAGGCAAAAAGACCAACAAAACTCAGAACTTTTTAAGTTCTTCAAAATGGTTCTGTTCAAACAGCAGATCAAAGTATAGACTGGTTCTTATTTTATCCGGACTTGGCTTATCCATCCACCATAAGGACTTCTTTAATTCCTGTAAAACAACTGTGTGTTCAGGAGAGTGTCTATTCTGAAAATGTTTCTATTCATAAAAACGGTCTTGCTGAATTCTAGCTCTCCAGTATGTTTGCAACTCAATGTGAGATTTACTGGCTGACAGATAAAAGATGTCTTTTTCAAGCACCAGTCCTGAACACTCAGTGAGGGATCATAAAATCAATCTGGTTACCTAGTGGCTCATCCAGCAACAATAGGAAGAGACAATTTGCTCACTGTCAACACGTGGACAACTCCATTGCCTCGGCTGCCTTCAGAGGGGCTGAGCAGCCTGGCGGAGGAGCCAAATTTGGCCTCCTGCTCCTGACGCACGGAACAAAGGGAGCCTCATCCCACTGTTCCCTGAGCGAGGAGCAGGGGTCGGCAACCTTCCAACAGGGATGTGCCAGATTGTAATTTTCTTTCCCAAATTAGAGTTTAAGAATGCTGGCAGGAACTTTGCAGGAGCCAACAGACGCTGCCTCTCGGAGAGGCGACATGCTGCCAATCAGCTGATTGGCACTGTCTTGCCTCTGTGTGAGGCAGGGGCTCTGGGCTCCAGCATCTCGGGAGGAGCTGATGCTTCTTAGAGATGCCTCCTGCACCGACCTTCCTGTGTGCCATTCTACAATCTGACCTGCTGATGCCATGAGTGGGCAGCTCGTAGCTTCCACCCGTAAAAATCTGTCCAGAATTCGAAGCCATATCTCAGCTTGGGCACTGATTCTAGCGTGGAGGCAAAAGGACCAAAGGAAAATAGCATTCAACACTCCCTGAAATGGGCTAAGTCATAGGAAATAATACAAACTTCCTCAGCTGTGCAAGTTTATTTGTAACTCGAGTTTCTGTCCAGAAGCGTGTGGGCAATTCCAGTGCTTGAACACACACTTTAGAGAAAAGAAACACCTAAAATATCACATATGCCCTTGCACTTGCTTCAAATTCACATAGCTCTTTCGGGAGCAGACAAACAGTTTCAATTAGTCAGAGAGTAAATACGCAAAAATACAACACAGTGGTTAGGGTAGAATAGATAATGGAAAGCAACTGCACATTTTAAAATGAAAGATACTTGAGGAAACAAATAGGAATTTTCTGAGGTTTTTGGCAAGGCAGTTTCCTGAGCCTAAGCGAGACATAAAAAACTACCATCCCTACTCTTTCATTCAAAAAATTGTATAAGGGGAGAAGAGTCATCCCACCTCCCTCAGGTCTTTAGGGAGCAGCTGTCATGCTTTGAGGGCTTACAAACTGTGCTCCTAACCAGTGGCACAGCCATCAGCCAGCGAAGGGATACCAGCGTGCAACCTTGCTCTCCTCAGTTCTACACTTCCCAGCCAAGCTGAGCAGCAATGCAACTGATAGAGCTGCCACCAGGTCCTCTTTGGGGTATTTCAGAGCAGGGCTGTCTACTTCCCATCTTCCTGCTTCCTTTTCCCAGCAGGCTGTAGTTCACATTCCTCTAAGAATAGCAGCAGCTCCAACTTCTGTGCCACTGGCAATACTTCCCTGGCTTTTGTTCAGTAAATAGTCTAATTCTGCTGAGCTGGTAGCAGCTGAGACTGTTAGTGATATATTGTCCCAGCATTAAACACAGTGTCACCTGGCAGGATGATTGACTGGAGCCTGGATCCTGGCAGAATAGTGTTTTGCAGTTAGTTTGGCATTTCTTTATTAAGTTCAGGTTAGATTCACTTAAGGAATGCGCTTGCCAGCTATGCCATGTTTTCGACTTTATATCCATCATGATGATTAATGGTCTATTTACAAAGAAATTCATAATGAAATTCTTACCTTCTTTTCCCAGCTCAACATAAAACACACCTATCATTGTATTCTGTTGAAGCAAGCCAAATTCCATTAGAACCATTTTCAGACATCAATATAGGATCCTTCCCTGCTCTGCTCAAGTCCTGAGCTTGCTAAAGATGAGTGCCTATTTTTAGGAATTGACATGGTTAATAAAATGAAAAATTATACAAAAACACTCTTCACTTCCTTCCCCCCCCCCTTTTCTTTGCCTCTATGTTCCTGCAATTCAGTGAGCCATCTAGGGATGTAGGAAATTTTGAGCGTTTGCCTCTGTACCTATGCAATTATCAGAACAGAATTGTTATAATGGTAGTGCCTAGGAACCTCAGCCACCAGTGGATGGTAGCTGCTACATAAACACAGAGAAAAATCAGAGTTCCTGCCCCAGGCATTTTGCAAGTTATGAAACAAGGGGAAGCAGTTAGACTGCAGTGGTATGGAAGCAATGAAATACATTTGCTCAAGATTATTATGCAGTGGTCTCACTGAGACCTATCAAGTTATTTTAGATATTAAGACAAACTATCAGTCCAGTCAGAGTTTCAACAACTTCATGCACCTTGTTGTCAGGCTTTCCATTAAACCATTGTTTTCTGGTTTATTGCCTGGGAATGGCTCAACTGTACCATTTCACCTCCTGCAGTAATGGACTTCTGTCCAGGGCTGTTGGTGCTGCTCTGAAAGCTAGGAGTGCAGACTGAGAGACACAGCTGTGCTATGAAGCAGTTATGAAGTAAAGAAGTTATTAATCCCTACAAGCATATAAATCACAATGTCCAAATGCAGTACAGTTTCTCTAGTATATTTTACTCCCCCTCTGAAATATGAATTTCTCTTGGTCAACCTCTCTTATGATATCCATAGATTTTTTTTTCTGCACCTGGGCCAGATTCTAAAAAATGCCTCAAAATGTAACTGGATGATCACTCTGTAGCATTCAAAACTGCTTACAGAAGTTGTGCTTGAGTACATTTTACAATTCCAGATGAACATCCCTATGCCTAAATAACTTAGGCACTGACCTGTCATGCTAAAAAACTAGCTCCTATCTTTCTGCTCTCCACATACACAGCACAGTGCTCTGTGACAATAAACCCTTTCTCCCTGGGTTAAATCTGGTAGAAGCCAAATTTTCCCTTCAAGTATTTAATTAATCTTATTGCCAAAGTAGTCTTCTTGAAACCTTGATAAAGAGCCACTTAGCACTCTGAATTAAAATTTATAGGAAGGAAAGCTTGGATGGGCTCTGTCTCACCTAACATTACACATCTTCAGCATAGCTGTTAATATCAGATCTAGACTCCATTCCTAGTTAGCAGAGAGAAGTGGCATCTCACAGGACAGAATTAATTTGACACCTCCTAAATAACTACTAAAGGATTTGGTGAGTTGCATCTCTGCTTCGACCAGAAAGAAAGAGCAGGTAACTCCTTTTGCCACAGCAGCTGCTTTGGAGGCAGCTGAAGTTAGGTGAGATGGATTGCACTGCTGTGCCTGGAGGTTAAACCAGGATATTGATAGTCCAGTTCTATGAATTCCTTCCTTCCTGTCATTGACTCTGAACATAACCACCAGCAAATAATTTAACTTCTCAATGTTTCAGTTTATATATCTATAAAAACAGGTATATTATAGTGCTATTACATTCTAGATACGCTGCAGAGCCATAGCAAGGCAAAAGTAGCTCTTGAAAGTGTGCTGAGAACCTCAGAGGGAATATATTAAGTATGTGCAAACCATATTAAAGAGACTACTAAAGAAAGGGGGGAAACAACTGACAAGACTTGGAGCAAGAAATAAAAGAGATTAAATTCCACTTGCTGCACATAAATGTTGCAACTAGTCTATCCTACAAATGTTTAGCATGTTACACATGCTCAAGAGAGCTAATATTTCAAGGTGGATTTTCTCCACACCACGAGGAGAAGCAAAGAACTTGGTTAAATTGTCACCTGGAGTTACAGAGCATATCCCAGGCAGGAGAGTTGATTGTGCTACTGAGCCTGGCAACACCATAAATGAAGCTCTTGTTGCAGGGTGCTAATCTTCCCAGAATTCTTATTAAAAATGGATGACTGCATGTGCTTCCAAACAGCCAGGACATCAGGTTTTTTATTTATTAAGCCCATGAGCATTCCTCCGGGTGCATTTTTGCAAGCTTCTCATAAAAATGAAAGGGGGAAAACATGGTGCGTTAAGACAGCCATTTGCATGGATTTTTTTTTGCCACCTAAGACAGTCTAAAGGAGGCACATGTTGAACTTGCTGGTCAGGCCAACACAGTAAATTTTGGCTCTGGATCTGGCACTCTCCTGGCCTATGTCTGGAATCAAACAGTTAATGCTCCACACACAGCCAGAGGTGCTGTAAAGGAGGGAGGAATTGAGCACCCGAGGTGATTATAGCTGAAAACATGACTCTAATGTAGGGAAATAATTCATATTTAAATAATTGATTATTATCTACAAAGTTATCATTATAATCATGTTTATAATGAATGCATGTTTTACCAATTTGAAATAACTAAGTATTCTAATCTTAGCAAGCTTAAAGAAAGTCTGTTAATGAGATAAGAATATTTTCCTTTCTGCATATGCATTAACTGCTCTTTTTTTTTCAGTTCAGAAAAGATGCTTGCAAATGGATTACTCTGGGATGTGTTCTTGCCAATTCACCAGTGTGAGTGCAGGTAGTACCAGGAGACACACTGCTGGGAAAAATCTAGATTTTAAATTGTGCATGCTACTTCCAATTGATATGGCATTTCCCTTCAGTTCATTGTGCCTTTTCATTCAGTGCCACAATGTCTTCACTTCTGTATTCCATCAGTGGCTGAGCCAAATCCCATTCCTGAATATCTGTGAAGCACTTTCAACTCGAGGCTGTGTGATACAAAACATCCTCTTTTTTAGTGGGAATGCTTTAGTCGGAGCACAGCCTTTGAGTTCCCTCAGTTGTTGTTATTTTTCATTCTTCCCAGGCAGAGAACAAGCTCCTATTTCAAATCAAACCTGTACTGTAAGTATCAACACCAGAGTCACTTAGAAACTCATGCTAATACTGTGTTAGGTTCTAACTTCCACCAAAATGAGTGGAATTCAAGAATTTAAATCACAGAACCATAGCACAGTTTGGGTTTGGAGGCAGCCTTGAATATTAAGTAATTCCAACCCCCCTGCCATGGGCAGGGACACCTTGCACTATCCCAGGGTGCTCAGAGCCACATCCAGCCTGGCCTTGGACACTGCCAGGGATCCAGGAGCAGCCACAGCTTCTCTGGGCAATCTGTGCCAGGGCCTCAGCACCCTCACAGGGAAGAATTTCTTCCCAATATTCCATCTAAACCTACTCTCTGCTGGTTTGAAGCTACTGCCCTTTGTCCTTTCACTACAGCCCTTGCAAAAAACCCCTCTCCAGATTTCTTGTAGCCCCTTTAGAGTCTTCCTGGAGGTTTCCATTCTCCAGGCTGAACAACCCCAACTCTCTCAGTCTGTCCCCTTGGAGAGGTGCTCTCAGTCCTGTGATCAGCTTAGTCGCTCTTCTCTGGACTTGGTCCAGCAGACCTACATTCCTCTTATTTTGGGTGCCCCAAAGATGGATACAATCTGAAATCTCCTTAAGGATTTGGCATTTAGTCTAATATAATGAATTGTAAAGGTATTTTACTTTGAAACCAATTGGCAAATACAGTCACCAGAGAATATTCCCATTTATTCTACCCGCCAGGCTTCATTTTCCAGATTTTTCAGCCCAGATTCCACATTTTACAGAGGGCTGGTGAATCACTGATGGGCCACTTAAGGTGACCATCTTTGACACAAGGCAGGCATCTTCCCTGGGTGCAAACTTCACAGCTGTGGTCAACAGATGCATTCAAATCCAACATATCTGTTTTGGGAAGATGAAAGACTGGAAAGTGGTCTTTTCCTGGATGTATATTCAGGATCTGTTCATCTGCTTCCCCAACAGTGCATGGAATTGATCCCCTTCGGGTCACAATAGCAAAAGGCACTGGCCCTTCCCATTCCAGATCAAAAGGAGAGCACTGTGATACAAAGATCACCCTTTAGTTTACTACCTGTCCAATTGGATGGACTGTCATGGATTTTCTGATGTGTAGTTTGAAGAATTCAATGATTGGAATGTACAGAATTTTGAAGCATTTAAAAATTAGCTGAAGATACTGTTTTGCCAAGTTTTGCAAGATATTCATGACTTAACGTGCCATCTTTTTTGCCACATGGCAAAACACTGATTACCAGCAATAGACTGATCCTTTAGGAAAAGAACAAGTCTTCCAGTTACAGTACTGCCATTGCTGAGAGACAAGTTCCCCTGATAATCATAATCAGCATTTGATGTTCCAATTAATGCTACTGAACACCCTTTCTTCAGAGGTTTGTGAACTGAAACAGCACTTTTACTTTTCCTAGTCACATTTTAGCTCAAAGCAGGAACCTGGACTGAACTTATATTTGTCAAAATACCAGGACCTCAGCTCTGTGTGCAGGTTACACTTTGCACGTGTAATTGCATGTTTGCACGAGAGAGAAATGGAAAAACAATGGAAAGTCATTTCCAGTATCACAGCCATCCTGCATCTCCTTGTGTCTTGCCTCCCTTATTTTATGGGCTCCTGCAAAGGGGCAGTCTGGGAAAAAGCCTTCTCAAGAAGCAGAGCTGCTGTGGAGTCCAGAAATAGTGGAAACAAAACAAAAGCCCTGGAGCCCTGTAAACAACATGCAGTCTCCGTGGACTTTGATCCCCTTGGAATGATTACTTTAGCAGCATCCAAAAGGGCAGTGCATGTCCTGATACGAGCTGCAGTAGCAGGGATTGTGCCTTTGCCTCCACAGCAAGCAGATGGAGAAGCAGCACCCTTCAGTGAGGTCTGTGGAGACAAAGAGAAGACATGCACCAGACATGTCTCAGGCTCCCAGCCAATGCTGCTCCCAGCTTGGTAGGGAAGTCAGCTACCCTGTGCTTCCCTTCAGCTCAGTTACAAACTTCTCCTGCCATTTAGCTCTTAGAGAGCATAAAACATCTGCTAACATGCAGAGCACTAACAATGTCAGTGTCCTGCAGGCTCAGCCCAAACACATCTGAGTGACTGTTAATTGGTAGCTGGTCATCCCAGCCCTTTTCCTAAATAGTAATGCTCACCTTCAAATACTCTTAACATTGTTGTTGAAAATGAGTTCACATCGCTGCCATTGTTCGTTCAGAAGATCTATCCAATTTCAGGCTTTTCATGTTTATTAATTGAAAGGTGACCGAAAATGACATTATCAAAGCCTGCATTAAATTGCTCTCTTTGTTTTATGATGGTTAAAGGTCCCCAAATAGAATTGAAAAGGCCACATGTGTTACAATATTATTATTATTTTTTAAGCAGACACCGTTTTGTCATCATAGACTAGATTCAAAGCTAGGGGCCACAGCCAAACACACAAAAGAATAGCTGGCTTTTTTCTCTTTGAAATTATTGATATGTAAGAGAGAGGACAGAGTAATTGTTTAATCACTGGCACATTGCTTTAAATCTAATTCTCAGCACACACAGAGGAAACAGAAATGGATGGAAAGGGCACTGAGGCATTTCAGTTGATTGATGGCAGGTCAGTGGCCAATGCACAATAGTTTAGATATAAAATGTAGCAGATCAAGAGGATCCCATTCCAAAAGCATTATATGAAGTTGATGTCAACCAGAGAGATGGTTAATACTATAAAAAGGTGGAAATACCAGCCAATGTGCATTACCATGTAATGGATTACAATGGAAAAGAAAAGGTAGGAAATTGAGGATGGCATATATTTTTGCTACTCTTTAGAGAACTCACTTTGGAGCAATACTTGCCTATTTTAATAGGTGTTATGCTCCAGAAGTTGACCCTTTCCATTAGAAAAAAGTGACAGTGTTGGTCAGGAGAAGCAGTCCCAGTGGCCTCAACGGGGGCAGGCAAGACATCCTGATTTCCAGCTAAACTCCTGTGCATCCTAACAGCACAGGCCAAGTTCATTGACACAGCAGGTAACTCTTTACACAGCTGGTATTTTGTATCTTCTTGGCATGCACCGCACTCTAGCCTGGCCAATCCACTTGGTCCCAAAGAAAAGGCAGGAGGAAGGTCTTTGTGGTTGTTACACTCTCTGAGGTTTCCCAGGCTCTTCATGCAATTCGCTCTGCGAGGCTTCAACATGCCTTTCCTATTCCTGTGATATGCATTAGATTTGCAACGTAAATATTTAATGTTTGCAGATCGCAGGAGACCGTGCAGCTGAACAGATTATAAAACATTGTAAAGTTTAAAGCAACGCATAGCAGAGTGGTAGTCTGCACTCCGGGAGGTTTATGAGGACAAGAAGTCCCTGGTTTTCTGATTGCCCTCACTGGAGTTCTGTGTCACAGTAGCATGAAAGAGCAATTAAAAATTATTTAAAATGTATATTAGGTTCTTGTTTGAATGGGTGCTAGAGGAGAAAGTCACTGTCAACAGCGGGATGGAGAGTTAGCAACTGACAGAAGAATCAACAGAACTCTGGAAAACCTCTGGAAGTGCAGCTGGAATTGAGAGCTGTTCAAGCTAACTGTGGGAATTTGGGGGATAAATCTTTTACATCTCTTGTTTTATGATGTAAGGTGTTACTGCTGAGGGCTGCAGTCCCAGCTACTTTTAATATCCACGTGAAGCTCTGTGGGCTGCCAGGACTCAAGCACTGTTTCAATACTCAGATCTGAGAACTCACGGTAGAAGGGAGCCACAGGCTTTCATGCATGTATGAAATGTGAGTTAAGAGGTTCCTTCACATTGAAGTCCCCGTGAATCTGTTCATGTAGATGGAACCAATTTGGCTACTTACCAAAACGGTATCAGAATCTGCCCTTTGATTGCCAGGCAGAAGAGATCAGGCAGCTCACTGACTGATCAAGTGATTTGTTATGACCTAATTGTATATTTAGATGTAAATGTTGCCTTTGGAATTGCCTGCAAGGGCACAATTTGACCCTTTCCTTTTTTTTTCCAGCTGAAATGAAATTATGCCTAAGTAACACATCAAAAGAGGTAGGAATTTGCAGTTGGCACCATTTAAGGATTAGTATTATCTATTGATACCACATTAATTAGACATTCCCCCTGTTCAAATGATTCAATTTTTTTTCATGACTGAGAAAAAAAGAAACATGGCTTGTACTGGAAATTAAGATGTGACGCATCATTCAGCTGCAGCTTTTGCTCTTTTCTTGAAACTACCTTGCACAAGTGACAGGACTGGGAGAAAGCCTGACTAAGAATACTCCTGCATCAGGGAAATTTAGCAAAGCAATACATCACTATCCTGAGTAGTGATTTCAATAGGACTGTTGCTTGTGTGCAACATTCAGCAAATTATATTCAGGGTTGGGCGTGACAATCCTGATTTTTGTCCAAGGAATTAAATGGGCCAAAGAATGAATCACGCTGAGAGCTACCTATGCAAGTATATCAGAAATACATCATTAAAATCAGGGCATTTCTGTAATACAGTGTGGCTGAACTTTGCTGCTGAGTGTGGTGTAGCAGCTTTGTGAATGGACAGACAATTTAAGTCCCTGGAGCTCAATTAACATTATTTCTTTGAAGCAGAGGAAGAGTAATTCAGAAGTAGTATTGGCCCCATGATAGAATATACCACATTTGTATGTTTTAGTTGGATATCTGACTATTAACAGGGAAAATTTACAATTAAAGGTACATTACCCTTGCCTAAAAGGTTCTGATTAAGAAGTGATCTGTTTACAAGTCACCTGGAAGTTTAAGAGCCTCAGAAAATTATCTCAGGTCTCTAACATGTTATCTTCAATGATGGCTAACCGTTTCACTATGTTTTAATAAAATTACAGTTTTTTTAGGAGCACTATGTCCAGGCTAAAAGCTGCAGCTTTACTCCCCAGACACACTGGTTTTCTTTTCAACCGAAACTGCAGGGAAAGTAAACACTGTCAAATCAGCCAGTGTTCTGAACAGCCATCATGACAACTTCATCTTAGAATGTCAACATACCAAGTGTTTCTCCTAGATACCTCCACGGGCCACATCCAATGACCCCAGAGCCAGAGTGACTTCTAGTGCTGGAAGCAGGTCTTCCTGCTGGCTAGATAAGAATAGCAACAAAAAAGATGTTCCTTTGAGAAAATAAGGGAGACAGAAAGAACCAGTGAAAGGGGAAGAGGACTGGACATGGAGAGAGGGATGCTGGAAGGAGGCAAGATGGAAATGCAGAAGGAAAGAGGTTAAAGGAAACCATGGGACGTGCTGATAGCAAGGGAGGATAAGACAGGAATTTGAGCAGCGAGTAACTGAGTTTATACCCAAATCCCTCAAATATTCAGTCTCTTATTTTGTCCAGCCCCATAAATACACACATTGCTCTGCCATTCTCCTGCCAGACAGAAGGCTGACTCTTCCCCCAGAGATCCCCTACACTACATCCAGAGGCAAGGAGGCCTCCCAAGATCTTTTGCTGCAGGCCTAATGCTCTGAGCAGTTTCCTTTCATGCCAGCAGAGTTTGCTTTTTCTTTGGTCACACTATTAGATTCCTGCAGCTGCTCTGTAGCCATGTGCCATCCACTGTGGGCCATAGGTGGGTATGGAGGAAGGTGGGGAAGACACCAGAAAGGAGCCAGGTAAAACTATTACCTTTTTCCAGGTAATAGTATTGTATAAATACTGTATAGATATTGTATTATCTAAATATTGTATTTAGAGATACAATACTGGGTAGCTGCATTCATTACTAGTCCAGGGAGCCCCCAGCAGCCAACTTTTGCCAATAAACACTACTGCAATAATTTTTTCTGAAGTGCTACAGATCTGGAAAAGCCTGAATGATCAGAAAGCATTTTTGGTTTTTTATCTGCTAGATCCAAGGAGACAAGCTGTTATTTTATTGCTCTGTATAGATGCTCCTACTTTGATGGACAAAATGTCTAGAACAATTGGACCACAAAGTGACATAAATCCCAACAGAACAAAAATATATCCATTACCTACGGGATGTCCAGAATCAATCTCTGTGAGGGATGATTATGGTATTGACCTGAGATCTGTCAGTACATTTTCCTCTGAGAAGTCCCCAGTGCTTGTAGACAGAGCCCCTGTGGGGGTTATCTTTCATGTACACCAATATGAACTGAAAACTAAAAACTTGCTTTTTGTGTGTTCTTTTCATAGCCAGATTATAAAAATTAATGTCTATTGAATTAGTAGCTCGATACAAGTTGTGCTAAAAGCATAAAGGAAATGAATATATATGGTACAAGCAATCTATGTCACCAAGTCCTCAGCAAGTCACTCCCTAATATAAACTTTCACACCTCAGTGCTCCCTGTACCTGGACAAACTTCGGTCAATATCTGCATAAATTTGGCAATTAGGATAGCAGCAGAAAGGAAACAAAACATGGACAGGGTAAAGTCATCTTGTATGTATTAAAAAGACCCTCATGTTCACCTGGAATTAATATAAGCAGATTTTTTTCAGATTGTCTTTTGGTCTCTGGGGAAGATGCACTTTGAGTGCAGTAATTGCAAGTGGATTAACCCCTCAGAACTGCCTGCACAGATCACATCATCACCCAGACCCAAATTAGCCATCCAAAGCTAAAGAATCCATTCAGGTACAACAGCAGTGTTCTGCCAGAGGGAAGAAAACCCTACAGAACACAAACTTTGTCATGCAGCCCCACGTGATGTAAGTGGAAGAATCACCCTCTTTATCCCCTGGACACTAAGTAAAATAGAGTCAAGAATTTTAGTATACTGCCAACTAATAGGATTAAAACCAGGTACATGAAATTTGAGAATGTCTCCCAACACTTAAGGCTCTTTTGGTAGTCTGTTCATCAGACAGGAGTGAAACCATATTATGAGAAGCAATATACCAAGCTAAACACCATAGCCCTGGGCCCTCATGCAATCAGACTATGTCACACTGTTTTCTCATATGCCCAGGAAAACTGAGATCAGCTGAACAGGCCACAACAAAGTACTCCAGAGCAACGCCATGTGCTGCTTCAGTCTTTAAGGGGTCAGAATCCCAGCTCTCCTTGAACATAAAAACATAAAAGGGAAATTCAAAGTGAGTTCCTCTGCTTGTGACACTCATTACTGCTGGGGCAGCTGGGACATTGCCCTCAAGAGTTGTATGAAAAAATCCTTCTCTGGCCAAGATGCTCAGCACTTTTCTCACAGAGATGGAGAGGCAGAGAGAGGAGAAGCTCACAGACAGGAGATGGCAAAGTTCCACCAGGAATCCCAGAGCTGCATCCTGTGTCAGAATAGGGCTGAGCATGTGTTAGGACCCCAAAGACACCTGGCAATGCCAGATTTAGATTGCCCTCAGACCTTGTGACAGTGTGCCCTTGTGGCTGATCCCGTGACACTGCTCAGGTTTGGAAGCTATGCTTCCATTTTTTAAGATCAATGGTTACCCAGCCTTACCCTGGGGAGAAGCATTTGAAGGACAATTCCTTTGTATCTGCATTTTTTAAAACACTTCAAGTTTGTCACGGAAGGTTTTTTTAAGTTTTTTTTTAGATTAAAACACTTGCCACAGACAAGAATTGTTCATAATCAGCATAAAGATGTTTAACTATCTGAAACTCTTACATACAAAGATGACTTTTACCTGGCATTCTGCAGCCATTCCAAGTTTTAGCATCATAAGAGTTTAAAGGATGGGACATGGATTGCATATTGCAGTGTCTGATGCATTAAAAAGGGGGTTTTCAGTCATTTTACAGCACATCTGCAGTCAATCTGAGACTATCACTCCATCAAATTGGAATAAATAAATATTTTGCATGCTTATAGGCACTCATACACGAAGTCAAATACGCACTTCTCTGTAAGAATTCACAGAATTTTTCAAGCATCAGTTGATTAACCAAAGAAAATTGCAGAAATGGACACAAATGTTCCCATATCCGCTCTGAAGTGGAGAAAAGTGAGGTTGAACCCCAGCAGTGGGTGAGTCCCTGACTTTCAGGAGCACTGAGTGCCAATCCTCAGTCAAGAGCTCACCCTGGCTCTGCTGCAGGGCTTGCTCCTGCCCCAGCACTCTCACTGAAGATCCTGCAAAGCACTTACTCATATTTAATCATGGAAGTACTCTGGACCTTGCAAGATCAAGCCTCAATGAAATATTGAAGAGATGTGCATACAACACCAAAGGTAACTGACATCAGGAGTAGCCAGGGAGTCTAACAATTTGCTTTAAAAGAAAGGCAATCTGCGTAATGATATAAAGGGGGAAAAAAAAGCCTTCTAGGGGAAAATAATTCAGATATCTCATATTTGAATCGGATGGACACCACATAGTAAAACCCTCAAATTATGTACAATAAACATCACTGCAGCAGATGTGGGGAGAGCCAAAATAATCACATGAAAATTCAAGTTGCACTGGGAAGTGTTGAGGTAACTTCAGCTGCAGCAGCACAAAGGTTGTTCCTGTTTACCAAGTCCCATATAGATCTCGTCAAGCTACTGTTAATTTCAAGAGTGTTTTAGCACAGCTGGGAAAAATTAATACCATAGAAACCTTGGCTTTACAAAAACAGTAGTTTCTGAAGTATGCTAATTATTTTATAAGTATACAATGACTGGAAATACTTTAAAGGCAAACAGAAACAAGAGTGGATTGAAGCTGTGGGTTAAAATTGAGATGCAAGACCTTTCCGTTGAAGCATGCAAACATTTTCAGCACAGTTTGTGAAGGATTACTACCTTCTGCTTCCTCTATTCTCCCCCTCCCCAAGCTGCATCCAAATTTGATGAGAAAAAAATGTACAGAAAAGGAAAAATAATTATGGACACACTTAGACAACATTTAGTGGCCATAAAAAAGTCCTGAAGTTGTCACTGTTACTATTTATAACACATTAGCACTCAAAAAATAATGCACACTTTACAAACACAGAGATACAATCTCTGCCCTAAAAATGAAAGTTTACTTTCTGCAGAAAATGAGCATGAGGACCTGGACCCCCTTTGCTGGGCTGGGTTTTAGTCAACAACTATGGCTTTATTCACCACTGAGATGTGCAGCCAAACAAGTGAACTCTCTAATGGTACAGCTATGGTTTTATGGCATGGCTGTTTCTGTCATGGAAATACTCAGGTATGCAATGGCAGTCACAAAATATTTTTAAACTGGTTTCATTTCCTTGTTTCTTCCACAGTACTGCTGGAGAAAGAAGCTCCCTAAGTCCCTATATTTCTATAGGCTCTAAAGAGCAATAGAAATAAATTAATTAGAAGAAAATTCAGTCATTTTCCTGTGGATTGCTCTGATTGCTGAGGCTTGCTGGTCATTCCCTGCAGCCTTCCACTCTCTCACTGATCCATGTACAGAACCAGGAATGACAGCACAAACTGAGCTACTCCTCATAAAGAATGTCCTGTCCCTTGCCCAATGTGCCAAGCATTGCGTAATCTTGGTGAGTTGGAGAGTGAAAGAGAAAGAAAATGACTACAGAGTAGATAATCTCATCACTTTGCTCAGGATGACTTTCCCAGGCCAGTTATCAATGTCACCTGCATCATCTGAAGCAAGCCACAATTCAATATGCTGGAAACTCAGCAAGAATTTAACCCAGGAAAAGAAAGGTCCAAACAGAAACTCCCTCAGAAATTTTGTAAAATGGCACTAGAGGCATTGCTGTGCAACTACAATGTGGGGAACAGAATCCTGATGGACCAGTCCTAATGTATATAAACACCAATAGGTCAGATCTGCCCAAAATCAGTACCTTTGTTGTGAGACAGATGTATCTGCTGATGCTTAAATGCACAGCAGAAAGCGACAGAGATCACAAATCACAGAATCCTCCACCCATCCAACACCACAGTTCTGTCCTGGTTTTGGCTGACATAGAGTTAATTCTCTTCCCAGCAGCTGGCACTGTGCTGTGTTTTGGATTTAGGATGCAAATAGCATTGATAAGACACTGAAATTTTAGTTCTTGCTAAGCAGTGTTTACCCTAAGTCAAGCTCCTCACGCTGCCCTGCCAGCAAGGGGGCTGGAGGAGCACAAGAGGCTGGGAGAGGACAGGCAGGACATCTGACCCCAGCTGCCCAAAAGGATATTCCACACCACACAGAATCATCTGCAGCATATCAGTCTGGGGGGAAGTTGGCCAAGGGCTCAGGAACAGACCAGGCATCACTGGGTTGGTGGTGAGCAATTGCTTTTTATTTGCATCGCTTGTTTTTCTTGGGGTTTATTTTTATGTCTTTCTGTTACTTTCCTTTTCTTTACAGCAATTGATTATTTTACTTTAATTCAATGATAAAACTGTTCTTATCTCAACCCACGAGTTTTCTCACTTTTACCTTCCTGATTCTCTCCCCTATCCCACTGGAAGGGGAAAGGGAGCCTGCAAAGGGATTAGTTGCCAGCTGGGGTTAAACCACAACAAATTCCCTGCTTGCTCTTCGGCAGCACCTGAAGGAAACTGGAAGCAGAATGACTGCTCAGATGAGATGATCTTCAATGTCCAAAGAACAGCCAACATAAAATTTAACTCAAGCTACACTACAGGGCATGTTTTCAGCATTTTTGGGGGGTAGATAAAGCTTGGGGAATTAACTGCAAAACTCCCATTATTAATAGAAGTCGCACAGCTAAATCCCCACAACCTATAACGAAAATATTGCCTTACATTTCTCTCTGGTACCACTCCTGATCTGTGCTGACAGCACTCTCATCATGAATAACATTATGTCAGGCTGCCCAACGATTCCTGAAACTGTCAACAATGTTTAAAGTCAAGTTCTCCAAACTTTTTAAAAGTTAATCATCTTCACTCTGGAAGCATAAAAGTTGAATGCAATAGAAAATGTGCAGATTCACAGCAAGTTTTATTGACTTGCTGGCCAAAGACTTCATCTAGCTGCTGAAACATTTACATACTACAAAGCACTATCTATAGAAAGGATCTTCTTAAAGGCCAGAATATACATGAGATGGCAGAAAGAGTTGAGCAAGTATGGAGAATAGTGCATGGTGTACTTGACTTTTCCACTAAATTATAAAAGCCTTCAGTCAATCCAATGTATGCAATCAGCCTGGTTTAGGGAATTTCACTCTAACACCATATACAAGCACAGCTGAGAAGGAAAAAGTCTTTAGAGACCTTTATTTCCTTGTCTTCTTCTGTTGCAATCTGACTCATAATGCCACATTTTTCAAAGCATGGGAAACCATCAGTCCTACGATTTCCTTCCATCTATTTATTTTTTTAACTACTGCTCATCAATGTGATGAAAAGTTCCAGACTGGAAGCCTGAAGAAAGAGAAATCAAGGTGCTCTTTCCTAGTTGACTCTATGCAGGTCCATAAGGGGCACTAGCAAAGAAAATACCTTTCCTTCTGAAGGGCAGCCAATCAACTTGGCATTTTTAAATGGCTCAATTACAAATAAATACATATATAAAATATTTCAAACTGAATGCCTGATAAATGTTGTATGCACTTTAAACACCTGTGGTTTACATCCTTTTCTCTTTACTTTTGCACTTCCCCTTTGTTGTCTGAAGGGGTGTTTTGAGCAATAATGTCATTAATTTGTACTGCAGACCTCTGAACTATTGACCTACACATAGCCAAGCACACAACTAGGTATTAGCAGGACCAGGAAGAGAATAAAATTCCTCAAAAGTGGAAGCAACAAACAAACAAATAGCATTTAACAGGAGAACTATTTTCCCCCTGCTCCCTCAGCTATTCATTGTGCAAGAAGTATGGGAGGTGCAACATTCCAAGGCAGAAAGAAAAAATAAATATACAACTGGAGGATGGCTCTGTAAACTTGCTCAAGAAGAATCACTGTGGGAGGAGACTTGGAGTTCCATGAAATATCTACTGCAAAACACCTCAATTGACTACTACTTTTCTGTTACCAAATTTGGGGTTGTTTTTGTTTGCTTTTTTCCCCCCTAAGTTCATAGTACTTCCATGAAAATGAACCCTTCCTCCTGTCATCATCTATTACAGGAACTCTGTACATGTTGGTAAAGAGTAAGCAGGAGACAAAATTCTAGCAAGTCCATAGGAAAACCTGTTGAACTGCCTGAATTGTACAGCCTCTCCAGATTTCAGGACTGAACTGACTTTCTGAATCTTCTAAGACTCAGCCTTCATTAGTCACAAATATTCCAGTCTGTACTTCTATCAAAGCTGCAACTCCTTGAATCAAGTGATCACATTAGATCACATTGGGATTCACTTTCGAAAAGTTGAGATTTACTGTTAATTCCCAGCTGAATGCACTGAAGAAGCTCAGAAACAAAAAGTCAAAGAAAACTGGATGCAGGAATCATTATTTTATAATACCAAGACTATTATGCCAAACTTGCATTTTGGGATTTAATTTATTATTTTCAAATTGTACTTGCTGGCAACACTTCTGTTTTACTCTCCAGACCATTGAACTGAAGCATTTAACAAAGCAGCCAATAAAATCTCTGTGCAAGGGATTGAAGTCCTCTTCAAAGATCTCCAGCATATGTTTGGTGAGGAAATAGAGGGTGTATCTGTCAGCTTCTCTCAAGAGCTAATAGGGAACAGTTTCATTTGCAGAGGAAGGCATAGTTATTCTGCTGGTTCCATATTAACCTGGGAAAGCCTTTAAACCAAGAATATTTCCTCAAAATCTGTTTCTACTGGTTTTTTTTCATTTTGAAGGAGCAGAAAGGGGATGAAGTAGAATGGAGAAAGAGTCTCATGGAGTGCCCACATAATAGGGCCTTCTCTTAAAGAAAGCTCTTATTTGTAAGTAATTTATTCAGTCATGAGAGTCTAAACATAGCTCCCTGCTCACAGAGAAAATACAAATGATACACACAAGTCCTCTCATTTTGGCACTGAGTAACCATGGATAAAAATAAAAGCAAGGAAGAAGTAAAAGTGATCAGAAACTGTTTGCTTGAACTCCTTTCAAGTGCCCCCAGTCAAGCCATTGATGTGGTGTGGGATAAAGAATGGGATAAAGCAAATGATGATCTGCAGCTCATCCCCATATTGAACACTGGCCTCTTAGACTGGATGTGCTTCCTAAGGAACAGAAGGATTTCTCTCTCTTTTCCTCTCCTCCTTTGCTCTGTATGTCAGAAATGAGGTATCAGGGAGAGTCACAGAGGAGGTTACTCATTAGCACCAGGTTCTCTGATAGCCAACATGCACCAATAATTTTGTCATCTCAGGGGATCCAGCCACAGAGTGCATCTCCCATGTTTGCCAATAACTGCACTAATGTTCAACCCTATACCACGTAAATTCCCTCCATCAACAGACATAGTCCTGAAATGTGACTGAAATGCTTTTAGATCCATCCTATGCTGTTCAGTAGAGCAATTACAATAAAGAAAATAACAATAAATATATGGGGGAAATGCTGACAGTGAGGGTGATCCAGCACTGGACCAGGTGCTTAGAAACTGAGCAAGATCCTGGACAACCTGAATTAATTTCCAAGCTGGCCCTCCTTTGAGTGAAGGGTTGGACCAGATGGCTTTCGGAGGGTTCATTCCAACCTAAATTCTGACTCTCACTGTGGTTTAAAAGGCCAAACTGCCCACTGTTAGTGGGTAGCTGAGGCTTGCTATGTGGCAAACATTTGCTATGCATCCTATTCTCCCAAGGAGATTTTTCATTAAGGTGAAAGAGAAGGTAAAATTGTTTAAAGTGCCAGACCAAGAAACATGGATTTCTGTAACTTGTCCCTCCAAGTTCTTCACATCTCCTCAAAGTCCTATATGAAAAATAATTGAGAATTCTTAGAATAACACAGATCTTCACGATTACAATGATTATTCAGAAATTATTTTGGTAAAGGAGTAGGTTTGCCAAGACAAAATTCATTCAGGGGTTGCTTCAAGCTCTGCTGAATGTTTATATCAACTTTTATGCAATCTGACATTCCCCAAAAGAACTGACAGTAATGGACTGGAAACACAGGGAAACCATTACAGAACACAGGAAAAAAGGGTTTCAAAAGCTACAGAATTCAAGAGCTAAATTTCTTTAACTGGCTCTGATAAGGACTGAATGAACAGAAACCCTTTGAGGAGCTTTCAGACAAACAAGATGACACTCTGCATTGCTCTGAAATGCAACACAAAAGTTGGGATGCGAGGCTGCAGCAATATTCCCCTCTGGCTTTTATTTTGTCAGATTTGATGGAGCCAAGCAGACTTTACACCAATTAGCCATAAAGACAGAAAGACCTTCCAGGGATGCATTAGAGTCTCCAGGAGAAAGGTCCTGGTGCTACTCCTGGAGACCTGTCCCCATCCCATGCTCCAGGCTGGGGTTAGGAGGGCAGCCAGAGGTTGTGAGGCTGCAAGGCTGTAGTGCAGAGCATCTCACCTTCACCATCTCCCAAAAACAACTGGTGGAGGCATTAAGAAATCTCAGCTGTAAATCGGGTTGATCTAAAAAATTATACATTATTGCAGGCCTTGGCAGCAGTGCCAGGACACAAGAGGGGTCTTCCCTGGGACAACATATCTCCTCCACTTCAAAAGTACAAAACAGATCTAAATGTGTCCTGAGAAGTGCATACAACAACACAGCATTTCTTGTTGTGATGACAGTGGTACAGAATTGGCAATAAATGCTCCACCCTGTATTCTGGGGCTGATGCAGACATGGACCTTTCCTGAGACTTCAACAGTTCTCTACTAGGATTCTTCCACCTCTGCAGCTTCAGCATTCAGTAAAGCTCTTCATGCTTAGGCCACCCTGGAAATGTTTTCTAAAAAGCTTTTTTTGATTCTCGATTCCTGGTCTTCCTTTATGTTTTTCCTTGATAATTCCTAGCTGGAGATAATGCTCCTTGGTGACCAAATTCATAGGTAGCACACCCCAGTAGGGGCAATATGACTTTATTTACGTTACAAGGTCTGCTTAACAAATAATGGGCCCCATTATTTGTCCACACCCCACCACTGTCAACCTTTTCCATAAGATGCAAGAACAACATAGGCCAACAAAAGTTACTGAATTCTCACTCTCCACCCATCTTTAAGAACAGGAAGGCAAACTCTGGAGTCTCCTCAAAGTATAATGTAGTTCAAAGTAACATTTTTCACTTGTTATGTGAAGTCATTCTGGTTCTTTCTAATAACAGGTGAAGATTTCCACCCCTCTCTCCTCTTTACTGTTTTGGAGCATTCTAAATTTCTGGTTTCTTCAGAATTAACTTTGCTACTAAAATAGAAAATTGCCATTTAAAAAAGCTCGCAAAGTATTTTTCTTCCTTTCTTTATACTGCTTAGAGTCTCTGATTGATACCTCACTCTTGAAATCTTTCCCTCACACAGTGCCAATTTTGGACTGAAGGGCAGTGTCCACTTTTTTGCACACATAAAACACAGAGCCATCTTTCCTCCCTCACCTCATTTTATGGTGTTGCAGGATTACTGTGGACATTGTCCTCAGAGCTTGGAAAGCTGTGAGCAGTGCTGAGTTGATTGTCTGTGAGGTGACAACTGTTCCATCCACGTGTCTGCAAAACATCTCAGCAAGTCACTCCAATTAACAAAGTCAAGTATGATTGATTTAATTCTCACTTGAGTGTTCTTCTCAGAAGAACTCATTCAGGTGTACCCGACGAGGCATTTATTGAAAGAGAATAGGTAAGAATTAAATGTTCTGCATATACCCAGAGCATCTCTAACTCTTCCTAAAACCTAACTAATTAATTAATACTCAATTTATCCTCTAGGGTAGAGAAATATAGCTTTGCCTATTTTATAGGTCAAGGTCTGAGGCAGAAATAGGCTGAATTAATTGGCCAAGATCCAACAGAAAGCATGCAGCAGGGCTGGAAATTCAAATATGACTTCACTGGAAGTAAAGACGTCTCATACTCTCCATCCAAAAAAGCACCTCTACCTTCATTCATTCTTTCCTCCTGGACACTTTTGATGTTTTTAACTTGATGACCATCATCTCCAGTTAGAAGGAGCAACACATCACTATAGCTGTTCTTAGAAGCTTCTTAAGAGGAAGAAAATATAAGAACAGTACTTCAGAGCAATGCAGAATAAGAGGTTTAGGGTTGTTAACCTAATACTTGTTCTGATTTGATTAGCACAGTCCAGGTTTGGAAAGCTCAGATAAGCTAAAATTGGTAACTTTGATATTTTTGTGACTTTATGTCATCATCCATAGTGCTACTGTATGGTAAAACATTATCCATGATGACATAACACCTGGAGAAAGCATTATGCTTATCAAAAGGCTGTGGGTTTAGCCAATTCGGTTCAAGACCTCGTGAGCATTTCTGAGCTTTTAGCCAGGCTCTATCAGCTCTGGTTATTACCTCCGTCCTTTTTCTGGCAAGCTGCTCCAAAATAAGAAGCAAATAATGTGGCTGCATTCTCTTCCCAATGCAGCCAAAAAGGCGCACAAGGGTTTAATAGTTTGATGCACCACAAGAAAGATACAGATCACTGTTGTCTGTTGAGCCATGACCTTGTGAAGGCAACCAAAAAGAAATTAAAAATAAAAATTAAAAATAAAAATCGGAATGCTCTGCCTTCACAGAGCTCTGCCTTTTGTGTGAAGGCAGCTCTAAAACATGTGTCAGGGAAGCCACAATATTGCTAATGAGAGAAAGTGGAAGAAAAGTTGTTTGTCACTCAGAAAATCCCCATCTCATCCACAGCAGACACTCCCAGGCAGCAACTGTTTAGTCCGAAGTTTTAAACGACTCCTTAAATTCACCATCTCTGGGGCCTTGCTGCTTAATAAAGACTACGGGGTGTTGAGAAGCACAGTATATTATTTCATTAAGTGCTTTTCGGGAGAAGGGGATTTAGAAGTAAAACTGCTGGCTTTGTGTGGCAAGGTTACGACCTTTGACAACTTTGGAGCTTATCTCTTTCATCTTCCCACTCCCCCGAGACCCCGAACTTGCGGAGGGATGGAAGCGGGTAAGCCGGGGCCAGACAGAGTCCAGCATTGTTGTGGGGCTGCCTCCTCTCCCTCTCCCTCTCTCCCCTTCTCTCTCTCTCTCTCTCCCTCTCCCTCTCTTTTTTTTCCCCCTAAACAAAACAGATCTGAACTGAGCCAAGGAAACAAAAATGTATTGTTCCTCGCAGATGGAAGCGAGTGTCGCCTAGGTAACCAGATTAATCTCCTTTTTCTCTCCCTTCCTCTCTTGTAGTGCGGTAATCGGTGGGCTCTTTTCACAAAAAAGCCAGCCTCAAAGCTGGGGCTCTAACTAGGTTCCTAATTAGCTGCAATTTACAATGAAGACAACATGATGAGATAATAGAAATTTGCAAAATAATGACATACCTCAGCAAAATATTCCTCCTCCTAAGAACCATTTTTATACAAAAACAATAAAGAGGGCCCTTCTAAAGCAAAGCTGGAAAATGGTGGTGTATTATGTGACACAGAACATTATTGTTCGCCTCTTGTTCCCCCAATCAACAGCTTATTGTTTGGCATCTTAAATAAAAATGACTCAAATACAGGCCACATAATGATCTCCATTGCGCTAATACACTGTATATACAGAGTAGTCAAAAATGTACCCAAGCCAAGGCCAGTGGGGCTGATAAAGTAGCAGGGCCCAGAAAGGTAATTTACAATACAATGCACTAACTATTATTGCTGGCCTTAATCACACGTATCTCCCTGATTTCTGTCAGGATGCGCTGCGACATCAAAAAAGGGCACTCGAACGGGGGGCAGGCAGTTAATGAAATATGATGGCTCGCATTTGTTTTCATGTGGTGGTTGGCTCAAACCAGGCAGCTCCAGACTGTTAGCCAACAGTCTTCCCTTGTGCGACATCAAAGGCTCCCATTGACGGCGGAGAGGGAGGGAGCGGGCAGGGGGATCGTGGGGAGACAGCGCCGAGGGAGGAGCGCCGGGCAACTCAAAGGACCATTAAATCCTAATCTCTACCTTATGTCCGAGAGGGGAGAGCGGGGAAACAGAGCGGGCCGGGGCTGAGCTGCCCCTGATTCCGAGGGGAAGCAGTGCCAGCACCTCCAAGCGCGGTGCAGGATGGGCATGGCCTGTGCATCCCTGCTAGAGCACAGCTCAGGGCAGCTCTGAGCTCAACTGGAAGATTTCATAGCAACAGATTGTCTGAAGCTGTCAGGAAGAACAGCAGCAGCAGAAGTCATTCTTTATTTTATCTGTGGGCTCATCAGTGTTGAGTGGTGCAGCTGGAAAGATGCAAGACCTACAGATCAGTGGATTGTCCCTCAAATAAGTACAACTGTGGCCACTTGGGGCAAGGATGGAAAAGCGTTATCACACACCCTGACCTGGTCTTTTGGCTCCTGAGTACAGCAAGAAGCCTAACTCCCTCCACAGAATAATTGAAAAGAATCAGGAATGTCATATTGTACAGAGCAAGCCAACTGCTGGAAACTACTGACAGCGTACCTGGCTCTAGCAAGGTCCTGCAAGACAGTTTACAGTGAGGGTTAACCATCTCAAGAAGCACTCTAATTCCACTGCCATCTGTTTGTACAACTTCTTTCATCTTTCAGGATCTCAAAGCACTAAAATGGTATTGTAAGTTCGCTGAGGAGAGCTACTGAATACATCAATGCTGAACATTATGCTGTACAAGAATAAGGAAAAAAAGAAGATTTTAGGAGCACCCCAAACATACCCCTTTGAATGACCACTGCAATGTGATGGAAACAGGAGACAGGACAGACCAGGCTTTGGGGTTTCAGATGTTATTCAAAACACTCACGTAAGAAACACGTGGGGGTACATATTGATCCTGAGAGCCTTTAGAAGTGTAATGTGACACCTTTAAATCAAAGGTGAAAATTCAAACAATAATTAAAAAAAAAAAAAAGAAGCATGCAGGTTTAAGACACAGAACAGCACTGAAAATAGATTTCAATTCTGGAGTTGTGTCTGCTATAAACAAACACATCCTGCTCTGCAAAGATTTCTAGGAAAGAGAGAACAAGGTGGACAAATGTGAAGCATCAGTCTTTAAACAGAAATAAACAACAGTAAGTAATAGACGGCCAGATTCTCATATGCTTAATGCCATTCTCTCCATGCAAAGTGTGATTCAGCTGCAGAATAAGGTGTCATTTAATGTAACAGCATCAGAACTGCTTCTGAAAAACAAAATAATGTGTAAGGTACTTGAACTCCTTGTCAGGCAGCCCTACTCCAACTAATGCTGAGCATCTTCTTATCCCATTGACTTCTCCCAGCACGGGAGCTGGCAATCTACCAGAAGTATGCTGACACACAGGATCAGGCAGCACCTAAGAAAAGAGCAGGAAAGTGCAGAAAATGGCTTTGAACCTGTGAACCCAATTCAGTGTAAATCCTGTGTTGACATTACTGATCATAGAAGTCACTAGTGCTTCTTTGCACCAACTGAAAGCCAGATCTAAAGATTTGTGGTTTTGTTTCCAGATACTATATACATTTCTATGGAAGTCTGAATATAGCCTGTTTCTTTCAGGCTCATCGGAAAAAGCAGACCCAGTTCACAATTTAGATTTCTGAACACAGAAATAAGCTTTTTACCTGGAACGTTTTTCTCTGTTGGAGCTTACACCCTAGTTTTGTTTAATCTATCTAGAGGTTTTATCATTGAATTCTTAGATAATGCTGTGTGGAACAGCCTCCACACATTGAGAATAGAGAAAAGTGGGAACAGTATTGCTGCCCTGTATAACCCGTGCCAGAGTCAGAACAGCAGCTCTGTATCTGCAGCCTGGTGTGATTAACACCAGCTTGCCATTTTACACAGAAAACATTAACTCTTCCAAGCAAGTGCTTCCCCCATCCATCCAGCCTCTTGGACGGATGAAATAACTCAGCAAGAGTTAGTTTCCCGCAATTACAGAGCTCTATCTGATATTGCAGGTGCACAGGACTAATTGAATTCAATTGGGTTTCTGTAGGTTTGGGATCCTAACTATTAACCTTTTCTCCACAATAAGCCTATCCAATGCAGTGCGCCCTAAGAGATCAAAACACTGGGCCTAAACCTACAATACGAATTCTGTTATCCCTTTCCTTTTTTTAATTTTTGTTTTTAAGTTAACAGAACTGTTTGTGTAAATAAACATTGCAAAGCTGGGCACTCGGTATATTTTCTTTTCCAGCATCCCGAGTGCATGGCACAGACTGTGTTATCCAGGATGAATCTATCTGAGATCATCTGCACCATTCCCCTGGAATAGCACCTGTGCCCTTGTGGCCTTGAACAGCTCCCACAATACAAATTTACAGCTTTTGAAAATGCCTCAAACATCCTTTGGTATGAGCAAAACCTGGAGTGTGACACAACTGGCTCGCCTTTATTTTATTATCATTATTACCACTCCCCGGCTTTGGGGAGCTTGGTGTGTCTCAGCACATTTCTTTAGCATCTCTGATAGCCTTCAATCTTCCTGCCTTTTCTACCTTGAACCAGTTGCAAACAGCAAGAAGAGCGACATAAACCAGTGGGTTCACCAAAAAATCCATGCAGCTAACTTAAGTTTAATGCTCTCCAGCTCTATTCCTCCTTCTCTTGCCCCTGCCCCCCGGGGTAGGTGGGAGGAATGGTTTAAATCAATAACCAAAGGCTTCAGTTTTACAAACCCTTGAGCCATTAGAGCTCTGAGTCCTTGGTTCCACCAGCCCCAACCTCCCCCTCCCCTGCACACACACATAACACATATAGAAGAGAAATACTCCCAGCCTGGCATTAACAATGTTCATTCAGTGCTCTTTACTTAAAGGAAGAAAACAATTAAGTGAAACCTTGAAGTAATCTCATTCTGCCTATTTAGCCTCTTCATCCCTCAATGTGTGGTTAGTAAGTGTTGCAATCAGGGGCTAAGGCCTGCTATCATTCGGCCTTAATTAAAAAAGACACAAGCAGTGGAGCTGTGAATTAGAAATGTAACAACGCACTACCCCTGATTAATTCGAGGCTCATGTTGGATTAATAACTCCAAACAAAGAACAAAAGGAAATTGTTATGCGAATTGCAGTCCTCCCAGGCCAGACAAAGGTCAAATCACAGGATTTCAATTTCATCCGGAGTCGCTTAATCAACTCCCTCGGAAGGAAGACCATATGCAGTTCTGAAAGCTACCCATTGTAGTCGTGTTGTCACTGGACCTGAGAGACAGCACTGAGATAATCCCAGCTATTCCCCATCTTTTCTCCTTCTTGCCTGTTTCTTTTTTTTTCCCGTTTCTTTTTTCCTTTTTCCTTTTTCTTTTCCCCCACGATGACAAAAGCCCTTCATTAGGGCTAATGATTAAGGAATAATCTGAAGCCAGGACAGGACGGTATCTGTGGGAAAGTGGCTTTTGTGGCTGCTGCCCCATGGAAGCACCCTGGCTCTCACTGCCCATGCAGCTGCAGAGGCAGCTCCTCGTTTTTTGGGGTTCCTCTGTGGCAGCAGCAGAAGCCACGATCTGCTTCATTCAGCACCACACAGACACTTAGAACAAACAGCACTTGGGGGTGGGGGTGTAAAACAGGATGTTTGGGATGCATTCAGTGCACTGCCTACATCTTAATGCACAGGTCTTTTGGGGATGTTAGCTGAGGAAGAAGGATATTACTGCTCTGAAAACCTTTCTCTGACCAAAACTAAGCCACAAATAATCAAATCCCGTGTTTTCTTCCTGTTCACACCCCCAATGAAATGATGATGGAGCAAAGCAGCCCTCAGTTTTCATGGCTTTAAAGATACTGTCTCTCCAGTGAGCAGGGACAGAGCATGTCCCCCTGCTCCCAGTAGTTTCCAAACCAGATGGCAGTGAAGAAAAGGAGTTATCATTGGGATACTAGAACACCTACAGAAATGCAGATGAAGATTCTGTAGAAGTCTCTTACCTGTGTTAGGCTCTGGAATAAAATTGCAGGTCACTCAGTGAACTTCAAAGAAGATCCTGTCTTGGCTTTAGCTTGGGATCATCTCCATTCAGTTCTGTCACAAACTACTCTTGGTCCTCTTTTCAAGGGGCTGCTCACACACGTGCTGCCTCTGAATTAGCTGTTGGAGGGGAAGGAGTGGTTTGTGAATTGCCCAGTTCTGAAGCCCTTTCCCACTCACAAATACTCCAGTTATAACTATTAACCCAGTATATGACTGTTCAACTTCTCTGATGCTTTCCTTTTAAGTGTCTGTTCTCTCTCGCTTTACATATTGATTTCTTAGCATGCAGCCAAAAATTAAGATGAAATACCTACTGTGCCATGGAAAAGGAGAGTCACATACTCTGAAACCCTTTTGCCTGTGTTATACCACATCATTAAATCCAAATTACATGAAATGCAAATTCTGTTGGAAATAAATCTCTCAAGCATTCCACCAGCTCCAAAATGTAAGCATAATTTTTGAAATCTGTTACTATTAGAATCTGAGCAACAAATTAAGTTACTTGCACTACCAGTTATTTTAGCTGCTGCCACTCTGCAGTGCAAAAGTAAAATGAAAGTTTCAAGTGTGCAGCTCCAAAACTTTAGCCCATGTACTCATCAAAGTAGGCAAACTGTGCACATATCACAGTAAGAATAATAGAAGGACAAGCTTTCCCTTCCCCTTCATGTTTAAAACTAGTAAAGCTTATAGCCTTCAGTCTGATGGGGGAAAGATTGGTTACACATTTCTCATGTATTCTAATTACTCAAGAGCTTTTTTCTCCATGAGTGACAGAATCACGGAATCATTAAGGTTGAGACCTCTGAGATCATCAAGTCCAACCTTTGATCACCACCTTGTCAATTCAACCATGGCAATTCAACCACATGAAGTCATTTCTTGACCATCTCCAGGGATGGTGACTCCACCACCTCCCTGGGCAGGCCATTCCAATGTTTAACAACTCCTTCTGTGAGGAAATTCCTCCTGATGTCCAACCTGAACCTCCCTTGGTGTAGCTTAAGACCATGTCCTCTTGTCCTGTCACTGGGAACAGAGCCTGATCCCCACTGGCTACACCTTCTTGTTGGGGAGTTGTACAGAGTGATAAAGTCCTCCTGAGCCTCCTTTTCTCCAGGATAAACAAGCCCAGCTCCCTCAGCTGCTCCTCACAGGACTAACTCTCTAGTTATCACACGCTCAGGAATTTTTTAGGCTCTCATTTCACAGCCCTAGTCCCGAGGACCAGGGGATGACGTTATTCCTCTCAACACAGGACATGCACCTCTCTCTTATCAGTGAATTGTGTGCAAATTAATACAAGACAAAAACCGATGTGTTAAGAAAAAATAGCTCATCACAGTGATGAAATACGTCCACTGCTGTTGTAATGCTGCAAAAAAAAACAACAAAAGGCACTTAGGACAGATCTCTTCTGCTTCCTGCAGGAGGAGGTAGAGACAGGTAGATATTGGGGCATCTGCTCCCTCCCAGCCCAAATGCCAGCACAGGCCAGGCAGGCAGCAGCTCCTGTGGCCCAAGTCAGGTGATAACCTACAGATGTGCTGAGGATGAGGAGGAGAAGAATTTATTTGAGTTGCTGCAGACCCAACCAGCCCCTACCACCAAGTTTGGCGCATGCATTCTAAGCCTTGCAATCAAACTTCGCCCATCTTCATAGCTCCTGCACACAGAAACAACTTCCAAGGAGCTACACCTGATGGGACAGGCAGAGCCTAAAATATTCCCCATGCCACTTTGAGCACAACTGCCTCCCTCTCTGCCACAGCTATGCTGAGGCAGGTGGGAAGATGAGGCAAGCCCTGGGTAAGCTACACCTAGGGACCAGCAGACTGCCCTGTACTCCCATGCAATTCCTCAAAATTGAAGGCGGTTTAGAGCCTATCCCAATCTCCTTGCTCCTCTCAGCTATCTCCAAAGATTTACAAATTTTTACAAATTCCAAAGCATCAACAACAGGCCAGCATTGCAAGGTGCCCTCAGCTTGACTTGCTCTTTTCTTTGTGGTAATCATCTCAGAGCTGCGTACCTGTATCTTTAAGCAAAGAAGCCAACAAATTTCCCTGATTTTACTTGACATTTTTCCTAATCCTTTCCCTTTACTTAGGAGCTGCCTCTTTTTCTTCCCTTCCACTCAAACAAGCCACCAGTGAGAGATATTCCTTCTCTGCAGCTCCTACCAAGTGTGCAAGAGCTTTCACATATCTTTACCTCACTGACCCTCATCTCTTTTCAAATCACAGATAAGAAACAACATTTTCTTATCTTGCTAAGAACTGGGAACGCTTTCCACTTCTATTACGGTGTTTGCCACCCCTATTAAACACTCTAAAGAGTCTGCATGAAAAAAAGTTATGCATAAATATGGTAGTTCTCTGCTAGATTCCAAGCAACCAGTTTTTCCGTGGATAGTATTCCAAACTGTACTGCAAGCAAGCAGCTGTGTCAAAAGATTAAATATGATGGCATGTGCAGAGAAAACCAGTTATGTCAAGCCCATTTGTCTCTCCCAAAGGAAACCAAGCCAACCAACCAAAGATAATGTGGGTTCTTCTATTCACCTCACCAAAATGCCACTTCCATTAGAAAGATAAAATCAGGACACAGCAAATTAGGCTTTACATCTGGATAATTTTTTCCAGAGAAGTCCAGCACCTTTGTTTAAGCTCAACTTATAAGACTGCACTCCATTTCTGAGAGTTGCTGGGTAGCTGCTGCTCTCCCTGTCAGAGGTGGCTGCTCCTCAGTACTGGCTGGCATGAAGCAGGGCAAGACAGATCTTCTTTGAAAGATAGAGCTTTCATTGCAAGACACAAAAATATTTCATGAAACTTTTTTATCTTTTCATTTTTGGCCAGCTGCACTGGTAATTATGGGGATTGCCAATTGTTGTTAGAAATCTAGAAACACAGCAGAAACTTCCATGTTAAAAAATCTGTAATATACTTTCAGAAAGTTATCAGGAATCTTACCTAATTCTTCATTACTATGATGAGATATTACATAAAGGAGTAAGACTAAGAGTCTATTCATGTTATATAAGCCTGGAAAGAGGTTCCAGAAGCTTAAAAGACCTGTATCATATAAATAATTTCACCTTTGCCTTTTTTTTTTCATTTTCTTGTGAAATCTGTCTCCTTTGCTTTGATGCCTTTGATTGAAAGGCACTGTGTAAGTGACTCACATTTGTGCAGCTCTTAAAACACGAACACCAACAGAAGCCAAAACATACAATTTGGTGTATTTGCTTGCTGACTAAACACTTTTCCTTGTATCTCTCTTTGGTTGGAGGGTAAATTGTTAGTTTCAAAGCTGAATGACTGCCTCAGTGAGTTGGGTAGCAGACTATTGGTACAGTGAGATAATTAAGGGATCTTAGTTCTTAAACAATGCTGATAAAACAGAAATCCCTCTCCCTTTTTTCTGGATTACCTTTAGAACTGAAATCAGAGCACGTTAAATGAATAATAATTTGCACCTTCTGTGAATGATAGAAGATTGAATCAAATTTTAACTAGACTCTATTTGTAAATCCCTCAGGATGACATAATTACTATTCAACACATACCTTAATTAGCTGTACACATCTATTTCATAGTATTTAACAGGTTTAAACAGCTTTTATTGTCTGTTGAATGGATGTTCCATTCTTATCAAAATGGAAACAATTCTGAATTTTCTAAACTGAAGGAAATTTGCTCACAGGAGTCAAGAAATGACCTGGAAATTACTGTCCCTATAGTCAAATACTTTTTTGGTTGGGTTTGTTTTTTTGGTTTTTGTTTTTTTGTGGGGTTTTTGTGGTCATTTTTAATGTTGTTTCAAATTCATCAGTGGTACAAAGAATTGACAGCACACTGATGTAAATGATTGTTGCTTCTTTCCTTTTGATGAAAAAAGGTCATATTTGCATTGTCTGGTGAGAAGAGAAATCTATTCAAACTTTTGCACAGAATTTGAAAATTAATACAAGCCAGGCTGGAACACGATTTCTTTTCCTGGTGGGGATTACAGCATGGCCTCATCTCCAGGAAGCACTACTGCTTTCATTGCTCCACCACGGATCAGAAACAGGCTGAAATTTGGCAAGCCATGCCTCCAGGTGAAACTGAAGAATTAGCAATTGAGACCTTGATGTATTGTGTAAGAGCAGCTACTTGCTCACCTGCAGAGGCTGTTCTAGAACCAGTGGGATCTGCAGAACAATGAGGCTTGGTCACACATGCAGCTGCCATGAGCTGAGGCTTGGTGCAAACCACAAGCAGAGTCTTCCCTAAAATCAGAGAATCCCAGAATATTTTAGGCTGAAAAACACCTCGGAGGTCATTGAGTCCAGCCATTATCCTAATACTGCTAGGCTCACCACTAAACCACATCCCAAAGCATCACATCCAACCTCCTTTTAAGTATCTCCAGGGATGCTCAAGCAAAGGAGAATGACAGTGGTGGAGTGCAGACACATTTGAACATGGTACATTCTCATTATTTTGTCAAGCTGCCCCAAGTGAAATTAAAATGTTTGCTTAAATAGATACTTTATAGTCTGTGTCATTTGCTTTCTGTTTTCCTTAAAATGTAATGCTGAAGAGAGCTGACTCTTCGGCCAACTCACTGTTGCCAGAGCCAAACCCAAATGAAGAGAATCGACACCCAGGGAAACAATGCAGGCTGGGCTGGGGGAGAGGGGAAAGCAGGACTAAAGTGCTTTGCTCTGCCAGACACCTTGGTTTTACTGGGATCAGGGAGAAGCCAGGACCTGCGTGGTGACAGTAAGGGAGCACTGCCAGGACCCAAGAGCCTAGGGAAAGGGAAAGACCAAGCACAGTGCTCTGGCAGGGGAGAAACTGTAGAACTTAAGGAGAGAGTCTGAAAGATATTTGAGGTACTACCCCTCCCAAGTACCCAAAAGTCATCAGACCAGACTTAAAGTTCTAAGATTTACCAAAAGTAACAATGCTTAGAAACAAACAAACAAGCAAATAAAAAAACCCCTAAACCATACACAAATGCCTTCCAATCCATTTGAGATCCTTTTATTTTACTCTTACTTCTTGAGGGTGCCCCCATGTCAGATTTTCAAGTTTTTCACCGCAATTCCTTGCAGCAAAAATGTATTTATTTTTTCTAAGTGGAGGTAGAGATTCTTACACATTCATGTTATCTCATAACAGGGCTTTGCAAGACATGTTACATATTGTAAGCTTTATGATAAAATTGCAGACACTGTGTTGGGAAGCTAATCTGTTTTACCACTGAAACAGAATCAAGTAAAACAAAATAAAAAGAAACTTATTCAGTTGGGAATGCTTCTCACTTCATAGTTATGTTTCTTCTAGTGTGTACAATGAAACTGCACATGCTCAATCAATAAAAATTAAAAACATATGGATCACTCCAAGATATCAATTTGATCCCATATCTTTCTCAGCAGATTTAGGGATAGAAAAAGGAAAAAAAAGGGGTGTGGGGGTGTTAAATACCAAGGTGTTTTGTACCTTACCAGCACCTTTCCCTGAACCTCAGTTTCCACCTTGCCTTGCTGTGGTCTGAACCAAGACCCAACAAGAGAAGGTAACAGAGTCCCAAACCCTTCTGGAAACTTTCTCCTGTAAGTACTGGGAACATCCTGGAATTCCAAGTAGGCTGGGAGCACCAGGCTCCTTTGCTTCCATCATTCCAAGCAGGCTGCAATCTCCTGTGCCAGTGCCTGCCCGTGAATCTAAAAGATGAATTTCTGAATTTTGATAAATGCCCTCTGGTTGCCCCTGGACAGCATGCCAAGGCAACCTCACTTGGAGGTGACAAAAGATGGACCTTGTGCTGCTGCACTGTATATCGATCTTCAAGTCATTACCTGGGAAAAGGGAAAGCTATTTGTACTCTCCCCAGTAAACTTGGTCTCCTTGATTTTCCTGCCATTACAATGGAAGTTCCCTGCTTGTGTTGGTCACTTGCTTTGAACTGGAAAAGTGGCAAATCACAGGGAGAAAAATGGTGCCATGTGCAACCCCTGTGTAGCATTAGCATGGTGCTGGATACTCGCTAATTACACAGAATACTGCTCATGTGCTGATAAAAATAATCATATTGATTACTTATATACATATATACTGGGAAGAGAAGTAGTTCGAGCTCAGCCAGCTACAGAGGAAAAAACTACAGGAGGCCAAAGAAGGATTTACAATTCTTTTCCACTTAAATGACATCATCTGTGAGGAAACATGCATTTTGATGGAGCACAGTATAGAAGAACTTTGTGAGAGTAAAAAAAGCCTGATAGAAGATCCAGGCAGCAAAACCATGAGATTTTGAGCATCATAAAAAGGATGGTAGTACCAGCTTACATGGACCACCCAATAAGGTCCATCCCTCACTGAATCCTACTGTCTTACAATATTTATACAGTATTATTTATTATTTGCATTATATATTATTTGCATTGCACTATCCCCAGCAAGGCCTCCAGGAAACCCCATAGGAGTATTTTCATGTTTGGTTGATTAGTTTTGCATCTGCATAAAAATATTTGCCTTGCTGCCTGAAACCTTGACTTCAGCACAGAAACTCACAAAAAGCAGGAAATAAATCCGATCTTTCTGCTTTCCAAATGGATACATTTTAAAAATAATTAATTTATAATAACTAAAGATGAAGTCAATAATACAAAGAATGTCTTAAAATTACATTCAGTGTGTCAGATTTCTGAAACCACTTCTAAGTTCTGCTGAAGCCTCAAGTAACTGCAGACCTGTTGAGTGGTGAGCCCAGGCATCCGAGTCACCAATAGCCTTTCCAAATTTTAATTACTCTATCTGTGGAATACCTGACTATGAAAATCAGCTAAGATGATACCTGTACTGCATGGCTGTGGTTTCACCATGAAGATAGTAACATTTACACATGAAACTCATTCTGTGGATAACACTTGAAAAAATACATATATACATTCATATATATATATATATATAAATATTTTTTTTTCATCTCCAGAAGAAAGAAAATTTGACAGAAACATCAGGTTTGCAGCATTGTGTTTTCTAAACACAAAATACTGTAAGCAGAGACATTGTCCCTACATAATACACGTTGGCACAATCACAGTTCATTCTGGTGTAAATAATTTGGGACAGCATTATAAAAATTGCAAATATGGCACTTAATTTTATTAAGGAAACAACTGATGCAATAGCAGCTATGGCAAAAATGGGGTGGTAAATTCTCTGAGGTTTTATCAAATTTCTCCTTGTGCCTTTCTGATAGTTAATAAAGATATTTTATTGAAGCCATACACTCAGGTTGAAGGAGACTCTACATCCTACAGAAGGAAACGTAGATACAACTAAGTCAGCTAAGGGATTTGGCTTTATTAATTCCTTTGAGGGAATCTAAAAGATGAATTTCTGAGTTTTGATAAATGTGGACCCAGAATAACATCACTGGATGGAGAAGTCTGTCAAACTTGGAAGAAAGGATGGAACACATCAGTTCTTACCAGCCATATTCTTGGTTAGCTTGAGCCAACAGGCATTACTATATTCTCAAAAAATGTTTAAAAACCCCCAAGCCATGCAGTGGGAAAACGTGAATGGCATATTTGGGATCTGCCAAGTAGAATATAGCTGGAAAAAAATTTGGTCCTAAGTCCCAAAGTATAGCAGATCTGTGCCCTGATTAGCTTACATTCATCCAAACCTCCTTCTGTGCCCTGTGCTTAGATTAGGTTGTGCACACAACCTATTTTCTATTTATGCAACATCTGCTCCGCTGTGAGATTGTGAGCAAGAACATTTCCAGGCTCCAAAGCAGGATGAGATTACAGACTGGCAAACTGAGCTGGATAAAACAAGGCCAGAGCCACAAAGATTTAGGTTCAACTCAGATTATTTAAGATTCCAAAAATGTCTCTATTTCGCATTAACATAAGTGATTTCCCACATTTATACCTTCTTCCAGTTTTGAGAAGAAAGAGAAACAGAGTGCTTAATTAGTAGAAGTTCATCTAGTGCTGTTCTGTCACATGACCAGAGTGACAAATCTTGTGGATATCATGTGTAGTGCCATAATTAAACCTTCAGCCCTGATTATTCAGAGCTTGGAGAGTCATCCAAGCCCTGTTGTCCAGACACAGTGATGTTCTCCTACCTCTGGAATGAAGAGGGGTGTACAGGAGGAAAGGAGATGTTAAAAAAAAAAAAAAAAGGAGGATGCTTTTCTCTTAAGGAGCAGCCAGCAAAATTTCTGGTAACATCTGCAGTAAAATTAACAGTGACTCCTGTGAAAATATCTCTGTGGGCAGCGAGGCCAGGATTTGGTCTGTGGCAGCAACAGCCACTATGCACAGAAGATCTGTTTAATTTGTTTTAATAGCAACAGGCAGAAGGTTAAACATCTGACCAAGGCGACAACCTCAGGGTGACTGACAGGACCACAGAGCTGCTCTTACCTTCCTGCTGAACTTGGCTTCCCTGATTACATCTCCCTGGCAAAGTGCACGTGAACAGAGATGCTGCTGCTGCTGCTACTGAAGTTCAACATCCCCACCAACACTCCGGGAGCCCATAAGCTCACAAAATCCCCACCCAGCTCAAATTCACAAGCTGGCCAGAAAGATAGTGGGCAGTTTGGTTATCCAAATGCTTTCCACTGAGTTCAGTGGAATAATAGTTCACTGACAGCCTTTAAATAAATAAATACATACATACATACATAAATCCCTCTTTACTTGGCCATGATTGAGGGCTTCTTCCTCCCTTGGAGGAGGCTGCAAGACAAGGAATGCCATTCAGCCAGTAGGAACTGGCTGCATCAAAAAGCAGCCAGGATTTCTCCCTCTCCCCATTCTTCCCCTCCCCAACACAATAGACCTGAAAACAAAAGACAGATTATTAGGTTTAAGTATGTAGCCCATTCTCCACATACCCTTTCCTCCCTCCTCCCACCCCTTCTTCAGCACATCTGGTAACCATGTGTGGCAAGTGCTAATGAAGACTTTCCTGAGTGAGCTACAATTAGTTCCGACTGCTGTTCGCCTCTCTCGGCTGTACTGAGGATAAATACCAAAACAAAACAAATATCTTCTCTTCACTGTTCCTGAAACCTCCTCTTGCCCCTGGGATTCCCCTTCCTCATTTGCTGCTGAAATTAAAATGAAAAAAATTGTGTAAGCAAATACTTTGAGGTGGTCTTCTGCCTGATTTCTTTTTTTCTTTTCTCTCTCTTTTTTTTTTTTTTTAAATCTGCATTTTATTCATTTTGATTGAACACGACAGGCAGGCAACAGTGTTTCTATGATCCTGTCCACAATAGAGAATTGTTAAACAGATGTCCATTTTTTTCCTCCTAGCCTGGCAGTATTATACACATAGCAGTTTTATCTGCTTGAGCAGATCAAATTTGTGTGTGTGAGTGTGTGTGTTGCCATTTGGAGTGATTAGAATAAGCCGCACAGAGGCAAGATGCATTGTGCACAATTAAGCCCATCTCCAGACCGCACATTTTTGTTTATTCTTGGTCTCCTCTCCTTTCCCCAATCAAGCGGCTAATAGAGCTGTTTCAAGTTTCAACAAGACCGCATTAACTGCTGGTCTCCACATGAAACAGAATGCCAAACCCCAGCCTCTCCCCAAGATCTAAGCACCAGCCTCCCTGTCCTTTACATTTCTCTCTGAAACTGCCACGGCCCTCACCTTCGAAATTCCTAATGATTCCCCCCAGTAGACACTCAGTGCAATGTGAAATTTCACAGCGTGAGACTTTACATATTCTTTGTCATTTCTCTCAGCTGCGTCACGCAACATGATTGCCACTGACCAACCCCTGCTTGAAAGTATGTTCCCACTAAACAAACAATCCGGATAATTGCTGTGGAAGTGATGATATCTGCATACATCATATTTCAATTATACCTTATTCACTCAAAAAATGGCTATGACCCTCCTACGCCTTTTGAACGGCGCTGTATATTGAAATGTAAAAAAACTAACTTCTAAAAGCAGAACAAAAGCAAAACTGATGCTTAAAAAGGAGTTATTCTCTTAAAATACACACGTTTCTACTTGCCAAATGATTTCTCAGAGAAGATGATAGGCTGGAGTAATGCAGGGAGGGGGGAACAAAAGGGGTTTTAATCATGGTTTGGATTAAAGAGTTGTGTAACAATTGCTCTCCTTCCAGGCACATATACTGTACATGCTCACTGTAAATGATCAGCATTTAAAGAAACAAAGTGCACTGTGACGCATTTAACATAAAGACAGCTGCATATACATTAACACTTGATTAATCAAAAGACACTGGTTATCTTTGTCCCTCACGATACCAGGAAATGGCACTTACACACACAGGACTGACAGCCAAAGCCAGGCTTTCCCCTTCCCCAATTAAAAGTACATAAAACCCACTGTGGGGAAAAGGAAAATTAAAAAGCACAGGACTCTTTCTAATTTGAGGGCCTCTTTTTGGACAAAATGTATTGCTTCATCTCCACATAGACTTGTTTTCCTCTGCACCAAGCAGGGAGTAGAGCAAAGCTGTGGCACTCCTAGAAATATTTTTCTATAAAACATAAATTTTACACTTTGAAAAAAGGCTAATTTTACTGGTAATGAATACCAGTAATAACTTAATGAGTCACTGCAGTACACACTTTCAGGAGGAGCTGGTGCTAATGCGTGAATAATTATTGACACAATTAAGTGCCCAAAGCCGGGCCTGTTAAACTGCTTCTGGCACGTGAGGGCTCCTTAATGGCTCCATGGCATCATACAATGACCCTGAAAGGTTTTAAAGTGCAGAGAGCTCCCCTTTGCTGCTGCAAGGGATCCTCGGATCTCCAATGCATTGCACACCCTGTGCTTCCCCCTTTTCCAACGTGTGCCAACATACAGATGTCCCAAATCTCTGGCCCCGCTGCGCATACCACGCTTATCTCCGGCAAGTCCAGCAGAATCGCTGGAGATATCTGCAGGTTTCCAGCAGAGTCATTTGCGAGGCAACATTATCATCAGGAAAGCCATAAAAAAGTCACCTCTGGCCAATAACTCTTGACGTTGTTTCACAAGAAGGGTGCTCGTGTCCTCTGAACGGACGCGGCTGTCTCTGAGCTAGGATGTCCTGCCAAGACGCCTCATCAGCGAGCTGGAGCAACACATGCACTCACACAAAAACTGACCCTTTTCTCTGAGATCCTGAACTCCCTCTGACCTTCCCCAAGCTATTCCAGCGTGCACGTAGGTCCAACGAGGTGGATGGACAAGCAGACAGACAGGACTTAAGATTTTCTGCTAAAATCTGCAGAGCCCGAGTGCTGCACATACAGAGTTGTCACTGAGGTGTCCCCAGCCCAGGGTTAATAAAATGGCTTTGCCTTTTCTCACCTGCAAAATGCAAACACAGGTGCATTTTGTAGGGTGTTGTAGGCACATATGCATTTTGAAAGCATGCACTGCACTGGGCACAACAAAAAAGAACAGGAAAACAGTAGTGACTTGAAAAATACACGTACTGATTTAGGAGCTACCAAACACAGTCTAGTACTTCTCACACAAGAGAAGGCTTGGAAGAGAGGTGTCACTTTGAAAACTAAACGGCTTCATTAATTTCCTTTTATTGGACTCCAGTTCTTGTTCCTGACACACACCACAGGCCAATACCCAGCTTACTGAGACGTGGAGCAAAGCTGCTGGTTGCACATGTCCCACATGATGACACGTTCCCACTGATGTAGTTCTACCAGACTTTCCACAACCCAAGGCCTTTTCTGAAACACCAGGAGTAAGCATAAGCTGGAAAGAAGATTGGCATCATGCACAATAAACTTATGAAACTGTACAAGAAAAAATCAGGACGTACTGGGGGCCATGGGAGGATAAAGAGCATTTTGCAAGAGCTCAGCAATTTGTGCATTCATCCTGAGAGGAGCATTCCCCTCACTGCTCCTTCAGGCAGGTCCTGTGACTTACTGGGGAAAGAAACCTCCCTGTTCCTCTCCACTCAGGAGTTGGGCAGGTAAAAGTAACAACACCTGGGTGTTACAGACACCAAACTCCTGTCAAGGATTTTGTGTCTGTTTAGCTGTGCTCATAAAGGCAGTGAGAGAAACAAACTTAAGCATGTTCAGGGCATAGTGAGGAGATGGTCAGAAATTGTCTTCTCACAAGAGTGGTTCTACAGTGCACTCTGGCAGTACAAAACACCTGCAAAAGTGTTTCTGCTTGTCTAGGGAAAGAAAAAAAAGCACATGAGCTATTTGAGGAAAAATTCTTGTGGGTTTTTTTTTGTTTGGTTGGGGTTTTTTGTTTGGTTTTTGGGGGGATTTTTGTTTGGTTTTTTTCTTTTGTCTGGGGGTGGTATGGGTCATAGACAAAAAGTTAGAGAGTGGAAAAGCTGCTGTGGGCTTTGTCACTTGGAAATCAATGAGCTGCCAGTGAGAGTTTCACTTGCAGCTGTATCATGCCAGCTCGATGGTGCCAGACTTCATAAATGGCTCTTGACCTCTTGCCCTGAGCTGCAGCAGAAGACAGCTGTTCCACCAAGAGCAGTCCTGCAAAGCCACACAGGGTTTGTGTGGCTGCACTGGAGCAGGATTGAACCCCCAGGGCTGCCCTTTCTTCTGTGGAATAAACCATACGTGCAACAAAATATTGCCACATCCCATGAGCATATTGACACAATTGGGACTTCAACCCCAATTTTGCTTTGTGTTTTTCAAGTGGCTTTGTTTATCTTAAGATAAAGCACACGTTCTGGCCTGACTGAGGGGGCAGCCACATTGGGAAGGGAGTGAGTGCATGCACTGGGCACTGGGTCACCTGAGGACAGGACCCCTCCTGGGGTGCTGACCTGTGGCAGCAGCCAGAGAACCCTGAGACACTTGCAGAATCAGTCCCCCTAAAAAAAGAAAGAAATGATGAATTTTTTATGACTTGCAGCGTGAAACGTATGTTTTGAAGTCAGCTGGTGTGAAAACTGCAGGGAAAAGGAATCAAACTTTAGGCTGTTGGTCATAGGTTTTTATAACATGGAGAAGAAAAAACCAGACATTGTGTTTGCATTCTATTTCTGGGCCTTTTAAGCTGTAACAGCATGAGTGGTATTTGCATCAGGAGTTACCATATATCATTGCAAGCAACATATGCATAGATGGAAAAAAGATGACGGCAGCAGCAGGTTCAGTGAAATCTCAGGATCTCTCTGTGATAGGGACCTGCTAAAGGTTTGGTTTTATTTAGCGTAGCTTAAAATGTCATTGGCATATGTGTTTCTCAATTAACACCGATTTAATACACTCCAGAAGTGTTCTATTCTGAGAGCAGGCTTCAGAGTTTACAAAGGATCTAACCTGACATTTTAGCACAGGATATCCAGCCCCATTTACAATCAGGAAAGCACATTATGAAAGCTAGATTTCTTTTTTTCTTCCACATTGTGCAAGGATGCCTCTAATGATAAATACAAAAGTCAGAAAATCCTAGCAAACGGTGCTGTACTATGGAAATTATGAGTCCCTCCAACCTCTGTGAGTCACTCATATCCCCCAGATGAAATGGTGCCTTGAAGCAAATGCAGAGTTTCAGCAAGTGCATGGATGATTTTCTTTCTCAATGCCTTAACCTTGCTGTACATTTTTCTCAATAAACTGTAAACTCACCGATGGAATAAATGACATATATATTTAAAAAACCCCACAAAAGCAGACCCCAATTTCAATGAGAAGTAGTCAATAATCCTGAAAACCCTGGGCTTTCTGACAAAAATTTGAGGAGAGAAAGATTCACTGATGATGGCTTCCTAAATGATAAATACAGATGTCCACAGGATCCCAGAAACCAACCAAAGGCTGAAAGATTATTTATTAAACAAAAGGATGAATAAAGAATACACAAGTATCATTTCATATGAACTTTACACAGACTATATGAATGGCTACAGTCTATTTAAAAAGAGCACCTGGCATTATTAATATTGATTTTGGAATATACAATTCATTAGATGCAATGGGCCAAATTCATCCCTGATCAAACCAGTAACTTCAGAGAAGCTGCATGAGAAAGAAACACCTCTTTTCAGATGTAGTTAAGTGTTTATTCTGAAATCACTAACAACAGAAACACTGGGGGAAAAAACATTCAAAAAACATTGGGAGAAAAAGGTTAAAACCATTTCAAAGTTAAGAAATACATTTTTTTAACTTGTCCATTAATTCTGTCCTATTGTGTGTCTCTAATCTGCACCGAAGAGGGAAAACCAGCCCAGGTTTCTGCAGTTCAGAAGTGTATCACAGGGCATTCACACAAGAGGGCAGAAGTGTGATTGGAGGGACAACCTGAATTTGGCCTTAATTGACAATGTTTGGCTTTGCAATTTGCATGAACTTTCCTCCTTTTCTAAAGGGGAGGGGAAAAAAGGATAAAACTGAAATATATTACAACTGTTGAAGCTTTCCAAATCACACCTCCCTGGCAAGGTTTAACCTCTGCACAGAAATCTACTTTTTGAGCTTCAGGCTGTAAGCTGGAATCTGCAGAAAATAAGGTCTCCAGCCAGGACACCTCACCACTTTTTCCCATTTCCCAGCTAGATTGCTGGGAAAGCTCCAGCTGCTGCCAGCCTAGGGCAGAGGAAGGGGAAATTGGATGTGGGAGAGGAGATGCTCACCATCCTGATCTGGCAGGTCTGTGGATGTGTGGTTCAGCATGTGCTGCAGCAGTGGAGAAGGTCTGGTCCCAGCTGAGCTCAGCTCCTCTGACAGCCCTGGCTGGCTGCTCACTGTGACTCGCTGCCTCCATCATGACCATGAAAGTGAAACAGAGACTTTCATAGGCTTGTGTCATCACCAGCTTTGGACAGAGCCTCATGGCATGACAAAATTCTGCTGCTGAAACCTGGAATTTCACGGCGTGACAAAATCCTACTGCTAAAACTTGGAGTTTTTTTCAATAGTTAATTTTAAAGCAAGCCCAAGACAGAGCAAACATTAAAGTTTTTTTGGTCCAACAGGATCATTTAAAATTAACTGAAGCAATCTAAAGGCATCAGACTGCTACTGTCTCTTGCAATAAATAATTTGGAATAATCTTTCCTTGTAACAACATTCTCACCTACACACTGTCTAGAGCATGTGTGTTTGTATATACCCATATATATATAAACACATCCTTGAATATACACAGTTGGAAAGACTTCATCCTGAGCATGACTTGCCAGGAAATCTGGAGAATTCTGATATATGATGAGTTAAAATATTAACAGATGTGCACATTCAAAGTGAGAATTTAATCCTGAATTTGATCAGGAATACACATTGAACTCTCCTAGAGAGAACTCTGAAATTCAGAGTCATATCCAAGATATGTACATCATTATCCAAGATGTTATTTATTAAACCAGAGGAAACCTTGTTCTTCAGATTCTGCAATTCCTGGTTCCAGTGAGAGCCTAGAGTCACTCATGTCATTCTGGTCCTTTGAAAACTTAACCCAAAATACAGGAGTCCCTCAGCAGGCACCCCAGTGGGTGTTCACATCACCTAACTCCAGGGATCTACCTGCTCACAGAGTCCAGGGAAGCTCCTAGCACAGCTGCTCTGAAGCCCCCTTGAAGGAGCCTACCTGTCTCTATTGATTACACAGATGGCTGTAGCTCCTAAGTTAGGTTCCTGATTTAGATGAGGCTCCATGGTGTGATAACTTCATCCTTGAACCTTACTGTAGCTCACATATATACATGCAAGTCACCACAAGCCAACTCAATCCCAAATGAGTGGGGTCTAAGCTAAATTCAGGTTTTTGCTAAAAATGAACCCACATGCAGATCTAGATGCCCTCAAGCTCTAAGAATCAAAGATCTTATTCTAGATGGAACTTTCTCTGACCTAGCTAGAGCTTTGGCTGGAAATTTGGATTATTTATAGCTTTATAAGCAGTAAAGACCCTGTCAAAAGGTTCCTTAATTTTTTTATTCCAATAATACGGTAATTTTTATATCCCTTTTTTCCAGCCTTGAGTTATCACTGCAGAAGCATTTTTATGTTATACTTCATAAGCAGCAGAGAACTTACAGAAATAGAGATACCTTGCCTGGAATTTGCATATCACTCCCCATTAAAGTGTTACCTCCCTTCCTTTTTGTCTCCCAGCTTACAACACACAGCAGTGGGAAATGAGAAGACAAAGTCCTGCTGAGGCTGAACAGAAAATCCTACCTGCAGAGAGGAATTAGAATCACAGAATCATTTAGGCTGGAAAAGACCTCTGAGATCATCTACTCCAACTTTTGACTGAAGATCATCTTGTCAACTAGACCAGAGCACTGAGTGCCACCTCCAGTCATTTCTTGGACACCCTCCAGGGATGGGGAATCCATCACCTCCCTGGGCAGTCCTTTCCAGTGCTTGACAGCCCTTTTGTGAAGAAATTATTCCTGATGTCCAACCTGAACCTCCCCTGGCACAACTTGAGGATGTTTCCTCTTGTCCTCTGTCCCTGTTCCCTGGGAGCAGAGCCTGACCCCGACCTGGCTGCCCCCTCCTGTCAGGAGTTGTGGAGAGTGAGAAGGTCCCCCTGAGCCTCTTCTCCTCCTGGTTAAACACCCCCAGCTCCCTCAGCTGCTCCTCACAGGACTTGAGCTCCAGACCCTTCCCCAGCTCCACTGCCCTTCTCTGGACACTCTTCAGCCCCTCAGTGATTTTCTTGCAGTGATGGGCCCAGAACTGGACACAGGACTCGAGGTGTGGCCTCAGCAATGCTGCCTACAAAGGGCCAATCCCTTCCCTGGACCTGCTGACCACCTTATTTTTGATACAGTTATCACATTGAGCCAGGCAAAGGGCATGCCTGGGTGCAAATCCTCCATCTGTGCTGGATGTACAGCACCTGAAAGGGTTAAGAGAGAGAGGAGAGCTTTCAGAAATACCTAGAAAGAAGGATACCTGCAGGGTGTGCTCAGTTGGTTTTGTAGATGTGTTGTTCTAACACTGCTTGAATGTATTGTTATTTGATATCCTGCTAGACAGCTCTGTGGCTGGAGCTGGGTCAGATCTGTTAAGCTTTTGTCTTCAGGACAATATCTAACCATCCTGCCAGTGTCCTCTCCACCTATTTGACATATTGCCTAAAAATGGGCAAATTCTCATGGAGTGCCTCACAAATCTCCCCCCCCAGGACTGAATTAATCCAAACATGTTTCCTGATACAAAGTGTTGCCTTTCAGTACGTTTTCAAGGCCCATTTTGAACTCTCACCACTTAAAGCTCAGGTGCTCAGATATTATCTTTGTCCATAATAAGACTGACTGCTCTTTGCTTCCTGCTTCTTCACCACAAAGGACTTCTTTTTTTCACATTCTGAAGTAACTGCATCTTCCTAATGGCCTCCTGTGAGGAACTTTATACAGAGCATTTCAGCACTTAAATAAATCATATCCCCAGTTGTTCCCTGACCACTATTTTACAAACCCTTCCTAAGAAGGAGGAAAAACAATCTAATTAGTTAATCTTTGCACAGTACTTTGAAGAAGAAAGTGCTGTGTCTGTTTGAACATTCTTACACCACCTGGTGTGTTGCTTTTTGTTCAGTCTTCAAAACAGATCAAGATCCAGCACCAGCCCCTCTAGGAACCATCCCAAAGAGCCCTGAGAGCCACCCTTGCTTTCTGCCTCCTTGGGATGCTCCTCAGATGAAACCACTCTCCATACACACACACATCAATGTCCAGAAAGAAAATAAAATGCCCTTCAAATCCTAACTGTGTAGTTTGGCTGTGTACTACAGGTCTTTTTCTATAAATAAACACATGCTCAACACTCTCACTGGTTTGAGGAGCGATCCTGAACCATTTACCCATGGACTCATTAATATTCACTTCACCAGCAGTGCTGGATAAATGTCTGACTGTCGGGGTAAGTGTGTTGCAGGACATGATTTTGAGATTTTCATAGCTATGCAAACCAGCCAGAAAGTTACTAAAACACAACAAAAGTAGCAATCAGTGAGTCTCCTCTGGCCTGGAAGGGAGCTTGGTGAAGAAGCAAGCCAGAGACAGACCAGCTCTCTCTAATTTACAACACAAAGCATCAATTAAATAAATTAATCGAGGGACAATTAATATCTTGCACAGTAGCAGGAAATTCAGGCCCCGTTTGTGAGGCACACAGCCTGGGTTTGAAAGCTGGCTAGACCCCACGTCGTGAGGTTTTTATTGCCGAGGAGCTGGTGCTACTTCTCTTTCATCCAACGCCTTGGCTTTTTGTTTTCTGTTTTTAAGTGAGGGCTTGCGGTTGTTCCTAACCCATGTGTCTCTAGTTTTGAGCCGCGTGGTTTGCCCCCTCTGTCTCTCATCATTGCTCTTGGCCCAGTTTCTTGACAGGAAATGCGAGATTTATTTTGTCTGGCCTGAACTACATTGTTCCTTCCTGACTACTGGTGTTACTTCACTCCAAAGAACACGGCTTTGTGCTTATTGCCTGCGCAAGGTCAGAGCCTGAGGGGAACGGGCGATTTAGGAGCACTGTGAGGGAAGGGGATGAGGCTTCAGGGCAGGAAAAGAGACTAAAAGGCAGAGGGGAGATGGAGAAAAGCTAAGAAATTAAGATACGGCGTAAAAACTTTTTGGTTTAGAGGAGATCCCCTTCAGCCAGCAATAAGCTGAACTGCTGCTATGGAATAAATCCTGGATGTGGATTCAAGCCAAGCTACTAATGCTAACATTATCATATGAAGCAGGACATTGCCAGGTAATTCTGAGCAGAAATTTAAGGAGAAGAAAAGTTACCCAAACTGATACAAGAAATTTTAAATATGTTGCTGAAGATTTTCAGTCTTTGGTCGCTCGGCAGAACAAGCAGCTCAGGAACATGGAATGAATCTGCAGCTCAGAGCAAAGCAAGCTGAATGCAAACAAGCACATAAATGCTGTAAGCCAAACATCAGTTCCTAAATGAATTACATTTGAGTTCCTCTGGTGCTTGTGGAAGGATTTGTAAATTTTTGCCTGGTATCATTAGGTACACAGTAAACGAACTTGTAAAAGGTGGGGTAGGAGCTGTGCTAGGCAGTTCTGAAACCTGTGGCACTCAAACCTAAGCCAAGAGCAGAACAGCCTTGTAATAAAACAGCCAGTTTTGTTAAGGACAAAGATAATATTTGAGCACCTCAGTCAAAAGCTGCCAAACTGATTTTTGACTCATCAAAGGGCTAAAAATCCCTATCTCTCCCCATTTACCTGACCTAAAATGAATCCAAAGCAACAAACAAGCTAATTCTCCAGCCAGCAGAGCCATACCTTGCCAGCATCCCAGCCTGCAATGCATTTACTCTGAGTGGGAAATGCAGCTCCAGCCTGCCCACACACTTGCTGTTATCCTTGAAATTGGACTGAAGAAGTTGTTCATAGCTTCAGACAAGCACAAGGGTAATGGGCACTTTTGCCTAGAACACATCCAAACACTAGAATAAGTACCACTTTCACACTAAATCCTTTGTCTTAGGCTGATCTCAAGTTTTGTTTTGTAAGACACTTCTGACAAAGTCATCCCCACAGCATTTATACCCATGATGGCTCAGGAGAAACTCAAATGCCTGCTGAAATCCTTGCAGTTGCAAATTAGCTACTAACCAGCCAGTCTACAGAGGCTCAAGGGTCTTTGGATAACTTGGCAAGTTCTGATGCTTTTGTGACTTTTGTCTGATATCAGTCAAAACAAATTGTTCAGGATGGGGCCAGGAGCCCAGGAGACGGGAAGAATGGCTTTTCAAACAACCCGAACAGGCACTGCCAGCACTGAAAGTCAAAAAGCAGTCCAGGCCCCTTCATGGTAGCCTTTTGCCACCTCAAACACTCAATCACAATACTGGATCAGTACCACAAACCTGCACCAGGCACTGGGCAGATCTGTGTGGCACAGAAAGCTGGCCAGTGCTCTGTTCTGTGATGTTTTGTTCTGCACAGATGATATCCCCGAGTATCACATCAGGTTCCTTCACACTGTCAGCCAGCCTCTTCTCACCTAAGGGAAAATGGTTTTTCTGTACCAGCTGGGAGAGTCTGGGAAGATGGGTCTCACTCTTTATCCAGAAACACAAGGCCCATGTGCACACTGATCTGAACAACTCATTCACTTGGTCAAAGCTCAGAGGAGGGTCTGAAAGATGTGGTAGATGGAAGAGCATGCGACCAAGTAGCTCCAAACAGGGAGGAGCAGGAGCAGCAACCTCTCCTTTCCACGGGAGGTTGTTACATTGGCTCAGCTGAGTGCTGCGTGACAAGGTGAGAAGAGCAGAGATTGTCCTTTGCAATTTGGGGTGCTGAGGTGTGAAGGCATTGCTTTACTGCAGCATGACACTGGCAGCAATCTGACCGCATGCTGAAGTTTCTATGTTTTCTATGCCATTTCCTCAAATCGCTTATCCTCATGAAATTGGGAGTGTCTCAGAGCACTGGCTTAAAAGGAACATGGTCAAGCCTTGTAGTCCAGTTCTACTCCATTTTTTTCCGAGGTCTGAAGACTCAAAAGCATACCAAATTAAGAATGGCCATTTGGTAAAAAATGGATTAAAAATTGAATTTAGTTGGCAAGAGCTCTTCAGCAGGGTGGTGAGGAAAATACGACTGGTGCCATCTTCCTTAAGTTCACCCCCATACTCCGCAAGTGAGAGGCTAAAACCAGTGAGCCACCTTCAGCAGTGCTTTGCACCCTTCAGAGTCTACTTATTTCTTTGCAATTAGGTTTAAATGGTGTTTAGCATTCCATGATTGCCCTACTTTACAGTCCCTTCATTTTCTTAGCTTAAAAAATAGCGATGTTGCAACACTGTAGTGTTTCTGTTGTGATTGTCATGATGGAAGCAGAGCCAATGCAATTTGCCCATGTTTTACTCACCGCCATCTGGCAGGGATATGGTGACATGCTAATCTTCACAGGACTCTTGTTTTTCAACTATCTGCTGGACAACTAAGGAGATCACCAGGCTGCTGGGATGAGTGCCAGATGGGAGGCAGGTATGTTTATGAGTTTAAGATTCTTATTTTCTTTCAGTGCTTTCACATGCTGTTCATGGAGTGGCAGGAAAAGTGAAAAGGGGGAGGAGGGGATGAGTCAGTGACTAGACTACAACTGTTCAAAATCACTTTGAAGTTCTGCAAAAGGTGGTTGTTTCCCAGTCCACCTCTTACCTGCTGTTTGCTCACTTGGCCTTGAGGTCTGGTTGGGCTTTTTGGAAGTCCTTCCCAGTGCTTTTCCCAGTGCACCCAGTCTGACAGGCAAACACATGTTCAGTGCTCAATAAAATGATCACATTTTCCTCTCTTCCTCATTCCTGTAGCTCTGGTGAACTCTGGGGTGATTGAAGGACAGTCATATGCTGCTTCACCAGTAATTACAGGCAGCTGACAGGGTGTTAGCACAGCAGCTGAGTCTTGCAGAGGAAGAAGAATTATGGCAGCTTTGTACCAAGAACAAGAGAAAATTCTCTGCTCATCTCCCTGGACCTGAGGCCTGCTTAAATGGCAAATATTGCTGCAACAAGATGGAGACTGGGTCTTCCTGATGATGAATGCCTGAGTAACCCAAATGATGATGATGGCATCAAAGCTATATAGATACTTTGAAGTTTAGCTGAAAATCCCAACAAGAAAATCCATCTGAAGTTCTGAATTGTGAGAGGACAACTGCAGAGAGTGGATGAAGCAGTCAGTAGATCGCTGCTCCTCAAGTAACACAGACAATAAGCCAACTTTGTGTGGAACATGCTCAGGTCTCAGCTACATGCTGCTTCCTAAGCTTCCCTTCTAGATCCCACATCTCTGGGTCTCCTTAGGAGGAGCCACAGCTCACTGCTGCATGTCTCAGAGGGGACGAGAGTGTGCAGTACCTACCCAATTCACTGGGGCTGGAGCCAGTGCTGGCTCCTGCCAGCGTTTTGGAAGAAATCAGCAACTTCAGCAGATTTATTTAACAAATGCCTTACCCTGACTCACCTTCTTGCAGCAGGGCCAAAAAATAGAGTCTAGTTTTAGCCACTGTAATGACTAACATTCCTAATGACTAACAAAGAATTACAGCTAAAAACACAAGCTGCTTTATCTCAAACTAAACAGTCATGGCTCACCAGTTAGGATGGAAAGATTCATGCTCAGCTCGAGTGCAGAGGAGTATCTGTGGCACACTCTCACCAACATGTGACATTAGCAGAGCTACGCGCAATAAATCCTTATTACAGTTGGCTTCTCAGAACAAAGATTTCTGATGAGGGGGCTGGTTTGGAAGAACCCTGTGTTGCATCAATTAGGGAAAACAAACAACTCCTCACAAATTTCCCCCTAAACAAAAACCAGAGTGCAAACAAACAAACAAACAGAAAAATATCCCTCACCTGTCACGCTCAAGTTGGAAGTGAACTTGTGGTTACCAGCCAAGGGTAAAGCACAGGACATGCACCTGTATCTTCCCTTTCCTTCCTCACCACAGGTAAGACAATTATTATGAAAATCATCTGCTCCATTATTAATTAAATATCTATAAATTCACACGCTCACAGACAGTCTCTCTCTCAATAGGTCTTGGCATAAGGGAGCATACAGAATTTTGGCACCGAGCTGAGAGTGGAATAGGCGGCACAACCTAGACATGCCCAAGCCTTCTTGACACAGGAACAGCTTCTCTTCCCTATGCCAGTGGTTTGCTCAGTGCCAGCTCCCATGCACACCCCCTTCCAGGAATGGCTCTCATCCATACTGGCAAACAAAATGATAGAGAAGAAAATATGAAATTACTCTTCAAAATGTAAGTGGAAGGATGAGCACGGCGCCAAGTGAGAAGTATCCAAATGTGAGATCCCACACTGCTACATGTCAGTTGGAAAGATGACACACATGCAGAAAGTCAAGCAAACAGGTTCGTCCACAAAGGGAAGCTAAAGGAGACCATTTGCATTTTGTACAATGAAACATTTAAATCAGCACTGCATGAATTATAAATAAAAACACTCACTGTAGTCACCAAGAATGCAAGCGCCCTATTATGGAAGCTGGCCAGCAAACCCCTTCATTAAATACAGTGTGATCAGAAGGGAACAGGAAAGTGGCTGCAGACCTCTGTAGGCCAGCAGGTAATGCAAGCCAATTGATTATTCAGTTCTAATGAAGGGATCCAATACTTATTTTGGACTACTCACAGGAGAATAAAGCGAGAGTTCAGGGTGAAGTAAAGTCGACTTTATTTAACAATCTGTGACTGATTATAAGGGAGCAGCAAGTTCCAGATGGGTGGGAGTACTTACAAAAAACCCTCTATTTTCCTACAACTTACAATCAATGCTTTTAGTTTCCATGTATTGTAATGTTGCCACTTAACACGACAAGCACAGGAGAACAAAGAAACATGAAACTAACTTTGCACCAAAATTGGGGGACTGAATAGGACATGCTTTCCCACCCAACAAAGGATGTAGTTCAGGCTTCTAATTTTAGCACCTTATTCAAGACAATATCTGATTTAGAATGTTCCTTGGTCGAGCCCTCAGCTCTGACCTAAGCCTAAGAAACTTTAATTCTGTTGTGTATAGTATGCAGGCTTTTTGAGACAGAAATCATGCCTTATTCTATGCCGTAGAAAAATCATCATGCAGATAGTCTTTTAAAATAACATTCACTCTAGCCATTTTTTTTTCAACTGTTTTTAAGAACTACTGTAATTTTGAAACGAACTATTGTTTTTCTTTTTAAATTAATCTTATGCATGTCCTCATAACCATCTAGATTTATTATTGCTGCTGGGCAAATCACATGGAAGCATGAAAACACCAACAGTTTGAAAAAAAAAATTAGTCCCTTTTCTGTTATAATTGCAAGTTCAAGAAACTGTTCATTTCTACATTCAGAAAAGGCAGGATACTTTAACACTGTGATTCCTGTTCCGTGCATTTGCCCACCCAATACCTAATCCCCACTGTCTTGGCACAGCAGTGGAAAAGCAGCAGGATCATGAGTAATGGTAAAAGCCTGGGACTTAGCAGCCTTAATTGATTCGTATTCTGTGAAAAGCAAAAGAAAAGGTCTATGTTTGTCTCCTCGCAGAGCTCCAAAGTAAACCCTGCTAGACAGAGTAGGTGCATTAGACTCATCGTGGGCTCAGCAGAGCTACGTAAGACAACACAACCCAACTTCCACCCACAAGGATTTCCCCAGGCAGCAGGAAAAGGGTTAATGCCTGATGTTTCCATTAATCCTGACCTACCTGGCTGTTTTGCAGCAGCCTGACAGAACCCTTGTTTTGCACTTTTTCGCAGGGACAAATGGAGTCACTCCGTAAAGAGTAACGCTCTGACAAAAGGTCAATTAATTTTAAATGGACGCACACACAGCATTGCTTCTCCTTAAACTTAAAACAAACAAACCAGGGCAAGGCCTGCCTGCTCTGTGCTGCTACTTGCCAAGAATTAAAAGCTCCCCATTCAGGATTTAATGGATGCAGAATGCAGCTGGAGGCATCCATGTGTACTTTGAACAGAAATCAATACTATCACCTCGCAGCTCCAGCCAGGACAATATTCAGCCTCCCTGAGCTCTCCAATCCAAAATGTCCATCATCTCATCTCTAAACTTTCAAGGACCAGTTACAGTCCCCTTCACTGGGAATTTATGCTTAGGTAAGAACAGCAGCAACAATAAAAAGCCCTCAAAACCTTTCTAAAGTAAATTTTTTACCTACTTATTTTTAAAACTCAACTCTGAATTCATTTTCAATGCAAAAAGATTGAGGATGGTGTCTAAGAGGAGTGATTATGGGATTTGCATTATTTTGGTCAACTGTTTGAACATACTAAAGGTCAAAACAGACTGCATTAATTGGTCAGGAGTTGATCACAACACAAATCCACCAGGAACAGAATTCACCCTGCGAAAATCACCTTTATGAATAACATTAGTTGACCCTAACTCAAATAGGGGAAATGGACTAACTCCTAGGAGGTGTTTCACCACTTCAGGTTTGTAGCAGCACTGTTGGGAAGATATAATGAAAAGATCCCATTGGTGAACAGCACATTTTCCAATGTTCCACCATATATTTACTATATGCTTTATATGAGAGTTTAATACTTGTATTAATATCAGAAATACTTTTAGTAGAGCTCAAATGCAAATGGCTCAGAAGCTGAAATTACCACAGGCTCCATGTTTCTTAGTTTGGGATGCTCAGGAGCTATCTGCTCTGGTTTTCTTTATGCTTGAAAACATAGCCTTCACAAAATCAAACTCTGCTACGAGAACATTCTGATTGTGCCAAAATACTCTAAGTAAATGAAATATTCTGGGGCAAGATGAATGTGATGCAAGTCATTTCAGTATATTTGAGCTACGTGCAAGTAACTCTGCAGCAGTCAGAATAAAACTTATGAAGGGCAGGGAAGTATGGGTCAAAAAGAGCAAAATATTAATGCCTCATGTCTTAAATGGAAGAATGCATAAAGCAGCATTCCACAAAGATCTGTGTAACTCAGACGCTACTCAATATTTTTACTAACAACTTAGACAATGGAATAAAGACTGTGTTAATGGAATAAATTTCCCATGAAATCTGCAGATAGCATCAAATTGGGAGAGACAGCAAGTAGGAAAGCAGAATTGGAATTCTAAACGATCCTGAAAGTTGGTGGAACAGCCTGAAAAGGATGTAATGGGGACAAGAAGATGAAACTATAATTAGGTAGAAAGTTAACTGCATAAATGCAGGATTGGGAGCAACTGATCAGGGAGCACTTCTTTGGGAAAGGATCTGGGTGTTACCATCAATTGTGAGCCAACAACATGATGATATAGTGGAAAAAGCCCAGCACCACACCAGGATATCTGTAATCAGATGATTCATGAAGGTACATGAAGAAAATCTCTCACTCTATTTCATCACTGGTAAGATCTTGGTAGGCAATAATTTTGGGGCACTTCTCTGGAAAAGAAATGTGAACTACCTGTAGATGGTTGCTAATTTCCACTTGAACTTTAATCATCACTGTATGTATCATTTTTCTTATCCCTTAGCTTAAAATGTTCTTCTCTTTCTTGGTGTATTAATATCAAATAAACTATGTAATACCTTTAAACATACATATATGGAGCTGTACAAACAGTCTTTGTGAATTGTAAAATGGCTTCCTTCCCTCTTTTGCTGGGAACACCAAACCTGATACATTCTGCATCCAATTTGCTTTTTTCATATTTTCACATTTAACATTTCAGAGTAATCCTGTGACCACCTAAATGTCCAGATTTTTCCCTCTCACTTTAAGGAAGGGAGGGGATGACAAGGTATAGCAAACATTCTTGTCATTAGTCTTTAACCAAATGACCTTGCTGCTTATGCTGCAAAGTTTTATCTGAGTATAAATCCCCTTCAAAGTCATCTATTTTTGCATTATGGCATTGTGATCCTCCCCTAAAATGACAGTGCCTCTTAAATTGGTATGGTTGGTTTCTGTTTAAAAACACAGCTGGAAGAACAGTTATATTCTTTCTTTATTGGTCTTTTCCCCTTTTATTTAGGTACGTGAATGATGAAGATCTCACTGTGTAAATCACAACTTGTTCTTGTGTGTTTGGTTTGTTGTTTTGGTTTTTTTAAACAGAAGTCAAACACATCAGGTTCTGATAAATTAATTCCATAACTGTCATGACCCAACCCTCTATCTGTTGAAAGACTGGTAGGTTGTTTATTCCTTTTAACCCCTGTGATATGTTTAGATTGACTGAACATTTTCAAAGCTGACACTGCAAGGAATTAAAAAATAAAAAAGCTGGAAATTGCAGTTCCCTATCAGGAAATAGGCTTTGCCAAAGGTCAGCTCTATATGAGAGTTCACAGTTTTAAAACATATTATTTTCTCTCTAAATAACATGCAAGATACTATTCATGATCTACTATGCCAATACTTTTCATAGTGCTATAAAACATACTCTTTTCTACATAATGGACTCCTCAAATATATATTGGAGCTGACAGAATGGTTCTAGGTTTGATGATAAAATTATAATGTGAAATTTTATGGCCTGTTGTAAAGAGCAGATCAGGCAGGGAGAATATACAGCCCAGGTGATGGCTCTTTCTGGCTCTGCACTGATCTCTACAGCTCCTCATTTTCACCAATTATAACAAGGACAAAAGCATTACCCCAAACAGATGAAGTAAACAATATTTGAAACACTATAATAATTATTAAAAATGTTCTGAATGTTTGTCTGCTATAAAATGAATGAGATCTCTTGCTATTGACATTACCAGTAGTATAAAACAATATGTGTTTGTGTGTTAAGGGATGGGATAAAGAAGGCGAGGCTGACTTGAGTATTAGAGATGCTTTTTCTTTTCCACGTTCGCGTGATTCTTGCTCTTGCACGGTTTTCTGAAACGACGATTTCAGATCTGGCTGCTGCAAAAGCCCAGCAAGTAGTTCTCATCACAAGTTTCCTAAGGAGCCTCAGCAGACAGATGGAAACGATACACATGCGCAAGAGGCAGTCCAGCACAATAGAGCCACTGTACCAGGAATGTGGGAAATCCAGCATCCCTCCATCCCCGAGCAGCTTTAATGCACTGGGCTGTAGCAGCTCCAAAGGAGTGCTTGTGGTCTACTGAGTCAATCATCTGTACATTAAAAAATCATAGCTGGCACTATCATCTCTTTGGCACAACACTTAAAAAGTATCAGTTAAAAGAGAGAAATAAAAGGAGCGCACCAAAGCCACACAAAAGTGAGAGTAATTCAGTTCCTTGTGACCAGCAAAGCACAGAAACACTCTTAGCTTGACTCCAGCACGAGTGAACACAGGGCTTCTGTCTTTTGCTGAGTCAGGATCTTAGCACTGAACATTACCTAAAATTGCCGTGCTGCTGAGCGCACTGGGTGCATTCTTAATCTAAAACTGATATCCTATCTTACGTCCCACTACTGGCAATAATGGGGTAATCTCATCCCTGCACAGCGAGCAAGAGGTATGTTCACATATTCCAATGGCACAGGGCTTTTTCAGGGAGAATCCTGTGCAATTTGCTCAGCACACACCTTAAAAGCAGTTGTTTCTCACGTTTGTGCAAAGAGGAGCGGCTGAGATCACTCGGTCTGTTCAGCCTGGAGAAGAGGAAGCTGAGGGGAAACCTCACAGCAGCTCTGCAGCTTCCTCTTGAGGGGAAGCAGAGGGCAGGACTGACCACTCTAACGACCAGCAACAGGACTCTGGAGATATCAGGAAGCTGAGTCAGGGGAGGTTTAGGTTGGATATCAGGAGGAAGTTTCTCACCCAGAGGGTGGTTGGGCACTGAACAGCTCCCCAGGGAAGTGGTCACAGCACCAAGGCTGACAGAGCTCAAGAAGTGTTTGGACAATGCTCTCAGCACTCTCACTCTCCCTACAGCGACCAGGGAGGACCTGGAAGCAGAGATTCCCAACCCAAGCAGAAACACCACACAGAGCTACTGACAACTGCACACAGCAACCTTTTCTCCTCATGTTAAATGTGTGAAAAACATATGTACATCAGTTATTTCCGAGGATGGAAAATTTCTCCCGGGATTTTTTTCCTGCTCACAAGTGTTGCTGTGGGATTGAAGGAATGAGTGAGGAGGGGCTCACTGTTTGTAGCCTTGAACACCACGTGTCTGAGAATAAAGAAGGGAAGATCTGTGCTAGAGTAGAGGAGGATTTGTTCTTCCCAGTCATTTGAGAAAAGGACATTGTGGGGCAACCCATCCTCCTACCAATAAATTTAAAAAATTAATAAAAGAAGGAAGAGCTGATTTGGATGTCAGAGCTGGGAGGGTGCAGACCTCAAAAATATTTCTTACTGATTGTCAGCTTTCCATATATACAGTGGCAAGAGTAATTATAAAAACAAATAATCAGACATTAAAGTTGGCTTAATCCTTGCTTAAGTACTGTAGACATATAACTCTGAAAGCATGTACAATGTGATTATAAATAAAAGCTGTGGTCTGTCATTACATTGAGCTATTTCAGAGTTTTTAAAGACAGCAACTCAGGAATTAACAGTCTTGATGCTGTTGCAGTAACATCAGCCACCAAACCTCAAGCAGAGACTGTGATGTATTTAAAGATTTTACGTCCACCTACTAGGACTGATTACCTCCCTGAATGGAGAGGGCACTTCAGGACATGTTCAGTGTATCTACATCTAGGAATGTACTTTAATGTGTGCTCACACAAAGCAAAGCTGATGCTCCTCTAGCCTACTGCAAACTGGTTTCCCAGCATAAGTCTGGATGATGTGACTGGTGATGTCTGAATAAATAAATGTCACCTGACCAGTTTTTTTTATTACATATTTACAGATACAGAGAAGTACAGTGACAGACACTTCAAATTTTTGCATAAGTAAATGAAAAAGAAAAAAAACTAATTTGGAAACTATGGGTCAAACATTCCTTGGTTTTAAATAAAAGAGAGAATTCCACACAAAATCATGTGTTTGCTGTTGCATTGTACGCACAAAGCGCATTGAATCAGCAAAACTCATATAGTCCAGATTTCCTGGGAAAACATTAAGGTCCTTATCTCACTTGAGGCATCAAGTCATTACTACTAACCTCTTCCCCCAATGAAAAACTCCATTAGCTTTGAAAAGATGATGCTACAAGGGAAAAACAAAGCACTCAGAGAAACAAACCTTCCTTGGGAAAAAGAGGGTTTTTTCCTCCTTGCTGGTGGTGAATACAGACCAGAGTCATATTCCTGCACCTCTGCAAGTAACAGGATGCTCCTGAAAACACTCCTGCTCAGCAGGAAGGACTCGAACAACAGCCTCCAGACAAGCTGCATGCATGCCCTCTTTGCCAGGGCTGAAGCCTCAAGAACCACATATAATGAGGAAAAGTTTTTTTTGAGACAATGCTCCAGATCAGTGTGTGGTTGGGGAAAACCTGCTGGCTTGGGTAGTGAGATTAGAGAAGAGCTGCAGAGGATCCTGGTGCAGTGAAGATGGATTGTGCTCCAGATGTGGCAGAAAGGTTATTAAAGTCCTCTTTATCAGCTGGTGCAAACACACAGCCACAGAGAATTGTTTACAGCTCTGTCAAAGATACCTGAGGCTCAGGATCCTGCAAAACATGGAGCAAGAAAGGGTCTTTATTGACTGAACAAGCGGCGACCTGTTACCAAATGTGTTTGTTAGCACTTCCAACCTGATCGTGTGTCCTGAGCCATGATAGGAAATAAAGGGCCCTTTCTGCTAAAGAAAACCCGCCTCTGTCCCAGAATTTGTAATAACACTTTTTTTCCATAGTCAGGATTCATTACATCTGGCTGGTTTTTTCCCTAACCTTTTTGGCTCGCTTAATTGCAAGGCTACATTCAGGGTACTTCTGGCTCCTAAAGGGGATCGAGTTTGCCTTAATAGTTTGAAATAGTGAAATGAAATGAATGAACACTGATTATTTTTGGCGATTTTTAATGACTTCAGTAGACAGTCCCCATCTTTGCTTTGTTGACTCTGTCTGGGGTTTTTTAGGTGCCACAATACTATCGAAGTACAAATTACTGTGCGTGCTCTTTGCTGACAAGCTGAGATCTGGCACTGAAAGCAACTTCGCTGAGCTGAGATAGTGGCATGTGCTCTGTGACAGATTAGTGCACCAGCAAAAGGAAAAGCTCTTATTTAAGGAATGCAGAAGGCTTTTGTCCATCACATCACGTGCTAATTCAGTGACCTGAAACTCTTGATGATTCCTCGGCAGCACGGAGAATTGCATCCTCATGTTTTCACAGTGCAAACTTTTCCTTTCCAATCCTCTTAACCCTTTTTTCCTACCTCAGTGCTTTGCAACATGAAAAGGAGAGAAGCAAAAGTTAACATGCTTTAGCATTCCCCACAGACTGCTTAAACAAACACTGTGATTGCAATTTAGACAATCTGGAGTCCATTCAATATTAAATCCCCGTCCCAGGCTACAACTACCAAACAAATAAAGGATTCATGGAGTACTTTAGGCTGTCATTTACTCCCGCAACCATTGTCACTTAACAATCCAGAGGAGGAGCCTGCAAGGTCTGATACTGCACCAGCTACATCTGTCAGCAAGAAGACAGAGAGCTCTGCTAAGCAAACAGGCTTGATCCTGCTTTACACAGTCTCCCTTTGTTTTGCCCCAGCTGAGCCCCCTCTAATCTTCTCAGGCTATCTTCAGCAGCACAAGCAAGAACTTCTGCTGGAACCAGGCAGACAAAAGATGCCTTTCTTCACCCCTCTGGACTGTTTAAATGTTTATGCCACTCCACCTCTGTCCCCGCACCTTTGTCCCACGTCCCCACCCACTGCACCACTGGAATGAACATTTACTATTTACAACTGCAAATTCTACAAATGTTTCATGTGTTTCATACTCCTGTGTGTGTGTGGGGGGGGGATTCCAAATTAAATACACTGCACATTTTACTCTTCCTCAGCTGCAAATTTTTTCAGTTCCTTATTCAGAAGTGGCATCCAGATCCAACTCCCATTATGCTACTTCAAGTCAGGATGAGCTGGTTTGGCTTGAGAGCTGTCATTTGTCTCCTATAGAAACCCCCTGGTGTTAGAAATATTCACCATCACCAAAAGCTGAATCCGCTTGGAAACATTCAGGTAAAAATGATCAAGGTATATTGCTCTAGAAGTCCAGGCTGGCAAATACTAGCACTGGAATTCTTGCACTGAGTAGCTTTTTTTCATAGCTACACATCTTAAATAAACAGTACATGAGCAATATCACCAGGCAAACCCACAGGACAGAAACACGAATGAATGTGAGATTTCCAGCTGTTTCAGCATCAGGAATTGCCATATTTATTCTGGACAGAGCAAACAACAGATGTAGTTGGATAGCAAGAGTTCATCTGGTTTTCAACCACACTCAAAATAAAACTCAATTTGCCATTATCATGTCAAAAGCACTTGATAAATGTCAGGAATCTGGGGGAAATCCTAATGTGTAAACCTCAGCTTCCAATTGCTTAGCCAGGTTAGAAGGGGCCTCACAGGACAAAATCCTTTATCAACATCTGTTAAAGCAACTATTAGCAACAAGTGGTTTCCATGACTTGTGAAATCCACATGAACTGCATTTGTGATTTTTCCCCAGCCCAGCCCACACAGCAAATGAACATTCACTGTGCTGCTTTTAAACCAGAGCCTTCAGCCTGCTTTGTTGCCACGAGCTTTGATGGTTCCCTTTAAAAATGAAATGGAAGAGAGTCAGAAGGTATGTGAACCAAAGCCACAGCTGGATGACAAACTATCCGTCTACACCTCACACCTTGGAAAACTGATGCTTTCTCCCCACATACATCATCCCACATTGTTAGCAATCTGACTGGTGCAGTGTATTGGACCTGACTGGCAGAAAGATCTGTAGAGATACAAACCTGGGGAAAAAAGAAAAAAGGGAAAAAAAGGAAAGAACTGCTGGTTGAAATCTGACGTAAATGCACTAATGTCAGGAGTGAATCGAGCTGGTTAAATATCTATTTAAAAATCTGAATATCTCTTTCAATCTCTCATTCATCCCTCCACAAAAAGGGAAGAAAGACACTCTGTTATCTCAATAGTATTTGCTGTCAGCAGCTTTATTCTCTACTAGCAGGAGCCACACAGCTCTGCACTCCCTCACTGAAGTATACTCCTAACTTTATATCCAATTCTTTTTAGCTGAGTTTTGATTACTGTGGCTCTGCCGTGTTAGCCACTGCATTTTTGTTCTCTTTCTGCTTGTGAATATATATTGCTCCACTCAAATGGATTTTATCCCTGATTGTAGCCAGGCATTACTTCCTAACAAATAATTCATTCAGAATAACAATTTACCTCCATTCCACTTATGTTGGCACTCTCACTTTTTAATTCTGCAAGCTGAAGTATATCAGAAATAACAATTTTTTCAGGCCAAGGTTACAACTCATATTATATACTAAGGTCACAAATTCCACTTTCATTCTGTGCTTTTTGCCTCCCCTGCACTTTGGTGTCCTGTCCCTCATTTGAGGCATTTGTCACACATTTTTAAAGGCCCATGTCATGCATGTGAGTCTTGGCAGGTTACAAGTTACAACCAGCAGCCTGAGTGACCCTTGCACTCCTACCCCCCATCCAATTTCTTTTCTTCTTTCTTCTTTTCTTCTTGCTCTCCAAATACCATCTTGTCTGCTCCTGCTGAGATATCGCAGAAATGTTCTTCATCAACATACAGTGTCATCCAACACATGGAGCCTGCCAAGTTTTCATGTTGTTATATCAGGAAAATATCCCTCAGGGGCAAGGGGAGAGGAAGAGGTCATTTTTCGTCTATGGAAGAGTGAGTAACCCTTTTCCTTTGGGACTATAAGAGGGTCTTAGTTTAACAAACCTTCTTTCCTGTCACACTGCTGCTCACTTGCACACCATGGCAGGCAGGGCAGCACTAGAGCTGGAGAATAAAGAGCACTTGCAGGAAAGTAGCAGCTAAACTTGGCTTGGAGCGCTGGAATTCAAAATAATTAAATGCAGAATGGGAGAGAAGCCAAAAGCATAGGAGTTTCCAGTGCAGAGGAGGGAAATTTGTCTGGTTTCCAGGTGTGATGAGCAGTCCTCAGAAGGCTCTCATCAGTTCAAAGGAGGAAGCTCAAAATATGGGTTCTTAGGTGAACTTTAATCAAACTTTATAAATCTTTTCAATCTTCAAAAAGATCTAGACCTGGGGATTGCTTGGAAATAGGCTCCTTCAGGGATGGAGTAATTTCTTTCTTTCTTTTAAAACCAAACTAAGCTTTGGCATTTTTTCATTGTGGGCAAAACAGCAATAACACTGTTAAGTTTTCCTTGAGAAGCTAAACTCTTTTTGTTTCCTTGGAGTCCTGACCCCAAAAGGTGTCCAGGGGCTGAGTGAATGATCATTTTGGTGTTGGACATTTGCACTGGAACCAGTGCTTTCTCTGCTTCTTAGGCTCAGGCTCTCCTCACCCTAACAACAAGGGAAGCAAAGCTGCAATACAAAATAACTCTCCAGCAGCTTAACAAAGTGGTTGCTGGTTGGTTTTCTTTTCAGAGGCATCTCTGATGACTTGCAAGACAGCTCAAACATATGACATTTTACATGTCCTATGCAGACAGGCACATTTTTCAAATGAAACTGCTGAAAACTCTTATCCTGCCCACAGAATTTAACAAAATTAAATCAACGAATCACAGAATTATCTGGTTTTGAAGGGACCTTAAAGATCATCTGGTTCCAAACCACAAATCAGGGGTTTACACTAAGATCCCTCAATATGAGCCCCTTATTAACCTACCAAATGGAGACAATATCCAAGACCAGGACAGGTCCATTTTCCAGCACTGCTATAGATAAAGAAAACAAAAAATGCTCCTCTCATTAAAGCACTTCCTGAAAGAGCAAGAATTTGATTCTAATTGTTAGCCCTGAAAACAAGAAGATAGTCCAAGTCAAAAATTCTGCTTTTTACAGCTACAAACCAGTTCTACATTGGCAGCTGCGTTGGCCTCTTATCTAAACCAAACCTGCAGCTTTACACAGATTTGAAGTCATCCTCTTGACTACTTTCTGTGACATAGTCTTGGTTGATTTAGAGACATTAGGCAATAGTATCCTGTGAATACTTGCCACTAGTGATCTGTCTATAATGATGATAAGACAGAGCATGGAAAACTCTGCAGGCACTGCTTTTTTGCCTCCCCCTTCATCAAAGCTAGGCAAAAATCACCAGATGGGGTAAACACTGTGGTGCCTTAAAACAGGGCTACAGAGAAATGTTCTTGCTTGTTTTTTCAAGTCTCTCATACAGGAACAGCAGTGTTCCAGCAATTCTAAATGCAATCAAAAATTTTGTACAAAAAGCTTTAAAGCTTTCAAGACCTTTTTCTCCCTCTTCCAATTTGAATCATCTGTGTAGTCTCAGAGATGACACAAAGAGAAAACAGAAACAAAAATCCATTTCGAGATAGCTCCCTGTGTATCTTCATATCTTCACCCGAACTTCTTCTTCACCTAAACATCTTCCAACTACTTTTTTTTTTTTTTTTTTAAAAGCTAGAACTACTGACAATGTGATAAAGATTGATCAGGTGGCTAGAACAGCATGAGAACATGTTTTCCTTTTTTTTTTCTTCACCAAAACCTCCTCTTACCAATTTGGCAACTTTTTAAGATTATGCCAATCAGGAAGGAAAGCTAGAAAGAAAGACTCAAAGCCAGTTTTCTGGAGAGAATAACACAGCAATCAGGCTCAAGTTCTATTGCACCTGCAGACACTTTTTCTTGAATTGCAGCTTCCTGGAAAGCTTGGCAGAGAAGAGATCCTTATTTTCCAGCTCAGGATCATCTGCCCCTAAAATGATTTCCCTGACTCCATTCAAACTATCATCAAAATATTCAAACTGGGCTCTAGGTAGACTGATAACATCTGCTTTTATTCACATTTTGTTTGCCATATGTCTTTGGGCAGATTCTTACTGCTACTCCAAGCTGTGCCCAACATGAACAGCACAATGAAGAAGCTCTTCTTGTTTTGTTTCAACCACAAAAATAAAATGGGAGCAGCAGCAAATATCTCTTTACTTGCAGATACCCAACAGTAATTCCCATTGTATAAAACAGAGAATGAAGCAGGTGAAGGAGATAGAGTAATGGAGCAAATCTTCCAATGGTCCTGCAAGTACAGGGTGGGAAAATGGCTGTTAATGGTCTTCTTCTCATCATGGAAAGCAGAAGTTATCTATATTATTCCTATACTGGATGTGATTAACAAGTATCAAATTATTTTAAAAACAAACAAACCAAAACACAAACCAAATCCTCCTGAAATTTTCAGTCATATTCTAATGGCAGAGGACCAGAAGATGTTGAGGGATTCTGCTGTCCTTTGCAGACGAATGACAAATTTTATGATTTTCCATTCTGTCTACAACTGCAACCTGTGCAGAAAATGTTCTTCACCACAGGATGGACTTCCTCACTTGGGGGGGGGAGTGGGTTGGAATAAAAATGTATCCTTGCTTTCTTTTGCATAAAGAAATTCTTTATCTTTTGCCTACATTAAGTTAATCCCTTTGGAAAAGAGATATTACACACTGAGTGTTGAAAGTAAACCATAAAAATTGGAAACACAGTTCCATATTAGATGCCTTGAGTGCTGGTAACAGGAAAGAAATTATCATGTTCTTGGTACACGAAATGCAACGTGAATGCTTAATTCTCAGAAAGTCCCACCTTTTAAAAATATTTAATAAAACATCAAAGCATCCTATTGCTTCTGAAATCCACACCAGATTCAAGCACAGATATGCAATTAAAAGCAAGAGCTAATTTCTGTGAGGAGGTGTTCTACTTTTAAAAACGTCTTTATGTAAGCAGTAATTTTTTTCCTACCGAATTCAAATCTTAACTCTGTGTTAAGTGAAGAGTAAAATCTCTAGCTTGGCTTCAAAATGGCAATTTTTAGTCTTAATGACCTTCACAAGGCACTTTTGAACATGACATTAAAAAGATAAGCCTTTGAAAACATTAAAATGTGGGTAAGTAGGAAATATTTGAATAAGTAATTAAGAAGGCTAAAGAGAAGAATGATATATATCATCACTAGGCCATATTCAAAGAAATATATTAGATCTCGGAGAATCAGTTGTTCTTAAAAAGACCTGTATCCATATGAATGTGGTTGCAGGTAATGAGCATATCATTCCCAACACTCCTCCAAGGATATTCCTCACAAAACAGGAGCACTGGAGCCTCTGATTCAGCAAAGCACTTTTGTTTCAGCATAATTAACCATATGAAGTCACGCTCAAGTCAACTGTCTCACTAGAGGAGTGCTCTCCAAAATAACTACACATATGCCATAAACAGATGTCAGCAGGGTCAAATCCAATATTTAAATCAAGATCTAACATACTCTATGGATTGAGGACCTAGCTAACTTGAAGTGCTTTGGGAATTAGGAAACAGCTCTTCACTGGTTGATAAAGGAGAATGGAGTATTTCAGAGCTGCCTGTGGAATTTTATATCTCTAAACGCCCAAGTAGTCTAAAAAAGGTCAGGGACTTCAAATTCCATAGGCAACTCTGGAAATTTCAGCCACCATTCCTAGAAAGTTCAAGTCAACACTGCTGTGGTTTATTTTAAGGCACTGGGTGCGCTGTGATTTGTTAGACTTGCAAGTTGCAGCCTCCCTAAAATGAGATGTACATGTGTGTGTGCTTGCATGATATCCTCATAAACGGGATTCAACACCAGTCCCTGCTGAACAGTGCCATTCATAATTTAAGGGTCAAAAGGAAAGCAAAGAGATCCCTTTCTGCTGCATTTCAAAGCAGAAACAAATATTTATTTCAGTCTGCAAGCTGCTGTGCTGCCATAACAGCAAGTTAATAAAAAAATGCACTGAAAAATTGTCCACATTTCTCAGTTAGGGGCTCCTATGTATGACTTGGGTCAATTGGGGTTTTGGTAACAGTAGAACTTTAACAAGGTTAACCAAATAAGGTTTTAACTGTGACCTCCAGGGATATCTAATTGACACTACCTATCAAGGTTTCCTGTATAGTTTTTGGGATTTTTTTTAACATCTACAAACTTAAAAGTGTTCTGAAAATAATGACTACATTAAAAAAATACTTAGCAAAAAAATAAGGGGAATAAAAAAATGCTGTAGTTAAGGTTAACCAATACCTTCCACATGGGAAACAGTGAGTTTCTACAACATTTATGTATTTTAATATACAAAAGCATCCTAAACTCCACAAAGAAAAAAAAGAAAGAAAAAATTTAAAAAAATAAGAAAGAAGAAAAAAAAAGCCAAGTAGACAGGATTTCCCTAGTAGCCTTAACAAGTTTTGAATGTCTTTACAGCGTGGGCTAAAATCTCCCATACAAGGTCTGGGCTTTAAATAAAGTTTGGTTTGTTTTCAGTGGTAGACAGATAGCTGCTTTGAGAGGGAGGCTTGGAAAAGAAAAATGTTCCACCTAATTTTAAAATGGAATGGATCAAATGCTTTTGATACCACTCAACTGACTTTGGTGAATTGGGACACTGAATTATTTTATTTTCTCGTATTTTTAAAATTGTTGCCAAGAGACAGACTCCCTTCCCGCGGCGGGAGCTGCACCTATTTACACCGGCTAAGGAGTCCATCAAATCATATTTTTGAAGAGACATGAATGAGCGACACATGAAAAAGAATGTGAAGTAGTGAATATAAATTTTGCATGCAGGGCCCTGGCTCATCAGTTTCAAGATGCAACAATAAAACTTCATTCACTATTCTGGAAATTAACAATCACAGCATAGCCTAACTTCCAGCCTAGCCATGCCAATGCACCTGAACTTTAGAACTGCAGAAGGTTTAAGCCCAGAGCAAATCTAAATTTTGATGTTTGGTTAATAATTAGTATATTAATTTATTTCAACGTTTACATCAAACACAGCGGCATTGCTGAAAATCCTAATTACAGAAATCAATAAAAATTGAAGCACAATAATTACCCCCCTTTGTCTGAGGCCAGTCATTCATGGCTTCTCCTACATAATCTCATGAGTTGCCCAGGCCTCCTCTCAGCCTGCTGTTCTAAATATCTGAGGATCATAGAGGTAAGGTCACTTCATCACTCCTTGGGAGGAAAGAAAAAAAGAAAAAAAAGGAAAGAAAAAAAGGGGGAGAAAAGCAAAGCATCTGCTAAAATCTGACTTCATTTGATTTACTCTCCAAGACTGTTTTTTATTAAATATGTTTGACTGCTATCTCTAATTAAATGTAGAATTAATTTTGGCAAACTAACCACAGATGCAGTTTATGTTCAATTTTATCAGACAGATTTATTTATAAGCTGTCAACTTCTTGAAAGACTTCATTTTGGAGCAGTTTTAAATTGCTAACAGTAGCTGTAAATGGGGCTACTGTTCTCTGGAAGACTAAAGAAGAAGTATGCTATAAATGTCCATTCCATCTGCGAGGAATCATAAAACAATCACATTCCTTTATATTTTTTTTCTTTCCCCCTCCTTCTCGGGACCTTTATTAAATTAGTTCAACTCAATTAAAAATAACTTCAAAAACATTTCAGGGCCCTTTGTTTCAGGGAATACTTGGAACTCTCTGCACGGAACGTCACCCTTTTAACTAATCCCTTTTGGGGAGCGGAGGAGAATAGTGGTATTGTGACTTCACACAGTGCTTTCAAGGGTCTCTACTGTACCGAATTGAGGTCAGCGCCAGACAATGCCCAACACCCAATAGCCATTCAGGCGTTCTTCACAACTCTATCAAACGTGTCTTTCTTTCCCGCGCGCGCTTTCTCTCGTGGCAAAGTCACAGGACAATGGGGAAAGCCTCCAGCACCATTTATGGTCACTATATTTGCACATGACAAAGTCTATTCTTCCTGGTTTGCCAGTTCCGTGGTAAAAAAGAATGAACCCTGGATGGATTTTCCCACCATTACAGTTGTTCAAACTTAGCTCAGATTAAAAACAGAAAACTCTAAAAACAACAAAAAAAATCTCGTCTAAGAACAGTAAGTGCTGTTTGAAAGAGTAGCTACTCCAGTCCTTGCTATTTTGGTATAGAGAGAGAAGCTGCAGCGATGAAGTGGAAGATTAAATATGTTACATTATAGCCTGCATATGCATGGCTGAGGATACATTTTAGGGGAAACAAGGGATAAAGCAGAAGATACTATTTTTCATCCTCTCCTTTGCCATTAGCCGCGTTGGAAAGTCAGTGTTTGAACAACAGTGCAGGAGCTCGTCTGCCCCGCTTGGTTTTGCTGGGGAAGTTTCAGTGCTTCAATCGCAAACAACAGCAGCAGCAAAGCAATTACTGCACATTTGCGCTGGCTACTGCTGCTATTTCTGAAGATGTACCTCAGAAGTTTTACTCTTTCAACAGATGAGGATGAGAGAGAGACAGAGTGAGAACGTTGCACTAGATACGGCGAGCTTGCTGCCAGGAAGATTTTTTTTTTTTAATTTTAAATATGCGCTACAGATACAGTATTCTTCACAACCTAAAAAGAACTGAATGAAAATGTGCTGCTGTTTAAAAAGACTGTTTATAACCAGTACTGAACTTGACATTTGCACTGCCTCACCCACGCACCTCCAAAACACACACATCTTTTTTTAGTTAATCAGAAATGGCGAAGCCCCCACCCCGCTGCCTGACAACAGGGAGTGCAGCAACCCAACCTGCAGACAGTCAAATGCCATTAAACTCATCGTTAGAGAATTACTGCAGAGTATTCCACCCTAGGACAAGATGATGCTTTTTCTTCATTTCTGTTCCTGACCTTTTGGGGAATTTTTTCCTCCCATTTTGCACCACGCTGTTTTCGTGGCATTTAGTGGCTGCAGACTCCTTCCCAAAAAACTGGTGCCCAGCCTTATGGGACAAATCCCACTCGTGTAAGGAGCTGCTGTCCTGCACAGGAAAGTGCTCTGCTTCCCCCTCTCTGCCCCTCATGGTGCTGGAAAGGGAGAGCCAAGGCAAGGAGTGTTCTGGTGCTGCACCTACCCATTATCAAAAGGTCTTTGAGCACAGCCAGCCACGTCTTCACTTAATCCCTCAGGACAGCAAAGGATTGCAGAACAAGGGCTTCAAACTGATGGCTGGTTGGTGGTGGTTTGGGGCTTCTTCTCCCCACCAGGATCTAACTGTAACTGCATTATGGCACTGAGGCTCTGTGGGACAGACATCTCCAGGAGCCAGTGTGATGCTGCGATGCCAGGGACCAAATTCTGCTTTTTGGCTCACAAGGAAAATGTCCAAGTGTATAAATCCCAATCCACTCTAGGAAATCCCATAAGCATGGACTTCATTTTAAGAATATTCCCCAGTCTGAATCGCCATCTGAATCAAAGGCTAAATGTCTAATTCAGGCTGAAACCAATGGTGGATTAAGATCTAAGAGGATCTCAAGATCCATCAGGAACGAGTTAATTGCTTTACTGGTAAACCTACATGAGATTTTTGGATGAAAAGTTCTATAGAATGATAAAATGTATTGTTAACATAAAAAAAATCAATACAACATATTCCACTTAAACAGCAAAATGTATGTGTTGGAGTACTGACTCATGGGTTCCAGACATGTGGAAAAGAAATACCATTAGGTTGCTTCCAAATTTGCTCCCCACATTTTGATTGTATGCAGACCCAGAAATGACTCAGTACCATTAGCACATTCTTATTTGATAGAGTAAAACTTAAATATCTCATTGTAGATGTGAGCATCATCTACAGGCTGATAGCCAAGGGTTTCTGCCTACAAATGGGAGCCTATGTCAAACTGCAGGAACAAAATAAGATGCCAGAAATAGGATTTCCTAAGAGTTTGCTGGTCAATAGCATTTCTCTCTGTGGTCTAAAAAAAAAGACAAAAAAAATATTAAGGAGGTGCATTTAAAAAAGAAAGAAAGAATGAAAGAATTTCTGCAATGAAAGAATTCAAGAAACAAAATCTCCTTTGACAACACATGATAACACAGCATTTAATAAGCATACACTGTTTTGAACCTGCCTTTAAAATTGCTCAGCTAGGTAAATAAATGCTAGGTAAATATTTTCCTAATGTGTTTTACTAAAAAAAAAAAAAAGGATGATATTATCTCGAAAAGATGGCTCATATGTTATTTGGAAGTGTCATTTCTGGAGCAATTATGTTAGTCCTTCTTTTAAGCCATGATAAGGACTTTAGTTAATGACCTAGTGGGTAAGTTGACTTTGAAATGTTTACTGAACCCCCAAACATGACAAACACATGACAAAACACAAATTACTTAGCCCTACACTTTGTGACCTACACTTCTACTAAAGGTAACATACTTATGGAAACATACATATTCAGCTCCAGTAAATTAATCTGGGTCCTATAAAAACCTTATGCAGCTAATGCTACCTCTAGCAATCAAAAAACAGAGGGACAAGGGAAGGAAAATGCAGGAATATATGGAACAGAAATCTAAGCCTCCTATATATGGGTTTCTTTTTCAGATGCTGATCGAAAATATTGAAGTGATCTAAAATATTTACTAAAAATATGTGACCAGTCCTTGCTCACTTGGTCCTGGCCCACAGCTTTGTCTGTCAAGGGGCAGATGAGCTGCCAGCCCAGAGAAGAGCTGCCTATTTTCTGAGCAATTCCTGGTGCTGTGCATTCCCAGTGCTGAAGATGCCTCTGATCCTCCAGGTGATGGCCTCCAAGTTACAGCTTCATCCTGCAAAAAGCCACTCCTGGGAGGGCTGAGGAAGCACCATTCTCAAAGAAACTGCTGAATCTACTGAATCTGATATTATTTATTTTTATAATCAAAAGCTAATGTGAACCACATTCAGATTCAAATCACACATGTTTAAAAAAAAAGATGCAACTAATTAAAACCAATTACAAGTGAACTAAATAAAGTACAGAGCCCCACATCAAGACTGTAACTGTTTTTAGAAGTCAGATTTCAAATTTCTTGTTCCAGACCCAGCTCCTCTTTCCATTACATGACAGCACTTGACAAGTGGGAGGAGGCAAGGGTGAGAAGTCCAGCTTTGCTTCCCAATAGGAAATCCTCAGTTCTCGAGAGAGAGAAAAGCCTGGACTGCTTATGCCTGTGCAGCTCCTGGGGAGAAGCAGCACCCTGGTAGAGGAAGGAGATGATGCTCAGACAAGTCCCTGAGGTGATGAAAAGAATTTCCTTGTGTCTCAGACTGTGGACAGATTGTTACAAAAGGAGCCACTGCATTGCTAGGCTGAAAGAAGGGCTGAAGGGAAAAGTCTAAACCACAGGAACCCATTAGGCAGAAAAAGCTGATCATAAGCCAGGTTTTCTATAACATTTAATGTAATTATTCTATTATAATTTCCTTTTCCCTTTAACATGTATTTATTCATATATAAACACATTAAAAAAGGATCTTTGCTTCTTTAAGAAAAACCTGGATGTAGAGTTTGAAAGCTTTTTCTATAATCCATTGTTTTTCTTGAAAATATGGTCAGCAAAATCCAAAAGGATATCAGGAGCCACCAAGACAGATAGATAGGTGGATTGAAATTGAAGGTAAATTGATTGAAATATTTTTTCAAAGTGTCTCCATCCATGATGTCAGTATAGTATGGATCACTGAGACACCTTAAAATCACACATGCATAATACAGAGCAATAGGTGAAGAGAGTCAAATTCTAAATTAAGAAAATCCCAAAACATATTTTCTGAAGTGAAAAGATATTCATGAGTGTCAAAGTGCTAACTCAGAAGTGCTTCTGGGCATGAAAGGCCACCAGCCAAGCTAGAACAACATGAATTTCAACCCTCCACAATTAGAAGGTAACAAAGCTTAGTTTAAACTGCTTTTACTCCACCAAGGTTCGTTAGGGAGCAGTTGGGATGGGCAAACACACCAACCCAGGCACCAACAGTAATTTTCACAGGGCACCACCTCAGGCAGGCAACCTGTTGAGTTACAACAAATAATCTGTGCATGAGGACTTAAATATTTGAGTACACAAAAATATACCCACACCCCTGATGCCTTGGTGCCTCTCTGTCTTGGGGAGTGCCAAGCTTTCAACAGCTTCATGACAATTCTCCCTGGCACTGAACTCATCTGAGCTCCTCAAGGGTGGCAGGATCAGCCTCTAATTCATACACATGACTTTATAATTCATTCTTTGAATCCTCAGGTCTTGTTTTGCTGCTGGATAATACAATGCAGTGCTTATTTCTGGTTTGATAGCATCCAAAGAACTTTTGGACTCATTTTTATGGTTCTGGAAAGCATCTATTACAGTACACCTTATAAATATAAATTAATGTGATCCCCTGTAGAGAAAACACACAAGATCATGAGTCCCCTTAATAACACAAAGGGGATACCTGAACACAAGTATAAAGATATATTAGTGCTATGTTTTCTTTTTTATGAGAACAATTTAGTTTTCCCTGTCCTTCCAGCCAGTCTTGGCTTGTGTGATATTGAGAGAGAAGAATCATATACTTGCAGAATGGCTGACAGCCTGCTTTAGGCATTATATCTGAAAGCAAATCAGTGGCAGCAAGAGAATTGACATTTAGAGAGAGAATAAATTACAGGACATTGAAATATCTCTACCAGAGCTGTAAAAAGTAGAAAAACTAAAAAATAATAAAAAGATCACTTGATATTAGTGGGGAGGCCAACTAAGGGAAGAGGAAGATGAAAGGAAGAAGGTTTTGTTGTAACCACCATGCCTAGTCTGAAAAGACAGCATGATATACCACAAAATGCCATAAAAGTTGAAAAATCTGGTGCTCCAAAGTTAGGACACAAAGAATAACAACTGCCTGTGCAACCTTTGTTTAGCCCCATCACGTAGATCAATTGCAATACGATAATTGCACGGTCACAGATTATTTTTCCACAAGATCTCTGTCCCATTTGCACAGAACAACTCTGCCTGAGTAACGAGTCAAGCCTGGGCTGTCAGTGAGAATTGGCTTTGGCTCATTTTTTGCAGATTGTGAAGGTGTGTTGTGAATGAGGCAGGGGATGAAAGGAGGGAAACAGAGAGGCAGAGAGGTGGATCCTGCTTGGGTGGGCTGGATCTTCTCCCTGCCACAGGGATGTGAGTCCCCTCTGTAAGTGACTTTCCCAGGTATCCTTAACTCTGTCTTCCTCACCTTCTGTGTGGGGGAAATCAACATGCTTTGCTGTTCTACATTATCACTCACAGGTGCAATGTGAATCATTCAAACATAAGAAGTGCTAGATGACATTTACTATTGAATAGGAATATATAAGTCCCTATAATTTTAGTATCTTCTAATGTCCTGGATTCAACACCTTAGCAAAATCTCTGCTTCTGAGTTTCCCATATGTAAAATGGGGATACCCTCCTTTCTCAGGTTCCCATTGTGAAGATCAACACATCCATTGTGAAGATCAAGTTTGTGATGCTGTCTTCCACAATGTCATACAAAAGACTATGAAAAGGTAAGTAATTGTATCTTCAGAGCAAGAATGATGTGGGATTGAATTGCATGGATAGTGCTACACACTGAACCATAAGGAATGATGAGGAAAGATAAGGAAAGATTGAACAGCTGCTCATCTGCTGACCACCTTCATTCTGTGTCAGTGAGGTTCCCTGTCGAAGAAAAACCCTACATGGTCCTCTAATTGTAGACTGTATCCTATGTACAGATCTGGGAATCCTGGAATGAAATTACACAGCAATGTAATTAGAGTGCTTGACTTTGCAAGCAATCCTATTTTAGCAGGGCTTTTGTGCAAGTAATTTCCTACATTTTTCAAAAAGGCAGAGAAAGCAGCAGTTTCACCATATTTATGGCACTTTCAACATCTTTGTCACCTGGCTCAGAACCTCCAGCTCCACCTGCTGCACCTTGCTCATCTGCTAATGACAGCAACCAAGGGCAAAAATAAAGTTGTATCTGTGTAGCTCTTACACACTGAATCTTCCACAAAAGTTTCAGAGACATTTGATGCCAGTAAAAGGGGATCCATCCCGTGTCCCCAATGAAAGGTACTTGTTTTTCCCTTTCCCCATAATCCTTCCTACTTTATTTTTTCTCCAATCCTCTTTCAGTTCAGCCCCACTCTTCTTGTCTACCAGCATTAACTCACAATCTTCACCATCCAAAACAAAATTTTCCCCTTTACTCCCACACCTCTACCCCAGTTTATCTCAAAAGCACCTAAAGCAGACATGTTTGGGCACCTACCACGGAAGTCATGGCAAGTGCACAGAGTCAATGACTTGGGGAATTCTGTCTTTGCCTCACTGCTGTGCAATAATAAGACTATTTGTAAAAAAGCCTGCTAGTTTTTCCTTTTTTTTTTTTTTAATGGGTGAACCAAATATTTTCTTTCATCTCATTCAATACAAGAACAGCAAACAAACAGGAATGAGAGTGTGAGGTCATACCAAAGGTCCACCTTGCCCAGCATCTTCTTTATAATTGAGTGACCAAAGCAGATGTCTAGGGAACAGTGAGTTTAAATAAATCAATAAATCTGCCTAAGGCAGATATTCAACACTTTACAGTCTTATAGCAGGAAGTGTTTGACAACTTCAAAAATATTTTTCTTCTGTAGCACCCAATAAATCTTAGTTACGTTCATAAAATCCCACTGGAGAGGCCGTAATTGCTGAGATCAGATAATAACATGCAGTAGGAGAAAACAAACAAGTTCCTCAAAGAATACAAATAATAATGCTTTTGGTACATCAGCCACCCTTCTGGACTGTCCTTTTTTTCTACTTGTGCAAAACACACTGCTAAGAAGTTACTTTTATCCAAACTTATAATCTCCCTCCCCAAGATAAGTAAAATTTCACCTCATCATTCTACTCGCACAAAATTCTTATCAACCTGGTTTTTAAGAAAAAGCTCTGTTTGTCAGAGGTCTGTTTGGAGTTTGTCAGAGGTCTGTTTGGAGTCTTGTGTTATGTATTCTTGAGTTGAAGATACAAACTCACCCAACACTGGCTAAGTGTTAAAATTGCAAACCTGAGCTACTATTGCAATGAGAGGGTTCCCAAAGGTCTCAGGATTTTAACTGAGAATGATTGCTCACTAAACCTAGCCTGTCCAGCAAAGAAACATATTTTGTGACATTTGCTATGAGCTACTGAACCTTCTTCAAAATAAATTAAATAAGAGATACAAAGTGGGTGGGGGTGTATGTGGAGGGGGTGTATATGGAGCAAAAAGGAGTGGGGGAGAGAGAAAAACTGCATATAACATAAACCCAAAGTATTCAGAAGAAAAACAGATCAGCTGAAGTCTCAGCAGCGCTGTGGAGCTGTTCCCTGCTCCTCTGCAGCCACTCATATAGTGTGAGATGCATTTTGGCAGCAGCATGACAGGATTGGACACCACACTGGCCTCCTGCACCAGGCAGCTCTGGGTCTTCACAGGGGAGATAGGTCAGCAATATTTGCAGAGAGAGGAGGAGAGGCTAAGCAGGACAAGGAGAAGACTTGAGAAGAAAGCAGATCTTCCACCACCCCTTTCACTTCTGATTCAGTGCTTTATGAAGACTGTAGAAATCCTTACAAAGAAAAGGTAAGAAACATTCCATGGAAGGGCAGGTTGGTTTTGTGGTTTGGGTTTTTTTTTTTTTCCAGGTCTGACCCAGGAGACCTGCTGGCATAAAGTCCTGGAGTTTTGCTTTCCATAAATTTTGGGCACTCAGAATGCAGACACCCTGCCTGCGGTTGAAGTTCTCCCTCTCTCACAGCTGAACTTCCCATCCAAGAACTGCAGTGGCCCAGAGCAGAGAACAGTTACAAGCTTCAGCAGGTGAAGGGCAGCTCAAAATGTGGGGTTTGCATCTACCAGAGGTTCCCAAGTTCTTCTCCCTTGGGAGAATAGTGTCCTTCATTTCAGGAAGCCAATCCTGTCCCCAGTGTAACACTGCTGGCTTCCTCACCAAACCACATCTGTAAACATCTGCCTGCGCGAGCAGCTGGGAGCTTCTGTTTGATGAGGCATTATCCAAGCAAAGCCTCCAGAGCCACTTGTCTGGAACTTTTTTAAGCAGGCAAAACGTAAGGCTCTTGTACCTTCTTCTGAATGAAGGTCTCCAGGGATCCGAGTGTTCTGAGTGGGATCTGTGATGCACCTGATGAAAAAACCCCAAACCATGCTGCATTTTCTCAACCTGATGTCAATCACAGTGTCATTGTTATCACGCTGGCTAACTGCAAGCAATCAAACCAAAGGGAATGGATGGGGAGCAAACAGGAAATGAAGCAAGAGTAAAGATTATTTGTTAAAAACAATAATAATGTCCCGCAGGAAACAGCAGAAAAGTCATTAATTGTAGAATGCTCCCTCATTGTCTGAATTTAGGCTAGCAAAGTTTATTCTTTCCACGACTGAACACAGGATCAAAAGGGATAGTAAAAGTCCACAGCCCTAACAGAGAGAGCAGTCAAGCAGGCACTGGAAGGGGACTAAGGAAAATGTTACTTGGGGATTCTCTGCTTCTCTCAGGCAAAAATCAGGGATTTTAGGTCGGCCAGGGTTTACCGCAGCCCTTCTCTTTCTGTTTGAAAATTTTTGCCTCCCTGCAGTTTACCTCTCTTGGCAAAAACAATTGCTTTTAAAAAGCTGTTCTGAGACATTTTAAACAGAAACTGCAGTTGGAAATGGGAGAAATAGAGGACCACATAAACAAGACAGTTACTTGTTCAAAAGAGATGACTACCTGCCAATAAAGGATGTACTGAAGAAAAACAAGTGCAGGTCTTTTTGTAAGACTGTGAAACAAGAAAACTTTGTCTCAGATTTTCCAGGAGTCTCTGTGTATTTCTGTAGATTTCTATGTACAATAACAACAGCACTGAACAAATGTAAATCCACATTGGCCTGACCTTCATGATTTTGTCCCATCCTTAGCAGCAAATCCATGCAAGCCTGTGCAAAACTTGAACTTTGTGCCATGAAAGGAGATCAGCCAGGCACCTGAACTGAGCAAATCAATCTTCTGAGGCTGGCTCTTCTCTTCCTCTCCCACACTCCAAATCTATCAGAGTCTGTGAGACACCACATCTCTAACAGTGGTTGTGGCCACCAACTTTCTTCTCCGTAATCTCTCTCTGTTTTTCCTATGTAGGAGTCTTAAATGAAGTTTGTTCCAGACTATTAACCTATGACAGAAGACTGCAGAGAGAAGATTTCACTGACATATAGAACAAAGAAAAAGAAAGGGTGTGAAAATTGCAATGACAAGGTTGCCTTCATAGTTCAAGATGTATGAAATGAAATGAACTAAAATATCTGACAAATGTCTGGATAACACACGTTGGGCACTACTCACTTCAGCTGAGTCAATCAGAACTGCATTTAATAGACAGCACAAAAGATCTCATTTACAAACACAACTCCATAACTGGAACATCTAAAATATATCCAATATCAAGGTGACTTAAAGAATATGAACCACTGCTACCAGGACTTATATTGTCAAACAACAATATTTCTAAAACGAGCAAAATAAATATTCCATTTCACTGAAACCAAGTCAGACTCTGTCTATAAGAGGAAAAGCCATGGCATTGGGAAAGCTACTACATCCCAGTTAAACTGATCAAAGAAGTCTCAAGGGTTAGACAGGACCAAGCCATCTTTCGACTGCATCCCAAAAATAATCTCTCATCTTTGGCTTGGCAAGGAGTTTTCATATATTCTAAAGTGAAGATGGTTTCAAGCTGAAAATGCCACAATTCTGCGCAAAAAGGAGGAGCACTGAAATTAGAGACAGACTGAAGGGAGTTATTTTCATAGTTGCTGTTGTGGAGCAAGAACAAAACATCAAAAGCAAAAAGCAAGGAAAAATGTAAAGGCTTGCATACAAATATCATCCTCTGTGGGGAGTTTCTGCTGAAGTGCCTGTGGTAATGCCTACTTTGACACCAACTTGGCAAAAGTCTCAAGTTCTATTTCCTTCTGCACAGCTTAACTTATTACAGCCACACACACAGAGCACAAACCCAGCATGGATAGTGCTTACCTTTTCCTGAAATTTGGCCCAGTGAGTGACACCATTCCCTTCTGCTGCAGTTCAGAATTACCTGCTAGTTAATGTCTCTTAGGCCTAGCTGGAAACTCATCCTGCCAACCTCCTCTGAGGAGCACCAGCAGGAGCAATGGGATGCTTCAGGGATCTGCAGTTCCCTCCAAGGGGCACAGACATACCTGGATGTCCCTGGCATCCTCAGAGATCCAATGTACTCCAACTCCTGCTCTGCTGCCTCTTTTTCATTCCAGGTTGTCATACAGCAAATATATGTAACCCCAGTAAAAAGCATGTAAAAGAGAAAACAACAAGCAGCAAAGCAGCAGGGAAGGAGAAATACTACATTGTTTGGTTTTGCTAGTGACCAGAACACAGTATATTGCTTGGAACAAAAAAAAAAAAAAAAAAAAAAAAAAAAAGGAAAGAAAGAAAGAAAAAAACCCCTAAATGAATGGGTCTTTTTTTCCATTGTTGTTTATGACCATAATTTAGCAATGCATTTACTAGCCACTGTAATCATCAAACAGGCTTTGACAATTAACAAAGAGACCATGAAAATGAAAGTAGTGAAATGGAAATGAATCACAGCTTCACCACAGCAGAAAACATCTTTCTGAAGAAAGACAGACTAGAATGAACACTACTCCAAGTAAATTACATATTAATTAAATGAATTAGCAGTGTTGCTATTGTCCCATTTGGCTACTCACAGGCCTTTTACAAAAGGACCCTTGCAGCTTTACGAGTTTCTGTCTTTTCACCACATACTTGTGTAATGCCTGCTTCCTAACTGGGATTCCTATTTCCAGTAGTTACTGGATGACAGCAAATCCCTCTGTCCATCCCACAGCAAATCAGCCATTCGCAGACAAACTCCAGCAGTTATTCTGAATATTCTGAAAGTGTCCTTCCATCATGCCAACCTATGCCTGGTTTTGGCAGAGGGCCTGAATAAAACTGCTTCCACACTGATGAGGGACAGATTAATGCTTTATGATAGGCATGGGAAGTATGTTCCTCCTGCTCAGCTTTGCAGACTCCCTTTAAGATCCGCATGCTTTCATTAGAAATCCATATTATATGGGGAAAGTGTGATATACAACCAATTTCAAATGTTTAAAATGTGTGTTGTGTTCACAAGAACTTTTGGCTTAGATATGCAGTCATTCCTGTAGTAACTAGAGTGCCAAGCAACCTTCTGCAATCTGTTGTAAGACCCTTTGCACCATTGCTAAGGTGCCAAGCAGATTCGTCGTGGTCTTTGGATATGGGAGTGTATTATATTAAGGAACCTGGATTCAGGACCTTCTCACATGACAAAAATCAAATGCTTATTGGGAATGACCTTCCCAAAAAATGTAAGAAAACCTGGGTTCCTTGTATAAGCTGGAGCCCTATTTCCTTGGTGCGTTGTCAACAACTTGTCAACAACAAAGGCAATATCAAACCAGTATTTAGAGGCAAAGGAAATAAATACAACCCAACATGCAACTTCAGAGAAATTTTCAAGCATTGTGGCTTTGCAGTTGACAATTCGCTAAGGGAAATTGGCCTCCTGATGCTGAGGAAATGGGTGGTCCAATTACTAATCTGCTCAAATCATTTTCATTCCAAAATATTTTTCAAATCGCTGCCATAATGGAACAAACAGCTAGCATCAAATAACTTGCAATAAAAGCTCAGAAGCATGCAGATGCTCTCCCTAGAAGAGGTGTGAGAAGTCTTGCCCTTTCAGCTACATTTCCTGCAGGAAAGGCTTACTGTGGATGAGCTCAAATTAAGACAGAACATGCTGACCTACTGAGCATTTAGTCTGAGCTTAAGTTGGATCTCACATTCTGCAATTTATTACAGCACACAGCACTTCCCTCTGCAGTCATGTTCTTGGCATAAATGAAGTCACAAATCACCATTGTTTGAGATTATTAAAGGCCTCTCTACATCAGTGTTATTATTAGCATTTGGGTTTAAATGAATAGTCTGCCATTTTTAAGCTCCAGTCAAATAAATGAGACTCCAAATTCTGCTGGGAAAGGAAACCCCACACTGTCTCTCTCGAGTGGAAGGCCAACATGCATTTTTTGGCTATGCCTGTCAGTTTTCCCTGCCTTGATACAGAAAATTCAAATGCCTACAGACAAATTAATGTGGGAGCATAATGCATTAAAAGATTACTTGTGGGATGTTGACATTCACATATGAACTTCACACCTTCATTTTATCCTCACGATGCAGCAAAATACAGTCCTACATCCTTAAACACAGCAAATTCCAGGGAAACTCACTAGGGCTGGTACTGTGCAGCTCAGCACTGCTATGTAATTTCTGCCTATTTTATACCAAGGAGATATGTGTGTAGAGATGCACTTGTTTTAAACCCTTATTGAGGCCACAGGATTGGTGTGTTTTAAGAGACCACATCCCTTTGTAGGCAACAGAACATTGGGTAGGTGGATTGTGGTAGGGTCAGTCAGGGTTTTATTCTTCAAATTCAATTCTCAGTTGAGGTTGGTGGTAACAGAAAGAAAATTTTTATTTTTCCTTCCAGGGGCAACAAAATATTTAGCTTTTTATATGGTTTTATCCTCCTCTTAGATAACAAACGCCAAGATTTGCCAGAGGAAGAGTATTTACATGACTAACAAAGTGATCTGAACTTCATGGACCAACTGAGAAATTGTATGTTTCTGTTTTACATTCCAAAAGACAAAATACTATTGAAAGAAGCACTAAGTACAAAGCAATTCATGAGCCCAATGTAACTCTTGCTTCATCAGCTCTGTAGCTTCATCTCTCATGTAGCAGGGCTCTACAGTTAATTATTTATTTGAGTGTTGTGGATGTGTTAGAATGATGTATTCCATATGTATAGATTACCTCCTGCCTTGTGAAGTTATCATGAAAGTGAGATCTTGCTCCAACTCAAGAAAGCCCAGAGATAAAGGAGACAATAATACAACAAAGAATATCAGTCCTTCCATCTCTCTGTATGAACAGCTTGAATAGCCTCCTGCATTTCAAGGGTTCTTGTCACTGATGATCTTTAGGATCTTGTAGCTGAACTCTACACTTCAGCAATGAGGACATCCAGTGGCAATCACCAGCTAACTTACATGATGTGAATGCTTTCTGCAAGTCTGAATTTGGTATCTGACGCTATTTTTGTTCTGCTTACATCTGCATGGGATGAATAATATCCCTTTTCTTGTTTGGTGACTGTTTTTCTCAAGCTAAATTGCCTATTGACTCTAGCCTGAAGCTAAACAAAAAGGGCAAATAATACAGCAGAAGCCATTAAATAATGTATTTTTTTTTTGCCTGTCATTAACATGAATACCATGTGCAATTTCAATCCCTACAGAAAAGCCATAACAATCTCTGACACTGGTGTAGGGCAATTGCTGACAAAGACTGACTGCTCTAGAAGCAGATCTTCTTTATAAAATATTTTATGCATTAAAATGGAGAGGAGAGGAGAGGAGAGGAGAGGAGAGGAGAGGAGAGGAGAGGAGAGGAGAGGAGAGGAGAGGAGAGGGAGAGGAGAGGAGAGGAGAGGAGAGGAGAGGAGAGGAGAGGAGAGGAGAGGAGAGGAGAGGAGAGGAGAGGAGAGGAGAGGAGAGGAGAGGAGAGATTTAGTCGCTCTGAAGGAGCCACCACTTGAAACAGACCCCACAGGGAAACTCTGCAAAAAGTTACTGCTCCTTTAAGCTAAGCGGAGGCAAGACCTTGATAGGAACGAAGGACAGAGCTGCAACTGCTGAGAAAAGGAAAGAATTGAAAACAATTAGCGTGTTGATGTCAGCTTAAAGAGGGTCACCAAGAGATCAGCTTCCCCTGCATCTGTTCTTTAATTAAAGAGAGAAAGGTGGCATGTCCACTCCTCATTGCTATGGTAACACCGAAATGCCACACAGCTGGAGCTGGCTGGAGTGGGATGTGCCACGAGCAGAGCAGGGTCCTCCCTCATCCATTTCTCTTCAAGTATTTCTTGCATTATCAGCACTGGCAAGAGTTTTGTCCACAGATGTGTTGGTCTTAGGGGTATTTTTGGAGGGGTAGTTTGGGGGGATTGCTCCTTCTGGTTTCAGTAATTGCTTGTGCAATTGCTTGCCTCTTCTTCAAACTGCAGTCCTAAAATAACAGCACGTACATTACACCAGACCAAAATAACACAATATCAGTGCAATTAGAGTAAAAAATGCCTCATACATTTTGCAAATGAACTTACAGCCCTGCAGTTGAGACCCCATCCTATATTTTACCTTAGCATTTAAGTAATCTGGGTATTTTACTCCTTGAAAACTATTTCTGAGCATCATTTCTTCTCTCAGCTTGAGACCTGTCTCAAGAATCAACTGTGCTGCATGTATGTATCCAAGAGTCTCTGGAGCTCTCTCCATTTAGAGCCTAGGGAACCGAGGAATAGAAAATAAGTTTCATTGTATGCCAACATAGCAAAGATCCCTCCATTCTTATATTTTCATACACAGTTTCAACATCTTGCCTTTCAAATATGACAATACATTAACAAGATTATGGGAATATATATTATCCTATATTACCAAGTGAACAAAGCAAAAATGATATTCCCTTCAAAAAAGAACCTGTTAAAAGCCCTTATTACACCAGGAACAGAATCATGAACAATTGAGTTAATGACTAGGTAAAATATAAAAGACATTTTCAGTTAGGTGATGAAATGTCCTATTAACATAGATGTTTTTAATGAGCTATTTTAACTTGTACCTGGCATTTCTCAGCTTAGATCTCTCTTAGATCTTCTGGTCATTTCTCTCTGATTCTCTACAAACTCTTGGATCTAATCCTTGATTAGCTCACATTTCCTGGCTGTGGCTGTTATAATACATCGAATCACCAAAATACTTAATTTAACTTTTAGTTTGCATGTGTCACATAATGCTTGAAAACTCTTCTCTTCCAGCAAATAAAGGTACATTATAATATAACCTAAATTTTGTGTAAATGATTGCACTAGCTATTAACTGGTGGTGCTTTTCTAGCTACACGTTAGGTCCATTAAAAATCTGATAATTGTAATACATCGACAAGGACTCAGCAAAGACTTTGAATACTACATGCACCCCAGACTACTGACACCTCACAGGAAATTGCAACACAAGAGGGATTGTACCAGACAAGGAGCTCTGTCTTCTGCCTTATGCAGTGTTACAAGAGGGTAAAGACAGAATGCAAAACTAGGGCCATCACAGCACAGCATTTCCTCACTATATTCTCCTACCCTCCAGCAACTCGCCAGAGGGTTATATTGGTGTCCTTGATGGACTGTTTTTTACATCTTTTCTACTGTGGAGGTAGGGGCAGGGGAGGGAATACCCAGAAAGGAACACAGTCTCCCATATGTGGTTGGATCATGGATACAACACAAATGGACATAATAATTATGTAAATACAGTGGCATAATCGTGTTCTCCGTTCCTCTCCTAATAACTTTTAGCATGTTGTTTCAGACTTGATTAATTCATTGGTGCTGCACATTGAGCTGACACTCTTGAGTGGAAAGCAAGCTTACAGTTCACCACTCAGTATGCAAAATTAGAATTATTTTTCCCCCATATGCATTACTTCACAATTTATACACACAGATTTTTACCTGCCATTAATTTCACCAACCAGTCACTCACTAATGTGAGATCCTTCTCTGCAATCTGTCTTGGTTTCAGCGAGATCCTTCTCTGCAATCTGTTTTGGTTTCAACTCCTCAAATAACCTGTTAGAAGCTGCAACCTTTTTTCAATTTTCCTTTCTCAGATCATTTACGATATGTTGAGCAACAGATACCCTAGCAGCACACACATCCTATGAGACTACACCACTGGTTCCTCACACTGTCAAAACTGTCTGTTTATTCCTGCCCTTTAGCCAATTATTTATCCATAGAGACTCTTACTCCTTATCTCATGACAGCTAAGTTTTTCCAGGAGCCTTTGGTGAGGGACCTGTTGAATGCCTTTTCAAATCAAAGTAGATAACACCAGGATCTCTCCCTGACTCCTCTGCAGAACTGCAGCAATCTGTGAAACACAACTTCTGTTAACAGAAACCACATTAACTCTTCTGCAACATAGCATATTTATATTTGTGTTTACTAACCCTATTCTTCGCTGTTGTTTCCTCCAAATGGTCTGTTAGGGTGTCTATTTCCCATTTGAATTCCTTTACAAGTCATGGATGAATAGTGTCTGGTCCTGGCAATTTGATACTCCACATTTTGTTGATTTGTCCTCTCCTTTCCTACTGACATTGGAAGTTAAGTCAGCTCCCAATATACATTCCCCCACCCCTAATTTTCCCAGTAGAGGTCTGGCAGACAACATCAGAGTATTTTCTGTCAGCAGTACAAGCAGATTTGTGTTCACAGAATCACCCTGAAGAGTCTCATCTGGTGCATCCCACACACACTTAGATAAACAGACAAGACCCTCCCCAATACAGACAAAACTAAATCTGGGTGCTCAAAATCTAAGCCTAGACATAAAATTCAAGCTGAAAAATTACTCCTGGCTTTTGCACAAGCCAAGCCTGCTGTATGCAGGATGGTAGTACTGCTGGGACAAGCTTAAAACCCTGCAGGTTTTGTCATGCAGATCTCAGCTCAGTGCTTTGCACCAGCTCTATTTCACAAAGTTTCTCTGTTTTCAACAGAGCACCTACTGCAAAATAACACTGAGCAGACTGTATATTAAAAAGCCATCCCACGCATATTTATAACTAATTTATTCTTCATTTCTTCTGTGTTGAATAACTAAATTACAACAGTGGCTCAGTAACCCCTTTTAGTTTAGGAAAGGGCAGCAGCTTCATTTGAGTAATACTTTAGCCCAATTAGTCCATTAGTCTCCAGTGGAGACCAGAGGAGAATGGAAACCAGTGGAACGAGAGTCCTGCAGGATTCCTTTTAAGTAACAGACCTCTGACTCATCTGATATCATCTGGCAGCCCTCATGATCCCTTCAAAGATATTTGAAATTTTCCAAGTGTTCCGCAGAGACACTAAGCAGGCATTTGCAAGGAAGAAGCAATGTATTAGCATAGGCTGCTGTGGATAAATCAACCTTATAAAGGAGTTTCAAACTCCTCGAGTGCTGAAAGAGCTTCAACATATCTGAGAATGTTGGCTTCTATGCTTTCCCAAACCCTACAGAGTATGGGTTAGTCACAAAATAGCACCTTGTCTTTGCACAGGGATGTTGTCTGAGTGGACCTGCTGGATGTAGCTGTCCAACTCTGGTTCTGATATAATGAAGAAGTGGCCAAAATAAGACACACATTTTTCTATCTGAAAAACAAAACTATTTTAAGCCTCTTTTAGAATCCTTCCCTTATAAGACATATGTGGCAGCTAGAAGGTAGGGAAAATGCAGATACAAATGATCAAGATGAAGAATCTGGAGGACTTTCCTGGTTCTGTCTAACTGACAATCTGAAAGTTAGTGACAAGGTTCAGTCAATTATCCCTTCAATGAATGCAGAGAAAGCATCCACAACAGCTAGCATCTAAGGCAGGAAAAACTGTTCACTTCATGCACACATCTGTATTCAGGATAAAACAAGTTTAAATTGATAGCTTAGCTCAAGCACCTGAAAGAGAAGTTACTGGACCAATGAGAGATGTAATACTTGTGACAAAAGTGACAAGTGACATTTCAGCAGCACCCCAGAAGGTCTCCTCATTTCTGTCACCTTAGCACCATAAACACAAGGCCAAGAGTATTTCCTGTCAGTACAGGGAAGAATTCAAAGTCCCTGGAAGCTGAGGCAAAGGGAAGTATCACCCTCAGCAAGGCTGCCTTGGAGTGTTGTCATCAACCCCAAACACATCACAGAAAACACTTCTGTAGCCCAAGCCCCCTACCTTTGAAAGAAACCTTGAGCCTGGCATGGCCATGCAGGTGTCCATATGTGGTCTCACCACAAGCTGCAAGTTTAATACTCCAGGATTGCCCTTTACACATTTAAGAATATTTTTCTATCAGGTGGTCTCCTCCATATGCATCAGATTGCAGCCACACCTACACCACTACTGCCACTGAGATAACAAATTCAAGGCTTGCAGGAAAATGCTACTTCAGCACAGTGACTGAAGAGGAGCCTTAGCACAGGGTTGTTCAGTTCTGTGCTTTGGTTCAAGTTACATGCACAGAGATTAAACCAGGAGTCACTGGCAAAAGACTGCATTTCACAACAGGAATGGATTTTCAATTGGTCTCATCTTTTATCTGTATCATTCAATACTACGACCTATCTTCTCATTTGAACCGATGCAAAGCCTTTTACAAATAAATACAGCACATTTACAAGCACTGAAATAAAACCCTCAGCCAGTGTAAGGAGGAACTGTTAGTCTCCCAAATAAAAATCATCATTGTTAAAATAAAATATCAAGCAGTCTGGTGCCAATGCATGAAAGATAGGACGCTGATTTTATGACTCTTATCCAGGAGAAAGGCTAGTTTTAAACTGCGTGATACTCAATTTATCTGTCTCACAGGGCTGAAAAGCTAAGTCTATTCTAATGGGATTTGAGTCTGAGATTTTCATGGAGGGTTTATTTATGAATCCCCAAAAGCATTTTCACTGGTTGTTTTTGACTTTTTTTTCTTGTATTGCTGTTTGCATTGCAAATAACGAGATAAAGATCAACTCTACAACCAAAATCATTGTTAAAACTTTTTTTAAGTATTCACAAGCCTGAACTTCATGTGAGGTTTCTTCCCCAGATGCCTGACTTTCCGTGACAGCAAGAGAGGAAGAAAACACTCAGCCTTCATCTCCCATTCATCTAGCAGCCACTGAATAATGGCTTTAAAGAGCAAGAACGCTAATCTTGCTCTAGTCATCATCCAGCAAGTGCAGGAGCTCCACACCTCAAGTTCCTCCCCACAACAGAACTGCTGCACATTTTACTGACAGATACATGTGTAGAAAGGACAGCTTCAATTTGGATTTCTTTTAAGAACTTGACCCAAATCTCACTGAAGTTGAAAAACCTACGCCTGCCTCCGCCACTTGTATTGGCATAGATAACCTGTTGTTTTACCATCATTAAAATGATACAATTTTATCCTTCTCTGTCACCACTTGCCCTAAGAAATGCAAAGCCCTTTACATAATGAGGTATAAGTTATCATGTCACAAACATGACGAGAGGATAAAGCTCTTTAGCACAGTGCTGCTCTAAATGACAGGAAGAAAGAGGTAACCTTTTATGGCAGGCAGAACAATTAAGGTATACAGACGACAGTCTGGAAATTAAGATACCACAGTAAAATTAATTTCCGGTACTACACAAGCTGTAAAGATCACAAATAGGATCACAAAAAGAATCTACTGTTCAATTGTATACATATTATTATTAATACTTAGATTATATAACAATAACCCTCTCATTTGATTAAAGGAGTATGCCAATAATTGCAGAAAAACTTTTTTCAGTATTCTATGTAGAGTTATGGAAAACAATAATAATTTCTTTTCACTTATTACAAAAGAATGCTTAATATGTCAATTTATTTTTACAATTTTTTTTTTTTATTCCACAAAGGAGCCTTATCTTTCCTCTCAGGAAAACACAGATGGCTGCCAGCACAACATGAACATCGGGCATTATGCCATTTCAGCTCACCTGAAGGCCTCTCAAGAATAAAACCTCAGGACTATTTTGGTAACATCACTTGGCCACTGGCTGGACAGTATTTCAGGGGATGTGGCTGTGGGACCCCCAGCTCCTTCCAAGATATCTCCTGATTTGTGGCAGCAGGACAAGACAATAGCAACACTTCGATGGAGTTGTACAAATATAACTTACACTGTCTCCCCTTGCATTTAGAGGACGGAAGTAAATAAAAGGAACATAGATTAGCTGAAAAACAATGTTTCTTACAGAGCTATGAGCTATTTCCCATAAGCTTCTGCATTTCCATGGAGGAACCCAGTGCACTTGACAGGAGCATAGCAATGAACACGGGGGGATAATGACCCAACCTGCACATTAGGCTGGCATGGGAGGAGAACGTGGGTGAGAGAGGTGAGCAGGCATAGGCACAGGCACATTAAGGCACACGAATCTCTGTATCAATAAGGGGTTGGAAATCAGATTAATTTCTGCACAATTAACAAGGCTGTTGAAAGATCTGCTTTACAGCTGCTGCCGCTGCCAGGAGATGATGACAACTGAGGAAATGAAAATCAAAGGAGGAAACAATTACAACAATACTCGCTGAAACTATTTAGAGTTCCCTTAATAAGTCGGTGAAACAAGTAATTGAAAGAATGTATTTTATTGCTGATTAAGATAATACTTAATTTAGGTCTTGTTTTTAAAAAGAGCTCAAATTAACAAATCAGGTCTTTTATCTGAGTGCAAGTGAGAGCTCAGTACATGCTCCTCATATCCCCCAGTCTGGAGATTCAGAGGGCAGGCTGTGGGAGAGCAAAGATGAGAAAGAGGTAGGAGACATTCAGGGAGAGGGGCCAGCTGGAAAGAGTAAAGTGCCAAAATACAATTATATATAAGATATCGACCTTTCTTCATTCAAGTCTAGCAGCACAACAGTAACTATACCTTGCTTTTCTACACAGTAAGTTAAATTAGCATTTTCATGTTCTCCAACCATCACAAAAATGATAATGCTAAACATTAAGTCTGACATCTAAACTTGTGGAACAAGAGATGATTTTAAAATAAAATACTTTATAAGCAGAAACATTTCTAGCCTCTTCTTTAAACAGCAACAACAAAATCCATAAATCTTTTTTCTCTAAGTTCACAGTGCCTTCATGCCACATCTCTAAATATTATAATTGAGAGATAAGGAAAAATAAAACAGTTAGAAAAATAAGTTTGCTGTGACTGTTATTTCTTTGAAACTAAGTGAGTAACTCAGTTGCAAGAACAACAGGAGCCACTGCGAGTTTTTTCTTAAATTTCAGATTATACACCAGTATCTTTCTCCTTTTTTCTGAAGGATGAAATAAAATAAAAGCTGAAATGTAAAGAGGACTTTCAGGTTTGATAAAGAAAGGTAGGATTAATAAAAAAATATGAGTATGGGCTTTTAAACTCTATGTTATAACCTGATAGTGTTTTGAAAATATCAGACATATAAAAATTAATCATAAAAATACTGGCAAACTTGCCTTTGAAAGGGGAGGCAGCAAAAAATTACAGAACATCAGAGCTCGGAGTGAAATGTAGAAAAAATTGGAAAAGGGTTAAAATGACTAAGATTAAGAAGGTGCATGACAACCATTCTCAAAGCCCTGATCTGCGCTAACAAAACCATATCCTATGCTTTTGATGAGACACTCACAAATGATTTAGCAAGAGGTGCTTTTGAATTATACCAGTGCTTTTTGGCAATAAAATGTCTTTTTTTGACTTTTCGTTTGTATCTGCCCTAAGCTGAAAACATCTTTGCTAGAAAATAATAACCAGGTTGAAGGTATTTTTTTACAGCAAAATTTCTCTGAAAGGGAACTTATTGCAAATGTTAGCAAAAATTGATTAAAATAAAATTAAGAATTCAGGAAATACTAAAATCTAAACAATCAAATATAATGCAAAGGAGGCTCCAGATTTTAAGCTGTTTCAATCAAGACAGCAAGGCATGGATTTCAAGGAGCTATGAAGCTTAAAAAAGGCAAAGTTCTACATTTACCTTCTGCTAAAACTCAGTGTGTTTATTGCTTTTTTTTTTATTTTTGCATGTGTGTGCTTTAAAGTAGCTCTTTTAGAATATAAAAATACCTGTCTTAAGCTGTATGTTAATTAAAGTTCAGTCTGTCTTTGACATATAAGCTTCAGTCAATTTACAGTTAATTGCTCTAAGGTCTGTCCTCCAGTGTCAGCTCCAAAAGCCTAAGCTCCCATTGTGCTCTGGGAAATTGCATGATCCACAAAAGTCACTTTGCACCTTACAGAAGTGCAAAACTTACCCTCCTCAGGGAGGACAAAGTGATGACTTTGCTGGTTATTGTCAGGAAAACAAACAAACAGACAAACAAAACCAACCCAACTTCTGTGTGGTGGGAAGGAAGAGCAGGGAATCTTGTGGGATCTTTAACAACAAAAGCTGCTGGCAGCCCCACTGCAGTCCTAATTCACATCATCACTGAACACAGTGCCATGATTTGCAAGGAAAGCAGCATGCTCTTGCTCTATTTTACATCAACAACACCAAATTCCTAATCCAAAACTCAGTGGCATTAAGCGCAAAGCTCCCATTTCTCTATGCCACCCTAACTCTGGCATTAAATTGTTACTGTAGATACTGTGTTCAAGAAATACCTTTTACCCTGAAGAAAATACACATCTGACTAATATTCAGATCCACTTCTGAAACTAAACATTCACATACAGGAAAGTGTTTCAGTTTTCCATCTGCCAGGTATCCAAGAAAGAGGCAGTTAAGTGATACACTAATTCCTACACTAACCCAGAGAAATGTCTTTTAAGTTATTAAAAATATTGCTGCATCCCACTCACTTTCTGATATCCTGAATCCTTTATTTCAAAAGACTGTGAAGTTTGAAATTCCAATTCAAATTGAAAACAACTCAAATCAAATCAATAGGGACTAGCCCCAGTGGAGTCAGTGGAAAGAATTCACTGGACTTAACAAGGACTTCAATTAAAAGAGGATAGAAGATGCTCAGGATGAGTGAACAAATACGTAAGACACACAAACATACCCTAACCATAAACCTAAACCAGTAACCTTTCAAGACATTACCTATTTGGGTAATTTCTGGGAACTAAATCATCCTCAGTACCTCTAAAGGTCAAAGCACCAGCAAGACACAAACAGGACATTCAAGGCCAAAAAACCTAAGAAGAATCCACCATTATATAAATGTTTATGACTGGTGGCTCTCTTCCTGCTCAACCACACCTGCCAGCAGCACCAGTTTGGGACCTCCCTGAGCCCCAAGACTGACACAATGTGCAAGGCCCTTGAGTCTGAAAACACAGGGATCCACCAGCTGTGCCCACTATGTCCTTCTTTAGCTGGTGCAGGACACAGCTGGAACGTGAGGAGTAATAGTTGAATAGATTTATATATTTGAATAGATTTATATATTTTTAATAGATTTATATATTCTAATAGATTCATATTTTGGATACATGGCACAGAGAGTGCTACATGACAACCTTGTCCATTTCCCCCAGTGTTCTGCTCTGGTTGAGCCTAAGATGGGTCTTTATGCACTTAAGATAAAACCTGCACTGAGCAATTTTGGAGGGTGCACAGAAATGAGCTGTATTTTATTTAGGCCTGCCAATTTTAAACTGGTTTTGATCACTTTGCATGGTTTTCCACCATCAACAAAGCCCACCCTGCCACAGAGACAAGTGAGATGTGACCACCAGGCTGAACAAAGAACTCATGAAAGCTCTTGCTCGTTATATGGCAAGAAATGCTGCCCCAGGAAAGAAACTGTGAGCCATGGAAGATGTTGGTATACACCAATGCTTTTGGTGGGTCAAGACAATCAAGTGAAATAATTAGCAGCAAGATACTGGATCTTCCATCTCTCGGGGAGCAGTGCAGTTCTGCACGTTGTGCTCCCCAGAGGCTGCAGCCATCAGACACAAAGAAATTAGGAGTCAAAGGGGAAAAAAAAAAACACCCCACACAAAAAAACCTACCAAAAAAAAAACCCCTCAAATGTGGAGGATTTCTTTCAAAAAATTTGTACAGCATAATTGTTTTATTAATTGTGAAATGAGAAGACATATTAAGTGCCGCATGGCCTGGGAGTGAGAGATTCAAGAGTATCTTCCGTATTTAGGGAGATAAAGAGGAGATGACTATGGTGTGAAATCAGGAGGAATAAGAAACTGGCTTCCCCTTTTAAGAGCAGCATCAATTAAACCCAGGGGAGGCGGGTGCAGTTTACTAGTTAATTAGTCCAGGGATGTGGTCCTTTCATGTGTAATTCAGAACAGGAACACCTGGTGTGCGGCACTTCAAAGCACGGGGGAGGAAAAAAGCCAAACAATGCAGGATAGGTCACAAAAGAAAGCAACAGCACAAGAACAAAAACTGTTTATATCTGACCTTCACCCTGCTGTAAATAAAGCAAGACGGTAGGGCCCCCTCCTCCCCGCCCGGGGAGAACAAACAGCTCTGGGCGCACTGGGGGAGTCACAAAATAAGAGAAGGAGAGGGGGAAGAGAGAGACATGGTGGTAACTAATTGTTTTACAATCTAATTAAAAGGAAAACAGACAGCACGATATAGATAGGGATATAATGATTTTAATCACGTTCTGATAGGCAGAACCAGAAAAGACGGAGAAGGGAAACGCGATCCAGGCAGCGCTGGGAGGCTGGAGGAAATGCTACCAATGGGCAGGGAAGAGTGGGGCAGGTTTGGGGCACCAAAATCCTAACTGGGTCTGGATCTCAAGGTTTGTGAGTGGATAAGAATTTGGGTCAAGTTACAAAGGTACCGACTAGGAAGCAGTCATGATGATCCGTGTCCCGTGCAGATGTACAGACCTGCTGCTCCAAACCCAGACTGAGTTTTAGCGTGCTCCAAAGTTTCCCCATCCCGTCCCATGCCTGCTATTGCACAGAGAAGCTTTTCAGTAGCATGCCTGAATCATGTTGAAACTGGAAGCAGATGCACTGTGATAAAACTTTTACAGTGCTTTATCTCATCAAGCACAATACAACTCATTAAACCAAAGTAGGTGTTACTTCTGTCTTACAGAAGGAAAACCAATAGGGAGATTAATTTAGCAGCCAGAGTGACAGAGCAATCAGTAGAAATGATCAGCCATCAACTTCTCAACTTCCTCAATGACTTTGCTGCTCAGTCAGCAGAACCCACCAGAAGATGGCCAGATCTTGTAATATGAACAATATTTTATTGGATGTTGTTAGTACAGGAAAATCTCTGAAGATAAATACTCCAGAAGAGCACAGGCATGTGTATGGTGATACAAGAATCTCAAAGTCTGGCAACTTAAAAAAAAAAAAAAAAAAAGTTAAAAACATTATAAAAGATCCCAATCTCTGAATGTATATTTGAACCAGATTCCTTTATTGTATTGGTGATTTTATTCACTCCTCGCTAAGCTTGATCTATCAAAGTAAAGAAAGATGCTGCTATTTTCAAACACTGGACTGCAATTTAAGAAACATGATTTAGTCTTTAATCTGCTGCTATCTTTCTTAGAATCCTGGAGTAATTAAGCTGAGTATCATTTTGCCATCTGTAAATGAGAAGTGGTGTGAAGAAACTGGGTTTGTGGAAAATGCCCCACAGAAGGGAGGCATTATTGCAGATAAAGCTTACTTATGTTTAAATAGTAACTTTTATGTTTCATGAGCCATGGAAAGTTATGAAAACCCCACATCTTGCCCAAAACCACCGTCTGTTCCCCAAATAATTTTTAAAAATTAAGAAAAAAATGGTGTAATCAGGACTGTTTGCAAAACTCCAACTTATGGTATAGAATTCTGGCTAGCACAAAAAATAATACTTGATAACTTTCTGGACACGAAGCACGGAACAGCACAATGTTAATATAAGTGACAGCATAGACACCCTGTGTGACTGACAGTTTGGGAAACCATGGGGATAAAACCAAAATAATCCCTCTTCTTCTCCCTTCTTTTCCTTAAAAAATAACACAGAATACTTTGTTTCTTTTTCATAAGTAGAAGATGGGTATATTGAGAAGAATGCATGAAAACACATTTCAAAATGGTCTTGGTGATAGTTGGGAATAAAAAAATAAATTAAGCATATTTGGTGATTTGTCCTTGCTTACTTCTTTATCATTTATACTTAGGCTGGAGATCACAACTGTGGGAGTATTTTCTAGGATGAGCTTTGCAAAACAGCCTGAAGAACTCTCAAAGTGCTCCTCTTCACCCATGCTCAGATGGGAAGGGCAAGCCCCCTTACTTAAAAAAAAAGTTATTTAATGAGTAGTGACCTCTCCAGAACCTGTATTTGTCTTACTAAAATGAGACCATCATTCAAGTTGCCATCTAACAGGAGTTCAGTGCTGAAATATGTTTTGAGGTATTTTGGGGTTGTGGTTTTTGGTTTTGTTTTGTGTTAAGAGGGGAGGGGGATTGCAAGAAAACACCCAGCTCAAATCTCATGAGAGTAATGGTAACAAGATGACATAAATGTCCAGGAAACAAACTTTGATTAGGTGAAGCCATTTAACAAAAAGTAGATCTCTTCAAAATACTTCCATGCCTAACTCATGTGCACTGCAAAATCAAAACCAGCACAAAATGTATTTTCCTGTATCTTTCACCAGTTCTTTCCAAAATCACTCCCACTCTGCCACACCCAGGACATGACTAACATCACCCATGCATGCCAGTCAAGGGGATGGCACAGCAAAGCTCTGTGGGCTCCCAAGATCTCCCAGCACACAAGGACTGGATGCATTTCTAGACCTAAGAGGGCAATAGGGAAAAGTAGGCGGAAAGCAGTTGGTCAGGTCCAAGCTAAATGTGGGCAAAGTGGTTTTGCAGTCTCACAGCTCACAGATACCCTTGGCTAATCTGTGGGAACCAAGCAGTCACTGCTAAGTACTTAAGGCTCTAGACATACATTTAATTCCAAAGAAAAGTAAGAGAGGAAGGAGGATATAAAAGACAAGAGCAATGAAACCTGAAGGGAACGATCCCAGCTCACAGGACATTGCCAAGACTCGAGTTCTCACCAACCTGGGACCTCTCTAGGTGATTCTAGGTTAGGTAAGAAGTCAACCAGCTACAGAAATGTACACATATATCATTATATCCAGCTGTTCAGATAGAACTACAGCATTTATTTGGCTTCGGCTGGGTTGTTTTTTTATGATTTTCTGTTTTCAATTTGTAATTACAAGACTGTGAAATCTTGCTAAATAAGCCCAGGCTTTGCCTTAACATGAAATTTGTCTCCTGTTGTGATTCAAAATGAACTGGAAGAAAACTGACAAACCCTTGGTACTCCTCTCTTCCTGAATACAGTGTCTCTGTATGGCACAAGAAGACCATGTTCCCAGAAAGAAAGAGGTCTGAGCAGCATTTCCTTAAAAGCAGCAAAGAGTGTCTAAAAGGGCCTAAGAGGGCCAGATGACAGCAGTTAGGAGAGGTTTCTGCAGAAAAGGAATAAACTGCAGCCTTTCCTGGAAGCAAAGAAAAATGAAAAGCTGAAGGCACACCCCAAGAGTTGCATGTGTTCTTGCCAAGGATTAAGTCTCATACCAACTTAGATTTTCTGGAGGTTTTTTATTATGCATGTAAAAGAGAAACTCTCTCTTCGTGCAATGCTTGACTCACTGCAATGAAAAAAAAACCCTACACTGGTTTGAAAAAATGAAGAAAAATAGAGGTGACAACTTCGCAGGGAAGCTTCAACATTTTCTGTGCTCTGTGGTTCCTCAATAAGGATCCCCTTGACTCCCACACTACTATAACTCCCCAGGGAGTTAAAAGGCAGCAGACTGAGCCATTTTGTGTACGATTCACATGGGCTGCTTCAGCATCCAATGACTGGATGAACTTCCAGGCTGGATGAATTCCCAAACTGCCTGCTCTCCCCCCTGATGAACGGGGAGCCCCAACACCCAACTCAGAGTCGAGGTGGCTGCTGTTGAGTTTGAAGGAAAGGCACCCTGGCTCCAGGGCAGGTGAGGCCATGATGTCATGGGTGACCCTGGCAGGGACACAGCCACTCCCTAGGGATGCACCCCATGCTCTTGCCATGCCAGCTGGGCAGTGTTTGCTCCATCACCATTGCCAACACTAAGGTTTGCTGATAAGCCCACTAGGCAGCAGGTCTAAGTGAAGTGAGCGGTGCCCCGAGTTTGGGATCTTGGCATGAATCGCAAAGAATTTGATTTACAGCAGTCCCTCCTACAAGAGCTCCCTGGGCATGCTCACACCTACAATGCCCCCAGGCCCCTGAGGGTGTTTGTTTGGATGGAACCAGCATATTGCCCAGTCTGCTCCAGCAGTTCCCAGGTCTCAGCTGAGCTGCACTGTGCTGTAGTAGCTCTGCATCCTCCTGACAGCTGCTGGTGTTCTACCAGGTCAAGGGGTCCAGCAGAGACAGAGGGACTCCCAAGGCCTTGGATGTTGAGTTATTCTTTGTTTCAAAGTAAGTGTTTTCAAATTCCCGAAGTTGTGAACTCACAGGTTTGTGCACTACTTACCTACCTTCAGCAATAACCCAGACTGCAACCAGGACATAAATCACAGCTAGCACGCTGCATTTGGGATAAATTTATATTTCTGACCCATAGTATCTTCCTATGCCAAACACCCACAACAACAAAACATCTTCAGTGTCTTAAAGGAAGGAGTAGCACCTTCTACACCATTAGCACCCTTCCAGCTAGCAAACTATGATAAATCACTGGGAATGAAATATGCACAGCGTTTTTTCATTTGCGGCACTTCTATTTCCTTTAATGTGTGCCTGATAAAATGTTTTCTAAGCATTGCCTTTAGTATGTGTTTATCCCAAAGGGACCATTCCAGGAGGACAAAAAAAAAAATGCAGCACCCACTACTGCCAGGTTTGCCTTCAAAGCCACAAATACCCACTTCATTCACTTGAATAAATTTCCTTTTTATCGAATACATCCAGTGATGCTTCAGGCTTGTGCTTTATGAATGTGTCCTACGTTTCAGCAGAAACTCTGAAACAGAAGTTAAGTTAGCTAAGAACAAAGTTACCCTCATGAAAATATTTGTCAGGAAAGCTCACGTTTCAACAAGATGTGTGTTTTATTTTTAAATATTCTTACTGCTAAAGGCAACTGAACTTTTTGGGGAGCCAGTCCCTTGAGGTTGAGAGGTGCTAAGTGCCTTCAACTCTCAAGAAATAAACGGACACACTTAAACAGGAGAGCTCTGCTTGTGTGCAGCTGAAACAAACACTTTTCTTCCACCAGTGTCTTCATTAAAGGGGAAAAAAATGTGAGGTCAGAGAGTACAAAGAATGTTACCTCACTTTCTGCTTTAACCATTTTCAAATTAACGACAGAGTCCCTCCTTCAGCCTCAGAGAGAACAAAATCCTTCCTACCCCATCTGCAGTCACTGAGTCCACTGCTACCTACGTGTCCCTGGCTGGGCAGCAGATTACAGTCCCCTCTCCTTTAAAGAGCACCCTGATAATATGCAGGGCTAAAATGTCAGAAGCTATTAGAAACTCTCAGACACACAATATATCTCCATACCCACGTTTTCCCCTTGCACAGTGCAACAACAGACAACAGGCATGCAAACTGCTCAGCTGCAACTGTTCCAAGTCGAATAATTACAACTTGTCAGAAAGAATTAATTTTCCCATTTCTCATAAAGATGTGTAAAAATTACCATGTTATTATACACTGACACTCTCTGGAGGCAGACACAAAATTTAATTTTGAATTCTTTCCGCATATTAAATTAAATCCATAAATAAGAGTTTAGGCATTCACTCGGAAGCATATGTTCATTGGGAGCGAAAGCCAACACGAGCCTGGCTGTAATGGTTGTTGTAATGTTTTAATAGCTCGCTTCTTCTAAGCACCAATAAATTTACATGATCATAACAGTCGTGGGCATACAAGAAGCCCATTACTGTCTGGGCACAGGCAGCAGCGTTAACAGGATGGAAAAATGGAAGGGGGGGGAGAACCCTTAAATAAAATTAGGCAACTGCACTTGTCAGCTGCTCCATGATTGAATTTTTAATATTGTGGTCAATTGGTCAAAACAAATAATGGGATAAAATATTTTAATGTATTTAAAACCTGCTTCTGCGGTTAACAGAGTTTATCTATCTCTTTCTGTACACAGCTTTCAGACTTGTCAGGCTGCATTTCCATCCCGTGAGCGCAGTGACAGGAGGAAGGCTCGTCCTGGCATCCTCTCCTGGCCAGCAGGGCTGGGGCTGGGGCTGCAAAGGGCCTGGGCACAGCCAATCTGCCCCCCAGCACCAAACCCTGCGGCCACAAACATCTTGCAGCCGTGCCAATGGATTGGGGAAAAAAAACTCATGGAGAGGGTGGATGGCAGAGGATCCCACACCCTTGGAAGGTAAGTGAAGAAGAGATCCACAGCTCACCATCTCCTTTCATTTTAGCAAGATAATCCCTGTGTGATCACACCAACATCCCAGACTTCAGTGCAGGTTTTATCCACACAAGCCCAACCTACATCCGTGCTCCCTCTGCTTTGGAGTTACCCTGCTTGCCTGCCTCCTCAGGCTCCCTCCATTTTGAGTTTCCAATGATTTATCATTTAGATACATTCATAAGTGGAGCTGAGTTTTCCAACAGGGAATTTAAATGTGATATAAAGGTTAGCTGTAAAGATGGGCTCCTGAAACTAGTTTTTAAATGTGGGCTATGAAAGATAACAGCTAACCTTATGCTCTGCTCAAATTAAGCTACCACACACTGTCTCTGCCTTTCTTACACGTACAGTCAGATGGTTCTTTGAAAACTTAATTACTTTTAAGAAAAAGTCCCAGTTATCTCCAAACCTCTGCTCACTACCACCAAAACTGGGAACATCTGTATGCAGAGTGTGTGTGCACAGCAGTGTGTGCACAGCCACACACCACCAGTGAGTGCCTCGCACTGCAGGGGGAAGGCAAGCCAGCTCCTCCAAAAACCTGGGTGTGTTACAAGTCTTCTCAACATTTTCTTTCCTACCAGGACAGACAATGCACATAGAAGTCAGTATTATCTCTACAGTCACACATTTGTTCAAAGTAAGTTTTTCAGTTCATTACAGGCAGCAAAACACGCAGCCATGGATAGCCAAGCATTTTTTATCTGCAATCATACAACATTTTGAGAACAGCACTGAAAACCCATCTCCCACTATAGTCAACTTTGGTTGACTTCAGAGGATGTTGTGGCAGTTGGACAGGTTCCTAAATTCTCACTTATCTGCCCAAGACTTCACTGATTCCCAGACATCCAGCCCAGAATATTCAAGTTTATGCAGCTCTCCCAGGGACACGTCAGCCCTGATCTGCAGCACCAGACCTGGCTGCCATGGCAGGGAGGCAACACAAGCACCAGCACTGGCACCTGGATCAGGCAAGAAGAGCACAGCAGCCAGCAAAACACAGGCATCCTTCTTCACTAACATCACTCGCTTTCAATTCTCAGAAAGAGTGAATCCAGCTGAGGTCAACTGTGAGCAAAAAAAAATATTGTGCTTTGAAATCTGCTGGGTGATGTACAGCACACAACACAACCCAGGGTTGTCAGTCAAATTTCCAGGAGATATCACCATAAATACTGTCCCAAAGCAGACAGCTACAGGTGATGCTTACACTGTCAGTATGCTGCCTGGCTTGCAGATGCTCCCAGTGATCAAATTGCCAGAATTTCACTGCACTGAGTTGAGCCTTTAATAATCAGAGATAATGGGATGGAGCAAAAGAAAGCCCAGCAGCAGTAATGCTGTCTTGGAAAGGTTTAAAAAGGTTTACAAGTAAGCAGAGATAGCTTTGTTCAGACTCCTCAGAGGTACAGGTGATTCAGAAAATGAGTACAACAATAAAACTTGAAAATAGCTCTTTGAAGCTGAGGAAATGTGGAGTTTTTCAGTGCTGCATTTTTGACATTGTATTTTCAGTGCATTGGCCACAAGACTGAATTTTGAAACCAAAACCTGAGAGATTTCAAGAAAAGTGTCTTTTGGTGGTGTGGCAGCACTAGTTACAAAAAACCCACGAGGCACCAATGTTTCACTTTTCACTGACTAATCTCATTCTTACTCAGAGGTGAAGAGAGTGAAATCCTTCTCACCTACTGTGTAGCAGCTTCTCTGAAATGAATTTGCAACCTCAGCCTGGATCCTAGTGGGCAAAAAAAAAAAAAAAAAAAAAATCAGCCCACAAGCCAAAACCCCCTAAAGCACTTGGTATTAATTGGCCACCCTTGCTGGTGGTCTCAGGACTGAGGCCGTGGGCATGGAAAATGAACAAGCTCCTGACCTTCTTCTGATCCTCTCCACGAGGGCTGAGACAATGACTGGGCTATGCACTGCCATTTCCTATTTAATTAAATGGCTAAATGGAAGATTTCCTCTGTGGCTAAATGGGAGGTTTCTTTTTCTAGTGCTGCTCTCAGTCTACTAACTCTTGCAGTCGCTTAGGCTGACTGTAACATTTAAAGGAAATAATTCCCCCCCTTCAGTTTCCCTAGAACAAAGGAAAGAATACTGCACCAGAACTGCAGCTCAGTTTATGGAGAGAGAGATTTACATGTGTGTCTTTCAGTTTGCATCGTTCTTTTCTTTCTAAAGGGACAGCCCATGTCATTATTCCCTTTAAAAAAATAAGACACGTTTACCTCTAATCCCAACTTCTTAAATGTGAGAGTGAGTTGCTTCCATGTTAAGATGTGCAAACTTCAGCTACCTGACGGTGATGATATATGCACATTATATAATACATACATGTGGAAAACAGCCTTGATGTGACAGCTGAGTCCTGAGGCATCATAGTAGTCACTCTGCGTTTGAAAGACAGCTTCTCTACCAAACCACTCAAACAGTAAAATGAACACAATATACTCTCCAGCTAGAACTATGCCCTTAAGCTTCAGTTGGAAGAGGAAAAGAAAACTTCTCATTGAAGTCTATTTTAATTAGGGCTGCAGAGAACCAGTTTGAATGAAAGCCTGCCTCTTTTTTTGCCTTTTTTTTCTCCTTTTTTAATTTTTTTTTCTTTTTCAAGCCGAAGCTAGACTTTAAAAAATTCTTGGGTAGGGTGAAAACCAAGTGAAGAGCTGAAGTAAACTTGCATTTGAACGTCCTTTAGCTGAAGAAATTCCTTGTAAAAACTTGGATTTAGGGATGACAAAGAAAGGATGGGTTCTTATATTCAGTCTGCTTCTCCCATATGATCTGCAGACTGGCTCTGTCATAAAAGCTAGAAAACACTAAACAAGTTATACAGCATTTGCTTAACTGACAAAATATTCACTGATTATTACTGCCATTAGCCTGTTCTTTTTGATTTCCCTATGTATTTGTTTCTCAGCTATTTGGATGTTTAGTATCCTGACATGATGTGTCTCCAAAGCTTTGTCAGATGCTATCTTTCTAGATTAAATACATACAGAAGGATATGCTTCATATTTGCCTGTGACAACTGCCTTGCTTAACTGTGGCCTTCCAGGAAGGTCACAGAACCTGCATCCATCTGTGCAGGCAGTAAGAGCTCAGTGGTACCTGACTGGATCCACTCGTGCTAGATTTAATAATTATCAAAAGTTTGAATAGCAGCACAAATAGCTGGGAAGTGGATGCTTCATGTCATGCATGGCACACATCCACCTGCCAGCACTCGTGGTTGTCTGGAATATCCCTAAATGTTTCAAGCAAGAGGACTTTTCCTGTTTCCCTGACTGCCTGAGGTATCAACTCACCCCATGTGTCTCGGGGTCATATGGTGTTACTTTAAATACAGGGACCCAGGCTCAAAGATTTTGAGCTCATTTCTGGGCAAGGGGAACACAAAGCCTATTTAAGCAGATGCAAAAATTATTTTGAAACAACAATGCTGCAGAATTCAGTAAGAAGGCAAAACAAGAGAGCTGCAGTACCAATCCAGCACAGGCATAAGGAAACCGTAATCATATCTAATTAGAGTTAAAATAATGTTTCCCTTTGAAATGTTTAATTAGCTCTGTTTTATTACATAAACATTCTTGATGCAGAGCATACTGAGCTAGAAGAGTCTGATGAGTTAAACAGTGCAAAGTGCTCAGGCGCCCAGTGAGGGGCAAAACCTGACAAGGAGTGGCTGTTGTTACCAGATGTCTGGACCATCAGTGGAGCCATGATGCTTGCTGCAAACAGCAGGCTATCATTTCAACCTTTGTTGCCTCTACTGAAGCCTCCCATCGCGCTTTCAATTTAACAGCATCACAAGGAGACAAAGAAATTTCTTACAATATGCCTTTCAGTTCAGAGACAAATCCCATTTAAACTTGTTCAACCTCTCATAACGTATTAGTTATTGTTGCCAGTCTGCATGTCCCCTGGCTACACACTAGTTGTTCTGGAAAAGGGAAGCTTTTTCTTTCCCCCTGCTTTTTCCTTTTTTTTTTTTTTCTCTAATTCTTGCCCTTCAGTTTGATAAAGCAAGACCAGATTTACTGGCAAACTTACAGCATGCTTGTCACAAGCTTGCAGCAAATTTAATTAACCTTATTACAAATATGGTTTTCTTGAAGATTACATCACAATCTGGTTTCACATCGCCTGCTGCTGATTCAACATATTCTGTGCTTTGGAGAATATGTTCATTTTCTGAAAAAGGTCAAAATGTTAAAATAGCTAAAACTTCTCTATTTCTTCTGAGTTCCTGTTCAAATCTTGTGGTGTACCAACACTTTGTCTTACGAGCAGTGTTGTTCTCTTGCCATGTGCCAGTTGTAGATGGGTTTACTTCACAGTGCAGTTTACATCCCTTTAACAACAGAGATAGCTAGATGATGGAAAATTTCCTGCTAGTTTAACCCCTCATCAGAACACTGGGACAAAATCCCTAAAAATGCATAAATAGAAGGAGCTTTCCCCAGCAAGTGAGAAACAAGTAACAGTTACTTGTGTTATTTGGAATTTCAGCCACATTAGGACTGAGTTAAGGTATTACTTCTGCTCAGGAGCACTGATAGTGAGTATGCATTAACTGGCTAAGATTAGCAAAATAAATTAATAACTTTTTTAATTCAGTACAAGTTTTTAAACCCTGAAATATTTCACTACAGGATTTTTAGGTCTCACTTTTCAGAAACTGGAACAAGAAATTCCCTGTGATAGAAATCTTATGCCAGCATTCTCTCTCAGCATACTTCAAACTTTAAGGAGCTGGATAAACATATCTTGATTGCTTCCTTGAACTATACCTGAATTTAGAACCTTTACTATTTGCAGAGACTGGGTTAGTCTCCTTGATAGCACATGCTCTCTCCTAAAACTCTGGGAGTAAGACAATTTCTTACATGTTTATTATTTTCATTTAACGTCTAGAAGAGGAATGCCCTTGTCTGTATTCATGTAATAACAAAGCAAGACTTTACAGGCTGATATTCTCTTATGGCACGAGAGGAAGCAGAGGAAAAAAGTCACAACATCTGTACTAAAATCCTCTTTAATAAAGCACAAAGAGAGAAGGGAGTGTAAAACAAAGACACCTTTGCTAATCACTGACTCTGTAATTCTATTAGCACACAGGTGTTATCAGATCAGTGAGCAGTGGGTGCAGGAAAGACTATGCAGAAAGCCCCCCAAAGCAAACATTAGCACAATAGCAGGGATCTAAAACCTTGGCATATTCCATATTGCCATGGCTCACACACCACACCGATAAGGCTGGGGACCAAGTGCATCAAAGACATTCCATGGAAAGCAGCTTTGCTCTGGAGGAGATAACCTGCAACAGCAGAATTAGTGCTGGAGAGTCTGAACATGTGGTTGTAGCATAGCAGCTTCTGTAGGAAATCCAAGTGGCAACTCCCACATGACGAGGAATGCTTTTTTCCTTTACACCTATGTGTACATCACATGTATTTGGTGATATTTAACTTCCATATGCTTCAACCAAGAGGTCTGGAAACTAAAGTGAGGACTTGTCCAAGAAAGACAAAAAGGGTCTGCCTACCAAAGTCACTTTTTGCTCCATGCAAGAAGAAAACAAAACAAAACAAGCAAAGCTCTCCATCCTGTTCCAATAATCAAAACCCTCCACACTGTTTTACTAAACCAAATTAATCTGCAGGTTATTTCAACACTGCCATGCATGGAGGTTGTGCATTATTTTGTTGATTCACTTTACAACCTGACAATACAAATAATAAATAATTTAAACAGAAATAAGGTCCTTGAGTCTCTCAGGAATATATATACTATTACGGACATATTTTAAAACTTTCTGCAAAACATCCAAAGAACTAATTAGCAAATGGATAATCCAGCTAACAAAGATGTTCTGCTGAGCCTGTTACTCAAGAAGCATCAAGAAGTGGTGAGGGATGTGAAAGTCAAGGGGAACCTCAGCCACAGTGAATCCATCAGGATGAAAATTCGGGATTTTAAGCTTCTGGAAGGAGTGAGGAAGACATAGCAGAACAACTTCTTGGACCCCAGGAGAGCAGATTTCAGATTCTTCTGGGATTTACTTGTCAGGATCCCAGAGAGACTTCCCTGGAAGGCAAAGGGGTTCAAGCAGAGCTGCTTGATTTCCAAACCACAACCTCCTCAAAAGAAAAAAATGTCTATTCCTATGTGTAGAAGGTCAAGCAAGGGTGGCAGAAGGCTGGCATGGCTGACAGAGAACTCCTCAGCTAGCTCAAATCCAAAACAAATCTACAGAAAATGGAGGAAGGTACACAGAACAAATTGAGATGTTGTCCAAGCACACAGGGAGTCAGAAATGTAAGAGCTCAGCTGGAGCTGGAGGAAGTGAAAGGCTGCAAGAAGAGCTTCTCTAAGTACCTTAGAGAGGAGAGAGAAAGCCAGAACTTTCTCGCAGACACACAGCATAGAGCAGGAGGCGATAGAAATGTCAGTTGAGTATAAGATTTTTTACCATGGGGATGGTCACCTCTGCCAGCATCTGATGGGAGGTTGTGGAGTCTCTAGCCTTGCAAACATTCAAAAGACAACTGGACAACCTGCTGTAGGAGGTTAGACAAGTGTCTCCAGGGCTCTGTTCCAACCGAAACTATTCTGTAATTCCACAATTGCATGAAAATGTGCATCAGGTTGGTCTTCCACCATTTAAAGAGAACAACACTTAAATAAATATTTCATAATTAACTGAATTGGTTTTGGTCTTTTGTGCAGCCTGCAATATTTCCAGCACTGAATGATTTACTCAGCATATTTTCACTTCTAACAAGTGTTAGTCCATCTGATTTACTCATATCCTACATGCCTTACGTTGGTACTGTACACCAAATACACCACTCAAAATGGGGGAACATAAACCTCTATACCATCCCAGCACTTCAAACTCATTTACTGTTGCTTGCTTTTCATCCATGTGTTGGCCACGTAGGTTATAAAGCAGAAATCTTTCTTGAGGAGTCTGTGCCTAGAGATTGGCAGCTCACCAGAGCTCTCCCTGCCCCCTGCTTCTAACAGGCTTCCTTTCCTCAAAGCCCTTCAACATCACAGGAGTGAATTCTGCTTCTTGCAAGCATTAAATCCTGTTTAGACATATGGATGGTTTTGGGAAGAACATTTGCTGGACTGAGTGCTTCTGGCTTTCACCTTCATGGTCCCTGAAAATCCACAAAGCTTTATGCCAATGGGATAGGAAGGTTTCTGGAAACTTGTCAGCACATGGGAGTTCACTACAGTAATTTTGCTTCCTACATGCAACTTTGAGCTCTTCTTCTTCCTCCTCCTCACAGCTTTCCAGGCAGTCTGACAGAGAAATTGAAGCAATCAGAATAGATTCACTGAAGGAGACAATCACTGCCCATAGACTTGGAGTTCCCCCACTTTTTTGGGCGATGTGTGACCAGTGTGCATGAAGGGACATGAAGGGGAGCTTTTTGTCTCTAATAATTCCATACAATGCTTTGGAGTACTATAGAGTGAAAGGTGTCATATATAAAGGTTTTATATTATTATAAAAACAGTAATATCACTCCAAAACAAATACTTCAAGATTTATAACATTTCTCAACTCTCAACTCTTGGGACACAACCAGAGACCTTTAGATAACTTGTCTGCTACTACTGTTACCAAAAATCCTAAGAGAAAAGACAAGCCCACTACTGTGGGCATATAAAACAGCAACCCCTGAAAGGTTTATAGCACCCAGCTCTCTTATCACAGTCCTCTACCGACAAAGCACCTATTTATGCTGGCAAAAAAAAAAATTAAAATAATATTTTCTCCCGTTCTGTAGGTCCCTGCATTATTACAGTATATAAGAGACCTGCACATGATTTTTCTCAAAATTCTCAAATTTAGCTGAGCAGGGAATAACTTCCCCATTCTTAAAAAAACCCAAAAAACCAACAAAATTGCAATTACAAACTCCTTTCGCGTTCCAAAGCATGACAACACCAGCACCATTAAAACTACAACATACCCAAGCAACCAGATTAATGAGCTGCCCTGGCAGCAGCAGTTAGAGAACTCACTTTGAACATAACAGAACCTATAACTTTCAACCAAAATTGATTCAGATGAAGGCCTTTACCCTTTTCACACCCTGGGAGCATGTGCCAGGTTCTCTTGGTCCCTTCTGCTACAGCCAGACAGCCAAACAACGAGAGGTAAGGGCTTTTATCTGGTGTGAAGGAAAACAAAAAGAACTTCTGAATCAGGTAGGGCAAGAATTTAGCCAGATCAGTAAAGCCACAGTGAGTTCTCAGAGGATTAGAAAAACTTACAGATTTTCTCATCTGGTTTTGATGAGAAAATAGAACCTGTAGATAAGAAACCTTGCTCCACAGAAGTTTCATTGGACTTGACATATTCTAACAGAAACGTATGGTTTCATTTGGAAAATTCCAGGGGAAAATAAGTTTTGTAGATGAAAAAAGACCAACCTGTGGCCGCCTCTAAACTTTAACCTTAACCTGTGGTAGATGATGATTATATCTGCACTGATACACAGAATAAAGTGGAAGTGAACATTTTTAGGGAGTGTGCAAGTAGGCTTTCATAACTTCCCAACAGTGAGTTGAAATGCAGGTGGGAAAGAGATGAATTGGAATTTTCAGTGAGTGTACACAGCAAATTCCAGAAGTATTATTAAACTTCATGATTGCGGGATAGAAACAGGAAACCCAAGATGAAGCACTCTCTAGTTAAATATCTCAGTTCATAAGAAAAGAGGGAAAAAAAAAAAAAAAGAATCAGAAGATCACACACAAAAAAGCAACCCTGTGACAGCGGTCAGGTAGGAAATTTTCTGCCCCAAGCTCGAAGATCTAAATGAGCACAGAGACAAAAACTGTTTTCTGTTTTGCACCACTCACTGAGGTTTTTGAGAATGGTGCAGGTAATGACAGCTCCTCTATCCTAAGTCAACAAATTGGGAAATGCCCCCCCAAACCATTAGGGGATGTTCTAAGTTAAACTTTCTCTAATTTCTTTTGTGTGTAGCATAAACACGCTACTCTTACTCCCACTGTAATCTGAACGGTGCCAATGCTCATGGCATTTCTGGTAATTCAAGCAACAAAAAACCACAAAAATCTTGGCCACTGGTCACCCATTTGGTCCTCTCATGAGTCAGGCAGTGCTCGACCCAGCATTGTTTGAACAAGGCATCCTGATAAAAAGATTTGCTACAGAGACCATATCATACCCCAATATCTACTAAAAGGAGAACTCAGGAGAAGTATATCACCATCCGGTTATATTCAAGAAGTCTTCCAGCTAATGGAAATAAACAAAAGCGATTGGATGGCTTCAGTGCCATATGTTGCACATAAAAACTGAAGGCTGAATGTGAAGATAGCAGTGGCAAGTTAATGATGAGAATTGAAAAGCCAACATCTCAAAGACCAGGGAACACTGTTTTCTGTGCAACTGCATTTTCTAGTGCATGGAGGGTGCATATCTAGTTCAGGAAGAAGTGGAAACCGTAAACAGTTTGAGTATTTTTAGCTGCTACCTGGGAATGACATGGCTGAAGTTTGGTTAACTACCCAAACTCAGAGTGAAATGACGACCCATTGCCCTGGGAGACTGAGGAGGTAAAAATATCAGTGCTGTGCCTTTTGCAAGGCTTGTGCAAGATTTGTAAGAGTGAGTGAACTCGAGGTCAGTCTGCAAAAATCTGGGAAACTCCAATGAACATTTGAAAACAGGGGTTAAAATAAATTCTATGCTCATAGGAAGAGGGAACATTCCTGAGACAGAAGCTACATGTCCATTCAAAGATCCACCACTTTCATTTCATATTACATTTCAGGTTACTGTTTCAAAAGGTAAGGATGACAATTATCCAAAGAAACAAAAACTTTTCAAAATTAAACACAGAAAAACCAACAATTTTTCTGTACTCCTCCAGGATGTCTAGGATGAGCTTTTAAAAAAAAAAGTACCAACAAATTTGAAGTAGAGAGGAAACAGTTTAGCACAAATTTATAAACTATTTCAATTCCTTCCAATCAGAGCCTTGCAATGTGAACAGTTTAATAAATAATAAAAAAAAGTCAGATGAAGAGGCACTCTACCCATCTCTAGACAAAGAAAATCCTTTTACCTCTTTTTTCACTTCCATTAGTGATTCCATCAAAAAGGCTAATCCAAATTTTCTCTAAAAATTTGATAATTCTATTTTGACATTTAAACAAAAAAACTATGCCTCTAACAAAGACTTTAATTTTTTAATCTCTTCTCTATTTTCACAAGACTACCAAAACAATTCAAATACAATGAAAAACATTTTACATATGTAAACTGATACTGTTCTCTAAAAGCTGTTTTGTCAGAAAAATTCAATAGCTCCTAGGGAAAGGCTCTCATCATGAGTTTTCTGGCCCAGTTCTTCGGGACCATGAAATTTAAATAGAGTAAATAAGGGTTGTAAATCCATAAGATTACTATCTATTTATAGCAGAGCTCAGTAATCTTCAAGCATTTCTCATTAACATAACAGTTATATCACCTTTGATTAATATTTTTTGCTATAATTCCTAGTTCCATTTTGCTGAATAAAAACGTAACATCAGTATCACTTTAGATTTATATGACATCTCCCATCGCAAAGTGATTCTAATATGCTTTAAAAACAATATCAATTATATATTCTTATCAGCTCAACTATGAAACGGCAGGCAAAGCACAACACAACACAGGAGTGAAGTGGAGAGAGAATGGAAGTTCTGGTTGGCATTAAAGCATGACCTCAGTGTTATATAATAGGTCAAGGATTTTTTTAAATCCCCCGGAGAACAGAAATCTCAGGCTGGAAGTCTGAGCACAGAGAAAACGAGCCAGTTGAGTCACAATGGTAAAGGTAAACCACAAAGATGATTTGCACTTGTTGGAATCTGGGGGTTGCTGCAAAGACCTTATGTCTTGCTTTATGATGAACAATCACAGCTTGACTCAGCAAAATGAAACTCTAAAATAAAAATTTAAAAATTCCCATACTCTAGAACTAGTACAAAAAATGCAGGAATGGGAACGATAATATTACCTACATGAGTCCTTGATGTACAGGACTTGCTGTAAGAGTGGTGCATGCTTTGACTTCTCGCTGATTTTAGCAGCCTTCACACTTTAAACCCACAGCTCAAAGGCAGGGACTGAGTGAATTATCCCAGCAGTGGGAAGGGCTTGGATGGAGTGTTTCAATAGTTATTCAACTCCAAGGACAGCATTCAGCCCTTGCCTTGGGAGACACCAGCCCTGTGATCACCGATACTGACAAATTCAACCGTTTATTGCTCAAGAAGGATTTTTTTAAAGCTTTTTGTCTCTAATGTAGGCAAATGAGGTCTGCAAATATTCACTAGAGTCAGGCATGCTGTGAGCATCGTCTTAATGAGACCATAAGGATGCAAGCAGGAAGAGCTATTTCAGCAGGTCTAAAACATAATACCCAACAGTTAGATTTCTTAATTTCACCTAAGTGTGAGCGACTGAAAAGTAGAGGCAGAAAGCATTTAAAATCAGGAACAAAGCAATACTGTAGCTGCCACCATGGATTTAAAGAAGACAGGGCAGCTTTCAAGAGTTGACTGAATCAAGTGAATGCCCCAAATAATCCCATGGCATACAGTTCCTTTTCTCTTTTCCAAGCACTCTGCCTTTAGAATAGTTTTCACCATTTAAGAAACACACTGAACATTCTCTACCAAACTCTATACATAATGTTTATCAACAGGCAGTACATTATTTATTCCAGGAATCTTATTTGCTAGTCAGCACAACAAATAACTGGCAGCCTGGACACCATCCCTGTGTACCCAGACGATGTCTCTTAAGCTCCTTCTTTGTAACTCTCAAAATTGTCTTTACCTAGAGTTGATCAGAATGGCTTTTACAAGTAGATTAAGTTCTCTTTTCGGTAGAGTTCAGGATTTAAGTAAATTCTGTTCATGGTAACTGTCAACATTCTTGTGCAAAACTCCCCAAAACCTCATCAACCTTTTGACCAAAAATAATGTGAGGTGGGGAGGCAGTTGGGAGGGGATGGAGTGGGGGCTACACAGAAAGTATACATTCACACACACACAAACACATATAGATATATATAAAAGCTATTATTTGCAAGATGTTCTGTCAATCAAATCAGCTACTGTGTGGTGTAATTCACAGTGCAGTTCTACTACAGATTCTTTTCCACTGTTTTACTTAGCTTAATAACCTCAGATTCTCATCAATATCCTTACATAAATAGAGAAAGAATGGCATCTTTGTGTCTGTCCAGCCAAGATCCCATTTATGCTGAAATGTATCAGATTACTGTAGGGTCAAAATGTGCACAATTATCTCAGATACAAAGAAAGGTGCTTTCTTGGTGATTTAAGGGAGATGGGAAGGATTTTAAGGTTTGTTTTCCAGAAAATAAGAAAATGTCTCAGAATTTTAAAACATGAAGCTGGAAATTATACACAGTTTGTTAAAACACTTTTGTGGTCAAGTACGTGAAACCTATCATGATACCCAAGGTGCTGGCAAATCCTTACAAACCATTTAGGAACAAGTCTATTCCTCTAAGTTAATTAACTTGACTAGGCTGAAACAAAGCCAACAGACAAGTTATGCCAGCTTGGTAATAAAGTTTGATTTTTCAATGAATGACAACACATCAGCAATTTCTGTTTACTCCTTTCACCTATGAATAACTAAACACAAATAAAATCTTTCTGTTGTAAAACTTGAATGGCTGAAGCCTGTGACACAGTTTCAGAAACATTCACCAATTCCTCTCCTGAAGTCTATTTTGTTAGCTTTAAGTCACCACAGTTGAAACCCATTCCTTTGACAATGAACATTTTCATACTAATCTTTTAAAATAATGCATGATCCTTGATTTTGGCACAACTATGAACTGTGTAAACAGAAGAGCAGAAAACTATTTTCTGAATTATAACTAACTTTAAAAAAAATAAAAGGAACATCTCAAAATCCAGTGTTTCAAAAGTTTCAGACTTATGTAAAAGAAAATTACTATTGAACACCCAAAGTTGATTTAAATTATATGTTGGATTGATCAAGTCATGCCCTCTCCTTTTTTTCTTAAATTTGTTTTTGTTTGGGTTGCTTGTTCTAAAAACAAAAACATTTTCACTCTCAGCTTAAGCCAACATTATCTCTAAATTCTCTCTCCAAGAACACATTTCCCTATGAGGATACCAGTGACAAGGGGAAACCCAGCCAATGGCTTTGACAACATTACAGTAAATAAAACTGCTTGAAAGACACCAGCAAGTTAAACCTGGGCCCTGCCCAATAAACAGCTTTATTCCATCGTTTCACACTCAGTAAGTTGCACCAACTCCTCTGCTGTTACGAGCAACCTTTTACCACTTGTTGCTTCACCTTCTGCTTGAGCTCCTTCTGCAGCACGTGAAAAGCAAAATGCATAAGGAGGTTAAGTAGGACTAGACAAAAAGCTGCAGAGCTCAATCAAGGCAGGCATGGATCACTGTCTCCTCAGTAACATCTCCGTCCCCCCGCCCGCCGCCCATCGCCGCGCAAATGCACGCGCTGCAGCTCCGAGCCATAAATCTTACAAAGTCACTCAGCTGACAGCCTAATAACATGAAAGAGGTATCTGCAAACAAGATGGTTTCAAACCACTGCTGGTGACCCTGAACAAATCAGGGCCCAGTTTCTTTTGCAGCCTGCGTTTCTCCCCTTCAATCACTTAACCGGGCAGATTGATGTGACACCGCAGAAATAAACTGAGCTCCAGCACAGCCTCTCCCTCCCCGTCTCTCCTGCTTTCTGCTGTTTACTAATGATTGGATCTGTCTGCCCAGACACAGCTGAAGTCCAGTGCTCAGGGTCCTTTGGGTGGCAGAAATGCAGCTTCCCAGCAACATCAAAAGAAACAACCGCCATTGCGCACACGAAAATACTCCCACTGTCTTTTGAGTTTTCATTTATTATTTAACAATTTCTTTCTTTAAAAGAAGCATAAAAAGCAAACATCTAAAACAATGCAACCCATCTGTCCACAAATGTAACTGTCTAATACCTTGTGAAAACATGAGTGCAAATTGCACCCTTTGGGAACATAACTGGAAGATGGGAGTATTCAGCACGGAGTCAGAGATGGGAGCTCTTGTTCAATCCCTCCGGAGCAACTCCATCTTCCACTGCTCTTTAAAGCCCCTCCTACCCTTTAACAGGGGTACAAGTAGAAAATTTTGAAGTGATTTTATGCACACTACCCATGGTGCTGAGTAAAGAAGACATCAAGTGATTTAATGATGATGCTTTCTCATGGCAGAGAATGACCATCCATCCAGACATCCTAAATCTCAGGGTAACAATGTCTTTCAAGCAGGCAAAAGGAAGTTAAATAGTTGGCATGAAGAGCAGATAAAAAGCCACCAAAACAACCAACTGCTGAGCCTCTACCTGCTATCTTCTTTTTTTAGGATTTCCTCAGGATGTTATATAAAAAAAAATTAAAGGAGCAAGTACAAATGTATGTATTTATTCACAAAAAATATTTTTATACTCACAAAATTTAAATATTCATATTTTTACAAAGGTAGACATCAAAGTCACTGCAACTAGAGGGTACAGAGATGACATCTCATGCTCAAATTTTATCTTTGTTTTCAATCTTATCTGAAAGCCTGATGTTTAGGCACTAGTGTTGCTGGAGAGCATTGGGAAGTTTTCTGTAACAAACAGCTCTTCTCCAGCAGGAGGTGACTAGGATGGTGATCATTGCTTCCACAAGGATCAGATCACACTGGCAATGCTGATTAATATTTTCTACTGAAATTTCCCAAATATAATATTGGTTATATAGCTCCTATAACATACCAAAATCCCTAAATCTTGTGTCTGAACTGTGCGGCATTTCCATTAAAAGATTTACTAAATTTAGAACTGATGTGATTCCTATGCAGCCCTTCTGCCTAGAGAGATCTGCACTTCAGTATTCTGATGCAAGTGCAGAATATTTATACTGATAAATATTTTAGAATCAAGAATTGTCTCATCTCTTTCTTTTTGCATGTTAAAACAGAAATGACAACGTATCAGTAGAGTTTTCATTAAAAGTAGTAAAACTTACTATTCAGAGTGTGAATTTGACCCACTAATTTACACTCTCAGAGGGTTTTCTTTCTTGTACTGCTTCAGCTGGGTCACACAGCTTGCTTTACATCATTGTTTGCACTTCATCAGTCTCCCAGTTAGGGGAGACTGTGAGATTTTTCCCATATTGTCCCAAAGTTGTTTCTGTGTATCCCCAACACACACACACACACACACACTCCCAAAATACCCCCATAAATACAAAGCCCAGGAGAAAGCTATCAAGAGGGTGGGGGGGAATAAACCCCAAGCACAAAACCAAAAGCATTTTAATGAGAGATGTGAACAGAAGAAAGTTCTAGTAGCTAGCTGTACACAAAAAACCCACAAAAGAAAAAACTAAAGAACATATATTGTATATGCAGCCTGCTGAGAAGGCTATTTTTCAAATGTCCTCAGCCCAGGATGGCCTATTTGCTGCTTTGAACTTATTTAATAACATTAAGCAAGAACACTTAACTATCTAAAAGAAGGATCAGTGGCATAAATCAGACATCATTTCACATATTTCAGGATCAAAGCTGCAAGGCAACATGATTTGTGAGGACATTTGAACAGCTCTAATATATCACAGTTCCTTTTGAAGGATACTTAGGCATATTAGTTGCCCAAATGATGATTTCTTTGCATAGTTGTAGCCAAAAAGAAAAGAAAATTGAAACTTTTCATTCAGGAATTGGTTTCGTCTATAACCATGATTTATGTACAGCATCAAACAAAGCAGATGAAGAGCGCCGTGAATTTGAATTATCAAAATTAAAACCAGGAGAGTGAATTGATTTTTTTTTTCAAATGATCAAGGCTAATCAAAGTGACCAGCACAGAAATTCCATAATCAGTAGCCAATATGAGTTAATAGGAGCTATATAACCAATGTCCAAGATTACAATCATATTTCATTCAAACTTTCTAGAACCTGTCAGGATGGAGCAGGGCCTGCAGAACTTCTTGACCTCAGGATAAGAGTAAGCTGTAGTATTCAGTTTTAAAGCATTTCCTTTTTCTTCATACAGAAAACTGCTTACCATGGCGGACTGCCCAAAAAACATCTCAGCTTAAAACTCTCTAATGAGAAAGGCTGGATGAGAGAATTTTTCAAGTCCCTTCCAAGTTGCGGTGTTTTGTGATTCTCTGAAAAATGGTAGTCATAAAATCACCCCACACACTAACATTTAAGATCAGAATCAAACTTTTCAAGCTTGTAGCTGTTGAAGATGTAGTTATAAATATGGAATTTCAACTTATTCTAACTCCCTCCTCTGCCTTCCCCAAGAAAAAGGTCAACCCCTTCTTTGGGCATCCTTTAAAATACAAGTCAAACAGACTGATGTGTATCAGTCTCTGGAGTTGGAATATGTTACTGATTTCCCCTAAAAAACCAAAGATTACCTGTTGCTCCCTTATGTTTCTGCATTAATCTTCCAGGTTTAGAAAGAACAAACTACCAGGTTTTTGGGCATTTGGGAAGACCTGCAGCTGCCAGGGTACCACACTCAGGATTTACAGTATCATTGAGGGTATCAGGCTGCTGCCAATTCATCATCATGAATTTGGTGCCCTCATCCTGTTTCCTAACTGGAAAAACCAGGCACCAGAGCAGTCTCAGAAATCCCTAACATCTGGTATGCAGAGGATGGATTATCAGCCAGTCTGAAATTAGAGCAACAAGAAGGAGGCAGGAAAACCAATGGGAAATTAATATTTTCAGAAAATGTGTTTAATGTTCACGAGACATAATAGCATTTAATGCTTTATAAAAGTCTGTTTAGCCTGCAAGTTATTTAAATTAGCAAGTCTAGAGTCACAATTCTAATTCCCTGTGAAAAGGAATTCCATTTCTTTGTTAATAAGTAACCCCATATCCTTCTCCCAAGACATGCACATGTACACAACCTTACCATAAATAGCATTATTCAGTAATTACAGCAAAGAGGAAGGTTAAGGAATACGTATTTTCCCCATGATCTCCATTCCATTAGCATACAAACCCCATTAAATTCAATTAACATCCAAAACTTATTTGCTAAAGAAAACGAAATACTCTTCGGTTCCACACTCTCAGTGAACTAGTAACAAACTTCTGCAGGAAGCAGGCAGTAATCAAAGCTTTTATAGTGTCAGAGTGTTCTTACAGTTGCTTGCTGTACTTTTTCAAAATAAACTCTTCGACACTGAGGCCACATCTTTAAAACAATTGTTGACAAGTTTGAGATCCAAAATGCACTGAAATTTACAGGAAGACTATTATGAAGGAGGGATGTCTGACATGGGGCCTTCCTGGATCACAGGCTGTGCTTAGCAGGACTTGATGGTTCTTGCAAGAACTTTTAATACTTGCAATATCTTGTAACAAAGGGTACCACAGTTTAGATCTGCTCACTTAATAACTCTGAGTTTCTCTGTAGACAACACAAAGGGGTGGACTTGTAAGGGAAATGATAGACACAGGGAAACCTGATTTACATGTTTAACAAAACAAGAATACACAGGTTCGGTATTTGTTTCAAGAATAGAATTTAAAATGCTTCACTTTCAGAAATGTTGTAGATTGAACTCTGCCCTTTGCTGAGCATCATATCTGAAAAGGGCTTACTGTAGCACAGATCTCAGCTGCATGTTTAAAATATGCCTGACATATGGGGAAACTTTCCACAGATTAAATGATACTGAAAATAATGACTAAACACTGAGTCAGAAAAAAGAAACAAGAAGATATATGCATCCCCTTCATCCCTCCACTCAGCCACCCTAAGTAAGACGATAAAGAAAAGATAAATTGCACTATTCCATAAATTAGAAGAATTACAGAAAGGTCAAATATCTAAAAAGAGAAATTATATACGCCGAGAAAGAACTGAAAGAGTGTATAGCTCTAGCAGAGCAGTTAATATTTTATGTTACAATAACTCAGAAATGTAGAAACCTTAACTTTTATCTGGAAATACAGCTCTTGGGATTCAAATAAAACACTGAAAACCTCATCAGTTTGGTTTTGTTTCTTTTTGAACAGGACCAGATTTGAGGACAAAACTCCAGCACGTGAGCAGTCCCAGTTGGTGAGAATGCTTGGGAAGTACAATCCCTCTCAGAAAAAACATCTATGAGAAATAAATTTAGCACATAGGTAATGCTAATTGTTATGAGTCAGGGCTCAGCATAAAAAAGAAGTAGCCAAATCAATCCTGAAAGCAGTAGAACAACATGATGTTTCAAGAATGAAATGGTAGCACTATGGAAAGCAATGGTATTTTTGTATAGCTTCAAAAAGACATGTTTTTTGACAGATTTTAGAAGGTATACATAGTAACAAAAAGGAAAGCAGAACAACTTCAGTATCCTAATATAATAACTTCAGCAAATCAATTTGTTAACGCTAACAATACAAACCTGGAGAAGGGAGTTAGGCAAACACAGCAGAGAACATCTGATTTTTTTGCAAGCACGGGTAAGACTCAAAAAATATTCTCAGATGAAGAAAAAACCTGAATTTGAAGATCCCACCTTCTCAGTGCAGCTGGATGTGAGGCTCTCACAAAGACGACAACAAGAAGGAGTCAATGTGATGGAGAGGGTGGCATTTCTGGGTTTTCCCCCACCACACACAGAGACACCATCCAGGCTGGGAAGTAAAGAATCAAGAGAGAACTGTGGGATTTAAGTGGACTGTGCAATCTTAACTCAGTTGTCTTGTGCAGATGTATCATGGTAGGCTATAAATATATCATGCCAGTCTTTTTTACGTAAAATGTCACCCGCAGGATAGAGTCTGCTTGCTTAAAAAACAACCATTTCATATTTTGATTATTTTCAGCATTTGTGGGAAAAGCCTGGCCTTACTTATTCTATGTTGCTCTGACTCCATGTTGATAAAGCAACTTCTTCTTAACTTTTCTGAAGTCACCAATCAACAGAATCTTTATCCTCTGTCAAATGAAGCAGTCTACAAACAAGCTTACCCACAAGAGGACTAAATTAAGGTTGGACAGGTTACTTAAATTATGATTTCCCCCCTACTCCCTACCCCCAGTTTCTTGGTGCTTGGGCTTTCTGTCTCTGACAATCCGCATTGACTTTTGCAGTTGATACCTAAATATCACTGCAATGCACTGAAGTCATGGCTTCTTTAGCTACTGTAAATTTTAGATGAAAGTTGCATTAAGATAAGAAACAGAAAGGATGAATAAAAACAGTAATTAGAAATGTAGATTATATCCTTCCAAGCTACACATGAATAACATTAGAACAAGTATCATGACTATTCAATGGCATAATAATCTGTGGAGCACACACTTAAAAAGAAATTAAAAAGCAGCCCTATGTTTGAGAGTTTAATAGTATAAACAGATCAGACTTGCAAAGAATGGGAGGCAAACAGATGGAGAGGAAACTCAAGGAAAAAACCACTGCACACTCCAAAATCCCCAGAGCGGGTCACTGGCAGAAATGGGTGTCTGCAGTCCCAGATCAGCACCACCTAAACATGAATTGTAGGACAGAACCAAATTAATCTGCAGTGCTTCTGTGGAGAGTTAGGAATACAAATCAAGCCCTCCTTTATTTTAATGTACTAGCGGTACTAAAATTCACTTTCCACTCTAATGTACTGGTATTAAACTTATCATTTTATCATTAAGATTATTGTTTTCTCTACACATTTGCAATAGAATCCATCATGACAGTATTGGAGAGCTTTCAACATCTCCATTTCAGTTAAATGAATTGCATAAATTCTCCTATTTCTGCAGAGGCCAAGAGGCACGGAGGATGAGAGGTTCTTAGCAAGGCTTCTGTAAAGCTAAAGATGCACAGTTCTGTAGAGTTAAAGACGCACAGACTTTGTCTAAATCTGATTCATTATCTTCAATAATGCCGAGCAGCAAGTATTAATGTAAAAATCTTTGAAAAAAAAAGTGTACCAGCAAAGAGGAGTATGTAACTTTGACTGTTTCTATGGATTTTAATTGATTTTTAATCTGCTGATTGTAGACAGTAAATAACTGCTCAAAGCACGCATGAGTGCAAGTCAATGGGAAGTTTTATTCGTTTGCTTTCAGAGAATTACAGCAATGATGGAAGGACTCTGAAGCAGGCAGAGGTCCACCACCTGAATGGTTTCTCTTCTCCTCACAGGCTGTTTGAACACTGCCTCCATAAGGGTCCAATTCAGCCAGAATTTACATCTGACTTCCGCACCACGGAAGCCCAGGATGGCTGCAAAGGAAGTGCTAACATTATTATTTTTTTTGTAGAATAGGGCCCTAATTCATCAGCAAGGCAGCCAGTAAAAGCTCTTGTACACAGCACACCTTGTCTATAAATCGTTTCACAGAGTCCCAAAAAAGGTTCTGAAACAAATAGTCTTTTTTTTTTCCTCCTTTCCTGTAGCAAAAGGGAAGGAAAGGGCTGTGCATGTAAAAATTTACTTTTCCCACTTGTTTTCATCCCTTTAAATGGCCTGCTGATTATATTTTTATACAGGCACCTCTGCAAGTGTTCCCAACACCACATTCACTTGGTTTTCTCCACATCAATTGTCTTTCTGAGCTTTAGCCTGCCCTATCTGTGTACAATGGAAGATTAGGATCCCTGAAATTCTCCTCTCAGGTGGCACCCAAACCTTCAACTCTTCCCCATCCCTCTAACTTCATTGTGCCATTTGAAAAGAGGTCAGCAAATAAATCAAGGTTAGAAGAGCTAAGCCACGAAATGCTTTGCTTTAGGTGATTCCAGGCCACCAAAGTAGGGGAAAAAGACAGAGCACCCTTGTTCATAAGCAGCCAACAGGGACAACACCTGTGCTCCTTCCCCTTCTCCCCAGCAATGATAAACAGCTCATAGAAACATATCCATGCTCCATCCCCACTTCTGACGCTCTGCAGAGATCCTGAGCACAGTGATCTCGTGCTGCACTCTCAGTCCTACAGCTTGGCACGAGGCACTTGTGACTCGACATCTATGTGACTCACCCAGATGCAGAGAGCAAGAGAGCAGCAGAATTCACTGTCAGCTCACCAACTACCACGGACACTTCAGAGGTCGCTTCAGCATCCTGCCTATCATTTTAACTCACTAGAGAAGAAGTATTTGCATACTTTGAAAAAACTAAACAAACCAACTAAAAAGAAGGGGAAAAAAAAAAGCCAAACCACAACCAAAAACAATAGTCAATTTTCTTAGCTGACCTAAAATTTTGTAAGGGAGGTGGCACCCCCGTCATATGCTCACACGAAAAAAATAGAAAAGGGAAGATCTTCGCTTAAATTTGTAACTAACCATAGCTTAGCACAGACAAATGGAAGGAAATGGCAAAACACAGTCATAAAAACTACATGTATATTAAGCACCTGATCTTTCTTTGAGAGGACTTTAGAAATAAGCCCAGAAATTACTCATTTCACTGTCCATTCTTTAAACAGTCAACTCTACCTGAGGCATGGGCCCTGTGTATTATCAAATTTGTGGTTTAACTGCGTAGCAGTGCAGAGATGGCTGAAATCACCCAGTTTTACTTGTACCACTCACATCATCAGTGATAAAGTGCACCACACATATCCCTTGTGGTGGTGGAAGATGACTCATTTTATCAGGCATTGCTCTTCCAGGCAAAAAGGGAATCCTACCATCACAGAAAAAGCACCAAATGGAAAACCAGGAGCTGTTGAGATTAGAATATTACCCATTTAACCTTCTTTATCAAGATAAATGTGCTACCGAACAACACAGAAAGACAGCATCTTGGTTTCATGCCTAATTTGAGGAGAAAATATCTAACAGAAATAATGCTATGGGGAATACATCTGGCCCAAACTCTATGAGGGTATCATGAGGGTCCTGGCACCCTTCTCAGTTGAGCTACAAAGATAAAAACCAGTGACATCCTCACATGCTTAGATGACGTGCCCTTCTTGAGAATGTCTTTTTAGCTGGCCATTGTTAATAGATCTTACACAGAAAATTGAGCCCAAAGAAGTATTTACTTTGGTGATTACCTACATGCCATGACCAGCGAAGAGTTATTTCTGACTCGTGAGTGGTTAGCACATATCTAAGAGAAGAACACCACATACAATGCCAACTGTGAGACCTTCCAGGGAATTGCTGATTACACCGAAATCCTCCACCCTTTTAGTGATGGTGGCTGCTGCAATGGTCACCAGACAACTGCCAAACCCCTCCCACACTGCAAGTTCCTTGCCTGCATGTAAGAAAACCAAACTCTGGGGACAAAATAGCCTCCTGATGACATCCTGTGTTATTTGACTGTATCAGGTTAATTCCTTGGATGGATCTGTATGCATAAAGACCCTCCAACAAGACAATTACTCTTCTGTTTTGACTACAAAATAAATGGTTAAATCCACTAGTCACTGGCTCATAAAACAATTTGTTGAAATAATGAATTCAAATATACTAATAGGATACAGAGGTTCACCATTAATTGTTTAATCCATAGCTGCATAATACTGCACTGAATTATTTCCCCCCCCCCCTTTTACCCCTACTAGGAACTGACACAAGTACAATAATTAAAATAAATTTCAACACAACCATTTGGAAAATTGCCAACATTTTCAAGAACTTATAATTTTCTTCCTTCCCCCTTTTCCCAAGATAAAATACAGTTTTGACATCTTGGTAAAAAAAACAGTTGCAAACTGTTACTTACAACTTAGGAAAAAATCACTGTTTTAATCATGACCTTTCATCTGTCCTTGATTTGGAGCGAAAGGGTGGGAGAAATTGGCCACTTACAGGAATAATCCTACTGGGCTTTCGTCTCACTGATTGACAGCCTCATGTGGCTAAACACATTCACAATTATAAATAAAAACTACTCCTCTCAAAATGGCAGAACTTATCCTCCATCAAGCAAGATCTGCTTGGAGCAAGTATAGCTTTTAGCAGAGATGGTAAGAATGATCTTTGAAAGATGTGATAAACATCAATTCTTCTGCTTTTTCCACCTCCAAACCTACTTGACAAAAGGACACTCCCAATAATTATTTATGTAAAGCCCAGAATAGCTAAACACTGCCCATGTCATTATTACACAAATGAAAAACACATTAATAAAATCCAGTGTTAATAACATGGCAATAATACATGCCAATAGGCTCTTCTCAGTTTCATATTCCATCTGAATACAAGCTATTGGAAGAGCACAGCTGCACTATTGGCCGCAGTGTCCTCACAGATCTTTTCAAAACGTGACAGATCACATTTGCTGTTTAAGACTCACAGCCAGTGCCTTGTTGGCATTTGTCTGAGTTGCCCATGAACCAGCTGAGTGAGCTAAACCAGCAGAAAATGCTTCACTGTTTCCTGAAGTGAATCTCACAGCCCCCTGCAAGAGGCAGAGAGGTGGATGCATGGCAGAGCACAGCCTCAAAGCTGAGAAGGTGACTTGGAAATCAAGGAAAGAAGGAGACTGGAAGCTATTTCAGACTCCTTCCTACCTTTCCCTAGACAATTATTTTCAAAGTCAAAAGTCGGAATCAGAGCAATTTGACAGAAAATACTGTGGAATGATCACACACGCCCCAGTCACTTCACAGGGGGAAGACCCACTCTCTTTCCCCTTTGGTGAAGTCCCCTAACCACTTCCTCCACTTCTGCTTATTTACTAGAACCACACCCAGAGCACCAGGCAGGAGGACAGGCAGGAGCTTCCCATGATGTGCAGCTCCTTGAATTGTCACAGGCACTTCCAACAGGCTTCCCAGCCCAAATCCCTGCACTCGTAATAACATTCCCGCAAACACTTCTTTTCTGACAGCTGCTGGAGGGGATGAGTTTTCCTGCCTCGAAGCAGGCTCAGAAGCTTCACAAGCCTTTGGAGACAAGGGTAGGGGTTTCCCCTCTCCCTCCCACCAGCACACCACCCCCTGAAAGCCGGGAGGCACCCAGCCGAGCAGTTTGGAACAGGAGCCACGGCAGCAGATCGGCCTGGGCAGAAACAACGCTTGTCTGTCTAGGTAAGATCCCTGCCAGCCTTCCTGCTAAAATTAGAAAATGGGCGACAGTACCTTGGCGCCTGTCACTTGCTGGAGACAAATCTTTAGCTCTTTCCGCAGCCAAAGGGTGGCATTTTGATTTCTGCCTGCCAGCTCCAAGTCATGGCAGTACCTTGCATTCAGCTGGGCTCTTTGGTGACAAAACCCCTGCCTGCCATCAGCTGCCTCTGCCCTTTGCCCATCACCGTTCTTCTCCCAAAACAGCAGGAATGGGAGAAGGCTGAGCAGGGCTTGAAACGGGCAAAACTTTCCAGAGGGGGGACTACAGTTTTCACTCAGAGATTAAAACCCCAGCCTCAGCGAGTCAAGAAGTAAATTCAGTGTGCAAACAGGCGTGCTCATAATTCACACAGTTAGAGCAGTATCACTTTTTAATCAAAAGATCTCAACCTCTTTCACATAGATCACAAACACTAAGCGTCACAATGTTCCTGCAGCGGCGCAATGAATTATTGTGCCCACTTTTATTAGAAGTATTTAAGTTGATCTATTACCTATGTAGGTTACAGATATATCCTACTGCCACCATCTCAAACACATTGATCCTCACAAATCTTCTCTGAAGTAGGGAAATGCTATTTTCTCCATTTTGGGTAATTGGAAACTCTGGTGCAGACAGACCACAGCCAGATGTATATGATCTAAAAATCCACCTAATCCCAGGGCCTCCACTTTCAATCGGCGAGACATTTCTGAAGGCCAAAAGACATCCAGCAAAAACACTCTAGGTTAGGGATTAGGCAGAACCTAGGCCTAAATTTGGGTTGAAAACTGGCCTTCATGCACTTGGGTATGTTTCCTGCTTTACCTCCTTGCAGCCAAAACATGCCATGTTTTGCCATGGGGCTCTTGGCCAGAAACTGAGGCTGCAGTGAGCTTCACAGGGACAACCCCACATGGGCTCAGCTGCTCAGCTCTCAAAGCAGCAGCCCTTCCCTTGTCCATGCTGAAACAGAAAACATAAGAATACCCATCAGTAGGAATAATAATAATAAAACTTTTCACTGAAATCAAATGCCCGTCCTTTTAGTTAAAGACCTGAAAGAAACAGAGATGTTTCTCTTTCAAGAATTTAAAAAAAAAAAACAACAGTTTTCCTCCCTTAGCTGTTTTATCTGCCTCATAATAAGCTATTTTGTGGTCATTACAGAGGTTTACACTGTAGAAATAATACTGAGAGAAAGGCAACACAGAGGCTGAGTTTTTCATGTAACTTTTGAAAGTGAAAAATCTCTTGGGTACAAAATGATAGCTCTCTTTTTTCTAAGCTATACATGGGTTGAAGCACTTAGTGTTTGGCTACATCTGCATACACTATAAAGTTACCACAGTGTTATGGTTTTATTGACAAACCTCTTCAAAAGAATTGTATTTGCTGTCAACTCTAAAATGCAGCATGTTTACCCAAAACAGAAAATAAGAAGATGCTCTTCACCCTACTGTTTTAAGTCCACACTTTAGGAAACTATCATTAGATTGTTATTTTACTATAAAAGGCTGGAAAACAAAATGCTGCTCTCAGAAAATTATACAAAACCATATTGTTGGGGGTTTTTTAAAATATATATTCAGATCCCATTTACCCTTATGTTTGACACAAATGAAAATAAAACAGCATTTTAAGCTCCTGGAAATGACAATATCATGTTATCTAGATAAGTAACGCAAAGCTATTATTGAAATTCTGATAGCATTTGCTTTAGTGGTAAAGGAAAATTACCTGTAATGCATAGTTTAAATAATTACTTTTAAACAAAAGCTTCTTTTCTACAACACTTATTTATCTTCTGAGACCAGCTCAGCAGGGTTATGTATTTTATTAAAATTGCTTCAGGCTGTTAATGGTGGGGTGTGTGTTAGCACAGGAGAAGGGATGGCCGTTTGACTCCTGTTCCTAGCACTGGGAGTTGGTCCAGATTGTGGAGAGCCAGAGCTCTGCTGTGCATTTGGGGATGTCAGCAACACTCGGCCTTCCTCGTGGTACCTGGCAGCAGCATTTCAGGGCAGTGGGTCAGGCAAGCTGGAAAGCTGTAATTGTGCTTACAACGGCAGCAGCAACAACCACCAAACCTGAAATTCCCTTCACCAATATTTCACTTGATTTCAAGTCTCCCAAAGTGAAATTATTTTGTAAGCCCATCATTTCTCCATTCTCTTTCGTGCTCAGCGCTGGATGTTCTCTGTGCCACATCAGTAACCTGTACACCAATTCTAAGCGGCCCTGTGGTGAGTTTATGTGGCAGATAACCTGCATGGATCACCCAGATAACTCTGACAGATCTATTTCCTCTCTGAGGAAGCCACAGTCAAAATGCACTTTGGATCCACAAAGCACAGGCACTAAAAGCTGAAGTCCTGGAGAATCCACGGAGCAAAGCCAAACACCTAAGAAGCCCTGGGCACAGTCAGAGCTGCCCTGTGGAACAGGGGGTTCAGCTTGGTTTGGTCTCCCCATCACCACCAAGACTGCCACATGAAAAACAGGCACATCTGTCTTCTCACATCCTTACAATAACCAAGTTAATTTGATTTATTAATTCACTCTGATTTTGTAGATGTTTACTTATTCATAGAGCCACATTCATCTGTTTAACATCTTTGTCTTTAAAGGGATTAAAATTCTAGAAATTAAAAACTATGATTTTTTCACATGAACTAACACCGCAAATGCTACTCACGCTTCAGAACTGAAATTGCTAAACAAAGTGATCTCTTTTCTTTGTTGAGCAAATATCTAACAAGAAGCAGAAAAGGAGATAAACACTTCCCAAGCTTCTGTAAATGGTCATGATATTGGCCAAGAAGAGACAGCAGGATTTGTACACTGCATTGAGCCTGAATTTTAGAGAAGCTTAACAGCTCCATAGAACTGACATTTGCTGGAATATTAACTAACTTTTAAATGATGCTAAAAGAAAACCATGAAGAATGTTCACTAGCTGATTTTTGCAGGTTCCGAGGTGCCCACAACACCTTCAGAAGGAGATTTAACTCATCACCTCATAAAAACAGTCCAGATGCACACCATCTCCTAGTAGGCTGGACCAACACCTCCCAGTGGGAAGCAATGTTATTGAACATGCACAGAAAGCAGAGCAGAAAAATAAAGCTCAACTACCTCTTTTTTTTTTCTCCCTTAAATAAAAAGGATTTCCCATTTCAGAAAAAATGAACAAGAAGTGAACACCCACACAAAGCCTCAAAGCCACAGAACAACACAGCTTTCCAGAAACCCTGCCCTTCAGCTGGCCCAGGCACACCAGGGACAGTCAGATCCTGCAGACCAGGACTGGGAACAGCAATGGGACTTGTCACAGGGAAGCACAAATTAAATACCTGAGCTTTTAACTGCTGATCCACTTGCACTGTTTAAAGAAAGAAAGAAAACCATGCACCTAAAAAAAAGTGGACCATGTGCAGGGCACACATATATATAAACCCCAGACTTGTTCATAGGAGAATGGCAGAGGAATCACTTATCATCAGGGGCAACTTGGCTTTGTTAATTGCAGACATTTTTTTATTTGGAAAAAGTGTTTCCAAAAAGCAAGCAAAAGCATTACCAGGAAAGTGACAAGGAGCATTCGGACCTAAACTAAAGAGATAATAAAAATCCAGCCCTGCATATAGAGAATTTGTTCACAGAGGAAGGCAGAAACAAGCAGATAAACCACTGGATTATAACTTCAGATCCCAAACAGATTGAGCCAAGGCATTTCTAGGTTTACAACATTTCTCAAATATTCTAGTGCCACTTCTCACTCCCAATTTCAGCTGTCTTTTCTCAATGCTTTTAGGAAGAGATTTTTTTCTTGGAGCTACTTGGTTTTCATTGCTCATCATTTTTAGGCAAGAAGATTGTCAACCATGCTACCTAATGATACCAAAACTCATGAAGATTATGTTAAAGAATCTAGTCTTGATTGCACTGAATTTTTTTTTGTAAAGTGAGAAGCAAACCTATAGTTTATATTTGTCAGAAGATGCAGTAAGGACATGTCACACGTTTCTGGTGCACTCAGCTTCTTCAGTTAACATTTCCTGTTTCATCCCATTTTCCTGGATATATCACTGGAGAATGTACATGATTTTAACCTGTCTTGTCTGGGAATATTCATCCACTGATTCTCAGTTATCAGAGCAACTTCTGGGTACAAAATGAAGGCACAAGAAAGAACTTTGTCCTAAGTCTCTTCAGTGCTATTCAATCATCCTAATCCCTTCTTAGGTGAAAGTTCTTGCAGCTGACATAACAGTAAGCAAACTCACATGTGAACACTCCAACAAAACATCACATTATGATTTGGACCTGCTCCTCCAACATAAATACAATACTCTTTAGACCTGGTGGGTCTAATGATCAATCAGAGCAGTAAATGATCGGTCAGACCCCCTGTAAATGATCAATCAAACCCACTCACAAGCCATTCTTGCAAACAAGCTTCAGTCTTGGATTTTAACAAAAATTAGCACAAAACAAACCAAAATTAAGGCCATCCATGCAAGCAAAGTTCAGGATGGCACAGAAAACAAATGGTGTGCAAGAACGGGGGCTTCCTCCCTCTCACAGCCATACTCAGAACTGCATGCAAATATTGTGAGCTTGCAGATTACCAATTTAGCAGCTGGTTTCATTTTGAGACCTTTTTGGAGGGGAAGTAATACAGAAACAGCAATTCCTCCCAACCCACTTCCCATTGTCACCACACAAACAGACTCAAATTCTCAGGTTGACCAAAGCTGTATCAGCAACAGAAAACGGGATTATAATGAAAATTTGCCCAAGAACATTTATATTATATAAAAACTGGAAGTAAAATCTGAGGCAAGAGTACAACCTCAGACAAACTCCATTTCCTTATTTCATAGAGCAGCTCTGTCCAGCCTACACCACATGCACAAGTTGCAGACCACAGAGATTTAACACGCTTTACCACATTTGTGTGGACGAGGTTTCTGCAACTCTACTGATACTCAACTCTTTCTTATCAAAATTATATAGAGGGAGAAGTCATAAAAATTCCTACTTCATTTGGAAAAAGGTTGAATAATTTATTTTCAATGACTTTAAGACAATCTAGCCGTAAAAAAATACCAACATTCCCACTCTTTCAATCTCTGGCTGCTTTTCATTTTTATCAGGAAGACAAGTTCTGCCACATGGTTCAAATCTTTTTATACATTGATCTTTCTGCTGTAATTTTTTTTTTACTATGATGTTAAATTAAATGCAGGAATAAACAAGGGTATCTCTCTCTATAAGTACACGAACATGCTGTATTTGACAGCTGTCTTCTCCACCTTTTCCATGTCACTTGTTACTGCTGTGACTGCAAACTCTTTGTAGTGGGATGCATGTCTTTCTGCTCCTACCTGCACTCACAGTTAAATTTGATCAGAGTTTACTGTAACATAATGTTTATATGTTAAAGGACTATAATAAGAAATCACTCACAATTCCTATTGTGTGGAAGGGCACATCTACAAAAATCAAAAGCTGCATGCGAAAAAATAATTTATAAATAATATTTGAAAGTTGAATGTATCCTGATCAAAGGCAGAGGAAACAGAGGCTGAGCCTGAAGAATTATCTCCAGCTTGCCATGCTTCAACTACCAGCTTCTGCAGACAACGAAACTGTTATGAAAAAGCACAGAAACTGAGCTTCAATTGTAACCACATGACCCAGCACACATAGGAAACAGCCTGATGCATTACACTGGTTTGCTTGGAAATGATGTAACTTCACAGCAAAAAAACAGATGCTAATATATGGGTTTGAAAATTGCAAGAAACCAAGAAAGTACTGGCAAATAAAAAAACTAAACCAACTCAAATATCCAAACTCATGAGACAAATTCTTCCAAACATGTCCCGCTTGTCAGAGGTCCATTAATAACATACACTGAAAATACAAATACTTCATTCTCAGACAAAAAATTTTGCAACTAAATCTATTTTTGTAATACTGGTGGGTCTTCTCATAAGTGCTAGGGACCATATTACTTCAGATTAGAAAATTATTTATTCTCTTATCAGCCACAGAGTTCTTTTGATCTGTGCACTTGAGCCAAGCTTGCTCCATGTGCCTGCAAACTCTCAGTCAGGAGTTTGGTATTTTTCCCGTGACGTGTTGCTCAAAGCCTCCTCCAAAAAGCAGCATAACGGGCTGTGTGGATGAGTAAGGGAAGCATGCACTACCCCACAGAGCTTATTATCCCAACATCAGACAAAGCATGACAGGTGGACCCAGCAGGGAATTTCAAACAGGGCAATACTTATCTTAGTGCTATTTACATCTTTGGGGCCTCTGAATATTAAAATTTAAATGTATTCTCACAAATTTAGAGGAGGGGGAGGAAGATCCAAGATTCTCACTACAGTGTGTCACAGAGAAAGGGCAGAGAAGCAGAAATAAATCAGTCCCTCCCTGTTTGGGTTAGCTCTGTCTTTTAAGACTCATAGCACTGCAGTTGCACTCAGGCACATCTTAGGTATCAATAGCTCTGCCTCAGTGAGAGCCCAGAAAAGGCAGCAGGACAATTTATATAATTGACTGGATCAGTAGCCATACCTGTTATTAAGATTACTTGACACAAGCGATTAAACAACTACCTGCAGCTGTTCATACCCTGCCAGTATTTTGCCATTTCAGCTGATTTATCTCCGAGGCATGACTGCCTCAGGCTGAGCACTTTGGAAATGGGACAGCTTCTCCCAAGAACAAGGGTACAGAGTATTACAGAAAATTCTTCAAGCTCCTCCTCTGAAAAACACTTTGGTGCTTTGAGCTTCAGAGGAAGGTTTGAAATCTTGCAGCCTGGCTGTGGCTTTTGTTGCCAAGAAAAGCCTTTTGTCCCTGGATGTGCCTCAAGTAAGCCCTTAGGAACTGTCTTTGCAAACTGCAGTTGTCTAACAGGGAGTGCTTGGCTTTCCAGTGTTGTTATTGTGCTTTCAGCAAGGCCTTTCTATGAGAGCAAGCATTGTATATCTTGCTTATACTGCATTTCACCTTCACCCCATTTATAAACCATGTAGAACAGGAAATGAGAGTAGAGTAATCAAACGAGCCTTCAAAGAAGATAACACAGTGAAGTTACAGATATCACACAAGTACCTTAGCAAAACATTTCTTGAAATAACGCAAACACCAGCCCAGCTGTCCACAGAGCACAGCTGTCATCCTCGAACTGGGCAGCTTTGGCCAAGTAGCTCCCATGCTCTGCCACCTTTTACACCAGCTTGTTACTTCCCAGCCTTTCCTGTGTTTCTCCCCAAGCCACCCTCCTGCCGCAGGGAAGCTGCTCTGCCACTGTTGCAGGTGAGGAAGCAGCAGAGCGAAGCCTTTGCCCACAATGACACAAAAAGGCTGTGAAGGAGCAAGGAGCTCGGCTGGGCTGTGCAGGCCCTGCACCAGCCTCGTCTCCCTGAGCAGAGCCAACACGCTGCCAGTTCGCATCAGCGCTTCCAGAAATGCCTCGCTGGCAAAGAAGAGAACACACCTCTTACCTGCCAAATCTCCCAGCTTAAGTTCTCAACTCCTTTTTATTTTCTTCTGCTTCCCACGCTGAAGGCAGCACAGGGAAAGAAAAGAAAAAAAAAGAAAAATATCAAAGGAAGAGTCACAACTATCTCATTCAAAAACCTTTCCATATTCGCTACAACTGTCCTGAACAAAAGTCTCAAGGAAGCGGGGTTTCTCCACTGAATTTTCTACAGGACTCAGGTCAGGCTCCTAGCAAAGCTCCCCCTAAAATATGAGATGCTGAACCTGAGACTAAGACCTGTGGCACGAGGAGGAAAGGGGGCTCTCATTAAAGCAAGACTAAACTGAGGGAAGCAATGGGTATTAAGGAAAATACGGGGATTAGGATTCCAGTACAGAGGTGCTTATTCACAAAACTGTAGGAATACATGTAACTTTAATTAGGCAGAGCCCAAACTCACACAGAACCCTTCAGGAGATGCAGAGGGAAAAAAAGGAGGGAGGGACGAGTTGGAAACTGAACCCCAGTCAACTGAAATCAATAGTGAGACTGACAGCCATTTCAGTGGACTTTGGATCGCACCCAAAGTGGCAGAAGAAAAAAAGATGCTGCAGGAACAGGGAGAATAAATGAGAGAGCAGATTAATAAGTCAAATAAATATTATTAATAGTACAACTTAAGAATAGCTGGAGAATTGCAAGAAGGGGGACAGATTCTGCTCTTCAGGCTCATAAATTCTGACTTCCTCTGTCAAAATCAATGGAGTAGTTTTAGATTTACATCAGTGTAACTAAGAACAAAATCAAATTAAGGAGTACAGAGTAACTGGAGAAAAACCAAGCATTATTGAGCGTTCCAACACTGGGAGGCACTCAGATACTATAGTGCTGAAGGCCACGTTACTAGATTGATTAAATGTTTGATCCATCAGTAGGAGATTTATCCAATATGGGGAGAAAACAGAGAGGTCTGACACTAGACTACTAATCAGCTGTTATTTATATTTTCTGCGTGCTATAAACATACAAAGGAGATGCTTTATAGAAAGTGCAGCAATAATAACTCATCATTATTTCCCACTCTGGAGATCAGTTCTAACAGATTTCTTCAACATTTTAAAGAAGATGTTTTATAAAAGTATTTGAAAGAAGCTTTCACAACAAAATCCCAGGGTGTTCATGCTCTCATTTAGATCATCTCTCTTTTGAGTCCTAAAGACTGATACCAAACACTATAAAAACTAAACCCAGAGCCATTTATACAATTTTTTCTTGCATGCACTGTTTTTCTTGGGCAAACAAGGGAGAGTTTCTCTACGCTTCACTGCCAGGCTCGTCGGGAGTTTTTATGTGACAGTGTGAAAGTCGCAGTTTCTTTTCAACAGTTTCATGCTCCCACAAACACAGACTAGTTTCTTTCAGACACCTACTTTCACTAATGCACTGCAATTCCTTATGTCATGTCACTCTCTGTCTCTCTTCTAAAACCATAAACCTTACTAAAAATTAAAGCTCCAATTCAAGTTAATCTTTATTTTATTTACTTCTCATTTCCCTCTTAAAGCACTGCAGTGATGATATTGTACCTAAGTCCTGACCACTGCAATTTCAGATCACTTGAACATACTCAGTTTTATTACAAAGAAAAAGATTGTTCCATCCAGTCTGCCCTTCATTTCCATGCTCAGTCCACAAAATCCACCCATTTCTAATGATGCCTAAAACAAAGCCAGTCACATTTTTGTGACATCTCTGTCACCCACATGTGCACACATTTTTTCACTTTTTAGTAGATGGCCTGCAGGCACAGAGAAGGCTACTACTGGTAACCCGGGGAAATCTATTTAATCTCAAATTGTAGAGATTTATGGTTAAATAAGTGAAACAAGGTTCTATCTAGTTTTTATTCCTACAGGAGACTTTGATTAGTAATTACTAGTTCAATCGTTAAATTCCAACTAATAATGAGACCATTAAAAAAAAAAAAGACATTTAAACATTTTTCTTTTCTTTTGAGTAATGTCTTAAAATGTTAAAAAACAAATCAAGTCTCTTTAAGGAAGAATACTGATTTCCTTCCAGAGAAGATGATTTCCTTGGCTGAATTCTTCTCTAGTACGATCTATTCAGACTTTTCAAAATGTACAACTTTTAACCAGAACAAGAGGGAGTTTTCCTACAAAGCTGGGTAGCTGTAAGGGAAAAGCTATACCTTCCCATATGGAAGGTCAATTTGTCTTTCATATATGAGCATTTATAACAGGCTTGTGCTGAACAGAGCAGGACACACAAGACAACGTCCAATTTGGTGCTCTTCCATTAGTTTGTGCATTGCTGATGAGTGAAAAGACTTGAATCCTCTTCCAAGGTCTAATGATCACAAGTGCTATTATTATTACCATCATCATCATCATCATCATCATCATTAACCCTATTATTAAATACAGTTTCAGAATGAAACAACATTTTCAAAGCACTTCCCTAGGAATTACATGTAGTTTTGATTCTCAATGCTTGGTTGCAGTGGAGTCAAGAAAGGTAGCACCCAAAACACTGTGGAAAGGAATTTCAGAAGGTCCACCCTGATATTTATTTATTTATTTATTTATTTAGCTCAATGTTACTCAGAGATCAGGCTCTTAACTATATTACAACAAATTTATTGGACATTACAGATTAGGAAATAGGCCACCAGTGCATGTAGGATCAAAAATTAGAGCTCAGTGTCTTGGGCGGAGCAGCATTTGTACTTGAGAGTTATCATCTGCTACACAGAGGAAATGGAGCAGAAACCTTCTCTCTAAGTCACCATTTCCCTTTCTTCCATCTCCCAAAAATAAAACAACTTAAAGACATTATGAAAGCTTTACAGTAAGACCCATGCAAAACTTTCGCCACAAAATGTAAAAATCCCTCATGCTTCATTACAAATCTGAAAAACAAGACAGTATCTGCAAACAACTTTCACACAATCATGGGTGTTAAAACAGAAACTAAAGAAAAGCTTAGAGATTGAGAAAGAACTATGGTTTCAAGACTAAATTCTTTGAAGTAGACTGTTTTCATATTTTGTGTCCAAAAGGCAGGGAAAAGTTATTTTTTTCAGAAACTGAAATCCATCCCAGTGGACAAGGACTCTTGCAAACCAGTGAAAAAAGGTAGTTTAGACAGCCTTTTGCACATTCCCAAATTTATGTTTAATGGGAATATATCTTTTTCTTCAGGTGCAAACAACTTGCCTCAGTAGTTGAAAACACTATATAATTCAAGAGTATTTCAGGGGTTTCAGGGGTTCTGGAATTATTTCAGAATTAGAACAGAATTTATTAGACATTGGAAAAGAAATTACACAAAGCAAGTGAGCTGTATTACCCATCCACAAAAATGGCATTTGCCTTCCTGGCTCTATTTTTGTGGTCAGCAACGAAAGCAGTCCCATCACTTCAGTGATTCCTGACCCAAACAACTCTGTGATTCTCGTTTTTATGTTTTCAAGTCCTCTATAGCACCCTCTGAAGGGCAGGGACTGTCTCCACGTTTCTGGTGTGCGAAGAGCCAGCTGCAGCAGAGCTTTCCCAGTTGCCACCTGCAGTTTCAGGGCTGTCTTCCCTGAGCTGCTGTAGTAGAACACATTAACGTCCCTCAAGTTTTTATCTTCTTCAGCATTGGCAATGTGTATTTAAGGAGTGAAGGTACAGAGCTGGACTCTTGGAATCATAGAATGATTTAGGTTGGAAAAGGCCCTTAAGGTTAACGATGGGACTCAATGGTCTAACTCTGCCAAGTCCACCATTAATCATGTCCTTAAGTGCCACATCTACACACCCTTGAAGTATCTCAATGGGTAGTGACTCCAAAACTTCCCTGGTCACCCTGTTCCAGTACTTGACAGCCCTTTTGGTGGAGAAACATGAACATACAAAAACCTGGAAGAGCAGCTCAAGAGGCATAAATTACTCTGTTCACCTCAGTGAACTGTCAACACAGATAAACCAAAAATGACTGCAAGAGGGTTGAATTTTAAACTGCTTCAAGATTTATACATGGAAAAAAAAAACCCTGGTTGCACAAAGCACTGACTTCTCACTCTGATGTTGTAGGCACATGGCATTTGTTTAGCCTCCTCCCATCTAAGAAGGAACCTCCTCCCATCCCTCCAAAGAACCAGCCTCTGTACTAAAGAACTGTACAACAACCACCCAAACACAAGAGGGAGGAATTCAAGCCGCTCAACAGACTCCAAAAATAACATTCCACTTAAGTGACCGGCACGAGGGAAGCTTCAGAAGGGTATTTACACCCTTTACTGCCCTCCCCTGCTCTCGCTGCAATGCTGGTACAGAAAATTTCTTAAATCAGATATGGCAGAACCACAAATAATCCATTTGCACTCTGGGTGAGCTTGGCTGATGAATTCAAATGAGAGCAGAAGCAAGCCACAGACCGCCAGATTTTTAATATCCTCATATTTTCTAGTAATGTTGTAATTGTAATTAATGTTTACTTTGTTGTGCATTTTATTGTTGAGTCTTTAAAGCCGTCTGGGATCCCTTTGGGATATACAGCACTATATAAATGTAAGTTGTTATTATCAAATAACAATCACTGGCCATTTAAATTATACAATAGCTACCTGATTATACTTAACCAAGTTAAAGCTCTAATAAAAGATGATTATATATAATCTAAATTAAAGATATTTTTTGCCAGTTCAAAGAACCCAAAGTTTTCCCATTGGATATGCAAGTGTCCTGCAATACCTGGAGCTTGATCCTGCAAGTACTGAAACCAGTTAGGACTTCTGCTGCTGCTTTCAATGGAAACACCTGGCAGAGAAGTAAATACCTTGACAATTTTATTCTTCTGAAGCAGCAAAATTAAGATTTATTGTGTTTCCCTCCGTCATTTGAGAGAGTATCAATCTGCACCTCTAGCATTGATCCTGCAGTGTCTATAACAGTAATTTTGGCTGTATCACCAGCTATATATAGGCTGTAAGTCTGAGGAATTATTTCAACCTAACACAGAGATCTCTGAGCTCACATTCTAGCAGTAAACTTGGTGTTTGTCCTGTCAGCTGGGCACAGTGGGGAACACCAAAGCAACAAACCTTTCCTCTCGGTGGTCAGAAGTTCTGACCTCCTGCTGTGATCCATCCACAGGGATTCAGCTCCCACAATATTTACCCTTAGTCTTGTGCATTAAATAGCCCATGCAGCCTTAGGAGATATTTTAGGGTGCTGTAGATTCTGAAAGTGCTATTACCAGGCATACTTCAAAATCATGCAATCAGCAATAAGGTACAGTGACATTTTGTCCACTAATTGTTGTACAAGGTTATTTACTGACTCGGAAGTGTTAGAAATCACATCTTCAAGCTTTGAATCCACTGGGGAAAGAACTAATTGAGCTGGAAGTCCAACATACAACAACATGGCTCTAGGATTTAAGGTTAAGAGAAGAACTTTGGGTTTTTTTCTCTCCTAATAAATACCATGAGCCTGGGGGTGTGGGTGGAAACACATCTTTCTTGGCTGACCTCTGCCAAGCCGCTTCCCTTGCTTTGGATTTCTCATCTGTGGAAGAGGGACAATGGCATTAAAACTTGGTGCTGGTGAATAGAAGTGTAGATAGGGCTGTGTTCTATTCCAGTGATAACAGCTCATCCTGGGGACCTTTAACCATCAAAACAAACAAAAAATTAATTCCAGAGTCAATGACCTGTTGAGAACTGATGACTAACCCAACTTGCACTCAACTGGGTTAAGAACACAGTTGGCTCAGGATCCCTCCAGTAGGGATGGAGAGATTGCCCTAAAGGTTGTAAAAACCTAATGGGGGCTGAAACATTCCAGTAGAAAAGCCTGCACATCTCTGTGCCAGCTACAGAGGCAGGCTCAGGTGACAGTGTTCAAAACCTAGTGACCTCAGAAAAGTGATTAACATTAGTTAGGATGAACCTGGAGCCTTAACCTCGATTTCAATCAGTTCTGGATTCTTCTAAATTATTAAAAAAAAAAAATAAGGTTTGAACTAAATTTCTCTCCTTTTCCTGCTCCCTCCCCAGATATTTTTTTCAGTGAGAAATTGGTGAGTTGATTTTTAAGGGAAAAATTTACTAAAAAGCACTGATTTAAAAAAAAAACAAACCACACATAAATTTGTCCCAATGAAAGTATAAATATTTTGCTTTGACTTTTTTTTTTAAAAAGTTCCATTTTCATGTAAAAATTGTTCATTTTCATTTAAAATGAAAATAACTGAAGTGAGGAAAGACTGCAAATGCCTGAGAACTGGATATTAATTCTTTAAGATTTGGGCTAAGATCACACTGGCTGAAGATTCCCTTTCCCCAGCACTGCAAATAACAATGATATGGCACAGACCCTTCATGTACACTTAATGACCTCAGTGGCACTCTGCCAACTTCCACCAGCTGAGAATCTGGGACAGAAGCCCCAGCTGAAACCAGGGCTCCCTTGTAGATCCCTGCACACACAGAGCTACAGACAGCCCTCACAGCTCAGCTTGTCCTTTAAGAGGACAGCAAAACCAAAAGTTGAGAAGTAGAGATTATTATTAAAGGGAGCATAAGCATCTGTTGCAAAGGGACAAACCTGAGGAAAAGCAAAGCAGGGATTTCTTGAGTTCTGAGCTCCCAGCTAATACTTCCTTCCTAAAGGCCATTTCTTGAAGTTGAGAGGGAAGTAGAAAATTAATAAATTAACAACACCCCAATATCATAAAATCACAGTAATGACACGTCAGCACTCCATATATATCAGCTACTTTGATTTTTAAAATTATTCGCTACTTTGATTTTAAAAACTCTGATTTTAGGATGTTACCCACTGGTCTCTCCTGCTTGCTGGAGCACTCTGTCAGTAATTCTTTGGCTGCTCAAGGTGGTGGATGATGCCACCCCTGTCCTGAGCCGCCAGGAAAAGCTGCCTTTTGTTTGACACATGTCTGTCTGCAGTGTGGCAGCAGAGCACAGGGCACAATCCATCACTCCTGACACACCAGCTAGTGGGAAGAACTCACAGGGCTAAGTCAGGGGTGATGTCTTGAGGTGGGAATTCAGAGCTTGGTAGGTGTGGGGAGGAAAGGGGAGAAGGGCGGGAGATCCATATTGTGGTTTCACCGGAAGGACACAGCCTGTCACAAGGAATTACCATTAATTTGCACCAGCAGCACAGTGAGATTGAGACCAGCAAGAGATGACAAACAGCACTTGCAAGATCACATAATAAGGGGGCAAGGCAGCTTCACTGGAGCCGCTTCACTCAATTAGTGGACAAGGCTTTTAATGCTGCTATGCACAACCAAAGCAATTTTGATTACTTACAGCTAAATCTCCATTTAGAATGAGTCAGAAGCTGAAACATTTTTTTCCCCTCTTTCTTTCTTTTAATATAATTTATCTGCAGAGTATTTGAATAGTAATAAGCTGTCTGAAAGCTGGACACATTAGCCTCTGTTTGTGGCCAAGTGATGTTGAAATATACTTTTTAAAGTAAGTTCAAATAGTAGCTATTCTAGCAAATGAAACTGGTAAAAAGATAGCAAGCAATCAATGCTGTGCCAGAAGTGAGGGCCAAATTTTGCTCTTACTCACTGTAATTTAGCTGAATCTTTGGAAGGGAATTTTGGTAGAACAGCCAGAATTTCATGACAGTACACTTAGACCAGCAGCAATCTTTGCTTGCATCCCCTTGTGCTGGGTTTACAATTATTAATGTGATTGATTCTGTTAGCCTAAGACCAAAACTGGATTGCTTCTAATAGGAGGTAAAACTTTTTGTTTATTTAGCACGGATTTTAGTTGATGTTTAGGAAGTGCAATTTAATGCCAAGGAACTCACAAAAACCTGAGCAAAGTCTCTTAATATTAACAAAGTTTCTGAGTTCTTTTTGCTACCTTTGGTCCAAACGTGAGTTTCCACTGTTGAAAGGGGAATTGTACAAATAACTGTGGATTAAGGAAACTATTTTTGGGCAAAAGAAGGTGCTGCCAGCAGTTTAAAAGTAGATCCTGTGAACAAGATGCTGCTGTCAAACCCTCCTTTACCAGTGTGCCTTAGGGATTCACTGAGATCAGAAGGACCTGCACTTAAAATAAATATGATTTAGAACGAGGATCTGTGTGTGCACCAATATTCTTATATCTTGCCCTAACTGGTGGTACATCACGATCTCCTTATCAGTCTTTTCAGTCCAAGTTCAGTCCAAGTTCTGTAAGCAATTACATATTCCCTGGCATAGGGAGTGGACCCCAGTTAGCTGTTTCCCCAGGGAATAGCCTGCTCACACACCTACAGAATTATTCTATTTCTCCTTCCATGAACATGTATGCACGATTGTGTGTATTGGTGGACAAAGAATGGCATATGAGATGAAGAAAAAATTAATCCAAGACCATTTGTGAATTTAGGAAGAAAGAGGATAAGAACATGAATTTCGTATGTGCCTGTGAGCAGCCCTCATCACTAGACTGTACAGTTAATGAGTCTTCTTGGAAATCCCAAGAAATCAAAATACTTTATTTCATGTGTATTGAAATGAATAATTCTGATGTTCAGAATTTTATTTTCATCTTTATTTTGGCTGAAATTACTTATCAGGTTTGACCCAAATTCCTGAAGAACTTCCGCTGCCTAGAAACTGAATTTTCGGATGCATAAATTTGTTTCTGTGGGAAAAATCTCTACCCAAATATGCAACATTTCAGTGCTTCATCAGGATTTCTTACAAGTGGGTGGGGGGGAGTGGGGGGGATGTGCTGCAGTTGAGAGAAAGGGATTCCTTATCAAAGAATCAAGAGAGATTGTTTATCACCCACACTGCTCCCTATATCTGATCTAGTGCAAAGCTGAATTTTTCCACTGGCCTCTGAAGCACCCGGTTCCTGTGGCAGGCAGGGCACCCAAACCAACAAGCCAAATGTCTGATGCATTAAGGACACGGTGGATACAGGCTTTGCCTAAAGCACAGAACCAGGAACATTTTAAACTGCTTCATTTCGCAGCTCCACTACAGCTATGTATGTATAATTTATTTAAGATTTGACTCGGCAGGGTAGCTGCATGCAATCAGCATATTGTTTTTGTGAAGGTTCCCCCCTATTGCCCCTTAGACAGATTTTAACTGTCAGTATATTGGCCTTTTGAATTTTTGTTTTCATAATACCATAAGCTATTTGAACATACATTATTATATACTAATCACTGCTTGTCTATTTTATTTTTTGAGTCTTACAGGCGACAGCAGAGAACAAGAAATGCAGTTTAGTTGGAACTTCAAAGCACTGTTTCACTATCATCCAAACTGGAGGTCTTTTATGCCTCTCTCACTATTTGGTATTAAAAGTGAAAGGAAACCAGTTGCTTAAATTTGTTCTTTCAAATTTCCACCCACCCCCTCCCACTCTCAAAGGAGGGGCTTTATGATAATAGATAGGCTGATCTTGAGATCAATCACAGATAGAGATATATTTACTGTCCTCACATAGTCATAGTATTGCTTACATACATGAATTAAAGATTGCCTAAATCCTGCCTCTGAACATTTCCAAACTTTAAAAAGATAGAGATCTCTATTTGAATTTCATATCCGTCTCATATCTCTATAGTGGGATGAACAAAAATACCCAATTCAATCACACCTGACCTCTATAAAAACTGGATCTTTAAAGATTTCCTATCATCCTGTGAACTTGTGTACCTAACAAACTGTCCCTGAGAAGCTAATACACCACAGCTCCACTCCACACTCATCCTTATTTCTTTTCTAGAGTGCCTTTGTATGGTTGAGCTTTGCTTTTGAAGTGGATTAAGGTAGACCCCATATGGCATTTTTATTGGTGAAGCAAAGTGCCACAACAGGAACCAGTGCAGAACAATATTCAATGCAGAGCCAAGCTTGTCCATTAATGGCCTACTTCAGGGCAAGCCTGAATAATATCCTCAGGTACAGTAAGATGCTGGGTGCTCAATGAAAACATTTAAGTGAAAAATTCAGTGGTTCACAGGTGCAAAAGGTCATAGTTCTGTAGCTGTTCTGAACAGTTGCTTCACAAATTGAAATCCACAAATTGGCCAAACTCCATATTTTCAAACTTGGATCCAATATTTGAATCCCTGTGCTATACATGCAGTGGAGATAGCACCTTAGTCAGGACAAGCAGGAAAGGCATAATGGACTCCCACTTTTCCTATAATGGCTCACCAGCCTTCACTAGCAGTCCTGGTTCCTCCTTCTCCTTCATCCTCTCATCCCTTCCTCCTTTCTGTTTGACCAAACAGTCCACTCTGGACACAAGACAGCTTTTGTTAAAATAAATTTAGTTCCATTGAAAGAAAAAGAAAATAAACTCTTCAAAAACAAAATTTTAAAAAGGAAATCAACAAAACCTTAGAGATTTAACTAGGAAACTTCCAAATAAAGCAAAACTATTTTAAATTTTCACACAATAGGATAAGTTCATCTGGGTGGAGCAATTGGTCGTGGAGCAGAGAATGAGAAACTGAAAAGGTTAAGGTTTTCCTGGATGAAAATGGTAACTCAAACACACACTCAGGGGGACAGTTATACATATGTTTTTGAACTAAAACTCTAACCTGGCATGATTAATTTTGGCCCTAGTTTTGTCAAAATATTGAAGTCCATATGGCACAAAGCAAATAATTTTACATTTTTATTTTAAACCCCTGTGTTTTTCTTGTCTATTCCCTTCTCTTCCACCACACACACTGGCAGCCGCTACCAATACGCCAAATGCCAAATCAACCCTGCAAGCTGGCTGGCACAAGCGCTCTACAATGCTGGCACACGCTTCCCTTTGCAGGGGGATTCTCTCTGAAACCCTGTGGCACATCCAAGCATCCCTGCTTAGCAGCTGAGGACCCTGTCCACCCCAGTCACATCAGCAACAGGGTGCCTTAGCTGTGAACGTGCTGCCCATTTCATTGTGCTTAAATCAAATAAAACAGCTCCACTTCACCTCGGTGCCTCCATTCCCCCTCCCGCCCCAAAGAATCAATCAGTGCTTTACAGGATCTTTGTATCCAGCAATGCAGAGGTGTTGCTGCTTCAGAAACACAGCATGCAAATCACTGCAATGGGAGGAAGGACAGGGAAAAAAAGACTTCACTCAGGCAGGCTGGGCAAACTCCTGCACCTGCAGTTGGCTCCACAGAACATTGGAGCAAAAGGATGTCACTCCTTTACCTCTTGTCCATGAAACCTTCAGTGAGCTGGAGAAAAATCAGGAACACTGAAGGCTGTGCTGACCCTGACAGGATTCAAACTAGTATTTGAGGCTCAAATACCAAATAATTCTTTTTGATGGCCTCCCTGTTTGTTTTTTCCCTATGCATGTTGCTCTAATGTATGGCATTTTATATATATATATATATTTAAATATTTTAGTTAATATATATTCATAATATAAGACAATAGAATCCTTAAATAAACAGACAATTAATACTCTTTTTAGACTAAGACCGAGACTGGGCATTGGACAGTCTTGCACACTTTACTGAACCGAAGATGCTCATACCTTCTACATAATTTTCTACACTTGTACACTAAGTTCATGGCCAGACATGAATCCCACCTCCCAGCGTGATCAGTGTCCTCTGCAGCTACAAGAACTGTGTTCACGACCTTCCAGACAGCCCTGACGACAAGATCAAAATAACACTCCCTTTTCACTCATAGCAGACAACAGTGAATCCTTCATCTGCGAGAGGCTGCTTTGAAGTTTGGCACATTTCTGACAAAGACCCATTTCTTGGGCTGCTCGGTGTTGCAGTGCACAGGCTGGAGGAGACTCTGGGGAAATGCTATGCAACCACAGCTGCTCAGAGGTCTTCACCTCAGCCCAACATGTGCCACCTGAGAATAACCCCACGTGGGTCCAGGAGCCAGAGGATGGGTGAGGTACCAGCAGTGCCCATTGCACTGAGGACACAGCAGCCAAGTGGGACACTACCTAGAGCCCCCAGAGTGTCATCTGATCCCTGCTGGGGCAACTCCACCTTGCTGCAGCCCTGCTGGGAGCTGACCGAGGAACAGGTAAGGAACAGGTCATGATTTGATTACTGCCTGCCACAGGGTCATGGTTAATCGAGAGCACTCGATCGCAACAAAGCTGAAAACTCTCCTCTGTCAAGCCTCACGGAGAGGAGGGAAACTTTGTTCTCTTGCAGCCAAACACACAAGACACTGTGCCTTTCCACATTACCAAGTTTCTGTTGGAGCAGCAACTCCACCTAACAAATGTAACTTTAACAACAGTAAAACAACCTAATAGCTTCGCATGCCAGGGGGCTAATGTGGTGGGCCATTTAACGCTGCACTAAATAGCCCTGGTTTGGTTCTCACTGCCAAGTGCTGAACTGAGAATTGCAACTGCAGGAGCAGTCCCTAATTCGTTAGTTAAAGGGGGTCATTGCTCATAGGGTGGGGAAGGGGAAAGAAGGGGGGAAATATCAGACAACTCTAAACATTGAAAGTCGACAGAAGGTTGCACTCCTGAGAGATGCAGTATTTAGTTGAAAGCCTGACAAAGCTCTGCAGCTGGGAGGCCCATGGTGGTTTTACTCGACACTAAAAAACTTGCCATAAGATACTTGTAACCTGTATAATAGGCTTGGTGGGGATGGGGAAACTGGGAATGAAAGGAAGGTGAAAACATCTTGCTAATAACACTGCGGTTTCGTTTCAACTGGCCCTCAAAACCATACACCATGCAGGCTGCCAGCACAGCAAAGCAGCAGCAACACAAATAAACTGCTTTCCCATCTACTCTTCCTGAAAAACCCAAACTCCCAAACAGATCTGATTGCAAAGGACAGCACTTAAAAACTTAAAATTATACAACAAAACAAGCCCAAATTTACAGGGCAACTCTGCAAAGCGAGAGCTTTATTCCCGAATGTTAGAACCCTAAAACAACCGTTTTCTCTAATTTCTGCCATCACTCAGATTAGCCTTGAATTACCTCCTGATAGGCCTCCCATGTGCTTGCAGATGAGAGAGTGTAATGGGGATCTGTTAATTAACTAGAAGCAAAGTTGCACGGTGGGGATCAAACACTGGATGCGTCCTAAAACTCCCACAGAGAAGATGAAATGCAGCGCAAACTTTAAAGACTTCCCGTCATTAGCCAAGACCTTGGCTGCTCCTGGCCCAGACCCCTCCTGTTCCAGAGAACAATGAGGACAATGATGGCAGAAATGAAATAGTGCAGCAAGGAACAAAGGAATTAGCTATTTACCCACAGAGAGAGAAAGGAAAAGAAGGGCAGGGGGGAAGGGGGAAGGGAACTTGCTTTTTTCCTAGGGTTTCTGTCTACTTTTAATTAATTTACGGCTGCCAGGGACTTGCACACAGAGCACGCCCAGGAGCATTGTGTTAGAGCTCAGTGTTAATACATGTAACATCTACTGTTTACTCCCAGGCAGGAAGGAGAAGGAGCTGGGGCAGAGGGGCACTGGGGAAGGAGGAGAGGAGATCTTCCTTCTTCAAAGCTGCTTGAAAGAGAGGGGCAGAGATGAGCAAAAGGTTGTGCTGATCTCTAACTTCTCTGCACCTGCTTCCATGCAGGTTGCTATTCTCTAAAAGAGCTCCAGGTAGAGCAGATCTCTGTGGGCAGGGGTTGCACTGGGCACTGAAATGAAAAGGGAGGGCACCAGGACAGGGACACTGTGCAGGTGAGGTGACAGCAAGGGCTGTGGAGCCACAGGGACAGGTTTAATGGACTTCCTCCAGCGGCCTCAGATCAAAGCAGATCTCAGGGTGGAGGGGCACAGCCCAACAGGGCTCTGAGGAGACACTCAGCCTCATTGCCTGTGCTTCCAAAGCACTCGGGAGCACCACAGGGCACCACACTAGCAGCCAGGTTATTCAGCAGCTCCACAGATAAACACTGCCCCCAGCTTCACTGAGCTGAAAATCCAGCAATGGCTAAACTGTGCTGATCCCTCAGGCACAAGGCCATGGCACCAGGCTGGGACCTCACTGTACAGGCATCTGCATGCAAGACTGGATACACTAAAACACCCGAGCTGGCTTTGTAAGCCTGTGTTTGAGTGACTCACTCGAGCAACAAATCATAGTTACCTTCATCTTAACTTGTGCCTCACAAAATCCAAAAAAACCAAACCAAAACAAAAAAAAACCACACAAAAAACCCCCCACCAAACAACAAGAACAGCAACAAAAAAACCAAAAAACCAAAACCCACCACAAACAAACGAAAAACCAAAAAAGCCCCCAAAAAACGGGGAAAAAAAGCCCAACTTTGTCAGATGGCTGTTTTCATGAAGCCTGAACCCCAGGATGCAAAGCAGCACTGCATTTCCATTGCAAGCTTGGAGAACAAGACACAGAGAAGTCACACTGCCCAAGGACAGCCCTGCATTAAGACTCAACAGCTTCACCTACAAAACCAACAGAGCTCAGAGAGTGGGGTAATGGATGCAACATGAGAAGCTGAAGGAAACAACAGCCTAATCCTCCTTGTAGGTTCCTTGTCAATGTTTTCCTTGGGCTTTTGTCTCTCTTAAGGGGCAGGAGAAGCAGAGGCTCCACTGAAAAATAAAAGTCTGCAGCTGATAAGATTTATTCTTGGCCTAAACAGTGGCCTTAGGCAGCAATGGTTTCAGTCTGGGTTCTGCACATGACTGCTTTTGATAAGGAATGGGAACAGGAATGTGAGCCCCAGGTGAGGATGAAGCATTTAGACTATTTTCTGGTTGCTTAGGAGAATGTTGGTGGAGGTGTCAGTCTTTTTCAGAGGTAAGAGCAAATGATAATATTACATACATTGTAAAAATAAGAGGCATAACCATTTGGTTTACAGAAAACCTGTTCAGAAGAATCAGTGTGTTTCACAGTTCAGCAAAAGAGACAAGACCTTCTAGGCTTACAGTTAACAAGACCAAAACAACAGCTGAAAACTCCACTGCACATCAGGCCTGTTTGGCCACGTAGGAGAGAAACACAGAAAAGTTCCCTGGAATTTGGGCCAGGGAAGATTCCCTCACCATGAACTGAGGGCAGGGGACAATGAGGATAAGTCCTTTAATCCCATAACTAGTGTCTCAGCACTGTCCTGTGTTAGTTAACTCCACAGGTGGGAAATAAAAGGTGAAGGGAAGGTTGGATGCATGATAAGGCTAGATATATAAAGGGGGAAGTGATGTCCCTTTTTTCCAAAAGCATCTCATTCCTGTGTCAGAAAGTGAAGTTTTCCCATAACCAGCATCATTCATGCATTGCCTACATATCACTCAGCCCTAACTAAACTGAGCTACAATATCTAGGAGAACATCTCACTGCTTTTTCACTCTTCTCTCTTCCAGCAGCTCTTGCTTCTTCCCCCAAGGACTGTTTCCCATTACTTGGAAGACATTGCCGTCATGACTTCTGTGTGAGATTACATTATGCTCTACCAACAAGATCCAGACACCCACCTGGATATAAAAAGAGAGGGAGAAAGGGGACTCACTTTATGGAATTTGTTCAGATCTCAAACAGAACACACAAGAGTGCTGCTCCAAAGGGAAAACTGCTCTCACATGGCACAAATACATGAGATTAATCCTTACCAAAAAGTCTAAAGCAAAAAGTAACAGAATCCAGGTTGCAAATTCTTTGCTTTTTTGCACCTCTAACAGCAAAATGACTGTGCTAGAATAAGTGATTTTTAAAATTCCATTTTATTATTTCATTTGGCTTATAATACTGAGAGAGAATCATCCCATCACAAAATCTGCCAAAAGGTTCAGTTATTATTAGCCTCTAAGATGCAAGCTAATTGCTTTCTGTGTTTTTCACCAAAACCAGCTGAGATCCCGAGATTCACAAAAAGGATATTGCACATGATCAGAAATTTGCCTGTCCTGAAGATTTTTAATTACACATTTGACATTAATCTTCCCCAGTGTAAAATCTGAGGCGTGCATCTTACAGCAAGCCTGTAACTCTACACGTGTAAATAGTCTTGCTGAAGCTAGAGAGACTATTCAGATGCATAAACCAACATGTGAACTTGCCAAGCCTTTGCAAAATCAGAACCAGATTATCACATTGAGTGCAACAGACCTTACCACAACTGCCTGAAATGAATTTCATTTAAAAAGAAGTATCTTTGACAGAAATTTTATGGAGAAATAGTTGGTTCTCTCTGCTTCTCTAAAAAAATTATCAAAACAGATATCCAAAGGCTAGTGCTGCACAATCTTTCTAGTTTTATATATCTCCTCCTTTCTTGAAGTTAGTTAAGGATTCATGTAGTCCAGAAAAGCCAAGTGGGTTGACTTCTACACTCCAGTAACTCTGCTACCATCACTATTTCTTGAGACAGCAGTATCTTCAGACAGTACACTTTGAAACTTTGAAACTCTCTCCTCCAGTTTATTCTGGAAGGAGGAGGAGGGAGAACATGCTTGATGCTTGGGCAAGGGCTGGAGTTTGGCAAGTTGACTCAGCTTGGCATGGTCAGATAGGCCTCGCTGGCATTTAGTTTTCTTTTACCTCAAGGCGGATAAGTGTGAATGGTTTAATCTTGATCAATTCATTTTACTCCACTAGTTTGTCTCTTAGAAAAGCTTGTTGCTAAAGAGTTGAAATTAGTTGTATAAGCAGACAACTACAAGAGAGAAGGGAACAATGGTTCACCCAGCTTTTCCAGAAAAAAAGCCCAGCACTCCTATTTTTAAGGTTGTGATCCTCAGCCCAATGACATCCTCCAAGAAGCTGAGGACTCTGCCCCATTCCTCAGCATAAGGATCTGCACAGCCAGGTCTCACATTTGCTCAAGCAACAGATTCTGCACACCACTCATTCCCCTGTAAGGGGAAGCAATAACACCTTATCAAATCAGCAGTGCAGAGATCTCTTCCCATCTCTAACATGACAGATCCCTGCAATGCAAGTCCTACCAGTGCTACTCCCCATTTCCAAGTTTTTTATTCCAGCCACAGCAGCTCACCAAAACTTCAGGGCACCTTTTGCTGGCTGGTTTGGAAGACAGCCCCTGCTGCTGCTTTGTATCTTGACCCAAAGCAACACTGTAGAGGTACCAGCAACAGGACATTGTGCTTAGTTTTTCCATGGCACAGGCAGTGATGGGCCTGAGAGTTCATTTAAGGTTTTCTGCAGAATCATGGAATGACTTCAGGTTCAAAGGGACCTTAGAGATCATCTCATTCTACCCCCCTGCCATGGGCAGGGGTACCTTCCACTGTCCCAGGTTGCTCAGAGCCCCACCCAGCCTGGCCTTGGACACTGCCAGGGATCCAGGGGCAGCCACAGCTTGACATGAGCCCTATCAACCTCTTGTATTTCAAAGGGTTGGATGGCAAACTTGCAAGGACTGTCCCTCTTGAAACTTAATAATGTAAATTTCATTAGAGGTGAGCAAATATAATTTGCAAATGAGAAAGGTCCAGATTTCAGGCTGACGTGCAATTTCACCTTCATTTCTCTCCCCCAAAAAGCTTCTTTCAAACCAGTGTATTGCCACGGAAAGTTTTTGTTTTGACAAATACAGAATTTTTTAAAAACAAAAATATGTGTTTTCTGACTACTTGACAGTACTGCTTATAAAACATTGCCATACATTTGCTTCAGCTACATGTGGGCCTAGAACTAAATATAGACTTTAGTTTTCAGAGTTGTCAGTGCCCACCACCTTACCCTCTCTTAAATGCGGAGGTGAACATACACTTCAGTATCGTGAGCCAGCTTGTCCATGATGTATGTTCACTTCATGTGTAGGGTGTATATGTAACAGAGCACTGCATAACTCCAGTGACTTCTTCAGGAGCTTAATCTTCTCCTGAGTCTCATTTTTATAGGGCTGCTGAGGGGAAAAAAAAAAGCCAAACAAAAAACGCTACAAAAAACAAACCAAAACCACCACTTACAAGCACAGGGAGAGACTATTAAAGGCAGAGGTCTCATATAAGCACAACATGTGATTGGATAATATTGTCTGGATTAGCAGCTTTATAACCTAGCCAAGCCCCAGGGCTACAATTATCTGGTTGCATTAAACTGAAATCACCTGCAAAACCTCGCAGTGAACGAGCCCTTGGAAGTGTCTAATCTGCTGGTTTGCACTTGCAAGCGAAAACAAAATTTGCCAATGGTGAAGAGATGAACAAACATCACAGTGCGAGATTTTCCAACTAATGGTTCTAATTTTGCTTCAAAAGGAAGGTCTTTCCATTGCTTTTGGCTCTTGTTTGAAATACTTTCCAAATATAGCACTGTAATAAGCAAAGAATAAGAAGATAAAAGTCACAATAATAGCTACTACCAATTTGCACTTTTATAAACCTTTTAATTTCATTAATTTTGATGCAGAAAATTTGCAAGGTCTATTCTAAGGAGGGACCAGATTAGACAACACTCCTGTGATTCCTATTGGTCCCAGCTCTGTTAATAGTTTGGAGGTTCTCAAACTACACTGCAGTTTTAAAGAGAAACCTTCCAACAATAATTTCCTCCTTTGTGCTTCCATCACTTTTCCTTGGCCACTGACCAGGGGCCACAGAAACAGGAACAAGCATTATCCTTCTAGTGCCTGAGGTTTTTGTTCCACAGAACTTCTACAGCCTTGCAGTCCATCAAGCAACCAACCCCCCCAGAAATGAATGGTCAGTTTGGGCTCTCTGAGCAGCTCTCTCTTCGAGCACTCTTTTCTGTCTATCTGCAGTTCCCTCTGCTTACAGAGATGGAAACCAAGAACTCACACCACCAGCTGCTGTGTATCAAGATTTACCAGGAGTTGCACTAGAGTAAAACTATGAGCTGATGGATGGAATTATAATCAGCTTACGCAGATAGGAAGGAAACCATAAATAAGAAATTCAAACTTGTGTGGTCCTGAAAGTTGCCTAAAAGATTGAGGCCACTGCCCTAGAAATGGCAGTCACCTGGGGCATCTAAGGAGAGTCCTGTATTTTAGGGAAGCACACAGACAGCAAGCTACCTCTGAGCCTTCTGTGTATCTAGGAGCAAAAGGCTCTTCTGAAAAGAAAATCATGTAAAATCATCAATAAAGTCACGTGGATGGACAATTACACTCATGCTGTAAGATGAGTGTAGTTGCCTACACCCATAAGTGAAAGTAGTGTGGCTTTTTTCATATCATAGTATGAGAAAGTCTGCTAAAACACCAGTAAAAAGTCAATAATTACAAAGAAAGCATTTGAAGAACTACTCAGGTACTACTGTGTGGGAATTAATGGTAGTATTTTTACTGCTGATCTCTGCAAATCTTCAGCTTCTCTAGGCTGTAATATGCAAGTGGGAAGAAAACTTCTAACTAAATTAATTTCCATGCAAAGTTTAGAGACAGTCTGGAAGATGTTCTTTAAAAAACTAACAATGAAATTTGAAATAACTTAAACTGAACTAATTGATTTTGGATTTTCTCCATGTTGAAAGCTATTTTCTGATATAGCTTTGGGGAGAAATGTTTAACATGGATATGACTGGTAAATGCTACTATACTTTTGCACCAGCACCATATTTTTTTTCTTGAAAATTAATTTCCTGCCTGAAAAGGATTAAAATAATTTCCCTTTAAAGAAGGCTTTGCTAGATTGCTGCTCTATCTACACTGCACCATCCAGTTGTGTGTTTATGTCATGACTTGCAAAAGCTTTTCAAGGCACTCCTAAATGTGCTTTGAACAGATGGGGAAAGGTGATGCATGGCATTTTGTCAGCACAGACACATGCTGATTCTGACGCAAAAAGTGACATAGTAGTGTATTGATTTCACATACATTTCCATATGCTTAAATAGTTTTAGCCTGTATGTTACTCAAGCATTCATTTTAAGATAACAACACTATTTAAACTTCATTTTTTCCATTTATCTTCTCATTATCAGAATCCATATTTTATTCCAAATATAGCTGCTTGGGTATGCAGATGGAGAATAAAAACCAAATCAGTCAACCTTCCCATCACCCAATGCATTGACAAAGCAGGTAATTCCTAAACCACAGGAGGCATTAAGAATGAAGGCCATCATAGCTACTTAGATGATTTTCTGGCTGCCTCAACCCATTCATACCTTCAGTCTGTAGTGTGCTGAGACCTCCTTTCCCCAGGTCCACATATGCACAGACTCCAATTCTTCTCCCCAAAAGAAGACACCTCTTTTTGTGGACTGGCCATTTGTACCTCAGCAAGGCGGAGAAAAGAAATGTGTCATTTGTTCTCTCCTGAAAGGTTCAGTGCCTGCCCACAGAAGGGGATGTCACACAAATAACAGGTGCCCCAGGGAAGAGCCACTCTTCTGCTGCTGCTGTGACAAGATCCATCAGACCTAATTGTATGCATGCTCTCAACTTTACCAAGAACAATAGTGCTGTTTTCTGCCTCTGCCAGCCACTTATTTGATCTTATTTCTCTTCCACAGTTCTGTGCTACTCTCTTTTGCCCTCTCTCTATTTCTGACCTGATCTTTGGGAGGAAAATAACACGTCTCAGCTAGACTACAATGGAGCAGTTCAGTTTAGGTCAAGCTTAGCTAGCAAAGCCCTCAGCTCATTCTGGGCTCAAGTGCAGCCTAAGCTTTTACTACAGCTGGATACAGCTGTATCAACATCATTATCCTCTGTTTGAAAGAGAGAGAGAGAGAGGTAGGCTGATGGATTTAAACAGTTCTAGCTAAGCTCACCTTAACCATGACTTCCCAGCCACAATCCCAAAGACAAAGGCAGCAAAGACATGTAAGCCAATGGGTTCACAGTCCAGCAAAAAACTCCACAGGCTAGGTAAACCTGTTTAATTTTATCACTTAATGAAGTTACTACTGGGTACAAAATTTAGCATTTCAGAGTCTTTTAACTTGGGAGCTGAGCTTTCCATTGAGACAGTGGGAATATTTTTAATAAACGCAAAACAACTTTTTTTTTTCTCTCAGCTTGGGGACAGCTGAGCCATTTTGGCTGAAAAATTATTTTAATTTTTTTTTTTTAAATGTCTGAGGCAAACACCCAAAATGGAAAATATCAGCCAAAGCTGAAATCGTTTGGCAAAAATATGAACAGCTGAACAGAGAGTTTTAGGATGGAAAGCATCAAGCAATTTTCAACACACACATAACTTCCCATACCTCCTACTGCCTATTTCCCCACGTTCCTGCAGTGGTTAGGAGAGGTGGTCTCCCCACCAGCTGCAGTTCCAAAGGCACATGAATGCTGTGGAGAGCACTCCTGCTAAAGAGCAGTGCCATGGAGCAATGCCCACTCTGGGACTCGTGAATCCTGCTTTGAACCAGCTGACCTGCAGTGCTGTTGAAAAGGGGTTGCTGAGCTGAACAGACCCCAGACAAATCAGCACAGTAAAGCCCTCATCAAAAACTATCCAGCAACAGCAGCCAAGCACAAACCCTGGACCATGATTCACCCTCTTGAGTCCCATTTTTATTTGCAACTCACACATACCTGTTACAGTTTTGTGTAACGAATATGCTCCGTTTTTACCTTGAGCAACGATAGCTTACAGTCACCAGAGGGAAAAAATTGCTTGGGTGAACCAAAATCATGGGGTTATTTCACTAGAAATGCAAGGAAGCACAAAGCTTAAAAGGTTAACAAGTAAATAGTTTAATTTTTTTTTCTTCCTCTTTTAAACTCAGTGGCATGAATGCTCAAGACCCTTATTAATACCAAGTAAGATTTCACAAGCTGGCATGCTTGAGTTTTGAACGGAGGAATATTTTCAGGTGCAAGCCAAATACTCTGTGTTAAGGTAAAATGAAATAAAAAAGTTGACCATAACCTGAGGCCTTGGCTCCCGCCAAGTGCCTGTTGTTATGAAAGCAAGGTGCTCCACACGATCTAATCATAGCACTAAACCTTGTTACAAGCCCTTTTACAGCTCCAATATCTGGGTTACATGGAAACACGCTGGAGAGCCTCCTTGTACTATGAAATAAATGTCATTCTGACTGGCATCCTCTCTTCCAGCGAGTAATTTCCCTCCGCTGATAAATCGATACAGCAAAAACAAATGAGAGTGCACAATGGGCACATTGAGGATTACATTTTTATTCATTTCAGAGCCCCTGCAGCAGAGTTTTTTTAAACACAGTAGCAGAAAATGATGCACTCGAGCTGGGGGCAAGGGGGGAGGAAAGCATACCTTATAGAAGAAGAGACAAGGAAAAAAACAGGAAAGGAAGACAGAGAAAAAAGGGGAGGAAGAAAAATAACCTCAGAATTTTGAATACAAGTCTACATTTGCAAGCCTCAGGATCGGGGTGGGTTTGTGTTCAGCGAGTATTTAGTTTGGTTTATTTTTATGTTCTTGTTCTTTGTTTCAGCAACAATACTTTGCCTTGCCCCCCCCCCCCTCCTTTTCTTCCTTTTTAAATTTTAATTTTAACTATTCCATGCTTTGTTCCAAGGAGCTCTTCTTACCCCTTCCACCTCAACTGCTGTTCTGATACTTACAGGACAGCACCAGTACCACCCACATCTACAGTGACTCAAACCAAAATGGCACACATTTGGTATAGTGGAGATGTAACTGTAGGAAAATGGACCAAACTTCAGGGTTTCAGCTCAAAGAACTGATCCACCATCCAGTCAGGTCAGGAGAGATATCTTCAGTGACCTGTGGCAGCTTCTGACCCAGCCTGGTCACCTTCAATTACATACATTTTGGCCCCAAGACTTGAGGTTTCAGTCGCTCGCAGTTATGAAGCAGAATTGAAAAGAACTAAACTCCCTTTCTCCTTGGGGCATTCAGCCAAAGAGGGTGCAAGCGTGGATTTACCAGGATGCAAACCCAGAGGCAGGAGCCTGAGGTGTTGAGTAACTGTTTGGCCAGCAGAGACGTAAAGAGAAGCTCAAGGGCACAACAGGACACCAGCAGCACTGGTCAAATTCCCAGGTTTTTGGTATTCACCCACTGCTGTTGGGACGCCAAACCCCAATAGCTCCAAAAATTGGAGACCACTGCATGTCTACAGAAGACCTGGACTCAAGACAGCCAAGGGGGAAAGACTTTTCACATTTTTACAGCATAACCCTGATTTTAACATGCCATGGGCAGGAAATCCCAGGAGATCATGGTCCTACAGTCCTTGTCCCTGAAGAGGGACTCCAGAAAATGCAAGCAGGACTCCCATTTCATCACTCAGTGTCCACTAGGAACTGGACCAAAGTGACAAAACATTGTACATTTCCTGCCACGTGACTGCTGGTTTGTGGCCACTTTCAGCAGTGTCACGGCCCTGGTTTGAACCAACACCCTCAAGGTGAGAGGCTGTTGTATCTCATTACTAGTTCCCCATGCCTCATTAAATTTGCATTTATTTGGTTCTCCCTGTTAGTGGTTTCTACAATGACCAACTAGAAATTACACAGAAAAGTGCCCTTTTTTCCCTTCCTTCCCCCCTCCTTTTTTTTTTTTTTTTTTTTAAGCCAAAAGGCCATAACACAACAGCACCATAATGCAAAGTGAAATCCTTTTACAACCCTGGGAAGGCCAAGATGTGTGCCCAATAAATGTAAGCAGACATGATATCCTTTATAATCACAGCAAGATGAAGATGTGAACTGAATAAATGCTTTAAAAACATCATAGATTCTATTAGATGCAAAAGATTGAAGCGTTAGGCACCTTTTAGCTCAACTTTCATTTAATTTACTGCTTGCTGTACTGTAGTCTAAAGGGAGTGAAAAAATCCTCTCTCTAATTTTTTTTTCCTTTTCATGAGCTGACCAAGGAGATGAAATCTGGGTACTTTAATTACCATTCAGAGCCAAAGGCCTGGCCTTTGATATGGAAATCCCACTTCAACTCCAGCTTGCTGCTGCCTTTCCCTGTCCCCTTCTCCTTCCAATCTCACAACATGAATTTTAAGTAGTCTTGTCAACACCTGACCGTGAAAGCTAACAGAAGCCTGTGCTGCTAAGTTGGTGCTGTGGGTAATTTTTGTAATTTTTTTTTTTTTTAATTTTTACTTTTTCTTGGGATGGAGAGAGTGGGGTGGGGAGGGGCAGGTTAGAAATTGGACAAATGTAAGGAGCTAGATCTTCTCCTTCGCTGTCCCCACGCGGCCTGGCGTGGCTCAGGCAGCAGCTCACATGAAAGGGTGAAAGAGAGGAGAAGCAGGCGGGGCAGGGGGGAACGGATGAAAGCTGTCATGTACAGTTACCCTGTTATTGTCATCTGCCTGCTGCATGACTCCCAGCTTTGCTATAATTATTAATTGCACTTGTCAACTGTCATTAATTCCTCTTTAGCATCCCTGTCTTGGAGTAATTAGACAGAACAGCCTCACTGCACTCATTGTTTTGAGAGGCCCCTGAAAGAGCCCAACGGGCCTGTGAAGAGACAACCATCATTAATACAATGGAGCACCTCGGCATTAACCCTTTGCAAGGTGGAGAGATCGGAAGCTGATGGCTCTGCTACCCCCTGAGTTCCCCTTTTCCTCACAGGGTTCCCATCCGGTGGCTCTGGAGCTGCTGGAGGCTGTGCCAGCCTGGGCACCGTACTTGAGGGGCTGCAGGGAGGCCTGACTGCCTGAGGGCTCAGCACTCCCCAGTCCATCCAAACATCATCTCTGCCCAGCTCTTGGGGGAAAGCACAAAATATAGAAATTTGTATAAAATTACCAGCATCCCCTTTGCCTCTTCCACCCGAGTTTGGGGAGGTTGACCAAAGGCAGCTGTGGGGTGTCAGTGTCCTTTGATGCTGGTTTCCCCCCTCACCTGAGGAAAGGGATCCAGAGAATTTGTTCTGAGTGCCACTGCTGACATCTCCAAGCCCAGCTTTGCTATCTCTAACCCCAAAAGTGAGACTCCCCTGCCCCAGTAATCTTCCCACACCCACATATGCACTCCCAAAATCCTGAATTCCCCAACCTGGTTGTCTCCATGCTGTCACACAGGTGTCAGCAATGACCACAATCTGCCATCAATTTGGTGGCCCTACAGGTGGCAGGGAGTGGACTCCACTGTTCCAGGGTTGCAATGCTAGAAAGGGTAAAACCTCAGGCATGTGGGAAAGGGACAGAGGAAGGGACAGTTATAAGCCTACGAGCAAAGGAGAAGGCAAAAAATTAGCTGATACTGTATTTGTATCACCAGTCCTGGGAGCAAAGCTGCACTTTCCTTTGGAAATATCAAGCTGCTTCTGGGGGGGAAATAAAAGGGAGGGGAGGGAAAAAAAGTGCTCCCTCATTTAACTTGAATTTAACCTGACTATATAAAGGGTGATTGGAAAAAAGCCCACCAAACAAAGAGGAACTAGAGCAACCTGTTGCTGCAACGAGCAAAATATCGCTGCAGTTCAACTCAGAGTTTTCTGCTTAGGTTTACCAAACTCTTCCTCTGCAGCTAATGCACTCTCTCTTCTCATCTTTTTAATAGTAATGCTGGAATTCAAGGTCTTTATTCAGAAAAGAGAACCAGCAAGGCAGTAGCCAGACTTAATTTTACCATTGCTTGGGAACACTGCCAGGAGCTCCTGGGCCACTGGACAGACCTGTCTGGGGCTAGGGAATACCATACTGCACAACGACTCCCTCAGCCCACAGCTGGGAGTAGAGGGAGCACAGATACCTTTTTTCCTCTAAAAATCCCAGCAGAGACTCCTATTCACCCTAGGCAAGCAATTTTGCCAAACCTGGTCACACCAAATAAGATCTTTGGCGAAAGCATTCCTTGAGTGATTTATTTTAACTAAAACTACATGTTCCTGATTTAAAATCAGAACCTGGACTACTGAAAATGAAAAGGAACTTTCTTCAGTCTCTTAACTTAAGGGCAACAAGAGACCTTTGTGAAAAGGTTGTTTTTTCCCCATTAAATTCTGCCTATCTTTTCAATGCTTACCCAACTGAGATCAAAGCCACAAATTAATGAAGCAAATATACTCTAAACCAGCGTTTCAAAGTCATAAAATGTTAAAGAACCTTATTCAGAGCTTCACCTTCTTTGGATCTGGCTTAGTAGCTTGTGACTTACTGAAATAACAGAGAGCTTTGTATAAAGCCATGTGGAATGTATTTATAGTACATATAGAACCAGAAAAATCTTTCATAAGCATATGCATCAGATTTTTGGCACTGTGCACCCTGCATCAGAAATAAGAATTTGGCCACAGATCTAATCAGCAAACAGTTATTCACTTTTCTCTATTGTGGCTACAGTCAACCACTGTAAAAAGGAGAGTGATTTTTCAAAACAGGGCCCAATTCAGCTGCATGCTAAGTACCATCCCTGATTATATTCCTACTGCATTTTTTTTAAAGATGGATTTCAGTGTCCCACAAAACTGGCCCTGTCTTGTATAACAACAAGATTTGACAGGCAAAGCTTCTTGTTACCTTATTAGTGAGAAGCTCTGCTAAATCACCTTTAAATTGCACACAAGGCCAAATTTCTCTAAAGGTCAAAATGAATACAGCACACGCATATTATTACAGATTTCTGAATGGCCAGTGATGCTAATTCCTCGAGCAAATAAAACAATTCTATTTTCCTTTGCTAATGCCAGATGTTTATTTCACCTTCTTACATGAGTATGCTCTTGGGACAGATGTAAACCAATCCTGATTGCTGGCAAGGAAGGCATCCTAGGATAAAGCTGGCTGAACTCACTGATGATTTCAGGTTTTCAGTGTGATCTGCTGAGACATTTCTGGGATTCAGCCAGAAGCTCCGGCATTAGCTCCGGTTAATTCAAGAAGGTGAAAAACAATAGGTGGTTAACAGCCATTTCAGTGTGAATTCACGTGCTTTCTGGGGTGAACTTCTGTCACCAGTGCATTTTGATGCACAGTTGGGAAGTTTTGCCAATTTAAAGGTAAAACTCGGCAAGCAGCTCTTTATCAAACGGATTCAGCTGCAAATCCAGGCACTCCTCTAATGCATAATGCCTGACCCCGGTACACTGGATATTCCCAAATCATCCCGAGCCCAGGTTTTCTCCTCCCTCCCCTTTACAGGCCACACTAGCTGAAAAAGCAATTAACAAGAGCACAGAACATCCAACATGTGCACAACCCTAAAAACACACCAATATCATTATAGATAATAAATTCTGTTCCACAGTCTCTCCAATGAAGAGTGTTCAAGTGATGATTAACCAACAAGCCAAGTGTTCAGCTGCAATCTCAGCCCATTTTGAACAGCTTTTGCTCAAGGCACACTAGAGCAGAAGATTAAAAAGCCCCTCCCAAATGGATTAAAAACCCGGTTAAATGACCATCTTCCAGGTCATTATGGCAATAAGTCATATCTATATATACACATACATATTACATATATAAAGGGAAAAAAAAAATCAGACAATCCTTCTCTAGAGGATTACTTCAACACTTTTGACTTCAGAGAGATTGAAACTGATTCTCCTAAGCAAGCAGCTTTAACCTAAATCAGAACTCACCTCTCCACCAATCAGAAAGAAGCTTTTTCAGAAAGTTATACTTCCTAATAGTTATATGGGCCTTAATCCTCTTGGAAACAGTTTTAGGTCATTATTCCAGGAGTTATTAGGTTGGAAAACAGCTTCTAGGCAAATGATGCTATTCACAAACCTTTTACACCAGAAATAATGGTTGGATTATTTCTGCCTCAAAAGGAGTCTTGAGGTCTGATTTCTGGTTTTCTTTATATCTGATGCTACCAAGGGAAAAAAAAAGAGAAAAGAAAAAAAGAAACAAAGCTGCTTACTGTTAAATAATAATAATAATAATAATAATAATTTTAAATATGTAAAAGTAATTTTATAAGGATTATAATGGCAGCAATGAGAGCAAGTTTGGATTTTAAGTAGAAGCAAAAAATAAAGGTTTATGTACTGGCTTCCAGTGCTCTTGTAATGTTTCCAAGGGCACCCGAAGGACACGGTGTCTCCCCAAATGCCAGTGTCAAAGGGCTTTCACAGATCTTTATTTTTTCCCTCATGGCTTCTAAAGTATTATATTATTCTTTTTTTCACATCCATTGGTGTCTCACAGCAGGATAGAAAAATAAGAAAGTATATGGAAGTGTGCTCCTTGCCCAGCACTTGCAGAAAGGGTGAGCAGACATCCATCGGTCTGGGAATATCCCCATTTCCAGGCCTTCAGAAAGCACTTGCCATTTCCACCCAAATTTGTGTTTGGCTTTCAGCTGCCAGGCCTCTGCAGAGTAGGCTGACCACAGACTCACCAGGCAGCTGAGCTCACAGAACTGGCATCAGGCACGCAAAATATTCCTGTATTTGAAAACACAGAATTATCTATTCCATGTTGTATTCTTTCCACCCTTGAGCACAGTAAGCAGACGGGAAATGCGGAGTTTAGTGCTTCTCACCCCAGATAGTTTCCTTCTTATCTTTAAAAAACTAAATGACCATTATGTATCATGTGAATTTTCAGTAAGAAGAGAATCCAGTCCAAAAGCTGGTTTATTTCCAAACGGCTCTCCTGAGCAGTTGGCTGCTGCTCCATTTTATAGTGAAAGTCAAGTGTACAAACACCAAAAAACCAACACCCACCAAATACACACTGACAACAAGTCCAAACCATATAAATTCAGCTGACCTATAAATTCAGACTTGGCTTTCTTCAAGCAGATCAAATACTGCAATTTCAATGGCAATTTTTGCCTGAATAAGAACTTCAGGATTTACCCCATTGCTTTTACATATAGCTGTATGTGCATGCATAATCTTCCTTTTCTCAAAGAAATTAACTGAACTTAAGTTAAAACCCTGCCTGTTGCAAACTAATTATTAGTAAACTGTCACCCATTAATTATTACTCCGAGTATGAATTTGTATTCTTTGCAGAGCAGGGGAGTCATAGTGGAAGATAAAATTTCAACAGCACTAAAAGAGCAGCAGCATCTCTAACTAAATTCTTGACTGAAGAAGTGATATCACAGAATCTAGTGGCCAAAGGATTCTGTGGTGTCACTTTCTGAAGTGTATCAAAAATTTATTAATTTGCCTATATAACAACTTCATCATCACTGCTCAGGAAAAATCCCAAAACCTACAAGAAAGGCCTTCTGAGGTAAACGAAAGCTAAAGAGACATAACATAATTAAAAAGAAGAAAAGAAAAAGAATTGTTGCATTTGTTCTCCTTAGTTATATTAGGAATAAAAAACAAAACTAATGTAATAATGTATCCCAGCAGTTCAAATCTTCTAATTTATGTAGAATGGATTATTACTTAGACAATCTGACCCTGGGCAAAACTTCCTCAGTTGAGAAGATTTACAATCTAATTATGCAGGAAGTTCTGCTGAGACAGTTTGGGTGCAATGGTCTTCTATTACATTAGCTTAGCTAAAATTGCTGCTTCTTCGCTTGCTTGGTGTTCCAAGTACTCACATGAAAACAGAAAATCCTTCATTTGTGTCCTTTATTTCGCTTTAGTCTCTCTCACCATTGCTGTGTGCACAGGCACTTGTTTTCAGCTGCAAATAGCAGCGAGGGGCTGAGGTTGTTAAGAGCCAACTCCAAGTTGCCTCTCAGGCTTTTGCTGTGGCCCCTGTTTAGTGAAGTGACTTTAAAAAGGACCATCAAAGTGCTTTTCATAATTTTTACAATGATAGTTGCTGGGTTGTTTCTCCCCTCCCCTATTGCAAATGCCCCTGAAAAAAACCCTGGAGCTGAAATCTGTTCCTGTATACTTGCTTCTTCATCCTGCATGCACAAAACTAGTTTATTTTTGTAGGGTGGCTCAGAGATGTTGTGCTGCTGTCTCAGACACCTGAATATTTTTAGCAATCTATATCATTAGATTAAAAAAAACCCCAACAAAACAAATCCCTCAACACATACAAAAATAGCGAGCGCTTTGTAAGTCTGCAGAGGAAATGATGGGAAACTTGGGTCTAACATAATTCAAAGCATCTTTGTTCCCACAGATATATTACAGTGTATCGATACAGCTGAAGGTACAGACATGTCCTATATTAACGTAGATGGAGAAATCAGTGCCTTTTTTTCTTTACAGTAAGTGTTTTGATTTCAAAAGGTCAATGGATCATACCACAGCCTTTGATCTTGATAATTACCATGTGTAGTAATGCACATTTTTATCTACAGGTGGCAGGCCTTTTAAAATCAACTTCAAATTCATTAGACATTTTTGTTGATACCACCACCCACATTAAAAAGTAAGAATTGCAGCATAAAGTTCTAATTAATGCTGTTCAATTTAGAGGACAGATTTGTCAACATCGTGGCTCAATTCTCAAAGGCTAGTGACCCCTCTCAGAATGAAGGCCTTAAAAAAAAATCAGTTGCTCAGTACATAGCAAGCTTTTATTTTTTAAAAATCATTCAGCAACTCAGCAAAAGGTTTCTTTTTTTCCCCTGTAAAATAGAAGTTTCACTTCCTTGATTATTAAGCACTGCCTGGCAAATTAGTGATTTCTTCTTTGATAAGCTTATTTAGAAGAGGAAAAGATGAGAATGTCACAACTGACTTCTGGCATTTAGAAAGATATAAGTGAATCATACAACTTCTCCATATCTGAATCAATCATGTTAAAATACCATGACTTAGGCTGTCATCTCAGATGCGTGTCTAAGGCCTCACCACGAAGCAGAAAAGCATCGATTTACACCATAATATTATCAATCATTCACATAATCCTGCATTCAAATTTAATTAGAATTTTTTTTTTCTGAAAAAGAACAGTGGAATAGCACCCTGCGTGTGGACAAAATCACACTGAAATCAAGAAGGCTGTCTCTGGGTTTCAGCTTAGTCGGCCCTAAAATCTCAGTTGCACAGCTCTGGCTCTCGACCACCTTCCACACCTTTTTCTCATTTCCACTCAGGAAAACTGGACATAAGTGTTAGCTGTCACCACAGCTGCATTTCTAACCCTGATGTTTTAGCAATTGCCTCTCACGATACAAGAAAGAGGTGAGCAACCTGGTCACAGGTAGGTGACACCTAACCCCAGGACAAGCTCATCACACTCAGGAGTGCCAGCCTCACTCTAGTTCCTGAAGTCCACAATAATGAGGATAAAAACAAGGCTACCAAAAGGAAGTGCCTTTGAATCTTTAATTGTGTGAACATTTACTATTCGTGGAAGTCAGGTTAAGCACAAAAAACTACTGCAGGATCAAGAAGACACAATAACTGTGGGGTTATCTGCATCTGAGTCTCCTGTCAGGCCAACAACATTTAACCAGATTGTTCCCCATCGAGTCTGCCTAATGACAAGAAAGGTCGTATTTATAAAAATTTAGTACTTGGGATATAGATATTTACACAGCAACACTATGAAAATATCGCACATATATGTCCACAAAACCAGAAAAAAGTCCAAACCAAAACAAAACTCAAAACCAAACAAAACAACAACCCAAACCTAAAAATCTTTAGAAGTTATCTAATTGGGTGTTTTGAATAGATTGAAATACAACTGCAAAGCAGTTTGAACGAGTAACAGAAAGTACAGACGAACCTCAAATGTTTACACTGGGAATACACACACTGGAGAATGCTTATTTACTTGCTGACATGCCCACTCTTCCCCCTCCTCCCCACTCTGAAAGTGGGTGAGAAAAACCGAGTTCACTAATGTCTTTCGTGGTAACCTAGTAACCTTCTCCCTTTTCTTCACAAGCTCTTCCCTCGTACCACACTCTTCCTTATTGCTAGCCCTCCAGAGTAATTGCAGTATGTCTTTATCTGGCTTTGTTTTCCTACCCAATGCAGAGGAGTTGGGGTTATTTTCAATCTTCCAAAGCTTGTAAACAGGATCAAACAGGAACCCGGTCATCAGCAAGAGGAAGGCTGGAAAAATAAAAGCAAATGCATATCAACAATTTTATTTTAAAAAGAAAATACATCCAAAACATGAAACAAAAGCCTGGGCTCTGCTAGACTTCCCCCTCCCCATTCCTTTTCATTTAGTTCATGAACTCTTTTTTGCAGAACAGAGGCTGGTGTAAATTAATGTGTGACCCAAAATATAGCACGTGGAAAAGCTGCCATAGAAATATGTAATAGCAAAAAAAAAAAGGTAGACATTATTAGAACTAAAGAAGCACCTCTTATCGTGATAAATCAATACCAAGATTGAACTAGGAGAAAGATGTGACTACACATTCTGGTTTCTCTGGAGTGTTTAACCAGCTCACCTACACTCTGTTTCTGTATCCCCAACCCAACGTGCTCACATGATTAGCAGAGCCAGCACAGTGCTGGGAGCAAGAAGTCCTCTGCGTTTGCTTCTGCTCCCAGCTGACACCCTGTGAGTAGCAGGGTTACTCACACGTTTATTCCATGACTTAGACACTGTCCTGAGGTTCTTGAGCTGCACCTGAGCTTCCTGCACAGGTGACAGAGTGGCATCTCCCCCAGGAACAGCACAGCCCAGAACTTCGGTGACCCACAGAAGTCAGTGTGACTCCCCAGTCCCCACCTGTGCCCCCCCAGTTCAGGAGGGTGAGGCACCCCAGATCTCTCTGGGCACCTCCTGCAGTTGTGGTGCTGCTGTGTTACCCCAAGCCTTCAGCAGAGAGGGGAGAAACACATCGTGGCACAAGGCGGGCAGGTGTGGGTGCAGAGCATAGGAATGAGCATAGGCAAGTCAGAGCCCACACTTCTGACAAGACACCCTGTGCTCACACAGGCCAAAGCTCATCTCAGATGTGAAGTGGTTGTCCTTCCAGGCAGGTCTGGCATCCCTAAGTTGTATTACAGTGTATTAATGTCAATCCAGTCTAGCAAAATTTGTAGCATGAAATACATGTATGAGTAAAGTAAATAGGAATTTCTCTTATTTTTCAACTACAAAACATACACAACCAAATTCTGAAATCAACCTCCTCAGTATATAAAACCAGGAACTTCTTCCTACTGGTTTAACTTGACAGAGTTACTTTTCCAGCCCTACAGCTCAGAGGACTGCAGGAGAAGCAGCAGCACACAAGACACTGCCGAGAGCAGGGCTGGTGCATGAAGGTTCAGAGACAGCCATCCCTGGTTCCCTACTGAGCTCTGCATGCAGGCAAACTTTATGAAGATAAACCTGAATTTCCTATATTATTTTTGAGCAATCAGATGAACAAATAGAAAGCGTCCTCTATTTTGTATAGAAATTTCCTCAGTCATGAATTTCTGCTCTTGGAAAGATGAATATCTCTATGGGCTTTTCAAATCTGTGTTGAAGAAGGTGGGGGGAAAGTCAGTCCTCAGTGAAGATGAGTTATCAAAATTTGCTTGTACAAAGATAGGTCAAGTTTTGCAGGACCTATTCGACTACCTGATTTACCAGCATGACAAAGAACTGAAAAATATCATTTGCTTAACTCATATCACTTGGTTATCACATTAAACATTCATTAACTAAATAGCATCATATAAAATTTGTCTTTTATCTTCCTTCCCCAACCCACACATTGTTAATACAGCAGATATGGACCACGAGCTGAGAAAAGAACAAGCCCCACTCAATTCCCTCCTAATTAGAATGAAATCCCAGGACAAAAAAAGACAGGTCACAGGACAATCAGAATAGTAACATTTGTTTACAGAATATTCCCCATTATGTTTTTGCCTCTGCCTGCAACCTTGAACCAAGTGCTATCCCTGACCCCTTCAAATCAGCAGAATTCAAGGAAAAAGTAATACTCATTTTGCTCATTCTTGTGTTTGTTGCTACCAACTTTGACCAGTGATACTTGCTCATCCTTGTCTTGTCTGTGACCTACCTCCTCCCTTAACAAACTCTTTAAAAATCTTGTGATTTTTCATGAACATAGATATTTCTAGGGATTTGAAGAGGCTTTGTTTTGTAATTTCTCTGTACTTAGCAGTTATCTTCCACAACAAGGCCTGGGCAGGCACAGGTACAAAAAAAGGAACAGTAACAACAACAACCACCAGAACTGGAATCTCAGTTGTATTTGGGTTAGTTTACAACAATGTGACACCCAGTTTACTCCTATACACACTTTAGCATTTTCTGTTTGTTAATTTGCTCTACATAAAACTTTCTAGCTGATGTGAAGCAACTTCAAAACGGTTGATCTATGACTGCTAGGAAAGACAAAGCAAAACTCAGGCTAACAACTGCCTACAAGCTTTGACAGGAATAGGAAGATTTTTTTTTTCAGGAGCAGAGCTGAAAAAATCTGTATAGAAAAAGACACTTTGAAAAAAGATTTACTTGGACTAAGCAAAATTTAGTTAATTTGTTGAAGTGAAAATAAAAAAAAAAATTTCTAAAGATAAAAAGCCACCTAATTCAACTGTTCATTAACAAGGCAATGAAGCAATCCCCAAACATTAATAGAGACTTCTGAAATTGTGGTTCTTGGCAACAGAGTTGAGTGGAGAGACAGAACCAATAAAAAAAGGGCCTGTTGCCAGGTGAAGTAACCTAGATCCTACTCTGCAATTAAATTCACTTTCATATTTACTGCAGTTTCCATGGATGGACCTAAGAAAAATTCTACTTTTAAACTGTTTTGTTGATTTTCTCTCTATTTCCATAACTAGTCCTACAATATTTTTGTTTCTACAGCAACATGGTTGGGAATCATTTTTTGGGAGGACTACAAGTGCACCATTCCAGAAGCAGGAAACAGTTTCATGTACAGGAATTAAACCAACCCTTTCCAAAAAATCCTAATAAGAGAAAATGTTAGGTATAAAAATCTTGAACTATAGCACACACCCCTACAAAGACCCTTACATTACAGAACGTAATACATGATATAGTATATAATATTTCCTAGAGGAAGTTTTATATATTGCATTACATTTGACTAAAGTTTTTTTTTTTTAAATGTTGTTCAAAATTTACTAGTGGTGAAATCAGAGCAACAGCCTTGAGAAGGACAAAGTCCTGCCCCTGACCACAACCTCCCCACTATGATCTCCAGACAGCCCTGCCTCAAAAAGTTTCCACTATCTGCAAGTTCCATTGTCCTGTTTAGGCTCTGCCTCGTCACCGAGGCCACCAGGAAGATGACACACAGTGACAAACATTGTGGAGACTTTTCTGTGAGAGTGACAACATTAGCTTGGGATGTATTTTTAGGAAGCAAACAGAGCAAAGCCCCAAATTTACTTTAGCAAACATCTGCTGGATATTTTTCAGGGATTTAAGAAGAAAAATATCAAAGCCCCATCCCACCACACAGTATGCACAGAAAATGCAACCTTTTAATGCAGCTGGGATTCACAGCTCTCCACATTTCACCTGGTGGCTAAAACTCCATTCAGTTAGGCACTACAGAGAAGGAGAGAAGCAGGGGAACATGAGGATTTGTGCATACACTTTCATTTTTGCAAGAACTCCTTGAGGCTTACAGCTGTTAGTTTTTAACTCTTTGAGTCTTAAATCTGCCTATTAAAGGTTGAGGTGAATTAGTCTAGTGGTATGAAGAAAACTGTGTTGCTGCATTTGGTGCAGGTGAGATCTTCAGTATCTAGCCAATTCTTATCCACCCTTCTAAAATGGAATGCACACAAGAAAAAAGCAGAAATGTTTTTGAAAACCTGTTGTCTTCAGAAAAGACCCTATCTCCTACTTTCCAATTCTGAGTTCTCATTCCACAAGCCAAAATCCAATCCACACTGTGGCCCTTCAGAACACTGTTTCTGACAACATGCACTAGGAAGAATCACAGGCTGGGTCTGGATGTTTTTCCCATTCCATAGCAGTCAAAACTAGTCTAAACAGAGCGGGCTTGGGGGTTGGTTTGGGGTTGTTTTTTTGTTGTTGTTCAGTTGTTTTTCAAATCAGTTTTCTGCTATGAAAATACCAACTGACTGGTGCAAGATTACCTCCTCAGTATCTACCTGTTCATATGGCTGAGCTGCAAGAGAAAAGTCAGGAAGGGTAGTAGGTTTTGTTGGTTTGGGATTTTTTTCTTTTTTCTCTCTATTTTTTTTTTAATCTATTTGCCAACCAGAGTCATTTATCCCCTATTAGATAAAGTATAATAGACTATACCGAAAGGGTCACTGGCCTTCCATTTAATGATATTGCCAGCACCAATCTACATTTTCCCGACAGTGTCCCTCAACACAGAATAAATGGCTGATCTCTTCACAATAACAGCTGATTTCTCTTTATTAAGCTAAAAAGGTCACCATTTTCTACGGCTGGGCCGCCCTGCACTATTGATAATTTTATGCATAAACAAATGGCAAATTTGTGCCACATAAATATGCATTAGCAATTACTTTTTCCTCGGGCAACGCTTGCCGCATGCAAATGTGTCCCTCACAGGGCCTGGTGGCTTTTGTTTTAGCTCTTGAACAGCTAAACAAAAGAGCACAATAAACAGTTTAAAAATTGCCAATCAATAGGAAATGCAAATGCAAAGGTAAATGGCAGGAAACTTGCCCAAACAAATAAAACCAAATCAAAAAAGCCAAACAAAAATCATGCAAGGAAATACATAAATAAATGGAAAGCACTCTCTCTTTTTTCTCCCCACATGCCATCAACAACTCTCTTTTATTTCTTTTTGATAGAGAGATGGCTAAGGTGCTCTTTGCACAGCAACAGTGGAACCCAAAGGGAAGCACCTGAAATGTAGACGTGTTGAGTATGTGTTAAGCTGGACCCACACCAGCATCTAAAGGAGGCAAAAGAAGGATGTCTGCAGAAATTCATAGTAGATTCAGGATTAGTTCTCCCTGGTTGCATATTTCCATTAAAGATTTTTAAAGAAATGCTACATTTGAAGTAATCACTGAAAAAAATCTTCAACATCTTCTGTAAATAGTGATGTAGGATTTTAGGAGTGAGCAAGGGCTCAGAAAATACCAAGTTATCTGTGACTACATACAGATGTCTGTAGTAACTGCCTAATAAATGTTGTCACTTGAGAAAGTTGAACTACATATAATTTCCTTTACCCCAGGGACAGAAAGCTTGATTTTCCCTTGTCTTATCCTTGGACTACTCCATTCCGACAGCAAGTCAAAGTTGCATATGAGACGCAGGATAACGGGAAAAAATCAGACCCAGACACTAAATTGGTATGACCATGGAAACCAAAACTGACAATTTTAGGAGAACTGATGATTGCTTTGAATTTTCCCCTTCACCAGAGGAGCTTCAGTGCTGTGGAGGACTGAGTGTGACACATACAGAGATTGTTATTGTTTGTAGGCAGGCTTCTACATGTGGGCAAAATCCCAGCTCAGTAATGCAGGAACAACACATTGTGAACAAACATGCTAAAGCCACCTTGACCACACAGCCAAGAAACCTGCTTTCTTTACACAAAACTTTCTGAGGCAAAAACCTTCCTTTCACAACCAGGACTGGGACATGGAAAGGAATGAGGGATAGCCAGCAGTGTAAGCTGCACCTCAGTCTACAAATGTTTATGAAGAAGCCAAACGTAAAATATGTAGGCTTACCTTCTGGTCTTAAGAAAACCCCCAACCAAAAAAACCCCAACAAACCAAACCTAAAATATAATTTAGTTCAACAGAAATTGAAGAGAACAATCATGTGCTTCAAGTGTTTCCCACATAGGGGACATCACACAGCAGGTAACCCACATACACAAATTTGTATGATGTTACTGTCCAAGGTTTTTATTTTTAGCGAATGGGAATGTTCCTGTCAATGTAAGCATTCAGCAGCAATCCTACGTTTTTCCCACCCAATCAGCTGTCACAGAATGACAATTTCACAGAATTCATTTCCATGCATTATACCAAAAATCAACCAAGCTGATAAATATAATTTTTTTGCCAGTTAATTCAGTTCATTTCTTGCCCTTCAATGTCGCCGATTTTGGCTTGGATGGTTTTGTAACACCACTTTACAGAAGGACTTTTGATCCTGATAGAAGCTGATAGGAGTGTTAAAGGCTGTAGTGGCAGTGGTAGTTGTTTTCAACCATTCTCCTCCTAGGAGCACTCTTACATATAGTCCACTATGGGAGAAGCTGCATCAAGCACAAGACAAGATATGCCCTCACAAAGAGAAAGTCCTCATTTTAGGCTCTTAGCCAAGAGCACTCCCACACCAGTAACACATTCCAGCCACAAATCCCTAGCTTGCAAATCCTCTAAATGGCAAATCCCCAGTTTGCAATTCCTCTAAATGGCGATAAGGTGATCAATTCAACACAGTACATATGTGAGATATATAGAACTGCCCCCTTGCCATCAGCCTTTCTTGGCTCTGCTTTTTCCATTATCATGCACCAAGAAAAAAAAAGAAAAAAAGGACATTGACAACCGCACCTTCTGCTTTGGGTAAGTCAAGGCTCACCCAGCAGCTGCATGCCCATTAAAGAGGGCATCCTCAGTTAGGACACTCTGCCTTCTGCAATTGGCCTGGGAGCTGCTCCTCAAACACTGCTGTTATGGAGCATCCACCTGATAACACACAAACTGCAAATCCCAAAGACTTCAGAAATCACATCTTGCAGAAATTTGCATACCATTTTGTTAAGCTGAATGTGATTGAAAGACCCATGGTTATACACAAAGTTCTCCTAAGGTCAACAACAGAGTGAAAAAAGGCATGAGCAGGTATGCTAAAGCAAGATCAAATAAATTGTTTAAATGTCACTGCAAAGGTAGTTCTCACGAATGTCTCTGTGGCCAGTCTACTGCCATTAACATAGTTAGAAAGTCTGTAATAGGAAGAAAATTATTACTACATAAAATATTCCTGCAAAGAGAGACTGCTGCAGAATTGAAATGAAAAGATGTAGCTCAATCTGTTAATGCCCATCCCACATGTGTGAATGTGATGAGCAGTGGAGAATGAAATGACTGTTAAATCTCTGCTAACAAGGGTATTTTAAACAGTATACATGGGTCCTTCTGTATTGGTACCATGTCTTAACAAAATTTGATAGGGTTATTCATGTTAATCCCCAAAACTAGCACTAGCACTATCAAAACAAAACCTCCAGAGAACATACCAAGAGATGGCCATTTTCTACAACAGTGGGTGGAGTTGTTTTTGTGAGAAGGATGCAGCTCAAGGCAGCGAGATAGGAATAGAGAAGAAACTATTTTTGTCAAATTCAAGCTCTCTACCTCTCTCTCCCAATGAGTTCAGCTTCTACTCTTCTTTTCTAGCCCCCATTTTCAGTAAAAGTTATTGTCACTAGTGGTTAAAAGACATTTTTTCTTTAAAAAAAAAAAAGATAGAAATGAGCACTCACAACTACAGTCTTCATAGAAACATGCTTTTAATATCAGAGATTACATATATTTTGCTTTGTTTACGCTTTCCTGGAAATCTTTAAAGTTAAAGCTTTCTGGCAAGAGCGAGTTTCTTTAAGAACTTTTAATACTGCACAGAGCTGTCATTGATAGTGTCTAAATACTTATCGTGTATATTTTTATATGGTTATACACTTGGAAAAAAGATAACTGGATGACAATACAGATGCTGACACCTCCGTATGATAGGCTTTTAGAATTTAGCCACATACCTATTCTTTCCTTGATGCCATGTTATTAGATCATTACACGTGTGCACACAAACCTGAGGATCCTCAAAAGCAACTAATTTCAAGCATTACAGATTAATCCTACCTCCTCCCTCCTCCCAGACTCAGTATTAGCACTTCAAGCTGTGTCCTACTAATGCAGCTACACCCCTCCTCTTTGATTCTCCATTCTTCTGCTTTCAATTCATTGCTTTCAGTTGTTTTGAATTGGGAAACATCAAAAACTGTCAGCAAGAATTTAGCGTGAATTAGTATCGGAAAATTAGTGGTTTTTTTAATTAAAGAAAATAGGATGTTTTTGTTCTCCAAATCTCCTCCTTCCTCTTCTCTCTCCACCACAAGAATAACCAAAATGTGCTTCTGCAATCAATCTATCATCTGAAAAGCAAGCTGGATTTCTTCTCTTTCCTTCATATTCACTACCCGTAATAGCTCCATGATTAAGACTCAGCTGACAGTTCTCATGCCACTGAAGTTGAAAAAAATCCAGCTTACTCCTCCGGTAGCTGAATTGGTCCTGGAGGAAGGGGAGGGGGGAAGGAGTATGGGAGATAAACACATCTGATCGGAAGATATCCACAGTAAGGCAACGCTCCCTGCTCAAAGCTACCAAAGCACCCATCCCAGGCAACTACAGCCTCTCAGCAGATAACAGATTTAAGTATTCCACTCAAAATAGTAAGAAAAGATTCTGAAGGTTTCCATATGAACCCGGCAGAATTGACCAAATGTATCCATCTGTTCGCTTTCATATAAGCAATATGTATGCTGCCAGGATTGGACCTCTTCTAGGGCAGGGCCCTGGGACTTCAATTACATCTGCCACTTCCCCGCTTTACAGCAGCCTCAGCAGCAAAGCAGGGATTTTTTTATTTTTTAAAGCCTCAAAATAGCATCCTGAGGAAACACACAAGAAAATGACTATTTCTACATTTCCTCCCTTTTCTACCTGATGACTTTGCCTCAGTACCTAATATTAATATCAAATGTGATGTTCTGAGCTGAGAAACATGGAAGCACTTCAAGAAAGCCTTTTAGTGTCTCATTTCCATCTCCTTAGCTCAGAAGGGACTATTTCATAAGCAAATCTGAACACCTTCAAGCAACTCATGATGAGAGTATCCCGAATCAAATTAGTTACCTCGCCTCTATTAAAACTGGCAAAGCAGCAAATCCTCATCCCTCCCCGCAGTACATAATCACCAGTACAACAGGCAGACCAGAACCTCCAAATATGGCTGCACCTTACATACCCCAAACTTGAATTATAGAATACAGATTACTTTTGAAAATTTTTATTGCTGATAATGTTGCCTATTTCAGCTATGACAATTTTTTTTTTCTGATGCAAGCATGAAAATCTGCTTCCTTGAATGCAAAGCAGTATTTCTTACTTTAGAAACTGTGGTACATGCAACCAATCAGCACAATAGAGGCGAAGGTAAATTCTGAGTAATTCACTAAATCTCTGGAGTAGTGGTTTTCAAATGACTGAATTCTCACTAAGCTATGTTGTAAAGCCCCTGTTATGTTGTTTGCTTTTCTCTAAACACCTGGCATATCAGCAGGAATCACACCTCTACTGATCAAACCTCGACCACCACCTCATTGGAAATGCCACACTCTTAGTTGTTGTTGGCCTAATATATATAGTATTTGTAAGAAAATAAATGCAGCAGCCAATACTGCCAAGACAGTGAGTATAAAAACTGAAAAAATGAACTGTCTGGCTTCATACATTACATTTCATGACCCGAGCCACACATTTTTTTTCTTAAGTCACTCTCACTCTCACTGACACTGCTGAAATCATTCTTGGATGACCTTGAAATGAGCATGGAGGAACACAACCTTTGCCACCTGCCCTTTGCAGCCACCCACTGGAATGTTGTCCTAGGCTGGGGAAGTGGGAGCTCTCAACTTGTACATATGCAGGAAAGACCCGCTGAAAATCGGTGTAACAGACTGAATGGCCTGGTATGTTGGCCATGCTACCCCTTTGCAGGGCCCTCGTTGTGCCAACCTGCTTCACCAGCCTCTTCCAGCAGCTCTTCTGAGTCACCAGAGAGCTCCCAGGTTTTGCACCGGGAAGTGCCACAAAGGCAGGAAAACATCACACCCTTCTGTTTGCTGCCAAATTGTAAAAGCAGATGAAGCAACTCAGTTCCATGTAAAGACCTAAAGCACAGAAAAGCAGCACTGATTAAAAAAATGGAGTGACAGGGGCTGGGAGGAGCTGGTGAGAAACGAGTGTGGGTGAAGATGAGAAAGACAAAATATAAATTAGGATATGCCAAGACTGCCAGAGGCCACTGCCCTCACAACTGGGAATAACTGCTGGACTTCTGACTGACTCAACCCATCTGCTGCTGTTCACAACTGGCAGAAAGCAGCAGGACTCTCTTCTAAGTATCTGTAAGTAACAGCCTAAGATGACCTAAGTGAGAGGGAAAGGGCAGTAGAGCTCTGCAGCGTTTTCAGTTTAATACTATAAAAATTCTCTGGTTAAAAAATATTGAACCGAAGTGAGCATTCAACAAAATACTGCACTTTAAGACTTCACAATCATTCCTTATTTAGCCAGGAGAAGCCCAAGCTAAGTTTCAGTCTTTGTGCATACACATTGCAATACTCTCTAATTATATGATCAAATTCCATTTTTCTCTAGAATATCACCCCAGAAGAACCAGCTCTGGGAATGAACATGAGTTGCATACCTACCAAGCTGTCTGCTGGACCATGAACTCATTTGTTTTAGGTGCTGGAACACGAGACTCGAAGGCAGCAGAGATTTGCAAGCCAAAATGAGGACAGTTTTGCAGGAATCCAAAATCTTTGCAGGAAGCCCTTTGTCATACATGTCCCACTTTCTGACCTGCTATACCTGAACATACACTTGCGGATGCTATATTTTGCAGTCAACTGATGCTATATTTTAAAGATACAAAAAGCTACAATAAAGTGAAAACAAGATTTTGAAAAGCCAGATCTGACCCAGATGCATTTTGAAGCCTATCACAGGAGTTACCTTCCCTACACATCAAATGGAGGCAGAGAATACCTCTGGAGACTTGCACAGGGAGAATTTCATTCCGAGTAAACTCTGCATTTCCTTCTCTACACTGACAGAACAGTGGCCTAAGCAAGAGACCTCCTCTTCAGTTGTCATCATGGAAAGCCAACAGAAAAGGCTAAGGGCCTCTGTCTACCTGAGATCAACCACTCCACTGAAAGCCCAAGCCTTCTACAAGCCTACCACCCCATGGCCACATGGCTTTGGCCTCCTTGGTACACAGTAGTGTCACTTTGGAAGAAGGCTAGACAATGTTTTTTCCTCAGGATTCCCTGAAACAGGTGGCAAAGCCAAACCTCTGGGGTAGGAGAGTTCAGAAGATTTCACGTGGTCCAGAAACTCCCAAAGGCAGATAAATATTCAGAATTAAGCAGGCTTCAATGAACTGGATTGCTGCCAGGATTTAGGATGACTGTAGCTGTATAGGTAGAATTTGAGTGAACTGGGGTGTTTTCTTCCCATTCAAAAACTTCCCCTCATCTGTAAAACAGAGTACCACCAGGATGGATGCTGGAGAATCAATTAACATCTTTACAACATACAGATAACACAGCGATAAGCATCACAGAGGAGTCCATAGGAAGTTATTAATTTTCCCATGTATTGGTTATGCCAATAATATTACAGAACTGCTGTTTTTAAGCTGGGGTCTGAATGTGTGCAGAAAATGCCTGCCACAGGGCCACACAAAAAGGATTAAAAAATAATATGGAATATCTTCTTGTTCTTTCAGCACTGTCATTTCAGTGGTCTGATATGTGATCATGTAATTAAAGACTGTATCATAATGCATATGCACAAAGGGGCTGAATTAAGGTTGTGCAGGCAAATCTAATTCTGGCATTTCCTGTGCTTTGAGTGCCTGACTTCACAATCTTAGTGTTCATTTATCCAACAGTTTCTGTATGTAATACCATATATTATATACACGTGTCAGCAACACCTTCCCCATTGCTGCATACTCTGATTTTGGGAGTGTGTTTACACACATATGAACACTTCAGAAGCAGGACAATACAGAGACATATGCTGGGCACTGACCATCTTCCCTCCTAACTCACTGCCTGTGCTCACTCCTGTTGATTTAACCACAAGAACAACCAACTTCTTTTTACATGTGCTAGTTCAGTTTGGTTTATCCTTGGGGAAAAGCACTTTTTTTCTCCCCTCTTACAATTTCAGTATTTTTTTCTACTTACTGAGCAAAAGTTTCATTCCTGCCCTTAAAAAACCCGCAGAAAGAGCTCCATTAAGGCATTTTGCTGTGCTTTCTTGCCCCGACATTGCCTGTTTTGTCTGCCAAGCTCTTGCCAGACACTAATGCTTACTTACCCAGTTCCTGGATTTTCCAGCCTGCCACTTTATGCCCTCCCAGTCCTTCGAGTATCAATTCTAACTGGGATCCTTGTGACACACAGGTGGTTTTGCCAGCTAAGCCCCAAGGAAGGAGCTTCACTCCCAGTCAGAAGATGTGCCAGCTGACTCCTTGTGCACCATTTATTCCCCAGTCGCCGTCCATTGTTCTACATCTTTGTTATTCACTAATGCCTTAAACACATCTTTCAAAAAAACCCCCATAAACCTCACACAACCAGCCCTAAATACTGACATGCTGCTGCAATACACAAACACTGGTCCACATCTCTCACCCAGGAGTTCTCAGACAAGCTTTTCCTACAGCCATATGTGGCAAAATGCACTGCTTGTTTAGGTTGTAGCCTGTGTTCTCTGGTGTACAATAAACACTGCACTGTTAGATCTCATGAGGCAGGTGAGCATGCCCTCACTGAGGGAAAAAATCACCCTGGTTTGTACTAATGATAGCCACAGTGAACCTCAGGACCAAAATAATGGGAATTTCCTCTTGCACAGTTTCATAAAAGCAATGCTGAGCACTTGCAGACACTAAAATCACCTTGAATCTGAGCTTCCCGAGAGGCAGTTTGCAGTCTCACACAGTTAACAGTCTAGATCCTTTCCTCCTCCTCACACCAGTTTTCTCTCTCAGTTTCATAGAATACAACCTACAGTTGTCCTAGAATTTCAGAAAGTGATAATTTTCTATAGAGGTAGCTTATCTGACATTGGGCCTATAGCACAGGAGGGCACTTGTAGCTTCTAATCATCGTCTCCATCTGTTCACCATAAGCAATGTTGATCTTCAAATTACACAACCTACACAATCCTGAAAGAGTCTTTTACTTTCCGGTAGGACAATCTGCTCCTTCCCTTTCCCGTTCATTGCAATCTGCAGGATCCTTGCACTGCCGCACATACGGAGAATGAGAACATATCAATCCACCCTAAATGACCCTGAAAGGCTGAATCAGTTAACCAAAATAGGCAGAAACTGCAGCTTTCCCGTAGACTCCCCTTCCCTGAAGTTCTCTGTAAATCCCATTCTTTGCAGTGCAGACCCTGCTGTAAGACTCTGACCATAAATGTTGAATGCTGAATAATGCTGAAATAATGTCAGTGTGTCCACAGGGTCTGAAATACTGTTCCCAGCAGCCTGTCCTGAGCCACTGCGGCCGAGGCAGCCTGATCCTTCCTCCAGGCATGCAGCCTTGGAGCTGTCCCAGCCCAGCATCACGCCACCCACACCTCTCCCCACGCTCTGAAAGGTGTCTGCAACAGCACGGATGGGCAGGAGGGGCGACGAGCCAGCTGGCAGCGCTGCACTCCTTTGTCTGCCCAGGAGACAACCATTTCAAAGCAGAAATGCAGTGGGAGAGGCTTCCAGGAGAGGAAACAGCAACCATGATAGGAAGGAAAGAACTCGGGCACTCTGATGCCTGACCACAGGTGCTCCCATGAGCTCAGATCAAATGGAAAGCAGTTAATACAGTTAAGACTGAGAAGAGGAACAGAAGGAACAGCTCCCTGGCTCTCCAAGACATCAAATGAACCTTCTATCTGAAAGATTTGTAGTGATAGAGGACCTCGGGATGTTTTCTTGTAGTAGAAATACTGTGTGTACTGCTCCACCACTACTTGCTTGCTGTTGTTAGCCACAAGCCACCAAAGGCAGGAGGACATGGTGATAAGTGGCATAAAACCTGCCAAATATGTTTTAAAAAACCAAAAAAAAATAAACCCCCCAAAAATCACAAACACCAAAGCAAGTCCATCTGCCCTGTAGCCAAAAGATGCTTCGCAACACGGAGCTGAGTACCACAGGGTAAATGAGCCTGAGTGGGGATAATTGGGACAAACAGATTAGGAAAGGAAATGTTAAGGAAATGTTAAGGAAAATGAAGAGCTGCCATCATTGTGGCAGCTTTATCACACACCAGTGGTTGGTGATGCTGTGCACACCACAAAACTGCTGGTGATGTTTCTCAGCACAAGCCATTGCATGTGTACTTCTCTCAAAGCCCCATCTCCTACACATCTGTGAATGCACAAGAATTCAGCTTTCATTGCATTTTTATTAGGTCTCTATCCCTCCTGCTTCTGGGTAAAGCTGGCATGAGCACTACTGACTTAAGGCCTGAAGTTAAACAAAGACATTACGGTATTTTTGCTTTCATCCTAATGTTTACAAATCAAATCTTGGAACTTTTTTTGGCTAGGCACTTTAAAAAAGAAAAAAAATCTGGTCTTATATTACAGAAAATATCTCGAGGTATTTGAAACTTGAGGCAGAAACAAGCAAGGCTACCAGGCACGAGTACAAAGGGATGACTAGCAATGTCTTACCCCCACGTATGCCCCCAATCTGGCAAGCAAACCTGAAAATGTGGCACTACGGCTTTTCCTCTGCTCTCAGTATCATTCGTTAACCATAGTACAACATACTATTTTTAGCCACTTCTGCCTTACAAATGGAGTCTTTATGCATAAATCCCTGCAGGAAACAAAACCTTCAAGACATGCTTTGGTCTTGGGCAATTTTACTCCAGGCATGAGAAGCAGTGTGTCCTCCTGACACGGGGGCAAGTTGTTCCCTACGTACAGGCCCAGCATTTGAAACCTTTAATTCAATAAATGTTGTGATGAGCAAGGACTTAATGGTTTACTTTCCAAATGTGTATTTGTCTGTACTGTTGCTACCTATTATCTCCACCAACTAACGTGCTTGTGGATCCTCACAGGTTAAAAGTGAATTTGGTTAACACCAGGTTTGCAGAGAAGAAGCAACACAGAGCATGCATTTCATTATTCTTGCTTCATATACATAGATGTTCACACACTCTATTTATATGATCAAAGGCTACTAAACCACTTCAGTAGCTACACAAAACAACTCCAGATCAAGCAAACAAGTATTAAGATTTCCAGATTGTCAAAATACCTTTTTTTTTTTTCCTTTCTTTTTTTTTTTTTTTTTAACATTAAAAGGGCTAAAATTCAAAGCAGGTCAGAGTGGATTTACTTTCCTGGGGTGTTGATTTTCACAGGTAGCAATGACTGGCAGTTCCCATTGTCTTGACAGGGAGATCTATGGGTACAGCAGGTTTACAATTGTGTCCTAAGCAGGGGTTTGTAACTGCTTGTCAGGCTGCACTGCAGCAACAGGAAAATAATCAGGGGCATAGATGAGCCTTAGCTACAAAGGAACAGGTTCCTGCACAGCAACCTTTTCAGTCCTTTGCTTAGACAGTGCTGACTGCAATTTTAACAACAGACAGGACATTAATAAATGCACCCTGGAGTGTGAATTATTTCCAAAGGACTAGTCAAAATTTCTGATTTTAACTTTAAATATTAGACAACATGGTTTCCGGAGTGCCTAGAGAAGGTGACTTAGCAGAAGACATCGCTGTGATGGCTAACAAGTCTCAACATTCCTTCACCTCCAGCCTCAACGATCCTGCAGTGAACACACAATATTTATGTGTCCTGTGCCCAGTAGAGCCAAGCAGAGATTGTTCACTGCCTTGCCTTCCACCTGCTAGTTCCAAACACATCCCACTTTAAAAGCAATACATTAAAATGAAGACAAGTTACAACAACTTACAATTCAATACTTTCTGCTGCTTTCTGCTGCAGCACTCATAAGATTATCCTCTTTCAATATTTTTGATTAATATTAATTAATACATAGAAAATCTTCCAAGCCTAGTAAAACTATAACTTACAGATATTCCAACATTGTTAGGCAGAGCCCAAGTTCCACTGCAAATGGTCATATCTCTCCTGCTTTTAATGGCACAAAGCAGAAACAGAAAGAAGCAACTGGCAAGAACTTCAGGGAGATAAACATTAGTTTTCCCATAAGTAAGAGTGTGGGTATTGGAGGGGAAAACAGCAGCAAGATAAACTACAAGCTCGGAAATAAGTGCAAGAAGCTTGAATGTTGTTGCAGAGTCCAGTGGAAAACACTGAGATATCGTTAACTGTGGTGGGATGTCTCTGTGTGCCAGGGATGCTGGTGGCAATATGATTAATATTCCAGGTACAAAAGCAAAAGGAAGTGGGTTTCAGTGTGGTTTTAACTCAAGACCCTGGGGGGAAAGGTATTAGTTCAAGCCTGGAACAAATCTCTGGAAATTAATGATAAATCAGACAGAGGGGTCAATGTATTATAAGGGACACATCTAAAGCCATTATTTTATAACAGCTGATGGCAATAGCTTCTCAGGAGGGAAAAAATAAAATGCTGATTTTACAGATATTCGGAGGGGGGGAATTAGCACTCTAGGGAAAAAGGGCAGAAAAGATGGCAGGATACAAAGGTCCACCAAGATTTATTGAAAACCAGAGGGGAAATGTAAGCTAAGGGGAATAAACATTCAGTGCACACAAAACAGACACTACAAAACACAATAATTAGACAGAATACTAACATAGGCTCTATTAAATCAAAATAAAATTTTAAAAAAGGCAGCTCACCAAGACCAAAAGCATCACTGCAGTCCAAGAGTGAAGGTGCACAGAGCAAGCAGCCCTGTGATCCCAATCACAGTTCAGCCATACTGACTAGACATTCCCCCCTGCCTTTTTCTGACTACCACTGGCTAGGTAATAACAAGCTTAATACATCTGGATTTATGATTAAAGAGTACTTAGAAAAGATTGATTTGCCCGGCCCGACAGCAAACATGAATAGCCTGGAAAAAAGAAATAAAGGGTTAGAAATCACACAGACTTCAGAAGACATGAAAAGGGACAAAAGTGCTGGCCTTAGTGGCTTTTATTTGAAAAAATAAGTCCACCCCCAACCTTCAGATTACACACCCCTTTGTACCAGAGGCAGGATAATAAAATGCTGTGTAGAATGACATCAACATGAATCTTTACCAAGAAGAAATTATTGAATGCATAAACAAACTTTTCCATCCTCCTATGCCTTGCATACTACACTCTTTAAATACATGCATCAAGGCTAAGAAAACTTAAGTGGAGCAGGTTAAAACACATTCATAGGGCACCATACTCTATTATTTACTTGTCAAACATCACATTCACTCAAGAGGGGTTGGCTTTCAGAGAAGTCAGATAATATTCAGTGTCAGAATCTAGTTCATAATAAGCGGTATCTAAATGCAACAAGCCATTACACCACTAAGGATAAAAATCTCCTACTCAGTGCTAATCAAAATATATAAAAGGTGCTAAATCTTGGCACCTGGAAGAGGAATTAATCTGTTTCCTGAATACAGGCTCAAGAGTACTGTCACTGCCGGTATCAGCATCCAAAATTCCTCCACTCCTCCTCTCATGATGAGGGCTGTGACAACCATCCTGGTGGACTGACATACACTGACACATGCTGACCACAAATCAGAGGAAGATGTCAAGTATTCTCTACCAGCCAGCTGTCCACAAAATAAAATGCTGCTGCTCTGTTGATGGAAAGGGAGGGCTCAGCTGCTCGTTTACGGAGTGATCTTCAACTTGCTTTTGAGAGGGAGCCGAGCAGAGCGCTCAGAGCTCTGCAATCCCCTGCCTATCACAGTGTGCTGCAACCAGCCAGGACTGCGCCCTAAGCAGCTGTCAACTCACCATTTTCAAGAGCAACAAATGCATTAAAATAGTATAATTACAGGTGAAACTTTCCATGATACTCAGGACATTTAAGCATATGGCTTGGCTTCAAATTAACCGAGTCTCGAATACTTCAACCAGTCTTAAAATTTCCAGACTATATATCTATATATTTGTCAAATGCCACTAATTATTCAGATTATTAAAAAGGACTTATTCTTAAATTACTCTTCTACTTTTGAAATGTGGCTTCCATAGTGACATAACTTCAAGAGAAAAGAGTTCAGGAGAACAAAATTAAAATGGACATACACATGCTACGATACAGATCTTTCAAGAGAGATCAGATGTTAAAAATCAAACAGCATTGCGAACTAGTCATTGGTAAATTAAAATCAAAATAAGCAAAAATCCCATTAAAACCCATCAACTTTCACAGGTATGCAGTAGTGAAAATACTGCAGGCCACAGTAGGGTATAATCTAAGGCACCAATTTTACTGGATTTGGCCAAAAGCACAGAACAAACACAACTTAAATGGTGGGAAAACACAAAACAAAGTTTATGACCGTTCTTCAAAATTTGCATCCAAATGACAACTATCCAAACAAATCTCCAGTTCCTCATGTCCTTTCTAATCTGCAACACAAGAATTTCCTACAGTACAACAACGTGTTTTGCCCAAGCACTGGGCACTAAAATTTCCTATTAGAAAAGCCGATGGCAGTTCTCATTATTTATTTGCTCTTAAACTCAAGTAGAAATCATTAGGTAAAATTTCGTACATGGAAAGGATAAAATATATCTGAGGCAAGTTGGGATAAAATAAACTGGAAGTTACCAGCATCTGCTCATGGGTGTATGCAACATTAGGAAAAACACAAGAAATAGAATTTAATGCATGAAGTGAAGGCAAGACTGCCAAAGGTAAATGAAAAAAAAAATTACACAGGGTTTGCATTTTCTCCCGTCAACATCACTGTAGGGCATTGGATATATATGAGAAAAATATCTGCAGTTCCACAACATAACCAAATTTGACCATTCCCTTCTCATTCCCATTGTCACAATTAACAAGATGCAAGCTGACATTAGCTGAGTGCTCCTTATGTGGGTTTTTCCCTCTGTAGAACTGGGTGCAGTACTTAGTCCCTTTCCCTCCCCTCCTTCCATAGGGAGCCTTCTCTCAAATCTTAAAGAGAAGCCACCGGCTTTTCCCTGCAATCTGATTATCAATTTGCACCTCAGCAATGGAAGGCTAGAACTCTATTGTTTTGTTAATTGTCAATTTGCATCTTTGAAAGGTGTTGTGCATTTTCTTCTTTTGGCAGGTTAGGACTAATTCTGTATGTTAACATATATGTGGGTGGTTTGGGCAAAAAAATGTTTTCTTTTAGAATGCAGTTCATTTAAAATGCGCTGCTTTATTTATTTTCTTTGCTAAATTCCTAAGTTTTCCTGGACAAATCTTGTTCAAAAGCTAGTAGGGACCACTCTGCCTAAGAAAGAGCAAAAAGGATAAAGCTCCTTTTCCAACAGGTTTGTAGAAGTTTATTTAAATATTACTATCATAAATAAAATTCCTTTTACTCCTGCAAAGCCCCTTTCCTGCGTTTAGGATGTATGAAATTGATTGCTTCATGAACAATACAATTGCTAATTAGTTTTAAATTGCAGCATGGTTGGAGATGTGAGCTTTTCAAAACTGCAAGTTGCAAATGAAGAAGTGGCCAAAGTTACTCCTGATGAATAACAAGGCAGGCCTCATCTGTATGGAAGAAGTATTTTAAATCCTCCAAGCTACAAAAAGTGCGAAAATCCTGGAAAAAACAGTCTTACAAATGGATTCAGAATTATAGAATGGTTTGAGTTGGAAAGACCTTATAAAGATCATCTAATTCCAACCTCACTGTCATGGGCAGGGAACCTTACACCAGACCATGTTACTCAGAGCCCCATCCAGCCGGGTCTTGAACACTTCCAGGGATGGGGAATAAAGCTCAAGGGACAAAAGCAAGCAGAAATTCCTGCTAAAATATCAGCCAGCCACCAAGACAAACACTCGAGCTGAGACTACAGTCTTTCCAAACACAGAAAAATGCAATAACTACAGGAAGACTTAACAAGATAGAAAGCCTTAGCTTCACAAAAGTCCATGTGTTATTATTACCTGCACCAAAAGCTGGATGCAGAATGGGGAGTGAGAGGAGGACTAGCAGAAAATTACAATAATATTGTCTTTGTGCACGTGTCAGTGCTTCACTGAAAGTCATGTTATTTTCTTATGTTAGGATTGACCAATGTTAACTTTATCTGCCAGCAAGTGCTAAATTTTCAACTGGGAGCTAATTAAAAAAACCCAGAAAAACAAAACAACCCATTTTAAAACAAACAAACAAACAAACAAAAATCAAACAATCTGAAAATCCTGACAACTGGATCTCCAGCTGAGCCAAAATCTCACAGAGTGAGATCAAAAGGGAAGACTTCATGAAATTTCTATTACTAGTCCTAAAGAGATGAATCCAAGCTTTGTTGGCAAAAGTATCTCAAGTAATAGGCTTCCACATAGTTCAATTCTGTGAACAATTGCAGCTGTGACCAGCTCTGAGCACTTAGAACCTGCAGGATCAGGACCCAAATCAGTCGTGCTCTCTCAACTTTTATTTCCAAAGAAATCTGGAAAGTAGATTAAGAAGCAGGTTAAGAGGAACTGCAATGCTGAATGCCTGTTAAAACCATATAAAGGAGCAGGAAAGTATTTTATTATCCACATCGGAAAACATTCCCAGTTTTACAGACTTCTCCCAGCAAGCTGAGACTTGTTATAATGCCCACCAGCTATATGTTTGTGAAGATCAAGGACATTTATACCTATCACACCAGAAGAAATATGTGTCCAAAGAACAGGAAGAGAAAGTGCCTCTGGCTTTGGGGAAGCCTCTGTCATCAAGTCATCCTGCTTTACATATAAAAGTAGGCCCAAAAGTTAAAAGGCGGTCTAAGTTTGAGCCCTGGACAATTGGAGGTGAGGGTAAGACATTTAACTTGGTTCTGTTCAATCACTGCGGGGAAAAAAAAAAAAAAAAGAATAATAATCAAAGCCTTATTATAATTTCAATTAAATTATCAAAACCAGTTCCAGTAACTGGGTTTGAAATATCACAAAAATGTATCACATCATGGGACTCCTAGAACTTCCTGTTTCAATGTGACAGAAATGACAAAAGCCCCTTCCCTTATAATCTTTGGAGTTGACCTGGGCTGAAGCCCAGGACTGGCTTTAGATAAAGATTGGATTTAGACCTAGACTCCACCACAGCGTCAGGATTTGACTCTCTTTCCTATTTTTCAGTTGCCAGTTGGAGAAAATTTGGAAGACAGTGGAAATATTGAAAGCCTTCTCCCACGCAAAAGAACCAAAACAAAACCAACCACTAAAACTTCCAAAAAAGTAATTACAGGCTTTTAAGTGATGAATCCAATCACATGGGCAGATCCAAGTAAATCATCTAGACAGAAAGGCCTGCTGACATCCCATTTTGACACTAAAGATTAGGAAGGAGTAGAGAGACCTTTTTATTTGAATTTACTTACCCATCCTTTCATGATGGACAAACACCGAATACATAGAAAACAGTGAATTTATACACAAAACAAGCTTCATTACATAAGAAAAAAACTGAGATTTGTTGAAATTTTGATACCATGGATCCAGATTAGAAGACCCAAAAGCAATTTTGTTGGATGTCCCCCTCTATTACAAAAATTAAAAAATCTTTTCCTATTTGATGGCTGGGTGATCAGGCATAGCTTTGCTTTGGGTTTGACCGAAATTCCTCCTAAGTTTTATTAAATAACCAAAACCGATAAGGTAGTGCTTCAGCAAGCTGACATGTCTCACATCCACACACTCAATTATGTCACCTATTCTCTCTGTGTTATGCTCTGAAAAGAAGAGGAAAAACTCCTCAGATGGCACTGAGACTTTCAGTTGGTGGCATTTCCTACCAGGGACAGCACAGTAAAAACTAAATACTTGCCAGAGCTGAGCAAGTAGGGATGTTACAAGCATCCTGGGCCATTACAACGGCTGAAGATAGTCAGTGCTCTAACACAGATATACAAGAAAATCTCTCAAATACTCCACAGATTGATTCAGCACTTCCAGTGCGCTATTTAAGTATCTGGGAACACATTTCCTGACTCAATGATGAAGTATGAATAAAAGATATTAACTAATCCTGACCTGACAAGAACACTTTTCCCTTCAAACAAACAAAACTGAGTAAGTATTTCAAAGACTTCTCTCTTTTCTTTTTTTTCTTCCTCCTCTTGACTGCTCCAGACTAATAGTTCAAGTGTATTTACCATTTGCCATGACTTACCCTCTGCCCCACTCCAGGGCAAGGACCCTGCTGTGCTCTCCCTCCCAGAGTAAATGCCAGACCTGTTCTCCCACAGTGTGCAGTGCTGCCCAGGAAACACCACTTGGACAAATCCCCTGGGAATCTGACTCGACCTGAGGCAAATGGGAACACCACAGAGATCACCTATTGGAAGAGACCTGAAAGTCCTCTGAAAGATAAAATTCTGACTTCCTCCCCAAAATCCAAGTAATAAATTTCTAACAATTTCACTACATCAAATCAGAAAACCACCCACTTTCCATTGTTATCCTTCAGATAAAGACTGACAATAACCCTCCAAGCACCAGAACAAAAGATTAGATGTGGCAAAGCCTGAGAATTTTTATGAGGGCTCTTTTAAGAAGTGTATCAGTGCACTGACAGATCAGAGGCTTGACTCTGACCTCTGCAGAGCACCATCTCTCTGGAGCAGCAACTCCCTCTCTCACACACACAGCTCCTACTACAGCAAACACCAATCTCCCTGGCAGTGTAGGAGCAGCAGCAGTAAATAGGGAGGCAGGACTGTGCTTTTCTGCTGAGGCACTTTTAAGTCTGGTAAGGGCACAAAAGAGTTACAGGACTTGAGAAATAACTGTGCTACTCTGTCTCCAGCCCCATTGACACTGCACTGGCTTTAAATTGATTCCAATAAAAGTCATATTAGAGTAACTGCTCTATTCCAGCACTTCTCCTGGCCCAAGCCAGGACAAGGCATTTTCAAGATCTGACAGAAGGTGTCTAGAACACCAGAACACCAGAGTGCATTTGTTTCCTATTAGTTTTTGTTCTGTGAAAAACTCAGTAAAACATTAGTCTGATTATATCCCCAGTAAGAAATACTAACTTACTTCTGCTGGCATTAAAATAGCCTGTCAAAGCCAGTGGAAATACCTGCCAGAACATGACTTCCATCACTTCCTTTCAGAGGTGCATCAGTGTCCTGTTATTTCGTTTTCAAGTATTTTATGATATCCATGACCAATGGTTCATATAAGCTCATTTCTGGCCAAACTCACAATCAGGAAATTTTCAGTTTATTCTTGTGATGCTCTCCTCTCTTGGATGCATCCTCCTGTGTCTCCATTATAGCCTAACAGCAGTATTGCCACTCCTCTGATTTATGATCCCACCTCTGCTTCAGAGAAAGATGAAGGAAACCCTATATTAAACACGAGTGCTTGTCCATCCTCTTACAAGTTCCAATTTTAACCCAAAAATCCTCTGTTATTCCAGGAGTAGACTAGAGTAATATGCACTGTTTTCAGTAACAACATACCTCTGGCTGCTTTCTCTACTTTTTTCCCACTTTTGGGGCATCTAATCCAATCCCTCAGTTACGTTTTTGATGGCACCTGCCCACTGCACAGACATCATAACTAAGGCCTTGATGACTTCACCTCCCTTCCCCCCCCTCACTGAAGTTCCCTCAGAACCCTAAAAGCTACACAGGTTATTTGCATATTTTCTCCCTTCCATGTCCATACCCCTCCTTCATAGCTCCCCTTCCTCTCAAATACTTGCCCAGTTATCACATCACCACTTATTTATCACATCACCACTTATTTAACCAGGATCTGTAGAATTGAGAAAAACAGGAGGAAGAGGAAGGTAAAACCCCTGGAGATAAACCTCTCCCTGCCCTCTTGACCACTAATTTCACATCCCTGCTTTCTCCACCTGGAGACTTTCTGGGGACTTGCAGGGCAGAATGTGTTTCCACTGGAGTTCATCTAAGGAACAATCAGCTTAAGCAGTTGTATTCAAATAGTATTAATGTTTTCAAATCGACTTCCTATTTTCCTACTGGAAACCCTGCCAAACACACTCTTCAACAGACACTAAAATAATTTGGATAGTTGATATGCAGTCCAAATTTTTAGTGGAAAACTGCCAGATTTGACATCTGTGAGAAAGTGGGTAATTTTTATTATCCACAGAGAGCATGCACTCGGTCCGATATTTTCTACCTCCACACATCTCTTTCTACTGGAACTGCTTTATGGGTTTACATGATCAATGGGCTGCCAGAAATTATTTAACCCCTTCATTGCTACCAGAACCCAAGACCCCACTGCCACCATTTTAAGTGTCCATCTTATTTCCAACAGCAGGATGTTAACTCTGACCCCTCCAGCTACAGCAATGCAGATTTCTTTAATTTATTTTTTTTTAGGTATTATCTACTGCTTGCTATTTTCCAGATAAGACAAGAAACCTAGTCTCTTCTGAGCAAAGGCAATTTAATTCCCTGCTTCCTTTTGTCCCTTCTCTTGCTGGAGAGAGGGTCTCTGAACACCTGCTGGGGGAAGCAAGGATGGGAAAATGCCTTTGGGAAAGTAGACTTTCTTGCTGAGGAGCCAGCCCAGCTGCAGCCTGGAAAGGTATTTTTCCTTGCATTTCATTTTGCTTAGGGCACCTTCTAATTTATTAATGGTTATAAATATTTGGCCACCTCCCTACCCAACAGGTCAGGTCCTCCAGGATGCTGAGGTGCATGGAATTGTGGTAATTTGCATGAGCATCTGCCCTGTATGACTTCTAATGACTTCTACTCTGACTTCTTCCAAGCAACATCAATTCTGGATTAGAATGGATTTTACTATCTCATTTGCAATCTGTAGGAAAAGCTGAATATGAAAAATAAAGAAGAGATGCGATAATATACAGACCTTTTACCATGGCAGGGGTTTTGTTTGTTTGCTTTGGTTTGGGGGTTATGTTTGTTTTGTTTTTAATAAAACAAGCAAACAACAACAAAAAAGTAATATTTCTGTTTGAAACTGCCTGCTGAGGTTCCTTTAAATAAATGAAAACAAATAGTTCCTGGCTGTCAGGGCTGCACTGAAGCAGCTCATCCTCTGAGTGATTTGTAATGCTGAGAAGGTTTATCTCATTCACTATAAAGATTATCAAAGTTCACTTTGTAAGTGCACATGTATATTTTATTTCTCAAAGATTACCAGTTTTCTTCTTATCCCCTACCTTGTCCTGCTGGGAACAGGTGGCAGAACTCCTGGCACCAAAGCAATCTCAAAACCTACACTAAACAGGGATAATTTGTTGTTGCTGTCTTAATGATCAAAAAGGAAGCTCCTCCTGGCAGCTCTTTTTTCTTTTTTTTTTTTTATTTTTTTCCCTTTTTTATTTAAATGCTGTATTTGAGGCCAAATCCAAAGCTAGTGAGTGAGAACTCCTGTGCTACTCATGGATTTTTACTGGACAAACACCAGTGGCTGGGTCACAGTGCTCAGCCTCTGGAGCACAGATCCAATCAGTGCTCAGCCATTCCAACAAACCTGGGCACCAGACAGAGCTAATGGAGAGATCTTTTGATCTTTGGCATCTTTTCTGTCTCAGAAATGAACAGAATGCTGTAAAATTAGGAGCAGAGTGGCAACTGAGAAGCATCCTATTGCTGCACTTCTAGAAGACATAAGACACAAATGCATATATTTTATGATTCCTCACCACACTTAAAAACAAACAAACAAACAAAAAACCCACAAAAAACATTCTTCTTGTTGTGGTATGTCTAATTTGCCTAATGCCTGAAAGAGGGCAAGTTTAGGTTAGAAATTAGGACGAAATTCTTGACTCAGATGGTGGTAAAGTACTGCAACAGATTATCCAGAGAGGCTGTGACTGCCCCATCCCTTAAAATGTGCAGGGCCAGTTTGGATGGGGCTCTGAGCAGCCTGGTCTGGTGAAAGGTGTCCCTGCCCATGGCAGGGGTTGGAACTGGATGATCCTTATGGTCCCTGCCAACCCAAACCATTCCATGATTCCATGATTCGAATTTAGACTGTTCAAAACTAGGGTCAAGGAGATTTCATTTACATTTATCTTATCGTCCCAACACTGTGCAAACAGCAGTAATTTTTTCATGTTTCATACTTAGATTCATCTAAGGATCTCACAGAACTCAAGCATGAGTGAACTAAAGGTCTGGGTCTGAAATGTACATGCAGCTGGAAAGCTCCCACCGAGTTGAGGAGAGTTTGCATCAAGCTGTAAGCCTCCAGCAGATTTCAAGATAAATATCACCACTATCAATTTTGCAGGTTGGTAAATCAAGAGGCGAATAAATAACATGGTGGCAGCACAGCAGTGTCACTAGAAGCACAAAACCTGGTCTCCTGGAGTTGTGCTTGCCTGGCAGAGCTCTGAGAGTTGCTGCTGAGCTCCTTGTTTCAGAAACACCAGTGAGAGAAGGAGGAGACATCCCCAGAAAATGCTGTGTCCTGTCAGCTCACACTTCTTGAACCAGAGATTTCCAGAGAACGTGGCGTGTGCAATTTTCAGGCCAAGCGGCAATATATTTGGCAATGGCAGGGCCTGGAGATAATTCATGCCCCAGCAACTGCAGCAGTTGACAAAATTAATAAGGAAGATGAAGACGGGCTTTCAGGGAGGAGAATGAAGAAATAAATTCCAGACGGAAACTGAGTACAGGAAACCCACTCCAATCTGTACATTGTTCTTCTGCTTCGTATTTCAGGAGAAAGGGAATTCTCTGAAAGCATCACTGACTTCTGTCTGACTGTTTAGCAGTTTCCTACTGCACAGAATTTTCCAGAGATGTATCTCTCAGAAATTCTAAAAGCTTTTCCATCAACAGTGCCTTTTTCTTAAATACATGGAAGAACATCTACAAAAACCAAAGTTATTACCTTGGCAAACTTGTAAACCTTCTATAAGCAACTTTAGGATGTGGGCACAGCCTCACCACGTTTGCCAAGAGCTCCCAGGGTGGAGTGCAGCATTAGACAGCTGACAGCAAATTTCTCCAGCAAAGCCCTCAGGACTTCCCTTGCTGCTTCTTCTCCAGGGAAGTCCCATGCTAGCTCTGAAACCTTTCTTTACTTTGGAATTAATAGCATTCAGCTGCTGCCAGAAGGAAGATGTCAAAATGCCCTACTCTTTGTGGACACTCTGTAATACTTAGATGCAGAGTTGAGGGGTTTTCTGAAATCATAAGGCTTCAGGATAGTTTTGAATTTCAAGGCAGAATTACTTGTTAGGACTTTTTTTTAAACTCTAGGAACCAGCGGAAGAAAATCTGTAAACAACCAGAGTTAAAGAAAATTGGGGTTTGTGATGACAGTCACCCACATTTAATGATGAACCCCCTCTTTTTTAAGTATCTATATGTAACTGGCAAACAATAGGACTATAATATTAAAGCTAAATTAATTACAAAATGTTTCTATTCCTTAATCCTTTACTTCTACAAAAAGCAAATAATTAAGAACAAAGGAACATCAGTCTAGCACAGCTGGTGTTTCCTTAGCTCTGGATGTCTAACACTGTGTAGATAAAAAGATTACATCTCTATACTGTAACAAAGTCATTACTTCCTTCTACATATCTTTGGCATCACCTCCTTCTACATATTAAAATAGTGTCTCCTCATGAACGTCTCCACAAGAGGGATACTGTAATCTTATGTGTTTGGATTAACTTTGTTTTGTAATAGTCAAGTATACACAAGCCCGACAGTTTCAATATATCTCCAATAAATGTGTTTGTGCATATTTGTACACAAACACACAGTGTGTATGGATGATCTTCAGTCGTACAAGCAACAAAATGATACACAAGATTTAGTTCTGTGCCCACATGGGGCTCCATTACCTTCAGGAGTACTTCACATGATCTGTATTTTTGTACCTTAAACAATACTTTTTAAATGACTTTACCAGATACCATCACACTCGCACTATAGGCAGAATGGAAAAGAACACTAAGCACGATAAATACATCAGCTAATGGGTAGTAGGCTGCTCAGCTCAGCAGAAAGATTATTACAGGCACAATGCCACAGATTTATTTATGGCTTAAAGCAGTGCATGTCATAAACATACATAGTTTTAGAAGGTGGAGTCATCTGACCCAATCTGGCAGAGCTTTCACATGGGAATGGCAAGGACTCCTCATTACCCATGAATTAATGCTTTTATTGGCAAAAAGTGTCTCCGATGTATATTCCTGAAGGAGAACAATGTGAAACAGTTTCCAGGGATTCACATAAACTCTTTCCTTTTGAAAGACTGGCTACATAACAAAGTCACTTCCTTTTAGAGTTCTGCTTCAGTTCTTCATTCCCTCCAGCCATGCAAGCCTGCACATTGGGCTCATTTGGCCACTTTAGCAAAGAGCCTCAAAATTCAGGAATGAAAAACAGTTGCTCAATATTGACTTCCCACAACAGCTTGGCAAAGCAAGGTAACTCACATGCGCTTCACGATCACAAGGAAAATGTAAATACGGAGATACGGTATTGTCTCTGTGTTCAGACATTAGTAATGCTGCTACAGGTCTGAAATGAAGCATGTTCTTTTCCAGTGAACCATGAAAAAAGAAAGAAGGAAAAGCTCACTGGCAGCTCAGTTCTCCCCAGCACGGCCATGGCTGCCCCGTTCAGTTCTCATATCCTTCAATCAGCAGCTCCGCCTGCCCTGAGTCACTGGAAATCCCGAAGTCAGGTCTTGAGCTGTGCTGTTCCCTTGACCTGCTGCATCTCCTGAGACAACAGAGCCTGGGGACATGATTGTAAATGCACCAAGCAGGGTCCATGGGTTTGATTAAATGTGCATTAAAAAAGCAGTACTGCATTTACTGACATCATGTTTCTGAAGTTTGAGGATTGGGTTCAGACTTCATCATTTCAGCTGCCCAGATGATGACAGGGACAAGTAAGTAACACCTCTTTCTCAGGATGTTAAACCACAACACTTCCAATACCATGAAGATTTCGGCTCGAGTCCCACCAGAAAGCCATGAAACTCATGATGTAAGCACACAGCTACTTCAGTGTTTGTAAAAGCAGTCTTGTCCCACTCTTACCACAGCAAAAGTCATCCTTCTCATCCCCCTCTCTCCTCAGTTCCTCCCAAGCTAATGCCATTTTACTTTTTTCTTTTCAGTTCTGCACAGCCAGGCTGATGCATCTCTCAAGGCAGCACCACCCTGCAACACCTAATAACTATTTTCAGAAATGTACAGCAAGTATTCTCCGTTGCTCTCCTCATAACCAAAAACATACTGTAAGACTTCAAAAGCCTTCTATATTGTCTTTCAAAACTCCTTTTAAAATTCTCCTCCATTGAAATGACTACAGAAAAACTGACAACTTGGGCCATTAACATAATAAAAACACTAAATCATGCTGAATACCATTGTACCACTCTTTCCTTATTTTAATATTTTTTTTTGTTTGACCAAGATAAATTTTTTAAGAAGCATTAGGCAAAATCAAGGGAAAGCTAATTGAATCTTGTAAAATAATTAATTAGAAACGTGCATTTTGATAGAACATACACAACTATTACAACAGTGCTCTATCAAAGGAAAACCAATTTTTACCATGCCCAGTTAAATTCATACCTTATGACACTGCATGATACGAAAGTGGCTTTGCTTGCCAAGTTGTGGCCCCACAACTCTACCAACATGAACAGGCAATGCCCAAAGATTTCCTCTAAATTAAAACTACACAGGTTTAATTCATGTCTCCACACAGGCTCTGCCCCCTGCCTTGATGCACAAGGGGAGGACTTTTTGTTGCTCAGGTCAAGACACAGTTGAGCCACACTCTCCCCACAGAGCCCCAAAAGATTCAGCTTCATCATTTATCCAGTTTGGGAGAGATCCTTCCTGGGCTCTTCCCCTCCCAAAGGCAGTTCAGAAGGTGCCTCATCCTTAGGAAAGCCAACTCCACCTCCCATGGCAGAATTTTTAAGTCCTTTTGCTGCCAACCCCCATGATTAGCAAGACAGTGAAAATAAAGTGTCATTTTTGCCTAAAGTACAGGAGTATTTCGCATTATCCTCCTCTGTGGTTACTGAGCCAAACATGCATTAAACAAAAAAATTTTTTTTTTACTCTTGTTCTGTTTCCATGCAATGAAAATAATACATAATATTGGCTTGGCCTTAAAAATACTTCTCTTATGAAATACATTCCATTTGTACTGACTTTTGTGGAAGGTGCGTGGGTGTGTCAGAAAGAAGAATTCAGTCCCAAACCCTTACATTTCCCTGCATACTTGACAAAGAAACAATTCAAGGCTTGTTTGTTTAAAGGAACCAGTCCAGCTACAGACAGTTCATAGAACAACACAAAGAAAACACCTGAATCCCAAGATCTCAAAATCTGGGCAGGCTAATTCCATCTGCTTCAGTTTGGATGCTGCTTCAGCAAAGCACACAACTTAAATACCACATGGAGCCCTGCTGAAGGATCTTTCAGCACTACCACAGCAAAATTTATCCAGTAAAATAAAGTTATCTTGTTCTGCATGCTGGGACATTCCCTATCTCCACACATTTCCTTGGAAGTCTGGAGGGGAGTGGACATTCGAGCCAGTGCAGGCAGTTTGGATGTTTGTGTCCAGGGCACCATTATGCCTCAGCGCCCTGCTAATCTCTCCCGTTTTCCTTTCTTCCAGGCTCCACAGCACCTTTGTTTCCTTCCATTTATCCTCCTCCTCCTCCTCCCTCCCTTCCCCTCACTCTCTCCTGGTGGCCATTAACTACGCTGACAGTTTGACAGGCTGAAATAAGGAAATAAAACACTTAAACATTGTTTCCCGATGTATGCATTCATCTCCTCTGCCAAACACAGATATTGAGGAGATACTTCACTCCTCCTGTCAGCTCACTAAATTATAGCCCAGCTCTCACAGCAACACAACTCTCAGGTCCTGCACATTCAACTTGATCTGTCTTCCTCTCAGAATGCCACGCAAGGGCCATTTCCTTGTCTTTACCAGGAGCTTCTTATGTTTATACTCTTTAATACCACATTTTCATATGCCTAGGGTCGAATTTCTGTTAAAAACAGAATCTCATGCTTCTTCTGCTGTAAAAGCTCACATTATCATGACAGCTCCACTTCTTGCTTGGATTACGACGAACCTACTTCGAGAATAAAATAAACTATATTGCATTAAACTTTGTGTCATTCTCATAACCCATTACAGCAGCTGAGTAAACCAAAACCCTGCTTCGCTTTGACCAGGTTTATTAGACTTTTTTATTTAAGCTTTTTCTCCTGGTTGACAGAAAACATGCTGCTGGAGACTCGAGGCATCCCACCCTCTATATAAAAACCACTGCTCCCAGCGTTGGCTTGCAGGAGCCAAGGCTGTGCAGCTCCCCAGGGGAAAGTTGCAGTGATACTGTCACTGCTCATTACCTCCAGTGGGTGTTGCTGTGAACAAGCCTTTGGGAAAAATGCAGGGGAAAAAAAATATCACAGACACTCATAAACATGTCCCATGTCTGGAAAGTTTGGCTGTTCCATACAACCAAGAAAGGAAAGCTTGGTTAAAAAATGAAATAATTGTACTTCTTTGCCATTTACCATCATTTTCCACTTAGATAAACACAAGCATTTTGTGTGTTATCTGCTGTGCTGGTGCAAGGCTGCAATGGAGCAAAATCATCTTTCTGTAATTTTGGCAGCTCCTGAGGCCTGTGTGGAGCAGCACAGTGCTGTGGCTGCATCCTCTGGGGATGCCTGAGGGCCAATATCCATTGCAGAGCAGACCAGCTCTGCATCTTCCCCTTCACTGAGGAGATGAGACAAACAGGGCACTGAGATGCCAGACACTCTCATGACTTTGCAAGAGGGAATGTCACATAACAAACACACGTACATCAGTGGCCCAGAACATATTGTCACTTTTTCCCCTGGCTAATGGAGAAGGCTAGCTCAGGTTTCAGTTACCAGGTGGGAATGTAGCAGAAGTAGCTTGGCACATTTTGGACCTCTGAAATAAATAAACAAAAGCCCCTCTTTACACTCCAATGATAAAAATCCCTGCAGAACTTTACTCTCTTCCTTATCTCCTGCTTTCTCATGATTTCAGGGATCTCTAATCATGACCCAAAGAAGCAACCTGTGGAATTCACTGACGTGGATTTAAGTGGAGGTAGGATGGAAAAAACCCCAAAAAACAATACAAAAATATCCATAAGGAAAAGTCTGTGTAAGTGATGCTGTTGAGATTTCATTCTCTCTCTAAACATTTTCTTCTGTTTCTAAGAGTTGCTATTAAACAACAGAAAATACTCAAATTCAATCACCCTAAAGGGCGAGCAGAGCCTGAGTGGAAAAGTAAAACATTTGTTCATCTAGAGACAGTAAAGGCTTGGCTACTGCTCTCCCATATTGACTGTCCAAGAGAGCAGGATTTCAACTGGTTACACCCATTCCTTTTGTTATCCTCCAAAGACTATTAATAAAAGCAGCAGCCTGTTACGTGCTGTTACTTACTGAGAGGGCTTGAATTTCATGAATGAAAATGAAAGAAAACATCAATAAAGCAAGAGGAAACACAAGTTCCTTACCTATTTCCTCCACAAGAGCATATAGAAGAGTTGGCCAACCAAAAACTACCATTAACTCTTTACTGACAACGTGCACAGAACTGCCTACAAACATCTAAGATTTGTTTGGGTTTTATCAATGGGAATTACAAAGAGCTCTCAGCACACTGTTGGAAGGCAGCAATCTTTTCCCACCATTCCATACTGCCAGAGAAAAGAACCACAGGATCAGAGAATGGCCTGGGTTGGAAGGGATCTCAAAGATCACCTCATTCCAACCCCTGTGCCATGGGCAGGGACACCTTCCCCTAGACCAGGTTGCTTCTTGGAGATCCCACCCACATGAGACCAATGAAAATCCCCTGATATTTGTCAAGGAGATATTTCCATCAGGAGGGTAGCCTTTGCCTCAGGGCTGCATCATAGATGTGTGATGCTAGAAAATAAGGGGTTCTTTACAAAGAAAAAAGTCTCAGAAACATAAATTATTGCTCATTCCATTCTCCAAACAGCAGAAAGCCAAACAAAATTCAACTTGATTACACTTCCATAGTGCCTCAGTAAAACTGTCACAGTTTTTAGAAGAGACCCATTACATTTTCCCTTCTAGTTGTACTTTTACATCAAAAAAAACCCCAAAAGATAAGTCATCAAAAGTAACTAAAACCATGATAAATACCTGCTTAAGATTTGATTAGGAGAGTTATGAGTAAATTTTCAGTGACAATTCATTTTGATAAACATTCAATTCGGAAAGAACCGTTCGTCACAACCAATAATGCCAAAAAAGGTCAGCATTCTCACTCCTGCAAAAATGGTCTGCTTATATTATCAATGCCAAATGGGTTTTCAAAGTCAAAATGGTAAGTCATTTGAAACAGGGCTTTACAATCCCTGTTGAAATCAACATTACTTTTCACAGCAAATGTCAACAATTTGCAGTATTAATTACAACCACCCAACCAGCATCATCCCCAAAGACCTGGAAGGACAAAATCCTGACAGTTGGAGGGGGCTGGAATTGAGAAAAAAAATTAAAAATCAGTGCTCAGAGTTAAGATGACTCTCAGATAAAAAAGTCTCTGAAACTGCAGGAACCAGACAAGCACATAAATTTCTTTCACTTATTCCTTAGGACCTCTCACTGCGTTAACTCTCTCTTTTCATAGCTCACCCCTCCTGCTTCTCTCCTCCTCTTTTCCTTGCACTTCCTTTTATCACAAAGCTGTTCTGGTCATGATTAGGAAAAAATAAGGTAGAACCAGTGAGCTCCTTCCTGCTCTCTTCACACAATGAAGCTTCTGGATGGAGGGAAGAAGCAAACCTTTTCCCAGGTGAAGCCACTGAGCTCTCTGAGACCCTGGAGGTCACAGCAGCCAGCGCTGGAGCTCCTCTTGCAGGCTGGTGTCCCTGGGGCAGGGCTGGACATCCTGAGCACACACCAGCTCAGCCTAGCTGGAAAGAGTGCACACTTAGGACTGGTTATGATACGGATAAAACCTGCAGATGCAAAAATGTGTACAAACAACAGAAAGCCTCTTTCTCAGAAGTCTGTTTGATACGTTCACAAGTATCTAAATTAACATGACTGATGGAATAATGAGACCCAGGTAGAAGATGGCACTTCCTTCTGATGCTAGGATAATTAAAAGGGCAAGGTATTAACTAGCTTTAGAAAGAAAAAAAGTTATCTTAGTTGTTCTGGGGATTATGGTCCTGTCTTGATCCTGCCTTCACTAATCATTGCATTTAGTCATTAGACACTTTGCCCATTCCCTGGAATCCACATCTGCTGATTACTGTTTGCTGATCTTCTCTACAAACAGGATTTGAAACACAGGGATAGTGCTAAAATGCCCTTTAGAAAGGCCAGATAATGCCATTTCTGGTTTGTACTACAGGAAAGACATTCTTTCAAAGATATTGGTGTCAGCTACATCCTCATCATCTTTTTACTAATGTGCTCCTCACGCTCAGTGGAATCCTGCAGATCAGATGTTTTATTCATCAGTCAAATAAGTATTTACTACTTCTTTTTAAAAATACCTGAGGGAAAAAAAAAAAGAAACACCACCACCTCCCAAAGATAATTCTGAATTAAACATTACATGATGGTTACAAATGCTGGCACAATGGATAGAGAACACAAGTCACGGAATGATTATTGATGAAGCAAATAATATTAGTACACATCCATCCAGTTAATACATACCTTATTAACATACATTTATTTGAGATGAAAAAACATGCAAACATGCTATATTTTATGCAAATCACATGCAGATCTCAAAGCTTCTGGAAAATTGTCATTACAGCTTTCGGTACTGCAAAATGTAGGTACTGCTTTTCATAGTCACTGTATGCAATAATCTTTCCAAAAGTAAGCTGTTGGAATAAATGAACTTACAGAAGTGATGTACTTCACTCACAGCATGTAAAAGAAATTGTGTGACAGGCCCTGTGCCACAAATTCATCAGTGGTTATAAATTCTATATGATGTAGCTGGTAGAAACAATATCATTTGTGTGTTGTGTTCCTCTGCAAACAATCCAATTTATAAAATACCTATTGTGTTTATACACTCAAAACTATCATAAATTCTCATAAACTATCTCATAAACAGTGTCAGTAGGTGAAAGCCAACTTCCCCACAATATTTTGCGCATTGCACTTGGCATGTTTTTAAAGAAAAGGCAGTCACAGGAGAAGGCTCCTCTGAATTCAGCTGTTTACTCATGTTGGGGACTGATGACAGCAGCAAATCTTTCCTCACAATGAAAAGATATTATTAAACTAGTCTGGAAGCATGGCACCTATCCAGAAACTATGCCATTTTTAACATTATGCTTCTTTATTAATTACAGAAGAACTAACAGTGGAGGAAATATCCATGCTAGGGAGAATCCCATCGCATACAACTTCTTACCTGCCCTTTGCTCTACTGACAGGACAGGTAGGTCAGTGATAAATATGTACTCCTCCTTATCTGTCACCCTGGATTAACAATTTTGAGGAAAAATGTCTCAGGAAGCCAGGTGACTGCAAATGTGCAGATTTGTCTGATGCTGCCTGGAGAACCTGGATGCTGCTATGCACAGCCAGCTTCTGCTCTCAACAAATTCACACAGATTTGCTACCTCCACTTCCATTCCACAGCCAGGCATCCAGAAGCCACCAACCCATCCCAGTTTTAGTACAAAACATGTCTAACATACAAGTTATGGGAACTCAGCCCACACTGATCAGGTCACCCCTTGGGAAAGCTGGTTTCCTGGGGGATTGTTCCCAGACAAGCAATGGTCCACTGGGAATTCTGGCCAGAAGGAAATGCTCTGGGCACTCAACAGCAGCACACCTGCCATTACTAGGGGCTGGAGTTACAAAGATATCCATCTCCACCCTGTCTGGTTCCTGATATTTTCTCACAGACAATCTTAGTGCTTCTTCTGAAGGGCCTGGCTCCATTCTTCTGAGCAACTCAGGTCTAATGTGATATCAGCAGAAACTCAAATTCACTGCTGGGCACAGGTGCTTTCTGTTCCAAGGCTTCCTACAGAAGGCTGCCCATCCATTCCCATGGCTTCCCAACTACCACATCTTCTTAACAGAGGAGAGCTTATCAGGACAAGCTCTGTCTCGTGAGATTTTGGGTATTCACTCTCTGTTTCCAGGCCAGGAACATTGCAAGAGATATTGTTATTGCCTCATGTTGTGTGACAGCTGCTCTCGTGGCCAGCTGGACCAGGGACTGACCAGGGACCTCAAACCAAGCATGAGCAAAGAGCAGACAATCTTTGGTAACTAAAGCTAATGAAGATTTCTACGTGAGCTTACGAAACAATATTGTTACTGAGGAAATGAAAAGAAAAAGCAAAGATGTGGTCTGCTCACTAGACCATATGATGCCTGGGTCAGTTCCCCAACAGCAGAGAGAGCCCAAGAGCTCAGAAGTGTAAAATATCAGGTATACATATGCAGTCTACCCCTAAAAGTACAGAATTCATCAACTTAAACCTCATTTTATTATGTTTTGTATCTACACATATATCAAAGGGGGCAGGGAAAAGAGTCTTCCTTGTTACTATAAAAGAAGAACCATGCCAAACATTCGACTGTACTTTGGTTGATGTGGCAACATCAAATACAATACAGCCCAAGGTGCTCATTGTGTCAATAATGAAACTGGTACAGGACACCCCAATTTTTTTATCTACATAGTACAGAAAAGGTGCCTTAGTAATGAAGCCTCTCTTTGAAATATTATTTGTTAAACAGTTTTTACAGCATTAGTTTCAATGTGCTTCCCTTAATCAATATAAAATAAGTTCATTCAGTCATTCCACTCTTTTTCCAGTTGACTGATAAGCAAAGAGTACCTGCCCTTTAGCAATGCCTTTACAATTAATTTTTAGTCTTTGAGTGGCACAAAGCTGTCTCACCCCAGTGAACCCGAGGAGGAAGAATTCTGACTCACACACTTTGAGTTCTTCCCTGCTTTTCTCTCCCTGATAAGAAAAATGTTTCCTGCAGTTCTGAGCAAATGCGGTCCACTAATGTTGATGGTTCCAGGAGAAAAAAATGAAGCTTTGGTACCAGTGTTTCCTCAGAAAAGCAGCAGCAATCACTATCAAGGCCACATTTCTGCCCACAGTCCACTCACATAATCTGGATGGTTCACAAGGAAGAAACAGGACCAGAACAAGCACAATACAACATCCAAATCCTGACCTCCTTTCTCAAGTGACTGAAAAATATTTTCCCAACATGTTTAGCTGTTGCCCTTTGGGTCCTTAAGCAGTAATTTGGAGAAGAATGACACTTTGTCATATGCCATCCTTAAAATATCACTACTTCCATTAAACCCTAGCGCTGCTTCCTACCTTCTGTGCTATCTGACTCCAAGGATCCTCACTCTGTGCAGTTATTCTTGCATTGATATCACCAGTTGTCTTGACTGAGGAATCCAATTATCATCACACTTCTGAAAATAAAGTTTAATTATAGGCAAGTGTGATGAATCTATAAATTATGATGATTATCAGAGTGAACAGTAGCATAACCAATAGCATTAAGAATATAGCTGAAAATTCTCATAGGGCAGGGCCCAAATCTTTGAAGTTGGTGAAAAGATTCTCATTGATGTTAAAAGTCTTTGGACTTTAATTAGACACAATGGCTTAGAGTAATTACTGCTATTCAAATAAATATTTTATCATTGTTATTACAACTCCTATTAGCAATAATACAATTAGAGTGCATTAAGGACACACTGAATAAAGGTACTAAAGGCAAGTAACCAGCATAATCTTAGAAATAATGTAACATGTTCGTCTGGCATTTTGATATTCTGTCAGTAATCTTTTGCAACACTAGAAAGTTGTCCCAGTTATTTACATAATATTTTCCTATTCATATTTTTATATCAGAAAAATTGCAGTAGCAAAGAAGTCAATAAAATATTTAAAGTTTAAAGAGTCATCTCTTTGTTTTAAAAAGAAGACTGCTGAGCTAGAATAGCAGCTTTACTTTTATTTATTTGATTTTTTTTTTTTTGCAGTCTGACATTGGGTTCCCATGTTGCTATTGAAAACCTCTCCAGCTAAAAAAATTCAGTGGAGATTTACTTTCCCTTTATTTATTCCTTGACACATAACTGTGATATTTTCTGGACAACGGAAAAGTGAAAAAACCCCAAATGCCACCATATCCAAAGGAAGGATCTGTTTTCTTATCCATCCCATTTCAGTCAATGAGAAAATGCAACTGTGACTCTACTGAGAGTAAATAATCAGCTGTTGCAGATGGTGGGACTAATACTGCATGGTCTCATCGCCATTATTTAGGCTATCTAGCAGGTAGTACATTATCTTTGCTTTTCTTTCATTCTTTCTCCTGGGCACAATCATGTAGTTACCACTCCTCATTATTCTTGGAAGCTGTAAATTTAGGTGTAAACTCATTGTCTCTGCAGGGGTTGCAGGTGAGTAACATGTAATGAAACTTACTCCATTCTTTTTTCCTACTGAATTCCATAGAACTGTATTTTTAAAAGATCCTCCTCCCCCAAAGTCATCCTCACTAACTCCAAGGTGTTTGTTCCACCCACTCTGTAACCTCTCTGGTTTGGCCAGCAACATCACTGCTAAGGAACCCACATCTGGGTGGTCCCCAAAATGATGTGTGGCCACGACAGGATTTTGTAATTGAGTTGAGGGTGCCCCTGGGCAGGGGTGGGACAGCAGCCAGGCAGCTCCAGGCACCAGCTGAATTTATTCCATCCACTTTTATTCGTGCTGCTTCACCCCTGCCTGCAGTTCCTCAATTACAGCTAGCAAGCCTACCTCAGCAGCTAACGAGGGAGGCATGTTCTTTCCTGCTTATGGGAGCTGCAAATACCTCAAAAAAGGAAAACTGACCCTTTTATTCATTCAGATGCCAACTCCACCTTAGGCCTGAAGCTTCCAGTTCAGCTTCCTTTCTTGGTCTTATTATTCAATTAATTTTTGTGGGTAGCCAGCGGAGACCCACATTAAAATATACAGTGTGGAAGTAATTATGGCATTGGAGCACAAGATGCAAGAACATACAGGGTTTTATCATGTCTGGAGGCTTGGGAAGGACTCACAGTCCCTCTCTGATCTGTCCACATCCCAGCTGCACAAAAGAAGGCTGGGAGGAAACAAGCACTGGGGATGTTCATTTCCACGCAGGTTGGCAGAACAGAAGAGGGAAGAGATCCCAGTGCAAGCAAGCAAACACGAACACAGATGTAAGCTACAAATTAGTACAATCAAAGGTGAACCAAAGAGAAAAGGATGCAAGGAACTTCAGTGGAAGACAGAGCTAATGGCTTGAAGGAGAGGAGGCCACCTTTGATGCCACAAGAGACTTCAGGAAGGAACCAAAACCTCGGACCTGCAGCCACTGAAATGAGTAAAGCCATCCTGATGAGTCCATTGAGAAACACCCTCAGGGTCAACATAACTGTATGATTGTGCTGCTTTGGAAAATTAAATTTACAGTAAAAACATTTAAAACAGTAGTACTCTTGTTTGCTTTAAAAAAATAATCAGGGTGGCATTAGTAGCAATTTTGATTTTCATTCAAGCACATGTTAAGACTGCTACTAAATACACTGAATAAATGTTATAAAGGCTGCGAAGCATCAGTGTCAACCAATTGGCATTAGGAAACACTCTTGTTAAAATGTAACTGATAGCAAATGACTTACCCTGTTATATTGTCAAGCTTTAATAGTCTTCTATATTTAGGCAAACTGATACAGTACGCCTGGGAGAGCCTTATGTTTTGTAAATATTAATCCTTCAGCGGATTCACTGAATCACCTGTATTTTATCATTCAGCACAGCCCAGCTGTACTACTTTTGGCTGAAAATCGACACTGATAGCAAGGAAGAAACATGCAACAATGCTGACTTCTTACCTAATATTTCCTTACTTGGATTCAAACAAAGAAGAAAACAGCTGTGGGTCATATCAACTGCACAGATTACTGTGGGCAGCCAAAAACTCACTTATATCTCAAAAACTGTCAATACAGCTTAGTCTCAAATTAGGTTCTCATAATCAACTGAATTCACAGTGCTAAAACTTTCTTAAAAGACTCCCAAATAATTAAATCACATTCTTGCCTGTGTTAAGATGTTCAAATTTGGGAACTAATTCCAAAGTTAATTTCCAATTTTAACCAAATGTTTCATAGCTGCACTTCTTAAACTTTGCATAATACTTTGATGATTTCATATGTAAATCCAATCAATCAATAAGCACTGTGAAGCTATATATGTATATAAAAGTATATGACTTAAAGCTAAATCAGAACTCACTGATATCTATAACGTATATTTATAATCTCAACCTGTTAATCTTTAGACTTTTATTCACAGAATTTCATAATAAAAAATTTTATTGGCTATGTTACTATAACAGCAGTATTTTCTTCTTAGAAGTTTGCCATGCATAAAAAAGAATTTGATTACAAAAACTTACGCTTTTTAAACATTGCACTTCACAGCACCAGATACAAGAACCAATACAATACTTCAGGTTATGTACATAATCAGACAGGCACTTTAGAAATCCAAGGAATAAGGAATAAGATTTTGAAAGGAATCAAGAACTTGATCGACTTGAAGAAGCATGAATTGAGTCTGGTATTCAGAGAGTGCTGACTGTCCCTCTGAAACACAATTCAGTCCATGAGTTTTCTCCCCACCATCATCTTAATGAACAGACAGATGCTTTTCCAAACCTGTTTGGACCTTGAAATACAGCAGGACTTCCTCGGTCCACAGCAGAAGACTCATTGCTGAATAGATATCACAGCATTGAAATTACAGCCTTTTTGTCATGATATATCAATACCTTTCATGCAAGAAACATAGATCAAGTAAAACATTAGCTAAATGAAAGAACACATACATCCTGAGCATTGGTAGCTCAGGCAATAAATTTTACAAGAAAAATAGATTACAAAGCACTTTTTTAACCCAAATCCATTGTTTTCCAACAAGCCTGACATTCCTAAATTATTCCCAAGTCATTTTTGAAATGGGATTTGGGTTTATAAATCACACTGCATCTTGAAGAATGTTCTTGGTTCCTCCGCCAAACAATTCATCATTTGATTGAAGCAAAACCAAACAGAAGCAAAAGAAAAGAAAGAGAAGTGACTTGGGAAAATGAGGATCACTATCTGTGAGTACACTACAGCCCACAGGTGATTCAGAGCTGTGAATGTTCAAGCTCAAGTACATTTTTACAGCTTTGTTAGCTTACAGGACTAGAGCCGCAGTAAGAAAACACATGTATACACATTAATGTTATCAGGTTTATACTGACATGCCAAAACAGCCCACAAAAACCCCCAAACCTCAGCCAGAAGCAGCAATGCTCACACATGGGTGGCACAAGAATAGCTTGTCAAGGAAATCTGTCTTCTGCTGACGATGAGAGCTTAATGAATGCATCAGTATACCAGGACTGCTACAGAATCACATGCTGGAGTAGGAAAAATCACTGACTTTTCCTGCATTTCACAGCAACAAAGGAAAAAAGGAAACAAAAAACCAAAGAGCAGACATGCAAACCCAAGAACACTCTTCCTTACTCCTGCCAACACACTTCAGTAGGAGATGTGGAAAAATCACTATCAGGAAAGCCACCAGTCCAGGAAATCAACCAAGTGCTACAAGAACTAGGTTGGTTTAGCCCATTCTTAGTGGGGAATGTTCCACTCACACAAGCACTTCAGTTCACATAAGCCACAAGGCATTTTGGCATTCCCAGGAATAAGATAATTGGAAACTTTTGGTCTGACTCGCTCGGTTCTCCTGGTTGCATTGACACAGTTATAGGACAGACAGCTGACCTGGTCTTGTTCAGCTGAATCTTCTTTTTTATCCACAAAGCACCAACTTGATGTCAGTCAATTAAGTTTTGGTTAACTTCTGGCCTTTATACACCATTATTTAAGAAAAAAAAGACAGAAAAAACTATTTCTCAACAACCTTTAATATGTAATGATAAATTTTCATCCCTCCTTTGGATGAAATTTCTCCATATTATTCAGTTGCTGATCAAAAGCTGAACAGGGATCCTACTTGGATGGACAGACACATGAAATTCTTCAGGGACAGGCCAAGTCAATGGCTGCAAAGTTCATGCAGACACCATCACTGCTCTGCCTTCATCACTTTGCATCAGAGTTTGCAGCTTTTTTTACAGCCCCTCAGCTCCCAGTGCAACTGCAGCAGAGCACAGCAGCCCTGTCCCTTGGCTCCCCTCTCCTTGCACTCTACCCACACTGACCTACAAAGCACAGCTCCATTTAGTGGCAGCACATTTCACCTCCTTTTCTCAAAAATAGGCTCCAGAACCGAACAGGGGTGAAACATTTTGGTGGCTGCCTTGTATCTTCAGGGTATTAATTAAAACCCCTCATTTCTCAAATATCTTGTAACATCTGTGCTTTGTTCTTCCAGGGGAAAACTCATGCCCAAATCTGACCACATCAAAGACCACAGACTCACTGCAAAGTTCGAGAGAGCATTGCTCCTGCTAGCAGAGGCAGCTTTCTTTGCACAGCACTCATGGAAAGCTATCAGAAATTGGGATTGCAGACTTCTTCCCCCAGCTCCATTTTCAAAATAGCCGTAGGGGAGAAAAGGAACAACCTTCCATTAAAAACACCACGGCTGGAGTGCCACAGGACATTTCCAAGAACTGCAGCTGCAAGTATTCAGTGTGTTTTGGTGTGCAGAGGGTGATCATGCCCTATCTCAGAGGGCAGAAGAGGCTTGACACAATGCCTGCAAGTGCTCTGAGGAGCCTGGATGAAAAGCTCTCCAGAAGGGCATATCGTGTCTGCTGCAAGTTCAACATCTGAGCCTGCCTGCGACCCCTTTTAATTGGGAATAATACTTCTTTCCATTATTAGTTTAGGCAGTGGTTAAGAAGAAAACCTTTTAAAAAAATACACATATAGCATAGAGAAAATTTGCAATTCAAATTGATATTTTTAATCTTAAAAGTATTTTGGTGGAATGGAGTGAAAAATAGAAAGAAGAACAAGTCCCATAAATCTGTCACTCGCATAGCACATCACTCACAGTTTTCCCCAGCCCACTGAGAAGGAGAGCCATACAGCTTTAAAATGACTTCATTCCCATATTTACATATTTTTTAATAGGGCTATGATGAATCTCCTTCCGCTTGACTCCTATTTTGAGCTGTGATATTTTAATCTCCATTCTTGCTGCAACTTAGCAGATGAATGTGCAGTGTGACAGAGCTCAGAGGAAACAGTATAAATAAAGCAAAGTGGAGCTATGACATCTCACATTTTATAGCTTTTTTATTGTAGCCTAAGCATAAACAGAGCACAGCTGTGTTATACATACTGCTGTGAGCACTCCCCCAGCTCCAGCCCCCCACTGCTTTTAAAGAGACACATCCCCATGGAGGACCCTCTGGGTACAAGCACTGCTGCTTGAGGCATGGCTAACAGAAGCCAAAACACCCCCTCCACCCCTCCCTTTGTTTTTCCCTTTCTCTCCTTCTGGTTTGCCCCTTTGCCTCGCTTTCCCCTCGCCCAGGATGTGACCCCGTGGTCCCCAGCATGCACACACTGCTGCTACCTACTGAAGGATGCCTTTCTTCCCTCCTTGCTGTAATTTGCTCTGTTTAAGTACACAGAAATACATGCAGAGCACAGACAATCCACAAAAACAGCACTTTGATAAAAGACTTGTAACTAGCTGGAAGTACTCAAAACATTGCCATCTCCTAACTGTGGTATTTTACAAAAAGGGCTCTCACATTTCTCATCACTTCTTGATAGGGTTTTTTTCCTCTTCACAGAAGTCAGTTGAAGAGAAAGAAGGAAAACATACTAACTTCACTCCTGCGTATTTAAAAACAAACTATCGTGATGAGTTCCTAGACAACAAAGCCTCTTTTCACCTCAGGAATTTATGAGATACCACAAAAGTTCTCAGCATAATCATCACCACACATTCCACAGAAAAAGCTGCCATTTGAAGCCTTGGACAAGAAAATCACAATGCTCATGGACACTTCCATGACTATAAAAACATAAGGGCAAACCCAATAGCCAGCAATTTCCCACATAGCTTCCAAGAATGCTGTTTATCCTTGAGGCTTGCTGAAAAGTTTTATGGTTGGACTAGATTTTAAAGGCATTTTTCAACCTAAATGATTCTATGAAAGTGCTCCTCCTTCTCTAACTTCAATATTATAAACATAGGCACATTGGACATAAAATGTGTTCTGCTCTTCTTCTGTTCTTCCTTCTGCTACCCATTAAAAAAAAAAAAAAGGAAAACCCAACACCTCATGGCATTGCAGTGGTCACAGTGAGCTCAAGAACTGCATCCACCTTGTCCAAATATAGGGCCAAAGGACATACAGGGAAGCTCTTTGGCTGAGGAGAACCATGTTTGAGAAAATTAGCAGAGTTCCTTTGTTTTGCAAGCAGATTATCACATCTTAAAAAAAAAACCCAAAACAAACAAACCCAGGTGTTATCTCATCAAGATTTACTTGTGTGTTCCCTGAAAACCCCTTGAGCTGGAAAGGGAGCAGGAGAAACCAACCTCAGACCCAGAAGCTCAACAGAGCCCAGCAAAGCCATCACCAGGAGGTTCCTACAGGCTTCCCACCACCACCATCCAGGCAGGAAGCAGTTGTGCACTCCATGCTGACACCACAGTCACCACCAGAATGTGCTCCTTCTGAAGGAGAGAAGACTGAAAGAGGAGGGCCATAAATTGCTTTTACTGAGTGAGAAAATAGATAGGAGAAAAGATGTAAGAGGAGGTAAAAAAATAGCATAGCCACAAAACAATATATCTTCACTACATACCACCTCCTGTTGAGTTTTTAACCAAATTTTTTCAAATTCATATGTGTCATCTTCCATAATAATAGTAGCACCAGCTTCACTTCCCTGAGGATTGTCCCCTGGTACTTTATAAGTACCAGGTTGCTGCAAACCTCAAATACCTAAAGCAGTGGTCAGTGCCACTGAAAATCAGGAGTAGAGGAATTAGAATGCAAATAAATGAGACACTGCAGTGAAGCCTGGAAATTCAGACTTCCTTACAGCCCTTTGTGGCTCTCGGAGCTCCACCTGGAGAAGATCCTGAAGATACTCACAACCACAATACTGAGAGTGTTTTGAATGAGTGTGACAACACCATGGTACAGACTTAATGACAATAGTGGGACCTGACCTCTTAGGTGCTGTATTAAAAATCATCTCTGATGGGGACTCTCAGCTTTGAAAGCTTAATCCAAGTCAAATAGTCTTCAGCTTCAAATCAGACCTCCCCCCTTTAGAACTGGCCTCATGGGAAGTTACAATCAGTATGAGATAAAACCTTCTTTGAGGTTCCAATTCATACCTCTGACCCCAAAATTCCTTTGCATTAACTTCCTGCCCTTTGAAGACCTGTTGGTTTGATTAGCACAATCTAAAATGTCTCAGAAATTTAAAAAACAACAACAAAATCAACACCAAAAAACCCCAAAAAACCAAAAACCCAACCAAAAATCACAAACAAAAAATTTAAAAAAATCTCAAAAACCCAAAAAAACCCAAAACCAAAAACCTCAAAAGTAATGGCAGATGCAACTTTACCTACACAGGTGTTGCAATGTCAAAGCATCACCAACTCACTGCCGGGCTGCTGCAATAATATGCAATGATGGTGTAGCTCTCACCTACTGATTTCGAAGGGTAAACACAGCTAAGACCCCAGTTTCTACAGAAAACTTTTTACACCACGAAAGGTGTTTTCCTCATAGGCCACAGCACCTCTCAGCAAGAGCTTTCAGCCACATCAGGTGGAAGAGGCTGCAGGCAGGAGCTGGGGGGTACCTGCTCTGACAAACAAAGAGACAGAGCAACTGGCTGCTTTTTTCCTCCTTCTTGTTTAGTTTTTAGTCACAACAAATGAATGAAATGAACCAAAGAAAAGAACTAAGCTGAGAAAAAACAAAGTAAAATTAGTAACAGGCTAACAGCATATACCCACTGCCTGGGGCAACATACGGCTGATGGATGATGACAGCCAACAGACGAATCCTCATTCCCTGTCTACTAAACAAATTAGTAATCTCATCAATATCGTCACTACATCCACCTTCTGCAGCAGCTGCTGCTGCAACACAACTGCTGCTAAGCTTTAGGGGGAAAGCCTGCCTTTGTCTCGTAGTTTGCCAAATCCTGTGGGCATTTTAGGGTTGCCACCCTTTGAAAAGTGCAATTAACCTGATAACAAGATTTTTTTTTTTCTGTTTTTACCTCTACATTTTTTAAAAAGCCTGTGGAGTTGTGTTTAAAGATGATGGTCACCTGCATGGCACACTCTGGAGTCCTAGGAATCTGCAGAACTTGAACCTTCAGGGCCTTCCCAGCTGTCAGGGTCTTGCCAATTAAATTCTGAGTTCAGAGACCTTAAGCTTGAAGAGGACAACAGGACTTCTCCTCAGTCTGAGATCTGGTTCTAAACCCCCTTTTGCTCGTTATTCCAAAAGTTTCTCTCTTAAAATGACTACAAACAATGAGTTTCAAAAATAAAGTGATATTTAGTTCTGTAACACATCTTGATTCCCCCCTGCCCCCAAACATTTTTGGGCCCCATATTGCAGTGGCACTTACAACATTGCCAAAAAAAGACAGCATCATTACCTTCACTTCCAAAACTCATCAGAACAGTGATGTGATTCAAGCACATTCCAACTTGGAAAGATCAAATTTCAACACCACTCAACACAAACCAGGGCAAAATCATTTGTTGTAAGAAGTCTGGATTACAAAGCATCCCAGCAAACACACACACCAATAACTACAGCCAATTTTGTAACTGAAATTTCCCTTTAGCTGGAATTTGGGGGGAAAAAAGTGGAGTTTATAGGTTTTGGAAGAAGGGGAGGCAATTCAGGATGACTAGAAGGATATTGTGAAGTTAAAGGTCTTCAAACAGTAGAGCTGGCTACATTTCTTAATGTCAGCTGTTACATTAACAAACGTCTCAATAACTTGCATATCAAATATTTGCCATTTATTTCAAGTTATCAGCTCGCACTGGAAAATATGCAATAAAAGGAACAACTTTTTTTTCTGAAGCAAGCCGCTGCATCTGTGTGCAGATCACAGTCATCACAGAATGGTTTGGTTTGGAAGGGAGCCTAAAGATCCCCCAGCTCCAGCAAATCCCCACCCTGTCAGGACCAGGGATGCCACCCACCAGAACAAGTTGCTCAAGGCTCCATTGCCATTGCATGGTTGCATTAGCATTTTTCGATCCACAAAAAATCTAAAGGTGTTCACAGCAATGGCTGATTTCTGGCTGTTAACAGACAAAATTTAAATTTAAAGATTATGTCAGGACCAGTGTCTTCTCTTGGGGTCGGCTAAATCAACAAAATATGTGTTTTCTCCTGTTTGCTTCCATAACTGACTCCACGAAAAATTCACAGGACTTCTTTGTGCTCTAGTGCAACATGCAACTTTCTTCTGTGTCCTGTGACAGCTGGCACAGACACATGTTCCTGGAACTCCTGAAGTCACAATTTATATTGGATTTACGTTCTAGCTCACTAATTCAAGTGCCTAGTACAGACTTAAAGAATGAAACTTCAATACTGAAGGATCTTCACCAGCCACGCTGAAATATTTCACTATTCCAAACCCGAAACTCCCATTTACCTATTTTCCAACATTAAATAGCTTGCTGTCTAAATTAGCAGTTACTGTTTCTCCCACATAATATAGAAGAAATTAAAAAATACTTTCAAAAACAACAGAAATAAAAATTTCGCTACTATATGTGATTTGTGATTTTCTCATTATCCTTCCCTTTTTTTTTTCTTTTTTTTTTTTTGTGTTTCGTGGTTTAGTTTTCTTTTTTTGGTGTTCTGTCATGCATGTCATTATCATGTCCCACCCCCAATTATTTAACCATATCATAGGCATATTCCCTTTGGCACTTAATCATACACAAAAATGTTCTACTGCTTCATAAACTCCATCACAATGAATATAATCCTTTAGTTAAGTGCCAATTAATTATTAAAAACATTCATTGAGGATTAACAATCATGAAATAGATACAGTTCTATTATGTAGTTGTTAATCCTCAATAAATCTACTTGTAATAGACAGCATTTTAGTAAGAGAGCTAGTCTACTTAAACTATATTTAATTAGATAATTATTGCACGTTAAAAATACATTCATTAGTTTAATAACTATGTAATAAGCATATTTCTAATAGACAGATTAGCAATCCTCAGAAATGAGATTTTTTTAGTAATCACTTGTATTACCATCCAAGAGCTACTCTCCAACATGAAGGCCACTCTGCTGCATCTTCCCTGCTTACACAAACACAGGCCAAGAAGAGGTTAATGCTCCTGATCCACACTGGTTTTAGACCTCAGGATGAGGACAGGGGAGGCTGAAGTTCACCTACCTACAAACCCCAAATTCCCTGGAAGCAGCTGAGATCACACCTCTCCAGAACCAGCCTTTCCTAATGTCAGTGTATGACATGGCCAAACAGCAGCCTTGGTTTTAAGGCAGAGGGCTTGGTCTGAAAGCAATTAGTGGATCCAACAAGATAAATCTCTCTAACAACAAAGAGCTCACTAGGACTTCATATTCCTTGGAATAAGGCTAAATGCAAATCCAGCTGCTAAAAGATGCATTTCTTGCCATTTTATTTCTCATACGTCTTTTAGTTTTGCCATCTTCTCTTTTTTTCCTTTTTTTTTTTTTTTTTTTTTTTTTTTTTTTTTTTTTTTTTTTTAAATGGCAGTGAGGCACAGCCTGCTGTTCATCTGGTACCAAACTCCAGTTAGGCACCAGCCAAAGGCAAACAGGCACAAATGCCTGTTTCTAGGACTGAAGTTATGGGAGTGATCTGTGGAATAAACAGCACTGAGTGGCCCCTTTTAGCAAATAAGTTTAAGGGCCCTTGCAGCCCAAAACATTCTATGATTCAATGATAAGGTGATCCCTAACCCCTCAGTTGAAGCTCTGAGGGCTATCTCATGAAATATTAAAAATATATCCTTTAATCCTGCACCTCTGGAAATCTACTGTCCCAGCTGCTGGTCAGTATCATTACCTGACAAAGGTGACTTGTGGGATGGTGGTTCAGATGACCCTGACACACCCCTATGGCCAAACTTATCCTGCCTTTTCCCCTTGCATTTCGGTGATGAGCTGATTTCAGTGAATGCTCTCTTTGAAGAGGTGCTGGTTCTTGAACCACAGCCAGTGCATTGCAGCTCAGCAATAGTAGACCTTGTTTTCTTATGGTGTAGGGAATACATCTGTAATTCTGTAAATCTGTGACTGCTTACACCCCCTTTTGGAACCAAAAGTGGAGAAAGAAGGAAGGCAGTAGTCAGACAGAATCAAAAAGCACAGATTTTGGCTACTATTTTAAGATTTGTATTGACACTGTAAGTGATCTATGTTCCTTCTTCAAAGTGATGCAGCAGCAGCTCAAAGTTAACTTCAGTATGGTTTTTTTTTAAGTGTCACAAAAGCCCACTTAACTTGGCAAAAGTAATTAATCTTTAATATGAAGATGGAACTGCTCTGGATTTCAGCTGCAGGGTTATAGTCACTGGACCTCTCATTTTGATGCAAATACTCATTTTGTACCCTTCATAAACGCCCTACATTTTAAGAGTAACATTCAGTAATAGAAGACAGTAAATATTACATGATGCTAGAAGTGCCAGCATCTTCTGAATTTTCAGAATAGCAAATGCTATGACAAGATTCGTAAGAATTCTTTCAGGATTAGTATTTTGTTTGTAAATTCTGCTGTTAGCCCAATGATGGAAAAGAAATCTTTTCTTCTTCTTCAGACAATCCTCCCCCATTTCTCAGGGCTAATTGCAGGGTCTGATTAAGACCTAGGTTCCTAGGTTTTAATGCTCAGCTCAACCACCCAGTTATCCCACACTTCCTTTAACGATTTTAAAGATAAACCTCCAATTTGAGGATGGCACAAAAAAGAAAAAAAGTCCTGTAAAGTAACTAGTTGGTAATATCTGCTTAAGCAACTGTCTGCTTAACACAACTGTCAAGGAAAAGTGAATTTTACTTTCTACCCAAGGGAGGAATTGATACCTGGTCCTGCTGTTGCACAGTGCTCAAGTGCAGATGAACAAGTGACTCCACACAAACAGCCAGCCTGGGGGAAGAAGGGAAGGAAGAAGGAAAGGGGGGAACAACAGGGCTGCAGGGATGGTCGCGGGAGGTGGTGCTCAGGCCAGCCAGCATGCAGCACAAGGGCTATGGGAAAAGCACAGTTACCCCCTGGGACAAGGTCAGGGCTGCACAGCACTCACAGCTGAGAGGGAAGGAGTTGCATTTGTCTCTCCTGGCTTACAGTACCACACACTCCCTCTCACTCTGCCTCCCCTCCCAGTAAATTATCTGGAGTTTTCCTGGCGAGGAGGCCTTCACCTTTAAAACTTTGACAACACAGAGGGGAGAATGAATGCTAAAACTCCATGGCATTGGAGGGGAAAAGAAAAAAAGAAAAAAAAGGACGCTGCTGGAATAAACAAAGAGTACTTCTGGTTAGAGCAGAGCGAGAGAAGGAAGAAGCCAACCCTCTCACTCCACAGAGCCCTGCTCTGGGCAAAGCCTCCCCACGGAGTGTGGACCAGAGGCATTTATTCCTGCGGAGAGCCAGTCCTAGAGCCCGGGGGGGGGAGGCTGGCTGTGGACTCTCTAGTTTGTGCATCACAGAGCAGCCAGAGTGCTGTCTGCGCCCCCAGCAGCAGCACAGCACCTCCCCAGCAGGGGCAGCCACGGCCTCTCCACACGGCGTGGGCAGAGGGCTGGTGGCACAGGGGCTTGCTGGGCTGGGCCTCCTGCCCAGCAGCATCCCCAGCTCCATGCCAAAATGCAGGACATGCTTTGAGACGAGAGAGAGCACAAGGACAGGGGAGGTTTATCAGTTACAGCTGTTTGAGTCACTGCTAATTGCGCTGGGGGTCTGTCATCCCACGTCACACAGAGTGTAAAATGGGTCAGACGTAGCGTGTTTGGTTAAGTACCTAAACTGAAAAGGTACTATTTTCTTTTAAATTATATAGGCTTTACTGGCACTAAGGTTACTGGTGCAAGGCTTTCTAGCTTTAAAACGCACCAGGGACATGCCCTCTGAGGGTCAGGCTTTCATTTGGCGATGTTAATTCTCAGCTGCCTGTTACTCGTCCTTCATTGTAGCCTCTGTCTTAGCTGGGCACGCTCCCGATTCCCTGCTAGATCCAGACGGTCCATGTAAATAGTGTTTATGTTAAGGAAGTCATGTTCTGTGTGACTGGAGCACACAGAAACTGATGTTGTTGTCACTTTAGATTAAGCTCTCATTTTAGCAAAGGAGGCAATTGGAGCAGGCAGCTGAGTGGCCGAATGAAATATTCAGCTCATTTCGTTTAAAGCTGCCCCCATCTCCATTGTTCAGGCTGGCAGGGCTGATTAACCCTTGCTGGTGCCGTCACAACAATGCTCACTCTGTCCCGAGATCCAAACACTCAGGCAGGTTTCAAAGGTCAGCAAGGTGATCCTTGCCAGGGCTTTATTCCCCACAGTTAATGAACTTTAAAGAAAAGGCAAATTAACCCTTCAGGCTTCCACCACTGTGTAGAGAAGAGAAATAAAACAATCCTCAGCAAGGTCAAGGATGTTCTGCATGCTCAAAGCAGGCTGGAACACTGCTCCTCTTGACCACAGTCTGGCACCTGAGACCTGTGAACATCTGAACCTTGAGCCAACCCCAAGCATTTCACGAGCTCTTCCTCATGCAGAATTACATATTGGGTTTGGTGTGTTTTGGGGTTTTTCTTTTGCAGAAATTGTTGACAGCAAATAGTATGCTAACACAAACGGAAGGTCGGGGCCACAGAAAGGCCTGGCCTGCTGTGAGTGCTCAGCCGTGGCGCACGCCTGCAGACAGCCTGCGTCTGTCTGGAGCACTGCAGCCCAAGGCTTCCAAGGCTGCTGCCACAGGGCTGCCCGCCTACAGCCATCCCAAAACCTCCCTTGGAAATGCCTCAGCCACAGCATTACCACTGCACTGAACCCAGCACAGCCTTTCCTCTCAGGGAACAATCTTAAGGAGCTTGCTAGGACGCAGTGGTTGCTACAGGAGAAGCAAGTATGCAATGCCTGATGTCCCAAAACCACAGGAGACACTTATTAAATGGTCTCCCTTCGGCTTGATTTGCTGCAAAGATTGTGTTTATGGAATGGCCTAATGCTGTTTCCCGACAGGCACTTCCAAACCCAGTTCCACCTGCGCCAGCACGGAGGGATCTGTCCCTTCCTGCCTGATGCTTCAGAGAGCTCAGCAGTGCCTGCTCACAGCACAGCCTTTGGGCTCCTTAGCACAAGACAGAATTAGAAACAAGACACACAATATTCTCAGCAAAAGTGCTAGTAACAGCCCCAAATACTGTAAGGTACGGCCATCAGAAACTGCAATATTGAGGGTAATAGCATTTTATTTTTAATGTGAGGTTTGGTATTTCAAGACAACAGCTCAAGCACAGGAGACAAATTTTCTTACAATCACACAAGTACTGTACCAATTGTTCCATTTCATCTGTATTTTGCACTAAATTTCCACCAAAAAAAGGCATATCTATTAAAAATATCAGTAGTTATATAAACTACAGTCATACTGACAGAAAACTGTGAAAGAAACTCTGTTGTGGAGCAGTTGAAATTGTAACTCTTCACACCCCCAAGACACTGAACTGTGCATATATATGTCTCTCTCTATTGCTAAGGCATTTCTCTAGGATACAACAGAATTGGGTACCACTGATAAATGGATAAACCTCGTAAAATAATACTTATACTACCTAAATTACTAATTTCTGATAGCCTTGCAGCTACATTTTACTGTGGCATTTTACAGCATGGTTCATACGAGAATATCCTGTAAGAGCACTTACACTAATACTCTCTACTTGCATATATAGTCTAATATTCCAGCCTAGCTGTAATGATTTCTACAGAGTCAAAATCTCATCAATTGCATGTTTGCTTTACTGGTTATCTAGATAAATATGCAGCTGTCTATGAATGACTTGTGAAGGCAGATAATAGTAAGTTAACAGGAGAATGTAAACATTAAACATGATATCTTAGGTGTAATTATTGTACACACAGCTTAACTACTAGCACTTTTTTTTCTGTCCCATTTGGTATATTGGAGAGTATATTACCTGATTCCAATACTCTCCATATATCTGCTTAAAATTTAAGGCCCAATTCAAGAAGATCCTTCAATGCTGTTTAAATACATAAGGGTCTTAATAGCTCCAAATAAATATACATCTGTCATAATGAAACAAAGAAGTGCTACATGTTATAATGAGACCTATTTCTTCAAAGCCTAACCTCTTAAACCTCACAAGCAATGAATGAAATATGCCTTTTAGTAATCCCTTTTGATACTTTCCTGAACAAAAAGTCATGCAAGAAGTACACAGATGTAGCTGAGCTCCTATAATCAGTCTAAAAATGAGTGGTTGTAAAACCAAGTTTATGTTATGCATGAGCATATTTTAGACCTATGCACTGGGAACAGTGAAGTGCTTGACATCTGGAGTTAGACAGTGGTGAATTGTAGCATGCACACATCACTCTCATCTGCATAAATATCTATTTTCAGAATCACCAAGGCTCAAACACCCCCAGCTTTCCACTAATTTAAAAGCATCATTCATTTGGAATGTTAGGATAAAGCCCAACTGGTACCTTACCCACCAAAACTCAGCTTTGACAGTATTGTGGTTTCAAATTTCCCCGTCTCCCCACACTTTAATAAAAAAACCAACCAACTAACCCCTACACAAACAAAACCCCCACAGAAAAACATCCCTTGCCACCCTGATACCTGACCAACTGCATCCTCAAAAGACCCCTGTGTCAGGATGGGCAAGAATGGAGATGGATGGCCTGTTTAGAGGGGAGGAAATAGAACACAAAGCACCAGAGATCCTGCAGAAAACACAACTAATTCCCCTGCACGAGCCAGCCAGCATTCCAGCCCCAGCATTCCTGCAGCCAGAGGTGTTGTTTGGGCAGGAGAGTCTCGGGGCTCCTGAGGGCTGCGGTCATTAAAACTGCGGCACCTTTTGAAGGAATCGACTTATTAACCTCCCTGACCCCAGACAAATTTAAACCCGACTAACCGCAGATTCCTCTGAGGAATCAAGGCACGTGTTTGTGAATTGCTCAGATATTCAACATGATGAAAGATGCTACATAAGTGACAGTTATTAACATAATAGTGGCAAATGGACCAGGAGGAAGATTTCTGTAGTGATTTAGGCTGTTGTTCCTAGCCAGCACCAAATATTGGTCACGTTTGGATAGTGATATCTTGAAAGAATAAATATTATATTCGCCTCTTTAAAACTACAAATCCATTGGGAATTACAATTTTTTTCCCTCTAGTTTAAGGAAAATCTTGGAACAAACTCTTTAAAGAAAAAGTTCAAACTTAAATAGTAATAATTCTTTATATTTGGTACAGTCTAGGATTAAAGATTTGAGTTTGGACTGTAATGTTGTCATCTACTGATTACTACCAAAGAAATCCCCCAGTAACATTCGTAGTGCCAATTTTCCCAAAGCAAAGAGAAAAAGGCATCTGGGAATGCATAGTATCCCCATTTCCCAGGAAGATGATGTAATGATATAAATTAAACTAACATTTTTCTGAAAGAAAACAAATAGCGTAAAGCAACCTCAAACATGCACCACAAACAAAGCTCCCCATTGCAACCCAGCTAGAGATGTTGTGTCCCTACAGAGCATTCCACTGGCATGAATGGAGGTGTAGAAGCATAAATTCAACATCCAAATCCAGCAAAGATCATATCCCTAGTGTTATTAGCTTCCTTAGGACTGTTGCCTGGCCAAGTTCAACAACCATATATAAAGAAAAATACGTGAACACATCCATCCACAGACACCAAGTTCCCTGCAATTCCAAGCACCCCACAATCATTTACAGATCATGGACAGGCAGCACCTTCCCAGCCCTGTTCTGAAACAACAAGAAATGAAGTGGATTTGCTCCCAGATTTGAAGTCAAAGAAGATACCAAAAATAAAGAGCATGTAATTACTCAAGTGGTAATTTGCCAAAGTAGAAACTGCCTGAGCCAGTGGTTCCCAATTCAGAGGTGGAGGCCTTGACAACTGGGGTCACAAGCCTAACCAAAATTAAATCAGAGAAGTTGGGCTCACAAACCAAAACATGTCCCTGTCAGCAGGGCAAAACTCTGGAAGCTGTTTCAAGGTGAAGGTCTGGCTCTTGATGGATACAGGGAGTTTTACACATCTTGTGAAAAATAAGGCAACAGCTGGTTAGACACACAGCGAGTGCATCTTTGTTCAACATTTTTCATGGAATGGTTATCCAAAAATACCAGCAGTCTGGTTACAACTGACTTTTTTGGTGCAAAATGGGGTAAGGAAGAAGATGTCAAAAGTCAAATACTGCTCATCAAATTATAAACATTAATTCCCAGAAGATTATAATATTTTCTACGTAAAAATGAACTCCTGGGAGATTGTATTACTATTAATGCTATAAACCCCTTCAAGAGGTTCCCCCCATGGTAAAAAAAGAGGAAAAAAACCACAAAATCTTGCATAGCTATGCTCAAATCTGAGGTGATTCAGAGGGACATTGAAGAAGAACGTGCACTTTGCACCCTTCCTGCCCCAGGAATGTGGTGAGGGCTGTCTTCTGTTCATTGTGTTTCTAGCAAACCAGGCAAGGAAGAAAGAGGCACTTGAGAGAGGCTGTTCAGGCCAGCTTAAGCAATTTTCTAGGTCAGTCCAAAACCCTACACCTCCTAAAGTCATCCAAGATACTAAAGAGCAGGTCCAGAATTTTGTGGCTACACTTCATCCTCAAAGCTGTATATCAGGACATATGGGAGGCTAAGGAATCCAGATTTACAGAACATTTAGTAAGGCTTCAGTAACTTTTTGGTGTAGCCAGGTCTAGGACAGTGAGCCTGGTCAATTTATGGGTTTTGGTGGAAACTATGCAAAATGTGGTGGTGGTTTCAGCTGAGTTTCCTTCTGGGGTTTGGGTTTTATTCAAAGACTGAACTCTAAAGGGAAACTAAAGGAACATGAAACCATGCAGCATGAAACTGAAATAAGTTTTGCATGAACACTGAAAAGAAGATTTCATGAAGGGGGGAGAAGGGCAAAAGCCCCAGCCACCAAACAGGCCTGGGGCTTCAAATTCACCATACATATAGTGCTAATTCCAGTCTTCATTATTGCCATCTCTGAGAAGTCGTTCCTCATACTTCACACCCAACCGAGAAATTTGAGATTGAGAGAAATTACTTTCATTCATGATGGTTTGCAGATTTTTAGCTGGGAGGACATGGCTCCATATCATCCATTTTCAGTCAGGTGTTAAGATTAAAATAACAGCATTTTATTTATTCAGGTTTAAACTTATAAACATTTATACCTCCACATCTGTCTTTCTTTTGAGATGTGCCCAGTATCATCATCCTTGACTACATGCAAAAACAATGCATCATGAATCTATAATAACCTCTTCATTTGGTTTGCAGCATGAATTTTTGTCTGGTTAAATGTCTCAATTACTCCCACTTATAGGTTATCCACATACGGACTGAGAGCTGAACCCATCCGAGAATTAGCTTTTAACAGCTGACCTGGTGCCTCAGCAAGTGTTTTGCACAGTCTCCTGGGAAAAAGCACATTCATGAGCAAGCCTGGAATCACAAACCTTACCCCAGGAAAGGCAAAGCATGTCAGTGCTTACCACACAGACAATTCAACTACCCTACTGCTACAATGCTGCTCAGTGGCCAAGTGACAGAACAGCATTAAATATTATTTGCAGAGAGAGCCATCTGCCTGCCATCACACAGGAGGGTGAAATCGCCTACCAGCAAGTGAGAATGGAGAGAGATGACAGAGTTTCATACGAGAAATATAAAGGGAGAGCAAAGACGAAAGGCAGCAAAACCAGCAAAACCAGCAAAAAGTGAAACAAAAATGAATTATTTAGAGCTTAGCGTCTGAGCTTGCTATTGGATCTATTAACATCGTATCCCAAATAATTATAGGGTTTCCCACTGCCCTCACACTAACTGCTACTGCATTTTTATAAATTGCTATGTTACATAAAACACTGTGTATTTTTAATGCCCCTGTAGTATCTGAGCAATTATATGTATTATAGTTCTGTATTTTCACATCATTGAGGAAGAGGAATGATGCCTTCGATTCACCACCTCTGTGCTGATGACTCCCACATCTCACTCCCAACCAATCTTGTTCTGTCTAAACACAGATTTCAGCCAGTTTTGCTTCAACTTACAACTGTTAAAATCTTTTTTTCCGTCTGCTACTGAAGAGCCAACAGCAGTGACTTCAGACATGCTGATGGGACAGAACTTTTTATTTTTTTATATTTGCCTTTGAAAAGAAAAAGACTATAAAATATCCAATGGATATCTACAGTTAAAGTCAAAAGCATTAGAAAAGATCAGAAAGTGCTTTTAGGCTTGATATACAAACTCCTCAATAAGTGATTTTTTAAAAAATCATCATTATGGGTTTTAACAGATAAAAACAATGAACCAGCCCTCCTTCCATCTGGCTGGTAAAACTATGTACCAACAAGTTCAGCTCATTAGAGACCATGACCACATTTACACCTCCTACCTAGCAGTGGCTATCAAAGAGTCTGTAACAGCTTCAGGAGACCAGCAGTAAAATAAACCCAGGGGAACAGCAATAAATTTAAGCATCTACACAGGTCCTGCTGCCATCCACACTCCACTCCATGCCCTCAGTGCACACCCATGGAAAGAATACATCTGCCCCAGAGCCAGCTTGAAGTGCTCCTCTCAGCTCAGCTGTCAGCCTCTGGCTAAATCAGTAATTAGTAACTGCAGCCCCTGCTGCTCTGATTTCCCCCAGACTCACAGAGAACCTGGAAATCAAAATGGGTGGGTTTCATTTCTCCTACTGCTCTGATCTGCCCCCAGCAAGGAAAATCATGGCCCTTGTCACTCCATAAAGTGGAAATGCAACCTTGGTGTAGCAGTCCTTATTTCATCAATTAATTAATGCCACTGGGGGATCCCCATCAATCCATCAGGTGTGCTGATGCTCCAAGGATGTGTCCTACAGGCCATGGAGATGTTCTTGCCTGGCTAGTAATCCCATAAGTCTTCCACACTGCAGGGTATAGCAGCAGCACTAACCAAAACTGCTGAAATTTCAGCTCCTGCCTAAGGAATGCTTCTGTTGTTCCCTCATCAGTTCTGCCATGCACAGCTTGCTTAGGAGTTCACCCTGTTCTCAACCTGGAACTGCGAGGGAAGAACAGACTCAATAAAGGCTCAGAGGTTTTGTTCAAATCAGTGTAGAGAGAGGATTTAAGCTTCACACATCCTATCTAAACGGTCCAAAAAGAGAGAAAGAAATCTAAAACTCTCTGGACTTGCACACAATTTTTCCAGCTCTCCCGTCTGTTACACAGACTAGACATTTTGCAGATTTCTTGGAGAACTTCCTGGCAACCACCAGCAATCACCAGGGCAGGATGCATATGTGTTAAACTGAAATCTTAAACAAAATCATCTTTTTGAGCTTCAAACATTTTTTTTTTTTTAACTGTGAGTTCTGGAAAATGGCTTGGCATTATTTTATTTCACTGCAGCTAGTTCAGCCATTCCCCCCCACCACAGAAACAAGAGTGCTGCAAAGGCTTAGAGGTCACCCATGGTGTTTTACATGGTCTTTCCAGGAAGGAATTGCACAGGTCTTTCCTTTTGGATTTCTTATTTCTATTATGGTGATTTTTCTTTGACTCTTTGCTGCTGTGGTTCAGATCCAAACGAAGATTACAGCTTGCTTTTTCAGGCACACCCACCTAAACAGACAGACTCTTCCTGATCATTAAATCAAACAACATGGGGTCCACAAGGTCAACTGCTCGCTTTGTTCCAGAGCTGTTAATCAAGCAGGAATTAATACACTGAGCATAGGAGAAATTGTCAGTTCAGAGTCAATAAAAGGACTTCATCTCTTTGTGAATCCCTATTAGCTGAACAGCTTTCTGCTGGATGGATGGCAGGTACCATGGAACCCACCTCGCTGGTGACGTGTAGTTTGTTGTTTTTATGTTCAAGGACATCGTAAAAGTTCTCAGCTTTCACCAAGCTTTCTCCTGAACAAGTGATGTGGCAGCATCCACTTCCAGGGAGCCATGGGGGCATGAGGAAGGGATTGTATATAATATAATATAATATAATATAATATAATATAATTAATATAGTATAATATAAATGCCCTCCCCTGGCACAGGCAGCACCTCACAACTGCTGCCACAAGAAATACGAACGAATTCACAATGTTGAAAGATCCAGACTATCGAAGTACATGTTGTAAAATTATGCAGCATCATTAATAAACTTGTTACTAATTCATGAAACAAATCACCTTAAAAGCCCTGATGAATTAATAGGTTTTAACCAATAAACATGTTCTTCAGATGCTGTTATTCACCCCATTATATAACAGGTAAACAGTGAGAGAATATCCTTTCCTTTAACTACCCACAGGGTTGGTGAATTTGATATACTTACATCCCACTTGTACTAAAGAAAATGAGGAGAGATTAAGCTGCTTGCAGAAAGCCACAGAGAAAGCTGCTGCCTGTGATGGGATAAGACCTCAAGTGATAATTCTGAGCCCATTCTGGCTGTCTGTAGTTCTCCACTTGTCTTGGGAGTTGTGCATTATTAAAAAAAAAAAAAAAAAAAAAAAGCAAGAAAGATCTGAAAGTGTTAAAACCAAGTTTGATCAGAACCAGCCTTCAATACAGGGTGGGAGAGCAGTGAACCAAGAAGGGAGAAAGTGAGAGTCACCATGTACTCACTAGAAAAAAGACCAAAGGAGGAGCACCTTTTGTCCCACAAATAAAATTTCTACAAATATATTCATTACAAAGGACTCACAATGAAATGAGCAAATTTCCATGGGCAGCCCAGTCTTAAATATTACCTCTGAAAATCAAGGACAGAACAAAATGCCAGCAGGCCTGTGGTGGGTCCAAAAAAACTACCAAAGTCTCAAACAAAAAAATGCAAATGCTTAGCACTCCTCAGTTCCTCTTCAAGGCCTGTAACTGGCCAGTAAGTAAACTTGAATAACTAATGGAAATCAGGAAAACTGTAATGAGCTGCTCAATAATTCCTTGCTAAAGGGAAAGAAGGAATAAAATAATTTATGTATATTCTCTGTGATCCCGCTGTAAAAATCTCAGGCAAAATACACAAATCATTATTCTATTTAAAAGAAAGAGGGAACAAAAAGGTAATAATAATAGCTATTTGATCTAATTATTCCTAAAGGAATCCATAAGAGACTAGAAAATGTTTAAAAACCACCACTCCTGATCTGCTACCTGGGGAGAATGAAAAACATTCTAGTAGGAAACACAGGTGAAAAAATAATGAAATTAGCATCTCCAAATTGTTTAAAAAAGGATCTTCAGCCTAAAGAGAATCGACAGCATAGCTTTAAGGACAGATAAATGGCTGCCTCAAGGATCTGTCTTACCTCCTCTTTTTTTTAAGTAATACCTTAATTTGCATAGTAATAACCCAATTATTGTAAGATTAAGTGACAGAAATCTCATTATTACCGTTCCTACAAAACAGTCGATATTCCATTCAGTACCTTTTAATGTTACACACCTTAAAACATAATTATTCCAATATATGCTCATTCATCTTTAATGCAATTTCTTTAATAATAATAAAAAAGACTCTTCCGTAATTGTTAGGGTTTTTTGGTTGAATATATTAGTGTTAAAAACATGATTTTCCTCCTTCAGGCTGCTATAGAAACAAGCAAAGCCAACCAACTGCTTAGGGGCACGCTCCCTCCCCTCTTCCCAAGAGGGAGTCCACCAAGAGGCCTAAAGCACATATGTTAAAATATGTTGCAACAACTCTCTCTCTCCATCTCCCCACTCCCTGCTTCTTCCCACGCTGAGAGCTGGTCATAAGACAAGCTTGCAAACAAAAATCAAATATATAGCAGCACCAGGCTTCTGAGAGTTATTTGTGCTCAGGGCTCGCTGCTGCGGGAGAGGGGGAAGGGCTGTGGGGCTGGGGCTGCGGGAGGAGCAGTCAGAGGCTCACCTGCCACAGGCCTTCTCAGCTCCAATTACAGAGGTAATAAATGGGGAAAGTGGTCAGTTACCAGATTAACAGCAGAAAGGAAATGGGGGAAGGAGATAGGGCTGGCTCCATCACCAGGATACAGCCCCACGCATGTTGTGCTTCAAAAGGATGTCATGAGCACTTAGGAGAGGAGAAATCGCAGCCACCACCTCGCCAGTCCATCTAACTCAAGGTCAGGCTGGGCAGCCTTTCCCAGGCAAACCTTCCACACCACTTCTTCAAATCCTGGACAGGCTGAAAACAACCGAGGCTTGGTAGCACAAATCCTGTACAAACCCAGTCACTGCTCCAAGCCCAGTGCGCAGTGACTGGTGCCTTCCACAGTCCCTCACAGAGGCTGGGGAGGAAAGGATTGCAAACAGCCCCTCTTTTATAGACAGTCCCTCCCCCAGTATACCCAGAGCAGCTCTCCAGGAAAAGTTGGTGGAAGCCATTCTTTGTAAAAACACACCAATTCAGCTCGCTTGGCGCTCACTCGATCGCTTATCCCACCATCACTAAAAGCAGTAAATACAAGATGCAATTTCGCAGGAGTTATTTACTGTTTAATTTTTGTGAAAGCCTTCTGTCAAAATGGCATGAAGGAGAAGTAATTTGGCTAAGTTCCGACTCTCCAAGTCCTTTACAATCACCGAGACACTGCAGGTCCGATTAAAAAGGGGAAGTGTGCCTAGCTGGAAACCATCCCTGGGTGGAAGAATTCCAGGGTTTTTCAGGGTCGGGAACACAGCTTGCTGATCTTGGAGGTGAGGCAGCCCACCTCCCGCCTCCAATCGCCATGGGGCTCTGCACAACTCAGATCTGCAGGGCTGCCTCTTGACGCTGCCCTGGATTTCACAGAAGGGGAAAACACCTCGTGCCAGCGCCAAGCTGGCAGGGAAACGACCATCGCTGGCATTGCCAGCAGCCCTGCGGGGAGGACACAGTTGGACCTTTGCTCTGGAGATTTTGACCACTTCCCTAATGGTTCTGGTTATGAAAAGTTTCCAATTATACCATGTTCCATGGAAAGCAAATTAAAATGACTGTCTTTGCTTGAAAATAAAATAAAGCAGTGGATATGCTAATGATTTTTTCTTACGTTCTTATCTCATTTCATGCCTTTAAACAGAAAACCTTGTGAATCTTACTATGAAAATTATCAACAAAGACTAAACAGCCTTCTATCTTACACCAAAACTTGGAGGGTTGAGTTTATACCATCCTGACCCAATCTGACTGAAATTGAAAACTTTTCCTCTTCCATTAATAGCTTTTCCAATTCAGCAGTTCAAAGCCGCAATCCCTCGCAGCCTATGCAAGGATTTGGGATCATTTTATAAATCTGTGTGGCAAATGAACATGAAAGAGAAACTCTCCTTATGGCTGGGAACTATCCTTTGGGGGGAAAAATGTTATTAGCTTTTTAGAGAGCATTTGCAAGGGTAATTTGCACTACAGCATTTCTTTTTATTGGCCTTGCAAGCAAGTGTTGAAACAATTTGTCTTATCATATATATTCACTTTGAATAGGGACCTCATGTGAAATGCTCCTCTTGAAACAAGGAACAATGGGTTCGAAAACCAACACTAAAAATGGTTGAGTGTGGCAATAATTTATTTCATCAAAAATATTCAAAGGGAAAGGGGAAAGCAAGAAGGAAAGGATAAATGAATGAGGGAAGGAAAAGCTTCTGATTTAGGCTGTCATAACTTAAGGCAGCTATGTCAAAGCTTCCAGTTTGGTCCAGCAATTTCACAGGTATTATAACAGGAGGGTAAATCGCTACTCCTGGACATCATTTGTATTTTATTACTTCTTAAGGGTCCTCAACCAAAACCAGGGCCTCAGCATGTGAGATTCTGCACAAACAAACTGTACAGAAACACCTTTACTGCCCACAGACAATTCCCAACAGACAGCTGTAAGTCAGGATTTCCATGAGCTCTACTGGACAGCAGCTGGGGATGGAGCATTTGATACAAGGAGTACAGAAGTCTCTGGAAATCCTTCCCCTCTTTCAGTGTGCTTTGACTCATGGAAGAAGCAGAGCAGCAGATTGCTCTGAAAAAGTAAAACTGAAAGCCCTGAGCTGCCTCACCCTGGTCTGTGGACACTTCTTCAGTGCAGGACACTCTGAACAAAGATAATTGATCTCTTTTATGCTTTGGTACAACAAAAAGCACACTGCAGATCTCCAGTTCTGAAAGTGGCATTTCATTCCACCAGGGCAAATAACTTCCATGTTAAGGAAGGAAAAAACTACTCATTACATGACAAGGAGACAATACCACATTTGCAGTGAAGTTACACATCATCTGAAAGGCAAGTACTTTCTTCCGCATAAAATCAGTACCAAAAAGACCAATGGAAGTATAGTAAGAAATAATAAAATCAAAGGTCGCCAGTTACAAATGTTTCTAGTGCTGATTCATCCCTGCAGCAAGAGTTCCATTTGCAGATGACAGCCCCAAAAGGCAGTTTGCTAGTGCAGCTCCCTTCCCCTTCCGGAGCCCAGGGGATTCCCAAGGGGTGGAAGGAGTCTGTTGCTCACAGGCTAAAACAATTTACTCATTCATTTGCTGCAACTGTTCTATCTCCCATCTCAGTGCTGTACTGGGTACAGTAACTAAAATTTAGGTAGCAATACTACTTACTCTGAATTTTTCAATTAAATGCATTTTAATTGAAAGAAAAAAATAATGGAGACTTATTAGGTTCAATAGCAAAGTTCTCAAGCCCACAATAACTGAGTTGAAAAAAACCACCAAAAACAAAAAAACAGAAAAAAGCCAAAGACACCCCACAGGCCAGGATGGATGTTCACCCAAGCTGTGAGTTCAAACCCATGCTTTAGATGAGAGACACAATCCCACATGTCTTGTGGGAGAATGTTAACCCCTGGGCTATGAACTGCTCCAAAGTGGTGTCTTTCTCTCAAGGTTAGATTTGACTTCTGGGAGGATGAGCTTTTTGGTTGTTTTTTTTTTTTTTTTTAAGTGAGGATTCCTGAAAGCTTTCTTTTCATTCTGATTCAGAAAAAGACAAGAACAGAGGGGATTTTTAGAGGTTATTGAAAAGTACAATGGGCCAATACTTTCAACTTTCACAAATAAACACAGCAGCATTTAAATCAGTATAACCCCCTTGATTTAACTATTTTTCAACTTGACCCAACAGAAACAGAAATGGTTTAGGCTTATGTTCAATGAAAACCGAGAAGGGAAGCTGACCAGCAAGAGAGCAATTAAATTTAAAAAAAAATCCTGCCTGAGATAAGAAAAAGGCAAAACCCCCCAAAAGCCCCAACACTCCACTCTTTAAAACATTTGTGCATACAAAGCTATTGACTCAAGTCCCATGTCCTTAGCTGAATTGTCACCTAAGAGAATTCAGGCTCCTGAGAGATGTCTGTGGTAGCTTTTGCTCACCTACAAGGATGTTTCACTTCATTATCACTGCACACATAAAAAAGGCCAAACTCTGCTTCGCTTGCTCATGACAGATTGCCACTTCTTTACTTGCAGGAGTAAGGAAAGGCCTCATGTCATCAACTTGGAACCAATATATTTTATACACTGGCATCCTCATCAATACTAACTTCAGATACAGAAATTATCTCTCTAACTGACCCATCTGGAATAAATGAAATCAAGCAAAAAAAGCACAGCTTGAAGAGAATGGGGAACGATAGGCAAAGTAAAATGAATGAATAAACCCTGAAACCATTGTGCACATTTTTTGTTGATGCTTTGGTCAGTGCCATCATAAACTGAAAAAGGAATTTCTGGTAGCTTTCAACAGCCACTTAAGTCCAAGGCTTACTTTAAATTTGTGTAAAAAGTCAGATTGAAGCATCAAAGCACGTGACTACACATTTAACCAAGCCTGTTCTAACAGCATGAACTCTTTCTTCCCACTTACCATGGCTGCCATCAGTGTTTGGCTGCTCTGCTCTGTGTGCCCAGATGAAGATGCATATGATGATATAGATGTAGCTACCATACATGTGAGTCCATCTGCTCACTGCCAGCATAACATGCTTGTTAAATATTGCATTAGTATTTAGCTGTGGTGTAAACAGGCCCCTATTCAGCAAGTTGCTGGTTTCAAACATTTGAGTGAATGCTTATCGAAGTCCTTGAAGTTAGCCAGGTGTTTAAATACTCTGCTGAATCAAGGCCAAAGTCAAACTGTTGACATGGTATGATACAAAAGCTTAATATCAAAGGAATGATGATACCAGCACAAAGCTCATGCAGCTGAATTTCACTAAGCTACACACATGCACAGAATTCCTGGAGACATCTGACCCAATGGAACTGTAAGGTCTAGCAGACTGCTCCCACCTATTTCCATGGGAAAGCGAAATTACTGCTTTGTGACTACAGAAGTTCTCTCAAGAATAAGGCTGTTTGAGACAGAGTTGTCCACACATACAAGGACTTAAATATTTATGTAAAAATCGGAACAAAAAAATTCACCTATGACCCTGAGAGATGTGGGATAAAAAATGTAGAAGAATTAATAAAATCATACATGACACTTCATTTAAATCTGCAAATGACTTGATAAAAATCTATCTTTCTGTATCTCCCTTCTCAGATGACTTGATTACAAAAAGTCAGACAAAATCCCTCCTCATTAAATGTCTCAAAGCAAACTGAAGAGCTGATGGAGAAACCTGAGTCTGACTACTCTGAATATCCACAGTATTTGTACAAAGTGCTGTAATATTAACACTCTTTAGGTCTGACTACTCACATGTGGCTGAAACATTTATGTTTGAATTGCACAAAGGACAGGTTTTGATGCAATATATATATTCCTACTAGTGCATGGCTTACGTTGTAATTGGGGAGTTTGGCATCACATGACATGTCACTTTCTATAAAGTAAAATCTGGGAATTATTGAAGCCATTGTCATTTCTAATGACAAAAATATCAATGTTAAATGTGCCTTTAAAACATTTATCAGTCACGTGTGTCAGGAAGCAAGAGATGAGGAATATTTCATGTGAGTAAAATGCAGATAAGTTAACTTGACAAGAACATGTATTCACTTAAGAACGGGTTATGTCCCTCTTGGCATGGACATCATACTGTGCAGAGTCTCCAAGAATTTAATTAGAGCTGTAATATAGTAATTAACTACTGTATATTGAAACCTTTTTGTAATTTTTTGAAATATTTTTTTTTTCAATAGCAGGTGAAGAAAGAGAAAATATCATCATGAAAAAAAACCAAACCAACAGCACAGGAAAACAGCAGCTACTATAAATCCAAGGTGGGTGGTAGGCTTTGTCATCTCTTTGTTCCATCCCTGACCTCACTGTGGACTTGACTACTTATGACACCTTCTCTGAGCTACAAAAATGATGCCATGAAGTCTGATTTATTTTTAATAGTTCTCCATAAATAATTTCATTTCTTTAAAGGAAATACTCCTGCTTCACAAAATCAATGGGGTAAATTCTTCCAGACTCTAAATAGGCATATTCCATAATTTCTCAACCATAAGTCGTAAGTATTGCTGCTTTTATACTGAAAATAAAAATAATTCCAAACCTGGGTCCAAACATAAAAGTCAGGGACTCGAAAGCACTGAAAACACTTTCTTTTACAAGGTACCTGTCTCTTAAGCCTTTGTTTGGTTCCACAAACACCAATACAGAGTCTTGTGGAGATCTTCTAAATAATCTAGACAAAGTGAAGCAGCAGGAGTGAGCCTAACCTGAGCCAAACCTGAGATCCCTTTTCTCCTACTGATGCCAAAAGCATGACAAAGGAAGAAACTGTTCAACCTCACCTTGCATGTGCTCCATGAATCTGCAAGTCTGCACTGAATCCAGGGGATCTTTAGATTCAGCTCTGATCCCCCAACCAACCAGTAAAACCTGGACTTAGTCTTTTCCTCAGAACTCTTCAAAATTTCATGCCTATGGAAACACTGTCAGGATTCAGTGGATAGTATAATGGATCCAGAGGAAAAACACAGAGGTGCATTATTCCAGCTTGATCCTTATTTGGGTGGGTGATCTTAACCACTTCTGTTTTAATTTCTCCACCCACGAAACAGGAATAACTGTAACTTACCTCTTTGATAAAGTATTTTTGGTGAGTAAAAAGCACTATGAAACTGCTGAATTTCATTAAGAAGTGTTATTACAGTCTAAGCAGCATTTGGCAAAAATAGAGAGAATACAAAAGCATCCATGCTCTGATTCATTGTTGCTTAATTCCTGGGGGTATTCCTTTGGACTGCCTCTGCCTTCTTCACCCAGCAGGACGAAGCACAAACACAAAACCACAGAGAATGGATGTTGATATGTTCAGATAAATGCACCTGCAGAGCATTTGCAGCCGTGGTGGTGACACACACCACGGCGGAATGGGTCAATCACCACGTGTCAGCTGAGCTGGGTGATGATGCTGTGTGGATGTTCTCAGGCTGCTGCAACTGCCTCTGCAAATCTTTTAAACTGTGATCACTCAATCACTCTGAAAAAGTAGCTCCTGCATGAAGTTTTCAAAGCCAGAATCCTCACTGACTGTGGAGTCGTAATTCATAACTCGTCTGCTGGGATGGATGTGCTCCAGCCCTTCCTTGGAATGCCAAACAACAGACTTCGTGTTGGTTGCTGAAGCAGGGGCAGAGTTGGAAACAAAAAAACATATCCAGTTTCCCAGTGCTGATTCCCATAACTCTTTTTATGTTTCCTTGTGATTGGATTTCCCAGGACAAGAAAAGTAAGTGGCCATCAACAGGGGGAAGGACATTTACTGCCACCATGCAGGGAATTTGGGGCTTGCTCAAGGGACCCCCAACCAGCAGGAGCCCCAAGGGGGATGGACAAAACCCCACAGGGACAGAGCTCCTGAAGGATGCTGAAGGATTCCTTAAGGATGCACACCTTTTCCGTGTGCAGGGACTCTTGAACTGCCTCTGAGCCCAAACTGTGTCACCATGCCTTGTTCCAACAAGGCAAAAGCACCACCAGCAGCCTGTGATCATGGAAAGAGGTCACCCCTGGGACCCCTCCTCCCTGAATCCCTGCTGCTCCTTCCCTCAGTGCCCCTCTCCATCTTCCTCTCCCGCTTCTGCCTCCCCCTAATCCAGCTGTTTTCCATCCTGAGAAAAAAATCCAAACAAAAAAATCCTTTCTGTAATACACAAAACAGGATGTACAGGGAGGTAAAGCATTTCTGATTTCCTTCTCAGGGGATCAGGACCAGGGCTGTTCCCTTGACTTTACATCAAAAGCTAATCCTCCCACCTCCTCCTCATAGACAGGCAAGTTCTCCAGACTCTTCCTCATTACATAAGGCACATGCATAATCCTTCCCCTCCCACAGAGCATCTCAAGAAACACAATCCTCCGCCTCCCCCTCAATCACACCGAGCCTAATCCCAACACTTCTGACATCCCCTGCTAAATAGCCATCAGTGCAGTGAGAACAAATGGAATGAAGCACAAACTCTGCACATGGTTTAAACCACAGCTCACAACTGATTCTTTCAGTTTGCTACTCAGCCTTCATGTTCTGCTTCACACTTGCAATTTATTTTTCTATATAAATGGTGCCTTGTCTTTTTCTTTCACTTTTTCTTTCACTTTTTCTCCTTTTTTTTTTTTTTTTTTTTTTTGGGTGAGTGATGAGAGGGAGACTGGGTGGTTTTTGTTAGTGAATAGCAGATTTTGTTTTGTTTTGTTGGTGGCATTTTATGGCCATGTTTTAGAAACAAGTTCATGGTAAGTTCAGAGGAAAGGAATTTTCAAAGAAAATCTAGCACAAAGCATTGTGGGAATGATATGGAAAGTTGACAAAATTATGATAAACAATGAAAAAAACAATTAAGTGTGGGGAAACACTGCATCAGTATTTATCACATTGTTAACTTTTCTTATGGAAAATGCTTTATTGTCTGCGGTTTCTGAAAGAGATCTTAACCCAGCCTATGGAAGCAGAATGCTGCATATATAATGGGTTTGAAACATACTTTTTTATATATATAGAAAAAAAAAAAAGAAAGTGGCAAATATGTCTGTATGAGATAAGGCTTTCAGAACAAAATATAATACATGGAAATCCTTTCTTGAAGTGCTTTGTGGTCTTAAGGAGGTAGGAAACTTGAAACAGTAGCTACAGTAAACACGAGTCTAAATAAGGTGTGAAAAATTGGGGCAAAGGCAGAAACAAAACCTGAAGAAAGCAGCTAAAAGAAGGAAGAGAAGTGATGTCTTACATGGTCATGGCTAATCTGTTTAAGTTACTTCAAAATCCATGTCAGAACTCAGCTGCAAATAAACAGACAATGTCTATGCCCAGTATTTAGCAAAGGTAGTTAGAAAATGAAGAAAAAGTGGAGAGCTGGGCACTCAGAACTCCTGGTTTTAATTCCAGGCTGCCTGTATCAAATTGGCCAAGCAGCACCACCTCTTAGACCAGCTCCTTTCCTGGATAATGGGGTGATAGCATTTTCCTCTCGAGCGTGCTATCAAGGTGAATTAACTAAATTACATTAACCGAGGCTCCCTCACTGTCCTCCTGCAAATCTTCTGCCAAGGCTCCTTACCTGCCTTGATGTCTACAAAGGCTATCTTGACTGCTGGGCAGCTGCTGTAGGAAGATACCTGCCTTTTATAACTACATCTACATTAGAGAGTTATTTGGTGCAACAGAGGCAGAGCACGAACCATTGCAGGTGCACCAGGGCACCTCCATCTGTACTATCTGGGCTCAGGTTTACCACTGACCACATTCAGCCTCGTGCCCTGCACTGAACCTGGCATGTAGCTCATTTTTGTTTCAAGGGAGCAGCCACTGATTTAGATCCTTGTATTTCTCTCAGTGCTCAGTGTCTGTGGTGTGTTTCAGCACAGGAACTTCTGCTTTGTTTTCCTCCAGAGGAATCTAGTTCAACACAAACAAAAAGCATTCTTCAAACCAAGCTGACATATGCTAAGTAAAAGAGACCAGGGAGATTTTCTTCAAAACCACAGGAGTGCTCCCAACCAAAATGCTAAGACCAAAATTCTAGTAACCAATGCTGACTACTATCATTTTTCTTTATGCATTCCCTCTATCTGCTTATCCATATCCTGATTGTTTTCATCTTTTAGTCTTGAAAACACACTAAGGTTCTACACTATGTAGGGTTTTAGTGGTGAAGCTGCTCTATGAAAATTGCTCCTGGCTGCAGTTTATAAAGACTCACAAGCAGCTGCAATGGCACAAGGTGAAGTGCAAATAATTGATGTGCAAAGGCAGAAAGAAATGTCTGTTTATAAACTAGTTTCCCCACTGCAATGTGAAGTGGTTTTAGACAGTAAACTTTTGGGATTGCTGCAGTCAAGTCTTATTCCAAGATTTAGCTCCTATTCACAGTATCTTTATTCAAACAGTGATGCTGTGTTGAAGAATTATTTGGCTTATTATCTGTACTATAAAGTTAATATTCTCAACAATAATGTATTTAAATATTAGTGTTAATAACTTGTCTTCTTCTTTTGCTGGTATATTTTATCTTCCAACATATTATCCTTCTGAAAGGACATTTTACCTATGGATACAAACCCTGTTGCAGGGTTTTTCCCACCTGTTGAAGGAACAGATAACAAATATAACTGTTAAGATTATTGTTAGCTATGTTCTACTTCGTACATGAAACAATTACTTGAAGAGTGACTGTATAAAAGACATTTGACAAGGAGAGTCTTGAGAGTATTTAGTAAGTACAGAAAAAGTTCAACTCCAACCAATATTTTAAGTGGGAAGACTTACATTTTGTTGTTACTGTGCTTTTAATTGCAAGAGGTGTCGACTTCTATTCTTGTGGAGAAATCAGTCAGGAATCAACAGTAATGAGCAGTGTATTCAAAAAGGTTACTTCAAGCACCAGGAAGCTAATCTTCTTTGGTTATTCATAACTACTAAAGAGATAAAAGCTTATTCACAGAATAATTCAGAGCACCTAAGCTAAACACTGTCTCTGAACCACCTTCCACCCACATCCTTCCCCACTGAGACAGGAACAGATGAAAGCTAGCCTTAAGTTAGTCTTTCGGAATAACCCCTGTTTGTGAGCAGCATTTCCATATATTTTATCTCTTTAATCAGAGGGTTTAAAACACATTGTTTTATTTTGAACTGCAAGTGCTTCGATTTTGTCAGTCAAATGCCACTGAAATATTCTCAAATTTTAACACTTCATTTGGCGTCATCATTAAAAATGCCTCAATAACTCTGTAAAGCAGAAGTATTTCAGCTTTGAGAGGTATTAATTTGTGTCCATTTGCAGACTAATATGATTTATTTTACCTGTATTCTTGTGGACTCCTGCTACTGATATTCAGTTAAGGTCCTCATATATACCATTTCAGCTTAAGGTAAATCAGAACTGACCTGAAGTGATTACAACAAGATTTCAGTGATACTTTGCTGCTATTACCTCACAGTCAGTCCCTGTGGACTGGCATTCATATAATAAGTTTATGGTTAAATAATGTTATCATACCTTAAAAATGTTCTAATGCCCTAGATAAATACTGTCCTAATACTTTACACCTTAAAGGTAGTGAAAAGGAACAGAAAAATCCTGGAGATGCTCATGGTGAGAGCACTGTGCAAAAGGTGAGTGGTTCTGTGTTAACAGGGATCACACAGCAAACTCAGTGCTGAGCAGTCAGGAATACTGTGCCTTTAAGTCTTGGAAATACTATTTTTTAGTTTGTTTCGATTTTTGGATCAAGTTATTTTTGTAAATAAGAATAAATTATCATATTTAAAGTAGGTATTAAATTAGCCACTATTAATCTCCTAGGGACCTAAGAAGCCTTAAAAAGCAGAGGAATTTTAAAAAGTCTTTTACTTTCATGTTTCTGATCATAATTGTCTTTCTCGCTTCTAAAATCAAACCAGTTTTGCTCATCTTTGCTTGGGCACTCAGAACAAAATATTTGCAGAGACCAAAATCCTTGTGTGACCCAGAAACATCAGTACTTTCCAAAAATATAATGACATGCTAACCTATTAATGCAAACCTGATGCTTTACCTAGTTTTCATTAAATCACACCAAAATGGTCTCATTGAACAGGTTGCCAAATTTCCTTTATTAGAGACATACACGAGAACAAAACCTTCAATTAATTAAGTATTAACTAATCATCTCATGGTCCAATCAGATTGTTTGCACTACTTAAAATAGTTATTGGATCTTCAAGGCATGTTTTTTTCCCTATTTATTTTATTTATTTTAATTTTAATTTATTATTATTTTTTTTATATTTTCCATAAGTAATACAGGGTTCATATGCCCTCCAAGTCTCCTGAGAGCCTCTTAATATAATATTGGTTTGCTAAATGTGAGGATTGAAAAATCTGGCCCTATGTGTCCATCTCTGTACTTCCCCCATAAGGTATCAAACTTTCCCTCCTTTGAATAAATGTCAGAGCTGAGCTTTTAATGCATGGCCTTGGCTTGATTTATGAGTACATTTAAGGAATGTGAGGTCACTCAAGCTAGCAAACCAGCTGGCCTCCATGCAACAGAGCAAAACAAAAACTTCAAGCAAAAAAAATCTCCCTGGAGTTACTTCGAACAGCACATAAAATAATCTTCTAAATTTTATTTTAAAACACATAAACAAAACTACATGGTCATGTTTGAAAATCCAGACCTATTTTAAGTGGTAGCCACAGATGCACCAGAGAAAATGGGGTTTTTCCCAGTTTTGTCCTTACACAGCAGTATCCACAGTCATGGCTACTTTATTGCCAGTCTGAAAACAAATATCTAAGGGAAAAAGATGCTCGTTAAATTAAAAATGAATAAAGCTTTGTGAATTCTGTTACATAACACACCATTTGAAAGAGAGGCCAAAACACCTTTCCAATACAATACACCAAGTTATTAATGCTGCTCTCTGCAAGGCTTTAGCCAGGTGAATATTGTGTGGAGACTGAAGAGACATCCGTGCAGGACACCAACTCCAATAGATCATTTCACTGGCAGTTTGTGAAAAATCAGGGTTAATCTATAAAGACCACAGGGCGGACTAGAGGAAATCAGTATTTATGGGATCCTCTGCGCTCCGTGAGGAAAAAAAGACACAGTATGAAGACAACATCCGTTTTCTACCTTCTTCAGTTTACGGATTCACTTGAGGTATTCCAGTGAAGTGCAGAAACCTTACAGTAAATTTGCTTAGCTTTTGCAAGACCCTCTGAAGACAAGAGTCAGAGTCTGCCAGTTTCCTGATAAATCAGCCATACGTGGTCAGCCACTCTGGAGCTATACATTGCCATTCAGGGAGACAGCAGAGGAGGTCTAGACAACCCTGCTTCTCCAGGGACAAAGCACTGCGAAGAACATACATATTTACACAGACCCAGTGTTGTCAAATATTGTGATTTGGCCATGAAATTCATAGCAGGCATTTCTCTTACAGTTCTGCTCTGCTTATTGGAGAATATCAGCTCCGATTTAACAAAGAAATGGAGCTACAAGCTGTGATGCTTAAAAAAACCCACCCTTGAAAGTGTGAACCCTGACAACTTCAATGCAAGAAAAATATAGAAGAAGGGGATTGGTTTTTTATTTTTTTTTGATTTTACGATTTCTAAATGATTTTGTGGCCTGCTTCAACTGGTAATATTCACACAGATGGGTTAAATGTCATTTTGCACTCTGAATTAAGTTCCCTAAAATCTGTTCTCCAAGGCTTGTCACTCACCTGAGTAATCATCCTGGTTTTAAATGGGGCTCCATAAGTGACCAGACTAGTTTACTTCGGCACGCTGCTGAGCGTTACGTAGGAGGTGCCGATACTCCCACATCCCTTTAAAAAGAAGATTAGGCACTAAGATAAGTGAAAACTTCTGTTCAAATTGGCTCAAATCCTTCTCCTATTTAAATTGGTGGCAGAACTCCCACTTACTTCAAAGGTCCAGGACAGGCACGCTGTATTAATTAGGACAGTGCAAAAACTCTCATTACAAACCCGAAGCATGTGACATTCACCTGATTTAAAACAAAACAAAACACAAAACCCCAGCCTTGGATTTGCATCTCCAACAACAGTGGGCAATACTAAGTCGATACTAAGACTTGGGTGCAGAAGTCCCGGGCATTCTGGATTTTGAACCAAAACTATGTAAGAATGAGATACATTTAGTTATTACTCATTTGTTATAAGCTTGAAAGTAAGTCCCTTTAGAAAGCAAGTCTAGATTTGTCAGAATTCATGAAAACGACAATAAAACTCGACCAAACAGTAGTCATACTTGCCAGAGCTCTACTTACACTGAGGAGGGCTGGGGCTTTTTAATATTACAGCAACTTTAGCCTTTGCCCCACTCTGCGCAGAAGGAAAGAGCCCCCTTAGCAGGATGTGAGCTGCAGTCCCAGTGTTGCCACATCAGGCTCCTTTCACAGCAAACCCCCAGCACAGGGCAAGTGCAATTGGTTAATTTATCCCCCTGGCTCCTTCCCACTCCCTCCTAGAAGATGGTGATGCCAGGCTGGCCCATCTGAAAATATCCTCTGTGCCACATGAATTAAAGCTGAGAGCTGCACGAGGCAGGGCAGCAGCAATGCTGGCTCAGTCCTGACCATGCAGGGGCTCAGCCTGAGCTGCTGCTCCCCAGACCAAGCAGAGACACAGCCAGTTCAGCCTTTTTTCCAAGCAGGCTAATGTCAGGCTGAATATTTTTAATATTTATAATGAATAAAATTATATGCTTGGAATGCAACCTTCAGCGTAACAGCATTAAAAGCTAAATTTTTATTTGGATTATATTCATGGTAATAATAAGGAATGTAGGGGGTGTTTTGTGACATAGGTTAAAGAGTCTGTAACCTCTAATTTGACAGGAACTCTATTATCACTCTCTGGAAAATTAGACAAGATAGAATATTAAGACATCCAAAAACTGACACAAATAGAAAACTAGGTCTCTCACTTGCTCCTCTTTCTTTAAACAAGGAAGATGATTATATGCTGTTTGACATTCCATTTTCAGGGCAACTAAAGAGATGCCGGGAGTCACACTTCATTTATTCTTCCAAATGCCACCACTGAAAAAAAAAAGTGTTGGTATTTGAAGGCACCATACTCCCACAAACAGCGGCCAGAATTAACCTTGTCTTCCTGATGGATTCATTTGTGAAGTCCCTCCGTTTAGTTTCTCAAGACGAAATTAAAAATACCCTCATGGCTGAGTGTAAGCACTTAAAGCACACACACTACATGGTGGGCCAAAACTCCCCAGGGTGTAGCCTCGCTGAACTCATTGTATTAGACAAGTCAAGGGGAAATATGTTCTTGTAGAGATTTCCAGCCTCAAGATATTTGGATTTTTTTTTAAGGTTAGCATCTGAACTTTTACATAACTATTCTGACTGAACCTCTCAAAATTTTGAGGTTCACAACAACTCTGAAACAAAGAGGGGGAAAAAAAAAAGACTTTAACAACTCTTTCATGATTCCCAGTGAGACGTTTTGCTTTAGAGTGTGCATAAAACAATGTTGTTTTATATCTTGTCATCCCAGTGAACAAAGGCATAATGTTGCACACATTTCTGTAAACAAACATACAAACAAACAAACAACCCCCCATGCCTTCCGTTGGAATTTTATCAATCCAAAATAGGCAAAAAGAAAATTTAATTTTTAAAAATCTACTCAAAGCTGACACAAAAAATTAGAATCATTAGTGAGTTTTTAGTCTGTTCTTACTCAGGCAAAAGTCCCATTGAAATGAAGCCAACATTACTTCAAAATCTGAATACTGTTTCATTCAGCTTTTCAGCACCAAGATGAAGCTTTAGTTACAACCATCTGTCATGGGTATAATCTCATAGCACTGATACCCATTTCTCTTAAATATAACCTTTCTTCATAAACTCTTTATCTACCTCTGGGGTATATACAAAGCTCAAAAAATACAAACGAAAAATCACTACTTTCGCTATTATCGTACATGAACAATAACAGTACCTCACACTGTAATAAAAATGCATCCCAGATATCTTAGCTAGGCTGAAACATACACTACAACACAGTATCTTGAAGACAGGGATTAAGACTTGTTTTGGCACATCTTGAAAGAACGTATGAACCAGAGGGATGGTGGAGAAGAAGACAATGTTGTATTTTTAGATTTCAACACATTGTGAGGTTTCTCAAATGGCAGTTCCTCCATTTGCATTAAAAATTCAATATATATGCATTATTGACTATTAATAAGATGAAGTTTACAATGTGCTTTCAATGGGAAAAATCACAGAGACATGGAAAAATATTGTAATAATTCTGTCCAATAATAAAACATAATCATCCCTGAGAGCTTGCATTCCTCAATATCCAAATATTTCACACTGGTCTTGCTAATGTGTGACAAAAAGCTCAGAACTATGGACAAAATAGAAAAATAGGGGTTGATGCTGACTTAAATGAGGAAACAGCAGAGGCATTGAGCTGGGTGTGATCCCAGCTGGGGCTGCACTCCTGACTGGGCTCTGAGACACTTTTCTCTCAGGCCACACAGTGGTTTGTGCCAAACTCCACAGTCCAAATGCCTGTGCTGTTCAAGGTGTGGACACAGACATTATTTGCCCTCTGACCTGTCTGGCTGGCATCCATCCTGGTCCACACAGCCACATGAGCAGGATGCTCTGTCCACCTGCAGTGCTGGGACACACTAATTTCGTTTGCTACTTCCAGACTAGTCTGAGCATGCCCTTCCCTGCAGATGTGCCCCTCACTGAAAAATAACGGGTCAAGGTCAAAACAGAAATTTCCAGTAGTGTTATATTAAGTGCTATATTGATTGGTTGTTTTTATTTTCACACATAAAATCCTAAATAATATATTATCTTTTGATGTACCAAAATCTAAAAGTCATCACTGACTGCCCAGAACAGAAAGCAGGACAAAGAGTTGTTCAGAGCAAAGAAGACTCCTGATTTTTGACATGTCTAGAATTTTTGACTCAAAACAGATTTTTTACATCAGTCATGATTTTTGAAGACCTGGAATGACTATAATGTTAATAGAACCTGTAGGCCTGGTTTTCATCTTCATCACAATGCTAAGAGGTTGGTTTGGGTTTTTTTGCAAGGAACATAATTTAAAAACAGATACTTCCAACCCCTCAAGATAAGCAGTTGCAAAACCACAGTGCTTCAATTTTAAAAGTCCATCTCAGACATTATACACTTCCTGAGGATTCTGGGAAGTGTAGTCTCCTAGCTTAGCTTTCTCCTAAAATCTAATAAATTTAAGACCAACCATCCAGGTATTTTAGTTGGTGAAAACAATGCAAATATTGCCCCCTGAAATTATCTTCACAACTGAAGGGAAGAAAACCAAGTGAGCCTATTCCTCTGGTGTAAACAGGTTATCCCCTCATTTGAGGTGATGAAGCTGTAGAGACAAACCCCTGTTGTACAAATACAGAAACCAATATATTTTATCTATTTGCCAAGCTACTGGTAATATCTCCAGGGCTGGCTATCAGCTGGTTTAATTGTAAGGCAGTTTTACATTAGGCATAGGCAGAGAGGGAATTTGGTAAGCACCGAGGAGAGGGCAGGGGGAGAAAATAGGTCAGATAGCTTACAAACATGCCCGAAACAGAGACTAATAGTTCTACTTTTTATCCTATAATAAAATTAATGTTGCCCCAGCAGCATGCTATTTGGTACATCCATCTAATTTATTAAACAAATGAGAAGACAAAGGATTAGCTGAAGATAGTACTCCTGTGTATTTGTGAACTAGTTTCTCGTAATTACCAAAATTGATGATAAATATAATTTTGTTTTTACTTTCTCTTCATTTTGACACACAAACATGCAATATTATATATCAACTAGAATAAAATCTGCTAAACTGATTACGAAACTACAAACCTATGATTTATTTACATGTTTAGTAACAGCATTTTCCCTTTTGCTGGTTCCTTCACGTACTGAAAAGGAAGGGCAAAACAGGAGGAGATATGCACAATTTCACCCACCAGAATTTCACATTAAACCCCACAATGCTCACACAGCAAAGCAAACAGTGCAAAAAAACATGAAAGGGGAGAAAACACTGGACAACTCTGAACAAAAGCAATCTCAAGTACAAAGACTTGAGATCTTTTTAAGATCTTTGCAAGCAGAGAGGAAAATAAGTGCTTCAAAATGGGGGCAAAGTGAAGAGAGTTCTTTATAAACACTGACTTGAAGCCTTCAGACATTAAAGACTCACAGTATAGACTAACGCTATAAACTCCCCCAAAACTCATCTCTCTAAATGCTTGAATTAATTTTTCTCTTGTCACTGGGAATTAAGTTTACTTGGTCAATCGAATCTGTCTGATTCTCTGCAAGAATTTTCAGCCTTTAGTACAGTTTGGAAGCAGCTCTGCAGAACAGGCCCCTCAAAAGTATAAAAGAAGACAGAGGTAAACAGCACTACTGCAGCACAGAGAGTCCTGCAGAGAGGAAACCCAACAAAAGATGCATTATGCCATTAACAGTAAAAAAACAGCTCTATGATTTCCTCTTATTTCTAATATTTATATTGGCTGGGTGCCCCAAAAACCCCAGTAAGTCCTCCTGCATTTGAAAATCTGGATGGAGTTTATAGACAAAATTAAAAGACTACAGGTAAAACATTTTTTTCTCTAAAATTACTATTGCTGGCACTTGAAAAATTCCCTTTTCCCTGCTTTTCCTCACAGGCACAGTGGACAAGTGTGTTCAGTTTAAGATTCCCAAATTTATCATATCTGCTGCAATGACAGCATACTCACATGATGACAGTAGCCAAGATATCAGTGCTGATTCATATCTGCATGAAACTCACTCTTCAGTTCATAAAATTCTTCTTATCTTTTTGCTAAGTTTGAGGTCTGCTGGAATCTAAAGGCTCAAAGTGAAAAACAGCCTGTGTCTATTCTGGGGCTGAGCTGGAAGAAAAAACTGAGCTCCACAGCTTTCCCCCAAAACAGTAACACATTCAGTTTTATTTATAACTCTCACCTATTTTGGAAATTTTTGTGAACCTGGCCTGACATTCAAATTGGTAATTCAACTTAAAACTAGGGGAGGCTCCTCTCCTTTTATGCCTCCATACAAATGCTTTGAGAAGGTTAATAAACAACAGAGATATTAATAGCATACCATGACATGACATATGAATGTCACCAAGTAATTATTACATTTTAAAAATGTAATAATAGAGGTAAATAGACAAAATCTGCTATGAACTGCTCCTGTTAAGCAGCAAACAGATGAAGGGAAAGAGAAAGACAGTGTCTATGTGGTGATTATAAAAGGTTCTGAAAACTGCAGTGTGACTTTGGCATGGGTGACACAGAGTTGCGAACATTTTCAAGGAGGTCCCATCAGACCTTGGAGCAAACGATCCTCTTTCAAATCTGTCTACTTCTTCCTTTTAATCTTCCTTTTCTGTTGTTTTTGCTTGAGAGAAAACAACAAGGCATGATGCTGTGGGAGAGACGCCAATACTCAGCTCCTGCTGAGAAGTGGAAAAAAAAAAAAAGGATGTGTCGGAGCTGGAGCTGCTGAATTCTGCTCACTTTGTGCAAAGGAATTAAACAGCATTTCCTTTCACTGCCTAAATAGGGCAAATGTGGCTTACCTGGTGAGAGGATGTCTGTCTTTCACTGGGGATGTGAAGGAAAATGACGTGTGTTTGAGGTAGAAAAGGATGTGTCACTTCAGCCCCACTGCTGCCCTAAGCAGCATCCCAGCGAGATGGGAATTGCTCTGCTCCAGGTGTGATGCCCTCCACACCTGCCTCAACAAGGAGGTGCAGCAGCTCCTCCACAGTGAACATCTCAAGTGCTCAGACCATGAGTCACAGACACACTTTTGGTGACAGGAGAAATTGGGTATGGACAAAAAACAAACCAAACCCAGCCAAACCAAACAAAAAATCCATTTTGTCTCATTTTTGAGTGAAGATTTGGGACACTGTATAAAATCGGATTTTCAGAATTCAGCTTTTAAGTTTCTCCACCTGCTTTAGGTTTTTTTATACAGCTTTTTTAACTGAGAGGATGACACAGGAAACATCTGAATGAAGCTATTTGCTGTTCTTCTGTCTCCATCACAGGGTGTGGCTGGGAGTTCAGAAAATTGGAATTTCTACCACATGGCACAACTGCCACGAAGAACAAGCACCACATTCAGTATTTAGTCTTAAACACTATTTTTCCTGAAAAGAACCCCTTCATAAATTGCATCAAAAATTAGCAACACCAGCATCAATCCTGTACCCTTAAGGCCTCAATTTGTTTTTACATACGAAACCAAACACCATGATCCATATTAAAAAACCTACGGTGCACAAAGAAGTCAAGTATTTTCTCCTAATCTGATGTTTTATCCATGGTCCCACACTTTCTTCATCTGCAAACACTGACTCAGAGTGTAAGCAATTTTGAAATTGGGAGGTTTTGAAACATTACCACAGAAAAACTCGCCTTCTGTGGATGTCCACAGCATCTGCATTTACACTCTGAGAATATTAACATTATTCTGTTAATAGAAGAGAACTGATCACCTTGCTCTAAAACTGTGTCCTTTCCAAACACAGAAAAGCAGAAAAAGTGATTGTGATGCCTTGTCAGAAACACACACACACACACAGAGAGATCAGAGCTAACATTTTCTTTTACAAATCCAGGCTAAGACAATAGCGTCCATCCAAAGCCATGAACAGCATCCTGATTTTTGGGGCACCTCCATGGGCCAGTGCCCAGGCTCTAGCAATGCCAAACTTCTCCTCCCCCTCCACAGGCATGGTGACAATTTGCATGGATAAGCAAAAGCATTCAGCAGCTGCTGGATTTCACATCCAACTTTTCCACTTCCCCCCAGTCCCAAGGCAAGGCCACAGCAGAAAAGCAAGCAAGTCAGGCAGCACCATCCCACAGGCCACCAGCTGGACCTCTCGGAGTTATTCCAGCTTTAAGAGGGGTTTTTCATCTTGCTGTTTATGTAGGAAGTTACATCCTTCTCCCTCTCCTTTCCTTCTTCCTCCCCCCAGTTATTTATTTAACTTCTTGGAAGCAAACAGAGCAGGGAGGCAGTGCTTGCATGAAGGGCAATCCTCAAACCACGAGGAGATTGTGTTCTCCATCCGACAGCCATACCAGCAGCAGCAGAAAGCCAAATAACAGAGCCACAGCTCACAGCTCACAGCTCACAGCCAGGCTCCTTCACCTGGATTTCCCTGCACATCTCAGAGCTTCAAGGCTGCCAGCTGAAGGCACACAGGGACACAGGAGAAAGGATTTTCCCTCTGAAGAGCTTTCCCCAGTTCAGGCTCTCTCTGCGGTGAGCCGTGCAGGGGAGCAGAGATGTGCATCCCCAGGGATTGGCACCCTTCCACGCCTGGCCCTGACCCTCCCCAGTGGGATGATGGCTCTGTGAGAGGGTGGCCCTGATGCCAGGTGCTACACATCATGGAGAAGGGAGCAGAAATCAGGAAAAGGAGTTAAACACATTCCCTCTTTCTCATACATGCATGAGTTATTTCTCCACAGCAGCCAATATGCAGGCTCCAGAACTGCAGCTTTCTTCACACTAGTTCAGTCCTCCTTTCCAAAAAGAGGCTTAATTTGAAGCTCAGTTCAGTCAGGAAAGAAAAGCAGTCCTTCAGCTGCAAAGGTTTTCAAGCCATATGTACTTGGGGGTTTCAGTTTTCCCTTGCATCGTTTACCCTGAGCCTGGACAAACATTTTTTCTCCCTTGACTTTTCCAGGCCTCTTCCTCACCAACCCACCAGTTTGTACTCACATGCCTGCTTTAATGAGCCTTCCTTATAGCCCTCCCTTCAGACCAAGCTGTTACAATATTTCTGGTTTATTCATTTATTTTTAAATTCCAAGCAACTAAAAAAACTTAAAAATCAATTATTTTCAGGATTAGTAAGAAGAAACAAAGTTTCTCAATGTTTCCAAAATGAGCATCTCTTCTATACAACAAAAAACAAAACAACACATAAGACTCTTACCTTAAGTTTTGACCAAGCTATGCAGGAGAAATCTTAACTTCAGTTATCATGCAATATGCAAATTTCAAGATGATATTTTAGCTGATGTTGAAGCATGTGGCAGAAAACCTGGCTTACAGCAAACAGCTAGCTTGCCACTAAGGCTTGTGTGCCTGCTAATACAGAGATGTAGACAAAAGAGGTATCTGAGGTTCTGCAAAACCTAAATGAACAGACCTAATTTATCTAAGTCCTTGACAGCTCACACAGCACAAAGCAGGGGTCTTAGGGCAGCAAGAGGGGAAATTCTTTACAAATACAGCCCAATTTTTGCATCTTTGTATTCTGAGGATGGACATTATTGCTTACAAAGGTTGAATGCTTTTGACTAGGAATGAAGAGTACCACAGTTGTGATTTTAATTTGTTTGCCATCAATAACCCTGCTTAAAGCGATCCTTGCTTTTGCCTGGTTCTCCTTTGGAGCCTCCCATCCCACCACGCTGCCCTTCTCTATTTTACCCTTCTTGCAGATCTGCAAACACCAAACTAACCAGAAAGAGCCTGGGCAGAGGGGGTCTCTGCTCCCAGCCTCATGGAAGTTGGCAGGCACTTATACACTCCAGGGATAACAGAGATTTTGAAAAAAGAGGTGTCTGTCCTCCTTCCAGTGTGGTTGCTAGTGTTGGAGGGTACAATCAATTCATTTATCTAGGGGTGGGCATATGTCAGGAAGAAAAAGAGAAACAAATTCCTATTTTTTAAAGAGCTGCGAAATTGTCTGAGGAAGCTGCAGGTTAGCACTGCTTCAAACTGTTGCTGCATTAGTTTTGCTTTTACTGTGGAACACCATGAGGTAAAAATCTTAGTCTTCCTCTGGAAAAAAAACAAAACAAAACAAACCTAGACTGGTATCAGAAAAGGGTGGGGGGAGAAAAATGACAGCCACTGGCCTGCCCTTTAACCTTTCTAACAGAGCTGGTGGCCGCAATGAAGCTTAATCAATGCAATGGAAGTGACATTTCGCAGTCAAATCAAATTAAATGGAAATGAAAGGAAAATCTGAGGTCCAACCTAAAGGCTGTTCCCTCTTGCACCGAGGTCATTGCCATGGCAACTAAATGCTACAAATGTGTAGAGTAAATCCTTAACAAATCTGTAGAAAGCATGTCCAATTGAATATGATAGTTCCTGTCACTGTACTTTGTACCTTTCAAAAGCAAGGGAGAAAATAAAACAAAGCACATCTTAGAGCCCATGTAGCAGCAAAGAAGTTCTGCCAGCAAGTACAGGGCGCAGCAGTGCTCTTAATCTGCCTCTTCTGCTTGGACATGGAGAAACTGAGCAGTTTCACTGTAAGACAGCAAGTGGGGAGCTATGGACAGAAACCATATTAAGTGGATTAGGGCATGGTGTGTTGCATTTTTCAGTCTTGCCTCAACTGGAGGGCTGGTGGCTGCGGAAACCTCCTTGTGTCATTGCAAATGCATTTAGCCGTGGCTGAGAGCAATTCCTCCTGCAGAGCGCCCTACAGCATCCCACCCAGCTCCAGCTCGTGCCTCCCTCACCCTTCTGCCCTGCCTGGCAGGAGCAGGCTGCCTTCTCTGAGAGCTTGGGGTGCTGAAGGGCTGACCAGACCTGCTAGACACAATCAGGGATGCTCCCACCTTTGCCCTTTCCCTGTACAACTCCAAGGCAATGGGCCTGGAGCAGCTCCCCCTGAGCTACCCACGGCACCCCCTGGGCACAGAGTGGATAAGAATGCTGCTGGAAAGGGGACATGAACCCCTTTCACCCCTGCACACTCCTCACCCCTAGTCCCTCTGTGTCAGCTCCGACTGACACGTGGGCAAACTCCACACCTCCAGTGCCCCTGTGGAGAATTAAAGGTAATTACCAATTCCTGCTGCCACTCAAGGAGTGTATTTCACTCCTCAGGCTAACAGCTTCTGACAATGAAGGGCACTTTAAGAACCACATCAAAATACAGCAGCCGCACACTCACACTCACTCTGCTCTTTAATTTCAACATTTCCACCTGCGTAAGCAAAGAGATGAGGAGTGGGAAAGGCACCACACAGGACATGGGATTTTTCTTTCTCTTGAGAAGCGTGGAAGACTTTTCACACCGAGCTGTGACCTTCCCCAAAGTTGTCATTTATCTGAGCTGCATAAGGTGGCAACCATTATCCTCTTCTTGAGCACGGTGAAGTTCTGATTCCGCCGTGGCGATGCAGTCACTGTGCATTACGGGAGATCTGGAGAGATTCCGTGCCCTGGGCCAGCACGGGCTGGGAGTATTGCAAATCTGATCCGAGGTGACATTTTCTACTCAAATACAGACAGCCCCGGGACATCACACACCTTCCTGCATGAGTAGCAATACACACTAATGAACTAATTTCGGGGGGGAAATCGTTACTTCCCGAGTGGATGGGGGAGGAGACTTCCCTGACACTTCAACCAGAAAAGGATTCTGGTTTTCCTGCGATCCTTTGCTGCTTTTTTCAGCTTTTCCAAACAGTGCTACTTCACGTGGCTATACACAGCATCTTCAGCCCAGTCATGGACTTGGGATCTCTGTGTGAGGCATCCCACAGTGTGAACATGAAATCACACACTCCTCTGCAAAGGAACAACCCAGAGGAGCCATGTGCCCACCGTGCTCACAGGAGAATCTCAATTGAACACAAGGAGATAAATTTACTCCAAATTCATTTTGGTATTATATTAGCTCAGTATTGCTGGATATTCTAACTTAGACTAGCCAAGCCCTCCTTTTTATCACATGTAACAGTGATATTTACAGATCACTTTGCATCTCTTTTACCCTTTAAATGCCGCTGGATGCTCGTGGTCACTCATTCATGCTCCCATGAGCTGAAAATGCACTTGAAAAATTTGGCAGGCAAGATGGTTATGCTGGAAGAGCAGAAGTGACAATTTGCTGCAAAATATACGTAAGCTCTGACTCAGAGACACAAAAAGCCAAGGAAAACTGCTTTTAAATTACCACTGTTGTGGTTTTTCTTGAGCTTCCATGGAAAAATAAACTGAAGAAGTACCTCAGAGGACCAGGTGGATCAGGAAAGCAGTAAATGAATGGATGGAGAGAGGAGATACAAGTGCAAAGCTGCAGGCACGAGCACTTGAGCACTGGTAAAACCAGTGTTTTACCCACACAAGGGGTTTCTTAAACTTGCCAGTAGAAACCTCTGTTAACAGCAACTCGAAATTTTAGAGGGCTTATAATCTAGAAATCTACTTACTCACATAGCAAGTCTCTGTGAAATGCAGCAGGGCTGGCAGTCAGGTGAGCAGCATCACCCAGGGCCCATCAGGATATTTTACCAGAGCAAAATACAGTGTTTAACCCACAGGTCCTTAGTCTTTGCTGTGGGTTAAAAGCAATGAAGAGGGTTTGACATAGAATGGAACATTACAGAACAGAGCCAGGGAAAAAAGAGTGAGGAAAAGTGAAAGACACTGAATACATAAAGAGGTGAAATGCTGGAAAGAGACCCATATAGCTATCATATCAACACTCCTTGCCCTCAGTTGTTCTCACTAAAGAAAGAAGCTTTCCCTGTGGGAACTAACAGTGAGAGAATGACCTACTCTGTGCTTTGGAATTGTACAGAAGGAAACTATTTAATAAAATCTTACCATTGTTACAGAATTCAGGACTAATAACAAATACAACTTAATAAAAAATTCCTGAATTTTTACATAAATATCCATGGGATCTTCCTCAATATGCCTTGGTCTTGCCCTCACAATTGAAAGGAGCTTTTTAAAAAGGCAGAATTTGCAATGTGATGGACACTGGCAAGCAAATAAGGATTCTGAAACAATTTCTATGTATTTTTTCAGTACTGTTTGATACATATTTTCTCATGTTATTTCTTTTATATTATTTTTGAGATCTAACAACTGCTTTTAATAAGCAACTGTTATTGCAAACATATAATTATACTAGGCCACAATCCAACAAAGCACTTAAAAGCACAGATTAAAGACACTGAAAACAATGGGATTATTTATGTGCTTAAGGTTAAGCATCTGCTGAAGGACTCGGATGGATCAAAGCCCCATTTCTATTACATCTACAGACAAAATATTATATATGTTAATTAAACGTAAAATATATGTAAATTAACCAGCACATGAAAAATAGCACTTGCATAAATGTTTATAACCCTATATAATTTGTAATCATAGAATATTCCAGTTAGTCAATATGAAGAATAACTGCTAATATCACCCATTTTATCACAGAGTGACAAATTCCTGGAAGTGAACAACTAGAAAATAACTTGCCATAAGAGACTTCCCCTCATAAACCATCTCCTGAGTAAATGCTTCATGTTCTGAGGCAAAAAGGAGAAAATAAAGAGACAGAAAGCTCATCTCATTTAACTTCAAATGTCAATAGTTCATGTAACAGCTCGATTTGTTAACTTTTTTTTAAAAATCAGAATAGTTTTATTAGGAAGATCCACAAGTTATTTGCAGGTAGTGCCTAATAATCTTATTTATCAAAATATCTTCCTTGTTTTTTTTTATTGAACAACTCCTTGTTCTTGAATTGAGGATGAAGAGACCACAGTGCTTAACTTCCATTCTCTCCAGAATTATTTGTTTAACTGTATACCATTTCATATTCTTTTATTCACTAATAAAAAAAACTTGCAAATAATTATTTCCACTGTAAATTAATGTTTCGTTTATATTGGCGATTTTAAACAAATAATGCATTTTTAATGATATTTTGATTTGAGAAACATAGAAAAAGCCTCCAGATAAAACTGGAATTTTTCCATTTTAATAATTAGCCTTAAAAAGCTCCATTTGATACACAAAGACAAATTACCATCTGAAAATTACTTTTACCTGATGTTTCTTTTTAATTTTATGGTGTTACAATTGAAAAGGAACCCTTTCTTTAAAATTTCAGTACAAGATTGTGACAGATCAAATCACAAAAAACTTTCTAAAAATGATTCTCCACTGGAAATCCCAAATGTATTTCATTTCTCTTTAATTTGGAAATTAAAAGTACAACAGTTAAAAAAATGTGATTCAATCAGAGTATCACTAAAACTTGCAGTACTTTCAATTTGTTTTCATATTCACTTTTTCCGGTCTTTCTGTTTTGTGCTTTTTTTCCCCCTTGGAGCAAATATAATACTATTACTACCTTAATCTTCCATAATAGTAAGTGCATTATCTTCAATATTTTAATATGAAATTGTGTATGGTTTAATACTGAAATATAACCTCATAAAAAAGTATTAATTGTCTTATGTCTTTAAATTAAACATGTGCTTGGAGAATTATAGCCAAGAATTACACTCAATGCAAAGCTTTAAATGAAAGTAAAACCCATAAAATGGTCTGATCACACCTTCTTTTAATCAAATTTATGCTAGCTCACTGACTTTGCTTATGACTTGACTTCAATTTTGATTTTCTCTGTGCAAGTAAGGATTTCGCTGGAATCCTTCAGTAATGACCAACAGATAAAAAAGCAGAGAAATAATGACATACCTGAATAATCAGCTGCTCCTGGAAATATGGGGTCAATTAGGCCTTGTACCAGCATACAGAAGAATTTAACATAAAAATGGCTATCTAAGGACACAGGGAAACTTCAGGGGTGGGGATACCTGCATTCCTAGGAAAGTAAATTCTGGAAACTACACTGCAGCTCCCAGCTCCCCTGTGGTGACAGGAATAGATGATCTTCTGATTAATTCTGACTCTACATTTTTGTTGGTTCTAGTAGCTGTTTCGATACTCGTTAGAAGTTACCACACCAAATGCAAAAACCAGACCTTTAGAATTTCTGAAATGAGCACCTTCCCTTGCAAAAGCAATAGTCATGGTAATGAAAAGGAAAGCACGCAGAATTTTCACTTATTAGTTGCAATTTCTTTTGGTTTTTTAACAAGTTTTTTCATTTCAGAGGACACACTGTCATTCACTTACGATGGCAGGTCTACAGATGGGAATCATGCTATCACAGCTTTCTCACCAATATTCTTAATTTTTCTCTTTCAAAAACGAAGCAAGGCTGCACTGATGGATCGTTGTGGGCATCTTTTTCCCAGACATTATGAATAAATATCAGGCAGTGACAGAGGCAAGGAAAAAACTGAGCAACTGCCCTTATTCTGCTTTGAAGGGATGACAGAATATCCAGTGCTCTCACTACAGAATATCCAGTGCAGGCACTACAGAGTTAGAGCTGAAACATCTGAACGCAACTAGAGAAGTGCATCTCAACTGTTTTGTGTACCACAGATGTACTGTTTAATTAAGCCATCAAAAAAAGATAAAAAAAAGAAGGAAAATGGAAACAAGGGGATACAAAAGCGAGGGAAACTTCTTCAGCAAGTTAAAGCACTCTTAATAAGTAACAACATGACATTAGTCATTAAGAAACAAGAACTCTAAATAATGCATTCAGAACCTATAGATCTAAACCAGAAGATAACAAAGCCTCATAAATCTGTTTGTTCATTAAGTTAAAAAAAGGCAGACTTTGTGTTGCTATCATGTCAGCTGGCACCAAACTGTACGCAATTTAGTGCAACTACAAAGTGAAGCCCATAGTCTACAATGGCAGGGTTTTTGATCACGCTAATTAACAGCCATTTTGTTTAAAATAAACAGATACGACTCTAATTGCCTTTTTTACATAAGAAAGGGAAGATCTTAAAAGTGAAAGCATGCAAAAGGAAAGATCAGACAGTCGCCTTTCAGACTGATAAGCAAACTCTGTGTGAAATGAGCGCAAATGAAGTTTGAGACACTCTGGATTGACAGCAGGGAGACAGCAAAGCAAGAGGAGGAATGGCTTCCAAAGGTGGAAATGCACGGCCACAGTGCCTTCCAGAAGGAAATGCTCTTTTCCAGATCCGTGTCTTTTCTAGTCTCCCTGTCCTCTGAGCACCTGTCAGCGAGGAGTTTCCTCCTTTGCAGGGCTGGGTCTGCACCAGCGCTGCCCCATCTTGTGGAATCACCAGGGGACACAAGAATCCTGGTTAGGATGTCTGTGCAGACTGTAATAGGAAAGGGAAAAGTTGTAGGAAAGGAAGGAAAGAAAGATGGAAGAGAGACCCCAATCTCTGTGCCTGCACCTAACCCTGGAAGCAGAAGAAGGGCCAGACATCACTGTGCTGCTCTGTGTGCCAGCTCAGGGACACACAGAAACAACATTCATTGAGGTCCCTGAAAAGCCCTGGTAAGTAACATGCAGGGCAAGTATTGGGACACAGTCCTGTTTTCTAGCTAACTTCAGTGAGCCTGAACTAAAGCCTGGTATTGCAGTGAAGATTGGGTTTTTTCCTGTTTTTGCCTCAATGCTGGTTACTTCTACTAGATGAATTCTATTTATTGCTTTTCAAACCTAACTTCGAAGATGCTTTTTAACTGCATTATAACACCACAGAGTTAGGCAATGAAGTAAAAACATTAAAAATTATTTACGTAAGAATGTTCCCTCACCTTTCTCTGGTGGGTTTTAGGATGCAAGCAAAGAATAACACCATTCAAAAATGCCTCTCTGTACTTCAAGAGTGTGACGTCCCCACACTCTTGCTAACAACAAACCCTGTGTTACAGCAGCCCTTCCTCAAATCCCTGCATGTAACACCACGTTCTGACTCTCTTCCACAGCACTTCAGAGATAAGAGAGACCCTTATTTTCAGGACACCACACGGACTGCATGTTTTCAGCATATTCAAAACAGCACTGAAAGTTCCAAATCACAGTAAATTGCTCTGCTTAGGCACAGCAGGCTTTTATGCCATTGTGCTAATGGTACAGCAGGAGACTGAGTTTTTGCAGGACCTGGTCAAAGATGTGGCAGCAGCTCTCACTGGAAAAAAGGTCTGTGAAAAACCTCATCATTTCCCATTGCATGTGATGGATGAACTTCTACTTGCTTTTCCTAATGCCTCACACCACAATTTGTACACAATTTAAAACAACAAACAAAGCCCCACTCGAAAAGGATCTGATGATTTGCATGAAACAAAGAATTTTCCCTCGGATGAAACAGAGAGAATATTGTCACACGTTAGCCATGTTAACGAAGGTGTTGCTGCAAGAAATTTAGATACAACTGTGAGAATCTGACAGCACAGATTACACCTCCTCAAGCACTGCTGGCCCCTCTTCTTGCTGGGACTACAGGAGTGAGTGATTCTGGGATGCACAGGAAAGCCAAGGCTCTGAACACACTGATCTGCAGGGTGCAGCTGACCTAAAATTCCCATGAGGCACCACAACAGTGCTCACATACAAAGATTTTTATGTTTTCAGCTGAAACTGTGAAGTAAAAATTATCCCACATACATTTCTCAGAACTCAGCTTTCCAAACCCAGTTTTAAACAGAACATTTTCAGCCAGCTTTAATGATAACAACATCAGAGAGTAATTACATCACAAGAGCAACCTCCCTGGCCTTCAAATATTTTGTTAATATAACTCTGAACATCAGACATGTTCCCTATCAAAAACAAGCATCAGTATATACTGCAGGGGAATTTCATTACTACTGAAACAGTGCGATGCATTGTACTGCTGGCTGGGAATCTCAGACTGAATGACTTCAGCTTTCAGATCAGCAGCCAGAACAGACTACAACTGGGCTAATTCGATTTAGACGAGGCCATGTTTCTGCTTTTCAAACATTAAAACCCCACAGAGTCATAAAAGACCAATGCTGGTGTTGCCTGAGAAAGGACAGGCAAAAAGATGCAGCAGCTTTCCAAGCACAAACCAAGGTTGCCAAAATATTCCTACAAGAATTACGCAGTGGGAAAAAAGACTTTAAAAGGGAAGTAAGTTAGAAAACAAGGTGGATGTTAGCATTAACCTACCACTAGAATCGGGTCAGAAATCATATTGGGGAGCCATGAGTGACAATTTTGTGTACCAAAGGATTATCCTCACAAGGAAAAATAATTTGGCTAAAATTACAGCCACAGCTCCTTGATGATCCTTGAGTGTCTCTTCCACATTAGGGTATTCTGATTCTAGGGCTTGTCATTTTCAACGTATCTATTTGACTTTTCAATCTGGAACCTACCAACTTTCCAATTTGACTTCAGTTTCTACAGCCTAAGTCACATGAAAAGAAAAAGAAAATATATATACATTCCTTACCTAAAAGGGCAATTTTAGCAAACAGAACTGAAGTCCATAAAATAAGTACAAAACACGCACACAACTTTTCACATTCTCTCCTCTATGTGTATGTCTGTATCCACTCTTCTCTCTTTTGGGAGCTATTTTGAGGGACAATTCTGCTTTAAAATCAGATGTTAAACTCTAACCAACCACTAGTATCAGCTGCATACGTCAGAAGGCTTTCAGCAGCAATTTTACACAGCACAACAAATGACATAAACAATTTGCCTCCAAAGATCTGACTGCCCTTCTTAACTATCATACTTATTTGAAGTAAAACATATAAATTACCCATCATCACAAGCAAACTCCTAAAAATTAAGTTCTGGGGCAAAAAAAGTGTGGCAAATCTGGGCATTAAAAAATTTGAAAGAATAAATTTATTTGAAGAATTCAGAATTGAGGTCCCAAATAAGAAGTACACTTTACAGTATTCTGTGTTATGACTTCTTGTTAAAATCAAATGCATAATTTACCTTACCAAAAAGTATGTCAATAACTGGGGATATAACCACAAGTAGGATAACAGTAAAACAAACTACAGGCAAGCAATAAACAATAATGTAAACTGCAATGTAGGATTTTTTTCATTTACAAAAGCTTGTCAAAGAATTCTTCCCATAGCAGGAGAAACACCCCACTGTTACTTTAAAAAATAAATTAAAAAAAAAAAGACATAACATACATTTGGAACTTTGCAGAAATTCTGTATACTGGAATTTGAAAGTTCTATAGAGTATCACTGAATTTTTCATATTTAATGTTTTAAGTTGGAAAAACGTTTGGGTTTAGTGTTCATTCAAACCCCAAAAGTAGTAAATCATGTTTTCATTCCAATACCTAAATAAATAAGAGGATTTCATTGAATGCAGAACAGTAAATGCGATTTTATGAAGTTACATCCACTACAGTGTCATCTCTGTCAGCTTTTACATCAACACTGGAGAGACTGTGCCTATTTCTGTAATGGCCATTTTCATACTGTGCTTGAATAAATCCATCTGGGCGACACACCAATCACGGTACAGTTTCAGAAAGTGGAATAAAACCAAGTTAGTGCAGTTATTTCTGTCATGAGAAAACCCTATTTTCATCTCAGCACTACGGCTGGAATCTCAGTGAGCCATGACCATTGCTAATATGCAAATTGTTAGTGTGGAGGGACAAGTGAGGGAAGGACATCTCCCACCTGTCCAGCTCACATTCCCTGTGTTCTGAACTCGTTCAGAATAAGCAAATACCTGAGTAAAGCTGTGGCCCCAAGCCAAGCCCTGCACTGTCACTAGTTAGGGCTTTGCAGAAGAGTTTAACACTGCCCAGGTCTGTAAAAATGGCCAAGTCATCCCTGCTGGACTGTGTAAGTTCTATCACATGTGCACCCAGCCAAAGGGGACCTTTCCACAGCTCTTATTATCTCCTTAATACACATTCACAGCACTGCATTGCCACTTGTGTTAGGGGAAGTTTACATTTTCCTACTGGTGGTATTTGCTGTCATAAACATGTTTTCTTCAGTTACACCATTCAGGCTGTATTTTGCACAGAACACGAGTTTTTGGCATAGGACAAAAGGAAAGCAGCAGTGAGCTTCAAGTGCACATACCAAACTCTCTCATGACAACAGTGGCAGGATCAGCAACAGAAGCAGCAGGTTTCATTTGCAAACCAAGACAGTCAGATAAGCGAGTCGTGGAAAAGGGAATTTCACTATAAATTGTTTACTGAAGTTATATTGCAGCTCACAACCACTGCGTAGTGAGCAGGCTTTTTTTTCTTTTTTGGAAGGAGTATTTCAAAAGCAAGTCTTTGAAGATGAAGATGCTGTCTTACGCTGGGGAGCAGTGTCCTATCAAAACCTCACAAAAGCTTTCATGCACTACAAAAGGAAAAGGGAAAACACAGGCCATTCCTGACAGCTGGATTCAGAAAGTGTATAGCTGAATCAAACCCAAACTCCACAGCTTAAAATAAGTTTAATCACTAGCAATTCATCTTTACCTTTAGTGTTCATAATCTCTAGTATGACACCAACCAGATTCCCCTACAGTAGTTTCTCTCGATTGAGATTGCTCTAAAATGCAGCACTGCAGCCACTTTTGCTCACAGTGTCCTTTCCACTTCACAGGTCTCTCCAGCAGTCTGAATTACTCAAACATATACCCTGATTGGCCTCCTGCTTTTCTGGAGATGCAGCTCCTAGTAAGTCAAATCCAGTACGGAATTTTTGCTCTCATCATTTAGCCAAGTGAAAAAAAACATGATCTGAAAACAAAATTTTTCCTGTGAGCCATTTTTCCTGAAGAAAAACAGGCAGAGGAAATGAAAAATAATAATAATAATTTTTAAAAATAGAAAAGAAAAAAAAAAGAAAAGAAAAGAAGAAAAAAAAGAAATCAAAGAGAATAGTCACAGAAATGCTTTGGAGCCTCTTATAGGTGGCTGGGCAAGCGTCACAGGTGGCTTCAGCAGATACTTTGGAAGCAAAGCTATTTATTGTGAAGCATAACAGATTTAATTCTGGGTTGTTTTTTTTCTTCTTTAATCTTTTCTTAAATGAAAAATACTTATCCCTCTTACTCATATCATTTGGATTAGAATGCCTAAACATTTTGGCACTTCAGATATTCTTCATATGGTTTAAAACAACTTAAACATGAACATGTGAGAAGATTCATAGCCTTAGACCACACCTTCATGCAACAAAATTAGCTTCAGTAGATTTACAGAATCTCTGCCTCTCATAGACTAACATCAGAAACACTACAAATACCAAAATAATACATGTCTCCATCATTGTGAGGCTATATATACACACAAATATAGATATGCACTCACATGTATGTGCTGTATACACAGAGGTTTCTTGCACATTTTTCTACGAGATGTTCACAAACTTTAGAAGCTGATTTAGGTTTTAAAGATTTATCAAAATGAGCTTAATCACAGTGATCCTGAGCTCTCCTGAACAGCATTTAAATAGGCGAGCAGAAAAAACATTTTTAAAGCCCTTCAGCACCACCTCAAAGGTCTCAGGAAAGATTCTTCCACAGGTCTCAAACTGTCTCTTTCAAAAGAACCTGAGCATGCAACAGGGGGACTTTGCAGCATGGAAGGTCAATTGTTAGTGAGAATGTTAATTTTGTTTCCATACTTTCAGTGTAATAAAATGGTGGATACATTTTAACGATGTGCCACACATATGTAAAAGCATAAGCATTGTCTCTTTAATGCAATTCTGGTCACATAGAAACATTTCTCCCACAAAACAGTGAAATTGTACATACTCCTCTGTCAATCTCATATTAAGGTTCTTAGTTTTGAAAGATTTAATATTTAGCTAAATGAAAATACAGACTAAAATTACATATTCGTGTTCCAGGTTCCACAAATTTCCTAGTATCTCATCCCTGAAAATGCAGCCACTTCTGGAGAGGAATTCAGGAGCTGATCAACAGCACACAACACTGCAACAGCACAGTTCACAGCAAGAAATTAACACGTTAGATGTAATTTTTAAAATTACCAATTGACTGAAGAGACTTTAGATCCTCATCTCTAAAAAATACACAAGGAAAATATAACTTGGCCTGCTTTACCATACATGGCTCTACACCAGCACCTCTATGTGACCCCTGTTTAGCCTCCAAGAGCATTCACATGAACCTAAAAATTCTGGTCCATGTTGTGCCCTTGGATGCATACCCACAGCTCCGCCAAAATCCATGGCAGCAGCGTCTGTACAGCTGAGGGCAGAATTCAACCATGTTATCAAGATCTGAGGCATGAAGTCAGCTCTTCTGGGAAGACAGCAAGGCTTGAAACCACCCAAGAAAGTGCTGCTCCCCAGAAAGAGAGAATGCCCAACAAAAAGTACAACACTCACGTTTTAGTCATTTTAGCGGTGCTTCTGCAAGAGAGAGACATTGGAAGGGAACGTGCTGTGCTCATGTGGTTCACACTCAGAAAGGATCACATGCAGCGCCCTGCCTTATATATGAATTCATCTATATGTATGCATGGGTGTATTTCTGGGAGTGGGAGAGGCTGTATTGCAGATGTAGCCAAAGTCTCAACTCTGCAGTTACTGACACCAGCTCACTCAGACCTGACTGTTCACCTGCAAGCACCAGTTGCTGTAGGCAACATTAAAAAGTGTGCTTTGCAAAAAGAGCAGCTTTTTCCCTTTCCCATTCGAAATACTAATGAAGACCTACAGATCTTCTTTCTGACTTCGCTTTCTCACTGTATTTATTTATCCTGTAATTGTTATCCTGTATTTCTTTATTTATTTGGATGGTAACCTCTTGCAGATCCTCTGTAAGTCTAGAATCACTGCCTTGCTTCTCTTCAAACACAAACCACAGATCACACAGCACATTCGATGGGCAGTTACTAAATGGCACTAGAGCTTCACTCATATCTCTGGAATGAATATGATTTATGCTGGCCATGGGTCTGACTTTTTTAATTTCAATCATTAGAAAATGATGGAGTTGTCAGCAAGATGATAACTAATGCTAATATGCTCTGCTTCTTAGTGCAAAGTGGTGGCCTGTTGTCTGGATATTAACATGACTACATAGAAATAACACCCTTTTGGAGCATACTGCAAGTTTTGAATGCATGTTAAAGGTTTTCCACTTACACCGCGTAATCAGATACCTATTTCTGTGAGTAGCTTCTCAGAAGGGCCCCGTGTTCAATGGAGAGCTATTAGAAGGCCTGTTCCTGATCTCCAGCATCAATAACGCGTTTCTCTAATGTGTAATCCCCACTGAAAACTTCTAGTAGCTCAACAACCAAGTTTAAGAAACTGAAAAACCTGATATTCAGCCCAGAGCTTTTAATGTTCAACACCCATGCTTGTACCTGGGCCATTCCAGTGCCTTCCCCTCTAGTTCTTTTTTGAGAACAGGCAGTTTCTCTTCCGTTCCTTAATGACATCTATTTCTGGATTTAAGACAGCAGCCTTCTCCAGCTGTGCCCCTCCAGATATTTCTTGAAACAAAGACACACATTTCCAGTAAGGGTGAAGCCAGAGGGACGTGTGAGCCCAGCATTTTGGGGCAGACTCTGCACAGCTATTCTGGGACTGCTGGAGCCACACTGCAGAAAAGCATCAAACATTCAGGGGAATCCCCTTCTGTCACTTTTATTATTATCACCAAAAAAGAGCAGTGGTGATGTGTCTTCTTAGACACGGTCCTGAGCAAGAGGGTGTTCTTTATTTTAAGTAAAGGCAGGAAATGAGTAATAGATTTCCTCTGCAGTCAAACTGGGGCTTGAGGCTGGTTAGTTGAGTGACCTTCAGCCTCTCAATATTTCAGGGTGGTGCTAAATGGGGAATAGTTACAATCCTAACTACTCATCACTTTTGGGCATTTCAAGTTCAAAACCATTAACTACCTGTGAACCTCATCCTGTACCTCTGTAAGGAATTTTCTGATCTCATCAGCTGGGAAATTGAGGCAAAGTGTCTACAGAGACACATGGAGAGTTTGGGAAGCCACTGCTCCCTCACGCAGCACTAACACATTTTCCATATAATTTCCCCCTATTATTAAGAGGAGTTCTGTTCTCCCAGTGGTAGAAGTGATGGGATTGTTCTTTTATATATGCATAGACTGATAGACAGACAGACAGACAGATAGAAGCAATCCCAACATATATATATATCTATATATATATACACACATATATGATGATTTTTATATTTATAAATTTTGTTCAGAACAGGTCCAGATGCCCTTGCAACAAAATCCCCACACACAGCCACCTGTGCCTTGTTTACACTTGGCCTCCTCCTACCATCACTCCCACTGATGAAGCTGCACAACTTCTTAATAAAGTTTGAGTGGGGGAAGATGTTTTTGCACGCAAAGCAGCTGTTAGCTCACAGCATCAGCTCGTGTTTAAGACTCCTTTTTACCTGGATGAGAGCAGTCCCATTTCTGTGTGTGTTTAAACTTCCTGCAAGATTGTCGGTGGTGGCTTTGTGCCTTGCAGGACTGAACAGCCACACCAGACAACTTCTCTGTGTAGAAAATCAAGCTAAAGGAAAGAATTAAAGCTTAAGAAGCCATCAATGAAAAGAGACTACATAACTTAATAATTAACACGTTAAAGAAATCAGATGAACAGGAGAATGAATTTGCAAAGAAATCTGGAAAAAAAAAGAAAGTTGTTTCCACTTCAGAGGAATTTGAAATGTTTCCTGAACTAGTATCTTAATTCTGTTTGGGCAATGACTGCTTAAAACCAAATGTGATAAGACTGTACAGCAGAGCAGCAGTTAATTTTGACAGTATGGATTTTCCACTGTGACTCTGCTTAAACTGATACACACTCCCGAGATGACACTCTCCTACACTGACTGAAAGGTCACTTGGGAGGCTGTGCAGTTCCTGCCACACTCCTCTGTCTTTTTGGAGTCCTCACTGCTTACCATGTTAGTGCTGACTGGTTTGACACCAGGCTTACACTTCAGACAATGACACTAAGTAGTATTTACTGCTGTCATGTTACTTATTTACAATTTTGCCACTTATTACCAAAAAAAAAAAAAAGGAACTTTTCTCCTGAAGTTACACAAAATACAGAATTTGGGAAACATACTAGGTTGATTAGTATTTGGATTGACATCCTCTCAGAAGAGCAGTCTCACCTTCAAGGTGGCAGCCCCATTTTCTACCCTCATTCTGTGTCATTCTTCTCTGCTTGCACAGCCAAACTGGGCCTGTGGGGATTGGCTTTGTCCCATTTTCCTCAGAAGGTCAATGCATGTTGGAGAACAAAGCTTCAGCTCCTCCTGAGTGTTTGCACTGGATATTCTTTCCTGTCATTGACATCCCTTTCCACAGACGCAAAATTTTAACACATTTCCAGTATTTCTACTAAACAAGCATCACCAGCTTTCAGCTTCTTCCCATGACCAAGCAGACATCTCTTTTTTTCTGAATTTTTGTTTTTGAATCAAATTTATAAATACTTCTATCATCCTTACACCCAAAGTTTCTTAATTTCTTACTCCTGAAGGAAAATTATTTTTAATATACAAACTTAAACTCCACTTAAAACTTGCACAGACTTTTCATAAACCAAAATTAACACTGTTTTTACTTCAGTTATCATTCTTACCATCTAACATTGATGTCTTAAAATAACTCAACCATGACCTATAAGAAAAGCAGGAATTTCAGATTTTGAAGTAAAATAGCAGAGATGGAAAGCTGAACTTAAATCAAGATATTCAAATTCATAAATAATATGTGCAGTATTAAAAAAAAAAACAAAACTCATGACATGGAGACCATGATAGGCTGATGACCAACGTGTGAAATATCCAATACAATCCAATTTCACTAAGTAACAAAATACTCCCTGACACCACCAACATAGGATGAGGACTGGGACACATGTCATTAACATGTCATTAAAAAACAACACACCAACACAGTAGCACTGGCCTGATGTGGCAGTGGGCTTAGGAAGAGCACTGGGATGGTGCTCCCTGCACAGGGAACTTCAGCGTGGCTTCCCTCTAGCCTAGGTGCAGCTGGACCATGGACATACTGATCAATAAGCACATCCTTCTCTGCATGCACCATGGTGGGGAAAGAGAGGGGAATTGTGGAGAGGATTGAGAGTAAGAATCGTTTTGATTTTCCCTCATATTTTTTCTTGTTAAAAAAAAAAATTGCATGGCCTTGTGTCTGCTTCAAAGAGTTCATTTGAAAATCCACATCTAAACGCCCTTTAAAAAGAAAGTTAGAAATCACCAGTGAAGCAGAAATCCTCAGTCTCACCACCATGCTGGTGTCATTTCCCTGTTCACACTGCTGACCCAGGGTTTTTTTTTTTCTCTCCTTCCCCCTTCTCACACCGTGAGTGCTTCAGTGAGGCTGCTAGTCAAACACATCCTCAAAGCTCCCAGTGTTGTTCTATAAAAGGATGAACAATCGAAAGAGAGAGATCAGCAAAACCTGCCTCAGGGGTTCTGGGAGGCCCCAGAAGAGGAGTACCTCCTTTTAACTGATTAGTTTGGAGTAAATTTTTTTTTAAAAGCGAGATTGAGGTATTGACAGAAGGAATTTTTCAGTTTTCAGTAATCTTGTCTGCTGCATAAATGCAAGCCAGGCTCCCTAAGCTGCAAACCAGTCTCACGCAATTGCAACGGCTGAAGAAAAATCACTCAAAAAAGCCTTTTAAGGGTGAATTCTCTCCTAGGACTAAAGACCAGCATGAAAAAGGCCACCTAATCCTTGTGATTTCTTATCACAAGTCTACCAAGACTGAGTCTTTTTCTCAAGTCCTTGGATTCTGGAGCCACCTGATTGCATAGGAATATCTATCAGTTACCATTAAAAGGAAAAAAAACCTGCCAATAACCTGCAAGTATTTGCAGGATTATGCCCATAACATTCACAAGAAATTTCAGGAATATGGGTGTTATGCTGCTCCTTTAGAACTACGAAGACCTGAAAGTTTAGGTATTACTAAGGTTCTGTTTTTCAAAAGTACTTTCTTAAGTTCCGCTAACTTTTACCTTATTGTGTTTTATTTTTCTCTCTGGTTAACTACAAAATCGTAAGCAGCCAGGAACATCAGTAATTCCTAAAAATAGCCATCCTATCTTCCTTTCCAAATTTAGAAATATATGGCATTTCTCAGGAAAATGGAGAAATAAAGCATTCACTAAAGGTAAAGTGTCCTATTTTTGGCTCTTTAGTCAGTTTATTTTTTTTCCCCTCTCAACTCCCCTTTTCATTTTCATATCCCTAATCCTTATTTCCTTTCTCCTATTTTTATTCTGGGGAGTAACTATCACCATTACTCACACTGTCCATCTCTTTCCAGTTTTCCCCTCATTTTCAGCTCACTCTCCCTTGCTTCCTTCCACTTCAAGCTCCTTCTCCCCAGCTCAGCTTTTCCCTAGTAAAACCGCCTTGGAGCAGCACACTTCTCCAGCTCTATTTAAGCACCACTTCAATGATCATAAAAGGGCATAAACATATAGCTGGGGAAAAAAAAAAGAAGACTGTTACAGCTGATTAAAAAGAAATCAGATGATGAATTTATGTATAAAATAAGGTCAGACTCAGTTGGCAGTCTGATGCAAAATAAGAAACAAACATTTCTGGAGATGTAGAAGGGCTATTTAAACTTAAAGTATTTAAATTTTTCATTTCCAGAGGCTTTGCTTAAATATTCTTTATAAGCACACTCGGTGAGGTTCCGAAGCATTTATGATCCTAAACTCGAAATACAGCTTTCATTTTTGGTTCTGTAAAATAACTTCTGTTCAACTGAAACAAAAGATCGTCCCCACATCAAAAAATAAAAAACACCTTCTCCAAAATGTTTTTATTTGATGTGAAATTACTGTAATCCTCAAACCAATCAGCAAATTGAAAAATCTACTTTTGTGTAAAGTGTTCTGGATCCCTTTGGGATGAAGAGCACTGTATCAGCCCTAGAAATAATTAACCAACATTTATGGAATGTCAAATGAGCCTCTGCATTATGCATTAGATCTTCCTACCTTCCAAACATCATTAATGTTAAGAAAAGTGTATCTGTGACTCCAATGGATGACAAATCACTTTCCTTTTTCTAAATATTTTCTTGTTGCTGTGCCATCCCTTGATCTACCATCTTCCCACCACCAACACCCTCTCCCTTCTCCCAAGCATTCCTTGCTCATGTGACATCTTTTCCACCATCCCCTTGACAAAAGTTTACCTAGATCTTGGGAAGCCTCTCAATGTCCACCTCCTTTCTCCACTGTTTCAGGGAAGACAGCGCTGCATGGAGGAGAGCTGGTGCTTCCCTACTCCTTGTTTTCCCCCTCCTCTCCCTCAGATGACCTACACCAGCACACTGTAGACTTCCCATCCTTCCACCACACAGTCTGAGCATGGGGCTGAGATCAGCAGCTGGCCAAGCCATCCTCTGAGCATTCCCAGCAGAAACACTGCTGTTTCCACACTCACACAACCAGGGATGCAGTTTCAGGTCCTCCAATGAGTTCTTGGCAGCAAGCTACATGACAAAGCCTGAAAACCTTCACTGAAATAAAAATAAAAATGAGCACGGAGAAGAGTGACAGCCCTTCATTCTCCCAAACAGAAGTCAACATGCCAACGGTCCACACCTCCTGCCTTCACTGATGTAAATTGAAATAATTTCCCCTTTAATTTTCAGTCTCATTTCTGACTTCACATGCTAACAAAGCGCTGTCAAACAAAAAATATACTCACCACCACCATCTCTGAATTGCTTGTCCCTTTGACTCCCTTTCCTCTGCTCTTGCAGCAGCCGTGGCTGGTGATGCTTGTTAACTATCCCCTCCTTCCCTCACAGATACCCTCCATCCAGACCATTCCAAGTAGATGAGCACAAAATGCTGTCCCTGAACAGAAGGGAATTTACTGTATAGCCTGTAATTATCAGTGAGTATTACCAATCCCACAGAGGACAAGGAAATCTCTGTTGCAAAATCAAAGTATGAAAGTGCAGTCCTTTGTGTAAAGGGGAGAGGGAAAGGTAACATTTCTAATTGAAAATTAAAGCAAGAAGCACGATACTAGCAAAGTACATTTATTGTGTTAACGTACCATTTGTCTTCTGGGCAAGTTACTAAAGGTCATTTGTTCTTCATGGCAAGTGTTGAAAATAGTTTATGTTGTGGGTCTAACTTAAAGGAACAATGTCAAAACCCTCAGGCCCAAAATGACCTTTTTATGCCAACACAGAGATCTAAATCTCTTACTGAGGATAGTGGTGATGCTTGCATTTCACTCTCTCCCCCTCCCTCCTCCTTGTAACCTCCCCCCGCTTTCACATGAGCTACCTCAGCACAGAAGACAGCACAGACTGCAAAGTTAACATGCCCACTCCACACCTCGTGCTGCTCATCCCTTGCTCTGCCCATCCTGCCAGACACCCGAGACAAGCTGCTTGCTGATGTGCCTGGTTCCCAACCTGCCCTCCAACCAAGGCAGAGAGGGAAAAGGGTGGGGAAGGGACCAGACCTGCTGGAAGGACAGGAGTACATGCTGCCATGTGCTCTAGAAGGTGACACGGGCAGTTCTTCTTTCAAAACCTTACAACAGCACTGTCTTCCTGCCTAAACAGAGCCTCTCAGGGTCACCTCTAGCTGGCTCTCTCAGAAGGGCCTGGCTGTGAAGGATGAGGATTAGGGCTGCTGAGGTGCTGATGAAATAATAAAATACATAGGTGCTGGACACACACAGAGAAGCAGATACATATGCAGAGGGATTTGAATATGAAGGCTCTGAATGGTTACAGACTGGCAAAACACCTGGAGCCTCATGTGATTCATTTAAAAAACAAACAGCCCATCTTTACTACTGCACAGATGCCCTCCCTCACGTGTTGGTGTAAGATCAACGTGGTGGCCTCATCCTCCTGCCCGGTGTCATCACATTATCCTCAACTCTACTCTGAGCATATTGTGAGCACCTGCAGATGTGGGGCACAAAGAGACACTAAGCAGCACTTCAGAAGCAGGAGCTATCGTAAAATGCATGGTGGAGCTGTAGACACCTTTTCACTTCCCAGGGGATGATCCTGCTGCACTGGGTAGGCCGCAGCCCTGCTCCCTGCTCTGCTGCCGCTCTCCTCCGTGAGATTTTCTGTCTCCACAGCCATCATTCCCACGCCTCCGAGCCACACCTGGGCCTGGTGACGTACGACACATCACATACATGAGACATATGAGAGCACAGGCAACATGTCATGTTGTCCCACCCCACGCATCTCCCACAGGGCTCCTTCTAGGAGATACGTCTTTTCCAGGCTGAATCCCGCAAGGTGAACACCTCCCGTGAACCAACGCTGAGCAGGCTTAGCATAACCTTTCAGAAGGCACTCAGCACTTTGCAGGATTTAAATGCAAAAGCCTCAAAAAGGCAAAGCTCATTTTCCTGAATTCCCAGCTCTGGCTGCCATTTGTGACAGACTTCACACATTTATGTGCTGCCCTGTCACATTTGGGTGGCAAAAAAATGGCAAAGTATAGATGCCGTGACAAGTAGATGAGACATGTTTTTCCTCTTTAGTGTTCTTAGGCTCAGATTTCCCTTCAACACATAGAGGAAGAGAAAAAACCCTTGGGGCACACAGAAACAGTTTAAGAGTTTAGTTACTCGGTTATTGTGGAAAGGATTTTAAAAAAATTAAAAATTCAAACGTTATGAAATATAGAGCAGTGTTGGCCTTTCTGAAATTCTAAGTGGAGACTTTTGTACGTGTAGGCTAATGTAATAAATACAAATATGCACAGGCATATACTCTAATACATATTTTTGTTGAGAAATCTTATGAGTGAATTTCTATATTAGATGCATGAACTACATTTATGAGTTTCCTCTTTTCGGTTGGTTGGAAAGACATGTAGAGAAAAATATGGGAACAATGGATAAGACTCTGGTTTCTGTCTATGGTTCCCACCAAATCCAGTACTTACTTCCATTAATTTAAGGATCCAAGACCAAATCTGGCTACCCAATATGTTCTCTCTGAAGGTATATTTAATACCAGCCATATACTTAAAAAAAAAAAACCAAAAAACACCAACAGGTGCTATGGTTAAGTGTGGGAGATATAAGCAGGATATCATATCTGCTTCCAGTTCCCAAATAGCTGTGATCCATATTTTGATTTTGCACTTGACTGTGGCCATTAACGTTACAAGAGAAATGCTCAGCTCACAGATGGAAAATCTCCCCGCAAGGGCTCTACGAGAACAGTCACCATCAGACTTCTCAGGCTTCATTGGCTGGCTCACAAGAGTATGAAACATTGCCCCATGAAATACATATTAATAAATAAACCTACAGTTAGATTCAACCACAACTGTTTGTGTCCTTTTTGCACTGATTATATGCATTTTTATCAGTCAAAAGCAAGTATTGATGCAAAAAAGGATTTAAAGTCAGAGTTATCACTTGGGTGGTATCCCCTTGACTCAACATGTCACAGGGTTTCCTTTAATGGGCAAATTACAGACTTGAGTAAATTTTGACCTCCACAGCCATAGTTATCACCAAGTATCCAATAGTAACTCTGACCTTAACCAACCTTCAATATGGAAATTTTATTTCACCCTAATCTCCCGTGTCTGTTTTAAAGCAAAATGTCCAAGTCAAATCCAAGTACTGAAAATAGGTTATTTTGAATTGTGAGATATTAAATATTCTAGCTGAAATCCTGGCTCCTTTGAATACCATAGCAAATATCCCATTCACTTCAATACTGCCAAGATTTTTACCATGGAGAATGGCCTGGAATTCAGTTTGTAAAGGTGAAGCAATAAAGAGTCTGAATCAAGTCCCACTGAAGCCCATGGACAGACTCCTATTCATAGCAATGGAGTGGATCAGACTCTAAGTCTGTCTTGGCACAGTCAGGAGCTGTGCCCTCACAGATAGTGAAAGAATTGTTGTAAATGCCAGACAGAATTAGGAAGTACAAGAACACCCAGTACTTTATACGACATTTTACAACAAGTTCAAAGCTCTAAACTGGACATAACATTAAACAAATTGCAATTAGATTATGAATCAGTCATTTCAATGTATTAAAAACCCAAGGTAGGCTTTCCTGTAATACTTGAAGTAGGCAGTGCAGAATAACAATTTACTTAAATGTAAAAGTAAACCTGTAAGAGAGAGAGAGAGACAAAGACAAAAACCAGAATAATCTCAGGGATGGGGTGGGGAATAAAACCATAAATTAAGCAATCACTCTAGCCTTCAGTGATGGCTCTAGAATTTCAACTATGTTTTTGGCTTCTATGTCCACTGTAGTGAATCATGCTTTATTGAAAGGTGAAATACTCATGTCTGAATTAGGGAAAAAAGATTCATAATTGACACTGCCATGAAGAATGTTTGCAACACAGAACTGGGTTTCCAACCTTGGTCTATTTATTCAATCTAAAACGTAGAAACAGCTAACAAGAATATTTCACACTGAGTGGCTGTGCTTGCAAGGACTTCCCTGTAGCAAAGTAGACTCTGCTGCGGTGTGATTTTGTGTTTATGATATTGGTAGGACTGCACTGGAACCTGCCCAAGCAAGTGGCCGTATGCTTGGAATTGGTTTAATCCTCTTTATCCTACTCTCTGTAACAAGTTTATTGCTTTGAAACAATGCATTATGGACAGCAGTGGCTACAGTATGCAGTTGACACATGACAGCAAGGAAAAGAAAGGGAAAAAAGACATATGGAAAGAGGATGGATTGAAGAAAGGCAGGGGGGCAAAACATTGTGAGCATGAAGCCTATCATTTGTATCTTATTAGGAAATACTATGATCTCTGTGAAGATCTAACATGTATGTGCAAAGAGTACTTCTTCCAGAACACGCTGTAAACAGCAAGTAAACTCTTCCAGCTGGGATCAGTGTGCCAGTTAAAGACCACAGAGGGACCATAAACTCGAAGCAGCCTGCAGGATGGGGAAAGCAGAGATCCCTGTGTCTGCACAGAGCAGCAGATGATCCACAGAGAGCACTCTGCAGAAGGAGCGGTGATCCCACCTGATGTGGAGGCAGAGCAAAGATGTAGTACAAGAGAATTTTTCAGGGCCATGGTATAGGTGAGGGTTAGTCTGTCAGTCCTCACACCAGCCTGGGATCTATTCACAGGAACACAGAAGATCTCAAGTTGGAAGAGACCCATAAGGATTACTGTGCCCAGCTCCCTGCTCCTTGCAGGGCTATCTTACACTAAACCATGGACTAAAAGGATTAAGCAGACAGTCCTTGGACTCTGACACATTTAGGACCATGGCCACTTCCCTGGGGAGCCTGTTCCATGGACTGACCACCCTCCAAGTGAAGAACCTTTTCCTCATGTCCAATCTGAACTTCCCCTGGCACATTGCAACAAAAGAGGAGTCTCTGAATACAATCACAAAATCACAGAATCATAGAAAGCCTCTTGGAAGGCACCTTGAAGACCATCCAGTTCCAACCCTCCCTCAATGGGCAGGGACACCTTCCACTATCCCAGGCTGCTCAGAGCCACATCCAGCCTGGCCTTGGACACTGCCAGGGATCCAGGGACAGCCACAGCTTCTCTGGGCCACCTGTGCCAGGGCCTCAGCACCCTCACAGGGAAGAATTTTCTCCAAATATCCAATCTAACCCTACTCTCTGCCGGTTCCCCCTTTCCAGTCACTCCAGGCCCTTGTAAAGAGTCTCTCTCCATCTTTCTTGTAGGCTCCTTTCAGGTACCGGCAGGCTGCAAAAAACCGAGAGGTTATTTTATTCTTTCCCCCTTTTTGCTGGCAAAACTGGTTTCCAGTTTCATAATCAGCAATATTATCCATTGCTCCATTAGCCTAAAAGGACACTTTCTTCCTGTGAAGCTCATTTGGTGTCTAAAGTGCTGTATATAGACACCTTCACCCTCCTTAAAGGTATGACTTGCACAGAGAAGCACCAGTGATACACAACTTTTGGGGCCCAAAGCACACAGCAAATGCAGAATCCCAGAAATGTAGTTCAGCACCCCTCAGCTGAGAAATTCAAACACCCAGCACTATCTTGTACCACAACATATTAAAAAGTCTCCTCTGGCCTGCTTGCAGCAGAGCCCTGGTCATGGCAAGGAACAACTTTGTACCTTGATCCTCCCCTCCATGCTGAGTCCCTAAGGGAAGAAGGACACGAGCCCAGTTTCCCATGAAAGAGATGACAGCACACATTGGTACCCAGAGTGAGGCAGATGTCGGCAGCCAAGAATCCCATCTGAATAATCCACTGAAGGACAAAAACTGAAAAATGTAGAACTCCATAAAAGGAATGTATCACGCTAACAAAGTCAACCAGAAAGGGCATAGGGGAAATTGAGACAGCTAAGAAGGAATCTGAAATGTACATGTTTGGAGAGGTTAAAAAAGGAAAGAAAAAGGATAAGCCAGTCTTCAATTAGATATAAATATTGAAAACATTTCCTTTCCCCCGTGGCAAAACAATTTTCAAGAAACATGTTTGTCTAACAATTTCAAATTAAAAAAAAAAAAAAAGCCAAGAGAAAAAGGTAAACTTAATTCAAAATGTAAGCAAAACTTTCAATTACGATTATTTGAAGTTCCAACCTCTGGACCTGAAAGAGGGTGCAAATGCATTCTCTGTCCATTTTTGAGAACACTGATATCCAGCAAAGGCAAGGAAGGGTACTCTCTCATCTGCTAAGTGCACTTGGCAAAAACAAATGAAGACACATAAAAGAAAACAGAAGACTCCTCCCTGTGCATAATGGACCAGGAAATGGTAAAGGAGTAAGTTGTTTATTTGGGGATGTGCATCTTTTGAGCAGCTGTTGTACTCACTGCTTATATTTGAGACTAACCTCTACCATGGCCGTGGTGGATTGCATATGGGGCTCATCACTGGACTTCTGGGCTGGGGATTTCCAGGCATTCCGCCTGCAACCAAGTTCCTCTGCCTCTGAGGGAAACGAGAGCTTCAGCATTTCATTCCACAACAGCAGAGAGAAAGCGGGAGTGCTTTTAAATCACCACCCCCTACTACAAAACAAGACCAGAAAAAGCCTCTGGTAACTGCTCTAAAAAACTTCAGAAAAAAATGTCTGGATAAAACCACCCAGGGGACTGGTCCAGGGTTCTGACTATTTGTTTGCTGAAATGGATGTCTAATCTGTCTTTAACAGTTCTGGGAGGATATTTCTACAGCCCTTATAGATTTTCAGCACTGTCTGCATGGGGATCTTATTATCAGATATGGCTGGGAGAAATGAAAATGACAAAAAGATTGAAATGCAATAGAGAAAATAAACTTGAGCTATGCAGGCTCCCCCCACATGTAGCCACTACACACTATTTAGATTTGAAATTGGCCGAACTACTGGCTACATGGACATATGGACTGAGCAGCTGCTGAACTACCAATGATATACCTGGAAAAAAGACTTACCTGAAAGATGCTGATTTTAAATTGTATTGGCCAACTTTGCTGCTTTTACATATAGGGAAGGGAAAAGGGGAGAGGAGGACTGTACTTTACATCAGCACCCCATCGTAAAAAATTATATTCTTAGGTCAAAACCCAAAGGAAATGAGGATGGATTTCAGCATTGATACCCAGTATGAATCTATAATTGTTTTAATTGTTCCTATTTTCAAAACGTACTTTTGCCATAATTAACGAGGGCTGAACATCTTTTACTTAATTAGGGGTAAGAAAGCAAATTCTTGGGTGATGTTATCAAGGGCAGTCACAGCCAATTTAGTTTTGCTGGCATGGAGGTCAGTGGGGGTTTCAGCACTGACTGCAGACACAGGGAAGTCAAGCACTGACCAGGAATTTGGAATGGTACAGGAAACACTTTTAATGGCACCAACCCTCCTCCCTAAGCAGCCCTGCAGGGCCAACAGCAAGTGAGGTGCTGCTCAGTCTGTATTTCAGTAGCACAGCCCGGCTCTGAGTAAATAACACTAAACAATAATTCCTGGTTAAGAATTCATTATACAGAAGGTTCCAGATAAAAAAAGGAAAGAGAAATAAGTCTCTCAAACCTAGCCATTTACAGTTGTGCGGCATTAAAATCACACCTAGCAAAGCTGCATGCATTAAGGCAAATAATAATAATAATCTGAATTAAACTATATAAAACTTGTCAGAATGGAAAGAAAACAAATCCAAAGCCTTGACATCAACATAAAACCAGAATTCTGCCCATTCCCTTCATAATGGCTTTTCTATTGCGCTTTGTTCTGACCTTTTATTACTTTCCCAACATTGAAGAATATTGCTTTTCAAAAGTCTTCATGTCTTTGCTACCCCTGCCATTATTTTCACTCCTATTGTTGAGAGCTGTTAGTCACTTTTGTTCCAAGGTGCACAGCAGCATTGTGCCTTAAAAAAGAGGCAAGAATATATGTACTTTCTGAGGGGGAAAAAAATCTGTGTTTTCCACTCCTTCATCTAAAGACCAAAGCCACATCTGGTTATAAAATTAAATTTAAAAGTAACTAAATGAATAAATAATAGTTTAATAAATATACCGGGAGATTGAAAAGCATGAAATCAATTTCCTGCTGGTAAGGAGGGAAAAAAGACACTTTTCTATTACTTGACTGGACTTAAATAGACATTGTCCTGATCCTGTAATTGTTCCATGCTCAGAACATCTATTGAATTAAATGTGAGCTCCAAAACCAGATCAATTAGAGGATCAGAGTTGTTTGGGAAAGGCCTGCCCATCACTTTGGGAAAACAAACCAGACAGACATTGAAAAAGAATGTAAGCCCATAACTAGTCTACAAGATTAAACAAATGGGGCCATGCAAATCCCACAGCCCATAAAGCAGCACACACCATCCTAATGAAGCCACTTAAAACCAGGTCCTGCTCAGAGGAGATGGGCTTTGTCACCAACTTCTGTGTGTGAACTTTAAAATGGGTAAGACCAGGCTGCAGGAGGAAAAGCTGAAGTGTTGACACTAAGTTAGGGACACTTATTTTGCAGTATATGTTTAAACCCTACTGGAAGGGCACACAGCCCAGCAGCTTTTTGCACCACAAGAAAGCCTGATAGGACGATTCTGCCCTTAAGCAGAGGCAAAACTCTGGCTGTACTCCAGAGCAACTGAGACTAACCCCCAAACAAAGTCTGCTTCCAGGCCTGCAGCTGGACCCTAGGGGACAAACCTCTGTGCTGCTCTGCAGCCCTGCTGATTTTAGCCCTGCAAAACCAGAGACAGAACTGCAAGACCTAGACCCTTGATTCCTAAGAAATACTCTAAGAGCTCATTTAAAATGGAGCGCATAAAGGACAATTTTAAAAAAAATATTTAGTTTAGGGTATTTTTGTCCTGTTGTTTACAAATGGCAACTAAATGCACAATCATTAATCCCTTATCAGTATTTTCCTGCTGCACAGGCAGTTTTGTGGATCAGTTCTACACAGCAGGAGAATCTTATAAAGTCTCACCTCAGTTTTATTAAGGTCTCAGAGGAACAGTACTCATACCTAAGCACACTTGAATACAACAGCAAGCAGTCTGATGTAGGATATTCAATCTTTAGCCCATTTTAATGGACTCTAACTCAAGCAGTCAAGTTCTCAGTTTGCTTTATAATGACAGCTGGTTCTGCAAACATAAGTCTAATAATAAAAGATAACAATGGCATTTAGTATACTGGGCTCTTTTTTTTAAATGGCAGCACACGTCATCAAGTAGTTCAAAGCTATTTCAACTCCAAGTAGCAAATTCTCACCATGAAGAGTATCAGCAGTTCAGCTGCACTCTGCAGTTCTCACAACCATATAAAGCAGATTTCAGAACTTCAAGGGGTTGTGCAAAAAGTCGTACATGGTCAGGAAAAAAGCCTATCCATTCCCTTCCCTGGCAATAATTGGGAACATATACCCAGGGAAAGGCTGTGAAAGAGAGTCAGAGAGAGTGATTCTTCCTTGGGTGTATCGTCCTCACAACCTACATTCACAGACTCCCCAAGTACTCCAAGACAGACCCTCAAGGCTTTGCCAACATCTTTGTATTCAACAACCCTGATGAACTTTCCTTCCATCCACTCGTCCACTTGCTTTCCAACACAGTTATACTTTAGACTATCCATAACCTCTTGTGACAAAGGGATTCACAGATGTATAAAAAATTCCAGTCTGTGCTTGGCCCTGAAGTGGATCTAGCTATAACTATATCCATTCAAGACAAAATAAAGCCCCACAATGATGTTTCCCCCAAAGTCTTTTCTCATGTATCAGTGCAAAGCAGGCATTCACAGCTTCTGCTGGGCACTTCCAAACACCACCACTATGGACTCTGTACATTCCCCATACACCACCAAGCTGTAATAAGGACAGAGATGCAGCACTCTTGAAACCAGTTCACTTAATGCAGGATGGCTTTCTTCTCGGAGAAGGAAATTCTACAAGCAGAATCCATGTTTTTATTTATCTTACTGCTAAATTCCCTCCTCCAGCTGCATTAGACAGATGCTGCAGTTCCACAATTGCTTCCATTGGGTCACAGACAAAAAGGTTCTGAGCAACCTCAGCTGATGCTTATGTGACAAGGTGTGTCATTAAAAAACTGACTGAACCTTCGTTTGCAGCCAGTCAGTCCCTTGCTCTGGCTCCTCACACAACTGCCACGCCCTGGGAAGGAAGTGTGGCTGCTCTGTACTGTAACATCCCATTCTGGTACTGCTTTAAGGTGGTTATGCAGCTGCAGTTTGCATCTTTCAGGCCATTGATTCTAAAACGGATTGGTAGCTAGCAAAGTATGTTATCACCTTCGTTACTTTGTTAGAAATCTCAAAACTTCCCAGTAAAATCTCTGCCCCCTGGGCAAGTTCAAGCCTATTCAGAACTCCTTGCTTTTCCCAGCCACTATTCACAGGCGCTTTGAAGGAGTCCACAATCATTCCCCGTTTGTTAAAAGGCTGGAAAAAAGACTCCTGTACCATGACTGTACCTTGCTGAAATAAAAGAATTGGCAGGACTTCCCATCAAATCCTCTGTGGACTGAGCCCTCTGTTTTAGAAACAATGTTTGCCAGTGGTGCTAGTTCTGATTATTCAATCTTGAAATGCACAAATTGGAAAGAAACTCTTTCCTCTCATTCCCATACTTGGAAGCGTGGGATAAGTTTACATGACATCCTGAAAAAAATGCAGTTCACAGAGGGCATTAAGGCAAAATGGTATATGGAAGAGAGATCATTTGCTCGTATTTACTGCTTAACACCAGACACACTGTTAAATGTCATACAGTGCACTTAAAATTAAAACACTTTTTCAAGAACTATAAAAAGATCCAGAAACTCTGTAACATGTAACGAAATTGAGAAAGTGGTTCAAAGAGCTTGGCAGGGCTCGGAGAGATTAATGAACGTGTGGATGAAAGTAATTTGTATCTGCATTCAAAATCGAGTAAATCAGACCACCCATTTCAGCTGTGGGCTCCACAAAGACACTACAGACAAGTGCATTCCCACTCCCCACCAGCCACAGAGTGCTGTGACAGTAGCTGCAGGAAGCCTTTGCATCCCTTACAGGGATGTTATAGCAGGATAATAGAGGATTAATGACTGAAATGTTTGGGATTCCCGACTGTATTTCCACCAAAATACTTCTTTCCTGAAGAGGTATAATCTCAGGTAATGTTCACAGGTATGCACAGATATCTTACAGACACATAACAGGAGAGACAGTAATAGATCATCTGAGCCAGCTTTAACTCTTAAAAGCAAGTAACATTCACTAAAGTAAAAATTAATATCTTTTATTATTTTAATGCACATTTCCGGTACAAAACAAGAAAATTTCCTTCACAAAACCACATTTGGGGTTTCTTTTCTCTGAGTTTGTGTCCACCTTGATGAGTGGATTACAAACCCAAGCAAACTGAGCCTAAGGTTAATCAAAATGCAGTGGAACTGCCACATAGCCAACCATCACTGGCATTCCTCTCACTTCTTTCATTCAGCATTGGACATAGGATTAAGTGCAGGTGAGAAAAGAGGAGAAAACCAAAACCCCTGACTATTTAAAATCTTAATTTCCAGCACAGCAACTTGCAGAGTATATGTGCTCCTGAGGATGATTTGTATCACCAGCAGCAAGAGGGAGGATAAGAAAGAAGTGGAAAGAAGTGAATGGAAGCAGACTACTAGATGTAAAAATCTGACATGCAATTGGGTCATCTGTAGTACTAATCAAGTACTCTAGAATTTGAAATTATTAATATTTATTGTTCACATTTCTGAGTGGGGAGAGAAAGCACATAAAATAGTAAAAAAATTCTCTCATTATTAGCTCAGGACAATAGTTGCATACTACCTGCAGCAGGCTGGACTGCAGCTGAAAGATCTGAATGAGGAAAACTTAAGGTAGATGTGGTACAACAAGAGGACACCACAAGAGAGGTGTGGACTGGTGAGGTGAGGATGTTGATAAAACAAAATAGGTGTGATAGAAATTCATGCACAATGTCAGTGGTGGTCCAGGGAAGATTTTCCAGCCCTGACCAAAGCAACTCTCAAGTTTCTTCACAAATCTGATCCTTCATTCCGTTCTTTGGAGAGATGCTACAAAATTTAAAATACCTGTCATAATCTCTCAGTGAATAAGGTAGGATATTTAGAAAACACACCTGACCTCAGGCTGTTTTTACAGCTGCAATGCTTTCCTTTAGTTTGCCTCACAAATTGGGCCCTTGGTCTGAGAGGCCATACTGACCTCACCTGAGCATAATGGCATCACCTGTAGAGCAAGAGGTGGTTTTGGAAGGGCAGAAGTAAAATCTGGCTAAAAAACTGAGCACCCTTCTTCTGCACAGGCTTCACCAATGATGCCCACCTCCAAGGAGCTCCACACGAGGCACACGGAGCTCTGCACAAGGCACACGGAGCTCCACACGAGGCACACGGAGCTCCACAGGAGGCACATGGAGCTCCACACTAGGCACATGGAGCTCTGCACAAGGCACATGGAGCTCTGCACAAGGCACACAGAGCTCTGCATGAGGCACATGGAGCTCTGCACAAGGCCCACGGAGCTCCACACTAGGCACATGGAGCTCTGCACAAGGCCCACGGAGCTCTGCACGAGGCACACAGCTCAAGTCCTCCCAAGACTACAGAGGTGAGATGAAGAAGCCGTGAGGAGAAGGCTACAACTCCTGCAGGCCCCTTGGTTTTATCAACCAAGGGACGTCCCCTTCACCCGCTGCTCTGCCATGAGTCCCACGTGTGCTGTTTGTGCTCAGCCCCTCTGCTCTTGTCACCCCACAGAAACACTGGGCATCCCCCAGCACCTCCCAGGGACACGAGTGTGAGGGCCAAGGCTACAGATTGTCCTAGTACTTAATTCAAGCCAAGTAACAGTTCTTTTGACTGCAGGTCAGATTGTTCCCCAGCGAAGAAACAGAAGGACTTGGGTGCAGGTTTTGTTCTGGATCCAGCCCAGTCCTGCCAACAGGGCTGCACACAAAAATCAGCATTTTCCTGTATGAGCCAAAGCAACATCAGCCTTTGAAGGCAGTCATTAGATTGTTACACTTCAAATTAAAAAGAAGTGCATTGCTTTTCTCCACTGATGATTTACTAAAAAATTAATTTGTGCTGTGCACGTCCTTCCATAATACTGTATCATGAAATATTCTGCATGATGGCAAAGAAAGGGTGAACAAGGTTCAGAAAGATGTGCAAGTCTATAACCCCATGAGCTGTCCCATGGATTCAAGGTGACTCTGTACATACTGAAAGGTGGGTGTCTGTTGTCAGCACCAAAAACCCAGTGAAACCTGGTATATGGAAACCTCCCCTGGGCTGTACTGAAGCCATATGTGGTCAAGACTCACTTGGAACTACTAAATTCCACTGAAATATAATATGTAACCTTAGTATTTCATCCTCTTTCAAAACTAAATTCTTTTTTGCTCTCCCTTGTTTGGTAACAATCACTGCTTATGCCAGTTATAAGACAGACCAGAAAAACAGACTATTAGCCAAATTTGACTTTGAATGGTGAACTTACTGATGTGAAAATTTCGAAAAAGCCTGAGCTGCAGCAATGTGCCTCATTTTTGCTTTGGTTTTTCTGGTATCTTTCAAGTGATACAACTTTTCCCTTTTTTTAAATAAAGCTCATTAAATCATTATGAAATATAATGACATAGTACCAAAAAGCTCTTTACCCGCCATAAGGTATCCGCAGTGGTGTTAAATTTTTTATCTTATTGTCAACTTACTGTAAAAAGATATTAACCTTCAGCTGATCTATGCTCAGATTCGATTGCTATCCACTGTGGTACATCACAAGAGGTGATGGTTTCCCAGTGCACTGCTTTCCTTTCCAAGGTGCTTCCAGCTCCACCTTAGCTCCTCTGCTGTTTCCAGTGAAATGGATGAGTGAAACTATTCTAATATTCTCTGAAGTCAACAGCCAACACATAGGAATAAGAGGCTCATCACTTTAAGGCTTTAATGCCAACGTGTTTAGTGTCTTTTTTTTTTTTTTTTTTTGGTTCTAATTGGGCGTTTTGGTTAAAATCCTACTTTCTGACTGATGAATTTTTCGATTAATGCAACTCATTTTCAGCTTGGTATTTTGCCTAGTTCCCTTCAAATTGAAGCAATTATAGAAAAAATTAAGTGCTCCAATAATTTTAAACCTCTCCACACTCTGCAATATTATCAGTGTACTTCACTTTTTTTTTAAAGGTGCAAGCTCTTCAGGAGTGCTTACTATTCAAGCACACACAGTCTATGAACTGATTAAACATTATCAGATAATTTAAAATCTTTACAAGAGCTTTGGCTTTCCAACATTGAAAGCAAATGCTGTGCTAAACTTGGATGATGCTAGGACATGGTATGCTTCAAACACAAGAAATACAAAAATTCTTTTCAAACAAAGACAATCGCAGGCTTTATAAATGGAGCAGCAGAAAAAAACCAGCCTCCTCATGGTTGAGGGGTGAACTCTTTCTTCTCAGATCACAAGCCAGAGAGGCTGGGCTGAAGTCCTGCCAGACTTCAGGACTGCTGCATGCAAAGCCTCCCCGACTTCATGCTGCTAGGGAAGTTTCCACAAAGGTTTTCATCTCGCAAAACAACTTGCACAACTGGGCATTTAACACACGCACGTGTCACTCGGAAGAAAAACCCAGCACAGGTGGACAGAAACTCTCACCTGAGGGGCTGCTGAGGCTGGAGTGAGTGCTGCCTTTGCAGTGCAGCAGTCAGACACTCCTCTCGTGTCAGGAGTTCACAGGGATGATTTTGAATGAGCTCTGGAGCAGGAAGTTATCTCCTCGTACACACTTAAATGCTGTCTTAAAGAGTCCACTTTTACAAATCTACTGCACTTAATCATCCTTTTAGTGCTCTTTTCATGTAAGGTTTTGAGAGTAGATATAACGATGATACACCTACACAGAGAAGCCTTATTATTTCTTTATACTAAAAAACACTGAGGCAAAGAGAGAGGGGGTTTTTATTGGCTAATATTGTTAAAAGGCTAAAACACAAAGAAATATACAAAACACAGATACATGAAATCAACATTTTCAGTGTGAAGCCTGGCTTCTTCCTATATGTTACACAGCCTTTATAAGTTAAAAAAAAATGTATTATGTATGACAGTACAAAATAGGCATATTGCATGCTCTAATTTACCAGTATTAAGACTATCCCTCACACCATTTTTAAACTACTCAATTAAAAACAGTAGCATAACTACAACATTACAGACTTCTGCCATCACCAAACATCTATTATTCATTGCTTAAAGAGAGGCAAAAAAGCAAAAACAATACAGGTTAACTCTTTTTTTTTTTTTCATTCTTGTTAAATACCACAAGAGCAGTTTGTAGGATCAAGGGTAACTTTTGGATTGCTTAACAAATGCCATTACATTCCACACAGATTTCTCCTGACTGCCCTAAAAAGCAATCCCCCTGGAGATGCAGCAAAGGGTGATCAGCCTAATCACTTTTTTGTCCCACATACCACATTTTTTCCCACATATCATGAGGGCACCACTGCATCACAGCAAGTGAGAATACCTGCTGTAAAGGAGGAACTTCTGACCTCACCCCCAGCACTTGGTGAATGTGAATTCTCCAAATTTAAACCCACCACCTAACTGCCTAACCCCAAATCAGCAATTCAATTGTTAGACAAATTCTTTTTACATTGTATTTCAATAAATACTTAATGAATAACCTGTGACAGCAAGAGAAAAAGAGATGGCAAGAGAGGAGGGGAGAGATTACAAATCAGCATTTACAGCAGCGTGTTTTGTCTGTTCTCCCTGTATCCATTTTCAAAACCATTTTCCCTTTCTTTGCTCTTTGGAGTAATTTTTCAACCTTGACCTTAGCAGAGTGAAGAGATTAGCTTCAGCACTATGATAAGCAAGCCTTGGGTCTGAATAACCCTTCCACACACACATATATTGGCCATCCATGTTCGTGGATGTCAGACACGGATCAAGGGAGAGTAGACATCACCCTATAAAGGTCTCACCACGGATCAGCCTGTCAGAACGCTGCACGGAAATATGGATTCTTTCTACATCCCGAGCCAAATGCGTGAACTTAGGAGAGGTGTCAGGCTTCAGGTGGCCAACACACACTGGAATCCACAGGGCTGAACTCTTCTCACTTGCAGCAAATCATGAGCTCATCAGTAGGACTGCTCTGGATTTTCTTCTTTGGGACAGGGTGGGCTTACTGATGATGTCCTCTGGGAAGGAAGGTGCTCAAAGGAACACTGTGATGCTGAAACCCACTTAAACCTGCAACACTGACAGCTCTCACAAGCCCCACAGCTGCCCCCCAGAGCCTCTCTCACTGTTTTGTGGTTTCACAATCACAACTTGTCTTCCTTAAGTACTATTTTCTCCTTCTTGATCTATGTAACACCCACAAAAATATCAGGGAAAACAATGAAACGGACTGCACACTAGGGACAGGGTTATAAAAAAAGCATTTAACATCAGTCTCATTCTGCTCCCATTGACGTCAGTTATAAAATTCCCATTGCCTTCCTGGAAGCCAAGAGTTGCCACTGCAGATCACTTTTGAAAACAGCAATCCAAGAGCAGTCAAATGCAACGAGATAGCAGACTGACGGATTTTTCTTTTCCCTCCTGTTGCTTCTAATTATAGCTTTATTTAACTGTACCCCATAATCTCCACACTGCTCCAGGGAGGGATCCCCAGGACCAAAAGGAGAGGTCAAGGCCCTTTGCAAGTCTGCTAAAATTGATGCTCTCTCTCCAGCCCAGCTTTCTCATTTCTCACGGGAGGGTGAATGCATGCACACGATTTGTTTAGTTCGCTTCATATTTTACTCCTCTACTGAGGTGTCCTGATTGTCCACACTGGGAAAAACCCTCTCATTTTCTCCCTGTTCCCTCTGGAACAAACTGTGAGGACACTGCAAGGGGAAGGAGTCTGACAGAAGAGTTTATCCCAGCAGGCATGCTGCATAAAGAAAATGTCTCCATGGAATGCAAATTTGGCTCCTTGAACCTTTCTGGCAGACCTTTCCTCCTCTGACACCCACAGACCAACAACCCAGGCCATGAAACACACCATCTGATGGCATTCTGTAGAAAAAAGTCACCCCCCACCATTCTGCTGTCCTATCTGCCCATCAGTTCAGGTGTTTGGAACTGCCAAAATTCAAAATGTGTCAGAAAACCATCACAGGGACAGCACAAGGACCAAGAAAAATGCAGACCCAGGCTCTGCAATATGGACATGGCCCAAAGCACAATGGACCTAGGCCAAGCCAAGAAGGCAGAGAGCTTTACAAATGAAGCTGTTTCACTGTGTTTTTACCAGACATCACATCCTCTTCGTAAGTCCTCAGCTACCCCAGACAAATGGCAGCTCTAAGACACATTGGTGTGAAAACAAAATGACATGCAGACACACATGCTTAACCTATAAAATAGCATTTCAGAAGGGACAGAAATGGGTGGGTGGGAGGGAGGTTAGATTTTAAAACGCCACACTCATGCCCTGATTGTACCCAATTATGAAGAGGAGGTAAATGTGACCAAGAAGCAAATGCAAGAACTTCAAACAAGAATGGAGTGGAGGAAATTAAGCCTGAGGATCTCCAGAATCCCATAGCTCTGCAGCACTTGAGTCCAGCCAGGACCACAGAGGTGATCAGTAACGAAAGAGAGAAAAAAGATTGCATGGGCCAAAGTCAATGGACGCTTTCTCAAATAAACATATGAAAGCCAAGGGGTCAGGGAACCCATAGGTAATATTCACATTCATTTACTTCCATTGTTTAAACCACACACCTGCTTTGGCAAAACAAAGATTCTTCTTTCCCTCCAGTAACACAAGCAGCCAAGGGCATGCCTGGCTTTGGAAGCTTTTTTACTATAATTAAGAGCAGATGTTAACTGACATCTAAGTCAGCTCTTAATGTTGACTTTTTAATTTACTGTCATAAAGCTCACTTAGACAAGACAAAGGTTTCTTCCTTAGTTCATGTGTTTGCACCAACAGGAAAAGGCACAGCCAGAATTGTCCATAATGTGGTGAGATCCTGCTGAAGCTGACAGCAATATGAAATTACACAGGCAGAATGTCACCACTGTCATGTTCTAACCTCTGTAATTTAGCCAACTGATCAGAGCATCCTTCACACTGCCCTGCAGTTTTTCAGGGCTCCTCTCTCATGCTCACCATGAAAATATGAGTGAGAAAATCCAGGACTAACTTTTATCCAGACCAAATCTTTTCCCATACTGACAGATCAAATTTGATTTATTCGTCACTAGACCATTGAACTCCAAACAAACCAAGGGCTGAAAAAATCTTAGTAGTCAGTCCTTTTGGAATAGACTTCCCTTCTTATCTCTCTCACTCTTCCTCTTCCTTAAAAACAGGTAGAAAAATGCTTGGAGAAATCACACATTATTTACATGTAGTATTATTTTATGGAATTTTTCAAGGTGTTAATTGAAAGTTTTAATGAATGTTAATCATCTGTCATTTTCACTGGCAATCTCCTCTCTGCCATATGCTTAACTTTTACACCTGTACAGATTTTGCAATCAGTTCTTTTAAATTGTTTTACTTTTTCAGTGCAGTATTAGTATTAATATTTAGGAAACAAGCCAGCTGCAACCAAGACTGCCATTGCCTGCAGTTTATTTACTCCATATAATCCCTAGTCCTAGGTGGAATATGTTGCCTCTAGTTCTGTCCCTTGCCTTTCACCCCACTCTCACCCTCCATCAACAGGCAATTGATGCAAACTCCAACAGTCATGTTTCAGCTCTGCTGTTTTTAAGTAACATGGAGATTTGTTTCTGAAGAGATTGGGCTGAGGAAGCACAAGCATGCAAGTTATGAGTTCTATTTTTGACTGGCTGCAAATATTCTGTGTGAACCAAGTCACCCTCAGCACACATGGCACACATTTTAAATGGACATACCTACCACGCTCTTCAGCTTTTACCCTTTTCAACAGGGCTGTTGTCCCCTCTACTCAGGAAAGAAGTCTGATCTTCAAAACAGGACTTTTCTCTTGTACATTTTAATCAGCAGTAATATAACAATAATATTTATCCCTGGGATTTAGCATTAAAATAACAAAGAGATGAATGAATGTAGCTTTAAACTCGTCTTTGCTTCTACATCCATCACTACAAAATGGTCTAAGAGCTCAAACAAACCAGTGAGATCAGAGCAATGCCACTGCTGCAAAACTGGCAAAAGTGAGAAGATGGTGAATAGCAAGTTTAGGTTTCTAAACTCAGGAATAAATAACAGGCAGGCTACTGTAGATCTTGCTAATTGTCTGAGGATGAGATGCAACAGAGGTGAAGGAACAGCCTGGCAAGGACTGCAAGCCTCAACACGACTTGAAGCTTTACTAGCAATCACTGGAAAAGGGGAGGAGGAATTTTGGTGGAATTCCTGGGAGAAATCTGTATGCCCACAGAAAGTGCTACAGAAACGCAGCAGAGAAAACTGTTTCAGAAGAGACTCACATCAGACACACGAGGATTTAAGAAATAAACCCCAGAATATCAACAATGCCTTGTCCACCAGGAGGTGAAGAGTCCTGCTGGCTGAGCATGGCTGATTTCTGTGGCTCTTGTGAGGAAGGAAACACAGAAGCAGGAGAGAAGGGTCTCTGCCCTGCCCTCCTGATGACCCAAGCAAAGACCAGTGGAAGGGGCAGATTTAGAGAGGAATATGCCTTTCAAAGGCACAGATCTTCAGAGTCTGTCAAAGTGTCTCAGCAATTCACAGTACAGAAATACATGCAACTTCCTACCTCTTTTTCAATTAAATTGCGGGGATTTCAATTCAAATAAAATGTGTGAAAGTTATTTTTCGGATGAAGTTATCTAAGCAAAATGAACAGAAGTGTTACCTTCATTAAATGCAGTTCAGTTCCCAGGATCCCTCTGCTCCAAAACCTACTGTACTGAGAATGGGGATATGAGAGGCACTGTCTCATTCTTTTCCTTTGGATATCATGCACCCCATGAAGGGTGAAAGGTGAAAGGTCTTCTGTGGGGGAGGAACACATAACCTCGGAGTCTTTGTGGCCCCTTTTAATGGTGTGTTCCAGGAAGTTCCAGGGTTGCAAACACCCATGAACTTTTTCTATTGTCTTGGAATACCTGGTGCTTTCCTTAAAGCCTTGACGCCTGTGATCATATGAAAATCTCAGTTTCTTTTTTTAAAGTGCTGAATTTTACTGTTGGAAGTTAAAGGCCCTCAACTATAAAGACTGAGAGCTAGGGCTAATAAAAAGGAGATCAGAACCTATTCTTTTTAAAACCCCACGATGTATAAGGGTTCTGACAGTAGACTTTTTAACACTAGGGATGGACAGAAACAGTATGCAGATGATTTTGGACAAAAGACAGAAGGAACACCAAGAGAACAAGGTGTACAGCAGCCTCAGCTAACTGCAAAGTCTGGATTTCCCGTGATTAATTGAATCAGAAGTAAAACCCTATAACCTTTACAAGTGTAAAATGGAATAACAATACAGTAGGTAACCCAGTGAAGCCCTTTAAAATCTACCCATTAAAACCACTGCTTCTATAGTATAGTTATTAATAATGGCAACCCAGTACCCAAGAAGCTTTGAATTGAAACCTGGTGTAGAGGTGCTCTTTTAGGCCAGATACTACCATAGAGGTACAGAAATTAGTTCTCTTCTTATCCCTTGTGAGTCCAGCTAATGCACAGTGATCATTTTCTATGTACCCTAGTTCCTATTTAAAAAGCTGTTCATTGAAGAAAAACTGTTTAAAATACTTTAGAAAGATAAAGCTACCTATTGCAAGTATTAAATAAAACTGCTAGGAACTTCCTAGAAATTTTGCTAAACAGTAGGAAGCAAGTTCTTTATTTTCCACATCATAAGCCTAATAGCACTAACAAATTCCCTGCTCATGGCACTACTGCAAATTTTATAATATGAGTTTAGATTGCTAAAAAGAAAAGCAGATGGAGCAGAACTGCCGAATGCTCTGGAAATCCCAGGGTTGTACATGCAGCACTGGGGCCTGAACTGGGATGGACTAAAGGGCACATTCTACTGACTTTCCAGAAGCAGCTTCCAGAGCATCAAAAGTGGAGATGAATTTGCATTTGCTCAAATGTAAATGATATTCATGAGAATAAAAGGAAATCTCAGAAGTTAGGCTTATATATAGCATATTCATGAATCTGAAAGGGGTATTTAGACATCTTGATTTTTTGGGCTTTGTTTATGTTCCTGTTCTGTTCATCTGTAATGGCAAAAATATGTTCTCACTGGTCCCAGATGTTGATGTCCAGCCAGTGAGATGGACCAACAACACATCAAGAACATGTGGCAGAGACCAAACTAATAACCTCTGATGCACAGATTAATTGGGGTTTATGCTGGAACTCCCAAGGTGCAGAAAGGAGGAAAGGGTACAGCAGAGGAGTGCCAGGACTGCCAGAGTTGGGGAGGAGAGGGAATAGGAGAGGGTAAGGGAGGAAGCCTCAAGATTCAAGGGAGGTAATAAGAAAAATTTCCAGCACAGAGCTGAGGAAAGACCTGGATCTCAGCTTCATATCTGCTGTCTTTCCTGTCCCCTGTCCCATGTATGCTGCAGCCAAGATGGAAAGGTAGCTTTGCCCCACAGGATGTAAAATCACCTGGCAATGCATCCAGTAACATTTGCTCTCAGAGATAATATTCCCTCTACAATGATTACTCTTACTTCACCTTTCTACACTCAACTCACACAATTACTACACTACACAGAGATGAGTACTCCACTGAACCACATCTGACCTAAAAGAAACAATAAATGTTTCGTTGCTATGCATCAGACTTAAAAATCATGAGCTGTTAATTGCTATGTAAGCAAAAGGAACAAGTAACAGCAATGGCATGGTATTTACAAATTTACAATTCTCAGTTCGCTTACGAATTCTCATGAAAAGCTGGTCATCTCTTTCGACCAGAAAGGTAGTAAAATGTTTGTATTTTAGTTGTTACTCTACTGAGAGCTCAAGAGAGAATTCTGGACAAAGGATAGGATGTTTCTACTTTCGGGCCACAGCAAAATCCTTCCTATCTCTCTACTGTATCTTCAGGGCATGTGTGTATGAATGCTGCCTAAAGGTAAACTTGAAGACCTAGTGGAAAAAAAGTAAGTCTGAACAATCCTTAGGATTTAAAATTAATTTTATACCAACTATTTGCCTCGCGACTGTACTTTGCCAAAACATTCTCCTGTGCTAAGCCTATGATGGGAAAAAAACCATTTCAAACTGATGTGATATCAAGACTTTTTAAAGTGTTTTGATAAGCACTGGCTCTTAATCAAGTATTACAACACTTGCACAGAACTTGACGTAGTAAGTCACTTATACCCTTTGTGTTTACAGTGTGTATTTAGCCTCAAGGCACCCCTGCTGCCCACAGGCTCCTGAGACAAGGACATCACCACCCCAACAGCTTTCTTGTAACCTGGACAGCCTTGGAGTATTTCCCCAAAAAACCGAAATGGATGAAAGGCTGACTTTGCCCATGCCTTCCTGAGCACACACAGGGGCTGCTGCCCAAGTGAAGTGGATCTGCAGAAGATGCCACAGGATCCTGGATTTTGCCCATCTGGTGTTTTCATGACTCAGGCTCTGGCAACTAGAAATATTTTTGTGGTTCCCCAAAATGGAAGACACTTCACAAAAGCGATCCCTGAATCAATTCTGCACAAGGAAGATGTCTTCCCCCTTCTGCAATTTGGCCCCAAAAGAAATCCTGTTTTCTTGCAAGAGCGGCATTTCCCACAGGAATATTCTCTCCTGGCAGTGGCAGGGTGCTGAAGGAGTAAATCTAGATAGACAGCTCCTACAGAGGAATTTAAGGAGCACCATTTCCCATGAGGAAACTAAGGCAGAGGTGTGTAAGGAACACGTCTGGGCCACTCTGAGGATCAGTGCAAAGCTGAGATCAGACCCATCACAATGATGTACTGGCAGCTGAGAAAAAGAAAACAGAGGAGCTTCAATGCTTTAGATGACAGGAAGAGAATTAATTTTCTGATGTGGTGTTTTGTTGATTCTTTCGTCTTGTCATGTACAGCAGAAATAATGTTCATAGGATTAGAGTAAACTCACAGCAAAAGACTCTTACCATTATTAAGCATCTCAGCTTCAATTTGATGTTTCATCACCTGCCAACCTTCCACATCAAAAATGATTTTTGTGTGTATTTGAAACACAAAATTTACAAAATATCAGCCCAGAATTTAAAACAGTTCTCAAACATGTTAGAAAAGTAAGTTTAAAATGTCACTGAAGCTACAAAGAGGAAAAAGCCTGTCCATTGCTCTTATGCAATAATTAATTTTCATCAGGGTCCTTATTATGCATTAGTTTTTATAGAGCAACAAAACATAACTGCATGCTATTGTTTAAACATTTTTTTCATATGCCAGAACAGTAAAGGCTGGAAATAAGTGTAAAGGATAATACACAAAACGTAGCTAAATGTCTTCTATATTATGGATCCATAATACAGAATGCAAATGATTCTGACTAAGCATTCACAGGAGACAGTCTTTAGGGTGCATGCTGTGAATGTATATTATGAATAATGCATAAAACTTGGCTAAATCTTAATGAGTCCATTGACATCCTGTGGGGTCCACAGGAGCCTTAGATCCCAAAGCATGTCAGTGGCATATTGCTCTCCTCCCCCACTTCATTTTAAAAATACTTTCTTAAAACAAAGGAAATTAAAACACAAAAGAAAAAACCCTTAGCTCTGATTTAACTCCCTTACGATGGCAAGTGCAGAGACAGTCACAAACCCTGACTCCCTTCACTCTGCTGTGCCTCGATGTTCCACACTAAACCAGGGCACTGTATGGCCTTTCTGTAGGGCTGCATCAGGTGTGGGACAGAAGTTACTCCTAATTCCCAAATTAATACACTCAAGGGCTTCTCCACACACAAAGGAAAGAGGATAGGAGGTGATAAGCACCCTTATTATATTTTTTCTCCATTCTCCTTCCCCAATTCCCAGATTCTTTAAGCCAAATAATTAATGTAGAAGGAGATGGCAGAACATATGGGGGGAAAAGACATCCCATTTGCTAGTTAGAGCTACTCCAAAGAAGCAAGTTCACATGCTAAAGGACATTGGCAATGGGTGCAGTCATGAGGACAAAGAACTTGACCCAAGAGAAGCGCCTGGTATTTACAGTTTCTAAGTACAAAAACACAGCATGAAAAGAAATTTCCATCTCCTGAGTGAAACCGTAAGGTTGTACCATTCGATCTGAGTGTACGAGTATACCATATTCTCCAGGAAAAAAAAAAGCCTTGGCATCAAGCCCCAGCTCCACTCAGAAGTGTGAAGATAGTTTTTGTGTGTCATGTGCTTGGAAATAAATGAGTGGATTTTTCCTATAGCATAAATACGAAGAAAAATAACTGATTAAGTTCTTGTTTACTTAAGGTTACGAGCCCTCAAATTGGTCAAAATGGTAATTAATTAACTCTTGCAACACCCATGAGCGATGGTTAAGTCTGTATGTCCTTAAACACAAGAAAACTGAGGAACAAAAGGTCAAGAGACTTCCCCAGCACGGGGAAGCACGGCAGAGGCAGAGTGGGGCTGCCCATGACTCTTTTCTCTCCCCCATGCCCAGTTGGACCCCAGGGATCTGCACTCACTGGGGCTGGCAGATCACTTGTCACCCCATCCACAGTTCAGCTCCTGAACCTGCCAGACTAGAGCAGCAGGAGGCCTGGGAATGCCTTCCCTGCAGGGGCTGAGAGAGGAGAATGGCTTCTGCCACAGGAGCTGCCCTGCTGCCCAAAGCAGGGGAAGCAGAGAGGTTTGGGACAAACGTGACATAAACAAGTTTTGCACAAAAGAGGAGGAAAAATAGCAACTGCCAGGAAATTCAGAAACATGAGTGGTTTGTAGGTTTTGTTAAAATCTTCCCTCTCTTCCCAAGTGTGCTTCCAATGGAAAATCAATACCAGGAAGAGAGAAACTATCTGGGTGCTCAGCAAGCATTTCTGACCTCAAAAAAAAAAGTTTCACCTGGCTTTTGTTTTCCTTCTTTCAACTCCTTACAACAACAACAAAATATCCAAACATGATTTTTTAAATGTGAAAACAGACTGATCCTTGAGGAAAGTAAGTGATGGAAACAGTTCCATGGGATCCACAGCAGAATCTGGCATGAAACATGCACAGAGAGAGCAGGGGCACACGTGTGCTGATCTCTGAGCATAGCTGCCTGAGTATTTAAGCAATATAAAATCTCATTTTACTCCATAACAATATCCTTTTCTTTTGATCACGGGTGAATTTTTGTGCACTAATAAAATAAACCAAACTTTCTTCTTGTCGAGATGTAATGAAAACACATATATTTACACACATACAAATATATTCTAACCAAGAGCAAGGGCCAGGCTTTCACATGAACAGTACTGTCAAAGTATTTTACCTTTGCAACCCATCCTGCTACTATTTATACTTACTGCTACAGATATCAGCAATTGTTTCCTTGCCTCCTCACCCCTCCTGGACACTGTGAGAGTAACAGAGAACGGAGTCTCTCGGTAGCACTTTCATTCCCAGCAGGAGGCTCAAGCGTTTGTGATATCCATTTTGATACAAAACCTAAATTAGGCCTCTGGAAATAGGTAATGCATAAAAAGAAGCATTTTTGTGCCACAAGATTATTATTATAGGTTACTGTTAACCCTTGGGAGATGGAGGTGAGTCCTGCAGCTCCCTGCTGGGTTGAATATTTGCTGAGAAATCACAAGTGCTACCTAAGCAGATATTTCAGGTGTGCTTCGTGCTAAAGAGAACGATCCTGTTGACCCATCAGATTCTGATAGCCAGTTTGGGAGCAAAGCATTGTGAGTTAAACAAAAAGGTTCAGCATAGCACGCACATACTGCAACTCTCCTGCGCTAAGAAGAGATTTTAAAGGGGCTGGATACAAGGACAGCTGGGGAATTACAAATGCAGAGATCAAACAAACAAAAAAATACTGTATTTGGGAACTACACAAAACACATTTTGCCTCTTAGCTCCCTAAAATTCTTCCTTATGGCAAAGTTTCCACTGGGTCCCAATCTAATGCAAAGAAACACACCACTCAGAAGGGAAAATATAATTCCAAACCTTTAAATATTTTGTAGTTTTCTAGTTTCAAATCACTGCAGATGAAAGGGCCAGGGCTGGAAGTCTGTGTGATTTATCTCACCTTCACAATTGCAAACCATAAATCTATACAAATCATAAATTAATTTTTTTCTTCAAAACCACCATCATCCCTGAAGTTTGGTGAATCAGTCAATAATTTAGTCAATAATTTGGATTTGGTGAACCAGGCTGCTTTGCACCAAAGCTACACCACCTCCTGTTGTGATACAAGTTGGCCTAGCAATACTCATGGCTTGACTTACTCCCTTAGCAAAATGAGCCACATAGGAAATTCAGTCTGCACCTGCCTACAGGATTAATTGAAGTTCAGCTTATCCTAAGCATTTCTCTTTCCTTCAGACATGCAGACTTCAAAGGGCTATAAACTGTGATCTTAAACGCAAAAGCAACGGCGTGTCAGTAAGTTTTCACTAGATATAAATAAATATTTCAGTAAACTATGGTTGCTACTTGTTAAGCCTGGGAAAAATGGAGCCTTGCTGTAACCTGGAAGACAAATTGGATCTCAGAGCCTCACACATGCTCCCATTCAAATCCCCATGCCTTGTATACCTGTGGGAATAACAAAGCAGAAGCATTCCAATAACTTCATGCAGTAGCAAGGCAGGCTGCAGTTCTCCCAATAAATTTAAGTTTTATAGCTCCTTCTCTCCAAAAGCCACATCCTCAGCGATTCCTACACATTGAAGGGGAAGTCCTGTGGAAGAGGTGCTATTTCACAGGCCATTCTGACTATTGCATTGGTGACCAGGGCACACAAATCTTTGCACCCCTGTGTGGGTAAACATTCATAAGAATATCCTCCTATCAACAGTCCAGTTCGCATGAGCTACAACTCCCTACCAACAACAACGAGCTTTCCATTTGGCCTAGAGATTTTCCTACAGCCATGGGAAGGCACAGGGAGGAAGCCAGAAGTCCTAGCTGCTCCTTTTCCACTCCACCATTAGGTTTGGCATAGCTTTTCCTAGACAGCCCTCTTTGCTCTAGCAGCTCTGACATCTGTGCATTGCATTTGCCCTGTTGTGCAAGCAGGACTATTTCCCCAGAGATAAACAGAGATCACCAAGCCCACAACGCCTGACACAAACAGAGTGCAGATCCAAGCTTCTTTAGGTAGCCCAGACCCATCCTTTTCACTTGCAAATGTAAAGGGAACTTGGCAAGACCCAAAGGGAAAAAGAAGGAAATTATCTTCATGAAGGAATGGGAATAAAAAATCTCCCTCCCTCCCGCAAGCATGCTTTTTTAAACAGCTCTTTGAATCCTCCCTGCTTATAGACAGTCCCACTTCTCCAGCAATGGAAAAGCAATACAAGCGTCTTGTCATTTGATCCCCCCAAACATTCTGTCATTCTACGGCAGCAGGCTCCTCACTGGGCTCTCACACAGAACTTTGCCCACATGCTTTTTAAAGTACGTACCTGATTTTGCCTTTGTCTGCTACGCTCCTTTTGCAGCTGCATTCCCAGGAAAAGGTTTCTATGCCCACTTTCCCCTGCTGTTTCTACAGTCTGCTCAGAGATGGATTCATTGCTGGCTCTCGGCACTGACACTTCGTCCTCAATTGATGCTTCCTTATATTTATTCTGAAGTTTCCAATGTAAAACAAACAGGAATACCACCTTCCTAAAATTACTACTATCCCACTGTCCTCCAATGCAACATTAACAAGAGGCAATATTCTCCAAAGCTATGAAGCACATACTGCCCTAAATTACATTGCAGTTGCTGCCCTGAGCTTACACATTTTTGAACAGGAAGGCTCCCAGGGATCTCTCTCTCCGTTCTGACTGCATTTACTGCTTTAAAATATTTTTAACCCAGACACTGAAGTGCCAGCCTAGCAGCCCTTCATGCTAATCCTAGCCTGGGTGGCTGTTCTTAAGGGAAAGCATTCAAAAATTGTAGCAGTGCATCAACTTTGACCCTTTTCACTTAAAACATGAGACTTCTTTTTTTTTAAGGAAAAAAAAATTAGATTCCAGAGGGAATCACTGAACTCTGACCTGCTTAAAATTAGTTTTGTTTTAGTGCCTGTGTGGTGACTCAACAGGCCAATTTTCCAGACACTTAAGACTTCTCTGCTCCTGAAGATTCCAGTTCAAGTCCTGGACTCGCTGCCTGGGGTCGGATCAGAACACTTTGTTCCAAGGCTTCAAGCAGTGAATTCCCAGATCGCCGTAGCCTTGCCAGATGCTGGCATGCTTGGTAATAAGTAGGGCTGCAACCAAGCTAATTACATTTTTTAAAAAAATCTGTGAAGAGTTTTGCTTGCAATACATATGTTAGACCAAAAGAATTTCCCTTCAAAATTCGGCAGTCGAGAAATGTTTATATGGCTCTGATAAACATTTCATGATAAGCTGGATTCTTTCAGGGGGGAAGGGGAAGATGTGTACTTTGGTCTTAACAGTGCAGCAAATAATTCTCAAATAGGGTCTGGCTGAGCGTATCCATCTCACTGGGAATAACTGATTCCATTTTTTTTAATCTGTCACAGGCATTACAAACACTAAATGAGTCACCATAGACTCCTATGCTGCAAAAAATAGCATCACAACACTTCATTTGCTCTTCAACAGGACTTCAAGTGTAGTGCCTGGTATCAAAAAGCCTTGTCATTTAACAAATTAAAAAATCCCAGGAAATGACACCCCAACACAATCTCTGAAAAAATTACTTCCTGTAGAAGTTAAACACCACCCAGCAAAGCAAAACTCATCTAGGAGCAATAATCTTCCTCAGTCTCAACAGAATTTTTCAATTTAATCTTATCATTAATGCCCCAGCATATACTTCCTAGCTTTCATCAAAGGATCTCAAATGATTCACCAAACAGCCTCAGAAATCTCCTGTAAAACAAGTGAGCACTATTACCTCCATTTCTAAGTACTGAGGAATTAAAGCAAAAAAGATGCTAAGAAACTTTGGCCACGAGGCAAGAAGAGCCAGACCCAGAGCCAGAACCTAGGTGCTGGTCCATATTAAATGGCATCTGTTACATTTCCATCCGTGCTTCACAGCGATTATGGGAAGAAAAGCTATGCCAACGCCTGTAATCACTTATTTGACAGCTGCTAACCCAACGAACACGAAGGCAATTTATACACCGTGCCCTAATCTGCCTGGATTTGATCATGTATGAACACAGCACTAGTACTTGCTCCAATGTAATTCTGTGCTTTTCCAAGCAAGAATGCAGCTTTCTTCCTTTTTCGGAAAGAAAGCAAGGCACTAAAAGACAGAGTTTTAACACGCAGTCATCAATATGCTGTTCTTACAAATACAAATGTAAAACAGTAATAACACAAACAGTGACGCAGACTGTGCTGTATCAACAGCATGACTCTGTCTTCTGCCCAGAAAGCCCTCCTTCAACCTAGACAAGACACCTGCCAGGACAGACAGACCTGGCCTTACACCCCAGGAGACACTGTCAGGACAGCCAAAGGGAAAGGAAATTCTGTGACAACAGACAGGCATTACGCTTTGTGGGCATCCTCCACATATTTTACCTCTAGATCTGCCTGCCCCTGGTGGTCACAATTGCCACAGGACCTTAAAAATACCCAGCAAGGCTAAAAGTTGAGAACCTGCTCCACTAGAAGCCAAGCTGCCGAGCCATGGCAAACAGTATTGTGAAGAAGTAATTCATGCATGGTGGTCCCTGCCAGATGGCCAAGTCGTGGTTCCTCTGCCCAAGAGGACCTCCCATAGAAGCAGCCCAGCATCCCCACCAGAGAGCTTGCTCTCACAAATTCCCACCGTGCCTTCTCTGAGGAGAGCTGTCACCGGATTGAATCAATGTGAGCTAACTAGGTTATTCATCACCTGCAAAAAAACGATGCTGCTCAGAGCTTTTTGGATACAATGGTGAAGTGAAGAAGGCTTTCTTCACCGCCTACGCAGCCTGGGCTCAACTCTGCAAAACAAATTTGAGCCGCAGTCAGACTCAATGTCAGACTTTTGCCAGCTGAGCTCCCTCTCACTTCCTCAGTTTCAGGTCATCTGAATACCTTGACAACCCGTGAGGATAAATCAAGCACAGAAGGTGTTTAGGAACTAAGCACACACGTCAGGTGTTTCTACAAAACCTACACAAAGTTATCTCGAAGCATCCCAAATTCCAAATCCTTAACAAATATATCACACATTTTGGAAACGGTGGGCAGGAACTTGAAACACAGCCGTGCTGGTTATAAAAAATGAAAGGAGACAGAGTAAAGCTGGGAGGAAAGCAGGAGAGAATGCACATTTTTTGCTCTGGAGGACAGATCAGTTACGTGAAGCTTATCCTTGCTGAGGCCGACTGATTGAGCAGCTCTAATCTTAAAGCATATTAAACAGCATATTAATACAGGCAATCACTGATCTGTTGAACCCATGCCAGAAAAGGACTGCTGGGAGTCACTGGCCAGGCCTCCCTCCTGATGGAAGCACCTCGGCCAACAATGCCCTCTAACCTCTGGCACAACCCAAACCAGGGCCCAGGCACAGACCCTGCTGGTCCTCACCTTGCATTGGGATCCTTAGAAACTCGATATTCCCACTTCCCTCTGCCCATCTTCCCCACACCAACTCGGGACCAACATGCCCACGGACCCGTGAAGAGACCCCTGGCCATAAACCATTCCCACAGCCAACATCTGCTTCCATCACCAGATCCACCCCACTGTATGTTTCACAAAAACTGTTTGTGTCAGATTTTTTTTTAAGGAATTATTTACTCGGCCTCTTTGATCTTCCTCAGTGCCAGCCAAATTCAAGCTCCCATTCAGTGAAGGCCCTAAAGCATTTGCCAGATTTGAAGCACTGAAGAGACCTGCTGGCTCCAGTGGGACTGCAGCACTCAAAGCCAGGCGCATTCGGAACCACAGCAGGGCCAAAATCCCTGCACAGCCATTCCAAATGCATCCAAGGCTTGCGCTTTGCTGCTGGAAACTTTATTCTCACTTTACATATAGTCAAAACCTGACAAGAGCTCACTGTCGGATTATGCAGGAAATCTGCAAGTTTCACCAAGGTGTGATCTTATGCTTTTTCACACATTATTGTATCATGCCGCGCCAGAACACTAACGTATGCACAGTTCTAAAATAACTTGCATTATTACAGCCCAGCACTGCAAACAGCACTGGGGAGCCAATGCTTAGACCTCCAGAGACTTGCTCCTCAGTGACTTGCAAACTGATAAGCGGTCACAGCTCCTTCCTTACAAAGGGAGGGGGTAAATTTATATTAAAAAAATAAATTAAATAAAGGAGAAACAATCCAAACCAAACACAGCATTTCAAAACCTTTTCCCCCATTTCTCTCTTTCAAATGAAACTGTCAATAGTCAGATTTGTCTTTGGTCATGTCAGGGTGGGAGAGTGGGATTTAATAACATTTAACTGACTTGCTATCAAGAAGGAAACATATTTTTCTTCTCTCAAATTTGAAACCAACTCTTTTTTTTTTTTTTTCTGTTGGCCTACTTTCTTTTAAGTTGCTTTTCAATTATTTATGAAAATGCAATAATGCATTACTTTGCTGTGCAAATGTTTAGAAGAAGGAGATAGGGTCTTTCAAGTGAAAAAAACCCGAACATGGCCATACAGGGGTTTATTTGGAAGCGCATTGCAGGTGACACTTTATAAAAAACAATATGCTTTCATTTGCCTCCTGACACACATCCCCATTTCCTTTAAACTGTGTGCTTGAGTCAATAAAAAGAAGTCCACAGCTCCACAGGAACACCCCACTCATTGCTCTCCTGAGCTGGAGCTGTGACAAACAAAAGCTCTACATGGGGAACTACAAGGGGCTGAACCAAAGCCTATTAGGACACTGAAAAGACTCCACGCTTTCTGAACAGCCTAAGAGATGACAAAAACTTGTCCCACTAAATAGAGGAAACTAATAGCAAAACTCTCCGTGGTTCAGTCATTTTTTTTAAATGTTTTTTGCTGCTTTTTTCCTGGAAACAGCTGTGTTCCAAGCCTGAACATCAGTTCAGAACATCGCTGAACACCGACTGCTGAACTTGTTTCTGCAATTTTGGAAATCCCATGTGGATGCACACTCAAGTGGCTATCCACAGGCTCACCACCCCAAGCTTTTAGCATCAATACACTAAATCAAATAGCAAATTCTGCCTTGACAGCAGCAGGTACAAAACCAGGCCCATAACACTCCCCTCCCACCTCTCAGGTTCTATTTTGGCCTCATAAGGTGACTCGTCCCTGTCACTGTCAATAGGAAGATGAAACTTCCTTCTCTGCAACACTTTGTGCAGGAAACTCCTGTCCATTAACAGAGGCAGCCATGAAGGATCAGCTTCATGAAGATCCCACTGATCTGGTATATTAAACCAGGAGAAGAAAGACCAGACAGCATTATAAAATGAACACACATGCTCTTCACAGGAATGTAACAAAATCTGAAATACAATCAGAGAAATACAACCTACTAAAACAACCCTAACAAACCCTAAAACAACCCTAAATAACTCTAAAAAAAACTCTGTCCTGAAGGTTTTCAAGCCTCAACTACACAAAATCATGGCAGTCCCAATCTGCTGCTGACTCTGCCCATGCAGGTGGCCTCCTGTGGTCCCAACTGACCAACATCCCCAGTGATACAAAAGAAAACAAAACTGCAGAAGGACTTAGAGAAGCCAATTTCTGCTACTATTATTAAAAATTTACAACATCCTCAGTATCACTCCTTAAAACTGGAATCCATGTAAATCTTGCAGTCACTGGAGGTCCTGGAAGACACCTCTCACACTCACTTGTTGCAGTCCCTGCAGCTTTTCAGAACGTTTAACAACATAGGTAACTTAGGAAATTAACTTTTTTCTTTTCCCTTTTGTTAGAATGACTCAGGTTCCTAAATCACCCTGAAGGTCAGTGGGGCACTGTCTGCATGGTTTTCAAAAATGGGACTTAGCTGCATTGAAATCGCATTTATCTAACTAGCACTGCACATGTGAAAACTTATATTTTGCTGAATTTAAACGAACTAAGCCACATTTCTAAAGCTAAGTATGTACTTAAATATCATTCTTTAACAGGGCCATAAAACACACCTCTACAACTCCCATTCAGGTGTTGAGATAAAAATTACAGAAAACTTTACAGTTACACAAGTACTGTGTAATTTTCCTTTTTCTTATATGTAAAATAACAGAATTTAAAACTAAGCAAAGAAGAAAAATCTTGCATTCTTAAAATTTTTGCTGTTGTGCAACAGCATTTTTCTTCCATCTTGCCTCTTACAGCTACTTCTTCCTGCTGTGTTTGCATGCATTGCAGAGGTGCTTGGGTATGCAACTGCTGCTGCTATTCACACCACAGGACCCACGCCTTTACCTCCAATATACTTTAAGGATTAGAATCTCCTGGTTTCTCCATTTTCTACCCCATTTCAGCTTGTTACTTCTCACTAGGAGCCACTTTCTGTGCCAGCGCAGCGCATGAGTTATTAAAAGAGCAGCAGGACATGTGCAGAAGGTGCAAGACTGTCTTACTTGCCTCCCCTCCATCACTCCTCATACAAACACAGGCACTGCTCTCCATCAAAGACCACATCTTGCACGGAGCGAGATGTTGGTCTAATGGTGTCTTGTGACTGGGGCAGGAGGCAAGCAGCCATATGAAGCTCCCAAGCACGTGATTTAAAGGTGTTGGGCATTTACTGGACGTGTGTTTGGAGATTCCACTCCACATAGTTGTGACTGAGAGCCCTGAGTGGGTGCAGACCTGACCCCCATCCTCACCCCTGCCCGCACAGAACACATCCCAGGGGATCACCACACACTTCCACTGGGCTGCTTTCCTCCATGGCACTTTGCTGGCAAAGAGAGGCCTTCAGCTTCCAGAACTGTCAATTGCCTTTCAGAAGCACTAAATTCACACATACGCATTTGTACATATTCATCAGCATTTACTCATTTGTAGTCTCTCATGAGAATTAATATTATTCCTCCACAGTGGCAAAACTTCCATCATCCTGTGCAAACTGCTACTTACCTACGGCAACCTTGTTTATGGGAATGCCTCATTATATATAATTTCAGGTTTCAATTGGAAACTGTTTTACAGAAGTGACAAGCACTTCACTGTCTCTATCCCAGCTCTGTCTTTTCTGTCTGCAGGAGGCTCGAAACGCATCTCGGCAACAAGTTCCATCGAGAACTCCATGCTCACCCTGCTTGTGCACACACCAACCAAGCAATCTCTGTGACTCCCAAACCTGAACTAATTAATTGTCCTGTATTTGTAAATCTCAACCACACGCACTTAGTTCTCCATGGTGCCACTAAACAAACCCCCTTTCCCGGGAATTGCAACAAATTGCTTGGTTTCCTCAGAATCGTTCCGTCCTGCTCCTGGCAGCTGCCTGCATACAATTACAGATATAAAATCAGTCTGGAGCACAGTATCTCCTACTGAACACACTCTTCTTCCAGATTTGAATCTGTAAAGCAGAATATTGCATTAACACATTCCCTTTTCTGTGACTTAATACACTTCTCATATATTTTGCATACCTTCCTAGCAGGTGTGTTCAATTTGTTTTTAAACAGAAGGAAAATTGACACATGAACTGCATTTCTTGGTATTATTTATGCATTTGTCTATATATCAACATGAGTAGCATGATCTTTAATGCCATGGCATAAGGAGGAAGCTCACCTCAGTGAAAAGAGAGTTTTATGTTCCTGGATGCCACGTAAGGACAGCACATGGAGAACCACAACAGCTGCCTTTCCCTGGGTACCTCAATGTCCCCAGGCTCCTTCCAGAGTCAGTGGAGGAGACCAGAGTGTGATTTGGTGGAGTAATCACTGTCACAGAATAGGTACTTTCTCTGTTTCTGTAAAAAATTCTTTAATACAGAAGTCAGTATCTGGCATTAATTCAATCTGCTCTGAAATCACTCGAAAACCATTCATTTTCTAATTTTCTTCTCTTCTCTAATGGTTTCTGAATCTTTTTCAGTATAAACCTGGTCTATTAGGACTAATCTCTGCTAGAAGGTCAGTTGTGACATTAAAATGGTGTTCCCAGCTAAGAAAAGCAACTCTTCTATTCACTGACTAACGGCACTGACTTAGCCATATAATAGGTATTTTGCTTTCATTTTAAAAAATGGACTGCAAAATTAACTTTTAGGTCCTTATTAAGTAAATATTTAATTGGTTAGCTGAGGATCACAACGGTGTCCCCCAGCCTTTTTCATTACACTGAAAGCTTACTCATACACAAGGATTTTATAGCAGTGTAAAAAGTAGACTCCATAATCCTAGTTTAAAAATTGAACTAGTTTAATTAAATGTATCTTTAGACTGACTGCTACAAACCACAATATGGCACACAGTCGAATTTAAACGTGTTTTGTTCACTTACTCCCAATAGAAACTAAAGATACTGCAAGCCATATTTACATGTTTCAAAGCTTCTGAGCAGAGCAAGCTTAACTCAACTTTGTCCTTTCTCCTCCAAAAAGCAAAGCAACTCAAAGGAGGAGGAGCCCAGCTATGAACAGCTATCCCATCAGCTCTTTGCTGTCCTAGCCAGCCTTCTAGCCTGCCTAACCCAAGAGACAGTGCTGAGAATCTGGGATTAAATTAATTTAAATACATCAACATCACTGCCACTAAGAGCAGTAGTAAGACCTTAAACACAATTTTAGTAATACTCCAGTTATACCTTAAGCATCCTACTAGGCCTGGACTAGCCAAGGCAAGTTCTGCACATACAGGGCAATTCTAGCCTGCTGAACTAGACATGAGCATTCCCAAGACATTTTGGACTCATTTCAAGTAAAACCTGGACTGCCTTTCTAGGCACCAGGAGACAACAATGGAAATCACTCCTCTATGGGATGTGGTTTTATTTGGCTCCTCTTCTGTAAAAGTCTGCTCCTTGCAGGAGCTACCAAATGTCATCAAATTGCACTTGCCAACTGAGCCTGCTCAGTTTCTCTCGGGACGTGCTAAAAAATCCAAAATAGATTGGTCTAAATGTTCAGTGTCCTTTCTCACACCAATACAGTATTAATACAGTACTGACTTTCCTATGTATTTTAACTATAATCATTCAAAGGATCAAATAGAAGTACATAAATATATAATTTAAATAGTGTGAGGCCTTTTCCTTGAAATTTTGCAGTAGTGAAGAATACTATCCTTGTAAAATAACTCTGACCTGCAATTTTCAGGCAATTAATTTCCTTGAAATATAGGCAAACACCTCATTCTCCAAACAATAATCACAGAATACACTTTAGCTTTGTCACCAGGATTTCTTTTTATTTAAAAGAACAACAGGAAATGGAGGGGGTGGGGGGGGAAGACTTCTATTAAAGGACAATTCACTGAAAGGTCTTTTAGCTGGCAATTGTCAGCACTGCTCAGGGCCAATGGATCAAATTTAACTCTCAAAAGTGCTGATGGTTGTATGAGTCTTCACAGTAGGAGCTGGCGCTCTGGGCCACTCAAGTTCAATTTTTGGTGTTACCACGGGATGTAGGAACTGGGATCTTGGTGAGCAAAGATTTGCTCCGTATTTGATGCACTGGGTAAAGTGGCATTCTTAAAATCACTAGCCTCCCAAGCAGCTAGCAAGCCAGCAGGAGGTTAGTAGGAAGAGAAAGTAATTGTCCTTTGTGCCTCTGAAAATAGCCGATATTAAAGGATCCTCTTATGTATTACCTGCGTTTCAATCTATGCTTGCAGCTCAAAGGAAAAGAAAGAGGCTGGAGGAGACAGAAAATAAAGCTGTCAGAAATATTACAGGAGACCCTCCTCAAGCTGCCATGAAGTGTATGGTCTCCTCACCTAGAAACCTGTGCAGCCAGAAAGGATGAGTGCTCTGTAAGCAATGGAAACTTGTTCAGACATCACACTTTACATACAGAGCGTACTGTGCATGTGCCTGGGCGTTCACCACGTGCCTGGAAAGGCTGAGACCTGGGGAAAGGCGCTGCAAGAGCGAATCTCGGACACTTATCCAGGATGTCCATCAGTGCAGCCAGCACCACAAGGACTACACTGCACATAAGTCATTGGAAATCAACTTTACCTGCAGCCTCCACTCTCCACACAGTGCCCAAAGAAGGTGGAAGTGCAGCACGACCAGCAGCAGAGTGCAAACCTAATGCCCTGACCTTGACCTGAATGTTGTCTGTTAGCAAATTTCCCAAAATGTAACAGAATTGGCTGCTGATTGCCCTAGTCCTACTCTTTGGTCAGAAAACGGAAAGAAAATTTACTCAGGGTCTGGGCAAAACATGAAAAAGAAAGAAAACTCCCCAAATCCCCCAGTGCTTCAGTGCTGCTGGAAAGGAGCTCACTCTTGTTTCAAGCCTCAATTCAAATGCTGTCTAAACCAAATTTGGGTCTGAACTTGACTACATAATGTATCCTAAGTGATTAACTGGACTGCCTCTAATGTCTTGAAGATATGGAGAATATAAGCAAAACAGATTACAAAAACTGCTGAACTTACAGTACAGGAGACTTAAAGGCTTTACAAGGGCCATTCCAGCAGGGCCCAGATGCCCATTTCCCCACCAGCAGCATTCCCACTGCCTGCCGTGTGAGCACAGCTCTGCCTGTTCAGGGAACATGTGAGGATACTCATGTTGAAAACAGGAAAAAGAAAACTTCTTTGCTAATACGAAAAAAATCCCTGCAATAATACTAATCTATTTATAATGGTCAAAAAATATGACAGCTTACAACAGCGTCAGAGCAGTGCTTTGGCAATATTTTAGCATACTGCTGTATTTTTAGAAGGACTGTTCATTTACTTTCTCCTAAATGCTGGAGTTCTTATTTTTCAACAAACGATCTAGTTTTTTTGGTGTATCATATGCCAACATCAGAGTGTTTTATCTCAGGGTAAGTAGGAACTGCAGGCAAAAACAAAGCTCCTGCACACACGCTGCTGTACAGCAGCACTGCCAGAGATGCCAAATCCCAGTCTCCTCCCGTGCTTTCTGCAGCGAGAGCTCCTCCACTTACAAACCTTCCTGGAACGCAGCGCTGTGTTTTTTACCATGAGCAACAGAAAACTGTTGGGTTTCTTCATCCTGAGCATTGAGGAACTATCCCATTGTAAACAATAGGGCTGACAGTTTAATGATATTGCTCAACCTAACTGGTTCTGGCAAGCAGCACGAACGATAAGAGTACAGCAAGATGTGCTTAAGCACTTTTATGTTTTCTCAGCACAGAGTACCTTACTAGTTCAAAATTCTTCTGCAAGCTACCTGTGAACTTCAGTGAAAAACTCTAAGTCTCACCTGGGCCTACAAGAGCACAATAACAGGATGATCCCAGTCCCTAAGAACCTCTACAGCTGTAGCTCCAACACCTATAGACAAAATCCACAGGCTCTTATTCTCTTTCTAAAAAGCATGTATGAGCTTCGATTGCTTACAAAAACTCATACTAGGCTAAATTAAATACATGTGCACCCACATGTTAACTGAATTAACTTGAAACCATCAATACATCTCAAATGTCCATCTGTTTACACAAGCCACTTGCAGCTTTCAAGTCTTGTGCTCCTTATAGTGTAACTCTCAACCAAAACAGTCTAAGTGCAAGCAGAAAGCTCTGCTGTGAGATTTCCATGCATAATGACCATGTGTTTATTGGGTTTTCATGTTCAAATCATGTCAGAACAGACATGCTATCCATTCGCAAGATGCAATACATCCGTGCCAGCCTTTCCCTCTTCAGCTCCAGAAGCCTTGTAAAACAAAGCTGGCTCTAACCTGGACAGATATTATAGCCAAATTTTAAAAACCTCCCTTTGCAATTCCAGTTTGATAGCTGTAAATGGTATAGCTTGAAGGACAAAGAATTAAGTTCTGAGGCAATAATGTATATTCCAGGTCTGGCAAGGCTTAAGAGCAGCAGATACAAGTAGCTGTTTTCAGGTAAGTTTCAGGTGATAAAATACTTGGACGAAAAACTTTGTACTAGCTCCTCATAAGAAGCTGCCTTTTAATCTGAGTGGCTCACTTCAGCAAAGCTGCACACAGCTAGCTGGATTTAAACTGGAAGGATGAAAGCCAGGACACATTATCCTACAGTTCTGCAGCTGGAATCAAACTTCCTTTCCTAATCTGAACTAAATGTAATTTTTCATTCTTTGACAGAGATGGAGTGAAATGCAGCGCTATTAAAAGTAAAGAAATCAACTAAAAACATTTTCTCTCTAATTTTAGGATATTGCTAGCTTCCCTTTTAGAAGAGGTCAATGTTAGCAACGATGGCAAAAGCTACCTGTGCCAGCATGTGATACCAGCCTCTCACAAAAAACAGTTCTCATCAGACACTGTCCTCCTGGACGTCTCCACTGTATTATTGTTGATGATGATGACTGCGATGTTGAACGCCTACAAGTCTCCCACGTGCCTATTTCGTTGGCCTGCTGTTTTTCGGTTGGGTTTTTTAAAAAAAAAAAAAAAAAAAAAAAGCTCGAGGCCATTATTCATGAGCAGTAAGAAAACAAATCACTCTTAGACCTACTCCTCTTGCAGATTCCCACACTTATTACCCAAAATCCCACAGCTCGCTATTGGTTCTACCCTTGACCAAAGTACAGGGCTGAGGCAGCATGCCATCCCCTGGGAAAAGCCGATCACGTTCCTCCCGGCAAGCGGCTCCGGTTATTCTAGGATCGCAGTCGGGCTGGAATAAAGTCCCCTAACTTTTCAGAGAAGGCAGCGCTCGCTCCCACAGCCAGAGCCTGGGGGCCCGCGGGGACGAGCGAGGCCACGCTCCGCACCCTGACCGGGAAGTCGCTTTTTCCCCATGACCCGTTTATCTTTTGAGGGGAAAAGAGCCGGAACGAGCGAACCGAGAGCCTTCAGCCCCTTCCACAGAGCCACCCTCCTGCTCGGGCAGAAGCGAGGAAGGCGCCTCGCAGAAACACGGGAAGGTGCTCATGCCGGCGCCCCCCGCCCCGGTGCCGCTGCCGAGCCCGCCGTGCCCCCCGCTCGCCCCTGCGCGCTCCCCAGCAGCGGCGCGGCGGCCGCCGCCGCTCGGCACTCACGCACGGAGAGGCAATTACAATAATTTAAAGCTTCCTGTCCGCCGGCTCCGCCGGGATCCCGAGGGCTGAGCCATGCCCGGGCAGGGCGCGGAGCAGCCGCTGCCCCTCCGCACACGCGCGGGCACCGCGGCCGGACCGCCCCCGCCCGCCCCCAGCCCCGGCGGCAGGAGCAGCAGCAGGAGCAGGAGCAGCAGGAGGAGGAGGAGGAGGAGGAGGAGGAAAGGGGGGGGCGTGACAAGTTGTGCCAAACTTCGGGAGGTGTGCGAGCGGCCGGGAGGAAGGCTGCCGAGCTGCGCTGACAGCCGGCCCCGCCGCCTCCCCCGCCCCGCCGGCGGCGCCCACCCCGCCCGCCCCGGAGCCCCGCGGGGCAGCGAGCGCCGAACGCCCCCGGCAGCGGCCGCGGCGAGGAACAAAGTTAAAACGGCGGCGGTCGCGCACCTACCCGCTGTCTGTCATGTCTCCTCCGGGCGCGGGGTGCTAAGTGAGACACTGGCGGGGTGGGGAGAGCCAGAGGTGCGGGGAGGGACCGGGAGATGGGTGTTTGGTGAGCTCTTCCTTTCTCTCCCCCTTTCTTCCCACCCCTTCCCCCTTCTCGCTCTCTGTCTCTCAAGGACGAGGTGAAATCCCTTGGCTGGTCATGAGGCGGCTTCACAGACAAACAACACAATGCGAGTGCAAATAACAAAAGGGGAAAAAAAAAAAAGGAGAGGGAGAGTGAGACCGGGAACAATGGGGGAGGAGAGGCTCGCCGCGCCGCGCCTGGCCGCCGCCGGCACCCCGGCAGGCAGGAGGAGGAGGAGGTGGAGGCGGAGGAGGAGGAGGAAGGCGAGATGGTGACAGCGGGGAGGGGGCTGCGCGGGGAGTCCCCCCGGCGCGGCGGGGCTGCCTCAGACCATCCCGACCTCCTCCCCGCCGCGCACCGGGGCGGCCCTGCGTGGCGGCCACCGGTAAGTGACGCTCCCGCCGCCCCCGCGAACGGCCATCGCCACCGCCGCCGTCCTCATCCTCGCTGCCCGCGCAGGGAGCGGGGGCGGCGGCTGTCCGCCGGTACAGCCAGCGGTTCACAGCGGCGCCGGCACCGAGCCCTTCCCGGGAACTTCTTCACCGAGCGGGGCTGTCGCGGGTCCCGGGGACATCTCTCCCGGCTCCCTTCCCGGAGAGCGGTTCCCCCTCCCGCCCTTTTGCTCGGAGTAAACACGCCGAGAGTTGCGTGTCCGTGGGCGTGTGCGTGTCCGCTGGCACCTCCCGCACCGACAGACCCTGTCACGGCGATCGCGCACATGCCCGGCCGCCCGTGGGGACGCCGTGCATCCCCTCCCCTCTCCCCAGCTCCCGCTGCATTCCCAGGACCCCCGGCCGGCCGCAGGAACCCGAGCGGGAGGCAGAAGTTTGGGGTCCCACCGCGCCCTTCCTCTCCGCGCTCTCCCGCGGGCGCCGAAGATGAGGCGGCGTTTCGAAGCCCCCCGGTGTCACCCCGGGGGTTACCTCAGCGGCCTGCGGGGGCCGGCAGGACGGCGGCTCTCCGCGCTCCTGGCAGCCGTGCCCGGGGCGGAGGGGCCGGCAGCCCCGCCGTGTCCCCGCTCCCCAGGCAGGAGCAGCGAGCGCCCGTCTCCCGGTCCGCCCGCGCCCCGGAGCCCGCGGTTACCTCCTGCTGCTCCTGCTCTCCTCCGGCCCCGCTGCTCGGGGCAGCGCAGCCGTGTCCCCAGCTGGCCCCGCCAGCCCCCGGCGACCCGCGGGTACGCGCGGCTGGGTGCGGGGGAGTTGCGCTTTGCTCTGGGCAGCACCGCCGGCTCTGTCCGCTCCCGAGGCAGCCCTGCGAGCCGGTCCGGGGCTGCGGGGGGACGGCGGGCGCAGCCCGGGGCTGGGAGGGGTGGCGGGGACCCTGCCGCTAATAAAGTCACGCTCTGCAAGTACCGGGTCTGCCTCTCGCTCGCTCTCTCCCTTGTTTACTTACGGGGTCTTTTATTTTTAATGGAGCGGTTCGTACACGTGCTTTTCCGAGGCGCAGAAGCCGGCTGGACGGGGTTCGAGCCTGAGAGTGGGAAACGCAGAAATCCGCACCCTGAGCCAAATTGCTCAAAGAAGAGCAAGTTCGGTTATTATTCATCTCCACGAGGGAAGTCTTATCTTCTACAAATATTTGATACTGGGACAAGTCCAATAATTAACAAGAACAATCAAACAATTTCACTGCCTTCTTGGGGATTTAAAAAGTCATCATCTGGAATTCATGAACATTACAACCTTTTTTTTTTCGCCCTGCTTGGATTCGTTACTATATGTGATCTTTTCAGAGTGTGTGTGTGTCCCTAAGTGATTTTACCCTTTCATGCAAAAAGATGCAAACCATTAACGGCCCAGATAATATTCACAACTGCTGATTCAGTGAGACTTCAGACCTCTCCGTAGGAGTGGTGAGAGAGGGTGGTAACCCTGACGGGAAAAGGAGAAAAAAAGAAAAGAGCTGGAGGAATGTTTCTTTCTTGGCTTCCTCCCTACCACTGTGGCAGGAACTCCCACGGGAGTCCTGTGGGTGGGATGGGAGCAGGGCAGGTGGGAGCTTGGCCAGCTCTGTATAGGTGCAAGCATCAGCTCTCCCAGCAGCCCCATAACTCTTCATACCAGAGAAAAAGCCAGAAATGAGGCTCCTGAGCTCTGCAGCAGCATTTCTGGCGTGGCCTGGCTTTCAGGACCTGCAGTGAGCCAAGCGGGACAGATGGGGAGTGAGCCATGGCCCAGCTGTATCCAAAAAACCCAAACACCAAGCCAACCCCAAACTTGCCTCTTCTGAATTAAATCCAGGCATTTGAAAAAGGTGGCCATGCACTATAATGGTAAAGTTTCACCCCCCACTGTCCCAATCACCAAACTGAGCACAAGTTCAGGCAGTGGCTGTCAAAGTCACACCTCCTTAGTCCCCACCTGCTCATGCAAATCCTGCTTCTGATGGCTGCTGACCCCAGCAAATGAAATAGGTTAGGCACGGAGCTCTGCTCTATCTCAGGTCACCTCAAACCTGGGGACCTACAGCCAGACTTGCACGGGTCAGGCTGACAGGCTCTGGGTGTCCTCCCCACATCTTTCAGAGCTCTTTTCTCTTCATACCCTTCTCACAGCTTTTTTTTTTTCTTTTTTTTTTTTTCTCGCATAAGCACTGCCCCCCCTTTACTACTTGCTTTATGCCAAGTCCTCCTTACAATCATGATAAAGTTCCTTGCAGTTCAACACAAGAAAGGAATAAGGGTGGCTGAGTCCAAAACTAATCTGGTGAAAGAGAAAAAGCCAAATGCGGGTGCATTTTATTTAAGATCAAAAGCACAATGGTGTGAGATTGTATTATGCTCTCCACAGGAGCTGTATTTTTCTAGTTCTACAATAGGATTAAGGTGTTCAGTGGAAAAGAGAATTACAAAAAAAAAAAAACAAGAGAGAAAAAAAGCCCCATTGAACTGGTAGTAGCTGCATTTGAGTTTGTCTTGAATAATGAGAATATTTCATTCCTCAAGTACTCTAGCATCCTATTCCCAAACACTTTTAAAAACAATTGTGTATGCCAATAATAATTTAATTTTTACTATTTATTGCAAAGGATTCATTCTGCGGGAGTTTTATTTATTTATTTAAAGGAAGGATATTGGCATTTCTGCATTGACTCATTTCAACATTTTCAGTCAACCAAATGCTTTTTAGTAGAACCTAAAGACATCTCCTTATTTAGCCCTGCATATTTGAGTGTACAGGATGTTGAATGTTAGCACACACGGGCTGGACACAGCTGGGAGCACAGCTCCAACACACTTTTCCACCCTGAATAACTCAAGAAAGCACAAAAGAAAATTTTCAGTGCAACTTACCCAGTGAAAGATGGGCCACGGTGTAAAACTTGCTAGCTATTTTAAATTTGAAACTTTGCAAAGCTCTGGCTAACTCTCAGTTTCCCAGCAGCAGGCAAGCATGGCCTGAGCCTGGTTCTGTTCTAGTGTTCATGGAAGGTGACTGTGTTGAAATGAAAGGTATCAAACACCTTTACTGTGAGCAATGAGCACCTAGAAGTCAGTTTGTGAAGGTGAGTTATGCACAGCTCCATGTTCAGTAGGTTTCCCCCACTCCTGAACCTACAGGTTCACCAATTAGAGTTTTAGGTATGATTCTAAGGGGAAAAAAAAAGTGCACAGGGATCTCTCTGCTCACACAGAGCTTATCTGTCTTCAGTTCTCCCTGACTTTGTCCCTTTGCTACCACTCTTCATGAGCTGCTTCTTGCTTCATCCTCCTAGAAAATTCAGAGCTCCAGTTTTCTACTCCATTGAGCCTTGGCACACTCATTTTCACAAGAGCTGCTGTAAAATGTCACTTTTCTCACATGGAAATGGTTTGTTGCTACCTCTCAGAGGTATAAATGACAGCATTGAAGAACAAAGCCTGAGTTCTATAAAACAACATTATCTTTGTGCCAGAGTAATCCAATTATTGAGGTACTGAGATAACCTTAAAGCCATATCAAAATGAAGAAACCACTTAGGAACTCACAAACATCTGTTTTCATATCAGGGAGCATCAGCACAAGAACACCCTTACGTGGTCCTAATCAGTCCAAGCTCTGCTCTCATCTTTTATGTTCAGCATGGCTTATCTGCTCCCCCATAATAAAATCAGGGTGATGCTTGCACTGATTTCTGCTACTAGGAAAAGCCTCTGTTGCTTAAATTAAAGCAATGTGGTTCTATGCAGGTCTTGTCTCCTCCCAGAGGCAATAGAGAATCCCATCTATGATATTTCAAAAAGACATTAAAATAGCTTCCTAGGGAACATAAAATATGCTGCTGTATAGGGCACTCTCCAGTTTTTTTTTGTTAGCTGGTTCCTGAAATTAAATGATATCATGCTTCAGCAGAACAACTGGCAGTTTGGATCCCACATTTAGGTCCTATTAACTAAATAAGGAATATATTTATTTTTAGTAGAAGGTGCACACAAAATCTAAACGAAACAGGAAATGTTGATTAAATTAAATGTCAGTGTGGCGTTCTGTAATTTAAACTACTGCAGGCACATGGAATGATAAAGACGAAAGGAAGCCAGCTGAAAAAGTTAAGATACTTGCTTGGAGTTGTCCATGCTGAGCAAAAATTAAGTATTACAAGAATCTGTAAACAGCTTTCAGCTTCAATAATGGATTAAAGGCACGAGCCACAATCATCTATCATGCTACCAGTAGTAACCCGCAGATTTCAGTGAGATTACTTGTATATATAAAAATAAGCATAATCTATCAGGACATGCAGATGAATAAAGACAGTCACAAGGATGGATTTAAGAAGCAGGCTGGAACTTCATTAACACAATATTTTCACATGTCAAGCAGTCAAGTGGGCCCAGTGCAGGGATTACAAAGCTACAATTTAGGGCAGATCTTCCCTAATCTCTCTTTTACAGTGAGCTCACATCTGAAGCTCAACCCTCAACCCTTCCCCGTGAAAAAGGAGGAGGACCTAAACCCCACAACACTTCATTTAGGTTTGCTTGTTTCCTAGGCACAAATCCAATTGCAAAAATCCAGATTTACTTTTTTATTTCAGCCTTAGTCCACACTGAACATGATCAAAAACTTTCCATCAGTTCTAATGGATGAATAAATATGTACATTCTCCTATATTCCATTTCCAAATCCACCTTTTCAACCCACCCCTCACTCTATGGTGCTACAGAGGTCATCAAAACATTTTATGCCTCCCCAGCTCTACCCTAATAGAAGAACATGCCTTCCTTGATAGCAGGATACCCAACCAAGTGACAGCATCCCAAAATCACAGATTATCTGCCCTGATACAGAAGAGGATTAAGACCCAAACCTTAACTTCACTTTTGTGCCTGCCAGAAGTGAGAGAACCCATCCAGGATCACAGCTGGATGTCTCATGCATATATTCTGAATGTCCCCTTTCCTTCTTGGCTGTTTACCCCACCAGCAGGATAATTAATAGCGTTTTCCATGGAGCCTCTACTGGAGCCCTTGCAGGATGAGAAACCATGTGGTGATGCTTGCACACATGTGGACACCACCAGGAATGTGCCTTGCATGGCTCAGTGGGGGTCAGTCAGGACTAATTAATCAGGGCAGACCATGAGGGCAGTGCAGATGTGGAACCTCCAGATGCTGAAGTAGCCCAGGTGAGTCAGCATGGTGCACCATGGTGCACAGTGTGTGCTTTAAACGCAAACCAAGGCTCAAAAAAAAAGTTCTCAGAGTGATTTCCAGGAGTTTCAGGCACTCTACAAGTAAAAAATAAAAAAAAAAATTGTGGCATAGAGCTTTCCCAAAAGCAGGTGTCTTTCATTTTTTAAACCTAGCTACATTTTCTAAAACTGGTGATTGACTGAAAAAGGGAGGTAATCAAAATAATCTGTGACTTCTGAAAATAGAGGCCAGTTCCTGTGAGTAAGTTTTAGCAGGACTGAGCAGTTAGTGTCTTATCAGTAGCACAGGAACAGGGATTTGTATACACTGTTTTATTAAGATTATTATCTCTACAGTGCTCCTTAAATGAAAACAAAAGAAAAAAAAATTGCTGTAAAAGGACAGAAGAAATGACTCACTTTCCCATCATTGCCAAAACCCCTAATTTTGAATATAGTCAACCTTTGTGCCACAAGATAGAGCTTTTTTTAATATACATTTAGGTGCAGTAATTAATATTAAAACAAATGTGGAAAAAATGGTGTGACCTTGTTTAAAATTTAGCACATTGCTGTAGGATTATTCTCCAGCATGTATGCAATAAATAGTACCCTCAAGAAAAGCAAACAAACATAACAAAACCAAACAGAATTAAGTAAAAAAATGGTCAAATCCCCAGCCAAAAAATATTCTTTCTTACTACAAAATTTGTTCTCTTGATTTGTGATCATTGTTTGAAAAATCACAGAACATATGCACTTTTTGCTGCAGCATTTCTCACGCAAAGCTGTTTTCTTGCACTACCATCTTTTGTGGAGTAACACAGCTCCTAATATCGCTAAATTACTATCATAAAAACAAAAAGGAGAGGAGGTTGCACTGCAATGAGATGTCGTTTGTGTTTGTAACAGGGCAATCGCTGATTTAAAATTGGCATTGGGGCTCCTTTTGTGAAATGATTGCTAGGTTAGGAAAACAGCCCTTGAAACCAGCAACATCTGAATTTGTAAGGAAAGGCTCAGGTTTAGCACTTGTTCTGGTCTGTGTTGACCATTAGACCTGCACATATTTCTGTGTGTGCATGTTCTGTTGCTCTGGAAGGATCCTGTAGGAATGCTGGTAAGATCACTGTCTAGGAGGCTCAAATAGCTTTATATTTTACCTTTAAATAAAGCAAAACAATGGGATAGAAATAAAATTCTCTTAGGAACTCAAAGCCTGTTTTACCTCTGCACATGCTCACGTGGCTACAGGTATGCAGTGAAAGATAAGCAGTGTAAAATATTTTCTATTCTGCTTTTCCAGTGTGTGGGCATTCAGGCTGCTCACTACAAATGACTGCACAAGGTGAGAGGCACCAGAGAATCAGGCCCCAAAGATTTTCTATACTGGATCAGATCACTGGTGCATTAAGTGTGTCACCTCACAGCTGGATGCTCCAAAATGAACCTAGCTATCTGTGCAGTACTGTGGGAACTACTCTGGCAGTCAGGTTGCATCCAGGAGAGGAGAGTGGGGTTTGCATTTTATTTTGTCAGTGTATCTACTCAGAACTGCCCTTATTTGGGATTAGACTGTTCAGACTTCCTTAACAGTTAAACAAGAGTATCTGACTCTGGTTGTGAAACAGGATGTAAGACATGGCATTAGAAATTATAAATAATGGCATGAGAGAAAACAAAACAACACAACAAACACGAGTTTCTCACTGTTTTCACATGCTTCTGTGGTGTAAGAAAATAGTCCACAATATAAGAAACACGTAATAAGTATTCCATGCTTTACATCAGGGCGTTTCACACTGCAGAGCTAATCTGTGGGACTTTACAGCTTTATATAATGATTCATTTAAGCCAGAAATATGACTTAATATTGTGTGAACAATAATTATATGCAATATTAGGAACTGCCAGATATCAGCAACATGAAGTAGCACAAATATATCAACACACAAAGCTGTCTAAAGCTTTCAGAGGTTTCATATGCTGCACCTCAGTGACAATCAGATCTCACCTCATCAAGTCACAGGCACAAATATTCCTAAAACACTTCAACATGCTGATTTCAGCATCCAAAATTCCAAAGCAGAAGAGCAAAACTTAGCACACGTTAGATACATTGATCCTAGTTGTCACATATTCAAAACTATTCAAAAGCAATTAGATACCTGCTGTCTGACTGAAAGTCAATGGCACTTACATGTGTCCCTAAATAGCTTCTCTGGAAATCAATTTCAGCCACCAAAAAATCCCCAAAATACCCACAAAGAGAATGCATGTGCCTACACTCACAAAAAAAACCCCAAATGAAAACCACAATAAAAACCAAACAAAATACCCAGCCAAAACCCAACCTCGTATGCTGCTGGCTTGTATACTATTAATTTACAGAGCTTCATTTCAATAATATTTTTAAACATGCCATGTGGCTGATGATCCAGCTTCCCCAGTTCACACAGCAGAACATAAAAGCTTTCAGGGAGAACAGGTGTCCCACCATCCATTCACTCCTAGTCATTCTGAAACACAGGACTGACTGCAAAGCTTTTGCCAAAAAATTAAGGTCATTCAGGAAAATATTTTTTTATCCTTTTTTCTTTTTTTATATTGATAGAACTGCTTCTCTCTGTACAAAACAAAACAAGAGAGGTGTAAAGCAATTATCTATTTCTGCAAATGTTTCTTTGAAGAGCTGTTATTGATAAAGTTGTAATTTCACTGGTGAAAAACAGCTTTTGAGTTGGATTGGTTTACACGGGCTAATTTTCCTTCTGCTGCAGGTGAAGAGCTCAGGGCCTGTGGCTGTCCCAGGATGTGCTGGGATATAGGGTGAGCTCGTGGGCAGGGGAACCTGAGGGTTAGCCTCCTGCTGGCACCAGCTTCAGGGCACTGTGCAGAAGGGTCAAAGTAGGAAAGAAGGCCAGAAGAGAAGATGTCAGGCCACAAGGATGTAGTCAAGATAGAAACAAGAAGTCAAGTGGCACTCTGGGACCTGCAGAAAATGATCTGTTAGACAATCAAAAAACCTCATTCAGAACCTGTCAGACCAATTAGGGGTCTCTGAATTAGTGTGTGTGTGTGCTGGAGGGTGTTTGTATTTTATCTTTTTACTGACTTCAAAACAAACTGAAAAGTTTGGAAAAAACCAGAAGGTCTCTAGTATGGACTTTTGTTCAGAAAGAAATCTGCAATAAAACCCTATTGTATTCATCCTCCAAGCCAGGAGCAGGGCTGGTATTTGTAAACCCAGGGCAGGGATTAGAAGCCAGGCTTGCAGACAAAGAGCAAATCCAAGAGTTCACAGCAAGGACTCTCCAACTATAATATTCCTGAAGTCCTTCTCACCCAGACACCAGCTGTTCATATCTGGAATTTCCTTTTCTCTTATAGAGTTTCAAACTGCTACTTTCACAGTGAAGGCCTTCATGCAGCTGATTAGTTCAATTTTCTTTTTGAGTAAGGAGGTTTTCAAAAGGAAAAGTGACATAACTAGTATCCCTAAGGAAGCAGACACACACTGAATGTTAAGGAGGCAGGAGGAGCAGGGTCAAAAACAGGCATGGGACATGAGGAAGAAACACCAAGGAAGACACAGAGGGGCCCTGAAAAGCATCAGTCATGAAGCAGTGAGTTTTAACACTGCTCACAGAAGGTAGGCTGCTCCCAGACTTTTGGGACTTTTCAAGGCTTTCAGAATAATTACATATTCATCTTTGTTTTAGCAGGTAAGGGCGTTTTCACTCAAGAACATTTAGTGTCTCTTGAAGCCCTCAAGAGCTGGAAAAGGTATCTTTGCCTATTCCAGCTCTCTTTGTTCACAGTTATAATCTATTTAGTGGCTGAATAGTTGGAATGGCATTGAAAACTAATCACCCTCCTCCTCTCACGTTACCTTCCCCTACAACCTGTTTACCCTCCTTGCCTGCTGTTTTCCCAAAAAGCAGCTTGCTGACAAGTGGCAAGATTACCATTTCCGTGGTGACACAGCTCATCAGAGAACAATGCACAGAGATGAACGTCATTTTTAAAGCAAAAGGAATGACTTTTTTTGGGTTCATTTATTCCACAGAGGTGGTGAGTGCAATCTTGCTTGTTACTGTAATTCACAAGCCCATCTTCATCCCCCTTGGTGTGATCAATTCCCCCATGATCAGAGCCCAGCCAGTGCTTGTGTGTGTGTGTGTGTGTGAGGCAGCAAGTGTGCAATAGAGATCCAGTTCCCCCTGGTCCATGAAGCATGTGAGCATCCTATGACTGAAAATATGCTCCCTTGCATAATCCTGAGATTAGCAAATTTCTAGTAAGGGATGTCAGACGGAAATGGGAGGAGGAAACATGCTCAAGGTAAATACAGAGGAAAACCCAGCCTAAGAAATTAACTAACAGGATTCCTGCTCAGTTCCAGCTGCAGCTCTATCATTGATGACTGTGAACTGGAGTGAGGTATGACTACTCCGCTGGCTTTAAAATCCCTTCTCTTAAAATCAAGAGCTAAAGTAGGTGAAGCTGTTTTAAAGATCCTTGGCTGGTTAGAAGACAAGTTGTACCAATGCCAATTGATCATAACCAACTTCTGACAGATAGAGGGGGGAAGGTTAGGAGATCACAAAATACGCCCTGCTCAAACTGTGACATTCATGAAAAATGTCACTGGCTGAGAGTGATTATCATCTTGGCAGCTGTGTTTGGTGGGATCTGGGCTTGCACAGACAAATAGCTGAAAGGTGCTAACCGGCCTTCCTCAGGTGTGTTCCTGGCTACTGGCATTTTTACTGGCTGCAAGGGGAGGTGTTTTCCAGGGATGCCTCTGCAGGAAGGTGCCATGGGCATTTTAAGAGTTGCAATTCCACAGCAAGAGTTGGCACTACCTGGCAGGGTGACAGCTGGAGTTCCAATGTGCTTCTGTCTAAGAACTGACCCCACAGGCTTTGTGCAACTAGGAGACTTCTAGTTGAACAGTGTCTTCTACTGACAGAGAACATGGATAAATTATACCAACTATGAAGTGAATCCATATGACACGTACTTGCATTGCAGTCTTGGGGCCAAAATTAAGTTCTTTGGTTTTGGGATTTTGCAATGAAACCTATTATCAAAACTGCCACAGCAGCCTCCACTAAGTCCAAAAGAGGAAGCAACATCTTACAGGATTTCAGGTGGCTATTTGAACTGAATATCAAACCTGAATACAGCTCTATGGGTTGCAGGCTTCTGTTGATTTTATTTCTGAAGAAAAGACAGTTCACCTCCAGATGTTCTTCTACTTGTATAAAGAGAGAAGATAATTTCTACTCGGGTCATCTATCCATCTGTCTGCAATCCATAGAGTTTGCACCAACAGTCCTTTCATTTGTGTTGAACCTTATTTTTGGTTGGGAGCAGACGGGAGTGAGGCAAGCAGGCAACCAAGAAAAAGCTTAAGAGAAAGCCTTGGCTCATGCACACAGAAGCATTTTTCCAGATGGGATGTCCCCTTTGCTCTTCCCAAACCTGTTGCTCTGCCAACACCCTCCTCAGGCTCCCCCCGGATCTTGGGAAGCATTTGTGAGGACAGCTGGGTACCTGCCCAGGGCTTGCTACAGCTGCATCAGCTCCAGGCACCCTCCCCTGCGCACCTGGCAACACACCAAAAACCCATTTGAGTCTTTAGCAAAGATATTTCCCTCCCTCATGGTGTTTGGAATCCTTTCTTCGAGCCTTTGTTCATTGCGCTTGGAAGGGGTCCAGGCAGCCCAGAAGACAAAACAATGCAATCCTTCAAGCCCCACAGTTCACTCGTGTGTCAGGGCGGGTTTGCACACGTAGTCGCTCTGCAGAGCTACCAGGCTGTTTCTTTCAGAGATCACTTCCCTCCCATCCCTGCCTTGTTGCTTTGCAGCAAGGTGGAACCGAGCAGATCATCTACCGAGGTGATGTAAAACCCAGTGTGCCCGAATTCATTGTTGGTTAAGCAAGGAACAGAGTCAAAAAGTCAAGGAAGGAATTTGTGTGTGTACCTACTGGAGGCTCCAATGCACCCTTTGTATGTGGATGAAGAGCACTGCATATTTACAGACAAAAGTAATGAAACCTACAAGGGTGTTTAAACTTCGTCTTTTAGTAGTCCTGATTCTGTTTTCTTTACAAGATGAAGTGTTTACGGTTTGAAATCCTCATAATCACAGCTGTCTTGGTCTCAGAGATCCCCTTCCTGACGCAAGTTACTTGTTGCAGAAGTAAATTACTCTGTATCATTTTCTTAGAAGATTATTAAAAGAATATCTCATAGCATTCGGGTTGCCAGTTTGAACTGGGTGGCAAACAAGAGGTGGCAAACTAATTAACACCTCAGAAATATAACAGATTAAAAGTGAGTATTTCTGTCTCATTTTGAACCCACTCAAACACAATGGATCTGTAAATTCAGCTCAGAAGCTGTTGGGGGTGAATTCTGCTGAGAAGAAATTATGTTCAGAGAAGACAGAGAAAGCATTGCAATGAAAAATAAAGCAGAAGACAGAACAGAAATCCGAGGGGATGAAATATCCGAAAGATTACATGGAAAGTAAACAGAAATAGAAATACTTTTATTAAAACAAAGAAACAAAGCAAAAGCAAACCCCAACTTTACAGGAGCCCAAACTGACAGAAGGCCTTTTTTCTGTAAGTACCGTAAGGTTCAGTGTTCCAAGAAAACAAGCTACTTCAAATTAATTGTCGTTGTATAAAGGAGAGACTTTATGTTTCCCAGCAAAAAGTGACAAGCCCTGTGAATTACTTCCACCCAGCTCGTAATTCACAAAGGATCTGATTCTGCACAGGAGTTATCTGGGTAGCATTACTGTACACAAAGTGCCAAAGATATGGTGAGGGCCCATATGTCTGCAGATCCCCCCAACGCAGGCGCATCCACAAGACGTGGGAGGTGGAAACAGCAAAGCTGAGTGCAGTCCACACCAGCACCCTTAAATCTTAGAGCCACAAGTGTTTATACATCTGCTAGTGCAGATTAGACTGTCCATATCATTAAAATTCAATGCATAAGTGGAAATACTTAAAATACAAGAGAAAAAACTTTATATAGCAATTTCCCCCCTCCCTCTGAGCTGGTTTCCCTGTCAGTGTAACTCTGCCAGCTTTAATGCCTGTTATTTTTAATTTGCCATACAAGAGGAAAGGCAATCAGGGAAGTTCATGTGCTCACATACGCTCATACACATGTGTGCGTCGATATATATCATACATAATTTCTCAAAGTAAATATGTAGTGATTAATTTAATAAAAGAAATAATTGCAAACAGCATACTGGGTCATGGGTGACAAATCTAATCATTTACTGAGAGAAATATATGCAGAAATAAATAAGATATAGCTCATAAGCAATGTGTGGGAAGTTAGCTATGATTCAGGCAAGCGTTTGGATTTCTTGTTTGTGGACAGAAGGTTGCAAATTTAACCACTGAACAGACACCTCTCTAATTTCCTGGTAATTAATGATTTTTGTAATGGTTATTAAGGCCTCCAGCCCTAGTACTGCCAGCTCATTATTGTATTTGTGAATTAACGGTAGCAGTTAAAAATATAGGTGGACAAGAAGCAGCTCCATCTTATCCTGAGCTGTTGCAGCACTCTGAACTAGAACACGTAACCCCTCTAGTGGAAACTGGGAAAAGTGGAAAAGTGGCTCTAAAGAATTGCCCGTGGGAAGAGATGGACATCCCTAATGCCTCCAAGATCAATAAATGAAAATTTCCTTGATCGTGTATTCCTTCAAATGCCTCGTGCTAAAAAAAAAATAAATTAAAAAAAAAAAAGCAGCATCACTGATATTTTACTCCAGGATGCAGGAAAAGTGCTTGGAATAGAACGGAGTGAAATGAAGGAAATAAGGTTTGGGCCAAGCATCCTGTTTCACTCCAATAAGAACACAATTAAGCTGAGCCACCCTGAGAAGTTTCCTTTCAATAAACAGCCACGTCAATTACAAAGTCCTTTAGAACTTGGATGCTGAAACAGTGCAATCAACAGAGAAAAAAAGGACAACAGGTATAAACTTAAGGTAACGTTATTTCTTCTGACACATGTTTTAATGGGATGCATTCTCACTCCAGAGAAGGGGACTACTGAGCTATTTGAATGGTCTCATTTTCCTCCACAAGTGGGAATGAACTGAAACTTGTTATTGTTGCACAGGGCTGTGGTTGCATGGTCTGAGCACAGAACTCTGAGCCTCACAGTCCTGAGCTAGCCAGGACTGCCAGCCTCATTCCAGCCATTGGCTTTCTCCCATCTCCATTTCCCCACTTTCAAACTAGTGAAAATACTTAACCTAGGAGTTCCTCAAAGCTGTGTGTATACTCAGCAGCCAAGGAAAATTATGAAGTCTAGATACACAGCACAAGTGTGTAAGTACACAGCACTGGCCACCTGGCTTCCCAAAATCCCCATCATTGCACATAGATGAAAACTGCCCTGGAATCACTGAGCAATGGCATTGTTGTGAGCTCCTTGTCCTCATCAGGAATTCTTATATTGCAAGGACAGCCACTCTTTCATCACTACGTCATCTCCATATCTAAATGAAAACAGTCAGTATCTCTTTTGACATACCACTGAAAGGTCACTGACCTGAGGTCATCTGTATTGCATCTGAGAGCAGAAAATATTTTTTGTTCATTTGGTAAAATGATAATTGTGAAAGAAAAGCTTTAACAAAGTCTGCTCTGTGAAGGAAGGTGAATCATGTTGTGCCCACACACAACTCCAATGATGTTAGAATTAGGTGGTGGACAGGGAATACCACAAGTTTGTCCCAACAGGTTTCTTGCACGAGGAAAGTGAAGCCCTCTCACAGCCAAGCTCAAGTCTCCACAAAGTTCTTGAAGCTCTTCCTGTTTATTCCCTTTGCGCAGCAGTCTGGATTTGCTGAATCTTGCAGTGGGATGACTATGTTGCCCTAGAGTGGGACAACTGGTGAGATAAGAGGAACAGAGAGACCTGTCCCTGTCCACTTTTGCAAAATTGAGAAGCAGAAAATAATTCTTTCTGTGAATCTGTCTTGCACACTTTTTGCCCCCTTTCTTCCCATGCAAACTGGAGATGGTATTTTCTCATGTTTCTCATTTCATAGGATTAATGTCAACCATCAAGATGGTAGTTGCATGTATATAATTATATTTTTTTTCACTCAGTGTATAATCTCAAAACTCTGTATTGATTTACAGACTTTTCAAGTGCTGCTAGCACATGTATCACCATCCTGTGATACAGGAGTATGTATCATACACTTTTTTCATTTAAATGTTAATGTGTACAGGTAATTTTCCAGTATTCAGGAAATGTAAAAGTATAAGCGTTGAACACTCATAAGATGCTAGAAAGTGTCATGCCAGATTCTAGAAAAGCTTCTCGGAACCAATATAGCTGGTCAGGGAATACCCCTGCCTGCAATCCAGGCTTGGTTAGCTTTTTAAAAAGGGGTTTTTAAGAGGTTTCATTTTAATATTTTAATGCCAGCAGATTGTGGTGCCTTACAGTAATCAATCCTTTAAAATGATTAATTCTGAGGATGCACTAAAGGGTGTGCTGCTATATAAAAAGAAAAGGGGATTTTACCCGTTTATTATTTGCATAATGATTGAGGACTCCCCTCAGCTGAGTGCGGGCTAATTTGCAAGACAAAAACTGAATGCTCACTTTCAACGTGTACCTAGTTAAGTCCTAGTGGAAACCCAGGCCGAGACTTCTCCTTGCGTGTTTGCATACAGCTGAAACTGCACCTTCAGAGCATTACAGTGCTGCTACCGAGATTTTCAAAGCAGCCTGTGAAATTTAATGGGATTTTCACAAGCGAGCCTCTACTCTATTTTGAGAAATTGAGAGTAAGTGCAGGTGCAAACAAAGATACTAATATAAATCCTAGCTCAAAGTTTAAGAACCAATATAAAATAATTAGAAGTCACAAATCAAATACTTGCTATCTAGTGTTTTCGTGTTAGCAAAAAGGAGAACTGCAGGTCTCCCCAAATAACTTGAACAGCGCACACGAGGACTCATGCTCTGCTATTCCTTGCCTGCATTAAAGGAAAACTAATCACATAGGAAATGACCACTTGATCCTAATAGCAGATCACAAAGATCAGAACAGCAAGGCGGTGCTTGCTCCCCTCTCGAGGAATTCCTCTGGGGCTCACTCTGCAGGCACCTGCCTGCAGGAAATCACCGAGGTCAGTCAGGCACCATCCCGCCCATTCACACGACAAGCCACTTTTATATCCAGATGCATTTTTAGCAGCATCAGACTTCCCAGGCTTCCCACCACTGTTACTTGAACTAGATTTTCCTGTGCTTGGAAGCTTGAACGTCTTGGCAGGCTTTACAAATAGAAGTGCAGCTTTTGACCTGCGGGCATTACCTGAGTCCGCAGCGCACATTTATCAGCCTGGATGTGGTGCTGGTTTTATGGACGTTTCTGCTATCGGTTCATGACAGTTTCTAGTCTGCCCGGTTCTCCTTTCCGAACACATGAGCACCTGGTAATCTCAGGGCTGGGCAGCCCATGTTAACCATTCAGGCTCTGCTGCAGCCTCCGAGGTTGCTGCTGACAGCACAGTGCTCCAGCACTCTTAGGTCTGGGATTAAAACACACCTGGTCAAAACAAGGCCAGCGTTATCTTTAGCACGCACCATAGAGGAACTCTGGTGCTGAAGGTTTTGCAACAATTCTATACAAATCTGGCTCTTGATCTTTCTGTAAAGGCTGGAAAATCTGTTTGCCCGCCTGAGTGTCACACTGCAGAACTTACCTGCATGGGTGTGATTAGCACTGCCCTGCTCCATCCAAGAACAGTAGTTAACCCACTACTTCCCTAATTGTACATGCACTGATTTGACTGAAAATACACAAAAGGAAATGTATTACCTTCCCCACATCACTGTTACGGTGTGGAATGGCCTCCTTGTACACACAGCCTGCCATGTCCTCATGGCCACAGCTCTCCAAGGTTTGATCAGGGAGTCCATCCTGTCATCTGCTCTAGGTAAACAGGATGCTTGCTCTGAGGTGAGGTACCTGGCCCTTTGGGAGTTTGCCGAGTTTGAGTTAACTAAAAAATTAACTCTGCAATAGTGTTAATTTTCTTCATAGTAGCTGGTGCAGGTCTGGTGTGTTTTGGAATAGTGCTGGAAGCAGAGTTGGTAACACAGGGATGTTTTAGCTCTTGCTGAGCAGGACTCAGAGAGAGCCAAGGCTCTTCCCACCCCTCAGCCCACCCCAGCAGCAAGGGGACTGGGGGTGCACAGGGAGCTGGGAGGGGACACAGCCAGGACAGCTGACCCCAAGTGACCAAAGGGATGTCCCAGACCATAGGGCTCATGCTCAGCATATAAAGCTGGGGGTAGAAAGAGAAAAGGGGGATGTTTGGAGTGATGCCTTTTGTCTTCCCAATTCACTGTCACACGTGATGGAGCCCCGCTGTCCTGGAGATGGCTGAACACCTGCCTGTCCATGGAAAGCAGGGAATTAACTCCTTGTTTTGCTTTGCTTGTATGCACAGCTTTTGCCTTACCTATTAAACTGTCTCTATCCAAACTTTGGAGTTTTGTCACTTTTACCCTTCCCCTTTTTTCGCTCATCCCTCAGAGGACAGTGAGTGAGTGGCTGTGTAGAGCTTAGTTGCCATCTGGGGTTAAACCACGACACCAAGTGAAACATTTCACTTTACTACATGGGATAATGTCTCTCTCTAGTGGCTAGGTACAGTCACTATAGCCGCCTGCTTTACTTGCAGTTTGGATGGCATTTCTAGTTAAACAGTCTCTGCCATAATCAAATTCTGAGCTGAAGGTCCCAGGTTAAAGCAGTTTATTGAGCACATCTTCAACATGCGGTCCTGACTTCACTAAATCCCATTAGCAAATGTTCATTTTGCAGGGATTGTTAGCTGTTTAATTTCACAGAGAGAATTTTGCTTAGAAAGAGGTGAAAGTTGGTGGGAATTTGTTTCTGACTAAGTATATCTCAGCCAAACTAAAGCTTTTGCCACTGTGAGTCTCAGGACACTTCTGAAATCCCAAGGATGTATAATATTTGGAAAGAGGCTTAAATAACCTTATCCCTCAGCTCCTGATGTATTTCAACTTGTTGTTCTCCTAAAAGCCAACAGAACATTTAAGTGGGGAAAATTCTAATAAAAAAGCGTGATGTTTGAGTGTTAAAAGGCTGCTAACTTGATAAGGTTCTCCCTTCCTCTCCACTTGCTCACAAGCAATAGTTCAGTTCAAGTGATCAGTAACTGATGGCCAGATTTTTAGAAGTAATTAGATGCAAAAAAGAGATTAACTATGCACCTAGAAGGGATCTCTGAAATTTTCCATTGTGGGTATAGAGAAAATCCTATGGAATGCCTGCCCTGTTACAGAACCAGTTTTTCCTAAAAATAACTGACCTTCACCGTTACTGATCTGCAATGGTTGTTTGGTAAAAATAAAGTGGGGATTTCAGTCCAGCCTTTAGTGTCCAACCACCACAAGGGTCTTTGGTGTTGACTGGGTAGGAACTTGTTACAGTAAGACCCCAAGGGCAGGTCCAAACTGCCACTGTCAAGGTAATGTGCATGGTCAAGGGATTTCCATCTCCGAGTCTGCCTGTCTTCAAGGAGAGTCATTAAACCTCACGGCTGAAAAGCTCCTGATGGTGGTTTTAGCACCCCTGTCCAGTTATCCCAGCCCAGGGTGTGAAATGGAATCCCTTTGCAGGTGTCTTGCCAGAGCATTGTTCCTGCTAGGTGGTGCAGCAGCCAGGGTGTTGGACACCTCGAGGACCCTCTGCCAGGACAGGTGTCCCCTCCCAGCTCTCAGGCACAGGGGCAGGGAGTGGCAGCTGGGGACAAGCCAGAATTCTACCCGTGCTCTTCCCAATGCAGGGCAACTTTGCTGCAGGGAATGAGAGAGATGGGAACTGCAGGAGAGAAGGAAACCCTGGATCAGGAGGGGACGTGTGCCAGTGCTAGCAAAAAACCACTGCTTTTGCATATGGCTAAGCCAAGAAGGGAAACCTGGGGATGGGAAACAGCAGGGAAAGCACTTCCACCAAATAATAAACAAGACATTAATTGGGGCTGGGGAAATAATATCCTCATATTCTCCCGGTGCTGCAAACAAATTGGTGGCAGAAAAACAAGATCTGAGATTTCTTTCCAGTTTTCCAGTTCCCATTCTGCATTTTCTAGACCATGCTATTTTCTATTTAGGACAAAATAGACCAAACAAAAAACCCCAAACAAATGAGATCCTTACCAGAGATGAGCTGTGGGACTGATATTTTAAAATTATCACGTAGCTTGCTCTATCCTGCAGGCTTTGGCACTGCATTTATCTGGGGCAAGCAAAGGTTTTGCCTATAAGCCCAGTGAGATGGCAGAATTTGAACTTCGGCAACTGCCTGAAGCCTATCACATGCAGGGCATTTTGCTGCCCTCTCTCACAGGACCAGGACCAGGTGACAAAGCAGCCCTGGCACAAGAAGAGCCAGGTTGTCCTCTCCTGTGACAGGACAGTGGATGCACCTAGAGGACAGCCAGGAATTTCTGACTGGCACTAACGGGGCTCTGTCCCACTCTGGGCCGAGCCCTGCTGCAGCTAATGGCACATTTCAGCAGGGAATAAGGCCTGTGAATTGCAGCTGTGCATGAATATTGATAATAGCCGCCAAACGCTCTGCTTTCTATCTCCCCTCCCAGGAGGGGTGAAGTGCTTTCTCAGCAAGGGTGAGACAGTGCTTCCAGGGAGGCAGGAAGGGGGAAATTGTCTCCCGTTTCTGCTGCCTTAGGGCTCACTATTGCTTATACGAAAACAAGTGGAGAAGCTGCCATTTACTTGGGAGGAGGCAGGATCAGACCTTCATTTTTCTGCCAGACAACACACCCTCATAATTATGTATTCACACCATAGTTTGATAATGGTTCCTTACAGACTAATTAATATGAATGTTTAAGAAGTCTAGTTTTAATATGTTAGTACTGAAGGAGAGACTGCAGTCCTGTGGGAGGTTATACATATTTCCCACTGATGAGTACCTTAAATCTTAATGTGTATGGAGAGAGGGGAGCATATGAATCTGCAGAGCCAGATACAAATGCTTCTTTTACAGGATTGGTTTTGTACAATTAAAAAATCCATTTTCTTGGAAGCAACGGCGATGATTATTTTTAGTTTCTAATAGATATGTAGCTGTTTGAGGTCTAATGTAACATACAGACTCTGAAGCTTTTCCTGCCATCTAGAGGTGTGGATTCTCTGGTGACTCATAGAGTGAGTTGCCTTTGTGGCATGTCTCTCACCACAGCACTAACAGGGGCTTTTTCTTCTATCCAGCCAGCTGTTTCCATGAAGATTGCAGGGACTTAGCAACTTTGAAAATGTTACCTTTCTTGATATTGAGCTCAAAACTTTCTGGGAAAGGATGGGCAAACAGAGATCAATTATCACCTAAAACCTATTTCCTTAGGAAAGTAGTTTAAAAAAAGTTGTAAAATGAAAACATTCAATTTCTTCAAACAAACAAACAAACAAAAAGCCCAACAACAGCAAGAGCAATGGAAATGGAAATCAGTGCTAATGATCTGACTCACAGGGGTCTCGTCATTAACAGGAACTGACTCATAGCATTTCCTAGAAATTGCCATGATGCTGTTTTATCTGCCCTTTGTGTCTTGGGAGCAGAGTGGACAGAAGCTGCTTACCCCACGCACAGACCACGGTGGCAGGAGTGGCTGGGCCCAGTGAAGAAGCTGTATTTGGCTTTTTGCATGCCTGATTCAAAACTGTCCCTGGACTCAACACAGATTGCCACGAGAGATAAAGCATATTTTAAGTCCTGGAGGTTACTACCAGTACTTTGATCAGTTCAAGGACAGTTGTGACCAGCTAAACAGTTTAGATCAGTGTTTCTGCTTCCTGCCACAGGGGAAACAAAAAACTCAGGTTTTATTGTTTCCACCGTGTGGGTCTGAGCCTGCAGGGTATATCCGAGCTATGTGGATATATATATATATATATGGAGAGCTACAGGTACATGGTGTGCAATCCCAGCACGTGGTACCTGTCACAGAACGCTGCAGCTGAGGGTTCTAACAGAGCAAAGCAGCTGTGAGAGGGAGGTGCCAGGGCACACACCACCCTGGCCATCGTGTTTGACCACTGCCTCCCTCTTCCAGGAGTGCCACAGCACAAGGACAAGCCTCATCCAGGGCCAAGTAGGTGCACAGCCAGGATAACAGTGCCAAAAGTCTGCAAAAAGCTGGATGCTGGAGTGGAGGACAGCATTATTCCTGATCCCTCTCACTCCTAGTGCAGCTCAAGTCATGCTGTCATTTTTTCTAGTCCATTTTGCCATCTGCTATTCTGTCCTTTGCAACAGCTGACAACAGTGCAAGGACATGAGAGCTTCCATGTGATGGTTGTTTAAAAACAAACACACATTGTGCTCTGTTGCCAAATATTTGTGTTACTGAAGAAGTCAGAAGCCTTGGCTATGGCTGAGAATCTATTGTTTGAGGTGTGATAAGAACAGAACAAAGGGATGGCTTCTAATTAATAATAAAACAAAAGCCTAAATATAACTGCAAAGACAAAAGATGAAGGAATAAAACAACACAAGGAGACAACATATTTAACTTTATGAACACAGCAGAAGTCACCTAAGCAGAGTTAAATCTTTTTGTAGGCATCACCACAAAGCATGGGTTTAATTCAGAGCTGGAGAAAGATAAAGAAATACTTGTAAGGCTGTGTAAAGAATGCTCCCTGGGGACTCAAGCTCTGTGGGACCTCAGAGAAAAGACAAGGTAAAGATGGTGGCATCATGGACTGACCAGAGCAGAAAGTTCACCTCTCTGGCTGTAGTTGCCTGGCAGCTACACTGAAACCAAGGGAAATCCTTGAGTCCCTCATGTGTCAGTCTGTGAAGTCAGTCAGCACCCAGAAAGTGCAAGTTCTGGTTTGCATTCAGCTCATCCAGGTAGGCAGTGGGCACTAACTCAGCAGCCCCTAGAGAAAGGGGAAGTGTCAAGTGAAAGTGGAAAATTAACGACTTTTCCCACCTCTCAAGGTAATCCTGGCAGATCAAAGCTGAAGCACAACAGAAGGCAGCTCGAGGAAATTTAAACTCCTTTACTACTTATCCTTTACTTCTGCAACTGAGATCTGGGTGGCTGGCAGAGAATTCCCATGAACACCATTTCCCTTTGAAATGTGTGCCCCCAGTTAATCTGAGTGAGTCCAGATCTGCAGACATTCTTAAAAGGTCCATCTTTTGAAGGGATATCTTTAGAAGGGCAATGCTTCCTGGAAAAAAAAGAAAGTTAATATAGGAATAAACCTTCCTTCAGCTTTTTGCTGAATGATCTTCTGACTAACATGAGTTGTCCAATTTCCAGCTCTACCACCAATTTCCCACATGCTTCAAGCAAAGCACAATTTTTGTTCATATGCTCTGTTACATGTATAATTATATAATCTATATTAAATTATTTGCCTATGTTGCATTTATGTGTTCTATCCAGCTCGTGCATTTCATATATGCAATTATATTACATTAATCTCACCCACTGTTTTATCTATGCAGCCCACAATTTCAAAAGGATGAATTGCATAAAGAAGCCCTTACCATTACAGGTTTTTTATTTAGTTTGCTCTGGAATTGCCCCTAAAAACGACAGCAGCTGCTCCTGGCTCTATGCTGCGACATGCCTCAAATCCCACCCTATCACTAGCTGTAACACAGGACATTTAATCTCTGTGAGCTGTGTGCTGAGGAAGAGGTATCCCTGACTAATTCTACTTCTTTTCCCCAAAACAGAGTCCATCTCCACAAAACTGACCTACTTACCCCTTAACCCATAGCTATGCTGTCAGGATTAGCCTGGCCATAAGGAGGTCCAAACAGCAGAATTTAGAGCTACTGAGTGAAATAGGAGTACAACTGCCAGGTTATTCATTTTATCTCACCAAAAACCTGCCTGCCTTCGGACAGGTAACTGCAAATGAGCAACTGCCAGACCCCAAGCCTGTGTATTTAAAATGGTAGGGATTTTCCAGCTTTCCATTTGCTCTTGTAGATTATCTGCACGCCCAGGAGCAATAAACATGTATGAGGTACCCGACTGGGGTTGATAAGGTAAAGAAAAATCAACCACAGAGAAAGCCAATTTTCTTTCAAAGGGTCCAAGATTTTCAGGTGCCTTTTAATGGTATAGCTAAAGGTTACACAAAAAACTTTGGTTTTGAAAACTGTCATAAGGGACCAAGAAGGCAGAGGCTTCCTAAAGCCTTAAAGTAGAGGATGGAGTTCATCCTAATGCAGCACTCAAAGTCCCTGAGAGGGTGCATTCCCAGGGAATATTCTTAGCACAAGATATCAGTTAGTATTCAAAATTTTAAGGCCAGGATGGATGGGCCCCTGAGCAATCTGATCTAGTAGGTGGCATCCAGGCCCATGGCAGGGGTGTTGGAACTGTAAGATTTTTAAGCTCCTTTCTAACCCCAACCATTCTATGATAAACTGAAGTTTTTCACAGATAAATAAACATCGCTTCCGTTCAACTTCATTAAAAAATGAAAGGGACCAAGTGGAAGAGAACCACACTTTCAGGGAGAAAAGAACAAAAGGAAGTTGCTCAAGCCTTTGTTTTCCTGCCATGGACTAGCACTAAGGACTGGGAAATATGACTACAAAGAAAAGAAATGCTCTTCATCCATTGATGGACAGACAGATATTTTACTTTTTACTATATAGGTAAGATTTATCTCCATTGCTTGAAAATCTTGGTTTCCTTTTTGTGGTAAATCTACAAATATATGGATTGCAAGGCCATCACCTCACAGAAATGATAAACCACTAAAAAAAGAAGCAAATAAACAAAAAAGCCTCCCAAACGCTGTGTGACTCAGAAGACTAAATTTCTTTTTAGGGACTAAGGTGGAGTGAACTTTGGTTTACATTCAGCTTGCACCTACTTTATGTGACAAAGAATGTTTGTGTCAGAGTTAGCTGTAACCATCACAGTTGTGTGTCCACCTAACCAACAAATCAAATCAGACTGGTACAGGTGCCCTACACCTAACAAACAAATCAATTTGAGAATCAAATCAAATAATTCTGTGGGACACACAACAAAGTGTCACATTAAATAACTAATTTTATCTACAGATATGTTTAAAGATGGGCTGCATTTTAGGTAAATGCTGATCTAAATACGTTAAAAGCCTGTAATCTCAAGTTGTATAAATTTTTTTCTTCTGATATTCTTTTTCTTCTAGCAGGCAGCCTTATTTAAAGCAGTTTTTTGTTTCAGAGCTCAAAATTTACATTTTTATTTCAGCTGGACTTGTTTGTACCATGTGCATTGGCATTTTGCTGTCTCCGTGTTCATCTCACTCGCTAAAAACTTCCTTTTGCCATCTTGAACAACAACATGCCCTCTCAGTCCCAACAAATTAACTAATATATCCTCCTGAGGTTGGGGATATGGGAAATGAGGCATGCAGAATGGAAGGCCTGTCTTTCTGAAAACACTTGTCTGTATGGAATATTGAATATTCCCTGTGTGTCCTAGAGCTCTGCTGCTGGAGTGAGCTGACTCATCCAGAAAGCATGTGCTCCAGCAGCCTGCAGGATGGAACTTGTATGAGGACACAGGGAAAATTAGTGTCACTGTGGGGAATGGAATCCATTTTTTCCTGCTTTAATCATCCATGACATTTTCTGAATGCTCCTTTGTTCTGTACAATGTAAATAATGACACAGCCATTTTTCAGATATGCTGTATAATGTGCCCAAGTCCTTAAAATACTGGATATGGTGACTTAGTATCCATTACGTCTCCCAGGCAAGGGATTCAAGAACAGATGCACTAACTTTGTTTGTGTCTGCAGAATCTCTGTTTACCCCTGCATCTTTTTTTCCCAAATGACTTTGATAAAATTAAATTGAAAAAAAAAGTTAAATGTTAACCTGTTTTACCGTTAATAAGCAGTAAAATTTTAAAGTACAAGTCTGAACTTGGAGAAAAATGCCTTCATAGAAAAGCAGATTTCAGATGCAAATGTCCAAACTACTGTGTTATAGGAGATGAATACAATACTCTCTTCTTTTTTTCTTTTTTTTTTCTTTTTTCTTTTGCAGTTTGAATTACTATTCTGTTCTTTGGCTGCGACCAAAAACCTTGAGAGACACACAGTCAGATCTCTGGATACAAAAATCAGTTTATTATTTTTAATGTCTCTAAGTGCTAATTCTTCAGTTTCAGTGTAATTTTTAGCCTTCAGAAAGTTCTTTGAAGTTCTTGTCATGGACCAAATTGTTTGGAACAAACAGGAACTGGTTCATGGTTCAGGCTGAAGTAGACCATCATGAATCCTCTGCCAGCTCTTTTTGCAAGCTCTTGTTTCAAGAGCTGTTGACAAACACTTTGGACAATATTCTGTCCTGCAATCATCCCATGAATTCCTGTTCTTCTGCTGAACATGATGTGCTCTGACAAAAAAGCTATTGCATCCTGGAGGACAGAACCACTGTTCTAGCAGGCAGCACTGACCTCAACATCTTGTAGTACTTAATGTGGCATTTCTGTGTAATACTTTAACATGGAACTATGGAAAATTGTTGCTGACATTGCATTTCATGTCATTTTCCACTGACCATGCCTGTGGAGTCTAAACTTCATGCAACCTTTGTACCAAATCTTCTGTATTACAAAATAAGCATACCAATAGTCCACAGACATGTAAGTGGAATTTCTTCATTCATTGTGTCTAAGCAGGAGCCCCAGCATGCTTGGACAACAGAGTAAAATGTAACTGCTGTTATTCACCCTTTAAATCTTTGTTACTTGAGACTAAAACATTCCTTGCAAGTTCAGTGGGAATCCCTACCTGGTAAACACACTCACATGGGATTTTCATATATCATGGTGTAGTCTCTTTCACTTATACCACATTCACTTTATATTATATATTTTTATATATATATAAATATATATAAAATACTATATATCCACTTATATTATACACCATCAAAAGGTCTTTCCTGTAACAGTATCTTCAGAAATTATTTGCCAGCTCTGTCATGCTGAACACACATATGCACACTCCTAAAGCAACCAGCCTCTTTGATTTTGGCAACAGATTTCTCTCCCCATGGGCTTAGAGTCCCAGATAAAAAGGTCTGCAGAGATGTGTATTAATATAATGGAAGCAAAATCCAGTCCATCAGCTTGCTTAACAGAAGATCAATACAAAAAGATTAGGAAGCTTGATTTTTTTCAATACTGTCACTACAAAGCAAAATTTTATCCCTTTGGTTGCTCTAATATGGGAAAAAGAACATGTGCTAGAAGCATATTTGTATGCTGCTACTGTTGAGCAAGAGGGAAGCTGCAGAGTACAATAGTCACTTTTTCCTTTGGAAAAAGCATAAAAAGCAAATGAGACATGGCGTGAAATAGTAGAAAGAATAAGGACCACTACCACTACCAACTCAGGTACACAGAAATGCAGGAACAGCAAGTGAACCATATGGCTTCATGGGTTTCCCTGAGGAGAGATACAGCGAATGCTGGAACTGGGGCAGTGGCAGGTGCCCTGAGGACATAAAGAACGTGAACATTTTCCTCAGGTAAATAGAAGTTGTGACAAAACACAGAGAACCATCCTTCCCGCTTTTCCTGTCTTCTTTTACTAACTCGGGCTGTTAATCCTAGATGCAAACAGTGCATTTCACATGCAATGACACCCCTGCTCTAAGAAGTTGTGCAATGAGTGCAGCTGTCCTTTGAAGCCCACTGGGCACAGCCAGGCAGGAGCAGAGCCCGTGGTACACAGATTGCCAAGGGGACACACAGAGCCTGGGGAGGAGGCTGGTGTGGCACTGCCAGGGCACTCTGTGTGGCACCAGCCTCCCCTCCCGTGTGGCACACAATGGCCTGGTGTCAAACAGACCTTAAAGCTCATCTCATTCCAATCCCCTGCCACGGGCAAGGACACCTGCCACTGTCCCAGGTTGCTCAGAGCCACATCCAGCCTGGCCTGGGACACTGCCAGGGATCCAGGGGCAGCCACAGCTTCTCTGGGCACCCTGTGCCAGGGCCTCAGCACCCTCACAGGGAAGAATTCCTTCCCAATATCCAATCCAAACCTGCTCTCAGTCAGTGTGAAGCCATTGCCCCTTGTCCTGTCACTCCAGGCCCTTGTCAAGAGTCTCTCTCCATCTCTCCTGCAGGCTCCCTTCAGGCACTGCAAGGCCACAGTGAGGTCACCCCAAAGCTTCTCTTCAGCAGGTGAACAATCCCAATTCCCTCAGCCTTTCCTCCCAGCAGAGCTGCTCCATGCCTGGGATGCCCTTGGTGTCCCTGCTGTGGCTCCAGCAGCTCCATGTCCTTGCTGTGCTGGCCCCAGGGCAGGATGCAGCCCTGCAGGGGGGCTCAGCAGAGGGGCACAATCCCTCCCTGTGGGGTCTGCTTGAGCCCTCACTCCCACTGCACACCAGCAGGATTTACAGCACCCTGAGCTGTTTCAGTGGGAAAGTTTCCTTGTTTCATCCATCCAAAGGCAGAGCAAGGATCACTCACTTCTTACTTTCTAGTGTCAGGTCTTGCAGATGCATCTGGGCACAACTGCTAATAAATTCAGAGGTGGTGGGCTGAGGAAAGTGCTATCTTCCAACTGCAATTCCACAAATCTTGAAGAATAAGACTTTATCTCTGGCAAAGGCTCCAAGCAGCATCACATGACAAAGACACTCCAGAAAAACTGTCTTTAAAAATTAGCACATTGTAACTGCAATGCACTTGCACTTCCAATTCTTCAAGATTAACAGGTGTGACTAAAGCTTGCAAAATTTTCTCTAATTCGTTCCATTAAGAAGTCCTAACGTTTGACTCAGTGCTGCTATATGTTCTCAATGCTAGTACTTTCTTCCAAGGGACACAAACCTAAAAATATGAACGTTTTCTTAACAAGCCCTACTGGTTTCTATATGCATAAACTGAAGCACGAAGTATGTCTAGTAATATCTTACCTAATTATTTTACTTATGTCATTAATTCCCACAGCACAAATACTGCAAAATAGAGACAGACATTGCGAAGGGGAAAAATTAAAAATAATACAGTGATATTCAATTTTATAGTATGATGTCATTGTGAGTAAGCTTGCCTTTTTGTATAACCTTATATTATGTCTCTACTTATGGCATCTTCTTGGAGAACATAAAGCTTTTTGAAGGAGGTAAGCACCATCATCTAAATATATATATTTAGATGTGTGTGTGTGTATATAGGAGTGTATATATTCTCTTAGCTGGAGGACTAACTTTAATCTATCTTGCTAGTAAAAGCTGCAGTCCCTTTTCTCCTGATTTAAGGAGGAGACTACAGCTTTGAGCAGTGGTATACAAGTTTCCCAGGCTCTGAGCTGCTGGGATTGCTGGGCAGTATTTATCTCAGACAATAAATGTGCACTGCCAGTGGTCGAAGCATGACTGACCTGCTCTACACTTGATGTACAGTGTGTGAAGATGAGATGTTTGTACTCATTGATTAGGAATATAAACCCCTCATTATGGACAAGTTATGCGTGGGTTTGAGGCAGGGAAAACTAAAATAGATTTTTTAAAACCCCAAACAAATCCAACCCGATTCCACAGGTATATCTGCAAACCCAAAGTACGCAGCTCTTAAACATCTTCACAAGTATTCAGATTGCTGCCTGCAGATATTTGGGAAAAAGAGGCTGCTGTTTGTAAACCTTTTTCTGTGTTAGCACTAAGAGCTCTTGCTGGTCCTCACTCCCTTTTTTTTCTGTTTATATCACTTCCATTTTTATCCTCCAAGTCTTGCACAACGGTCAATTTGCTGGGTGAAATATGCTGCTCATAGTTTCCCCTGAGGACAACTCTTTTCACCTCCTTGCCTCCATAAACCTGGTATTTATCCATGAATCAATGGCCAGCACAGGGTGATCATGTCATGAGCAGCAAGACTGCAGACAGCAGGTCAAAGGAAGTGGTCAGTCCCCTCTGCTTGGTATTTGTGAGGCTCATTTTGGATACCAACAAACAGAAAAGAATCAGTAGAAAGCCACCATGACAGTCAGGGGCTGCAGTACCTGCCCTGTGAGGAAACACTGAGGTTCAGCCTGGAGGGGAGATGCTTTGGGGGTTCTGCAAGGAGGTTATAGAGAAAACTAAGCCAGACTCATCCCTGAGATGCACAGAAAAAGATCTAGAATCAATGAAAAACAAATTGCTTGCAAGGAAACTCTAACTGGACTAAATGAGAAAAAATCATCTCCTTCTAAGGCTGGCGCAGAACTGGAAAAAGTGCAGACGAGCTGCAAGAGGAGATTTTCAAAATTGAAATACAGCCCTGAAATACTGATCAAGATGGCCTTGCATTGAGTAGGAGGTCAGATTAAACAAACTTTACAAGTCTTTATGACCAGAATTGTTCAAATTCTCTGACTCTAATCTGTTCCAGTTTTCACTCCCCTCAGCATGCAACAATTTCTACATCCTGGGCACTGCTTCTTTCTGTCTTTAGGACATGGCATATGAATGAAATCAAATGAACTGTGACATCTCAAGAAATTACAAGGCACTTGTCACAGCATTATTAGTTCTATTTCAGAGCCATAGCACCTGCATGCATTGAAACATAATTCCCATGTTCCTCTAAGTTGATTTTAATCTTCATTCAGGGTAAAACTGCTGTGTGTGACAGAAGACAGGAATAGGAACATGGAGGTTCTCTTTCCAGGTGACTGCAGGTGAAGATGTCTCTGTCTTAAATAACTCTGTGATGGATAGCTGAGGTGTGTAAGCACAAGGGGTACTCAAAGGTAGGTTGGGCAACCACTTATTCTAACCTGGATCAAACTAAAAGGAAGTCACAAACAGCCATTGGATTTTTGGAAACTGAGGAAATGTCCTTCATTTCCTCATATATGTTAAATTCCTTGATGCATAGAGGGGGGGAAAGCCAGTCTTGATGGAGCCAAGTCGATTTTACTTTTCCAAATACAAAGAATCAGTTGAAAAGAAAGGATGACCTTTGTTTGGTGAAAAAATCTTTGATACATGTTATTTAGTAACAGCAGGTGTCTCGATGCTAGCTTTTAAAACAGGAATCTTATTGTCATTTCTACTTGCTTTAATGATGACATTTTATTTAATCCTGGGCATTGAAAGTTCAGTACCTCCCCAGAATTTCATGCTTTGTCTTTTCTTCTGGGCCCTCATTGCAAGAAGGTAATATTTTACTGCAAATGGAGGAAAAACCCAAGGTAAATTGGCTAAATGCACAAATTAGAACAAATACAACATCCTTAAATGTAACAACCTTGAGTTTGAGTTTGTGTGTAGTTTTGATTTTGACAGCCTAACTGACTACAAATTACATCCACTCTTATTCAAGTTCTCTGCTGCTGCTGCTACTGTATTGGACATACCATATTGAACACAGCAGACCTTTTCACTGGGGGAGGGATATCTGACTTGGGTTTTACAGTCCTATTTCACAAATTAGACCACAGCAGATGGAATGCTTTTCTACCTCGACTGAGTTGCAGCATTTGTGCACCAGAGTATCCACGTGTGGTGTGACACAGAATGATCCTGTAGGCATGCTGATCACCAAATAATGTACAAAAATACATTCTCTGTATCCCTTTCACCCCAGGATGCTTGGCAACCCTGACAGCTGCTTCTGCTTTGGCTGGAGTGTGGCAGGGATGTGACACACTGTGGTTCTGCTGGTACTACAAATAGCAGATCCTGACAGGAAAATTGAGTTACATTATCTGTAATTACAGTCTCTGGAAGTCCATGCCAGGCAAATGAGCTCTCAAAGAGAGCTGCTGCTGCTGCATGTGAGGAATCTGCTTCCCAGTCACCCAAACAAGGAGTCAGACACCACGAGGTTTCTTCAGTGCTTGTAAACTAGCAAATACCTAACTCGACTCAAGGACAGCAAGGCAGTCGTGTATTATGGTTCTCCTTTGGTTTCTGCCTTGGGATTTATTGCAGAAATTCCCTAGGCTTGTGATTGTGAACCCTAATGCTGCATTGCTTCATATTGTCTACACAGAGAGCTTTGCACAAACATCCATCACCAGTGTGATGTGATTCCTCTGCTTTGGAATGCATCAGGCTTCACGTCTTCAAGTATTTTGGTGCTTCCTACAAAGCACCGTTGTGCTGCCCACTCTTCACTGACAAATTTTGATGCACTGATTCCAGCCCTTCATTCATCTGTAGACACCCCATTTTATGTGTTAGAAGCCCAGGGATTCCCCACACTGGTATAAATCTTCCATAAAGAAAACCTAATTTGTTAATATACTAAGGATCCTGGAAGAACACATCCCAGCATCTACTGACAATTTCCAACAAGGCCTGGAGAAGTTACTGTCTTACACTCTGCAGGTGCTATAAACAGTGACAGCTTCTTACCTTTGGGTATTTCAGAAATTGCAACACAAGAGCACTGACAATACACAGAGTTTGAAATCTTGGCAACCTGAGTTTGCTACCATCCAAGCAGTCAAAATCCATGCCTGCAAAAGTCATATAGGTTTGCTATTCCAGCACAATTTTAGTGTCTTGTGGAAAATACCACAAAATTAACTGCTGTAAATGTATTGCCGTGCTGTAATTCTACTGCTCTTAGCATCATAACAAAAATTTACCTCTCTTTTATGGACATTTCAAAATAGCTTCTTCTTGTGGACTTTGGATACCAAATACCACCTAGATTTGCTGGGCTATGAAGGCAATTTGAGACTTGGAAGAGAGAAACTTCTGCAGCATTGAAGTGAACACATTAAACTGCTGCAAATTCAGGTCATGGCAGAAATCATGGGCCAAAAAAGTTTGTTAGATCCAAGATGAATAAAGAGTAAATACAGGTTTAAACCTGGCAAATCCAAAATTGTTTGAAGATTCTCAAAAACTGGACAAGACATCTGTGAGACTTTTAAAGTATTAAAAGCACCAGCAAATAAAAGGGTTGCGTTTGGTTTGGCGATTCTGTTAAAGCCACTTAAGCAATTTCAAATAACTTCTATTGATTGGACTTACTGGGCATGTCTCTTGCCATGAGCTCCCTTTCTTGCTCATTTTACTTGTGATCCACTCACCCCAGACATAAAATATCTGCAGTACAAGTGTCTTTGCTACCATGAGCTTGACAGATCAGGGAACAAGCTGAGGACCTTTTGCATTAAAAACAAGACCTGTTACAACTTCATGAAAAGAGCTCTGTCTCCTGAGCTGGGGCTGCAAAAGCTTCCTTAATCAGTGCATGTGGTACCCTGGGAGGCTGATTACATGAGGCTGCCGTGGCGAGCACCACTGCCATTTCCAGGAAACATTCTGCACATAGACATTTTTCAGCAACATTCGTGCACAACTCCTGCGACATTTTACATCAGAGAAGTTGTGCTCCTGAAGAATGTAACAGTGTAAATAGAACTGTCTGAACACAGATGGGAATTTAGAAGCTCATGAAAAAAAGCTTGTGTTTCCTTTAAACAAGGTTTACCTGCCAGGAATCTTTAGTGAATAAATTAAAGGAAACTTTTATTCTGTTAATCTTGCTCCTGCACACTCTTCCTTGCACCATTTTGAAGGAACTGCCTTTTTTCTACCAGAAAAAAAGAGAAAAGGCCAGTTTGTGAAACAGATTACTAATAATTTAAAAATTTAAAAGTTGATATTTACAGCTAGTTCATCTCACTTATTTAAACCACAGCCTATCTCTTGATTAGAGATAGGCTGTGATTTAAATAAGTGAAATGAATTACTTAAGTTCATCTCTGATAAGTGAGATGAACTCCTCCAATAGAGAGGAATTGCTCCTATAAATAACTCCTTTGCATGCCTGTTTTTCAGCTCCCTATTTAAAAGAAAATTTCATTTTGTCTGATGACTGTACCAGTTTCACTTCAGGTTGGATTTCCAGTTTGTGTTTTCTAGACAAATGCCTAAACCCTTTAAAAAACAACTCTCATGATCTCTGTTGTTTGTTCCATCCTAACAACAACTGGTGCTGGTGGTGAGGGTTGCCCTGCTCACCACTTCCAGATATTTTTAGTCCTATTTTGATTAATATTCAGGAAATGGTGCAGTTCAATTTTACATTAAAACTGAATCTTACTGGTTTGCTGTTCAATTTTACCTTATGACTGAATCTTACTGGTTTGCTATTCTTTCAGTCCATAGAGCCTGAGAATGAAAACCAAAATTTTTAGAGTTTTGGGAGAGTATGGTTCTTATATTTATCTTATATTTTTTTCAACACTGTTTCCATACACATATTTAAGAGCAGATTATCCTAAAGTATTTTGGAGAGGTATTTAGGGAAATGTTCTCAAGGTGACTGACTTGACTCTCCAGTTTTGATGCAGTGAAGTAATTGCATATTAGCTTACCCATGGTCTAACACTTCACATGTATTTCTCTCTGGAACGCAGCCTATATTTTCACTCAGAAGCAGCTAGTTAAATTCTATCTGTATTTTTTTTAATAGAATAGAGTGAAGGAGCATGTCCTGACAACAGAATTCAAGACTTTGCTAGTATTTCCATCCCATTTTTGACCCTGTGCAATGAATTTGTTAAGATAGGCTGCATTTTGCACTGTACAAAGAATCAGGTTCCATAATGATAGGCAATGGGAATTCATCAGTGAAGGGCTCTGATCAGTGAAGGGCTTAATAACAAGATGAGAAACCCTCTTTTGTTGAAACTGTCCAGGAAAATAAAGGGTGATTAAGGTCTATATCAGAGTTTCTGCCAGTACAATACCTATTGCAATCACCAAGCAAGTAAAAAAATTAAAAAGTCACAAAAATAACTTCCAAGACTACCTTAAATCTGAGAATTTCTAATTGTGAAAAACAGTGCATTAGGGGAATTTGAATATTGCATTCTACTCCTACGTACAAGTGTAGTGACAGGACAAGGGGAAATGGCTTCCAACTGAGAGAAAGCAGGTGTAGATTAGATATTAGGAAAAATTCTTTCCGCTGCGGGTGGCCAGGCACTGGAAAAGGCTGCCCAGAGAAGCTGTGAATACACCATTCCTGGCAGTGTCCAAGGCCAGGTTGGATGCGGCTCTGAGCACCCTGGGACAGGTGGCTCTGAGCACCCTGGGAAGGTGTCCCTGCCCATGGCAGGGGGCTGGAATGAGATGAGCTTTAAGGTCCCTTCCAACCCAGGAAATTCTGTGATTCTATGTATTAGAACAAGGTACAAAACAGGAGAAGCAACAGGTGAGTCTATAAATGATCCAAGGTTTATAGAAGACCCAGCCACCATCAGCATATTCTCACAGACAACGTTCATATGATCTATTCAGTAGTGTTTATGGAAAATCTGAAGTACTGAAAGAAGAGACCTGGATAGAAAGGCATACAAAATTCTTAGCTGGGATTTAAAAGAAAAAGGGAAGCAAGGTGAGGACTGGGGAAGGGCAATGCCACATACAGCTGAACACTTCAGAGCTGCTGCCATGCCACAAGTGAAGACACTGCCTGGCATTTGCAACTGCCATGGATTGTCCTTTGCTGTTGTGAATGAATGATGCACCACATTTGCCAAAGCCAGCACACTGTGGTGACAAAGCCAGCACACAAAGGTGACAAAGCCAGCACACAAAGGTGACACCCAGGGCCAGTAGCTCTTACAAACTCTTCCTATGAGCAATAGTTAAAACACCGACTTGCTCTTTGCCAAAATTTCAACTTACAAGCAAATGGGCTGCTCAGAAATTTTGCACTGAAACATAAGCCAACTGCACTTCACAAGATGGAAAAGCCAACTGGCAGAAAGGTAGAAAGTGGCAAACCTCAGAGCTTTCAGGTACAATCCTGTCCTCATCATTTTTATGGGAGATGAAGGCGGAAGAGAAATAACTTGCAATACTGCTAAGGAAGGAGGTGTTAAATCCAAATAAGTTAAGCATTCAACAAGGTGCACTTTTTAGAAGAACCTAAAAATAATAAATAGATGCTGGAGTCAGACTTCTAATTCCTGGAAGAAAGAGTAAAAGCAATTAACCATCCTCCAGCTCAGGTTGCTGGGAAAGACTGAGACTATAAAGAAGAGCTGGATGTGTTCACAGTTAAAAATGATAGAGGAAATAGGAAGAACCAAGGAGGTAAATTCCCTGAAGTTCACAGTGGGGGGAAAAAACGAAGCCTTTCACATATGTATAGGCCCCAAAATTATATAAATATGTTTTAAAAAAGGGAATATTTTCTACTACCTACAAGGGTAAAAGTTTTTGAACAGCTGTCCAGTGCCAAATATTTTCCTATGCTGAAAATGTCAGCAAGGTTCTGGCAGGTGCTTTGAAAAACAGAGCCCACTTTTATGCACAGTCAGCATCCCCTTTGGGAGACTCCATTTCCACAGGCTGCACTGAGGTTGTGTTTGGCACCTGACCTATTTCACAGGAAACAACAGCAGCTTTTTGATGGCCTAGAGGGTAGTACAGTCTGAAGGAATGTTTTAGTATTATAGGGGTAGAGGGGAGTGGATGTGGTAGGAGAGCATCTATGCAGGTTCAGAAAGAGCCACAGACCTGCTAGTCCCACTCCTAAAATAAAATTTTAAAACAATTCTATGTAAACAATAGGCAGATGAGAAATACAAATGAGAATATGTATGATGTGCAGGAGCAGAAAGACTGAAGCCCTCATCAAACAGAAAAGGCAGTAAAACAATACCATGTGATGGTGAGCCACTCCAGAAGATTTGTGTCCTCTGCAGTTTCACAGACCCTTTAGAGGTCTCAGCCCTGTGTGACACTAAGGGCTAAACAAAAAGAAGGGGAGATAGGCAATTGTTTAACCAGGGCAGGCATCCCAGAGAGAATGGGAAGAGGAGCCTTGGCTTCCTATTGCTGCCTAGACAGGAATTCCTCTATAATCAGTTATGACTCATTTATCCTATGCTAATGCTAAAATATTTCCCTAGCATGTGCATATAGCCTGTATGAAACTATAAATTCTGCTGCTATCAACTCAATTAATTCACTCTTGGGGAAGAAATGGACTGGCAAATTACAACCTACCATACTGGCATTTCACAAATGAGCAAGTAGAGGTGCTTTCTGGAACATTTCCAAAGAGGGGCAATGCTGCTACAGTGCATAAAAAGTGGAGAAATTAGACATGTAAAAAGAAGTCTGTGCAGAGACAAGCATAGGAAAAACTTAGTGAAAGTAAATATGTGATTCTAAGAAGGAGAGGTGGATGTTGAAATGGGGCAAATACACTTGGGCCCCTGAGAAAGCAGGACTGTCTGGAGCTAGGAGGGGACAGCCAGAGATTGAGGCAGGACACAGGCCAAGAACCTGGGTGGCACCAAAAGTTTCTTGGTGGCTCTGCTCTTCAAAACAGGCCTTTTAGGCAAGGGGTTCTCTGGAATTTTCAGGACTATAAGAACCTGTCTGAAAATCTTGACTCAAATATTTCTAAGTATCATTGCAGATTAGCAGTCCTAGGTTTAGAAGTTAAAGTAACAATAAAACCAAGAATACTGAACACACTCAAAGAAAAGGAGATATTAGATGTGGTAATCAAACCAACAGCACAAAAGCCTAAGTGATTTGTAATTTCAGTGTTTCCTGGTCAGTATAAAATGAATTGGTGTTATACTATGTCTACATAGGTAGTGGAATGCAGCTGGGAATATCATCCCAGGTCACTGGGGCCAAAGTTAGGTAAAGCAATTTTCTTCTGTAGATATTCAGCATCTTCCTGAAGTTGAGACAGCTCCTTCCTCCTCTGGAGAAATCCCACCTGCACAGATACCTACCAATACTTCAATGTGTGCACCTGTGTGGATTCTCTTACAAACCACTCATTCTGTCACAAGTATTTCAGATTACTTACTTGTGATATTTAAGACAGAGGTTCTGAAAGATCTGAATTTTTGCAGCTGGTAACTTTGACCCTTTGCTATCTCTGTTTTGGGTGTGTATGTGAAATTGATGGCTCTGTGGGATTTTCCCCTCAGCTAGCTCTCAGTCTGCTCCAACAGAAGCTAATAAGAGAGTTTTCCCTTGACAGCAATGGATGCAGAATCAAATCAAATCAAATCAAATCCAATCCTTCACCATGCAGGAAAGGTGCTGTTCAGCTTCTTCTCCTGAATTCATACTTTCTAAGCATCAATGAAGACTGATTCACAATTGCACATGGCCACCACAGCCACACCACAGCAACCCTTGACCTTTGCCTCTCTGAAAGGTCAAACCTTGCACTGAATCTTGGTTTTAAGCCTGTAATTTGTTGTCATTGCATTGTGGGACTATTTGTGTGTTAAGCAAACAGGTGTGCACAGAATGATTTGGAGAAGGGATGTAACTTCTTCTAGATGGGACAATGCTCTCTGGCTACATCTCTGCCAGTAAATCTAGCAGTGCCTGGGAACTTCCCTGAGCCTGGGAATGTGATCATCTCTACTGTTCATCCACAAGAGCAGTGATTTTGGCCCATGCCAGCTGGCACTCCCCCAGACAATCCCTGGCCACAGTCTGTGAGCTAGCATGGACATGGACCATTCCCAGTGGGCACATTGCACACACAAACCTTATTTTTGGAAGCCAAGAGCAGCACAGACAGAATCCATTATCTGCCAGGGGGTCTCAGTGCCCAAGGACTAACAGACAAATGCAACTTAGAATTACAGACATCAGGTTTGTGTCCTAAGGGACCACTTCAGCATGAAGAGATAAATACAATTTGTAACACTGTTCCGAGTTCTAATGATTTAAAATGCTTTTCCATACGAATTTGCTGTAACTCAGAATCATTATAAGCTTCTCATTCTTCTTCTTTATTCGTTTATTATTTTAAAAAAGGAACCCAAAACTAAGCACATCATCTACTTTATTGGCTTAAGTGAGTAATTTTTCAGCTTCGAGTTAAAATCAAGGGGAGAATCAATATGGGCATCGCTGTAATTGAAAACCAGTGGGTGATAATTCTGTACTGAAAACAAGATAATAAGAATAGAGATGAAACACTGGCAGGGGAAAAGAAGAAAAGATTAAAGATACGATCTCAATTAAATATCAACTATTATTAACATTATATTAAAAACTTCCCTGTGTTCTTTTCATATGCTGTATATTTTTTCTCTTTTCCTCTAATGGATGTTGAAGGAAAGAATAAATGAAATTATGTGAAAATATTATAAAACAAATTCAGACAGAATCAATCAAGTGTGTCCTTAGCTGGTAATTTATTCCTGATATCATTGAATAGCCCCCAAAACATGAATATTTAAATCCAAATCTTCTTTCTTAGCACTCTCTTTACACAGCCTTCCCTTCTACCTCCAGCTAACAATTCTAGCAATAAGGAATTATCTCCCCATTGCTCACAATGAAAGGAGAAAAAGGAGAAAATTCACCTCTCCTCCTTATTTCTAACAGACCTGCTGGTTCCAGCTCTGGACTTAAATACTAAGGAGAAAGGAGATTTAATTCTCTAGCCGGCCAACAAAACTACTTTGTCTCTGGTCTAATCTGTATTTCAAACAACAGAGTGATAACAGTTTAAGAGAGAATCCATTTTGCTTTCAGACCTTTCATATTCAAAGTCAAAGGGGGGGGGGCTTCTAAAAGCTCACTGAGAACAGATGATGATGATGAGGCCTGAAAATTAGTTTTATTCAAATAATTTTTTAAAAAATTAAATTAAAATCAAAAACCTGTCTTCACAATGAAAAGTATCATTCAACTTTTAAGAAGCCAGCTTGCCAAGGAAGAAGTCATATCTTTCTTACTACTGCTACTGTGTGCAACAAAATGAGGGGAAGGCAAAGAAAATAATAATTACATTATTTAATAAACAATAAAATATTGTTTATTGAACAATAAGCAGTGGATAACAAAGACACAGTCCCATGCCATTTATTGCTGCCATCTTCACACAAAATGTTAGTCATGACAAGATGTGCCCACAAAATTAACATTAATAATAGAATGAGGGTAAATATCAGACTAAGGGAGGAAGAATAGGTAAATTAAAGGTATTTAACCCAGCTCTCCATGTGAAGTTTGTTGTACTGTACCTAGAGATCTTACTATGGCAGTGACTACCTGAGAGAGGCTGTGGAGGATGGGAAGAAAGGAAAGGATCCCAGCTTATTGAAAAAGGCCAGCCCCTTCCCTCTTTCCATTTTCTAAACCTCAAAACCTTTAAGGAGAGCGTAATCCTCAGTTCTTCTGCACACAGAACTCCCAGTGAAATCACCAAAAGCTTATTACCAGCACTGTTAAATTTCCACTGTTGTACAAATGGCTCATAAATCCTGCAGAAGGGCACAGATTTTGGGTATAAAGTGCCTTTCATGCCCAGCCGGCTCCAGGTGTGTCAGCGATAGTTCAGTGTAACAACACCAGCACAGCCTGCTCTTGCAAGAACAGTTTGTCATTCAGACCCAAGCAAGAGAACAATTCCCCAAATCCCTGTCTAGCCACACTGCCTACCCAGATATTGTATGGGTTGCAGTGGAAAATGCAGATATTGTTCTCTCCTTTTGTGCCTTTGCACATGAATGGAGACTAAGAGGAATTTGCTCATGCCATGCTTGCCAGGGGAGACATAGACAGGCAGGGGGAAGTAAACTGCACCTTTTTTGTGTTTTTTTCTGGCCTGGGAGAGCAGAATGGGCCAGCATTGTGTCCAAGACACGTTTCTTTGTCAGCCTGACTCCTGGGACAGCACAATGGCCTCTGGTCCCGCCGGCAGGACTCAGCCAAACACGAGCCTGCCTCCAGCAGGGATGGTCATTAAATGAGACAATACTCATATCAATATATCTGAATGTGCTCTTAAGTACTATATAAAGAAAATTATCTCTCAAATAGAGCTCGGGATTTTAAAACATACGGTACATATTACTGATTTTAATTATAGATTCTTTGAAGTCTCTTTCAGTCACTTCAGGTAATCTGTGCTTTTAGGATACTACAGACTTGCTGCTTTGAATATTACTGAAAAGATGGCTATTAAAAGTAAAATCAGCTTTTAATTTTTACATGTGGAGTCAAAATGGTTTAAGCATATTTGAATTTATGAGGGTCACTTTACTCTCCCTCCTACAACTATGGCACAAAGTCAGGCATCACATTGTTACCACAGGAAAAACGACTGAGCCAGCATGCAAACAGCAAAGAATAGGTACAGAAAACTCATATTAAGGTTCTTAGCATGCCCAGGGTATACAAAATACCTGTAGTAACTTAGCTGGGCACTGCACAGAGCCCTTGTGGGGTTAGTTAAATGGTATTAACTGCAGAGAAGTTGTAGCCATGATGGTCCAAGCACCTGTGCAGATTTTGCAGTTTGCAGCATGAGATGCCTTTTCAGACCAGCTAATGCCACTGTAAACTGTTTTGTTCAGCTAAGAGTACGTCACAGTTGGGATTCATCACAAGAATCCTTTTTTAAATTTTTTGTGCAAGAAAATGGCCACGCAGAGCTGAAAAGGTGAATGTTCTCTCCCATGCACAGAATCATAGAATCAAGAGCCCATGCAAAGCTCAGAGATACATTTGCAATTCCATCTAAGCTCTTTGCTAATGGCTAAGGACACACTGAGCACTGTAAATATTTTTGGTTGAGATCATCTCACCTCCTCCACTGCTGCCCTCTGCAACTACAGCTGTGGGACACAAGAGATTCATTCCTTCAGATGAAACACTCATCGTTTTTCCTGTTACATACATGACCTACCTGAACACATTTCTACCATTAAAAGCAACGCTTTCAAGACCTGCTGAAAATTCCTTCTCAATTGTCTGCATTAAAATATTAATTTATCAATGCAAAACTCTCCTCTGAACAACTTCTGGTGCAATTTACATGAAAAGCATCCTCATAAATAATTCGCTAAAGGGTGTTTTAATAATCAATTGCTGGATAATTACTGGTTCCAGCAGGACAATTGCTGTAAATCACAGGCATAAGGAGCCAATCTCTAACACCTCCCAGTAGTTTCTGCCCATGCTAATGATGTCTATGTTAGCCCTTTCTTAACCATTTATAAACATACATAAATATTACATTACAGAATACAAATTTTTGCTGACAGAGCAGTGTGGAATTAAGGTGCAATGTTTTAGAGCTTTTTCTGGTAGAGAGACCTCGTTAGGAGGGATACAATTATACCTGCATAAAGACACTTGTTTTGATACAGTTTTCTCTCACTGATTTCCACTCTGAAAACAAGAAAATGCAATTGAAGCAATAAGGTTTTTGGCTAACTAACGTTTTCCTCTATGCTGCATGGGAATCTGGGCATGGAAGCATCTTTTCCAGGTAAAAGTAACCTTCACATGTACTAACAGCGAGGTAAAGTACATCCATGTCTGAAATGCCACCCATGGCCTGCAGAATTGTGGTGCACTGCAATGTCCCCAGCAATTAATTTCACAGTGTACTCAGATGCTTTGGTGTCAGGCAGATCATTATGGACACATACCCTCAGGAAAATAAAGCAAATGGAAACTTATTTCAATAATCTTACCTTGCACACACCCTTCACTTTCTCTCTCTTTTTAATTTATTTATTTTAATTGGAGGGTTTTAAAGTGATATTGGCTGTCTTTAAATGCCTAATTATCTTTATATAAATGGCACAATATCATCCTTCATCCTTGAAGTGCTGTGCTTGGTGCCCTGTGCTGTTTATTATTTTGCATTACAATTATCATGCAAAGCATAGAAGGTGACTTTAAGCAGCTCATTTGAAGTGCTCTTTTCCTAAAGACAGTATCTTTTTTAGGCTATTTACATAGATGTTTATCTCCTCATTTTAAGCAAAATCAGCCCAATTATAGCTACACAGAAGTTTTTATTAAGGGCTTAATCCTGAAATGTAAATGGGCCATTGTAAAATCCATGCTGAAATTTTAATTTGTGTTTTCATTTGTGTCTGTGGATTAACAAACCATCCCGCACTGAAATTAATTATACAGATACACAAAATATTAACTGATAGGCGAGTATATGTGGCAAAATAGCTCAGCAGTTTGAAGAACTGGAAGCTCTTTCAATCTGTATATCATGGCTGCTCAAATGTGTGCCTACAGCCCAAATGGACAAAAAAAAACCAAACCAAAAACCCAATCTTGTGCAGTGGATATGTATTTCATTTAATGTTGCTTTCCGTTGCTATGGCTATGATAGCCTTATTATTGTAGGCTCACAGCAAGGTTGCAATTAGTATTTGGATTTAGAAGAGGGAAGATAATGATTTCATATCAAAACTTCTCGCTTAATACTCTTCTGGACATAAAACTGCTTGTGGGTTTCAAACTAGCTATTCCCATGCTAAGAAAACCAAATGAAAGGAAAAAATCTGTATTATTTGGCTTTGCACCTGACAATTCATGAAGCTATTTGGCCTGGCCTCTTCAGAACTGCAGCTCAGTTCACCTGTACATTATGTATAAATACATTTAAATGGATACACACACTTAACCTCACATGAGGAAAATTTATAACTATTCATTTCCCTTGCCATAGCTCTGACACAAACCACTTGACATTCTGGGAAAGTGTCTTTACCTGGTTCTTCCTAATCCCTCCTCCTAAAAAACAGTGCACTTGTAATCATCCTGAAGTACTGTGGGTCAAGGTGCTGGAGTCTGAAAGCCATTCCTCCCTTGTCTCCCATGCCAGAGAGGATTCAGCTCAGATGGACAACTCTAGTCTTATGTTGCTGGAAGACTGATGTGCAAGCTGAGAATAAAGTCTGATGGAGAAGAAAAGGCCTAATCCTTCTAATGGAAGCCTTAAGTTGACCCTTTGGATAAAGGTTAAAAGTTTTACTTTAAACAGCTAACCACCAGTTACCCTTCCTGGCTGGGAACTTTTGTTTTCCAGGTGCTATTCTCAAGCACTAAGCCATTTTTTACAGCAGTGCTACTTCTGCTGTCTTTGACAGGAATCATGCTTTAAAGCTTCAGAGGAAAGGGCAAGGAAACCCTTGTGGACAATTACAGAAAGATTCACCCAAAAAAGAGAAATCTACCGGTTCCTGTCAATTTGTGCTTATATTTCATCTTCACGATGCTGAGTGCAACTCTCTTTGGTTCTGCTCTAAATCTTTTAATCTTCCCATCCCTTTAAATATCCCCATTTCTCTTTTTCAAATCCATTAAAATTCAGGTCTCATAGTCATCCCACAGCAATGACTGCCATCAGTTTACTGTATTATGTTAAAACCAGCCTTTCCTCTCCTCCTTTTTAGCATATTTAAAAAGTCGTAGTAGATTGGCTGACAATATTAGGGGGAGAAAGGAAGTCATCTGTTAATCTTCCCATATAATATTGAGTCTCTGGGATCTTGCAACTTGCTTAGTGTCCTTCCAGACTGAACACAGAGGGAAGAGATTTTATTACTTTTGAGGGGTCTGGCAGCCCACTTGCCTTACTGTGGGAGTTGTGCTTGGCTGTCATTGGAAGCTGGGCTTGATTCACATTAAGATCTCCATAAAGGATGGATTTTTTCCTTGGCCTCCCTTTTGTTGCTGATGTATTTATAAAAGCACCAGAGCTCCCAGCAGCCCTTCTCTGTTCATGAGCAGCAGGTCCAGCAAGGCACCACCCCGGGGGGGCTCATTCACCACTCGTGTTGGGAAGTTTTTTCCACACATTCCAGGAGCTTCCTAGGCTGCTTCCTCTCTGCTGTGTTGAGTTTCCAGCAGACACCCAGCAGGTTCAAGTCTCACACAAGGACAAGGGCTGGCAATCATGAAACAGCAGCCAAGGCACTTATAAAATACTTCACCTGCCTGTTCACCCTGGTTGGGTGGTTTGTAACAGACTCCCCCCAGGGTAGCTGCCTATTGCCTTGCTCAGCTCTGTCAGAGGACTTTTTGCTGGCTGGAGAAGCCTCTTGCCACTGTCTCTGCACCAACTTCCACAGATTTTACTCTTCTCAGAAGTCATCTTGGAGGGAAAGTCGCAGGCTGATGAGTATCAATTTGAGAAGGAGGGAAAGAACAAATCTTTCTGGACTTTGGTAAATACTTCTCGTGGATCACAGAAACATACTCAGGCTTTCCCTGAACTCACTAAACAGGTGCTGCTGGCAGAATGGATGCAGCAGCACAGAGCACACGTGAGGTTGTAAAACCCACCTGACAATCAGGGTAGATACCTGGTAGGCATCAAGTACCTGTTATTCCTGAAAAACAAGACATGAAATCTGTCTGCCTAACACTCCCTTATTTCAGCACAATCTTACAAAGACCTTGTTCCTGGAAAAAACTGTAAAAGCAACTGCTTGTGTATTTCTGTCAGCTGTCATCTGCAGAAGCTTCTGGCAAGTCCTGCCCAAAGCTGTGGATGTCTTCTCTCCCTTGTGAATGACTTTGAAACTCCTTTCTAGACATCCGATTTTTCCACTGACTGCACAGTAATCCCATTTGCTTTTACTTTTGCTGGGTCCAGCTTGAAACGATGTGTAGCTGTGCAGCAGCCTTGATCAGCTAAACAGCTGGATTGCTCCTGCTGGATGGGAGCAGGGGCCACCTATTTAACTCCTGTGGTAAAGGGAGTATTGTCCTCTACACTGGCCATTTTCCAGCAATCACCAAATTTGGATTCTCTGTCCACTGCAATCTTTTATCTCTTGATGTCTCCAGAAACATAAGAGCATCAGTAGGGATAGCTGCCCACACTGGGGATACTAATGGTGACCTTGCTGCATTAGCAAATTTTTATTCTTCTTATGTGGCCTCCTCCTATTCAGACAATCCCACTTCTAAAAGCCTTTCCCTCCACATTTTCTGCAAATGTCATCTAGCCTGTGATTCCTGGGAAACAGTCTCTCTCATCTGACCCATGGGACACCCGTGCACAGTCAGAACTTGGGTCGCTTCCAATTTACATTTTTCTCCCTCTTAATCCACATCGCTAGCAATTGTTTTTTGAAATACTGCATCTGGTATAAAGGAGTCACCCAGAGGCTGGGAACGAACAGCTGATGCTTGTCAAAAAGATGCATAGTCTGATCCACAGGTTATCACTATCTTTGATTCCATCAGCTGTGCCTGTCTCCAAAGATGATTCTTCCCATGGCTTGCACTAGGCACAGGTCCTTATCTGCCTCTACCAGGGCCAAGTTTAGATTTGGCATAGCAGATTCTCCCTCACTTGAGCTATGTCCAAGGTACATGATGGAATGAAAGCCTTCATAAACAGTCTCCTCAAGGCTGTTCCTCCCCCCCACCACCATCTGATTTGCTATTTTTGCCATTATTTTAAGAGGGCAAATCTTCCCTCTGTCTCCTTAGGAATGGCTATGAAAATAAAACACACACACACAGGCACACATTGTGTGCAACATTAAAAAAATAATTAAATACACTTATTTATAAATATTTAGAAAAAAAAAAAAAGTAAAAAGAAATGCCTGTAAGAAAAGAAATCTGCAGTGGAAAATTCTTGGTAAAGATGCTTTGGTCTCCAACTGACAGGCACTGCCAGATACCGATATTTTCTTATCAGTTTAGCCATTTACAGAGAAAGAAGTGCTCAGAGCTCATTCACTGCCCCCAGATTCCAGGCCTTTTCTGTACAGCTAGTAAATCTTTCCTCCACCAAATAAGCTTCTGCCATTTTAAATCTACTTCTACCAGCTGAAGTACTTGTCTGTGGATTTCAAAGAGTGATTGAAACATTGCAAATAACAAATGCCACCTCCTTCTCTAACTTTGTTAGACAGAATGCAAGAGATCCATGACAGGATGGATAACAGGACTATATTTTTGGGGACAAGCCAGTCTGTGCTGCTCCATATGCATGACAAGTGCATGCCTAATATGCCTAATAACACAACTGTCAGGCAGATAAACATCAGGATTTAGGAAGGCAAATACTGAAGGTAAGTGTACAACATCTTACTTCTAGTCCTTTTCACTCTAAAATAGAAATGGAAGTGTAATTAGTACACGATCATCTGCCTAAATCTGGTTCCCTTCCTACTTTGAGAGCAGTCTTGTCCTCCACTGGCTCTTCAAGTGAGGTGTGCACAAAAATTATTGGCGTGGAGCCCAAATTTCCCAACCAACTCAACACATAACAACCTTCCTTTTTGTCTCTACCAGCATTGTAGTGGTATTAGACACCCATGTCAAATTCTCAACACAAATAATGCTTCACTTTCAGCACAAAGGAATATTTATTGCAATTATTTGGCAAAATAACTTTGCAAAAACAAATAGCTGAAAGAAAGCTTTGATATATTTGCAGACATTTTACGAAACAAAAGGAAACGTAAATTCTTTGATTAAATCATACACAATGAATTATTCATCCAGCCCTTTTCTGTGTTAATCAGTTAACACAAGGTGATAACATGACTTCAGAAAAAATGAAAACAAAACCTAAGGAATTGTAAGAAGGTAAGCATAACCTGAAATATGAACCAGAATAGAGCATGTACAATGAGACAGTGAAGGTTCCTTTTAAGACAGGTGTAAAGAGGCTAAGCCAGCATACCTTCTGAACAAGGAACAGCAAATTCATCTTTCATGACCTTCATTACATTGATTCCGAAGGAGAAGGTGTTTGCTGAGGACATGCAAAAAGCCTAACCTAGCTGCAGCTACCTGACAGCTCTCTTACCTGTGCTGTGCTCACTGTCACTGCAAAAGAGCCTGTTTAGAGACTGGAGAGCCTGGGCTCAGCACTCTGACTTCCCCTTGGGGGAAGCATTCAGTTCTGGGGCTGAACATGGGCAAATAAACCCCCAGTTTCATGGTCTGACCGACGGAGTTGGAGCAGAATGTCTCACCTGCCTCACTAGAAAGTGGATTTGGACAGAAAAAGCAAGAATCACAGAGGTACTGATGCTCTAGCACACAGTCCCATACTAGTGGGGCAAAATCTTTGCCCCATTTTGATCAAGGCTGCATCAGGGCAGGAATTGGCTCTCCCAGGGCTCTGGGGTGTCTCTTTGGGAAGCCCAAAGGGGCACAGCACAGGGGGAACCCTCTCCACCACCCTCTGGCTTGTTGTCAGAGTCACCCCTTGCTACTGAGCAGTGACACAGGAGCTCTGCTCCAGAGACACAGCTCCCTGCAAGGTGTATTTCACAGCAGTGCAATGCCCATCACAGCAGCATGCAATTTCCTTCTCAGAAAAACCCAAATTCATCAACATACCCATTATTAATTTTCTATGTTTAATTCAAATTTTACATACTAAAAGTACCAACAAAATCTCGAGGTAAATGTAAATTTTTCTTATTTTATCACCACACAAAAAGTTCTCCACATGGATTTAGCACTTCATATATACATATTTCTTTTTAAAAAACAACCCATACTTTCATGGAATTTACCATATTGGTGAATATTTATCAAGAATGCTTTGTGATTTTTCCAGACTTCTTTTTCCTTGACCCCTAAACGTCTCAGCTTGAACCTGCATGAAATATATGCATATAAAAATATAAAGAGACTCCAAAGACAGAAAGAGAAGTGGCATTTGGAATTCCAACCTGCTGAGAAATATTTACTCTTACTTCACTTGACTTAAAAGTAGCTGAAGGGAGTTACTCTGAACAGTAATTTTATGCCTTGTAAAAGCTATCAAAGGTGAGCACAGATGCATTTTACAGAGACTCGAAGGAATGCTCACACTTCTTGGCAGGTGAGCTAAGCCTGTGGCACTGTCTGGAGACAAGGTTGCAAGGGTGAATCAAGCAGTCCTGAAGATCCAAATCATTACATGAATTTAAACATTTTCTCAGCATCCGTATTCCCTGAGCCACAAGTGTGCTTTTGTTGGTTAAACCTTTCAAAATGCTAATTTTTTTCCCTCTGAAAGGCTACAGCTCTAAATCCTGTGGTGCCCAAACCAGCTCCAGCACGGGCCAGTCTGCATCCTAATAGTCCTGCTTGTGGACCAGGAAAAGGCAGGTGATTCCTTCAGTGAGGAATTCACCTAAGACCTACAGTTTTATGTCTGGAGACAGAAAATGTGCTAAGGAATGGCACCTGCTTTAAAAAAAAATAACAAACAAACAGCAACAAAACGTGCAGTCGTCTAAATAAGGTGGCAGCAGGTGCTAAGTTAAATTTCTACAGGCTGCAAATACAAATTGCTGTATGGATGCAAACACAGTACAGAGCAGTGAAGATGCAAGCCTTGGAAAGATTGCAGGAGCCATGCCCTTTTGTATGCAGACTATTTTAATACATTTTCACTTTAAACTCCCACCTCGTGTTTCTGCTAATCCCCCTCCCATCCAAAAGAAGCAAATGTGAGTTGCTAGAAATGTATTTGAATGCACTTACTGTGAGATGCCATGAATATCACCACTAGAAATTATGTACTGTGCCTTCTTCCCTGCCACCTTTGCCCTTCAGCTTTGGCTTCTCAACTTACATTGCAATAGTTTCTTTTATCTGATGCAGCATTATTTTGTGCTTTATTTCTCTGAGTTCCAGAGGTCAAAATTAACCTGTAGCAAGAGAAATGACATAAATATAGGTCAATCTATTAATTGGATGACCTAGTAAGAACCTTACAATAAAATCTGAAGGCCAAAATTTTTCAAAAGCAGATGGAAATGAGATTTTTGCATGGTTACTTGTTCTGGTAAAATCACCACGACAGTGCCTGCAGTCAGTTCTAACCTTGAGTTTACTTCAGAAATAAATAACTAACAGCAAGCCCAACAATAAAACCTGCATGAATGTCCTCAATATAAAATAGCCCCTTCTAAGAGGTGGGTGGAGAGCTGTAAATTTATAGGGAGGCAGAACTGAAAAATAAAGCTCTTGAAACTTGTGATTCTAACTACCATTGCGTAAGAGAATCAAATGGGTCACTGAAGGCCCTTCATAATTAGATGACTGACTCCCAGTAATATCCACAGGAATTCCAGCACCAAATGGCAGCATGAATTAATAGGAAACGTTTCTCCAAAATCCCCTTTTTATTTCTTAGGATGTCAGCCAGGCGCTCCTATGCCCAGCTGTATTGCAGGTTCTTCAGCTATTTTGTCACAGTTACCAACTCATCTGGAGGCCTTAGGTAGCTCCACAATGGCATCACATGCAACAATCACACCCTCAGACAATGCAAGTCTGTGATTCATCAGTTTGGTAACAAAAATGTTCTGCCCAGAGCAAGCAGAGGGAGTTGCAGACCTTGATGCAAAGACCACCATTCATGCTCTGAGTGAAAACAGGAGCACAGCTTGGCTCGGCAGCCTTGGAGCTTCTGGCCTCCAGCAGCTCCTCTCTTTGCACTGTCAGAACTGGGGAGGGGATAGGGCTGCACCACTGCCCAAATATTAAATGGCAGCAAACTGTGCAGACTGGGTCTCCCTGCACGAGGCAGGGAAAGCCCAATGGGATTCTTCATCAGTTACAGCTTTGAACTCCATCTTCCCAGAGCTTTTCCTTAGAGCGAGCTCCCTAAAGATGACCAAACTAAAATAAAACGCCAAATTTAATTAGATTATAAACTAATTAGCTGACTCTAAGTGGAGAAAACTCAAAAGAGGGTAGGCAAAGCAGAACAGAAATAAAAAAGGTTTATACCCAAGTCTACATTCCTGCAAGTAGGTCATTGCTTCCAAGCATGTATTCAAAGAAATTAATGGCTCTGCTTTGCAGCAAACTGCACAGATAAGAAAGTCCTCTCTGGTGCTTAGGAACCACCCATTCCCATTTCCAGAGACCTGGCTGTGGAGTTTATACACTGCTCTCTGCCTTTTGAGCATCAGTCACACATTCCTGCTCCTCACACTCACCTCACTTCCACCTGATCACTGCAGGCTGGAAACTCCTTTCCCTTTCCATACTCAGCTGTTCACCTCAAAAGAAGCAGCCCCACCTGAGTCACGTTTTACTTAAGGACAAAATTACCAACTGGATGCAAAAAAAGCCAGATTATTGCCCATTAGGTCTTTACTCTGCATTCTCTTCAAACACTTTCCTGTCTCTCAACAGCTGGCTTTGTCCCACACAAAGCCGCTCACAGGGACATGAGTATTCACCCAAAATTTGCTTGAAATCAGTGCTCTGACACACTCCTAGTGCAAAGCATTGCAAAGCAAACACTTTGGATTAGCCTCTGCCTTTGAGTTAATGCTTTATGTCTCTGCTGAACTCCTTTGCTTCCATTTGGGGGAATTGCATTTGAGAAAAGGAGGTCCCTGACAAACACTAATGAGAAAAAATCCCTGGCCACAGCTTCCTCCTGAGTGCCCAACAATACAGCTAAGCCACAGCCCGCAGTTGTGCAGAGCCTTCCTCCATCTGGGCATGCCAGGAACTACCTCCAGAAGTCAGGGAGTTACCTCTCAACGCACTAATTTCTTGCCCATCCTGTTCTTGTCCAGTCCCTTGTTTGAAATGGATGTCTGCCATATAAAATGAAAATTGATGCTGGGGATTATCAGCTCACAAAGCCCCCTGAAGCAGGTTCTTTACTAAACCTCACAGGAAAGTCACAGGGAATGCAGGATCTGCCTCTTCAGCAAGGCAAACTTGAAAGTTTTCAACTAATTCCAAATCTCAGTTTCCTTTTGAACACCAGAAATAAACCTGGCTGTACAAAACAGCCTATCTTCTGAATTTGAGTGGTCAGCTGGGATTTGAGGTGTTCTGGATTTTTCTTCTTCCTCTGTATGATTAAATTCAGGAATTCTAATATGGATTGCTCCCATTCCAGAGAGGTAATTTAAAAAGCTACCTCCTGATAGGCTGTGATCTTGTCTGTTGTGGCATATGAATACAGAACTACAGGTGGGAGCAAAGCTGAGGAAAAGGGATACTTGGTTTTCCTTTCGAAATCATTGCATTTTTCCCCATAATTTAAAAGTCATTCATAGCACTGGAGTCTTGGCATCACGTGTCTGAAGGGCACCTAATTGCTGCAATGGGGTCAGTAGCTCTCTGAGAAAAGGGGTAATAATTTAATGGATTGAAATGCAACAGTTCCAAATGGCAGCCGCAGAGACAGAGGCAAAAAGTGCAAATACTGGAAATACTGGAGAGCTTCCAAATGCTTGGCATTAAAAAAAAAAAAAAAAAAAAAGGAAAAAGCCACATGGCATAGCAATATAAAGCTATGTCCCAAATACAATTTTTTTCAAAGTCTCTTGCAATGCTACAGCTGAAAGCTAAAAGTACTAGAGGAAACTGGATAGATCATGCCCTTAGCAAAATCATGCCCTTTTCTTTGGAATGGCTTTGAGAAGGGCACAAAGGGATCTGGTTGCAATGCCCTCTAAGGAGCTCTGTGGATCCACCTCCTCTTGCTGAGTTGTCTGCATCAGCTTTGCAGAGGAATTGCAATGCTTTGATGAAACTGAAGTCCTCGAATAACTTGAATTACTTTTGATGATGACTCTGAATGTCTGACACTAAAAAGAAACAGAACAAGCTGGAAGAGGCCTTCCCTCTCCTATCAGTTTTCCATTCCCTTATCTATATTGACTGTGACAGAGAAGTTTTGGATTATATTTTGTCTTATTATCTGCTATCCAAATATTTTCTGCTGTGTCCTGCAATTCCATCCTGATTAGGCCATAGTAAGGGTAATGCTCCTGTAAACTACAAAACAGAGATATCTCACATTGATGCTTATCTTACTAAACCTTTTCTGTCTTTATCTAGGCTGAAGCTCAGAACTACAGCAACTGGATTATCCTGGAGCACACCAGGTTGACCAAAGGGATTCCTCTGGACCTGAACTGTTGTATTTTTGGAAAAAGTAAAGAAAGGCAAAGCAAACCCTGCTCTGAATTCCACAATATAGCACAGATATATTTGCCTTCAGGTAGTCTGGAAAGCTGAATTATGCTTGCATAAAAAAATTGTTCATCCAAGTAGAGATCTAAGGTGTATTAAAAGAATCTTGGTAGTCACAAGAATGAAGCCAAGAGATGGCCAAGATAAAAGTAAATTAAAAAGAGTCTGTCCCTTTGTACACAGAGGTAGATATTTTAACTATTCTGGTACACTTAGAACACTTCTCAGAAAACCCAAATATATTTATCTAACACTCATCATAAAAACATACTTAGAAAGGCGGTTATTTTAACAAAAATCAGAGGAAATCATTCTGGCTTCTTCACATGGCAACTGTGGTCCGTGGCCTCTAACCATACAAGAAAGAACAAATGTGGCCATTTTTCTGCAGGTACTACTGTGGATGTCATGGTGAAGGGGACTGGTGACTCTAGACAACCTGTACAAGTGTACAAATATGTTTTTAATATCCCAGCACCCATCAAGACTGCTTTAATTTCTTTTGGGAGAGTTCCTTAAACTGTGTCTTTGGACCAGAACCCAGATGACAAAATATTACTTAGGTTTTACATATTTCTGTCCTATTTTTTCTTTTTCCTCTGAACTTTACAAAGCTCAGCCACAATCTAGACTGCAGGGTGAAATAATTTTCAACCTTCCTCATTTAAACTTGCAAAAAATAAATAAAGGGTGAGGGTGAAGGTAAGGGAAATATTTTTCCCTTCTGGTGTGAGAGTCACTGGATCTTGAGGATAACAATTATTTTAAGGCTTGCAAACACATAATGGGTAAGGACCATTTGTCACCAGCCTTGTGCTTGCAACAAAAGCTACTTCATGGTACATCAGAAGAAAGAAAAAGCTTCTTATGATGCACTTCACAGTCCTTCATCCTGATGCTGAGGAGAGTGAGTTACAGCCCCAGATGTCAAGTGTTGCCTGCGGAGAATCACACTGGAGTCCTTCTGGAGTCCTTCTCTTTTAGTCCCAGATCCTGTGATGCTCTTTGTATTAATGCAAGGGCTTCATCTATCTACTGAAAAATAAAACAAGTTCTGTAACTGTTTGTCTCAGTGCCATCCCACAACAACCAGCTTTTGGGTACTTGTGAAACTACAGTTTCTTTCATGGGAATCTAAGCAGGAGAAGAGGGACAAGAAGGATGTCTATAAACATTGGTACAGAACTGGCAGCAAGGTCAGCAGGAAAAACCTGGCATGAGAGGATTAAGTATTTTCACTACTTTTGGTGCAACGGCTTCTATATTTTGTTGTAAAATAATCAGAGCAGATACAAACACATCAGAAGGTATGAGAGTGAGACTTATCCCATTAGGATGGAATGTTTTGTCATTCCAATTTGGCAAGATTGCCCTTGGACATCTAAGAGGCTGCCTTTACAGCAGCTTTTGTAGCTGGATTATACAATGGAAAGTGCAGAATTATATAACCTTCTAGGCAAAGCTGGAACTTGCTAAACCAGCATCTCTGTAGTTTCCCAAAGAAACAAAAATAATAATACAAAATTTGCTCTAAACCTGCTTGTGTCCTTGCTCAGGTTCATACAACCTGAGCTGGCTGTCATGAAATATGAACATTCAAAAAAAGGTTCTCAAATAAGCAAAGTTTCTGCATTCTTAAAGATTATTTCATTTAATTCTGTCTGTCAAGTGTGATGCATTTTTTTTAAACTAGACAACTTTTCTCACATCATACATGAGTTACAAACATTGTATTACAAGCACTAGTGTTGAAGGCTGTTATAAGACTAGAAAGTCTTCATTATTTCAGCACTAAGTGGTGTGATTTTTAACCACCAATAGACAAACTGGTCCTAATTTCCTACAAGAAAATCCCACAGGGAATTGGCTGTTGATTCACCAATAGAAGAAAGCTATGCTCATTCTATCACTCACTTTAAACCCAAGCTAATTTTAAAAGTGCCTGTCTTTCAGATATCAGAATGTGGCCCTGTTTCTGATAGATGGTTTTACACATCTCTGCCAGAACACTTGGGAGGTTCAGAGAGGGTGCTGCACCTTTGACAAGTGGTTTTAATGGTTCCTTTTTGCAGGGGGAGTGCTGGCTGGGGTTCATTACAAATTGGAGTGTGGATTGTGAGCATGGGATGTGCCCTTGGGGCTGGCAGAGTGGAGCAGAGGGCTTGGAACAGTGCAGAGCATCTGCCCAAGTGTCCCTGCAGGGTCACAGCCTTGCCACCCCAGAGGTGCCATGGAGCAGCTCTGCAGCTTCACAACTTCACCCTGCGGGGATTCAGGTTTGATTTGCAGTCTTTCCCTGTGTGCCCTTAAAATGAGAAAGTCTGAAAGACCACAGAACAAGTGTCATCCAAAGTTTTCTTGCTTTTCACCTGGAAAATCAAGATCTAGGCCTGAGCTTGCTAGCAGCTCTGGGCTGAGCAAATGCTGGCCAGTTTGTAGAGACCAGCTTGAACTGGACCCCTTTTCCCTTGAAGCCACATGCTGCACAGCTTTACCACTTCCTAGGCATGTTTGGTAGTAAGTTATTTAAATTTCTCATTAAAATTTGGAGAAACAAAAATAAATGTCAAAGTATGCATCTTATCTCATTTGCAACATTGCACTGAGTTTATTTTTAAAGCCCTGCAACCAAGGAACCAAAAGAATGCCATGTTCTCTTCGAAGCACACGTAAAGTGCACATATTTAAAAAGAAAAATCTGAGTTATCTCTAACCGAGATTATTTATGAAAAAGTTAGCAAAAGACTTTGATATTCCAAGAGTGGTTCAGTTTAGTAGGGGCAAGTGACTAAGAGAAATCAAGAAAAAATTACCCATCAAAGATCACTTTCCATTTTTCAGCTCTGGATTGGAGCCTGTGACGCTGCATTTTTATTTCTGGGACATCTGTATAGTGTCCATACAGTGCAGTAGCCAATAATGCATAATTCTAAGGGAACTGGTGCCTCAGACCATACATATCATTATAAAAAACCCTACTGCTAGACACTGGTGCTTAGAATTTATTGGGGTTTTAAATTTACCATTTCATTTAAGAAGTGTCCCTGCGAGGCTTAATAGCTCCCTTTACAAAACACCTGTACAGCAACATTAACACACAGAACAACTGAAATAGCCATTTGCGTAGTTAAAAATCAGACTTCAGGGCAGGAGACATTTTTAAAATACAAGAATAATTTTGAATGTCCACTTCCTTTTATCTTAGGAACAAGGAGAGATAACTGAGTTTTCCAGGGGAGTTTACCTGGGAGGCATTAGCTGGGTGCTCATGGCAATAGTGGGAGGGCAGAGGTGTGAGTGTCCAGCCCAAGTGACCAAGGAGGGAGTGGGGATTTGACTTCAGTGTTACACTGTCCAGACCTCCAGCAAGCCCAGCAAGCACTCCCTCTGAACCCAAAACCCATTGCAGCAAAGCTTTGCAAAGGATAACATTTCAATAAAATGATGTATGTGACAAAGTTTTCCTTCCCCAAAGCAGTCCAGATGGCTCTCTTGGGAAACATTAAGGGGATGAAAAGAGGTAAAGCTCCTTGGAGGTGGAGGATGCACAGGACAGATAGGAGCCTTTTCCCTTTTCCTCTGCAAAGTGACATGACTGGTGCCACAGTATCAGAAAGGCTGCAGAGCCCCCTAACTCCCACTCCTGTGTTTTAACTGGCACATTCCATTTAAAGATTAGGCTCCCTTCAAGGCCTTTCCTTTTGTAGTGCACAATTTAGTCATGAGTATCCACTAAATCTAGTGTAAGTGTCAGTTTGAGATAGAACAGCCAGGGTTCTGCAAATTTCTTTTTCAAACAACTAAGGCTGTGCTCCTAAAGGACTGACAGAGTGTAGCATTAAAGAAGCTCCTTCACCCTAATCAACTTTGTAAAAATCCAGAGAAACATATTCCTGTATAACTTTTGAGCAAGAGCTTTGAGCTCTGTGTGATGAAGAGTTTCCCACCCCCACTGCAGATGAAGGCAACAAAGAAAACAGCTAGAAAGAAGAGCTTTATAGACCTGTCCCACTAATCTTATCATTTTCATATAATACAGTCAAATTCAAAGTAGATTTCAATGCAGACTGCTGGGAACCCAACTACCAAATTTTTTTCATCCACATGAAATTCCTTAGTTGAATTTTTAGGAGAAAAAAAAAAATAATTCAGAGCTTTTCTCCTGCCAAGCAAAGCCCTCTTTTTAAAGCCCTATTTCTCCCCCTCTCTTTGGAAAAACAATAAATACATTCTTTCACACCAGGAGTTACGAAGTCTATTATTTATTGTAGTCAGGAGTTCCTTTCTTGGTATCCTGGATATGAGCTCATGCCATATCAACAACCAACAACAGCTATTGTTCCTGGAGGTTTAAGGAAGTTTCTGTACCCTGTTTCCTGAACACAATATGTAAACTAATACATACAAAAAAGGTGTTTCATATTATTCCAGGTACATTGGGCCCCCTTCATGTCAGCCTACTGGCCAGCTTTTTCCCAGAGAGCTGGAAGAGTAAATGTATTCTTGTGTTTATCCATTTGTGAAACAGGTACTTCCATCACAAACTGCATGGAAACAGAACCCAAAGAAACACAACAATGTGTTTAATTTAGCAAGAGCACTTTCCAGATCTTGCCTTATAAAACTGTCCACCCTTATGAGTTAGCTCCTCAGATAATTCATCACGTCTATGTGTACTTGATTAAGAAGGCTGAAAACCTCCAGCTTCACTCACATCAGGAAGGTTGGTGTTTGTTGCCACGCAGTATCTCCCAGCAAAGAAGGTGTTGACTAAACTGGATAACTGAACTGTGACCTATTTCCCCCCTAAGCCCCAATATTCATGTCCCTGTAGACACACATGTGATGGATGCACACCTTGTTCTGCATGACACAGTCATGCCAGGCAGGTGCTCTGAACATCTCCAGGGTTCTCAAAACCACATGAACCTTCTCAGAATGCAAACCCAGAATATTTGCATTGTGACCGAACAGGGCAGACTAGCCTTGCATTTTTACCTCTCACAATACTACTGCCTTGCAATATTATGTATTTCTGTGAAAGAAGGCAAAATTTGTTGGATTTTTCTTTACTGTCACACAGTCTTCATCTTCTGGAGGAAGGACAAGGCATCCCACTAATATCAGTGTATCTGCAGGCAGTAGAGGTTACTATCACTTATCCTCCCCAAAGGCTACCCAGCCATCAGGCAGGGAAATTGGAACTAAATGATCTGTAAGGTCCCTTCCTGTCGCTGTTGAGCAGCTAGCAGAGTAATGAAAGCACCAGTTCTCAGTGGCAAGAAGGAATGACCTTTATTGTTTTGATTTCATCATATATATAGAGTTCTCAAAAGTCACCCAGATTGGTCAGTCAGAAGCCTTCCCCCAGGCCTGATTGGCCAGGCCTGCACTGCCCAAGTTCTGGGACACTGTTCCAACAACATCCAAACTTTATCTTTATTTATAAAACACAAGAAAATTTCTCATGGGAAAAACCTGTGCTAGCCACACCTTCCAACCCAAACCATTCCATGATTTTATGATTTCCCCACATCTTGCTGCAGTGTGAGAGGTTGCAGAGGCTTCCAGCAGGGAACAATTCACATCCCAAGCATTCCACTACATTACATACACTCCTGGTTACAGGGCTGCTGGAGCACCAGAGTGAGCAGCTTGTGAGAAGGAGCATAGGGAAATAGTCCCTCCAGACATTCCTGTCTTGTCTTCAGGGAATGTCATCCAGACCTCTCCTTCCAGGTACCACTGATCATGGTGAGGCCCTGCCCTCAGTCCCCCCAGTTTAATCCCTGCTGCCCTTTCAAGGCAGCCCCCTAGGAAAGGAGACTTTTCTGGTGAGGATTGATGACCGTGATCTGAACCTTGAAACAGGACAAGGAATAAAGACGTGATAAAGACATTAACAACGTATGGTTTAATATATCAAGGCTGGGCAAGCCAATTAGGACTGAATAGAAAGTAAGCTAAATCTTTTCCCACAACTCTAATCCTTTCTGTAGGATTTGAAAGAGAATAAAAAGCTGCTACTGCTTTAAAAGTTACTTTCATGGTCATTTTTATGTTTTTATACTAATACTCATGCTCCTGCCAGGAGCACAAATGAAAGTGCTGAAATACCCCACAGCCTTTCCTGTGAGATTTACAGGCTAATTTTACAGATCCAACAAGTTTGAATTATTGGGATAGGCTTCAAATAAGCTTCTAAATTTGGGAGTATCTCTCTGAATCCAATATGAGATATTTATTATTTGATTTTTCCTCAGCCTTATGGGAGCCACACTGTATTGTTGTGCTTTTACTGCATGTCCTATTTAAGAGTTTAATGCTGGCTCTTAGATCTTTTATTTCCAGGCAATCTGTGCAATTACTGACAGTGTCCAATTGACTCCTCTGACTGCTGCTCTTCTCAGAGCTTGACACTGGGACTGAACTTGAAAGAGCACAGTGAGGGCAGGCAGAGGTCTGGGATGGTTTGTCTGTGCTTAACTCCCAGTTAAAATTTCAGAGAGCTTTAATAACAGTGCACTGGGGAGGAAAACCAAGGAGAGGGAATGAAGAAAGGGAGAGTCAAAGAGGAGGATCACACCATGTCTCACTGCCAGCAGCCTCTTCAGTCCTCTAACACAGAATTCCCTCACAAACTCCTGCACAGGAAGAACTATGGATGAGACTGGAGTCCCCAAAACAATCCAGGAAAGACATTTTAATGTAAAAGATTACCCAGTGTCTAAATTATGCTGAGAAGCTCCCCAGTTCTCACATAAAACTGGAAGAACAAAAGGTAGCTTAAAGTCCCCTCCATCCTTGAACTTGACTTCTTAGTTTTAACTCATCAGGCTATTGCTGAATTTTAAATAAAATATTTAATCATCCATTTTCTCATTCCACCTAAAAGTGGAAGGAAAAAATCATCAGTATTAATAATCAAAACCCACAAAAAGAGAAAGTTTAATACATATATATGAATTGTGCCCTTGTAGACAAGGTTGCTGCTATCAATTGCTCCTTGGCAATGAATAACAAATTAACCTTCTGATCATCATCAGCTATGATTTTACTCCATGCACGCCATGAATTCTGTTTCCAAGTCTGTGGGGACCTGATTCTGCAAATATTTTGGAACATTTAAGTTTTGACCCTAAATCCGTACTACTTAACCCCATGATTCCATCTTATTTGAGGATTGCTTTAATGGAATAGCTTTAGAGTATCCTCAAATGTGGGTGTATGTGGTATTAGTGTGCATGTTTGGAAAAAAAAACCCTATGTTAATATAGATATTTCTCAAATGTAATTGTCAAAGTCAAGGAAAAGTAGTTTCAAAACATTCTTAGATAGAAATGCACTTAAAAAATACTAGTCCTCATCTTTCCTAATACACCCTTTTCACTGTAGGTTTTAAGTAACAAACCCCTTAATCTTATTAACTGAAAATCATGTCTCTTTTTTTGTCATTTAGCAAAAAAACCCAAAACATCCAAAACACATTTTGTGGACCAAAACTTATAATCCATACTTGAAGGCTTTGAAGACCAAAATCTAAAAACACAAAGAAAATGGTTAATGAGTAAGGAACTTCTCCATTTTTTTCTCTGCTTCCTCAGTCCTCAGGATGAAACACTCACATGTGCCTGTGCACACACACAGAGTTTAAGGACTGACTGGCAGTTGAAAGCAGCTATTCCATACCAGCAGCATTACAATAAAACATAGAAAAGAAGACTACAAGTGAGCTAGAGCTTTGGCTTAGAAAGGCATTTTAAAATATTTTTCCATTCAGCTATTAATATTGTATTAAAAAAATAATAGTTTTAGCTCAAATTCCCATGTTTCAAAGCTCACACAGCTCTAACACTAAGGTTATCTTGTTTGGCATGAGAACAGCTCATGTCTACATTAAAGCTGGAAGCTTAGAAGTGACATAAACAGGCCTTTTTCTATAAAGATAAAAGGCTAAGCTTTAAAGAACTTTATATTTATAGATAAACGTTTCCATAGTAATCATTACAGTGAAACTTGCTGGTGTCAGCAATCCTTTGCATACAAAAATGGCTTATATTCAAATTAGCAGGAATCACAGAATCAGATCCCAGCCGCTACCTGAAAGAAGGGCTTTCAGGAAAAGTGTGAATGGGGATGTCTGGGCTGGGCAATTGCCATTATTTTAGTCACCTCTCTGCTCCTTTCTGCCATTTTGCTGATCCTTAAAAAAAGAGATGTGATGTAGGAGGCAACTTTGCAGTGCACAAAACCAAATTGAAAGACCCAGGTGTCCTTTTCCACCTCTAATTTTTAAGTTTCAAGGATATAAATACAGACAAATTCAAAAGTATAAGACAGGTAACAAGCAGAAAGCTGGGCCAGGTGACAGCAGCGTGGTTTTCTCCTCACCTATCCCCTGATTCTTTTCCAATACGGTACAAATTCAGTCCATGCTTTGGGAAGACGTCCATTTCTTGTAACTAAAGGTAAAATCTCCTTCCCATAAAGCTGGACTTCCCCACAAATGTTCAGCAAAGGCCCATGTAAGTATTGTCCCAGTGATGAACCTTGCTGGACCAGGACTGCCTTCTCATTACAGCTGCAACAGGCAGACTGGCACTTACAACGATGGAAGTTATTTAAAGCAGCGAGGTTACAGTAATCATGTAAGATAAGACTCAAACTGCATGTTTCTGGAGGTTTCTACAATGCCCTCAAGTCAATTAGGTTTTAATTAAAAAAAAAAAAAAGAAGTGATGCAAAGGCTTTCAGTCTATGAATTTTTAAAGCGCCGCCAGTTAATTAAACAAAGGAAGGAGAATATCACACTCCCTTTTTTACAGGTGGCAAGATGAAGGAGAAGAGAGGTGAAGCGATTTACTCAGGGACGACATGGTAAGTCAGTAGTGCCTGGCACAGAACCAAGCCTCCTCACTCTGAGATTACATCCTACTCACTCCTTGAAGTCCTGAAGAAGGGAAAAGAAAAATAGCTAAGAGAGCTGTTCAGCTTTGAAAATGAGAACGCTCCGTGTGTGAGCCCACAGGCGTATGAACATATGCCATGGAAGAGATGCAAGTAATACTCCCTGATCAGCAATAATAAAAACCTCCCTCCTCCACCTTTTTTCTTTAAAAAAAAAAAAAATTAAAAGGCAGAGCGGGGAGGAGGGTAAGTCTGAGTGGTTTGCAATTAATATACAAACGTTTTCATTGTAATCTGAGCATTAATACCTGTCCCTGTCAGCACCTCTTTGCAGAGAGGGCTCAGCCGCTGTTTCTCTTGGCACTCTGACACTCACAGGGGATTGCTTTCACAAGGTGCTCCACGTGCACCTTCAATAGCCACTCTAGCCAGGCTTTTACGATATCTTTGGAGACATATATCCAGTTGTTTGGCTCCTTCAAAGCCCCTGAAGTCTGGGGCTCAGCTGGCAGAAAAGTAGCCTCCAATAAATAATGGCAGTGTCTTGGCCGGGGCGATGTTTGCGTTAACGCCTAGCGGAGGGCAGGGAATGGGGCTGGGGAGAGGGGCTGCACTTCAGAGGTTGCCCCTGGCTCCAGGTGGAGCAGCCTGCGCTTGGCAAGAGCTACTGGAGCCTGGGGTGCCTTGGCTCTCCTGCCTGGAGCAGCTCTGCAGCACGGCTCGTGTCTGGCCCTGCCCTCAGGTGCTGTCATGGAGCATCAGTGCCTGGGTTAAGGAGGGAACGAGATGGGAAACAATAAAAGAAAGAGCCTGTGCTCCCCTGAGCGGTGCTTTCACGGGTTTGGTGGTGGCAGGTGGCAGTAGCAGCCCTGGACAGATAACAGTTTTTCCTGTGAGATGCTCAGCAGTGAACGTGAAGCATTTTTTCTCCCCTCTGCTCTTCATATCCTCTGCGAAACTGAGGATCAAACCATCAGAGAGGCAGAGCAGTGTTGCAGTGCCATTGTAGTACTCACAAATCATTTGACCTGAGCCAAGATCAAGGGAAGTCAGTGGGCTTTGGATGAAGCTGTGCCACTGGACAGCAACAGTAATTTTAATTTTTCCATTTCTGTAGCACATCCCATCCCAGCATGCAATGTTTCACAGGCATCAGTAAAGACCCAGAGGTTTTAGGTGAGGAAGAAAACAAACCATTTTACAGAGGAGGAACACTTGCTAAGGCAGACATTTAACTGTGTGTGATCAGATGATTATAAAGAGGAATCTGGGAATTCTCTGTCCTTGCTATGCTTCCACTCTCAGTGGCCACCTAATACTCAAGCCCTCCCTGGATGTCAAGGGGTTCTCTGGAAGCCATTCCCCACAACACACACTCTGGGAATGACCTTCCTTCCTGGCTCTCCCTGTGAGCAACCTCTGCATGCACACCAGCAGCTTCCAAATTCACACAGCAGATGCAACTGCCCACCAGCTCTGTGAGTACATGCACAGACACTCATCATTTTAAAAAATAGATCTCTGTTCACCAGCCATTATTTATCACACACCAGGGCCTGATAGACCACTGGCTCCTCTCAGTTGCTTTGAACAGGAAATAAATGCAATTACTTGCCCTGTCTGTTGGCAGATGGTGATTTTTACATTGTTGTAGTAGTTCTGTGTGTGTGCATGTCAGAGGGACATGAAACTTTGGAGAAGAGCAGACACTTTATTTCAATGCCCTGGAATTCCACTCTAATCTCTTGTTATTGCGTGTTTTATGAAATAAATTCTGCACTGAAATTGTCCATGTGTGGTCTCAATGGAAGGCAACAGAAAGTTTGAGAAAGAAAGTTTGCTTAGACACTTTATGCTATGACAGTAGGATGGAAATCACTTTTGCAGCAAGTTTCAAATCTTTTTTCAAAAAATGGCCAAAGTTAGACACTTCAAATACATTTTCTTCCAGTTTTTTAGCCCCTTTTGAAAAAGCAAAGTCTGAGGCAAATTGGCCAAGGGATTTCTGAAGGACCCCATTTGCAGGTGCCAATTATAAAAAAAAAGTCATCCACATTCCAAAGTATTTCAGGACTCCCATACAACTATTTAGGAGAGTTAAATGGATTTATTTCACCACTCTTTTTTGATGGAGGAATACATATTTAGGGCAAGTCTAATGAAAAATTTGACTGCTCTGAAATGCCATCTTAAATTTTTTGAATAAAAGGTGAGCCAATATATAACTTCACACGGCACTTCATAGTGGCAGAAATGCCAGGAGTATCCCACTCAAATTAGGGAAAGATGCAATTCCCCTTATGTTCTTTCTATTTCTTGATTTTTCCAGCTCTTTTCCTCCCCATGAATTGCCTGTCACCCCCACCATCCTCCTTCACCTTCCCACACAGATCCTTTTTTGTGAGTAACTGTGCAACGTTCCAGCTACGCTGTGAGTTAATGCAGTGCGATAGAGGGAGAGGAAACATCAGGAAGTCAGAGATTGGAAAAGTTAAGGGGCTGAGCCTCTGGCTTTGGTTCAATCGATAATCGCCATGCATCTGGCCCCACGTTCCTCCTGCACAATTAACTCAGACACATTGCACATACCTCATCTTTTGCATCGGCTTGTGAAAAGTAAATTTACTGTTTGCTGAGTCTCAGTCATGCAAGGTGGTGAAAAAAGTCTCACTGATGGCAGTACAAAGAGAGAGTCAGTACAAAGGGTCCTAACAAACCCTGGAGTACGAAGGTTTCATTTTCAGTACACCTCGAGATCAACTCACAGTTTCAGTAGGGGACCTTTCCCCACTGGAAGGAAAAATTCCCAGACCCATCAGGATTGTAAATCAGGCAAATAGTATTCAAATGAAAACTTCAAGATGAGTGGGGCTGAGCTGCTTTGTTTGTTGTTGTTTAGAGAAGGCAGCTAATCATACAATGGCCAGGCACTGCCTGCAAGGCAGGGTAGCTACCTCAGCAGTTTGTGCCACTGTGGAGTAATTTCAGCCGCAGAATAAGTCATTTTCTCCCACTCCAGAGGTGACCACAACCCTACAGAAGGCACAAGTGCTTTGGCATGGAGGTGCTTTGTGCTGTACAGGATATGCCCAATCCAGGCTGAGTAGGATAAAGCAGCACAGACAGAATTGGAAGCACAACCCAAAAGCAGGATGGAGGAGATTTCCCTGTTCTAGCTTGAAGTAATAAAGCAAAGGACATGTGTACATACAGACATACATACACACAACTTGATTCTCGCTTGCTCTCTCCTTTGCCTTTCCCACATCAATTCTACCAGGAAGGCAGAGGTGCAATTCACCTGAGTTTCTAGGACACTGGAGTAGCTATCATCTGGTATCCACCTCAACAAATATTCTAATGGCCTTTCATCTGAGTTTGTTCCTCATTAAATGTTCCTGTACACCTTGCAAAATCATGCAGAAAAGGATGTAGCAAAAGAAAACAAGCCATGAAGTTTACAACTAAGGTGATCTTTTACTTTGCTAACCAACAAAACTCAGTTTTTTTAGTCTAATTTTACATTCCTTTTTCCTCTAATTCTGTTCTACCTGAATGCACCCTTCATTTTGTTGACATAATAATTTTTTTAAATTATGAATGTAAATGAAATTTAAGAAAACAAAGCAAAGCACTTCAAATAAAAGAAGTCAAAACATTTCTTTCTGAAATTAAAAATTTCCATTTTTTGACAGATTTGTGAATTTGTTTCTTCTAGAGCTAAATATGCAGAGCTGATAAGAAGTTTCACTGCAAAAATTCTGCCTAGCTCTGAAGATGAGTGCTTTTGTGTGTGCCTGCATTTTTGCATGAAAAGAGAGGAGCTGTTCAGCAAGCTAGGACAATGACAGAGCTGCCAGCACTGCCCCTCTTGATTGCCAGTGTTGGCTACTGTCTGCTGCCTGCCTGGAATAATTTTGCTGTGGATCATATAATCTCCCAGCATCATTGCCAGAGTGCCCAAGGTTTGGGGGTCTAGAGCTCAGTCAAGCACAAAACATTGTTCATACTCAGTTCCCACCAGGCTGGAGCAGCGATGTCACTGCAGAAAAGGGAAAATTATTACAGACTTGAGTAGTAGTTTAGCAAATCCTCATTAGATTCTTTTTCCTCCCTCCCCAAAGAAATGAAACTGAACAAAAACTGATGCTGATAGCTGTGTGCTCAGAGTCATGGGCCACTTTCTCAGCTGAGTACAGCAGGGCTCTCCTGGCTCACAGTGCAATGATGCTGATTTATGCAAGACAGGCACATGGCCCACAGTTTATGTCACACATCCAAAATCCCATAGAGACTTAATTTTGCTGTTCAAAGCCTACAGAAATCCACAAATTAACACCTTTTAGCATTATTCACTTCGAGTTTGTCAGTTTTTCTGCAGTAATCGATTAACAGTTGTTTTCAAGCTAGGGTTTATCTCTTGTTGGCGGGTATATTTATGACACATGGCTACACCTACAAGAATACATTAAAAGTTTTTTGAGCAACTTGGAACTACAAAGGCAAACTAGTGCCTTGCAGTTGCTATAATCTTTGATGTCACTAGGAGACTGCGTTTACCAAAATCAAGCAAGAGAGTTCTGTTTTCTGCGACTGAAGCAATCCAGGTTAAACTTTTAAAGAAGCCGAGTCGACACAAGTAACTCACATACACTTTTGAAATGTCCAGAGCTATTATTAAGAGTGCCATGCATGAAACTTTTACCTGTATATCTCCCCCCTGATTAACTTCCTTCTCTGAGAGAGGGAATGCTGTTTGTTACACAGCATCCAGCTGAACAAAGGGGAAACAGAGCCTGAACTGTGTGCTCTGGGCACCAGGATCTGATGCAACTCACTTTCATCTCACTGTAGCTTATCTGGTAAGCAGACCCAATGGAGGGAAGAATTCCTAAGGATAAGTTATGCTATACAGCATGTGACTGCATTCAGCCAACTCACCAGTGATGAATTTGCCTTCTCTTCCAGAGTTTCCCTTGCTTTTATACAGAAACCTCTGCAAACGGAATGAGTCTGTCAGTGTAAGCTTTACCATAGTTAGACATGATGTACAAAAAAGATACAAATATGAGAGTTACAGACCCACAGCCCAGCCTGCATGTCAGACTAGACAGATTTGATTGTATTTGTGCATGCATACACATACATGAAACATGCGCGACCTGAGGGAGCTTATCTTTAATGACAGAGGATTGTTACTCAGGAAGAATTCAGTTCCCAGCCTTGCCCTTGAATTCTTCTATGACTTGGGCATGTAATACATATCTTAGTCTCTTATTCACTTATGTAGACAAAACAGTCCTTTGGGGGCAAAGGCTGTTCTTCACTGCATGATTGTCTATTGCCTGATGAAATAGCCTCTGACATGAGTTGGAATTTAGTCATGTCACAAATAAGTTATTGATAGTTCTGGGGTTTTTTCTTAATGCCAAAAATGGATCACAAAGAGGGCAGTGTTGGGCAAATTCTGTAATTAAGGAACAACATGTTTCCAGTTTCATTTTCTCCTGTTGTAATAAATACTGCAAACACTTGTCTCACAGCACTAGTTCAAAGCATTCCAGGTTGCAGTGAGCTGCTTCTCTGTTTGGGGGATATCAGTATAATATATGCTGCTATTTTATAAGGGTTTTCTTCAGACATGCAGAAATTTGAGACAGAATTCATCAACACCTTTTCTCCGACTGCCAACGCAGAGCTGTGGCTGGGAGATGTGAAACATTCTGTAAGAGTGAGGGAACAGAGGACCCAAGTGGGGAAGGCAGTCAAAGCTGCATGGAGCTGCATGGCTCCAGAGCCATGTCTGAGCCTCGCCGAGGTCGCATTTGAGTCAGATGGCGTCATTTTAATATTTCTCCTGGAAAGGCAGCGACTTCATTGCATGTGACGCTGCACATTATCCACCAGCACTCTCCTCATCCTCCTCTAGGATACACCCACACCCTCACACCACTGAAAGCTGCAGAGCCAAGGACTTTCGTCGCCCACTAACTACTGAGAAGGGACTGAGCTCTGCTTTCCAAGCACCATGTCATGACTATTTACCGCACAGACCTCTGCTTTTAAATATGTGTTTTAATTTCCTATAATCCCAGCTCCTACCATGATTATGTGGAATTCCATTTATTCTATTTGTTCTATTTTAAAAGGGATGAAGTCATCTGTGCTGGAAACTATGACCTGATTGAAAATACTGAAATGCTGCAATGTCTCAGACACAGCTCTGGCACATGAAGAAGTATAAATTAAACTCTTCTGCAGACATTTGATCTCTTGCTATGAAAAGGGATATTGTGCTTCCTCTGTTTAACAGTATTCTCTGCCCACTGTGAAAAGAACCCTGTTTGCACTTTTTTTTTTTCAAGTGTGGCATTTTTTTCCACTCTAAATAGGATTGCAAATTAAGCCTCGGCATGTATACACACAGAGTCTATATATTCCTGACTGCTGTGAGCTCAGGGATGCCAATGCCAGCTCTCCCAGACTCATTAACTAACTGGTTCGATTGTTACCAGTGACTCCACTGCTTCTGAGCTCCACGACTGTGCATCGTGCAAGCACTCCACAATTGCAAACCATTTTTGGTCATGAGTAACAGATCAGCAGAAGGCAAGGCAGGATGTTAATCCAGTCAACAGTCATTGCTTAAAGTTGTCTACAAAAATTCCAGTAGCCGTGCAAACTCTGCTCCTTTTATCACAATGTCACCAATTGCAGATATCATTTCTTTATTCAGGGTAATTCTCCTTGCAAACTTTAATACAGCTCTGCACAAAGGGTTGGGGGTTTTTACTCTAGAATTTTGAGAAAATATCTATAAACCTGGTTCCATGCCACATGAGCTATAATTCAGCATGTTGTGCTGTAAAATAATTCAGTAAAATTAACCATCTCTTGCTATACATTTGCTACAGAATTAGCTCCACTTGCCTACCCACTTCTACAGCTAGGGAGGCTTAAGTGAGAAGAGCCATGCTGAAAAATAGTATTTGAGTTGCTGCAGGGCTAGCAACAGCTGAGGTGTGTGAACCACAGCAAATTCCCCCTCCTTTCCACAACAAGCCAGACAACTCGTATCCCTAGTTAAGGAGTTTTTTGTGTCAGCAGGATCCATATTAGGGGCGATACACTGGTTTGTACTTCAGTGAAAACAGACCCTTAGTGATTTCTGTATCAAGTGCTTTCAGCTTATACCAATGCTGGACAAGATCTCAAAATGCTCAATCCTGATCAGCCTTTGATCCCATGAAAACTGAGGGGAAAAAAATCTCACTGCCGGCAGTGGAAGCAGACTAAAGACAATGGAAATATTTCTTTTCATTTAAAAAATTCTCAGGTTTTTTTTTAATTTAAGCCCTGCAAAAAGTAGCCTATATACTGGTACATGAGTTATTGCTAAAACAAGCAGGCTTTGAATATTTTAGCCACAAATATTTATAGGTTACCTCTACTAGACTCCACTTTTCCCTATGTTTTCTACTGTTAGTGGAGCCTTGCAGAAAAAAAAAAAGCAAAAAACCCTTCACTGTATATTCCCTACTTCTTTCATTTTACAATAATATGATGTTCAGTCATTGCTCTTTGATGTTCCTTTGTGCTGGGATTTTCAAAGGAAATTAGCTTCCAAAATATGATGACACTCAGCAGAAGCTGAACGCTGAACTTCAGTGGGTCTCACTGAGCATTCCAGCTCAAGCTCTGACATTGAAGATATGTGTCACCTGTGACCTAGAGAGTGACATCTTTTGTGGCACTTAGTCCTGTCAGAGATACCCGATAGGGAGAAAGAAACAAACTGAAAAACTGCAATATATAACAGGTGCCTTTAGGGGATTTTAAATCGTTAGGTCTTTATGTCATCTTTGAATGCTTTTATATATGTGATGGGTTGACCCTGGTTGGATTCCAGGTGTCCACCAAAGCCACTCCTCAGCTGGGCAGGGGAGAAAAAATTCAACAAATGGCTCATGGGTCGACATAAGGACAGGGAGAGATCGCTCACCAATTACTGTCACTGGAAAAACAGACTTGACTTAAGGAAATTAGCTTAATTTATTGCCATTCAAATCACAGTAGGGTAATGAGAAATGAAACCAAATCTTAAACACGCCTTCTCCCCACCTCTCCCTTTCTCTAGGGCTTAACTTCACTCCTTATTTCTCTACCTCCTCTCTGACGGGGATGCAGGGATTCTGGAAATGTGAGTAATTGGTCTATCACACATTCTCTCTGCTGCTCCTTCTTCCTCAAGGGGAGAATTCCTCACCCCTTCCCCTGCTCCAGCATGGGGTCCCTCATACAGCAGACAGTCCTCCATGAACTTGTCCAACCTGAGTTCTTCCCACAAGCTGCAGTTCTTCAGGAGCTTTCCATGGTGTGGAATTTACTCAGGAATTAACTGCTCCAGTGTGGGTCCCCACAGGGTCACAAGTCCTGCCAGCAAGCCTGCTCCAGCGTGGGCTTCTGTCCCCACAGGTCCCACCAAGAGCTGTTCCAGTGCAAACCTCACACAGGGTCACAGCCTCCTTTGGGCATCCATCTGCTCTGCTGTGGGTTCTCCTTGGGCTGCAGGTGGACCTCTGCTCCCCCATGGAGCTCCATGGGCTGCCGGGGCACAGCTGCCTCACCACGGGCTGCACCACAGGCTGCAGGGGAATTTCAGCTCCAGTGCCTGGAGCCTCTCCTTCCTCACTGCCCTCAGTGTCTGCAGAACTGTGGCTCTCATATATTCACTCCTCTGTGTGATTGCTGTTGAGCAGTTTTCCCCACCCTTCTCAAATACGTTATCCCAGAGGTGCTGCCACCGTCCCTGAGGAGCTCAGCCTCACCAGCTGGCATTGCCTGCATCAGACAAGGGCGAAGCTTCAGCAGCTTCTCATAGAAGCCACTTGTATCCCCAGTGCTACTGAAATCTGGCCAGGAAAACCCAGTACAATATCCAATGCAGAATAAAAATCAGCTGATACAATCAAAATGGTGCAATTCACATTGGCTGTGCAACTTCGGCTTGATATTTGCAGAGTTGTTCCACCAGCCTGTGAATGCCATTTGAGTGCTCTGTTCAGAGGTGACTACCCTAGTGGAACATCCTTCAGGAACTGAGTGCCTCCGGTGTGACTGGATTTGTTTTGCTTTGCCAGAGAAAAGCATTTTCAACACGTTGAAGTTTTGCAACCTGTCAGCTCCTTAACCAAGAGGAGAGTCAGGATCTGGTCCCTCTGTGAAGACCAAGTCTTACATGTAATAATTAAGGGAAAGGAAGGGGAAACAAATGTGTTAATCACTAAACTGCTACATAATAGAAGGTGGATGAGAGGCATCTTTAGAGACAAACTCAGGCAGACTTTGCAAGCTCAACCAGAGAGTGGATGGCTGCATGGCAGGCATCTGACCCCCAGAGGAGCAAACTCCAGGGACCAAGGCAGGTTTCTCTGGAAGCTGATGTCCACCTGCTTAACTTGGAGCACTTAACAAACTGAGCTGCAATACTTCTACTTTAAATGCAAACAGCAGAAGGCAACACCAGAGCAGTTCCCTATGATCCACATTTCTTTCAAACTAAAATCACACTCCAGCTTCCTGGGCTGCTTTTCCGCATGTGGCTGATACAAGTATCTTCCCCTAAGCACTGCAGAAAAGGAGGAGAAATAGTTCACCACTTTCTGAAATATACTCATCTCTTTGTTAGGAACATGACCCCTTATGAGCTGTAAATTCCTAGCTGAAACATAAGAAATTGAATGAGTAGACTTCCTGGTTTTTCCCCAGGGCCCAAACATTCCTGCTGGATGAAGAAGGATCTTCCTTTTGCTTACACCTTTGCAATCAGCCATCTAGTGCTTGAGATAGTCACAGCAGCACCACATCAAATCACATCACTGATTTCAGCCTAAGAGTTTCTCTGAGTGTGTAATTTCCTACACTGTCCATGACGTTTCTGAGAACCCTGTGGATGTTCTCCAAACAGCAGTTTCCCAACTCTTACAGCTGCCCCTGGTTATCCCTTGCTTGTCTCACTCCTGAGGTGATGATGCAGCCAGCATCCCAGCTGTGGCTCCTTGCTGCCAGTGGCTGGGAAGCAGGCTGGGAAGTAATACACCCATTTTTGACAGCCATCCAACATAATTCCCTTGAGATCCTAGAAAGGAGACTGCAGAGGCATCCTCTGAAGATCTCTAACTCTGTAACTCAAAGATCTATGGAGAAGGAGCATGTGTCTCCTTAGCCAGGAACACATCCATTAGATTTTTCCAGTTGTCTACTGCTTTACTGTGGTTTGAGCAATCCAGGGCACAGAGACACAAAAACTCCCTAGAGGTACATATTTTTGCTGCTAGCCAGCCAGAGCACCATGCATCTCTCCATGAGGATGAGTGAAATGCAATAGCCAAGTCTTCTTACCAAGGATGCTTTGGATTTGGTACTGCTAAATACTTTATAGCTTCATGAGCTGGAAAAGCATAACAACCTCTCACTGGCACTCATCCCATGTGGTGTTTGATTCCCTCAAACCAGTAACTGTGAAGGCAGATATTTTCTGATCTCTCTAATATCCTTGTTGCACTTGTTGCATTGCTTCACCTATGTCCATGGGAATGGCAAAGGGACCCCATTTGTCTAGGAAGGATAATCCCAAAGAAATAGGAGTGAAAACCCTGCAGTGGGTCATATCACCTGGATCACTACCCTGTCTTGAACAAAAGGAATAAAAGAAGTTGCATCAAGAGAAGGCGAAGGATGTTGTGTCCTCCAATTTCCCTCCCTTCTCAGGAATGATGTGGCAATCAGGTTGGCTTTGCCCAGAAATACCAAGAAGTTATTAATAATATTTATTATTCCTCAGTGTTTTTCCACTGTCCCAGCAAAGCTGGTAGCCAGCTACTCTTGAAAGGTGCATAAACCACTTATCATCAAACTAGGAGAAAAATTCTTAGCATCTAATCTGGACATAGAAAGACACTATGCAATTTTAATCAAAATCTACTGTAAACACTTCATTTGTTTTGATGTTTGAACTCTGATGATCAAAGTTCAAGTTGCGCTTATTCTGCACTTGTTGAACGTAAAAAGAGAAAGAAGACATGTGATGTTATTTTTGTACCCTGATTGGCTCTGATGACCAAGTTTCTGGTGCAAAAGTCCCAAAGAAGAAGAAATTAAAATTCACTTTGGTTAAAAATTGTAATGTCCAAGCCTAGAATCCATTTCCTATGAATGCTTATTAAAATTCAAGTCCAGGGATGCTCATGAAAAGAGTCCAGAGTGGACAAACTCTGGCAGCGTGGATTACAGTTTCAAATGAATATTAGCCATCCTTTTAGGAGCATTCATTAAAGCCAATTTTACAGTATTAATCATAAAGAACTCTGAGAGATGCCTTTAAGCTCATTAATGAAATTAATCCATTAATTGATGATGGAATATATTTACCTCTAGAGAAAAACATAATATTCCAACTATTATTATAATGGCCATTATTATTTACTTTTAAAAATTTGTTGTACCTTTTAGAGGCACTTCAGTAACCATGTCGTTTCAGGATACAAAGGGCTATAGAGCATTGCCCACTCTGAATAGTCCTCTGAATGAGGCCTTTGTTTTGTGTGCTGTTTTGGTAGGAAATGGTTGCTATTTAGGTCTCCAAGAGGGAATATAAAACTATGCTCACCTAATCAAACAGACCAGTAAATACAGCAGTTAATCTGACAACTTCAAATTCCTGAATTGCATTTGGAGAAACAATTTAACACAAACAATCATTTAAAGCCTGCATTAATCATCCACCTTGGGTTACTAAGATGCATAATTTGTTTTCATTATTGCAAGCTCGTGGTTCTAAGTGACATTTCTAGCAGTTGGATGTTTTATTAAAACCAAAAGAGGGAAAAGGTGCTGTTAATCTTTTCCATCAACAGAGCTGTAAAATAAAAGCAGGTTATCATGAGTATCAGAAGATAAACCTGGCATAACTCCATGTCTGAAAAATGTAACTGTCTTAAGTATTTTACATAAGAACACAATTGCTTGTGAACTAAATCAGCTATTGTTCTCCACGGTGGCAAAATGTTCCTTTCTGAGCAACCCTGCCTGGTGAATGTGAATCAGGAAGTATGGCTTGTTTTGCTTGAATTATTAACATATCTACAATAGCTTCAGAGTTACCCTGAACAGGTTCAGTGGGCACTTTAGAAACAAAAGGGAGAAAAAGAAAAGCATGTGCAACAAAAAATTCCACCTGGCACTTCAGTGCAACACAGAATGGCTCTTTAAAACAGCAGCAGGAAAAGGCTTCTTCATTTGGATATAGTCAAATATAAAGATATAGCTGCTATATTTATGCCTGTGCCTCTCAAAAAATAGCAAACTTTAGCAATCTTTTCCTTGTCTGTCCCTGTAATGTTGCAAGGTAGTTTGGCCAAAGCTGGCTGTGTTTTTAAAACATTACAAAAACTCTTTCTTCCCACTTAAAAAAAAAAAAAAGGAAAAAAGAAAAGGAAAAAAAAAAGAAAAAAAACCCCTGGCTTTTAAAGGAGCCATTGTCACTTCTAGTTGAATGTTTATTTTACTGTCTCCTGCACAGCAGAGGACATTCCACCTATAAAGAGCAATTATATAGCACTGGGACAATTTGAATACTCTAATCAATGCTAGTTAAAGTGCAGATAAATAAATTTTTATCGTGCCAAGGCTCCTACCCTCCATGGAAATTATTGTTAATTTATTGACTCAATAATCTTGGAACAATAAATTATAATGCCTTTTGTTTTACTAAACCCATCTTGCAGCATGTTTAAAAAGCACAGCTTTATAAATATTGCAACAGGCTAGGGGGAGATTTCCAACCAAGGCTTTGTGTCTGTCCCATTATGGAAGAGATTAAATTGCAAAAGCAAAAGAAAAACCCCAAAATGAACAACAAAATCTTGAAGGTGCAGAGACACTGAAAAAATAAATCCTTAAATACAGAAACTGCCTGGGTTGTAGCTCAGCCCTTTAGGAACTGTACTTTTTAACCCCTTCATTGCTAGCCATGCTTTTATCAATTTATTTTCCACAAAGTAAAACCCACTAGATTTACAAGAGCACTCAAATTTTAAAATACAAGACCAGAGACTGGGCTCCTCTACAGCATAACTTTGCAATAACTATTGACTTCAGCAGCACAGTTCTGGGTCTACATCAATCTAACAGTGATCACAGACCCACCCCATAACTGAAAGTATATATATTTTTAGAAGCCATTTCACCCCAAAAGATACCAGTGGAATTGTTTCAACCTTTAGAAAACATCTTTCAGGCTAGTAGGTGTCAGTAGATAGCATTGACTTCTTCTTAAGCTTTCTTACTCTGTATTTTTGCAATTCCTACTGCAAGGAAACACATCCTTGGCTGGTAAGGTGCTAGAGTTAATCTTATTATGGTCTGGACCCTGTGGAAATGTTCCATGCATCTGTAGCTCACTGATTGAAGTTTGTGTCCATCCAGTAGGACGCTCAAACATCTTCTTGTGAGGAACTGGCAGCTTCTATTTACCTTTTCCAGATAAAATGAGTTGGAGCAGGGACTGCTGGCTGCTCTAGTGGGAACAGTTTCAGGACAGGAGCAGAGATACACAGCAGGGTCTGTTTTTTGCTTTGAATAGCTGGTTGTTCTGGGGTAAGGTGAGGGCTTATCTGGTGGTAATGAGAAAATTCCCCGTGATTTAACGTGTCAAAATTTCATCCCTGTTCTTTTTGACCAGTTGCTCTCAAGACCTCAACACTGGCACACTTATTGATCAGAACCAGACCTTCAGCAAGGTGTAAATTAGCTCAGTCGAGTAGGAATTAATGATTTTGCACAGATGTGAAAGAGCTGAGCATTTAGTCCAAAGACGGTTGATTCTGTACCCATGCTAAAGGAAAAAATTACATGACTTGTTATTCTGCTTCCAAGCTCCTATTTTTGATGAAGGTTTGTGGAGCTGGAGCCACAGTCCCTAGCTTATGTAAGCTGCACTTATTACACAATGAGCTAAACATAAGTAAAAGTAGGCTGAATCATATGGGGATGCAAACCTGGCCAAAACCCCCAGAAATCTCTGAGGTGGGTGTGAGGAAAATCAGCTGCTGTAATTATGATGGTGGTTGTGGGGGATAAGGGAGCAGCCAGATTTGGCTGGGTTTGAAGCAGTACTTTTTGATTTACAGACAGGGAGTGTATTTTGACTTGTCCTCAGATTGTTAATTTTTAACTCTTGCTGTTTGCAAGGTTGCCAGCACACAGACGGGAAGCATCCCTTCAAATCCTGCCCACATCACCAGACAGCATCCATCCAGGGATAATTTTAACATGACTCTTTTAGTCACTGGCAGGCTGTAGCCATTTTGCCTTGGTATGTCTAACCCAGCTCACCACTGCTCTTTTCCTGCAGTCTGCCAGCAGCCTTGGGTAAGCTGGGGCTGGAAGCTCCAGGGAACCTTGGACAAAAATGCCTTTTTATCCCTCCACCTTTTTATCTCCATACCATGTGCTTCTTGGTGCCTGTCTTCTGGCATCCCATCGACACACACCCCATCAACAAAAATCTCCTATGGGAGATTTTTACTGACATGCCCACACACCTTTTTTAACACAGTTGTGTGCTTGGTCCTAAGAATCCTTCGTGGTGCTGAACTTGGCTCATGCAACCTGGGATGTTTCAGGAGTCTTTGGATGAAAGAAAATACATAATGAAAGCCATTTTCAGCAGGGGAAGTATCAATTATTTGGGTCTTGAGACAGCTCCATTAAAATCTACAGGAGCTTTGTCATTGATTTAATCAAGAGGAGGAATCCCAGAGCAGGAAAGCTATATCCAAAATATAAATGTGTATCATTTTTTAAATAGAACATGTAGGATAATGCACACTTGCAGTAATTTCTGTGGATAAGAACTCATAAGATAAGTGGGGGTCCAAAGCTACTATTCTAAGCTTTCCCTATACTTCAGATTAAGCTCTTCTGCTGTCTCTGCAGCAACTGTACACAATTATCTTCTAGCAGCATCCCCAAAGCAGATGTAATTAGGGATCTTTGGAGCCAACATATGCATATCTTAATTACAGAACCAATATGGGATACTATTTGTTCCAACATTTACCATTAGAAAAAAAAAAAATCATGGACATCTAACTTAACAGCTAGTCATTCTCATGCTAGCTTTGATTAGAATGCACTCAGCTAAACTGGTCACTCTAAATATGACATTGTATTATTATCAGGGGAGGGGAGGACCATCCAGAATCTATCCTATCTCAGAGAAGACAAGAGATCCGATTTTCCTTCACACTGCTCACTGAACAATCCCTCAGAACAAAGTAAGCATCTAAATATCACAGCATCAGGGCTGTTCATGTACTCACAGCAGTTGTAAGTTTCTAACTAAGATGCAAGGGAAGGAAGAAGCAGACCCTTGGCTGCATAATTCAATTAGTTGTTTGACTTCTTGAGTTGCAAAACAGTTTTCAACAATGTCGTTTGCTTTAATATGCTACATGAGAGAGGGGAAATAAAAAAGGGACAGAGAGTTCCTGGGTTGCCAAGTACCTGGGTTGGGAAGATCCCAAACTTTTCTCGTGAATCAAGAAACTAGAAGTAGTCAACATGGTCTATGGAAAAATTACATGAATTTATGAGATTGGATCAATATATATGAGCAAAGCAAAATATGGAGAACACTGGATGTGTAAGTACTTACTGCTTACAGCCTCTGTAGATGTTTTCTTTGAGCTGTTATCAATGACTTCTCTGGAAGTCTTTGCATCCTATATTTTCTGTAGTGGAAAGGACATCTTCATTCCACAGACTAGTGCCTGCAGACAGTGGCACAGGAAGCAGAAATGCTTGGGTTTTAGCCACTAGTCTGAGACTAATCTCCTCATTCTCCATTTCTCCCTGTGAAATTAGGAAATATTAACACTTAGTTTCCTCAACAGGTGGTGTTTGTAAGCATTATAATTCCACAGTGATCATATGCTTCACAAATGCCTTGTAAATTAAACAAACCATTTTTACAAATCCAGCAGGTTCTGCATGATAGTTATTTTTTTAGGAGTGAGTGAACAATAATGAAAGCCCCAGTTATTTATCTCTTGGAATAAATTAAGACTTTACAGCTGATACTCCCAATCTCCTTATTTGTTTTCTTGTTCAAACTCTTCATCCTGTATGTTCAAATTTCCCACTTTCCTTAATCTAGATATTTTTATAACAATTTTCCACTTTTTAGATTTTTAATGCTACTAGTTACAGAGGGACTGAATAACCTATGCTTTTCTTTAGGGGTAGAAAGCTCAATCCTTTTGAATATTTAAGTGTGAAGACTAGAGAGTTGCATTACAATAACATTCACTAGTTGATATGATACAGGTATTGGTGTACTTTTCTTCTTTTAATATAATTTCTGATTATTTCTATGGGGTTCATTAGGGTTTCTTTTTTTCTGACTGGATTAAGCAAATTTTTGTCTTATGGAAATTGCATGAAGTCACTTGGATTATTGCTATCCACATTCTACCAGGGCACTGACTGGGTAACTGGTAAGCATCAAAGTTTGGGACATACCACCTCAAGATCAGTGGCTGGGCAAAACAAATGGATGTGACAACTATAAAACATAATAAACATAGTGGGTGTGACCAGGAGAGTAAACTAAAGCAATGTAGTAAGTTCAAGATATATATCTGTTATTAATGGTATTACAGAACAAGACAAAAATGCAAAGAACATATAGCAGTTTTTAAAATTTGTGAAGTTCTAGATAAAGACAGTATTTTTTTTCCCATCTACTTTCTGCCACTCATATCAGTCAGCATATGCTCAGCATTTTGCATCTCCAAAAGCACATACAAATCAAAAATAAATACTGTGACTGATATCTAAGAGGCAATGCATAAATATCCAGCAAGCACAGCTCACTCCTTGGAGGGCAAGCTGACAGCACGCCTGCATGCTGCCTAGGGAAAGCAGGAAGGCCTGGAGGAGAGTGCTTGAAAGAAAGGTGATTTCTCCAGGAACAGGGAAGCTGCAGGAAGAGCAAGAGCAGGGTGACTGCAATCCAGTTCATTGCCAGCTCTTAATCAAAGCCTCAGGGCACTGTCAAAACGGGAGCATTAAATAATACTAAGGAATAGTGACGGACAGCTATGATCACAAACAATTTCCTTCCAACTGTGAGGGTAATGCATGTTCTTCAAATGTCCAGCATCTCACTCTTGGCTGACATGGTGGGCTGATCATGTCCAACACAGGATTTCAGCTGAGTGCTACCTGGGCACTTCTAATTTGATGTCAATAGCAACCCTTTTCTCTTTTTACCACCTTGGATCACGTAAAAGCAGACAATATTCAGGTACTTCATCAGTTGTTTACTCTTCAGGACTGAGCAGGAAAGTGCAGGAATGCCAGGTGTCCCTCTTGTGACTTTTTCCTCAGCAGATATGTTGAGATATCCTCCATTTACCAGCCAAAGAAGTTTGTCAGGGTCAAAGATCAGTCTGGATGCCTGGTGCACTGAGATCCTGCAGGCCAGTGAAGGAACCATGCATTCCCATGTGTTTCAGCTTCCCACTAACACTGTTTTGGCCTTGAGCAGATTTCAGCCATTGCTTCTGAAGGGGTGAGGGCTGAGACAATGCAGGGAAGGAGCCTGCAGGGTTCTGGGAGTCTTTCTCCCCACTGGGATGAAGTGATGCTGTGGCACACCTGACCATCCTGAACTGCCCCCCGTGCCCCCTGCTCTTCTCTGCTGCCCTCAGAGCAGACAAGGAGCAGATGTACACCTCAGCCTGCCCCCCAAACACTGCCATGCCTGCACACAAGGAGCTCTCTCCATCCCAGCATGCCAAAAAGCTGGAGGTGGGCAGGGCTGCTGGCCACACATGAGCACCCAGCACAGCAGAGTGAGCTCTGCTGCCTTTGTCCCAGCTGTGCCCTGGCCAAAGGCAGCCCCAGCTCTGCCCCCAGTTATCCAGCTCACCGTGATGTCACATGTCAAATGTTCATCTCTAAACCACCGGCCAAGGTCTGATTTTAACACAGCCTTACATAAGGGGAGGAAGGGAAGAGGGAAAAGAAGTAGGAACTCATGGTGATATTTCTTGCTTAATAGTATTGTGTTAATTCCTTGTTTGTCCAGCAGCTGAATCATCTGTGCCTCCTCTGGGATGTGGCTCCAGCTGCTGGGAAACCCAGTGGCAAAGGCAGAGCTGATTGACTGTGGGCTCTACTGCTGCCCAATCCAGCCAGCAAACCACGTGTGGGCCATTTCCCCAGCAAAATCTGTCTGTTTATTGAAAATCATAGCTGAATTTCCTCCTGCTTTCCACTCCTCCCTCCCTGCCACGAGAAAAGTCAGGATGGTGTAGGGAGGGCAGCAGCAGGAGCTGACTGCTGCCTGCACCCTGCTATAAGTGCCACAAGGGCTGAGGGAGGGAGAGCAATATGGGTCTCACCTCCTGTCTGTGAGGATTGTGTTTGAACCTGTCACAGGAAGAGCCTCAGAGGAGCCCTGTTAAAATCTGGATTGCCTGAAAACCACACCGTCTGGGTGACTGACCAGCAGACAGAGGCCACAAGCAGCTGGCGCTAGGACACACCAGGTTCAGGGGCTGAGGGCAGCTGTCTGACCAGATTGCTCAGCACTGAACCACAAAACAAAACCTTACAGACTGCAGCTTGATGACTGCTGCATGGCCTGCCCTTCCTTGCATAGGAGACCCAAAAAATCCCTGTGTGATGCAATTGATTTCCTTTGGTTTCTACAGCTGATGGCATAACAAGCTTCCTCAGCAGACACAGGCTGCAGACAGACAACAGTGACCTGTGCTGGCCACACTGGAGACCAGGGATTGCTCTATTCCTGACCTATCCAAGAGGCCCCATTTTGATTGCTACAGGTAGATCAGGAGCTGTTTTGCAATCCAACTGCTCCAGTGACTCAGTTGCCCAGAAGAGGACTTTGAAATACTCAGCCTGTCTGGTTTTGAGGGTGGGTTTGCCTGCCCAGGAGAGGCAAGGGGCAGCCTGGGAACAAACAGGGGTTACTGGCACTTTGTGACGGTCATTTTCAGCTGCCTCATCTTTAATCAGAACAAACAGCAGGTCAAGAGTACAGCCAGCCATGAGAGGGAACTCTGCATTCACTGAAGATGGCTTTACACTTTATTATGGCAGGCAAGTAATGTAGAGCCAGGGCAGGGAAAACAGCACCAATGTAGATACCAGTGCAGGAAAGCTGGTCGCAATGTTTCATCCTGAAGGCTGTTTTGGTGTTTAAAAAAACACCACTTTTTTTTGTTTGTTTGTTTGGGTTTTTTGTTTAGTTTTTGGGGTTTTTGTTCACAAATCAGAGTATTTTGCAAATAACTGTTCTGCTCTGTAGAGTCTTGCAATTTTGTTAACTGTTGGATTTCCTCCTTTTTTAAAAAAAATTCTTCTTTTTTTTCCTAATTGAAGAATGTGGTGAGAGGCTGCAGGACACTTATTTCTCAGTTAAAGCTAAAATTTTTTTGTTTGTTTTAAAAAGTTATTAAAAAACCCCACAACCAACTACATGTGGGAAAAAAACCCCAAATTTCTGCCCTACTTCAGAGCTACCAGTTCAGTTACATTGGCTGATATGCAAACACATATGTTACACTAAATTATTTAGACAGACAGATAGACATCACATATATTATGATGCAATTTGTACATCACTTACATACTTAATAAAAAGAAGTCTCCTTTTAGCATGATAGCAGAGAGCAGCCATAACAGCTGCACTTCAGGCAAGCTGGAAAGGCCACAGCAGCCTCTAGACAGAGACACATCTTTCCAAAATGACCAGAAAACTGAGGAACTGCAGCAGCATCAGGCCTCAGCATCCAAACTGCCATCACTCAGCTGATCCCAGCAGGTTCTGGTCCAGGATGACCTGGCTGAACATCTGAACTGTTGCATTCAAAGCTGAATCAAGGTTCAGGCTCTAAGTGCACTGAAATCACAAAGCCAAACAGCTGAAAGTCCAACAGTAATGCTCATGACACTCATTATGTCCCCACAGGGAGCAATTAGTGAGGCCTGTAACAGGCAAAAGGCAAGGTGATGTCCTCTCTCTCGAAAAGCTCTATCTAATTTCATGGCAAGACAATAGGAGATCACTAAGAGTAAATTAGAACAAAGCCCCATGGGTGGGAAAAGGGGAACTGGGAACTAATTTCTGTTCACATCCTTGATACAACTTTGTGATTCTTGGTCATCTCAGTTTCCCTGACATATTTCTGTTTTCCAAAGGGAAACAAAAATCTTGGATTTTGCACTTATTTGTTAATGATTGCAAAGCACTTTTAACGAGAGAGGAAAATCTTGGCTGATGCTATGGAAGCACAAAGGGAGCACAACCAATCTAGCTGATTGCTCAAGGTTACCCTACTGTGACAGTCTCTGGGGGGTGCAGGTGGCTCTTGTTCACACCTTTGGCCCCTGGCTTTGGCAAAATGCCACCTGGAGAGTTTCTGGAGCATTTCTGGAATGTCTTGAATGCCAATTGCATTTGAGCAGTTGGTGCAGAAGCCTCAGTAACACCTGAGACACAGAGCAAGCCACCAACAGCTCCACATACCTGGCAAGCATAGCACTGGCACAGTGATATCTCAGTATTTAATCTCTGGCTGAACACAATCAGACAGGGCTGTAGTCAGAGAGAGTTCTGCATCATGGGGACAGAGAATCATCTCTAGTGGATCTGGGGTAGACATCCTTTGTTTTTTATATGGAATGATGGCAACTATTTTATGCACAAGACATTTAAATGCTGATGTGGCCACAGGAAAAGAAGTTTAAATGGAGACCAAGAGGAAAAGCAAAGTGTGACATGTTGTGTTGCTTATTCAAAGCCAGTGAAGATGGGGAACAAAAGTTCCATACAAAGAACAGTTTATATCAAACAACGTGTAATTTTAAATTTCCTGCCTGAGTCATTTTTTGGTATCTTTTTGTCCTGTCCCTTTGTCACTCCCCACTGAACTTGAAAACATGAGCATGATCATGCTAAAAATACTTCTTTTCCTTTGTAAGGAAACCCTAATGACTCCAGATCTCTATATAGCACCACCATGGTTCATCACAAGCACATCAGGCACCAAGAGCTGAAGCTGAAAGGTCGTGCTAAGGGTTTTAAAGGTTATATGGGGCTGTGAAAAATAAGGGACTTGCTAACTCTGAAGAATAATTTAACTGAATACACTTGCCCTGACCTAAAGGTGCTACCTTTGGGAATATTTCAGAGTTTGACACACAGAACTGTTGAGCATCCAAAGACACCAACCTGCCTCTCACAGTAACAGAATGAGTTCTGCCTCTCCACAAACCAGGCTCTCACTGCATCACTCTCTGCACCCACACACACTTGGCTTCTCCCTGAGCTCTGATAGCAAACAAAGCAACACTCAGGGCACTTCTGTGATGCCTAGAATACTTCTGACAGGCTAGCAGTACATGGTGGTCCAGGAAAACCAATCTCTCCCTTTATCCACAGAGAACAGCTCTACACCAAGGTGCTACATTCAACCCCCAGAACCCCATAGAGAATTAATGGGCTTAGGCTAATAGCTTTTAATAAAAAATAATAATAATAAAAAATCAGTTTCTTGCCACACAATACAATAAAAATGCATGTTTTTCTTCTTAAACACATTTTAGCTTTTGTGAGCTTGTGTGAAAAGAGCCCATTATTAAGCCTGAGTTATTTAAGCAATATTGGAAGTGCCCCTGCCCTTTTGTTAATTTGCTTGGCTTGGTGCACACATGGCATTTGTTTTATATCATGTGTGGAACTTGCTTCTTTTAAAAGTCTGCAGGTTTCAAATTCCTCTGCTTTTGATAGATGTACTGTATGTACTGTTAGGTTTAAAAAAAAGTTACAGGTGGCTGCTATTTTTCCCAATTCAGTCCACAAAAGCCTCTTTATTAAAAGAAGTCCTTAATGAAAAAGAAAAGTAGAGCTACTGTATGTGAGGTTGCAAAGAACTCTGGTGGAAATATTTGGTGTTTACATTTTGCTGAACTATTTATACTGTGGACACATACTACACTAAAGGCTCTCTTTTCCCTGCATAATAGAAATCCTTGTGACTGAATTCTATATACTTAGTATGGTTTACATTTTTTTATCCAGGCTTACCACATTTTATTCCACCATGCTTTCTACACAACTCTGTGAGTCTGTAGCAGAGCTGTATAACAGCAACACCTTCTGGAAGAAGGGAAACACTGGAGAATCCTTTCTGATCCTTGCAGATTGTTGCTCTCACCAGCCAGTGTACATTACTAATAAGGCAGAAGCTCAGGATAATAATTAAAATACCTCACTGACTGTATGTCCATTTATTGCTTCATTTAGCAGTAATTGAAAACTCCATGGTTGTTGTTTTTATTTTTTTTAATACCTCTTTCAGAGCCTTTTTGTTCAGAGCACTTTTAACAGTTAACGTTCAGTGTTTTAATGACAGGGGATTGATGGGTCTGAGTCTCTGCTCCGTACCCACTTTTGTCTGATGACATGAAAAAGCAGAGGAGCACCCTGCTGCTCGGTGGCAGCAGCCACCTCTTCTCCCCTCAGAACAGCATGAGCTGCCAGCACGAAGGGGAGAATTCCCAAATCCTGCAGCACAGCTCCCGAAACCACAGGCCAGCAAACAATGTGCAACGGCCTACATTTAACATCAGCCGAGCCTTACCATCTGAGACAAGCACCACAGCCCTCCTGGTGTCTTTATAAACACAACTCTGTCCCTGAAGAGCCTTGAAGAGCCTTTGGCATTGGGGCTTTTAAGTTTTTGCCAAAAACGACAGGCGGCCCTTTCTGAGTGTTGCTAGAAGACAGCTTTGCAAGCACAAGAAGGAGACAGCGGGTGGGTGGCAGGAGGACTCCTTTAACTGTCTTTAACTTCAATCTATGGCAATATTTTCTTTTGCAAAGTACTGCAGAGAGATACCATTACAGCAGCAGTAGAAGTAGTAATAGCAGTAGTAGTAGTAATAATAATTATTATAATTATCATAATAATACCACCTCTAATTAGATATTTGAGCAGAGGTGCAAGCAATCGTTTTCACACCACTGTTGTGAAGATGAGCTCCACTAGAGAAACACAGAGAGAGAACTGAATTCCTCTGTGAAAGGCACTGTCAAAGGGGGAGGTAAGGAGAGGGACAAAAGAGCTTCCACATTTAAACTTGGAGGCTACAAATTTCAAGCACCAAATGCTTTAATGGTACCAAGAGAGTGAACAGTCTCATTCCAAAGCAGCGGGCATTATTCAGAAGAAGGATTATTAGACCTGCAACATTCAGTTGGCTTGAAGGGTGCAGGACTGAGAGTCCAGATGAGCCTCACAAACCTGGATGCCTTTCCTCACACAAGGCAAGTCACAGCCTGGTCCTTCCTCATGAGCGACCCAGGGTCAGATCTCACAAGTTTTGATGATTTTGCAGAGTTAATACAAGATTTCCATTTTGCTTTTAATTTTCAAATTAAAAATCTGAAAACATGAGCAAAATTTGCCCACATGCCTTACTTTGACACTGCGTTTCTGAATCTTCCAAGCCTCGTCCACATCTTCGGTCAAAATTTCATTTCTTGGGCTATTCCTTTTCTTTCTGCACAACCTTATTGTGTTGGCTCCCGCAGCACCAGCTCCTGCCCACCTAATAAAGATGCCAGAGTGCTGCAAAACATGCACAGTGCAGCCAGCATCCACAAAACACTCTGACTTAGCTCACTCCATTATGCAAAACAGCTCGGAGGAGGAGCCCTCTGGGAAATGCAGAAAGAGATTTCTCCGTGATGGAAAAAAAAGAGCCTTGCAAGGTATGTTTAGGTGTGTCTGAAATTGTTTAAAAAACTAGTTTGTCAATGGCTTGCATTATATATCCTATTTTGGCAAAGTGTTTGAGAGCTGCTGGTACCCACAACTGCCTAGCATAAGGTAAACCCCCCAGCTAATCATGGCAAACACACTCCACACCTTTCTGAGTAATTCCATATCTGTACCTTGAAAAGCAGGGATCTGGGGCATGATCCTGTGTGAGGGCAGACTGCACAGCACTCAGGAATCCTTGAGGGGCTGCGGGCAGCTGCTCAGTGTGGCCAGGTGAGGATAGCTATGGGAGAAGGATAGGGAAGGCCATATGGCACCAGCTGTGCTCTGCTCCCAGCAGGACAACCCCTCCTCTCATGAATATCATTTCCACAGCGTGCACAAGAGTGATTCGCTACTGCAATAAGCTGTTCCTGTCCTTTTCCTCACCTGTACCTGTCACCTGCGGGCTGCCGAGCTATCACACAAAAGAAAGAGATGGTGCAATGCAAACTGCAAGCTCTGAGCCCTACCCTGGGGAGGTGCTCCCTGCCGCCGCCAAAAATGAGCACAAAATTCCGTAGGGAAGCCTATTCCTTCTGCTTCACGTGAAAAATGGCTGTGGCTGCCCCCTCACCTGTAAATGCCGAGAGCCAGAGGTGATGAGGCAGCAGGACTGTCAGAAGGCTGCTGGAGCCCTTCTCCCCGGTTCTGCCAGCCCAGCCTCGCTCCAAATGACACAGCTCCAGCACATCCCCTGAGCTGGGGAATGGGTTAATCGCAGGACGAGGGGAGTTTGTGACAAACCACCAACTAGACTGAGAATCCCGAGCGGAATTTTAACACGTCTGGCCTGGGATCCTCAGTCGTTGATAATGACAGGCATTACCTGACCCAGCCAGCTCGGGGATCGCGATAGCTGTTCTCAAGAATTTGCAAATCGTTCTCCAGTTCCTGGCTCCTTCCCTCTGACTATCTTGGCAGCCTGTTCTGGCAGCCAGACTATCTCACCTAAGACTTCTCCAGCTGGTGAAGCATCTTGGCGCTCCTGCCTCTCCATGCCCACACACTTTCATCAACTTCAGCAGTAACCCTTTTAAGTGTTATCTCGCAGCCCTAATTACTTCAAATACATTTTCTGCCTGACGGCGTCGGACAGGTGGAAACTGAGCGCCATCTATTGCTAGCTAATAAAAGGCTGCCTCGGGAAGAACGCGACAGCAGCCCTTTTCCAAAGGGAGCCTTGGCTGCGGGATTCCTGCAGCCCAGCGCAGCATCCCCACGGCCGCCAGAAACAATTCTGCTTTGAACTGATGGCTAAAACCCTGCAGTTTTACAGAAAATACATCTGTAAGTTCGGGATGTATTGCTAATTTCTTGCTAATTTCTTCAGCCTGGAAATACGGTGAGAACCAGCTTTCCCGTAATATTAGTATAATTATGTAATTAATTTCCCCTGAAATATTGCAGCATTAGCTTCTCTCTGGTATTTATATCTAACACAGGCAAACTACAAAGCTGGTCTCTACATGGTTTGTGGTCCCAAGCCTTTGGCAACACTGGCTGTACCCTCTTTACAACTGCGAGCAATTGATGTGAAAGGAGTGAGTAATCTGTGAGGCAAGCATCTTCCCCCCTGGTCTGCAGCCAAGGGGCACTTCAGGAACCTGAGGAAGAGAGTAGTGGTCAGCACTGCCACTGGTGGGAAGAGGACTCTGTAAGGAGACAATAATGTGAAGCTGAAGGTTATTTTCTTGTCAAAGGTCTTGGGGCCTTTCTCTGCATGGGATAAAATAATTTACAAATGCATATCCCTAATAAGACAAAACTCTGAAAATACTTTCAAGACTGTAGGGTGGGTAAATTTCCATGACAGAAGCAAAAGCTGTAAATTTTCAGAGTCCCATATAAGACTTTTGAATATATCTGAAGTGATGCTAATTGTTAGCACCAGATGATGATGCTGTCAATCTCTGCTTCTCACTTTAAGCAAGTATTGCAGTCTTTTCCACAAAAATGCAAAGACTTCGTATTGAAGACAAAGTTAGGATTGATGGGTAGAGATCTCAAAACACCAAAACAAAGTGCTGCCATGCTCAAGCTGCAAAGACCAGGAGCATGTTGTCTAACTCTCTGATGGCTGCAAAGATGGCTGAGAAAAGGAGAGGTTAAAGAGGACAAAAAAAAAATTAAAAAAAAAAGAACACCACCACAAAGTTGGGACATCTTCAAACTGTTAGAAAAAAATATATACCTGATACAGTGTAAACAGCTGTCTGTGCTTGTTGCAATCTCCACAATATCTGGCAGCTTTTTTTCTACAGCTCTACATGCTGTAGAAAGGAAAAAATATTTTTAAGCATTATTTTTTTAGCACATATGATGGAGAGGAAAGGTGGAACACTTGTATCAGGCAGTTTAAGAACAAAAAAGCTAAAGAAGAGAGGTTTTTTTTTTATTTTGCAAAATATCCTTACGATTTCTGAAGGATTCTGAAGGGTTCTAAGACCTGGCTCATGATTTTGGGTTAGGCTTTACTACTGATTCTAAAAAAGTCAACTTAAACTGTATAATCAGCATGCTAATGACTCCTTGCTTTTTGTAAATTAATAAAAACTGTTTTTTCTCTAAGTAACAGGAAGGTGAACAAGGAATCAAAATAAGAATTAAAGAATTCAGATTCAGGTGTGTTCAGATTCAGGTGTGTTCAAATTCAGGATGCTGAGGATTCAAAATTCAGGATCCTCCCACCAGGAGACTGTCACTGAATAGACCATCATAAAGGCTGAATTTGACTGAAATTCAAACAGCAAGGAATTAAAAATTACTTTGTTATGAATGTGAATACTGCTGGTAATGGTCTGGGGAGTAGTAATGGAAAAATAGAGAATGTGGTGGAAGAAAATAAACTTGCAAGGTAGCACTCATGGGGTTAAGATGATGATGGTTGTGGTCCACTCTTAGGTAGACCATCCCAAAGGCTCCCCTTTGTACATTATTTCAGCATAAGAGGAATTTTATTTTGGTTTTTGTTTGGCTTGGAAGAAACATAGTACTAAAGCTTTTAAATAAGTACAAAATTAATTAATAGTGTTGTGTTTCTTGGCAGGACTGATATAGAAGGTTTCATGTTGAAACACACTCTCTACCTCTGTTCCCTGTATTTGATTTTGTGGTTTTTTTCTTTTTTTTTTTTTAAGAGGACAGGGTGCTGGATGTCAGGGGAAAGAGGATATTTTTTTTGTTTGGAGGGTTGACCTATTTCTTTTCCTGCACCACATTTAAAGCTAGGAAGGTAAAACCAGAACAAGATCCAATTTCCCAACCTATCAGCAAATTTCTCATATCAGATAAAGAAGTGGTTGTGTGTTAAAGCAAAAATGGTTACAAATTACCTTCTGGAGAGGTGCTCCAATCTGCTGCAAAATGTAATGTGGTAGAAGCAGTTGTGGGTGAAGGAAGGATATTCTGGTTTAAAACAAATCACGGTACATTACAAAAGCTCTGCAAAGCCTGTTCTAGCTCACACAAGCTCCCAGGGCTGTCAGGAAAACACCAAAGACCTGAGTCGCCTGGGATCACTAAGTTTAAAGGCAATCTGTTCTTCCTGAGCTATGAGAGTCCTGTGAGACTAAGACTCCGTTCCAAACTTCTGCTAACAGCAATGCCAGCTAGGAGCATGGTGAATTGTGATTTCCCCAGCATAGCTGTGCCAACTGAAGCCCCAAATGACTCCATTGTTCTAGTAAATAAAAAAAATAAAAAAAAGTGCTTTTCCTGTGCAACTTTTCTTGTGCAGGGCTGTGGCCAGGTATGGTTTTACTGTATAAACAGCACAGCAAAGGCAGCTTCCCTGGCAGATCTGCAGCCCTCTGTCTGCACTGATGAAATACTCCTAAGCACAGGAGTAAGGGCACAGCATGTCATGGCCAGGCTGTAAGCAGGGCTGAAGGCTGATTATGTACAGCAGGTCTAAAACACCGTTGCTTCCTCACAGAGGCTTTACTGTTCTCTTTGTGGTGTTGTGTTTACTCAGAGGGAGCTGTTGTGAACTGAAAATGTGCAAGGTTATCTTGTTTTTCTTTTGTGTATGGAGACAACCACTTCTTGCATTCCCCACAATTTCAAGCGGAGGGTAGAACTCTACACATCCCTCAATGGATGTCTTTCTTCAGGTAGGAAGAAAGAGCCAATCAGACATCTCAAGTTTAAAGAATAATTTGCTTAGAAAGTCAGAAGTGTGATAAACAGCCTAGAGTCGTTCTGCCTGTGGAAATCAGAGGGGTCACAACCTGATTGCTGGAGACAAGGCAGGTTTTAGGCTCAAGCTAAATGAAGAAAAGTTGGGAGTTCAGTATTTTATCAGGGAACAAATGTTCCTGCAGTTCAGGCATTTGAAAATCGCATTAACCTGGAAAGGCAAAAGCAGGAGCAAGATACAGACATGAATGTAATAGATACTGACTGCAGTGGCTCCAGGGCAGATGCCAGCTCTTACTTCTGCGGTGGAGGTCACAGAAGAACCTTCTTGGTTCTTTTTTTTTCTTCCTTTTTCTTTCAATCCAGCACTACATCGTGTGTTTAAGCAGCAAAAATAGTTTACTTGTGAGCAGGAAGGAAGAGGCCAAACACAGGTCTTACTCTGCGTGTCTCAGCCACTGTACCACATCTTGTACACCCGAAGATCACCTGGTCAGTTAAACACTTGTGGTGACGCATAATTGAGCAAGAAGGCAGCTGCAGAATAACCTCCTTGTGGAGGGAGCTCTCCTGCAGGCACAGAGAGCAGAGCCAGCCTGACCACATCCTCACCTGGCCAGGCAAGGAGCCACAATGCCCAATTCTCCACCAACACACACAGGCACCAAAGGGCGCCTGCAGTTATGAGCTGCACATGCAGCCAGGCAGCTTTGGAGCTGAAAGATTTTGGGTAAGTCACTGAACTGCAGCTCAAGTCCATTTTTTTCTCTCTGAAGCCATAATTAAAGTGTTGTTTTTTCCACAGATGGCTGCAGGGTTTCCCAGTTGTGTGGGCTTGGGTCAAGATCACAAAGCTAAACACTGTAAATGCTTCAAGTCTCACCTGTGTGGATTCTTTTACTCGATGCTGGTAAGTGACATAAAAGAACTTTGTATTTGCAAAACAGCTGGTCCTCAATTAGGAAAACTGCATATGCAAAAATTATGGCCACTAGACGTGTAGACACAGAAACCTGACTTTCTGGAACAGACTCCAAAGTCCTTCTTGTGACTTGCCTTCCTCCCCTGAGGTCCAAGTTGTGTTTGGTCCCCATGCACAAAGGAGAAGGTCTTAAATTGGCCAGACACTCTCATGCAAAAACACTGTGCCCACATGCCTGACGTTGGTATAATTAATTTGCTTCTGAACACTCATAATCCCAGAAGATATCACCTGGGATTCGGAGCGGAACATTTAGGCAATGCAAACTCTTCCAAGGTTAGGTGAAAATGAGCTGGGTGTTTATTTGTTTAAACCAGAATCCATACTGTAGGCTGACAAGGCCTGGAATTATAGAAGGTTTGGCCATGCATAAGCTTGATTTTTCTTGCATTTAAATGTCACTGTCAGCTGTAGGCAATGTTCCAGCTTGTGAAGTTTTACTGAAACTGGAAGCAACACTGAACTTGGCAGAAATGCAATTGCAGGGTTTAATTGAAAGAATAAGCCTGCTATTACAAATTAATGTGGAGAAGGCAGCCATGGTGGAATCTGTCTTCAGGTCCATATGGCCCTCCATTGCTCATTGATCATACAGCCTGTCATCATTTACCCTCACAGGAGTCACTCCGTTTCCAGGGAACTATTATCCCCATTTTACAGCTGGAAAATAGGAGCTAGGAGGGTTACCTGTCTTGCTTAAAGGCACAGAAAGGAACTGATCAAGGATAACTGCTAATCTCTTCTTCCTTTTCAGATTGCTTATAATTTCTCCCTAAAGAAAATCACTGATCTGATAAACTTATATTACGCACTGCGAGAAGTGCATATTATGCACACCAAGAGAAGCAGTGTCTTTTAAAAATAAATCATTACAAGCCATCCTGGTTTTTGCAATTTACTGTAATTGCGGTTTGATTTTCAGTCTTCCTGTGGAAGATCTCAAACTTATCATCTTATGACTGAATGAAATAGTAATTGTTAAAATATTCTTGGTTGATTACTGATGATCTGTGGGTCATAATTTCCTTTTTTCCCCAAAAAATTACTTTTCATTTTTTAAAATGAAAACCATAACAGTTGCTGGCTACCCGCTCTACACAAACACAGAAATATTTTCCTGATGATACCTATTTTATCAGAGAAAAACACACATTAAACAACTCTATAGCAGATGAATTTTGCCCTGAACTTCATCTATTTGATGATAGTTTCACTGAATCAAACATTGGCTCTCCTTCATGCTGCTTAAATTGCAGTAACAGATAATAATGCCTTGTTCACGCTTTCTCTTTCCAGGAAAAAGTTGCCACAAAGAGGCTGTGAGGCTTGGCAGAGATATGCACATGTTCAGAAAATAAAGTTGGGGTTTTAATGTAATCTTATCCTGTAAAACTGGGGGAATTTCCCTTTTGTCAGGCTGGAATTTTGCCTTATTGACATCTCTAAACTTCTGAGTTGTGTAATCTTGGTACTAAAAAACTTGTCACTATTAAATGTACGCAAAAATGAGGAAATAGTACAGATGTTGAATTTCTTTTGTTATTGAAATATGAATGGAATGTGGAATAAGGAGTCTTCCTTTGTGCCACTTGGCTATACCAGCATAAGGGAATCCTTCTGAGGGACTCTGAGAGCTGAAAAGCTAAGAGGTACAATCAAGCTCCAAGATTCACCCTAGTAGATGTAAGAAATTGCAAGGTAGGAGCTCAACAACATTTATCTCTCAAAACCAGGCAGCCATCTGACCTGAAAATGTGCTGATTGGTTATGGTCCATATGTATAATACCAGTTTCAGTTACAAGGCTTTCAAGCACATATTGTTAAGTAAGCTTCTGCCCAGGCTGGCAGATTGCAGTCTGGATTCCCTGAAGTAAAAAAAATAAATATATAAATAGTTTTTTGCCTCTTTGGGAAGTCATACTGCATGAGGGAAAAAGTGCAACATTTGGGATATCACCAGATTCCTTCCATGACACCAAAAATACAGGCAATCAGGTTAAGTAATACTGTGTCTTCATCTTGTTTCTCTGTTAAAAAGAAGCCTTATTTCAGGAATGTGGTGGGACTCGATGGCAAAAGGCAGATGTTCCTCAATCAGAATTCTTCCAGTGTGCAATGGAAGCAAATCCTACATTCCCAAAATCACATTTCTTTGCTCCTTCAGAAAAACATGCACAACACCAACCTTCTCAGCTCCCCACCTTAGCACACACAGAGGCTACAAACTCAGCAGACTGAGAAGTCCTTGGCACAGCCATGGAGAAACCTGAAGAGCTCTGGATTAGTGACTCACCTGAGAGCAGCTATTAGCACTTCCCAGCCCAACACAGGCACCGATGGTGAAGACACCAAAATAGAGCAAAGGGAAGTGTCATTTCTCTTAGTAAGGCAATGTGTCTTAGATAACCAACTCTTGTGTCAGCTTCACCAGCCAAATAATGACTTTTGCAAGAGGAAGTGTGTGGTGACTGCTGCCACCTGACAGCAAAGGAAACATTTTGATTGTAACAAAGTGAGGACAGGTGGGATCTGTCCCCACTGGCAGTGACTGACCCACTCCTTCAAAAGGAGACCCCTCCATGGAAGAGTGATTGGCAGCTGGGATTAGGGAGGATTTCTAACCTTGAACTTAGATCAGGCTCAACTGCTTTTCCCTCAAGAGGCATGAAAACATTGCACCTGCAAAAGGAGGTAGTAGCAAAGGGTACCTGTGTTATGTGTTACACTTAGAGATTGATTTCTGTGGGAGTGCATTTTTAAGACAGGAATATGAACAACTGACAAACCTCTCAGATTTTTTGTTCTTTGTATGAAACAAGGATAAATTCTGCAGTGAAGGATTATAAGCATTTAAAAGCAATGTGATTCTTAGCTAGTAGGATCCAGAGCAATAGCATAGTCAGAACTCCATCCCTAGAGGTAAGAAATCCTAGGACAGCAGGATGATCTGTGACATTTTTCTGCAAATTTTACAGCACTAAGATTTCCTAAGCAGATGGGCGTATTTTCCACTGTCTTTGCTCTAATCAGTTTCCAGACACGTCCTCATGATGAAGATACAAAATCTTCAGAAGCTCCTTTCTTATCCAACCTGGGACTTCACAGTAAAGCAAGTATTACAGACTTCACTCAGGCACAAGGTTTGTGTGGCTCAAGGAAGGTAAAAAAAAAATTTAACCCAGAATTCAACAATGATTTAAGCAAGGTCTGGTGCATAAAAGTTTAAGAGCCATAATGAAAGTGGCTAGCACCTGGGAGATACTCAAATCCTGACATTTCATACAGGGTGACTTCTTAACCGGCTTCAGTTCCTCACAAAGGCTCCTGTGGCTAAGAGAGCAGCCCTGCTCTTCCTAGGTATGGCATCTGGGCATGTGCTTTTGCCTTCTTTTGGCCAAGCAGGGATCTGGTGACCCTGTAATTGCTACAGTGCCAGCAGGGCCACAAAGGGGAGGTTGGGGACAGGGCAGCTGGAAAGGAGTGGAGCCATTCTCTTCATGACTCTCAGAGCACAAAAGTCACCTCAGGTTAGGTTCTGAGCTAAAATCAGCTGAAGTCTCTGCTGGAATTGGTGTTTCCACTGGCCCTGCCTGGTGATATGTAAATCTAAGTCACAGGCTGTTTTCAGACTGTGGTGGAGTATGTGAGATGAATTTCATCCCTGCCAAAATGAGTCCCAGAACTGTTTTACAGGGGATGCCATTTCTGGCAGTGTCAGCCTCCCAGCACGTATTTCATTTGTACATCTATGAAGGACAGAGATAAAATCAATTCCCTCAAACACACCAATCCTGCAAAGCACACAATTCCAGATCATGCCACAGCTTCACCTGCACAGGCCCCATCTAGAGCAGGGCTTTGCCTACATCTGCCTTTGGGCAGAGCCTGAGGGTTCCCTGAATACTTGCTGTGTACTGAGGATGGCTGGTCAGCTCCTGAGCATTTACAAAATGACACTTCAGATATCCCACAGGGAAAATCAGTATTGACTTAATCAGCTTTTTCTTTAAAAGGCTTTGTCTTGTAGGCTGTGAATATGCATATGCACCTCAGACAAGCAACAGTTAACTAAATAAAAAGACAACTTAAAATATTACATTACTTATGTAGTGTTGAAAATTAAAGTGTGGATGCACTTTAAAATCTGTGGTTAGAACTCACCCCTTTTAAATAGTTTTTCTGCATATTTCTCCTTTAGAGTAAGGTATTTATCTATTTAAAAATACTCCATTTGGTTAGGATACTTTGTGTATGAGTTTTCTTGACATCACTCATAAATAAAAGGGTTAACTTATACCACCATCAAAGCTAATGATAATTGTCTAAATATCACTAAATGCTTAAATAAACCAAAGTTGAACCTTCTGAAAGAATTACATCATGTGCAAAATGAGAAGTGTTAATAAACAGAGGTTGTTCTGAAATAATTTCAGAAGAACAATTTCCTTGAATGCTCAGTATGTAAAACCCCAAATTTGTATGGATACAAGACAGTATCACCTGTTGGTGAAGCAGGACTGACATTCTCTTACCTGGCATTCAAAATCATTCCCTTGAGGGAGAGTAGATACACCATACACATTCTTGTATTTTCTTTCACACATTCTTGTATTTTCTTTCACAAGTTCATAATTGGAGAAGCATCCAGAACAACAAAGATGCTACTACTTTTTACTCTTCTTGACCAACAGGGTAATTCTTTAGCAGCTGTTAAAATCACCACTGTGATGCCATAATATGACAACACTGAACAAAATTAAAGGAAGAAAAGCTTAAATTCAACACTTCCGTTGATATGTTCTCCAAACTGGCATTTCTAATTCTAATATTGACTGCCTGTATTGGAATCCCCAAATTTGTTTTCATGCCCTCTTTATATGAGCACAGTGCAAGTTATTTTCTTTCTGCTTTGCCTTCTAACTGTATCAATTTAAAACTGTGGGTTTGGGTTTTTTTGGTCACATCATACAAGAGTTTGTATCCTGGATCAAACCCCTCAGAACTGGTACTCTCCAGCCCCAAGAACACAGTGCTTGTGGTAATACTGCAAGGGCTTTATTGGACAGAGCTATTGCCAGCTACTAATATGTTTCAAACAGGAGGAAAAACAAAAAGTCTTTTAATATTTTGCTAAAAGGCACAGGTCTGTCTATGAAGCCATCTCAGCACCTTGTATGACCAGTCCTCAACTTACTACTAACTGGGATAAGTGAGTTTCAAAAGCTGGAGTTATAGTTAAGAAAGATTCCCTTAGGATGAAAGGGGGAGCAGCCAAAACACAGGAATAAAGTCTGATTCTGACATGTAAGGTTCATTCTCCTAGCAGTAATTAATAACTCTTAGTTCTTACCTATCTACAGCTTCTTTGAAGTGTCCTGTATCCATGCCAGCTTTCTCTGAAGTCACTGAGAACCAAACCAGGTGGGAAATGTACCCTGATGTTTACTTTACTGCAGCATGGATCAGTATTACCTTTAACCACAGAATTCCCTGCACTGGAAAAGTGGGAATACATCAAGTTTTTTGGTAAATATAGCCACCACACATGGCAAATGTCAAGATTTTAATGACACTCACTTTCAGTACTTTCCATCTTCAAAAGGCTTCCCACTGGTTGACATATTTTGGAGTAATGACTGTTCAAAAATGCCCTGTGAAGTAAGTGCTCCAAGTATAAAGCTGTTTTCTGGCATTCTCTCCCCTGACTTCATAATCCCCAAACCCTTAGAATGGGAGCTGTATTCAATCACTGTTACACAGTCCTGGCATATTAAAAACTGTTTCATGACTACATGGTTAGCAGGTAGGTACTTCTGCTGCTTAATTTGTCCAGCATTTTACTGTAAGTGAGACAACTGGCTCAGCCTCCAGGCTTGGCAGGGTAGGTGCATGTCTGCCACTTGAGTCTTGCTTTGCTGTTCTTACATGCCACACTTCATTCAGGCATTCTTTTTTTTCTTTTAATCCAGCCTTCAAGAATTTATTTCATAGCAGCTCCCATCTATGGGATAATTATGCTTAGTTAGCTGTGCTCAACTGATGATTTCATAACATGCCACAAACAGGTGCCAATTAAATTCCTTTATTGGAGACAGAAACATTGCATAATTACAGATTTGATGAGGAAAACTGCAAATAGTATAGACTGTTTCTACTGCCAGCAAAATACAGTTCTTACAGGATTTATAGACATACAAATACAGTGCTTCTTTCATGCCAGATGGTCGGTACGTAACAATGCCATTAGGAGCGCTTAATTGTGCTTCTACAAAACCTTTAGAGAAGAATGAGGTAGAGTTTCCTTTAGTTTATCCAGTACTTTTTCACACATCTGTCCTTTACTGCTTTTACATTCTTCAGATCCTTGTAAAATACCCAGTTAACTTCCAACATTTGAGAAAACAGAGACCCTTCAGAGGTGTTTACTTCTCCCGCTATAAGTTGCTAATTTCCCTCTGCTTATGTGCTACAATTTCAGTAATTACTACTGCACCCTTCTAAATGCCTCAAAGGTCAAGTAGATCGGGACTTCTGGCTTTCCAAATTGCTGCCTCGACAGAAATTGTTCATAAATAGTTTCAGATAAAACTCTTACTTGTCTCCATTATGGCACAGAACCTTTTATATTCTGTCCGTCAGTGGCCAAGCTGAGTCCAAGCCATCTCCCTGGGAGACAGAGGGAATAGATCCACTCTTTGTGAGCATCCTTGACTATGAAATAGTGTTAATGATGTGTTTGTCTCCTGCCTGCAGTTCTAGTCAACCCCTGGGCTTAATACAAATGATGGGAAGAGAATACATCACTGACCTGTTAGATGGCATGGAGAATTACCTCTTTGTTTTGACCAAATACTTCACTGTTTTACCACATATGAAAGGATGTTGCAGGTTTCAGTTAAGATATGGGGCCCAAGTTATGAAAATGTAGGCACAGATGTATGCAAGAAACTGAGTAAGAGCATTCTCAATTATCAACACCAATCTCTGCTCCTGCTGGACTTTCTGTGTAGCTGGGTAGTCTCTCAGGTGGACTGAACAAGAATGGTAATGACGTTCTTCTGGCCTCCTGCCCTCACTGACCTGATGGGTATTTTCACTCTTGCTCCTGGCATGCCTGTTCTGGACACAGCAGACTTTTCACTTACTGCTCTGGCATTTGCTGCAAGCACTTAGTACTTACTAAATGTACAAGTAGGGTGCAGCAGAGAAAAAACATCTATTATTTCACCTGAAGGGGTCACGATTCTAGTGGTGACCAAATCACAGTGAACAGGGGATTTGGCATACAGAGAGAAGGTGATTACATAAAGAATAGGAATGTTTGCTTTCTTCCTATAAGCTACTGAAATACGATAGTGTAAGATAATAGTTCGGCAACACTGTATCGGAATTCTAAAATGAAAAAAAAATTATAAAAAGGTGCAAATAAAAGATTCCACGTTCATACCTTTATCATAAAATGAAAGAAAATCTGTTTCTGCAAGACAGTACTGCCTGAGATAAGCTTCTGAGCTCCTCCATCTCCCCCTGAAATGACTGCTCTAAGCCTGACAGAATCAAGAACTATAAAGAGTTAGCGTTATTAAGAGAACCAGCCCTTAGAAACTTTCCCAACTCTTGCTTAGAAAAACAAGCAATAAGCTTATTTTATCTACTATTACATGCACACCTCTTTGGTAAAAAACCAAAAATGGCCAGTGTTGGTAAACCATTTGGAACACTGTAGTCAAATACTTCCACAAAGTTGTCTTCTCTTGTTCTACCTTAACTTCACCCAACAGATAGTTTAAAGACTTAGAAATTCTGTATCAGGGTCTGAAATCCTCCTTAAGATCTTCCCATGAACATGAAATTTAGGAGACTATTTTTTTTAAAGCATGGCATAAAAATGCATGATTGTGGTAAAAATCAGACAAAATAAATTAAGTTTTAAGATAAGCAGCAGATATTAATTCATGTTCCAAGAGCCGTGCTGTTACTACTGGTGAATACAATTACCTTTATTTTTAGTATATTTGGGTGTGGTTAACCTTGATAGTGTGAGTAATGAGACTTCTGTTTATCTGAGCTACTAATTCCAAAACTTAATTCCAAATCTATTGACTACTATATTTATTTCAAATCTGTTTACTATTCTAATTCAGCATTGTTGCTCAGCTGCTAAGTCCTAATGTACCTGACAGTTCTGGGTCAAGGTAATGGCCAAGTCAGTTTTGTTTATGGAGCTGGGAATATATTTGCCAAATGTACTATGGATGGCACTCAGATTTTGCACAGTCAGAGAAAATAGCCTGGATTTCGTACTAATAACCATCATACTCAAAGCAAGGCATGGAGAGGAGGACTGCTCCAACAGTATTTTCACCAATCCAATGCCAGTAATCTCTTTTGCTGTTACGGCTAAAAATACAAGTAACAAATTAAGAAGTTTCTTAGCTTAAACGATTTAGAACCTATGAATTATTTTTCCAAATTTTGAGGATAGAGACAAAATACAGTAAAACACAGGTCTTTCACTCTTCCAAATTGGTAAGTATTGCAGTTCAGCAAATTTTTGTTCAAGACTGATAAAGAAGTCTATCTCAGTGCTACATGACCAAGTGCACCTCTAAAATAGTGCCATGCTAATGACTTCACATTGAGAGGTGTAATGATTCCTTCAAGCATCACTTTTTAATAGGACAGCCCTGTTTGAGGCAAATTCTCTTGTGAAGATCTTTCTGCATGCTAATCTTTATATTCTGAACTACATGTTACACATTTATGGGTTTATGCAGTAAACTTCGAATGTATTTCTCATTTAAATAACATTTTTCTTTGCACAATCAAGATAGTTCTATTCTAATGTAATCCTTGAAATACTGGACTTTACATGGCATCTTTCTGGTTGCTTAAAAAGCTTTTTCTGGGAAGCTTACTTGATCTGTAATAAAGTAAGTTTTTATGCAAAAGTTTGGATTAGAGTTAAAAGTGGTGTAAGTAGTAGCGCTACTACTCTGCCCTTATAAAGAGTTTAGATAACTCGTCCAGGGTCACAAAGTCAGTGGCAGTCTGTTCAGGGACTACATGTTCAGGTGGTAAAGCACAATTTCTGATACCTCAACACCTGGAATATGAGAAAATGACCTTTTTTTTCTACTGCTAAAAGCAAACAGAATGCAAATTTGCTTAAATGGTCACTTTTAGATATGAGACAATGATAGAAGGCTGGGGGAAAAGGGCTGCAAGTCTGTGAAAGGGAGAGAAGGACAACAGAACAGCTATCTCAGGACATGCTCAGCCATCATTTACAGCTGCCACCTCTCAGGACATGAGCCTGCCACCAGAACATTCAAACTTACCCTCAGTAGGGTGGATGCCATGCAGAGAAAGACAACATACCATAGTCTGCCAGGCTGTGCCACCACCTTTGCACATGTTTGTATTGTATTCCACAGCAAGGCACAGGGAACAGACAGCTCACACCTGGAAATCTGCTGGAATTATGCAGATTGTTTTGGAGAGGCCATTGAATTCAAGAGGGCTCCTCCTCTAATTGGGCAGCTCTGAGATCAGTCCTGGCTGTTTTTCTGTCTACCTCTTGGAAGACCCTGTATTAGACATTTCGAGTAACTTGCACTGCAAATGACTTTCAAGTATCACATTTTTTCAAATTACCATTTTTCATGCCTGAGGATAAATAATATAAAGTTATATATTATATAATATATAATATATATTATATATATATAAATAAAAATGTAAAATAAGTATACAGGAAAGGATCTATGACATCTCTATGTTGAATTAGGCAAACCCAAACAGGAGGTTATGTACAAAGAGGAGGGGTGGTGGGTAATTGCTTTTTGGCTTGAGATAGTTGAACAGGTGTAAACAGTGGCTGGGCAGACAGATCTCACTACCTCGCTTTTGTCTTACCAGACTTCCCTTCTATATCCCAGAAACACCATGTTTGCTCTGCACTGCTATGGACTGAACTGATTATCTACCCTAGGAATCTTTATTAGCATCCTTACGTGGGTCTGTCCCTGTAAATTCTCAGCAAACTTGCCCTCGCTGCAGTTAACGATCTGGTTAATGCCAGTTGCTGAAACCCTAACTCTTGGCACCAGAACAGCTTGTATGAAATGCCAGTTTCATGAAAACTCTCTTATTTGAAGGACGTTTTTCCTAGGCATGAATCATGCTAACCAAACTGGAAATTAAGGACATGCTCAATGCTGAAAATAATAATCAAAAGAATGAAGGGGAGAAGAAAGAACGTATGAAAATTAGATTTCATTATTATCATTTTAAAGTACCAGTGTTTGTAAAACATAAGCATGTGAAAGGCTGAATCTCATTTGATCAACCCAATTAAACATTAAATAATTGCAGCCAATTATGCAAATATCACACAACAATATTAATTTGTTGATCTTTTTTGAACAGTTTCAAATTCTCCTAATGTTAGACTATCTTATGTCTTAAATGATCAATTACCAGAACCATAACTAAGTGATGAAGAACGGATAATTGCCTAGTTATGATGTACCATACTCTTTCTATGTAAATCTGTCGCAATTAAACAAATAGGGCACATGGAGAAAAGATGTGCAGATGTTCTTTTACAATCTGTTATTAGCTCAGGGAATACCACAGTTCCCTCCTAAATTTCACAAGCGAAAACAAGGAAAATGCAATACCAAATACTGACTATTATTTATACATATTATTTCTTTCCTTTGGTTAACAGGATAAAAATGCAGCGCCAGAATTCAGAGTAGGACAGCACGCAACATCAGAAGAATTTCCTGTACCATACTGACCTGTCAGCTCCCTTATTTAGGTCTCAAAGTTTAAAATCTAAAACCTATTTCCCTGGATTCCACTTGGAAACAAGCACGGCCTTGAGTTGACGCAGCCAGATTAAGGCAATTAACCAAGATGTTAAAGACAACAATTAACATACACACACTTCATGTTTTCATTCTTCTCTGCAAGAAAAGACCACTCATTTCTGTGGGTCATTCCACAATGAATTCTCCACATTTTGAAGCCTCCATCAGCTCAAAATGTGCAGAAAAAGGAAAGGTGTCTCTCTGGTCAGTGTAGAAGACAGTGCAAAACATAACAAATGAAACCACCTGGTTTCTTCACATTAAATAACTTGCAACCCATTTAAGAAGAGTTTCACACAACTTTCAGGTTTACATTTCAGTAGAATAATTCTTCTGACTGGTCCTTGTTCATTCTGCCTAGTGAATAGATTACTGCTGGTATACTGAGGCCTTCATGAGGATTTTGGATATATGGTGTCATATATCAACTCTGTCAAAGCTGAGATGTTAAGGTATTGCAAAATCACTTTGCCATGCATCTGAAGTTAGGTATTTTCACTTTTCCTTTTGCTGCTAAATCAAAGATGAACTTAAAGGATAGATGAGATAGTTCAGTATCAGGAAACCACATGTGGTTGCTCATTACATAATCTTTAGAGAGCTCCATGCCACACTCTGGTTAAAGGCACTCTTTTGTTTCAATACTGGTCTTGTTGGATAAAACTCTCTACCCCATGTTGCATCTTGACATATTCCACATGTTAATTTTTCCACCCATCCAGTTAAATAAAAGGAAAGACTACCAGCAGCTTATAACACATAGTAAGATACTGAACAAAGACCAGCACACGATACAGATTCAAATGGTCACAACACTATGGCTACTGTAAGTGAAACAACATTTTGTGCTTGCAGTTGTAGTCTAAAGAAAAAATCATCCACCAAATTTTAATAATGGTTACATTGTCAGAGAGAACCTTCAACTGTTCTTCATTAAAGGATCAGATAGGACTACAGTCAAAGACAGGAAAAGTCATGACTTGAGGGAGCTAAAGAAAGTGATGGCTAAGGAGGGGTCTTCAAAATGCGACCAAAAATGAACAGGAAGCCATAAGGCTGCTCTTCAGCAGTTGCATAAGGCATGGATGGTCCATTAGAAACTATATTTTGCCTTTAACTATGTTAACAAATGCCAGTAACTACAAAGGACTTATAAAGCATGGGAGAGATACTGTTGGGTCTTAAAAAAATAAAGTGCTAAATGTTTCCCTTAATACTGGTGCATCTCTACGGAAAACTAGAACGAGAAATGTTTTTACTTCTTATAGGACTCCAATAAAGTGTCAATAAAGTTCCACCAGTTTTACACTGAAGTAGCACTTTGGAACATTGATACAGAATATGGTTATCCATTTTGGCGAGAGGTATCTTAAAGCTGTTCAACAAAGCTGTGTGCAGAAGGAGAAAGCTAATAAATATTACAGAATCGTTAGTGAACATTTGCCGAAGTTACTTCCCCAGCTGTGGGGTACATGCTCTGTTTGCTTCCAAAGTATCAAGACTGCGTGTGAGAAAGCAGCTTTATAAGAAGAATTATCTGCTTAACCAGAATGCAATCAGAGTTTGAATGAGATCTCTTTCTTTCTAGACATTTTCTGTTGACAACATTGCTTGTTCCTTAATAGGAAGACCCTTCTGCAGTACATGTGTCAATGGAGGTTGGATACAACACGTATGTGAAAGGGACAAGAAAAACATTTTGCTGACCTAAATTATGTGAGTGGATGACGAAAGGAATTCCTTAATCCAAAATTCGGGTTGCTGTGAAGAATGGTCCGATTTTCACAGCCAGAGTTATCAAATCTCACTTTCTAGACACTCACCTGGAAGGCAACACTGTGTCTGCAGAGCCCAGCTCTGTGCAAGGCCAAACAAAGGGGAATTTTTGTCTCATCAGGGCCTGACCCAGCCTTTTAAATCATGTCTGGAAGGATGTACTCAACTATTAGAGAGGTATGCACTGCCCAAGCAGCCACTGCATATCCCCATGGAGGGAAGGGCAATAAGCCAACAGGGACCACCTTGCAGGCTAGACTGACTCAGAGAATTCTGGGCTAAAGGCCAGAGGTATTTGACAGAGTATGCATGAGGGGATCTAGCAGGCTATGCAAACTCAGGAATCTCCCATACAATGAGTATGAAAGGATAGAGTGTATGGCTAAACCTATTTGTTTCCCAAACACAGAGCACAAGGCAGGATAATGCCAACAGAGCCCTGTGAGCAGCTAACAGCAATATCCTCGTGTGACACATGTTCTGCTGATGGTGGCAGTAAACAAACCAAACTGAAGAGCAGTTGAAGAGCATTTTACAAGTTTTCAGACTGTAGAGAAGGAGGCACTAAGAAAACCATTAGGAAAGTTCTATTGCTAACATTTAGCACCTCTACCAAGAAGACAGGCTTCTACCAACAGGATTACAGTAGAAATCAAAATGATTGTGTTCACATTTGCCAGATTGTGGAAACAATCATCCTGGGGAGCAAATTGATACTGAGACTACGCTACGCACTGGCAGCTACAGAAGTTGTCATTATTCATCTGTCAGGTCTGTCTGGAGGGTCTGAACTCTGCCACCTTCATGACACCAGCACTGTCCAATCGCTGTCTTCTCTTCCATACTGAAACAAAGCAAAAAAAAAAAAAAAGAAGTTTAAGAATGAAAGTGAAAAAGATTCAGTGCACGTTTATGATAACTTCTTAGATCTATCCTCAGAAATGTTCATATCCACTGCTCTGATAGTAGTTTATTTCTTATGCCCTTACTGCTGTCTTTGATTTGGGCACAGCCTAAAGATAGCTTGAAGCTTTATCCACATTACAATAGGTAGATTAGGAAGGGGCAATGCTTATACTCATTACAGATGACACAGAACAGTCCTGCTTCACTTCCATCAGTTTAAATGCTGTTACTCCCCAAGGCCTGCTCACTAATTCACTCATAAGTATGCCCTTGCTCAAGCTCCAGTAAACAAACACATTTTGTTTTATTTCTTTTTATTGTCAAGGTGGCTTTTTATTACAACATTCTGATTGAATGTGAACTAAAACCATCACAAATACCACAGAGTACAATTAGGGAGAATTGTAATCCAAAATAAAACAAGTTGTCTTTCCATACACAAACCAACAGCATCACCAAGCAGAAATGAAGGCAATCTATGGCATGCAGCCATATCCCTTCCAGGGGAGGATATAACCCCAAGGCAGCACTTCTGATTGCTAGACTGGCTCCATGTTCTACAGCTCTGTCACCAGTCCTGTAAACAATGCTCCAGAGAGATGCCAAAACACACACAGGGCTCAAGTAGGTAAATAATTCAGAGGTGGAGAGACAGCAACAGATGTGAGTTGGGAGTTCCTTCCCTCACAGTGGTATGTTCAGGGAGCTTGAAAACACTTTCAACCAAGAAATGAAGACTGATTTTAGAAGCTTTATGTAGGCTAAAAAGATCGCCTAATAATAACTTCTCCAGAGTGTGAAAAAGGAAGTTCCTCCAACCCAGGTTCTGCATCAGCAGGAAACGAGGTAACAGGACACTAGAGCAGGGAAAAGACAACAGCTCCACACCACAACGAGCCAGAAGAAACAGACTTCTAGAACTAAAAGGGAATGGTGTTTAGTGTGCTTGTGTTTTACTCTCTGCTCCAGCAGGTAAAGCCTCTGACCGCCCTTCACAAGTATCACATCTACTTTTTCTTTTCATTACTAATTCTGCTGCTCCTGTTCTGCAGCCTGCAACGAAGTTAATTACACATTGGTCAGGTGCTACACAGAACTTTGTACAAATCACTTGTCTGAAAGATTTTCAGCCCCAGATGTCAGTGGGGTTGCCTTTGGAATTCTACCTAAGGAAAGGCAGCTGTATCATTAGTTTAACCACAAAGCACTAGATCACCCTCATGTGAGGCCAGTTCTGTTGTGGATGGGGGCAAAGGGAGGAAACAAAAAGGGATGTCTCTGACCTTCATTCTCAGAGAAAATGTGGCACTCCCACCTCCCCTGGAAGCAGAAAGCAATCAAAGCCCAGGGGATTATTTGCAAATTTTGCTATCTTTAGTTTAGCAGTATCATCTAATGCTCTGATATAGAAATTGTTGCAAGGACCAAGTCTTAGCTGCCATTTGACAATAGTTTGCACCTTCTTCCAGAATTTAAAGGGGAATGAAGATATGATCCCACAATGAAGATTATTTCTTTCTGCAAATAAAAGCAGATTTAGCTTCCTTTTTTAATTCTATCAAGGACTATGTGACCTCAGGCTAATCAATCCCATCCCCCCTCCACTGTCCACCTCCAGGTCCTTCTTTGAAAAAGTTAACACATACATTGTCCGTTCTGGGTTGTTTTCCACTGACCTACCCAGAGGAAGAAAGGGGGTTTGATTAAATGTCTGCTCTCTGCTGTCTTGACTGCAGTGTTTAAATGTATTTAATAACAAGTAGAATAAGTAATATATTTTACTTTCTATCCATCCCTTCCAAGTTGCACCTTCATCTATGTTCCAAAGAGCATAGCAAAATCTTTATTTTCAAAGCATGGATGCAAACCCACAGGAACAGCTGAGTGGTATTTTAGTGTTTGTATTCATAGAGAAAAGAATCCCATCCCTAAATCTTCTAACTCAAGGAGCTATGGAGGAGTGTACTAATTCCTTCATAAGCACACCAATAATTTATATCATGTATATTCTTTAGTTGAAGTCTTTATCACCTTTGGCAATCATTGTATCTACTCAGTGACAGGAAGGGAAATGTGTATTGCAGTGCCACCACTCTCTCTCAACTGGCATGAGAAATTGAATCAGTTCTGCCCATGAGTTTCTAATTTGTCACTCCAGCTCTGGTTCCACTGAGCAGCTGTTCACACCCAAAGAAATCCTGTTGAACACAGCAGACTCGCAAAAGAACAATAGGCAGCATGAAAACAGACTTGGAAACACAATAATGAAGAGAATATGAAAATAATGAAAGAAGCATGTACTGTACACAAGGGAGTTGGTACAATGACAGTAGATATGGAGCCTGCACCTCTTAGTCACAGGTTCACATGCAGGACATGGTGGTGCTGACAATTTTTACTGTTTTTACAATTTTTTGTTGTTCAGCATGAAATGAATACACTGCCCCTGTTCAGGCACCAGAACAACACAGAGACCAAAGCTGTGTTTGACTGCTATTTCCATTGCATTTTATTCTTCAAAACGTGAAGATTCTTTGAAATTACAGCCTCAGATTGTCCAAACGATATGACAACAGTCTAACAATACTGCAAAGTGGTCCATTATTTTTTACCTCCTGGTAGAAAATATAAAAGATCTTGGTGAAAGATTCTCCTCTGATATTTTAAGAATATCATATAATCCAATTTTTGTGTTGCAGCATTGTTTTCTGTGTGACATCCTGGGGTCCTTCTGGATATGAGCCCATCTCTCCACAGACAGTAAGGTGCAGAAACACAACCAGCAACCACTGACTGACTCTTAAAGGGGAAGCAACCATAATTCTGTTTAAAATCATGTTTTATGTGTTCTAACTCCCCTGATTTTTTAAAGCAAGATAGCCCATAAGTAAGCATATATATAATAGTCCAGCATTTTTCAGCAGTAACAAATTTACTCCTGGCATGTAACTAATGAACACTGAGTATGTACACAGCTGAAAGGTGAAAAGGTCCATATCAATAGGCAAGTAAAGTGAAAAGGTCCAAGAAAGATAATGTTTAGTAACAATCCACACTTTTTCAGACTCCTTCTGAGCCTTCTTGGTTGGTGGTGGAAAACCAGGGTGATAAGGGAAGAGGCAACAGGAGGAACGGATGCCCAGGAAGTTCCATGTGAACGTGATAAAGAACTTTATTGTGCAGTGTTTGAGCACTGAACAGATTGTCCAGAGGCTGCAGAGTCTCCCTCACTGGGGATATTCCAGAACTGTCTGGACACAATTCTGTGCCATGTGCTCTGGGATGGCCCTGCTTGAGCAGGGAGATGGGACCAGATGACCACTGTGGTCCCTTCCAGCCTGACCCATTCTGGGATTCTGTGACCAGGGAGGGCATGGAAGGACACCTCAGGGAAAAGGCTGGATAAATTTATCTCATGACACTCACTGCCTCAAGGGAGAAAGACACAGATCACAGGATTATTGGCAGGAAGTTCAAAATTTTAGTAGCAAATCTAAGAACATTTGGAGCCAAAAATGTAGAACATAAACTATCAGACTCAATTTGAAGAAATCCTGACAATACTGCCAAGCTACTGCTATCAGATCTTAAATAAAGGGGCTTGTAACTTGCCAAGACTTTCTTCTACCCCAAACCCCCCACACAATAAAGCACACCAAACAAGGGAAAGAAACCAGGCAACTAAAATAAGAAGGGCCATCACATGCTGCTCACTGACTTTACCTGAAATGGTATTGGTTCTTATGCCCAGACATGGGGATAAAGCACGGATTCCAAACAGATTTTGATATTTAGCAAATGACAGAGGAGGGAATTATTTTAAGAATGAGAAGTGACCGTGTGATTGGAAAGATAATGAGAAATGGAAACAGTGATCAGCTGGCTGTGCCCAGTGAGTGTTTATTGCCTCACCTGTCTCTTTCTTGATTAACCTGTACTCATTTGTGATTGTGGTTAAGATGCTTCAAAATCCTGTATTTTTCCCTTAAAAAAGAGCACCTAACAACAGTATTAGATTTCACTGATAACAGTAATATCTTGCAACTCTTCCTCGGTTTCCAAGATGAATGGGCAAAAATTATACTATACTTCATCCCTATCATACATTCTCAAGGAAAGAAAATTGATAGAATAATCACACCAGACAAAAGGGTCTCTATTATTACATAATGCCACCTATAGCATCACTACCAAAAATATGATTTTCCAATGCTTTAAAATGTTCACCTTTTATTATTTTATCTGGTTAAAGAAGAGGAAACACCTTACCTGGATATCAGTTAGCTTATTCAGGAAACGGGTTGTTAACTCAGGCCCATTCTCCATCGTTGGAATGTGCAAGTGCTGGCATGGAAAAAAGGAGAGGGAGAGGGGGAGAGAAAGATAAAAACATGTAATAATAGCTTTACATATAATATGAATACCTTATGGTTGCCAAAAATTTTAATAAATATTTTATCATGCTGGCTAGCCCTCCTTATGACTAGGCAAGGGTGGTTGATATTGGGGCTTTTTTTTAACAGGAGGGCATGCTGAGCCAGTGAAAAGATAGAGAGTTAAATTGTTATGCTGTTGTTCAATAAAGGCTAATCTAAGCTTTCCAAGAGATCTGTCCAAAATTGGAGGGGATATTGTGCAGGCAACAGTAGTAACATTACATACAATATTTCATTTCAAAGTAGATTGTATAGAAATACAACACTTACAGTACTTATCACTTGGCACCTTGATGTCTCACATTATCTTAGCATCAAGTAATATCAATGGAGTTATACCATTTTATTCATTCAGGAAGTATCACCTAACAGACATTTACTGTACTTATCATGTTCAATGGACCCTTTATGCAGCTGCACTGCCTCTGAACTAACTTTGTGCTGACTAAATAGCATCAAGTCAGCTTAACAGTCTGAGTGCCTAGGGAATTCCACCTGTGCAGGAGAAATCTCCCCCATGGTGAACAGTAGGAGAAAGCAGCTGTGCAGTGTCTTCAAACAGCTCTTCCATCAGAGCTGGGATCCCTGCAATGAGGGGTGAGGAAGAGATGAACTTGAGAAGGATGGACTTCAGTGGCTCAGAAATTTGATTCCCTGTGAAAGTCTTTCCTCACCTTTCCCAGGTACCTTAGCAAAAAATACTGAATAAAATAAATGCGGAAGAATGGATTTTTTTGCATTTGAAAACAGGCTGGGAACTATTCTTTCACTTCCTCAGAACTTGAGATTTTATATTTTCAGATATTAAAAAAAAACCCCAGAAGACGAGAGGGAAAGTTTCCTTCCAACAACCAGTAACTCACTTGGGAAACAATATAGTGACACTGTTCATCTTTCCAGGCAGTGCATCTCTCCTATTTTCCTTGACTTTGGCTTGAGTTGCAATTAATTGTGATAAAATTCAGATGAAAGAAGGAAAGGGTGAAAAAAGAGACATTTTCTTACCTTGCCTTTGTATAAAATTTTAGAGATGGGACATACAATGCAAGCTGTTCCAGCACCAAACATCTCTTTTACTCTGTTCTCTTCCAAGGCAGCTGTCAGGTCACTCATGGTGATGTATCGCTCAGACACTTTGAATTCTCCCTGCACAAGAAAAAACAACCATAAAAATTGGAAAAGGTTTAAAAACTTTTGTGTTTTTGTTTTCTACATTGAAATATTTCCAATAGAACTATTAGTCTAGTGACAATAAGTCAAGATTTGGCTCTGATCTTTTGATCTGTTCACATATCCCAGTATCACACAAGATAGATTTTAATCAAAAGAACCATGTCCAAAGAAGCCAGTGGTTTGCCAGGTACAGTGCTGACGATTAAGTGGCACTTCCCTCTGCTTTGGTGCAGAATATCATTATCACATTAGGGAATAACATAGAAGAATTGTCATGGGTTATGGGACACTGGACCTCTCTATTTGTGGTCTCTAGCACATTTGAGTTTGTCCAAAAATGAGTCAATTATATCAAGAAAGCCTTTGCATCTCCCTCTCAGACAGTTCCTAAGCAAGATAAATTCTGTTGATTAATTTCACCTGCCAGGCCAACTATGTGATATATTTTTTTAATCCCTAGTGAAATTTTCCACTGTAGCCTGCACACAGCTGTCACATACAAAAACTAACTGTACTGCAGGTATGAGTAAAGCCATTTGCACTGGACAGTCTTAACACTGGAAGTGTTTTACCTTCTGCAAGAGTTGAAGGATGCATTGCAATCAACTTAAGGGATGTGTTTCAAGAAAAAAAAATAAACATCAGACTTTGAAATTGTCATTTCATGGATGTGATATTCCTGTTATCCCACTCCAAGCATAAGCCCAGCCAACACCAGGAGACAAGATACTGGGCTTGATGAGCCTTTGGCTGTGTAGCACCCTTACCCAGGCTGCAATAAAATACTGAATACAGTAAGGCAGAGTGAACAGCTTGCTGCATTTCAAGATATGACCTAGTCCCAAGAGTCCAAACAAGTTCCTGGATTGCTACACTTCAGAACAGGAACAGGAAGCAGACAGATGACTTCAAGACTGTGGCTGGCTAGGCTGCATGCTAGTTAGTAGAAACAAGGTTGGAAGCATGAGAACTAAATGCAGAAATAATGTGCTGATGACTGAAGTATAGCTATGGTCACGCATGGTAATTCTTTGTTTCCTTGCTCTAAGTTGCTGGTACCAGTGGATTTAATGAGAATTTTCATGTTAAATACTACATGGAGCTACTTTAACAAGCGTGGTATTGTTCTGTGTGACAGGTGTGGGTGTTCTGATGATGCTCCTGAGAATCCCTGAATTAGCATGCCCTTAGTTCCCAGCTAGGTTAAAGGGACTGAGTGCACGCTCAGCAAGCTCTGTCAGCAACACCAAGCTGTGTGGTGTGGCTGACACGCTGGAGGGAAGAGATGCCATCCAGAGGGACCTTGAAAGCAGAGTTGGAGACAGGTTGGACACAACTCTGAGCAATGTGATCTAGTTGAAGATGCTCCTACTCATTGCAGGGAGGTTGGAATGAGATGATCTTTAAGGTCCCTTCCAACCCAGGCCATTGTATGATTCCAGGAAGCCAGACTGTTCTGTGATCCTATGATTTAACCGGATCAGTTGAACTTTAGGATGCTGAGCATCAGATTTCTGAGCATCAGAAATGTTTACTTCTGCTGATGTGATAACTGAAGCCATTACTGCCAAGGCCAAAACACTCACCCAGCTGCGTGCCAGATCCAAAATGCTTTGCCTTGTCACTCCTGGAAGGATGATGCCATCTAAAGGTGGGGTTGCCAGTTCATTTTCTGCCAAACAAAAGAAAGAGAAGCACTGGTTAAAAAACAAAAAGAAAGAAAGAAACAAAAATTTACTGGTATCACACCAAACACCACCAGATGTGGGTCCCTTCCAACTCCAAATATTCCAGGATTCTGTGGCATCAAAAACATTCCCTACCCGGCAAGATGCAACATTTATCAGAGTTCTCCAAGAATAAAAACAGAACTCAGTTCAAGTAAGTTGTTGTTGAGTGTTTGGAACCTTTCGAGTACACTTCAGTGGGTGGGGAAAAAACATATTTAATACATTAATATATACATGCCTAATGCCTCACAGAAGGTTTTATTCCTCAGTGCAGTGTAGATATAACTCTATTATTGCACTGTGTAATTACTGCAAACCATTAAATGATTCAGTCTTCAAATTCAGAACAGAAAGATAAAAGGAAAGCCATGCCTAATAATCCCAGAGGAGATCACAACTTGCCCTGAAATGTTTTACTTAATTTAGGAATATGGGATTTTTTATATCCATTTCATAGCAGCAATATGAAACATTTACCAAAAATTTTGAAGTTTCATTTACTGAACCAGCAGAGCAGTGGAAACCTTGCCAATCCTCCTTGAAAGGAGACTTCTTTAATGATCTTTTGTTGTACTTTAGACACCCTTTTTCACTTCTACTTTTCTCTTTACACTATTAGAGCAATCAAAAGAAAAATACAACAACAATTCAAGTTGTTCAACTAGTTTGGTTTGCTAGCTTGTGTTTCTTGTTTGCTTTTGAAAAAGAACATTAAATAAATGTTCATCTAGCAAAACTAAGGAAATGGTAGATAAATGGTCAACAATAAACACCTGGTAAACAATCCATACTTGGAAAATACTTGACTTAAACCACAAGTTTGTATGCTGACTTTGTTCTTCCATCTGATCTCTGCAGCAGTCAGAGTTAATCTTTTTCACTTTAAACCATCACAGAGTGTACTCACTGCTTTCTGTTATCAGAGAAGATTGACCTTTTACTCTTTTCATACAGAGGCCTTTAAGACAGAGTCAAATTTGCACTGAGAAGTCAAGACATAGAGAGTCTTTCAGTAATACTCTTCATATTTTTTTCCTAACCATTTCCTTTCCCTACTTATAATCATTTTTCTTTCTTGACCTTATAAGGATACTACCCCTGCTCAATAAATCCACAAACCATTAAGAGTTTTGCTTATTATTACCTAGGTTGCATAAAAAAACCCAATAAAAACATGAAGATATATATGTCATGTCCCCTTTCTCCCTGACTGCAAAAAGATCACTGAATCCAGGCCTGGCTGAACCCCTCTCAAAGGAGAGCCTCCCTTTAAAATATTTCTGTAGGTACTGTGAATACTTGCAGCTGAGTAGAAGAGAGAAACATGGTATTTGTCCTTGGTCTGTGGGAGCAGGTTGAGATCAGCTGCTCAGTGCTGTTTTCAGCACTCAACAAGATATTTCTGTGCACAAACACTGCCTGCCAGCTCCAGACTGACTATATCCTGGGCTCCCCCACTCTGCAAGAGGGGGCACTGGGAGCTGGGATGGGACAGGGGAAGTGGAAGATAAATTCATTGAATCTGCTACTCACTGTCCATTCTCTCAGGAAATACCTGTTTCTTTCTAATGCAGCCACCCCTGGATTTATTAATTTGGACTTTTCTAACAGTGCTTCCGTGTTCTTTTTCTGAGGAGCTATACACACATAGGTAACAGGTTCAAACTGCCATGCCAAAATGAATAGAGAAGCTGCCCTAGAACAGGCTGTATGTTCTACTCTGGTTTGACTACCCTTTAGTGTCATTCCCCAACCCATCCCAGACTTCTAATTACAGCAGCCGTCTCTTCCTTTCTCATACAGTCAGGAATAACAGTGTTCCCTTTTTGGAGTCTGTCTAGCATCACTCCTACTTGTGATGCACGTCTGCTCCTAATTCTGGCACATCTATCACAAGAAGAGGACTCTAAAGCTTTCCATGAGCCACAGGGCTCACCTGATTCTAAACACTGAAAACCTGATGTTCTGCATTTGTGACCCAGTAGCAATCAAATACACTCTTTCCTTTAACAGAAAACTTCAAATGCTGTGGACTTTGATACCAATGATTGTGATTACACTTCTCTATTTGGTGATGTTGCCACAGATCTTGTCCAGGACCTGTTTAAGCTCAATAACATATATTAATTGATTTGAGCTTGTTTGAAAAGGTGCCAGGCCAAACCAGCCGCCAAACAGCACTGAGCAGACAGGACATGAAAGTCTCAAAATGTTCCAAACAGGCTGCTCTGTAGAATTTTGTCAAGTATACATATGATGCCTACCAGCCTGGGGCCACCCAGGGAACATCTGCTCCCCTGGTATCTGGCAGAGATGATAACACTACCCAACATGGCATGCCAAAAGCTCATCCTCTCTGTGTACTGATGCCAAACCAGGCTCCATATGACATCAGTTTGTCCATCTCCCAAAAATCAGACTGTGAGCTCACAGGCTGCATTTGCCTTCTGAATTATTTTGATGGGCTAGAAGCCTTCAAGTGTATAATTGCAAAAAGGGGGAGAAAGGCATTTGAAGGGAAACATCAGGGCTTCTCTTCAGTTGGCTCCTATTATTGTTACAGTAGTAGTACTGTCTGCACAGTGCCCTATTAAATCTGGTCCAGGCTTGCTCTAACAACAGAATTCCATCAGAGTGTTTAAAGGGGTTTTTTAAAGGAGGTCTTGCATATTATACAGCTTCAATTTTTACACACCTGTACTTATGAACATAGAGCAGGTAAGATTACAATCACAGGATGCCTTCAGTACTAGTCACCCTGTAACAATGTTGAGAAATTCATCTAAATATGTCTTACCAAAATGATAACAAATTCCAAGTGAACTTCAGGGTCAATGAGAACCCAGAAAACCCTGTTTTCACTAATATTAACAGCTAGCTTCCTCTACCAGTTTGTTCTAGGTCTATTTCTTTCTCACACTTTTCTTCAACTCTTCCCTCATGCGATCACTGTCTTTGCACCTGTCTGTTAATTTGCTTTCTGGAATTCCTTCTTCCTCCTTTGCTGCTCTCATCTCCATGCTATTGCTGTGGCTCTTTATTAGAACAGAAGCTGCAATCCTGATTTTGTTAGTAGTCTAACTGTACAAGACACATCCGCAGCACAACTAATCTTCCAACTACAGAATACTAAGCAAACTTGCCTTAAATTTTACCTGATTGTTCCAGAGAATCTTTTAACAGACTTACTTTTAAATTTATGAAATTTTGAAATAGGTACTGATAATCACCATTTTAATAGCTGCACAAAAATACTAAATAATGCCTGAATACTATCCACAATGCCTTAACATTACAGATAGAAGTAGAGCCCAAATGGTTGCAAATCATTTTGAAGAAACGGAATTCTTCAAAAGTGCACACAGATTTCATAGTTAGCAACCTTCAGGTTGGATATATATTTAAATTTTAAGGCTTTCCACAAAGCCAAGCCTATATTCTAGGCAGAAGAACAGACATTGTTACAGGAAGTGAGTTTCAGTGTCAAGAGCTTCTTGGGATAGTTACTTGCTCTGAAGAGGCAGGTGGAAGGGACTGTAGGGTGATTACACTGTTCACTTAGTGAACATAAACTGTAAATAGGATTTGATGAATGAAGTATCACACTTCTGCATTTATGCAACAGCAGGGATCCAGTTTTGGTCATATTATAAGCCTCAGTCAGAGCAGCAGTGGGAATATGAGAACAGTAAAGCGCAAGTCACATGCTCTTTTACAAAAAAATTGAGCAGTGCTTCTTCCTTGATGTTACAAATTAACAATTTTTTCAGGCTCTTCCTGCCATCCAGGACATACCACCTTCAGTCACAATGCTGTAGCTGAAAATACACAGCAAAGGCTTGCAAGGAAAGCCTACTCCCACTGGAAGCATGGATGTCCTCCAGTCTGGGTTTTACTGGGATGAGCCACTGGCTATAAACCGAGGAGAGCAGCTCAGGCAGCTCAGCAGTAGCCTCAGAACACACAAAGAAGGGCATTTTCCTTTGATGATGATCTGCAATTTCTGCCTCACTTTTTTTGATCCCTCTCCCAGCTGCAGCATTTGCATAACAAAACCAAACCACAGGCTAAGCAAGTGTCCCTTGTGAAGTGACAGAACACAATGACAAGCACTTCCTAAATCCCAATGCAAAGCCACGGGCAGGTATGTGATGACACACGTGGGCAGCACAGTGATTCTCAGCCAAAGATCCCATAAATCAAGAGTCACTCAACCCCCCAGGAGATAGCAAAGTGCTCCATGAGGATAATGCCCGTGTCCTGTGAAATGGCAGGTTTGCCAGCACACAGCCTGTTGGGTGGCAGGAATTACAAGTTGTTTGCTAGGGCCACCTCACAATAGCACCATTCAGCGGTGCACTGGTACCACAGTGATTGGCAGATCTTTGGAACAGCACGGTGCTGCAGCTGGATAATTTCAGCATATTCCTGGTTTAAGCACAATGAGAACATTGAATCCTAATTATGTCCCCATTTCAGTGTCCTTTCTCCGGGCAGAACAAGCCAAAATCTATTTTCATGTCTCTCCAGCAAAGTTCCACAAGGCATAAATTTGGCCATCTATCTATACTGACAAATCGACTGCTGCTGTAACAACAAGAAAATGTTTAATACTTATCACTTCATTCATAAAGCTTCAGACTCATTCAACACTGAGGGAGTATCATCTCTCTTCTTACAAAAGTGGTAAAGACTTTGCAGAAGAACAAGCAACGAAACTGCAGATGGGAGTCAGGTAGCTGGATCCAGAGCACACTACATTACCCAAAGCACACTGCTATCCCCACAAAATGTTGCTTGTTTCCTGCAGCTGAGCACTGACAGAAAACTGACAGTTTTCAAAGGTACCCATGGCACTACAATGAAATCAGTCTGACCCCTACATCTGCTGCCATGCAAAAATTCAATAAAACTTCATTTTCATGGAGAGCCAGCACTCATGGAAGTCATGAGGTGTCCTTTTATTCACTTGCCTGTAGCCTTCCAAACCAGCTATCAGGTGCAGCTATCACATCTCAAGCACTGAATACTTGCAGGCCAAATGGATGGTTTTGAGATGTCTAAAAAGTTGGCTGCTCACTTAACTAGTGTTCAGTGTTCTAATCAGCATGTACCTGGCTCAGAGATGGCTGTGGGTAAAAAGAGGTAAAAATAGGTTCAAGAACGATGGTATGTCTTGAAAGCATCTTTTGAGCATTAGTGACATGGGACACTGACTGGCATGTTTCTCTGTCCCTGCCACCAGCAGATAGAACTTCAAATTCTTTAAAGAAAACAGAGTTCTTCATCAACTGGATGTTGAAATGCTCTGGGCTATGGTTCAGGAATATTTGACTTGCCAGCAAGTGATTGCTGACACCAAAGCTGATGTGTGACCTTGTGCACAGCTAAACTCTGCCCTTCTGAGCACATGGACTGGCCCAGCAGTTTAGCCTGTTATCAGCAGGCAGCACTCACAGCTGCTCCAGAATCTCCTCTCTCACAACTAACTGTAACCTAGTAATTTTCAAAAGAGAATAGGCATTTCCTCTGTTAAATCATCTTCATTAAAAAGATTATGATCGGCATTCTAATAAGCACTTTCTGGATTATGGGGCCAATTGTCAACTCAAAGTTTTCATTATTTATGTTACCATACCTCCATCTTCATTTATCCAGTAGAGAAACAGATTCATTGTTCCAACTTCAGTGATCTGGTGATCTTCTCCATAGAGCCACAAAACCTGCTGGCAGCCAAACTCCAGGGCTTCTTGCTGGGCATAAATAGCAGAGCCATAATTCCTTCAGGAAAAAAACCAAAGAGTTGTGAGTATCTGGCTGGGCATCTTCTCATCTTTAAACTCGATTTTGTGCACATCTACCTTATGAGCAAGTGCTGGACATTCTAATTATTGCAACTAAAAACCCTCAGACAGCATTTATCTTTATTTGGCAGCTGGCATCCTGGGAAGAGAGCAGCAATTCCCCTCCAGCTTTTGCTTTGTTGTTTTTTTTTAAATCATATACCTCATCTCAGATGGGTAATATATGTTAGATGAAACTCTTGGACCACAAATATCACCAGAGGTGAGCTATTTCTTCTCTAGTAAAAGATATTCACAGAACTAGCATCTTCAAGAAATGCAGTTATGCCTTGATGAATTTCATTTCCTTGAGGAGCAAATGTTTTTCTAAAATGCTGCCTACAGAGTGAACCTGACTGAATAACACCTGATGCTTTGAGGGGAGGAAAAAAAACCCTTTTTGCTTCTGGTGTTCAACAACCCTCAAGACCCAAAGTCAGCAGGTCCAAAATGCTGACCTCACTGGAGTCAAGTTCTCACCTCTGGGCACAAATCAAGTCAGTAATGACTCCACAGTACTCCTTTTTCTCACAGCTGATGTATTAAGGATGCACAGCAAACAATATATTTCTAAAAATAAGCAAAATCTCATAAACAAAGAATAAAGGTCCAGAACATCAGCTTGAATGAAAGAAAGCTGTTTTCCTGCTCTCTGATTATTCTGCCAGCTCAGCTGAGCAGCACTTGACAGCTACTGACTTCCTGCCTGGCAAAGAAACTCCTGGGTAGGACAATCCAAGGAAGGAGGTCAGCAGCCAGAGCTGCTCTCAGCTCTGTTGGCAGCAGGCTGCTATACTGATGGTGCAGCACAAAGTGCTAACTTCTGTGTCAACTGCTGCATGGGCAAGAGCCAAAGTATTACATGAACACCTTCCAGGTGCAGTTCCTCAGCTTGAGATTCTGCAAAAACTCATTTGGCTGCATTATTCAAACAATAATATGCAACTGAGTTGGATAAATAATATGTGCAAACTCTTCATTATAACACATTGTTTGGTTAACTATTGCATTTAACATCTCTATTTCTGTTGGATTAGATACTTCACTAAAAACCAAATCTGCTTGGTGAGCTGTGTAGAAAATGCACAATGTTTTCTTACCCTCCCACTTTGCAGTCTCCCGTTCCACCTTTCCACGCTCTTACATATTTTGGATCTGCCCATAAGGATATTGGATTAAAGCTTCCACTTGCAAAATAAGGGCCCACAGGGCTCAGGATGACATACAGTAGGGCTTTAGTTGGCTTCTTCACTCCAAGGGAAGGCTGAAAATAAGGAATATAAACAAATCAAAAGTTACAAGTATCCTTCAAACATCAGGTGCTGCACCATCAGCTTTTGAAACACTGCTTTCAGTGGAACTGCAGCATGAGAGTGGTTTTACCAGGACAGTGCAAAGTGCTGCAATGAAGAGAAAATATTTATATAACTTCCCCTTATCCAAGCAACACAACAACCCTAATTTTACATACTGTCACCATTCACTTACAGCCACTCCATTTATCTATATATCATTCTAGTATCCTCAAATAGTTTCAAGCTTTTGAGAATTCAGATATTAGCTCAACGAAGTGCTATACAATTATATGAATTAATCCTACCAGAAGCCCATGAAGCCTTCTGGAGGAAGGAGTGGCAAGACCACTCCTAGCAATAAGAACAGTGGAGAAACCACTGTCAGCTGCATTAGTGAGAAGAACTGGCCAGTGCCACTTAAACCTGGCATTGCTGGAGTTGAGTGCTGGCTCTGTGAATGCCTGTGTGACAGCTAAAATTATTTGGCTGCTGGAAATAGTTCACACTGCAGCACATGAAATAACCAAGAATGTAACCGTTTTTTCTCCCCCTCCACTCTGAGGATGGCTTCTCACACTCCAAGTCATCACCACCAATACCTGAAGGTGGAGGTGAGAAGTCTGGTGTTGACCAAAGTTCTCCAGGTGCTGAAAGGGTTCCTTTGATTTCTGTCTACCTTACTGCTTCAGAAAGAGTTCTAAGAAGATTAACTGAGATCTTGATATTTTTTCCTGATGTGATTATTCAAAAGATTGTGCTGCCTGGGTTTCTAATTATGGTGATTCATAAAAGCTTAGTAGGACATGCAACCTGGAAACAAGATTTGACACAATGGAAAGGCCACAGGTGCTGGCTATCCTGAAACAAAGCTCAAAGCAGAACTTCCAAGAACAAAAACAGGGGGAAAACCCCCCATTTTTAATATCAGTACTTTATAGCCACTGAGTGGAGATTCTACAGTCTGAAAATCTGCAGCTAGTTTACAAGCATTAAATAAATGGAGTCCTAGAATAGATGTGAAATGTAAAATGCTCATGTATGGTAACTACTTACAGATATGGATATTGCAGAAGTGTAGTTTACCTAGCTTGGAACCTACAATCTTAAGCTTCCTTGTCCTATACTCTACCATTATATGTTTCTCTCTTGCTACTGCTGAGAAAAAGGACCCCCAAATATGTAATAAAATAAACTCTGTTTCTAATTCCCTTTACCAATACTAGAGAATTGACTCACACATGAAACACACAGCAGACACATTAATACCTATTTGTGAAGGAGCCTCTCAGAAGGTCAGGTTCAATAAAAAATTGAAAAAAAATAGAATTAAGTTGTCCTTAGTTCTATTGCAAGTGTCTCAGAAGCAACATCTTAATTTACAGGGTAAAATCTTCCAAAAACTCCTCACTATGTTCAGATATGACTTGAAATCACAAAATGTACAGCAATTTCTGTTCTATCATGTTCTCTCTAAATTATTAGATTTTAATATTACAGTGTCACAAATAACTATTCTTTCAGCACAACCCCAAAATTAACACGTGCTGTTCCATTCCCACTGAGAGGTGTTACTCCCAAGTTTACTTTCCGTGCTCTGAACCAGTGTGGCCACTAAGTGGCAGTGTGGTACATTAAATTTGTGCCGTGGTGCTACAGCTGAGCGACTCCATGGGAAAACCGTAAAACCAATCTGCCCCCAGACTTAATCCTGTTACCTACTGACTGCTGAATATTTCCCTTGATGGATGGAGGATTTTGCCTTGTACCTAACTAAACAAAAGAGAGGGGGAAAAATGTTGCACACCTCAGTTCCAATTAGGGTAGGACGGATGTACAGGCTGGCAGAGGTTGAGTATGGGACCCATTCCTGCTCCACTTCCACAAGCTTACGGATGCACTCCAACAGCTCGTTCTGGTCAAAAGACTGGGAAGGAAAAGAAAGGGAAAAAAGCAGATGGAGAAATAAAGCCAGAACACATTGTGGTCTTTACAGACCCATATGCCACAGGAACACTTCCTCAGGATATGCAACAGTGACACTCTGTAGAGGTTCACAGGACTACATACATCATGTTCCTCGAGTTCATTCCTTACAGAATTTAATATCTCATGGTCTTGGCTATTGTGCCTTTTTGTGCAGTATCCTCAATGACCTCCTCTGCTCCAAAGTATCCTCCTGAGATGGTAAAAAGGAGCCATTGACCCCTCTTGCCTCCAAAGCATGTGAAGAACTCCCTGTGCAGCCAACTCAGCTGGGCATGCTGCAAGCTACAGCACCACCTCTTCTACATAAAAGTGCTTTGGGTTACAACTGCGGGGCCAGCGAGTCTCCCAAAGTTCCCAAGTTCTTACAGCAATAAAGCTAATAAGCCTGAGAGGAAGCTCACTGGCCAAGATACAATTGCTAAAAGCAGTTTTAAGTTACTGGCATGACCAAAACTAAAGGTACTCAAGAGGCTGAACAGCTTAGCTGAAGTGGAAAGAAGAAAAGGAAGAACATTAGCACCAGAGCAAATCAGAGAGCTGTCTGCATGCAAATACCTGCAGAACAGCCCTCATCCCTCAGAAACACACTGTGTACACCTGAAGCAGCAGAGACAACAGAAGCAAAACACTCACAGTTCTGATTTTTTTTCAATAAGCCCTCCAAACAGTTTCCTTCAATGAATAAGATCTGTTAATAAAGTCTTACCGAGGTATCAAAGGCTTCTCTGTTTGATAAATGCTACTACTGAAAAGCTTCAGAGATTTGCACTCTGAGAATGGGAACATGCCTGGGGTACGTACTGGCAGGGTTGTTCTCCGTGCTGATCGCGCCATCCTGTCCATGTTGAGGGTTGGCCGGAACAGGCGGATTTTGCCATCCACTCCTCGGTAAGCCTTCATCCCTTCAAACAACTACCAAGCCAGAAAAGGAGGGAAAACAAATCAAGCAATAATTGAGATACATTACCCCATGATGATCTGTGCAAAAGCAGAACACACCCTTTGGAAACAAAAGAACTTCACCTTCCTGCTCACAGTACTCAAATGCATAAACACTAACTAGTGAATTCTGGCAATACACTCCTGTGAGATAGATTTATCTGAAGAATAGGCAGGTCATGTTCGTAATAGAAACGTCATAATTCTTTCTTTGTCAAGGAACTTCATGATAAACATCTTTTTTTTTCATAAATTGGTTACAGCAATTAAAATTTGTAACGTGTTTGACTTAACTATTCCCTCACATCCTGACTAATACCTGAGTCAAAAGAGCATCTTCACTTACATAATGGGCCTATAGAATTTTATTTTATGTTATAGATGTTAATTATTTTTAGGGCTCTGTTCAAAACACATCTTTGTTAGGAAGCACCGAATAAGGTAATTGAGAGAATTCTTGTAAAGGTCTTGCTGTAGCTGTGGTGAGAACTGGCAGCTTATTTCCTGCTTACACATCTATGCTGTGGAATTGGGTTTAGCCTGCATGAGAGACAGGTGCAGCCTTACACTACAGATTAAATGCATAAAAATATTTTCTCCATATACTTTACAGAGAATTTAAATTAAACATAATTATCCCATCAAACTGCAGGATCCAGACAACTGGTGCTGGTAATCAGAAACCTTTATCCTACCAATGCCTCCCAGCATCTCCTAACCACAGCAAAAAACATGCCCACAAAATATCCAGTTATTTTCAATTACAGATTGATAATTTCTGGTTATACTTATAGAAAGGAAACACATGCATTATGTAAGTTCTCACTAATATACATGTATACACCGGTATTATTTAGATTAAGTATTAAAAGTTCACATACGCTTACAGACAACAGTTCAGATTCATAGAATTTATCTTCTAGCATTTTTGTACATTAAATTTCAGTGTAAGTTCTATGAATTTAGGTGCATCACTGCTGTCAGTCTTCTCAGGCTTCTCCTCCTCTGACTGTTCCACAAAAAGTGGCTGGAACTGCATCCTATGTGGTTGGAAGTCTACATATGCAGCCTTTTTATTTGGAACAAAATAATCCTGTATTTGTGTACAAGTAATTTTAATAGAATATTTCAGGTTTCACTAGTATCAAATTCTGTGATATTTTTCTATAAGGATCAGTGAAATTCAATCTTCAGAAAACTTTCATGCAGTTCCATGGCAGAGCTAGGTCCTTCCACATGACAAATTTTAATTGGGTTGTAACTGGGTTGCAGGAATCCCAGCAATTTTCCCCCGGCTGTGTGCCAATTATGTAGCAGAACCAGAATGAGAACCCAGAACCTTTTGCCTTCCAAATTTATCTTAGTCCTATGGCAGTGCCAACCTTACTAAATGCTTGGCACACAGTTTTGTAAAAGAAGTTGTTCCTACGGCAGACATTGTAGCCACAAAGAGAAAAAAAAAATCAAGGATAGGATAGCATAGCTGGTGATCTGGCTGATATTGATATTTGATATGATTCTGACTGGGCCAGTTACTAACTAATAGCACATTGCTGGAATGTTACCTTCTTATCACAGAACGCTTTTTTCCCCCCACCCTTCTCCCAGACACATTCACAGAACTTTTAATGAAAGGGAAAAGGGAGGAATGTCACTACTAAGATTTGATCAATGGTTTGACAGAAGTAAGAATCACATCATTACTGAAACACAAAGCCTTCTCAAGTTATTAAATCTTTTTCTCCAAAAAGAAATACTTTTAATCTTCCAGAGCTCAGTAAAGCCTTTCACTCATTAAAAAGGGAGACAGTGATGTGTTCCAGAAATGCTCAACTTTAATGGAAGCAACTGCTGTGGTTGCTTGATGGTTGGTTGCTACAGTGGTGTGAAAACAGTATTATCTGACATCTGTACATCACGGGAACTGGATCTGGAGTTCAGCAGATCCAGATTATCACAGTGCATCATGAAGGGCAAGGAGAAAGGGGAGGGAATGCCAAATTCATCACTTTTATTATACCCACTGTGTATTCATTGAGCCACAGCAAAGACACCAGATTCTCCTCTGTCTGTCCTCTTGGCTAGAGGAAACGTGATGCAATAAGGGTAAAAGAATAAAAAAAAATGGGAACAAAATAAGAGCATATTCATATTAGCAATGATTTCAGACCAGGCCAGAGGCCGAGCATTAAAGCAATATGCTACTAAGAGTGAAATACAGTGTGGGATGTTACAACCCTTAAGGGATGTTACAACCCTTAACATTGGGACTCCAGCGTGGTTTCTCACTTCTTGGGCAGATCAAGAGCTGCAGCCTCAGTCACAGGGGCCTGTTGCAATTTACACAAGACCTCTGGAGGCTTGGTGACTAGAGGGGGAAAAAATCAGTCAAAATAAAAATGGTGAAGGCAGGAGCTCAGGGACAACAAGCAGGGAAAGCTTCCCTTATACCAGTGGTTAAAATACAAAAAGAAACAAAAAAAAGGAAAAAAAGAAAATAAGAAATAATAAAAGCAGCACAAGCAACTCCACACTCTTCAGTGGAGACACTCCCACCTACCCAGAAGTGGGAGGAGAAGTGGGCTCCCATCTCAGGGTCTGTGCCCTACTGCTCCCCACACAGGTGTGAGTACAGCCAAAGCTGATCTGAAGGCACAAAGGCAGCTGTAGGCAGCAATCAGCTAAGCACGGAAACTTTAACCACGCTGGTTTCCGACTTAACATTCCACTTCCCAAAGTTCCTTGCTCTGTGCTCTCTCCTTAAATACACTTGTATATGCCAAGTGCATCAGATCTACTTCTGAGCTCTAGGGACTTGTTCTGAGTTTCAAACAAGCACCTGTCTAGTCTGTCCTGCAATCCAAGCTATCAGCCTTTAAATCAGCTTAAAGTAACTTTTACCAAGTGCATGTTCAGTCCCCAAATTAAAGCTACTCTCAGAATCTCACAGTCTTACACAGTCCTTCACTGTCACATCAGAGACAGTAACTGAACCAACCCACTGCCAGTGAACTAGAATGGTTTCTCAAATAAATTTATCGCAACACAAGGAAGAGCTCACCTTCCCTAGGCTAGGACTTAAAGTGTGCTGGAATCCCCAGGCCACAGTTGCTTCTGGGTTATACATAACCCTGTTGTAAATAATGCAATTATTCTGGAAGAACACCAGTTAACAAAACAAAGTGTAATTCAATACTAATGAATTTAAGGCAGTAAATAGTCCTTGTATTACAAAGCTGTGGCTTGCAGAGCCAATAAAACAAAACAGTTGTTTCCAAATCAATTTACTACTCACTTCTATAGCATAATGCAGGGCCGAGGAGGCTGGATGTAATGAGAGGTTCTCTAGTGGCTTAATATAGGGTTTCTCCCATCCTGAAGCCAAGGACCATTCAATTGTCAGCATATTATCAGTGAACACAGTTCCAAATACCAAACCAGTGGGGTCTGGCTTTTCCTTGAACGTCGTAGCTGGGGTGATAATCAAGTCAGAAGCCTGGAGGAACATAGAAACAAAAATGAAGTGTATCAAAATAATTGTCAGACTGATTTAAAAATTATTCTGCATCAGTGAACATGGACAAGCCTTAATATTTTCTCTATAGGGATATTTAATGACATGACAGTTAGAAGCAGCTAACCTCCAAGTGGCTGGCAAAATATTCATAAAATGCCCACAAACATACACACAGTGCTGTTATACAAGAAGTAGCATATTTTGAATTTCTGGTAAGTTAAAGAAGCAGTACAAGGTACAAAATCACAAAATCAGAGGACAAAATCTCTTGGACACTTAGGCTAACACACCTGTACAAGTTCAAGGAACACCCTATTGCTGTAGCTCAGAACATAAGCTGATCATCAGAAATTAATCCCCCTCACAACTAAGTAGATGTTACGCTGATTTTCCTTTAATATCTGAAACCAATGTGAGAGATCAGAGCCATAAGTCAGCAAATTACTTGTGTCACAATAACTTGCTCATTCACATGCTTATTTTCCTAGAGAGATCCCATTAGCAAAGAAGGCTAAATGTTTTTCTGCATGAGGGACTGTAGAGACTCTCTGAGCCACGACTAGCTGTAGACATGCCCCAGAGGGTTTTGCACTGTTTTTGGCTGGGACTGAGTTAATTTTCTTTATGGTAGCTCCTGTGGTGTGAACCATCCTGAAGAACAGCAGGAAAAGAAGGAAAGCAGTATCTCTGGCACGTCACTGCTCTTTCATACACAGGCATGAACAACTAGAGGGCTACAAAGTGAGCAGAGCCTTGATTCAGCCTCTCCCTTCTCTTCCTGTGCCATCTGAGCATTTGAACTGTGCTGGTCAGAGGCAAGGGAGAATTCAAAGAATCCTACTCAAAGCTCCATTTCCCTTCCTCACATCACTCAGAAAACACTGTCCCTTATTACAGAGGCCCAAGTGAAATCCTGCTCCTCTGTGTTGGGTGCATATGGAATGCGCTGGAACACAGGTAGTTCAGAATAATGATCAAATGATTTGCAGGTGCACTAAAAAGGTGCTTCTGCAAGAAACATCAGACTAATATTGATTTGGACTTCTCACCCCCTGCATGCAATTTGCAAAATGAGACAAAAATCAGTCCCAAGCTTTTGAAGAAAGAATACGTGCACCTGTCTCTGTAAACAAGCTAATTTTCAAGATGTCTTTAATGAACAAAGACCTGTTTCTTATTGATTGGTTGTTTTGGTTTAAGTTTGGTTGTCTGGTTGTTTTCGTTTTTTTTTCTTAAAGGCTTAGATGTGAAATTAACTTAGAGCTGGAGCAAATGAATACCTAAAAGCTTGTTTCAACTATCTCCAATTATAGGGCTTGTCCAGATATTACAGTGCATTAGTCTGGTTGAATTAATACATAATCTGATGAAACAACAATTACTCTTCTTAACTCCTCCCTTTATTCTTCTGAAAGTGAATGCTGAAACAGGAGAAGAACTACCTAATGACGTCTTAAAATTAAAATTAATTTTACCTGGCAACCTCTTATCACACACTCCAGAAAAAAAGTATCACAGAAGATGTGGATCAAAATAAAAGCCAAGGAGGAGTGTTTGCAATTATCTGCAGTGCAGGACTCAGCTCAAGAAAAAAGTTACATGGGAGCAGGGATGTCATTAGGGCTTACCTGAGTATGTAGAACACAATTATATTTTTGTGCTTATCTCTGCACAGAATCACAGCTTCTGAAGAACTCCCTCTTCCAGTGGTATCAACTGCATTCCCTGGAGTCCAGGCTTCGGCCTCATCTCAGGTCAGTTTCATTAGGGTAATTATCTTTACAATATACTGGCCTGGGGACCATAATTACCATATGAAGCCTCTTGCCTTATAACTCCCATCAATGTGCTGATTTCTGCTTTTATGCCTCCATTCACTGCTTCCTCAGTGGTGGTAACACAACTAGTTGACAGGCACCATTTCAAAACAGTTTATTAACTATGCCGGGGTTAACAAATAGCTTTTATTTAAGAATGGTGAAGAATGTTAACCTGGCTCTTCTCATAAATCCACAAGTACATATAGAGGGAGCAGCAAGCTGCAGCCACAAGTGAAGACACATGCTCACTGCATTTCAGTGTGAGCCCCTTGAAGGCAGAAAGCCCAGAGGTAGATAACTATGATCCTTATCCAGAGAAGCACACAGCTCCCAGACCACAGTGCTTCCTGGACCTGCACAATCTGACCAGAGCCCACTTACTCTTTATCACCTCCTTCAGAATTTAGGGAAACCAGCTTTCCTTCAGACACTGCACCAACACCTGAGTCAACAATGCCAGGTGCAACACTTGACCCATAACAATTCTTTCAAACAACGGTAGGAGCACCCTGGGTAAGACCTCAGATAGAGGCTAAACTGCACAGACCAGTAGGGCAACAATCATTCAACAGGAAAAAAGGCAGTTTCTCTCATTCTTTTTATCCTGTTAAGCTCTCTAGAGATCCATTTTTTTGTCCATTACTTTCTTAATATCCATTCTTAGGACTTTTTCCCCCTTATCCATTATATCTTTTTCTCCCTCTTTTTACCAAGCAGTGCAAATTAACAGCATGCAAAAGCACCTGAATCTTTCAGAATCCAAGTGGCTTTTACATCAAGACACCATCAAGTGCCCTAATACATTCAGTCTTCTTTTTCCCTGGAGGATCATCCTTGGAGAACTCTCACAGTGTGGTCAGCATAAAGTATTACAAGCACCCTCAGCTTCTTCTGGGTCCCTGAGAAGTCAGAACCCCTACACAACATTTTACCTGGCTCACAAACCCTTTTGGCTTCACTTGTTCAAGCAGCACCAGGAGAGAAATCAAACACTCAGAAGAGCCCACAAAAAGGGAGCAGAGCAAGGCCAGGTGACTAATGCCAGGGTACTGATTAAGTATCAATGCCTATTATGTTAATATCATCCATTAAAAAATTATCCCAGTGCTACCCTGCTATCACCTATGACCTTTATAAACAGCAATTTACTTTTGCCTTTGCCAACATTCTCCAAGTCCTGAAAGCAGCATGTTAAGGATGCATTAGGGATTGGCACTAGCATCCATCCAGATCTCCACTGTTTGTACTGCCAACACAAAGGGGAATTTTCAACTAGGCTTGTGTTTTGCTTGCTTTGTTTATCAACATGCTCTCAAGCACCTCTGACGCTGTTGCCTAATAAAACCATTAAACTGGAAGGAAAACCAGTCAATGCCGAACAAAAAGGATAAGGGAGATTAAAAAAGAAGTGGATGTGGCACACGGTCTACTGAGTGCAGCTATTTGGCACTTGTTGCCTAAAGTAAAATGACATAGTTGCAGGCCTGCAAAGTCTCCTGGTCACAGCAGAAAGGAAAGTACAACACGTACATGCCCACATCCCAGCCCAGCACACTCTGGTAAGGGACAGGAAGCATCAGATTGCCCTTCCTGGGGTAGGCAAATGGGAGTGGTTGGGAAGCCAGTTGGATAGTGTTGATTTTCGAGGCTTTTTTGGCAACATTACACCTACAATGGGCCACTGGCTCAAACAAGCTTTTTTGGAAACACCCTCATCTGAAAAGTGTTAATGCCAATGCAGCTTCTTCCAGGGCAAAACTTTACCCTGCCCAAGTAAAGAAGATATAATCTGACCTCCTAAAATTAAAATTCATAATTTGATCAAAACACATCTTTCCAATGATGAGCTGGGTCAAAATAAAGGTGACATGCTGGTCTGTGTCAATTCTAAACAAAGCTGTTTCAAGACATCCTGGTGCCTCTGGCCAAGCTGTCAGTTTAATGTTTGCTCTGCATGGCCTTAGCAATAGCTTTAAGTGGATTTGAACCCGACAGCAGCCCCTGGCCAGAGCTGCAACTCTCCTTGTTACATTCCTACCTTTCTCACCCTAGAGACCTTTCTTACCCTATCTCAGGTAAGTGCAGATGGCAAGTGCATATTTTGTCCTATTCTTCCTACCAAGTTTCGTCAATGCCTTCCCAAACGATCCTTGGCTGCAGTTACTTTCACTGCAGTGAAAATCCTGGACCATAAGCAGTGGGTTGGGCAGCTGTAACAGGTGTAACTCATTTGACATACCCAAACTTTTCTAAACACTGCACTGGGCGAGGCATTTCTATCACTTACCTGAGTAAAAACAGACCTGGCAGCCTCAGCTGTAAATTAGCTCACAGGTTACCTAACAACAGCAGCAACTTTCAGCAGAGATCCTTAAAACATTAACATTCACCCAGTGAGACTGTTTGTAATCTCTTCTGATGAAATAAGTAACCTCCCTGACTTCCAGTCGAGGTGATTAATTCAACATCACAAGCAACAATTCAACATCACAACTGCAATAATTTCTTATCTTATGCTGAGTTCTTAAGCATATCTAGGAAAGATCAGGGCTCTCTCATGCAATAACAAACACAGAAGCACAGGCAAAACCAAGTAACTTGCTTTGCCCTTGCTCTTGTGAACAGCAAAATGTGGTCACAGCAGCAGAGCAAATTCTGAGGAGACAGATTACAAAAAGCATGAGGAATTACTGTAAAGGGAAAAGGTAATACAGCATAGCTGAGAAGAGTTGAAGAAAATGAGTTTGGGTCTATACAGAACGATTTTGAAGTGGGCTCCAGGGATGAGGATTTCCTGCCTTTCAGACCTTATGGCTGTGGCACTCTCATCTTTTCCACCACTCAACTTTCCAACCCTTTCAACTTTCCCCATGCCTGGAGCATTGCCTGGGGTTTTTGTGACTTGTGGCTGAGAGCCTGACAGGGCAGGGGTGGGAACCAAGGTCGTGCAGGTCTTTTTTTCACTGGTATCGGGAATGCTGATGGGACATTGAATGGATCTTGGTTTTCAACACGCTTCGGATATCACAGCAAGCTCAGCAGACGGTAGGACCAAACCCCATGGGCTAAGATATCTGGGTGATATGGTTTAGGGGTTACAGTGATAGTGCTGGATTGACAGATGGATTTGATGGTCTTAAAGTCTCTTCCAACCCTGATGATTCTATGAATAAGGAACACAAAACAAAACCACACAAGTGATGCAAAAGACCATAAAGGCTCACCACCAGACACCTGGTGCCTCATCAGCGCAGGAGCAGCAGGAGCTCACAGTTGTGTAGCTAAGCAGACATAACAAGGAGTTGGCTATCCCAGGGTCAGCTGTCCTGGCTGAATCCCCTCCCAGCATCCTGAGTCCCCTCCTTCTCCAGCAGACCCCCATCATGGGAGCTGACGAAGCAGTCCGGCAGTTCACCGGGATGCAGATCTGCTGCCATGCTGGAATGTGCCCTTGCCAAGGAGGCAGGGAGCACAGGGAGGAAGAGGGGCTAGATGCCAAAGCAGCAATCCAGGGCTCTGCATGGGAGCTCCATCTCTCCACGGGGGTTCGGGGAGGAAGGACTGAAAACTAGGGCTCTGCCAGGCCACCACTTGCTATCCTTTGTCACTTTGTCCTCACAACCAGTAATTCATTTGCTTCCCCATCTGGGAACTGCTGCTGTGCCTCTTCTTGCAGACCACTGAATGTCAGAGCTTGTGAGCCCCAGCACCTCCAGTCAGACAGCATCCAGGCTGTCCAGGCTCCTTGGTGCACAAAAGCAGCAGCCTCTCCAGTCACCTTAGGACAGACCAGATCCGACACCATTCATGGAGACAAAAGTAGGCACAAAACTCAGACTAACAGCCTGAAAAACACTGCAGGTCCCCCAGCTCTGTGCCAGCCCAGACTGCCAAGACCAGCAGCCCCAGCCCTGCCAGCCAAGCAGCACTGGGGGTGTCCCATGGCTCTTTGGCTCACCTGCACTGTGACAGCCCACATTCAGCTCCCAGTCATGCCCTGTTTCTTTTCCCATCACCTTCTTTGGAAAAGACTGCTATTTTTTGGGGCAGAGACCATGGCTTTCTGATGGTTAAGCCCTGTATGGCTCTGACCACAATAATAAAGTCTACAGTAGAAATAATAAGTACACAGAGTTTTATCAACTTGAAACAAAAGTAAGACAGTCAAATAAATTCTTAGAAATCCATTACTGGCTTGTAAGTATAGAAGTAGCATTAATGTAAGCTGTCCTTTAATCCCTTTACCATCAATACTATTTTATATTTACAGCAGAGCCTGAGGCTTGAGAATGGAAAGTGTGCCAAGATTTGAGGAGAAAGAAAGGCCTATTTTTCCTATTTAAAAAAAAAAAAAAAAATCAATCCCCTGCAATCCCAGGGAGAATACCAGAATCTTTCAACATAAAGCTCCCCTGAAACTTATTCTGAGAATACGTTAGCACATGTAATTGGATTGAAGCCTGGAATCATTGCACCATGTTGGCTGTACATTGGGTAATAAACCACAGAACAAATGACAAAGCAAAAGAGAGTCAAGGCTCTGAATCATTTGAGACAGTCATGGAAACAGTAGAAAATACGGCTGGAAGGACTATGTCTAGCCCATCCTCTGCAAGGCATCTAACCTAAACTATTAATAACAGATACTTATCAAATATTTGCCTAACAGAAGAATGAAATTCTGCTACACTACTGCTGGCTTCTTTAACCTTTCCCCTGATCTGAGAGAGGCTCCAACTCTGATGCAGGAATGTTTGATCTGGAGCAGTAGGTAGGGAAGTAAACCTGCTCTGACAAGACAACAGATAAGTGGTTGGAATTGACATAACTTCTTGCCTTAGGGAATGAAAAGGGCACCTAGGGCAGCAGCACAGCTGAAAATATGTTCTAAAGCCCTCAAAACACAACAGAAGGGAAATAAAGATGTTGGAAAGCTACATCAGGCTAGACTATAGAGAAAGCATAGAAATTTATTTTGCCCTAAAAACATATCATTTATTTCAATAGCACTACCTAAATTTTAAGAGTTTTTCCATGTTGCTGAAATGCTGCCTGCATAACTTCCCACTGGTTGGATCCAGAGACCATTTAAGTTAATCAAGACCCTTTCTTCTAGCTTTGTAGGAATCTGGACTGCAAGGTGGGCAAAATTACTTGAATCTTTATAGCCTCATCCATTTCTTCTGCTTCAGGAAAATTACATGGATTTACAATTGTTAGGTTTGAGGAGTTTTTTCCTCCCTTACTCCTTAGTATGTTCTCCACTGACATGTGTCAAAAGACACGTTTTTAAAGTTGAGGAAGAGGCTGGAATGTGGTTCCTACAGATCCTAAGAAGACCTTCCACCTGATATTAAGGAAATCTTAAAAAAAGCATCTACTTGATTTTAGTGGGGTCTACCTCCTCTACTCCAACTATTTGTATTTTCAGATCTACAAAAAACAGTCACTTAGTATCTCTTCTGTCAAAAAATTCTGTAGAACACTTCAAATATGATTCTCTCGATATAATTCAAACCACCAAGATGCTGATGAGACTATTAAACATTGGAATAAAAACCAGACACACTTAGTGCATTTTGGTCCTATAAATCACTTCTGTTTGGTAACAACTATTCATATCAACTAAGTGGGGTGATCAGGAAGTGTGAGCAAGCTTTAATGCAGTCATTGCACTGCTGTGACAAACACACTGCTGCAGCTCACTGTTACTTTTAGACAAGTCAGCTCTATAAAAACCCTCTTTGGCCATGCAACTGCACTTCATGTCTGCAGTGCAGGTACACCTGGGCTTTAGATTAGAAAGAAGCAATTCTATTTAGGGAAACACAGACTGCAATTCTGTAATAGCAGAAAGTCCTCTCATACATTCATACACAAACGCTTCCATAAAAACAAAACTAGGACCATTCTTCACCAATGCACAACATTAGCTAATTACCTAATTCATATGATTCAGTATTAACCAAAGATCTGACAGCTTGGTTAATGCAATTCCTGATGCTGCCCTGCTCCTTGCCTCGCAACCACTGTATTTCTGCATTGTAGCATAAACACAATGTTCCATTTTTAGAAAGAGTTTGCCTGGGAGAAGGTTTGAGTCTAACACAAGCTGAGGGCTCACGCTGGCCTGTGACACAAGACTGGAATAGAGAGGTCTCTGACATTTCACCAATGACACATCTTTGCACAAAGATTTAAGACACTACTGTTTTCCTGGTTTGAGAAACCATAATTTCTATTTCACATGAAGCAATTGCAACAAAAAAATGAGATTTCTGCATCTAATCTCCTCTGAAAGAAGTAGACATGCCGAAGGAAGAAATTAATTGCAAACCTGAATTTCAGACAAACAAGTTGGAAGTATTTTGCCTAAGTAGCCTGGCCAGTCACAAACATGTTGTGTGGAATAGCCAAGAATAGAATCATAATCTCACATGTCCAAGTCCTGAGCAGTTGCAATTAAATCTTCTTACCCTGATTTTAATAAGCTTGCAGACGTGCAGGGAAGTGGATTCATGGAATGCAGGCATTCAAAACCTTTTGGAAATACAAAATGCTTTCATGGTACGGTCTCTATATTATACAGAGGTTATGGGAACCATTTCAAACACTCAGTTAACCACACCTGCCTCTTTCTCTGATTCCATCATTCCCTCACATGGGTAGACAGAAGGCAAACTTACAAATTGCCATGAAATTCAGTGTCTGATCTGCCACTGAAACAGTCTGCCATTTCATTGCATTCAGTACTTTCTTAGAAACAGGGACTAAATACAGGATTAACATAAACCTCTTCCAACACTCTAGGCTGTTAGTTCATGGAAAGTTAGGATATCATTTCAAAAGCAGGAAGGCCGAGAGAATCCTATGGAAAAAAACCAACCCAACTTAATTATCTTTCTAAATTGTAGCTTCTATTCAAGTGTGTTTAGCAAAGAAAACATTTACTATCAAAACTGGGGACATGATATCACAATGACATTAAAATTTAAGAAATCTTGGGAATAGGTATGGACACTGTGGATTTTCTAAGTTTTGGAGTCAGCTTATAAATTTACTTTGGGAATCACTGACTGGTGCTAAGCGTTGCACTTTAAAAGCAATTCTTTACGTTGGGAAAAATGAATCCAGAAAATAATACAAGCTAAATGCAATCTCCAAAATTCCAGTACAATTTCTGTGCTTTTATAGGCACCAACTACATCTTAAGCTCCTAGTGAAAAAAAATTACAAAGTATCGCTTTCTTGTGCTATAAATCAACTCAGCCAAACTGCCCCAGGCTGTTTTTTTAGCAGTTTCCTTTTATCTTGCTCAAAAGCTCATGTTATTTGCTGAAGACAATTAGCTTTATTTGCAAATCCTTCAGCTTCAGATAATGGGACGATCAGTTCCTCTACTACAGCTTACAAAATCTATTTGCTAAAAGCCTTCAACTATTTGAAGAACATTACCCACTTGAAGAGAAACATAGAACCACTTGCCATGAAGCTGAAACTGAAAGGAACTGCCACAGGTCCCAAATTCTTTATTAATAACTGGAATGAGAGCAGCACATGTGTGTCAGTCTGGTCCAGATATTCATAGTAATATTCAAAAGAGTTTGTGCCATGCCCACGTGGATGCAGAATACCACAGAAACCATTCAGCACTCTTTGTCCTGGAGGTTGTTTCCCTCTTAGCATGTAAAGATGAGGGAATGGATTTGACTGTACATCACCTGAAATAATTTTGCAGCACACACATACCTACTGGGAGGCATAATAAGGTGATATGGAGGCACAGTGATTTAACAATATTATTACTTGCCAATCTTTTTTTATTCAACACATCACAAAAAGCAAATAGTTTTATTACCATCGACAAAAAGATAAACAGATTCAGCTTATATCAAGATAAAATCAGAATGACGTTTTCTAAAGCAGTGCCCAGCCCACACATACTGAATACTGTTTGACAATAACAGAACTGGCCTCTAGCTTGGCATTTCTGATCTAACAGTGGCTACAGCTATGCACTTCCATGGAAGTGACACAGGGATGACCTACCTAATGGTAACTGACACAGTTTTAGCTTAAGTGGATCAGACTGGACACCAGGAAAACAAAAACTCTTGAACAGAGCAGCCCAGCATTGCATTCAGCAGCCAAAGCCACAGATGTCCTGCTCTGGTGCTGACCAGAGCCCCACTGTCAGTGGGAGAATGGACTGGATGGCCTAATGTTCTAAAACACAAAGCATTTGGAGATCCTTACTGTGGAGATCCTGTTACACACACACACAGATATCCAATTGGTTGTCTCTCTTTTACTGCTTCAAGACAGTTTATATAAGAGCAGATTTTCTATACACACATTCTGGGGAGCTACTGCTCATCACAGCACCAAAGTATCATTAAATTTCTATAATAAATCTTTCCCCATACAACTTTATAGAGGAGAAATGTTCTATCTCATCAAGAAAAATATAAAATGGGGTTTAATACAGAATTTTAAATGGCAATGCAGGGTATTCTTCCAATATCCCCACCTAACTCTCAAAATCCCTGAAGAATCCACAGCTGCAATATGCCAAAAAAGCCCCACTGGGTGCACATATGCTTTGGCAGGTAAATAATTTATTGATGTCAGTAGAAAATGTCAACGTGAGGACAAGCTGGGAAGCAAATACTATACATTTGAAAGTATATAAATCCTGTAAATTGCTTTATATTTGTTAGCCTTGTAGAAAATGTGGTAACTACACTGCATGTATTTCCTCACTCCAAAAATACTTTAGTGTTACCTTGATCCACATGCTCTGAGCATGTCAGTAACTTTACCTACTGCTCCTATAAAATGAAAACAGTACTTCCTGAACTTTTCAAGGAGCCTAACTTTCACCCTGTCACACTAATGTGCTAATGTGATACAGTCAATCAGTTTAGACTTTGAGGATGTTTCAAAAATTAGACTATTCTGTACTTTTTAACTTTGTTCTTTGCATTGGATGGGAAACCAAAAAGTTTGGTGAAGAAACAATTTTCATCTTCAAAAAAAAAGAAAGGACTAGAGAATTGTTTGGTTTTTATCACAGTCAGCAAACTTCTCACGTTTAAAATAATTTCCTAAAATGAAGCTTAAAACCATCTATTTTCTCAAAATGGATTGTTCCCTCTCCCAATCCCCAGAGTAAGGAATCCTATATCTCACTGCATTTGCCACAAATCATAGGCCTACTTAGTATAAAACTGGTTATGGCTGACAGTAATGTTAAACTTTCATTGGCAATCTCTAAATTTGAACCACAAATGCCTGCCCTGGAAAAAAATTTTCAGTTTCTTCTAGTGTAAAATATGCTACAGCTTTAGATTCTGTGGAAAAACTGTCAGAGATTTTGTTTGGGGTTTTTTGTAGGTTTATACCCTGAGAGTGGAAATAATCTTCATGTTCTATTTGTACAAACACTTAACACAGTGTCAGCTAATTTCCAGCTTGGCCTTTAAAACATTACAGCAATGCAAGAAACAAACAATAAACCATACATCACTGCAGAAAATTCAATATATCCACCACTCACCTGACTAGAGGTGAGATAGCTTCAAACTGGAGTTATTCTATTAGCACAGCACTGTGCTCAGTCTAGCAAGCCCAGGATGCCAACAGGGATCACCAGCTGGAGCACAGCACTGCGCTAACCTGCCTGTGCAGCTTCCAGGCTGCCACTGGCTCGGAGCCTGGAAGGTTGGGTCTGCCTGCAGAAAACTGTGGGAGCACTCACAGGCTTTTAGAGTAGCACCAGCAGCCATTCACACACAGAAGTCCCAGTTAAACAGCTCTCATTCTGCCACCACAGGTCTTTCACATCAGCAGCTCAATTCAGATCCACTTGTAAGCTACAGCTACTCTGTTTTGCTTTGGTGCAGCAGATTAGCCAGTATTCTCTAGGAATTCCCTAGAAAGTCTGCACCACTTTGACACACTAAATAGGCCGTTAAAAAGTAAAACGAAAGAACTGAACTTTGCACCACTAAGATGACAGTTCTTCCAGAGATTCAGATCACTGAAACTAAGAGAAACATAACAGGAGTAGGTAATACCTTTTTTAAGTGCTCCATGTATCAGTCTCAAAGGGAAAACTCATTTCAAGACAAAAGGCTACACACGAATAAAAACATTTTTCTGGATATGAGAGAAATAAAAGGCATCACAGATGCCTTTAGTTTCTTAACACAAAGTGTTAGGAATTCCAAGTCAGAGCTAATTCACACATTAAAGGAAACCAAATCAGAGTTACATATGGAAACAGACTGCTACATTCTCCAAGTAACATTTATTCTGTCTTGTGACAGCACAATAAGCAGAATGAATGCATTAAAGAAACTACCAGATTTTCAGTCATAAAAATTAAGTGCCTTAGACACAATTGTGTGCTATTTCATGGTATTATGGGATGCAAGTACAAGAACAAAACCAGATACGTGCATTTCTTGATTCAACTTTTCAAAAAACATTCAGTGGTACAAAGGATGACTGCACTTCCCATTACTGGTTTCACGTTCCCCTCACAGAGATCCAAGGCTGACAATAGGCAAAAAAGACAAGTTTTTAGGTTGCGGTCACAAACCACCATCAGATATTTAAATAAATATATTAATATGTGCATACAACAGTCTGAGGGAGGGAGGAAGATTTCACTCTCGTGGAAAGAGCATGGTAGATAAATCCTGGATATCTGACACTTTCTACAAAACAGGAAACTGTAGCATAGTCATTATTTCCTTCAATGTTTCCTAGCTGTTCCAAGATCACTGCCTACGTGTCAACTCTAAATGCCATACATTAAATGCCTTGTAAAACACAGACTGCCAGGATGAGATTTTTAACTGCAGAGTTGGGTCAAGTTAAGGCAGTTCAGTAGCAGTCAGGATGAAGGAAGTGCCTTTTCTGACCTGTTGCCTTTAGAAAAGTCCATGAGAATAGAGAACAGCAAGCAATCAGCAGAGGAGCTCACTGCCTGCCAGAAATTGTAGGTAACATTCAGTCCTTCCCTCCCAGTGTACAGGGACTTGCCAAGTCCACCTTTCAAAGTCAGACAGAAACTGCAGTAAAATTCCAAGCAGCTCACCCCACCTAAAAAGCACTGCACTCTAAAAAGAAATATCTTCAGAGGGCTAATCTGGCATTCAAATGTTGAGCATGACCCACTGCAAACAATATGTTTTATGTAAGCTTTAACCAAAACCATACCCTGTTTTCTACATTCCCACAATCCTGAATTGCTTAAGTTACTGGCACAAAATTGCAGCTTTCTTCAGTACAGTCAGCCTCATGGGTCAACTTGAGTCCTTTGAAATATTATTAGCTATAGTTTCTGAAATTGTAACCATAACTGTCTTCCACAAAAATGTTTGTGAAGTTCCCTAGAATGAATCCAGGCTATTTTATTTGTCATTTTCTGTTGCTGTTTTTGACTTCATTCGTGAAGCTTTTCTTCTTAATTTTACTGTGAAGTTAAAGAGGATGGAAATAATTATTATAATGCATGGTACCACAACCAAGACCTATTTTCTCACCTTGACTTTCATAGACACACCTCCCACAGTACAGTATTTTCTAGAAATCTCTATCCCCCTGGTGACTGCTAATCTTCAGAAACAGAGCCACAAGGCAGGAATGAAGTCTCACAAATTAGACTTCAGCCTGAGCCAGCTGCTTTCTCCTAGCATTATTCCCTTTATGACCATCTGTCCCACCTGCTAATGTGTTTTTCCCCTCACCCAGCCTCTCCACTACAATGATTTGCCATTCTGGCTGACATACAAGCATCAATGGAAAGGAATCTGGACTAAATCCAGCTTTGTGCCACCCAGTATTTAGAGCTTTGGTGAGGCACCTGCTTGACTTCTGGTAGAGTTAAACCTGCCTTAAGTCTGCTTTAGTTTATGCCAAGTTCACCCATGAGCCAAAGTCTGGGTCACTACCAGAGTTTGTTGTCACTCTGTCTTCCTTCTGGACTGCCTCAATGAGTGAAAGACACAGTTCAGCTGGGTTACACAAGAGTCTCCTCTCATAAAGCAATTCTTGTTTGCAAATACACCCGCATGCTCTGCTGAATGAATCAACTGAGATCTATCTATTTATTGAGGGGGAATTCACAAAACCCTGCACTCCAGACTTGTGAATTCTTGGGGTTTCAAAACTGGCTGCATGCCTGGTTTTGTCAGCATTTTTCAAATCAGACCTTCTGGCTGAAAAGTCATCCTGAATTTTCCTCCTTGGGCAGAATTGCCAGAGAGACACAACACAAAGAAATGAGGAAGAGAAGAACAGGGAAGGGCTGAGAATGAGGAAAGAGAAATTAAATGGCATGTTGCTACACGGTGAAACTCTTTAGTCATGGACTCTCAAGAATTCTTCGCTGTTTTCAATGACATCAACATCAGAATAAACCTTTTCAAAGAACCCAACATATTTAATACAGCATTAATTTTTCATATCTGTTAAAAGTCTGACAGCTGAAGGGGAAATAATTACTTTAGCACAGTTTAGAAGACTGCACAGCAGTGGCACTGCCCAAAAAAAATCAGGAAGAACACGACACTTACAAAGTGTATCAATGTAATTTCATCTCATGTACTGCTGACAACAGTCAGAAATAACAGGAAAGGAACTGCTGAAAAAACATGAGCTTTTCTGTGTACCACTTTTATATTTCTACAAAATATAGCAGAGGCTTTTTTAAAGACTGTACATCAGGGAACAAGAGAGAAAAAGAATTACAAATGTGTGACATAAGGAATAAAGGCAAAAGAAGTATAAAAGACGGGGGAAAAAAGGAAATTAGGACAGATGTGGAATTCAAAGGAGCACATGCTGACAGGCTCTGCACTTTCAATAGAAAATGGGAAGTTGACATCTGTATCCATACAGTGTTTAAAATGAGCTCTTAGTTACTAGCACTGCATTCAGGAAGGAGGCAGAGGAAAGGAATGGTGTCTTAACTGAGCTCATTTCTAATCATAAGATTAAAATAAAAAGAGAAGGATTCAATTTCATGTCAGTTCCTGGCAGCTGCGCAGCATTCCTTATTATCACAGCCCTGTTTGTTGTGGAGAGCTGACAATGTTCCAGAGCTGCAGTGCTTTAGAGTGCTTCTGAGATCCTTACCTCTGCAAGTTTGGCACCCAGTGGCAAAATCCTTTTCTGAAGACCATTCATACATACCTTGAAAGATTCAGTCATCTGCTTTCCTGTTTCTCCCGAACATCCTCCACCTGCACACTCACTCTGGCAGCCCTAGAAGAAATAAAACCACAGGAAATCAAATTCAGTGCACGTTGCAAGAAGAGTTAACACATAGTCAGTTCATTCATTTCAGGGAAAGAGTGGATGGAATCATCAGACTTTGTCATCAGTAAATATATTAGTAAGAACTTTGTGGTAGTTTCGTAGCACAACTTTCCATCTTCTGGGTTCTCAGCTTTAGTTCAGTTGCATTATTTTGTGCAACTGCATTTCAGGGCTATATATATATATAAATATGTACACACACACATATAACATCCTAGATTAGATTATCACTTCGAAGTGTGGAAGGTTAGGGACAACATCTAAGTCTTTCATTCAGAGCTGAATAAATAAATTGTGTTTTTACACAATTCCACCAGAGACAAGTTTCTCTACTAAAGTATCCACCTAACAGGTTTGGGTTTGCTTTTGCCTTTTCTCAGAGAAGGCTGAGTAGGCAGAATGGAAGATAAAAAGAAAGAGTTGGTTTTCTTAAATCCTTCATAAAAAAAAGATGGCAATAAGGAATGCATTATCTACAATGTTGAACTTCAGGCTTCTGCCAAGGAGCTAAGAGGGTGAAGAGAAACAAAAGGAGTGCTAGTTCCAGGCAGTATCTTCAGTGGGCCTTACATAGATCCCAGCCTTGCTACCAACAAAAGGTAAAAGGCAAACTCCCAGCCACAGATCTCACTTCCTCTCCCCCTTCCCCCACGGAGCCCCCCACATCCCTCCTGCTGACTTTTCTCAGCTTTTATGCTTCTGTTCCTCTTTTTTTCTAACCCTCTACAGCAAGACAAGCAATTGCAGCTACACGACCCTCCCTGTCCCCTGAAGGAGAACATTCCAAGGGAGATCATAAATCTCTTTATAATATCCCAATATGCTTTATCTTTCATTAAAAACATGTTTTATTTGCCTTAAAGGTTAGTGCTTTCTACTCCACAAAGACAAGACTTTGGCAGTGTGCACAGGCATTCCATGACAGACCCAAGCAGGACTGAAGTGTTACCCAAACCAAGGGACACTGGATAATAATAGGTCTTGTTTTCCCTGTCACTCTTCAAATACTTCCGAATTCACAGGTAAAATCCTAGAAAGCCTTCATGACACCATCAGTTTACAGTAGTGAAGTATCCTGCAGATGAATTGAGCCAACTGGTTTTTATGTGCACTGCAATGAATTAGGATAAAGAGCATGCTGGTTTACCAGCTAACAGGATGGGAACTGCCAGCCACGGAATGAGAGCATCTCAAGGAGCTCCAGCTCAATTGCTGGCTTTTGTCTAATATCCAGTATGCCAAGCTGGGTTTTCTGACAATAATTACTGGTGACAGCAAATACTGACAAGTACTCAACCATTATGTTTCAGTTTCTTCCTGTTGCTGCCGTATGAAGTCGCCCTAAAGCATGTGTTGGCATCAACACAGAGAGTACTGAAGCTGGATACAGTTTCATATTCTCTTTCATGATCTTTTTTAAAGATACCAAGATTGTATGTGAATTTCCAGTACAGACCACCTGCAGGAACAGCTCCTGGGGGCTCCATCATGTTGCCCTTCAGGTCAAGATTACCACTGAACTCACTGAAGTCAACAGCCCAATCTTTGGGCCTTTGCCATGGGGCCAATCCTGTTCTCCATGAAGTCATTATTTTTTACGGATTTAACTCACATTTAAAGCAAGTAGCTAACTGTCTTTGTTAACCACACTGAGATTAAACTGAGTTAATCCCTCGGCACTAGAGAGAAATACCCCAATTACTTTCTAATTGATGGAGTCATATTTTAATGGCTCTATGGCTTATAAATCTGAAGCATGTTGCTAAATGCAATAGGGAAAATTGCTCCCTGGTTTAGTGCCAACATTGCCAAGGGAGACCTGCCAAGCATAAATTTACCCTTTGTGCTTAATAGCATGGTAGATTTAAAACTGCATCCATTAAAACACTGATGTTATCCTAAAGATACATTTGAGCCACTGGGTCAATATCTTCTCAAAAAGTCATTCAAGATTGTCTCAAATTGCTGTGCAATTACACAAGCGTGACATTTATTTCCTGTGTTGTGCTGTAGAGATATCAATGTTTTCTCTGTGGTATACGTAACTGCTTTTTCTGAGTTGGAAACAACACAGTATTTCAAAGCTTTCCTACAAAAATATTGAAAGCACACATTGATTTTAACATTACTGTAAAGCCTATATGAGAAAAAAAAGTGTGAAGTCTTACACTAGATTAAACTTGGTTAAAAAACGGGGTTTGTATGTAATTTTATCACTGTGAAACACTACTGAAATAAAGACCTGGTGAGTAGTCATTCTGTCTCGAGAAGATCTCAATGCTAAAATGACCACTGCAAATCCTTTAGCATTGACAGAAGTAATCACACTACACTCAGCTGGATAACAGTGCTCCCTCACATTAGCACTTGGTTCCAATCTAACTCTTACACAAGGCAGAGGTAAAGCCATGGGTGGGTATTTGTGTATGTAACACCTACTGGCACTTCTGGCAAATTTTAGGCTTAATAATTATCACCTGCACTTCTGCTAGAGCTTTCCAAACCTGGACATTCAACTCCTGCACTTGGTCCTCAGGCTGCCTTACACATACATATCTTCAACATCTCTTAGCATCATGATGCTGCAGTCAATGCCCTCCCTACTGTCTTTGGCACACCTTCTGTACTCCTATGCAGTCAGATCATTCATCCTTCTGCTACAAAAATAGGTCCATCTCCTCTCTAACCTCCCCAGGCTTCTAGAGTGCATGAGTGTGCCTTAGCTTTTCCTCTGCCTGAACACTTGGTAGCTTTTAAGACACTCAGCAGAAGCATTGGCATTGCTGTTCTCGTTTGGGACTACCTGTTCTATGAACTGCAATTCCATCAAGTGCTTTGCCAAACTGCTGTGCTTGGGGTTTAGCCACTCCATTATCTCATTGGCTCATCTGCAGCTATGAAACAGGAACTGAAGACTACCAGAAACTTCACCGCTGTGAACTTCAGGTGCAAGCTGCATTTCTTAAACCTATAGTGTATGAGATCATTTATTAAAAGAAAAAAAGAAAGTCACCTGTTCTCAAAAAATTTTGAAGTTGCCTTTATATGCCATGCACTTTGTCACTCTTTCTCAAAGAAAGCTAATTCTTTAATCAGTGTTGTTTGTGTTCACTTGATTTTCCCTGTTGTTCGGTAGCTCTTCTCACCACCAGGGAATAGAAAACTTTCCCTAGCTGAAGGCAAGAGTATAGAACTAAATTGGAAACATTGTCTACAGAGCTCACAATTTCAGCCAGGAAATCATATTGGCTGCTTTTCAAAACAACTCAAGATCTGCAGCTTCACCAAATCCTTAGTCACCTGTTTTGGTTTCACCAGTCATGTTCATCAAGTCCCCACAGAGAGCTCTGATGTCTCCACTCTGAGGCAGAATTTCATCAACAGCACAAATGCCCTGGTAGAGTACAACCAGTGACAGGGAACATCTGAAAACCTAATTTCATACCCACAAAAGAATGGCAGACAGTCCTTTTTTGGGCAAGTACTGGCTATTCATGGAGGACAAGAACGTAAAGAAACCAAATAAGCCACAGATACACCGCAATGACTGCACATAGTTCCTCCTACAAAAGCAACCCCATCTCCTGCTATAAACACCATCCCATCTTGTAGCACTCATCAGGCCCAGACAAGATGGATCAGGAATTTCTTCTCAGTCAGAAGTCACATGAAAGACAGTTTTCAAAGAAGAAAGTTCTTTCTGAGACATTTCTCCAAGCTAAAACAGTGTCTTACTGCTTTTTCCCCATGCTTGCTTCTGGCTACTAAGTGTCTAAGAAATATTTCATGCTCTAATTTGCACTGGAAGGATAATGAAATTAGAACACTTGCCAGATTGTAGGAATACAGCAGATCAATAAATCCAATATATGACTCGCTCTGGTACTGCCTACAGGCAAGCCAAATGAGGTGGGTGATGACAGGTACTTTGTCACTCACAGCCATACAAATCAGGGGCCTTTCTGCCCCAGGTGTAAAATAGAATCCAATGTGCACAAGTGCCATATATTCCATGTATTGCTACAGTCAGATAAAAACACTTCCACGACTTCAAAACAGCTTTTATCTGTCCTTAGGAAATGTTAATACAACTTGGCAGCCACACCACATAAAATTTGCAGAAAAAAGCCCAGTAATAATATTCACAGGCTAAAAAAAAAACCAAACAAAAAAAAAAAAAAAAAAAAAAAACCCACATGTGGCTCTCAGACAGAGAGACATTGCTGAAGGGCCAAGTCATATAATATTATTTTTAATATCAACTAAAAAATATTTATTTAATGACATTTGTGAAAGATTTCCAGACTTTAAGAAGCTCATTTATGGAATCCAACAGCCAGGCATGTTTATCTCAGCTCTCATAGGAGTAGGTGCATGACATAAAAATCATTTTAATCCTGCCTTTATATTAGAGATACGTGAACATACCTGTGCTACCATGCAAGTGTCACCAAGTACATTTGTTGGCCTGGGTCATTTACACAATTTATAGTGCTGATTTCTGCACTTCCAATACATTTTTTAAGACTGCTGCTCCTGACATAGATCTTCCCTGATGCCTTGTCAGCTTGGCATCATCACCTTACTGTGGCTGCTTGTTCAGCCTTGGGCTGGCACTAATGTTGGTTAAACAGAGGCTGTGCAGTGACAGCATACAACAAAGAAAAACACACGGCAGCTAGTGTAGCAGAAGAAGAAAGCTTCCACGCTATTTAATCATAATTTTGCCTCACAATGAAGGCATCAGAGCTTAGAACATACAAGAGATTCTATGTCCAAGAAAGCCGCAGTGCATAAAATAAGGGTGAATTGAAATAGATTGTAATTAAATTAGTCCAAAAGACTGTGCAGGCACTTATCCCTGACTTGAGCAGTTTATTTGCTTTAATTTAAAGCAGTTTAATTAGTTTGACTAAAACTGAAATATGTTCCCTTTAAAACAAGCATTACTGTTTTTATTACGCTTAAATAAATGACAATTCAGACTATATGAGCACAACTTATTGCTTAGAAAAGTCTTAAAACAGAGAACATCAAGAAGTGGAAATATTCAGCTAGTCCATCCAAGACTCACATTTAGTAACATTTACAGCTATATTACAACTATAAAAGCATACAAAGTTGGTTTCATGAGATCAAATAAATGCAGAACAATGTTTGCAAATCAAAGCCATTGCAGGCAGCACTCTGGTGAAAAACCTCTTAGAGAACTAATGCTAATTTTTTGACTCAGTACTTAAATTAATATTTGAGTAGGTTCAGTAATGCATAAACTGATGTACAAGAAAGCTGAGAACAGGTGTACTCAGTTCACCTGAAAGGCAGCAAGTGAAGAACTACTAGGCAAAGTGAAGAACTACTTCTGAAGTCCAAAAAGTACGTGTACTTGACAAGGTTCTTGAATTATCAAGAACCCTAAAAGAAGAAAGACATCAGCAGAAACAGAAAACAAATTACTTTGTAGAAACTAACCCTAAGGAGAACCTGACCAGGATCAATTCAGCTTCAGGCTAAATTTATTTTGTCAGATATTTCAGAAAAATTTGCAACATGAACTATGAAGTACAACAATACAACATGGAGTCTAAAATGTGATCTTTCCCAACTGAAAAACACAGAAAGCCTCCCACCAGTCCCATCCAATACAGGGCACAAAGCTGTAATCTCTGCGTGGTGCCCCTTTATTCAATAGTCAGTTTTGTCTTAATACATTTCCTGCACATCCACACCATTCCCCTTCCCATTTTCTTCACAGAAATAAGCAAGTACTCCAAAGAAATCCTCTTCACAAATGACCTCCAAGTGCAGTGTGCTTTAACCTCGATTTCTAAGCCCACTGCTCACACTGTTCTTGATTGTTTTCCTTCTCATGACCCTCCTGTGCTCTGTCACTCCCCAGTGCCATTTCCTCTGTCTTCACACTTTACTGACTCTTCCCTTCTGATTTGGGAAAACAGCCTCATACAATGAGGGGAAGAGGCAGATGACCTAATGGAGCTCTTCCATCTCTAACTCCTATGAACAGTGCCTCTAAGTGATTCTTTTGTTGGTTTGTTTGTCTGTTCTAGCATTAATTAGGTTTTTAACAAGTGCATTGTTTGCTAGAATGGCATGAAGGAAAACATGTTAAAGCAACCAGCTGGATCTAGCTGACCTATAAATTCATCTGCCTGTTTTCTAACTAGACAGTGTCTCATGGCTATTCAATATAGTGATTGCTCAAACAAAATAAATGAAAATTCCGAAAGGTACCACAGTTTTATTGTGTTTAGGCACTGTTCTCTTCGATATGAGATCTTTTGTATCAAACTGGCCATGAGAAAGGGTATAAAATGCTATTATATCCTTTCCCCTGGCACTGTAACAGGGCTTTGCTCTTTATCACAAGCTTGTGTTGATTACGTTTTCTCTAACATTTCTCTTTGCTCATGTATTCTATAATGCCAGGTACTAAATTAGCATTTTAAGATTTTATAGTAAAATTAGCAGGATGCATTTTTAGCTTCACTGTTATACCAGCAAAAATGAGCCTAAGCACAATAAAAATTAATCTGATTTTTTTCCTTGAAGATTCAGTCACAGCGATTATATTTTTTATTCTGAAACAGCTGTACAGATAAATGACACATCTGATTTGAAGATGCATAAAACACAGCTTACAATTTATTTGTGAAATTGCTTGATGGTGGAAACTCCCCACAGATCCTGCAGCTGATGACCAAGGCAATTGGCCTGATACAATTACCAAATGAAAATATAAATAACATGAAGGCATAGAGAACAGAAACAAATCAAATCACTGTCTGAAGAGTTACTGAGGGCATAGAACTGGAAGCAGACAATTTAGTGAGGGAGACCTAAGCTTCTGCAGTTTGCAAATAAACCACTGTAGACTCCTGGGGGAAATAAATCCAACCAAACCACAGCAGAGACAGTGAAGGATTCCAAAATGAGAACTGACATGCTCAAAGAAAAAAGCTAGCAGACAAAAACCTGTTTTTAAGGACACATTCCTGTTCACAAGCTCCCTCAGAGCTACACCAAACCAGGAGAAGCATGAGGTCAGCCTGAATCACTGGCCTGTATAAGGGGTCATTTGTAGCTATTCTCAGAGTGCTCAGACCGTGTCCCATTTAAGTCCATTTTGCACTGGAATAAAGGTTTACATAAGACACTGAGTAAAGACGAATGACACCCTGAAAATAAAAGCTCTGTGGAGGAAAAAACACAGAACAGCTTTTGGAGGAAGAAGGAGTTACTTTTTTCACTGTAAGTCCTGTGCACCATGCCACCAGAGATCATAAAACTGTAAATTACACAGCTGGCTTTCAAATAGCACCAAGTACAATAAAACATTATGCAAGTGCACATGTGGTTGCTGGTGTGTAAAGGGCCAACATAGGCTGGCTTGATACCTGGTAACTTTGCTTGGCCTATTTAATCATCACCCATTATCAAATACCACTGCTGAAAAGCACAAGAAGCACGACTTTCTGCAGTGTGTTGGCTATTAGTGGTGTTATTCCCTGTGCCCTGTTTCCCAAGAGGCTGGTATGTCTGAGAAGCATCCAAAAGATGATGTAGATAAAGCATGGCAGCAGCTATCTAACCAGGGGATCTGCACAAGTCTGCAGGTACACTGTGCTCCACCAGTCAGAGAAGTGCTCCTTGGAAATCTGTTTCTCTGCTGTGTTGGTCTTCTCAAATGGCTGAGCAAAGCCCCATTTCTTTGCTTACAGGCACAGCCAGGTACATGCAGATACGGGTTCTGCCTGGACCTTTGGCCACAACGCTGCAGAAGGACCCTGACTCAAACTTTCAGGGCTCACAGCAATCTAGTAGGTCTTTTTAAGAGTTGCATTGAAGTCATCCAATAGCTCTTAAAACAGATCATGCAAGGCAGGATAGGGAAAAAAAAAACAACAAAAAACCAGAAGGACAGCAAGCTTTCCAGAAATATTGCAAATAATATGTTCTCATGGATTCTGATGGTGGGCTGGAACTGTTTGCTCCCAATAAAGAACCAAGACCTTCTTTATTTATAAGCTTTAAAGGAGTCTTCCCATTGCAATACCTGGAAGCCTGGCTCTACAGTCACAACACCTAGGTGAAAGAAGGCAGAAATATGCATCTCTTCTACAAAGAGGAAACTGAGGCATGGATTGTCCCACTGGCACACTTCACCCTGGTTGGCAGCTGCTTCAGGGAATTCACTGGGAGGTGACAGATGCCAGAACAGGGTGTGCACAGCTCTCCAGGAACTAAAACGTATCAAATCCACTACAATTCTTCTCATGGAAGACAAACAGGTGTAAATGACTGATATACAGTGAGTTTGGCTGTTCACTACCCACAGCTATGGCCTATTCAAGGTTCTTGCCTAACAGCACACAGGTGATGCCTGCAGAACACCTGCCTATACTAGCTCCAGTGGGTTTTAAGCCTGGCATCATTGGTTTGAAGTAATGGGAGACCTCTGGTCTGGGTTATACCCCTGTGACCTGTGTTTTGCTGTGTGTTCAAACACTGCCCTGATTTGTTTCAACTGGACACAGTTCAAAAAAGCAGAAAGGAAATTAGAGCTTTCCTCTTGATGTAAAGGGCACTAGGGGCAGAGCTAACCCAAAGGAAAAATCCTTGGGACCTATTTGAGGACAGCATTGACAATAATGTTCTTGTTCCAGTAACAACAAAAATAAAACAATCTATTTACATAATAGATGCCCAGAATATTCTCAGCACTTCCTTGCTTAACAGCCCTATGAGTTGGAGAGGGTGTAACAAAAGGTAATCAGCATTATCCACTACACCAAGCAAATATAAATCATCCCATGGAAGCTTACTAACAAGGCAGGAAAAGCAGGGCACAACTACAGTGTCACTGCAGTGTGACACATGTACTCCCTTGAATGTGGTACAACAACAAGATAACGCCCAGAAGAAGCTGCTTTTCTTGATGTCTGCTCAAAAGAAGCAAAATATTTCAAACTAGTGACAAAACCAGATATCCCCCTACTTAACATATACTCAACTGTGTAACAACTCTAAGACAGGGAAAAATAATGGATTATAACCCTCCAAACTTTTGGAGCTGAGTAAAATTTACCCTACATGTCCTTTCTAAATAATGTGAGCAAGTCCTTTGTCTGAAATCCCCTATCATTTGTTGACAGTGCCCAGAACAAACTGGATGCTGACCAGGGAATCTGAGAGCAAAATATCACTCAGCACATTAACAGTGGCCTTGGAAAAGCGTGGTCACGGATGAGGTATTTGTAGAGGTGTCAGCATTAAGCATGCATGAAGTACACAAAGCAAAGAGAGGACCTTTGCCCAAATTATAGCATGGTAAAAGCTGTAGCAAACATAAATCAGGAGTGATGCAGTCTCTGCTAGAGAAATGACAGCTTTGAAATGGTAAGAAATGGCACTGGTAATGAAGATAATAAACAGGCTATGACAAGCAATGTAGGCTTGTCCTCCTACAATTCAACATCTGTATCAACGATCAAACAACCCTGCTCTGCTCCACAAATCTAAATTGACAAATTACTCGTTTATAACAGCCCCACGAAGCCAGGGTTTTGTTAGGCTCCAATCTACATGAATATCAAGGTTTTTAGCATTTCTGAGTCTAAGAAGCTAATCTTGAGCACCCTAAAACAGTTTAGAATTGCATCTGATTTGTCCACCTCTGAAATCCAGTTCACTTGGAAACAGCAGAACAGAACATTCATTTTATACATATGCTCTAATAAATATTTTGCCCAATTAACATGATGAAAACATTGCTGACTACAGCACAACATCTTAATAGAAAACCAAAAAGGAAACAATTGTAAATGCTAGACTTTTAGCTCAGTGAACAACCAGAAAGGAACGCTGTTACTGAATTTCTATCTTCAGGTGTTGAGAAGAGAATCAAACTGTAAATGCCAAAAATGGTCTTGGAACAAGTGTTGAAAGATAAAGCATAATATTAAAAATATTGAAAAACACTGATTATGTACTCCTGATGGATAAACACCTCAAATGCATGAGCATGTGAATACAGTTCTGGGGTTCTTTCTGCATGCACATACACATGCAGCTGTACAGCTGTGGCAAAACTCTGCCTGTGTAGCCACTACATGTAATAACACCCTGTGCTAAAACTATTACTTCATGCTTATTTGTTTTTTCTAGCTTTTACTCTCTATATTTCAGGCATTACTTACTAGCCATTAGGAAGGGGTTTGTCAAGTTTTAAGCAGGTATTACCACAGGGCAGAATTCAGGACTGTGATGTTGATAATTGGATAATAAATCTTGATGTTCTGTTCTCAAAAAATAATTGTGGTACTCCTGAACTACAAATCTATAAAGATAGTTTACAAAAAACAAACTGTAAACTATAGAGCCTATTAAAAAAAAAAAAAACCAAAAAACTTATGCTTTTTCTTCATGCAGGATCAAAAACTTAGCCTCTCCACCTGCTTCCTCAAACCTTAAAATCAGGGAAGTAAAACCTGCATCATGCATCTGGTAAGAAACTTACTTAGCAACTGGCCTGCCAATATTAACTTCATAGGAAGTGTTAACACTTGAGGTTTCCTCCCCATATCCTTTCCATTCAGAATTTCCTTTATTTTAATGGAGGTTGAGAAACTCTATACATCAAAAGAAATTATATTGTTACTGCTGATTTTAGGTAGACTTTTAATTAATTTTTAATTTTCCAGCTTAACCTCGTCTGTTAAGCTTGTGGACTTCCACAAGATAATAAAGAAAATAATACTACTATAATAACATGTTAAAGAATACACCTTCTGCAAAGAAATCTGCCTACAGTGGTGGCTTTAAACACCACCTTGCACAGATTTTTTCGTGCAGTTAAAAGCCAAGCAGTCAGGGCTCTGGACAAATACATGTTGGTCCACACCACTGGGTGTGTCAAAAACTAAGACTGGATTTAAAAAAAAAAAAAAAATTAGTTTGTGAGCTTTTTATCAGGACCATAGGAAAATGCAGGCTGGAAGGGACCTCAGGATGTCTTTAATTCAACCTCACGCTCAAAGCAGGGTCAGCTCTAAGCTCAGACCACGCTTTAAGGCTTGGTCCAGCTGGGTCTCAAGAGCTCCCAAGGATGCAGACTGCACAGTGCCTCTTGGTAACCCACTTCCCAGAAGTCCTTGTGGAGAGAACTTTTTCCTTATACGCCATCTGAACCTTTTTTGTTTCAGTTTATGCCATTGTCTCTTGTCCTCCTGCCATACAGCACTGCTGAGCCTGGCCCCACCTCCATCATTTTCCTCTAGATTGCAGCAGGATGCTATTACACTGTCCCAGAGCTTTCTCCAGACTGAATATACTCTGTTCCTTCAAACTCTCAGTGTCAGAGGTTTAAAATACTTCATTCTCAGTATGGCTAATGCAAATTCAAACATTTATTACAGAAGTGATGACCCTTAAGACAACAGTCTAAACAAAATTAAACAAGTGGATGTGACTTGTTGGCAGTGATGTCTCTGAATCACTGGAAATCTCAGTGGAAATTAATACAATCAGAACTTTTTGGAATTAAACCCTATTTGTATACCAGGAAAAACAACTTTCTGTGCTTACTAGGAATGTTTTTGTCAATATGGTGTGTGAAAAGCTCTGCTAGGCAAACTGAATTAGCAGTAGCTGTGTACCTGCTGAGAAGTTATATGCTGCCCTTCACTGATGCTTCAGGTATACTCTAAAATAAAATTGGAATACAGTGGAGACCTCAAGGGAACAAGTAAATGCGTAACTCCCCTGGAATGGTATTATGACATTAGTTTGCAAAACTAGTAATAAACTATGGGCCAAGATGCAAGGAAAACCAGATGGATACAACTTCTCGATCATTTTAAAGATAGTTTCAACTTTCCTTATGTTAACTTTTGGATCCTGTGATGCACACACCAAAGGGCAACATCATGCCTTTCCATCAGCATAACACTGGATTGTCCTCTGCAACAGCATATGGTAATATTTCCTAAATTACCCTTCTGCAACAGCTGCTCTATCTTATGAGGCAATATTACCTTTTAATGTATAAAGCCATAAAGTAATGAAGCTGTTTCCAAGGTAAATGGGACCACCCATTCACTTCATCTGATGTTAGAACTGGAGGCATCAAGCTGCAAGCATGGGAGTGACTATGAACATGACATATTAGTGTCACATACTACTTTGATTTATGCTCAACTACCACCAGAAGTCAGACTTTTAAGATGAAGATTGGGCATTAATCTCTCCATTACAGCCATTGCTGCAGCTGGATGGCCACAATTCATTATCAAAAGCCACAATCAGTACTGAGTGCCTTGAATTCATAGAGCCCCCGATGGACTTACCCAGCAGCGTGAAGAACATGATGTATCACTGTGCCTATGTGGTGACGTGAACGTGCCAGTCCTCACATCTGTGGCTTCAGAAGGCTGATTGTGCACATTTTACAGAGAGAATTTACCCCTTGGCTCCTTCATTCTGACACAGAAGCTCTTGCCCTCAAGCCTACTGGTAATTTTCAGCATTATACATTCAGCTATGGTTATTCATTTTTTAAAATGGCATAACACAAGGAAGCAATGAAAATAATGTCTATTTCCATTCTTTATAATGTCTATTTCAATTCTTTAGCATGCCCACATCACCTAGTTTGTTTTAAAACGTCTGAATAAATGCAGAACACCTGAGTGTTTACACAGTTAATGAACTGATTTACCTCCTTTCCTAACATTATCCTCCCAGGGATAAATTAATGAGTAATGAAATCCACCTTAATTATTTTCATCTATGAAATTAAACCAAGGATACAGCCTGTAGACTATTTTAGCAAGGTACCAGCTGTGTTAAAGCTACCTAATGACTTTGCAATCTTCTCTTTTACCTATGGCTTTGCAGCATATTTCAGTGCTCAATTTCCATGGGAAAAAATCAGCATATCCACTGGTTCAGACAGAAGTGCTAGGCATGTCAGTAACAATCAGTGCATTAGGTGGACAAGGCAGAGACTGCAGAAACCAGAGGCGTAATTCATTTCTTATACATAACATTAAACAGGACAGAAAGGGAGGGTTGTGGTTGAGCTGGAAATAGTTCAAGGAAAAATGGAGGGCTCTGACTAAACACAGGGACAAGGAAGCAGAAAAATGTTGTTGCTTACTGAAACCGTTATAAACTTATCAGGTTTTACATAAGTAGGGTGATAATCAACTCATAACTTTCTGTACCTTTGATAAAGGCTCTACAAACACACAGTGACAGCCAGAACCCTGGAGAGACGACAGTCTGAACAGATGAGGCAAACAAAGGGTAAAAGGCTCAGACAGTGCTGACTTGCCCAAGGCCACATCCCTTTCAAGTGGCAAGAGTGTCCTTTTACTGCTGTAGCTATTGCTTCCTTCCATGTCTTCTACAGTAAAAAGACAAAGCAAAGGTCGGTTTTGTGCAGGGGAGAAGAACCCAACGAGGTCCAGTGCTGCTTTGAGCAGACGTGTTGGTAGGTCTATGGTTTCCCTGGTACTTGGGATTTTTTGGTAAGGCCATGCCAGAGCACTCCTGACAGGTACTGGAGGACCCTGGAAACTGGATCCATGCCCTCTTTCCTGAACACAAAACAGGCACCTCCGAAGTGATATAAAACACAACAGTCCTTGAGATGCTCCATTCTGTCTCTGAGCATTGTGGCTGGGGGAGCTCTTGGGTATTTCCCCTGAGCAGTGTCAGACCAGTGCTCTGCCATGGCTGGTTGCCACTCTCCAGCCGCAGAGAGGGCAAACGGGGCTCTGAGAGCATGCCAAGGCTCCTCCAGAGGCTCATCCATCCTAGTCCTGCCACCATGAGGAGCAACTGCACCACGGCCAGAGCCACGCAGGGACAGCATTGCTGGATGTGAGGAACACTTGCCATCAACAGCAGAGAGGAGCTGGGGAGACACCTGCCAGTCACATACCTGTTGTGCCTACATTCCATCTGCTGAAGTGACCCAAGGAAAGGAAATAACTCAGCCGTGGTTTTCCTCAGCTGTTAGCTCTGGCATCAAGCTGCAGCTGTGCAGTTCACAGTGAGCCCAGCACAGACCTTCCTCAAACCCCAAGAATTATTGCAGCTGTTCCGCAGGGTGTAACATGGCTGTGATGTTCCCTTGGTCTAATTGAAAAGCACCCGTGCTAACTCCATGCCCTTTGCCTTGATAAGGAAGACTTCTTTTTAATCCCCAGATCAGCCTCACTAAGCAGAAGAACATAAACATGACATTTATAAAAGGATAGTGTCCACGGATGCTGACCTGGCACATTAGAGTTTGCTACCGGCAACTCCTCTTCCTTTAAATAGTTATTTCTGAAATTACTCAAAACCTCTAAGCACATGCGACTGCGTTTTACCCATAGTCTATTTTAGTACAAGGACAGACATAAGAGCTTTAACAAACTCACGGGCATAAAAGGGCTTGATGTCTGCCAGGAGACCATAACCTTTGCAGGTTTTTTTTGGGGGGTTTTTTTTTGTTTTTTTTTTTTTTTAATCATTGAGAGTCCCATAAACAAGAAATTCCCCCCCAAAGGAAATCATACATCTTCCCTCTTCTCCATCCCCCCTCATAATTTCTCTTCCACAGAATTACTTCTTTTCTACACATGCTGTCTGCAATGAAAGAGCAAAGAAATAGGTAAAATCACACACATACCGCCTCTGAATCTCAAACAACAAATCCGTCGGGCACAGAAATCCCTTTCGCAAAGCAGAAATAAACCGGGGCACTTTATTCTGTAAACACAAATCGGCGAGCTACCGATTTGCCAAGGCGAAGCCCCTCGGCTGCTGCGCACCGCCGGAAGGATGGACGAGCGGATTCGGGCAGGAAACCGCTCCGCTTACCTTGATCATGCTGGCAGGCGGGAGGGGGGATGTTGTGCCGGGCTCTCGGCGGGATGGAGCGGGCGGATCGCCGAGCCCCGGGGCGGATATAGCGGCGGAGCTGCGCGGGATCGGGGCGGCCGGAGCGCCCGCTGCTGCTGCTGCTCTGAGTGCCCGGGCTGCGGCTGCTGGGGCTGCTGCTGGTGCTGCTGGTACTGCTGACTGCCAGGGCTGGGGCTGCTGCTGCCGCGCTCGGATTGCATCAGCGGGCGAGGGCGGCGCACGGCGGGGCTCGGGGAGCTCGGCGAGGGGCTGCAGGCCGCCCCGCCCCGCCGCGCCGCGCCGCTCCGAGCCGCGGGCAGCAGCCAGGCAGAGCTCCGCCCGCACCTTTCCCGCCTCACGGCCCGGCACTGGCCCGCGTGGTGCGAGGCGCCGAGCGAGCGGAGACAATTCGCTGCTTGTGCTGGAGTTCGAGCAGGGAGACACGTTCTCCTCAGCCCCGTCTCCCTGAGCCAGCAGTAACCAACTCATGGTTCTCTGAGTCATTTCCTCTGTCTCGCGTCCGACTCGGCTGACACACCAACACCTCGCTGTTATCCCTCCCGCCACTCCGGGCACGGCTGGTCCTCAGTGCCCCAGCACTGCCTGTCCTCAGTGCCCCAGCACTGCCGGTCCTCAGTGCCCCAGCACTGCCGGTCCTCAGTGCCCCAGCACTGCCGGTCCTCAGTGCCCCAGCACGGCCGGTCCTCAGTGCCCCAGCACTGCCTCTCCTTAGTGCCCCAGCACTGCCGGTCCTCAGTGCCCCAGCACTGCCTCTCCTTACTGCCCCAGCACTGCCGGTCCTCAGTGCCCCAGCACTGCCTCTCCTTAGTGCCCCAGCACTGCCGGTCCTTAATGCCCCAGCACGGCTGGTCCGTAGTGCCTCAGCACTGCCTGTCCTTAGTGCCCCAGCACTGCCTGTCCTCAGTGCCCCAGCACTGCCTGTCCTTAGTGCCCCAGCACGGCCGGTCCTCAGTGCCCCAGCACTGCCGGTCCTCAGTGCCCCAGCACGGCTGGTCCGGCAACATCATGCCTTTCCATCAGCATAACACTGGATTGTCCTCTGCAACAGCATATGGTAATATTTCCTAAATATGCTGTTGTGTAAATATTTCCTAAATATGCTGTTGTGTAAATATTTCCTAAATATGCTGGGGCACTGCTGCTAGTGCCCCAGCACTGCCTGTCCTTAGTGCCCCAGCACGGCTGGTCCGTAGTGCCCCAGCACTGCCGCCCGGCACAGGGATGCCCAAAGACCCATTTAGCGGGAATTTGTGGGGCTGCCGGGTGTTTCCCTGCGCAGCCCATGCTGGAGGTGTGGTGGGTACCTGCACAGCTCTGCACAGCACCCCTCTTGCCCTCCCTCCGAGTTCTGGCACCTGGCAGGCAGCTGACCAGCTCCTGAAGATAAAGAATTAATACAGCAGCCTGTCCATTCTGATGCTTCTACCCGTGCTGCTGCCAGTGACACTAATACAAAAAAGACACAAATTTTTAAGAGGACATGACAGTGTAATGTTCACAAAGTGCTTACTTTCATCTTAACTGATTTTACATTTAAGTCTTTTCTTCCTTTCCTACTGTTTTTGTAAAGGTTTTCCCCTTCTGATCTCCTTCAGAGTTGTTGTAGGAAGCTGTTTCATCTCAGTGTGACTGTCAGAAGTGCCAAGTTCAGCTTTGCACGATGTACATAAATTATTCTCTCTTGTACAGTGCCAGAAATTGGTTATATAAGTAGATTTTTGTTCTGCCGCTCGTCTGCCAGGTAAAAAAAGTGCCATTTAATGGATTTACAAGCATTTTGGATTCCAAAGGAACACAGGTAAGCAACACTACCCAAGACACACATTCACATGAACACTGATGTTTCAGTGGCTTTTTAGGAGCAGAGAAGAATGGAGAAAAAAAAACAGGAGGCAGAGAAAGGAGCAAAGAAGCTTCAGACAGATACAACTCATCATCAGGGCACTACTCAGTGCTCATGAGAGCAATTGAAGCCATTCACAGTGAGTTATCTTCAGGTTACAACCACAACGTGGGAGGGAGCAACCAGGCTGGGTCAGGCCAGGGATCCATTTAATTCAATATCCTGTCACTGACAGTACACAATAATGCCTACAGAAGTGTTTAAGAAGAGAATAAGCACATAGAGGCACTTTGCTCCATATGCTCTTCCTACTGTACACTCTTATCCTCAAAGGGTTTGACCCACATCAACTTCCTGCAAGATGAATTCTCTAAGCTTAACAGTTCCTCATGGGTTTTTGCTCTATTAATTTGTTACTCGAAGCTACACCAAATTTAATATTCATCAGATCTTGTAACAGTTCCACAGCTCTGCTCTGTGGAAAAACTCCTAATTTTGCTTCTTTTGAACTTGTCACTTGAAAATTTCAAATCATTCTCCATTTTTCTGATACCGTGAGACTGTAAACACAAATGAGGAGCATTTCGTCCTCTGTATGTCATTTGTGATTTTACAGACAATTGTTGAATCCTCTGTTAGCCACCTCCTTTCTCCAGATGAGGAGTTCTAATTTTTTTTTCTGTTTTGCTATAGAACAGTTCAATAACCTTGATCATCTTTGATTTAGGATGGGTACATGAACTACACAAAACTCTCAAAAAGCAAGTCACCATATTTACTTTTAATTTGCCTTTTCCCCCCTCCTCTATTTCTTTTCATTATAGTTCTGTTTCCTATTTTGACTGTTCATGAGCACTAAAGTGAACTGATCTATTTACGAACTACTTAATTCTAAGATTTCTCTGCTGAAAGGCAACACTTTGTTCATAACCCACCCATTTATATAAATTTAGCCCTTTTTTTAGCTATGTGCATAATTTTATACTTAGACATTATTATGTTATTTTTTCAACAGTATGTTCAGTTTCATAAGATCCTACTGCAGATATCCCTAGTTTGGCTGAATTGTTTAACACCCTTACCCTGAAGACTTTAAATCTCATCAGCAAACTTCGTCCTTTCTCTGTTTGCCTCAATTTCCCATTATCTCAATTACAGACTCTCTCTTCTGTTGCTTATCTCTTACCCAATTAAAGAGAGCAACCATAAAAGCACCTTTCTTTCCTATGAGCCTTTGCTAACAGACTTTATCAAATGCTTTGGAAGTCCATTTAGATCGTATCCATTGGACCTCTACTTCCTTTGAAGAAGTTTCTAGATAAGCAGGTCAGGATTTCCTTTCAGAAAAATCATGCTGAGTCTGCCTCTCTACGGCATATTTATCATATATCTTTTTGTATTTCTCATTACAGGTTGTACATTTTCTCCAGACTCACTTCAATATCCTGAATCCCTCTACAGGGAAAAAAAAAACCAACCAAAAAACAGCTGTTTGAGAACAATTTTACTGTTTCCAGAGCTCAATTTACCAGTCTGAACAATCAGCCTTTTTCCTAAGTTCTCTGCAACATGCTCTACATAGAGATGCATTTCAAGTTCTCCTTAAACTGCTGCCAGCTACTGAGGTACAGAGCAGAATCCATGGCCTGGGCAAAATTAAGAAATAGGAGAAGGAAAGGGAAAGAAGAAAAATTATCTGAACAACAGAGGATTTGAGCAAAGGCAAACCACCAAGTTATCTAGGATATGTAATAAAAAGAGATCTTTGTATTGATCTTTTGCTTTTATTCAGAGCCAAGCTGCCCCAAACTTGCAAATAAAAGTCAGAAAAAGGAGACCAAAACACAAGAGAAGCTGCAGAACTTACTTTAAAAGTTGCATCTTGCTGCAACATCCCAAAACCTGAAGTTGTCTTTAGCAAATGTGCCATACAGATGTATTTTTGCAGGGATAGCTTGCATTACCTCAGTCTAGTTGCAGTTCTTTATGTAACTCTCCAGAAGTTACAGGGCAAAGGACATTAGACCTTTAGTGATTCACTCAGTTGTTTTGATCCATCAATAAGAAATTCCATTTTCTACAGTCTGAATATTTAATTTTCATAAAACATTATTCATTTCAACACTTGTTTTTCCATTAACACCAAGAATTTTGTGAACAGTTGACAGCACTGTTAAACTTTAGAAGTTTTAATGAGTAAATTTTTCACACATATGAGAGAATAAGGTAATTTATATGCTCCGAGTCCAAAGTGTTTCCACAAGTTCTAGCGATTCACAAGGTCAGGAGTTTAAGTCACGCATATTTCCCAAACCAGAGCTGAACAAACTCACCTTCAAGCCATTGAAATACAAGGAATTACTCTTGTGAAAATGAAAAGCCTCTATAAAATAAAGCCAAATGGGAAGTATTGGAAGAAGAAGCTTGTAATTCCGTAATTTAAAGAGCAGGAGCCCTTCTTGATACACTTTCCATGGTTTCCTCTACACCCCTGGCTGTATCCTCTGAAGAGGATAGGGAGAGGGTGGATAGAAACCAGATATTCCATCTAAGAGAAAGCTAGGTTTCTGAGATTTTTTTTTTTTACTTCTAAAATGGCATGAAAACTTCCTGTAGAAAAATGTGGAGAAACCAAATTTGATTCAATCAGAAGGTATCATTTAGACAAAGTCTGTGCTTCAGTTTGATACTGATCTTTTAAAACTTTCAGAGCTCTTTGTAATATAAGCCCTTTTGAAATGTGTTCCAAAGCTATTTGAAAAAAGTAATTGTATCTCTTCCAGAAATACCAGAATATTATGTTTTGATCTTTCTGTAATACTTTATTTCTGCTTTAGCTTTTTTACTAAGACTCAATTTTGTGTAGTTTCTATGACTGCATGTAAGTGCATTGGCACCAATATTTAAAATAAAGAAACATCGACTTTCATCTACAATATTCTTCAGGAAAAACCTGTGTCTGATTTCAGCCACAGAACTAAAACTCATAAGAATGATTAAGAAGGTAATTGCAGGACATTATTTCCTTATGGCTGCCTTGCAGAACTGGGACCATAGCTGTGGAAAGCTTTTAAAGTGAGGGAAAGAAAAAACCCTGATTAAGAATCAGGTTGGTGCTGTACAAATTTCCTAACAGAAAAGGCAAAGTATTATGTAATTATTATATGTATTTATAAAGTATTACATAATTATATGCATATATGTGTTCAGATACGTACAAAATGTTAGGGTGGGATGATTTTTTTAAAATTGTTTTTATTTGGGAGAAGGAGAGGTCCTTTGAAGACTGGTCATTTGGGACTACAACAGAATGATGGGAAAAGCTGATCGTTGCAATTACTAGTCTTCATTTTAGAAAAGGGAAAGAAAGTTGGGATTGCTTGCAGAAACAGAAGGATGAAAGCAAAGCGCCCGGGCCTGTCTGCTTGTGGAAGGGCTCGAGCGGGATGCAAGGTTTCAGGGGATGTGATTTTCAGACCAGCAAGATCTTCTCACTGCAGCCTTTTCTCCCAGCGTTCATTCCCTCGTGTTCATCCTCTCGGTGGAGGTTTTCCCACCTCCCTGGCCATGCCAGCTCCGCTGTGTGCGGGCTCCGTGTAAAACCCATTAGCAGAGTGATCTGGGTGTAAAAAGCCCAGAGAAAAAGGCCGGGAGTAGGAAGCGATTGTTGGAGATGCTGGACGGCGGAAAGCGCCTCAGCTGGCGGCCTCACAAAGAGCACGGGCTGCACAATTACCCTCACAGAAAGAAACATTAAAAACCGGGAGTCGGGAGAGGAGATAAAAGGGAAAGCAGCCACACAGCATCTGACAACCAGGGAAATGCTGAGAAAAAGGCTGAAAGGAAAAGGCCTGCATGCGTGAGGGTAATTGGAACCAAATAAACACACCCCCCCCCCTTTCGTTCCCACCCTCTGAGGGAAACAGTATTTACGCATTCCTCCTAAACAAGCACTTTGTGAATGTGTCACTTATTTCTGCCCGGAGAGGCAAGAAAAACATTGCGCTCCGGGAATTAACCAAGACCTGAGTTTGTCCTCAACATTTCTTCCAGCCTTTTTGCTTTCCAGCTACTCGCCTCAGCTCTGCCTCCTCACGGGGCTCCCCCAGAAGGTTCTGGGCTGCTGAAGCTCCTCACCCCCGTGCTGCCGGCCCACAGCCCTGCTGGAACGGGACAGGTTTCCTTCAGGCCACATCTCCATCAGAGCAAAGTCTTCAAGAGCTTTTAGAGGAGTTAAGGGAGCAGAGGAAGCACCGGGTGGGCAGCCAAAGCCACCCCAGCTGGCTCTGTTTGGGCTTCAGCACCTGGGTCATGTGAATCCTGAGCTCTCATCAAAATCACTGCCCTTCTTCACCTTTTAAAGGGAGCACCAGTGGTCCTTGCCAGCCCATTTTCCCCATTCAAGGTTAACTCACAAAGTTGCTCTCTTGTCCCCCGGTTAGTCAGACCTGCTTAAAAACTGGCAGAAAAGCAAGAGAGGAGAAACAATGTTTTGTGCTGTTGAGGGGGGAAGAAGCAAGTGGAGGATAATTCTCCACACAAGTTCATATAATGATAGAATTGTTTAGGCGGAAAACATCCTTTGAGATCATTGAGTCCAACCAACTTCCAACCCAGCACTTCCAAGCCCACCGCTAAACCATATGCCTGAGATCCACATCCACACTCGTTTTAAATATCTCCAGGATGTTGATTCCACCACCTCCCTGGGCAGCCCATTCCAATGTCGAATCAGTCTTTCTGCAAAGAAATTCCACCTAATGTCCAACCTAAACCTGCTCTGGTGCGGCTTGAGGCCATTTCCTCCTGTCCTATTGCTGGTTTGCCTGGGAACAGAGCCTGACCCCCACCTGGCTACATCCTCCTGTCGGAGAGTTGTAGAGAGTGATAAGGTCCTCCTGAGCCTCCCTTTTCTCCAGGCTAAACACCCCCATCTCCCTCAGCTGCTCCTCATAGGACTTGTGCTCCAGACCCTTCCCCAGCTCTGTTACACAAAGTTGGATCACAAAGTTTGACAGTTAATGATAAAAGCCACTCAGCTGGACCATCTGGAAGATTCCCTGCAATCAAGAAAGATTCCCTGAAATCAAGAACTGCTTGATTTCATTATAAAAACGAAATCAATACTTAAAGACTGACCTAATGTGTGTGTGGGTTTAGTGGTGTAAAACCTTTGGGCCCAAAAAAGCCTTTTATTTCAAAGCAGTAGAATTAACTTGTAGAAATCAATGTGAAATCTTGATTTCTCTGATGTTACTGGAAGAGCTTTGGAGTGCCTGGAGAAAAGGAAGCAGCGAGGCAGCTGGGCTGTGCCAAAGCCTGCTTTCCCGACTTCCCAAATACAGCCCGGCTGCTTCAAATCCTGCCAGCCCAGAGAGGGACTGACATGCAGCATTGCGGCTCTGATGGCGCTCTATAAAAACCTCAACATCCTCTTTGTGCTCTAAAGCTACATTGCGGTTCCCCAGTCTAAATTAAATCAAGCCTAAAAAGACTTCAGAAAGAAGTGCACAAAAAAAATATCAGTCAGGACATTTCAAGCTGTTTTCCAGGTCCCACTTAACTAGCAATAGGTCTCGGAGCTGTTAGCGTGTGCTGGGCTGATTGAAACAAAGATGATGAAAGGTATGTTTTACCTTTGAGTACGTGAGCCGTCAGCACATTACCTCCCGCCCAGGTTTTGCAGGGACACGTGCTCCATGCTGGTGTTCCCAGGGAGCCGGTGATACCCCAAGCCCCCTGGCCCTTCCTGCCATCCCTGGGAATTTCACTTCCTCGTGGCTCGTCCTGCTGGCCCCTGACTGCAGGACCACCATGTCCTGTGCTGCCCAGCTGTGAATCCAACACTTCTATGAAGGATACCCCAAACTGATATGGAGATATATAGGAGATCCACCATATTCCCTGGAAAATTGTACTCAGTGGAAAATGGTGTCTGCCAGAAAGCATACAACAGTACAGATGCTTTTCGGCAAGCACATTTCCAGGCGTGCACTACCTGAGCGGGTAAACTGTTAATTAAAATACCATTAATGACTGGTAACCAACAGATAAATTCATTCCTATAAATAGGTATTGCTCCATATCCCAGCTTATCAGCCGTAACACTTATTCTGATATAACAAATCCCACACCAAATTACCCCACTGCAGCCCTGTCATTTTTCTGTAAATTGTTATATATTTGAAGAAGATGCTTTAGCATATTATTGTGGGGAAATTAGGCTTGGCAAGGGATTACAACAGCTGCAGAATCTCTTTGTTGGGCTGAGCATGAGATCCGGATGCTTTAATGTGCCAAGATCAATACTAGAGGGGCAGAGCTTAGAACAAATGGGCCACGAGGGCCAAGTTCTGCTGGTAAATCAGTCTGGTAATGACATGCCAGTGATGTCACAGCTGGTACTGGCAGGCTGAAGGGTAGAACAGCCAAAGGGAGCCAGGATGCGTCAGCCAGAGGAACAGAGACAGGAGTCCAAGGGCTGGCAGTGACCTCTGAAGAAACAGCTGGGACACACACATTAGCTTTAGGGACATGGACTCCACTTCCCTGCCCGATCATAATCAGGTGATCCAGAAATGCAACAAGTAGATGAATCCGTGCCTTGAACTCTGGTGAGCAGACAATTTCAAGTATGCCATAAAACCTTGATTTTGATATCTGCCCCCAGAGACAAGATTCCTTTCTTTACACTGCTTTTGATAGACTCTAAACTGCATAATGGTACCACATTGTGAGCAGTAACAAATCCAAAGTATTCCTCGTTAATGAATAGCAACTAGTCACAGAAATTAACTGGCCATGAGCTATATATAGATTAAAATTATACCTTGTACCTCTCACAGTTTAACAAATGTAACCATTGATGTGGGTTTTTTCCCTTTTAAATTAGGAAGTGCCAGTTCCTTGGAATACTTACCATAGAAGTGCTTTGGTAAAAATTAGTTGAGAGGCTGGAACTTTGGTCAAGTTAAGCTTTTAGGGTACTGGTACATAGCACCAACACAACACCTCAACAGCCAGTTAAAAGCTTTGCTTTGCTGCTCTACTGCCTCTGGGAAAATGCTCAAAAATGGGCCACAAGCTAGCAGAGCACCACAGAATGGTAAACCTGCTTATCAGGCCACTCTATACAAGATACAGGCAACTCATGGTTGTATCCTTGAACTAGACTAAAAACCTGCTCCAAGATCTATGCACATGCTCTTTTTCTCCTGAAGTTTCACAGTAATCTCCTCAGAAAATAAAGTAGTTCCCCATGTAACTGAAATTTCACATTTTGTTGCAATGTGTTTGAAAACTAGGGGGATGCTTATGTAAAAGGTTTGTTATAAGAAAGGGAGGAAACTTTTCCATTTAAGATTAATTCAAGACATTATTTATTGTAAAAGCTACAACAGTGTAAGACAGCCAAGCAGTAACAGCTTGTACTCATGACCCTCTGGAAAGCAAAACTTGTCAAGAGACTTTTTTAAAACGTGCACACAAAGAGACACAAAGACAAATTGTAGAAAAAGGTACCCATTTATTCAAGGTATGACAAGGATATTTACAGTATTCATTTGCTCAGAATAAGATCCATCCTTACAAGTTTTAAAGCAGCAATTATAAATTACATTTAAAAGGGGAAACATTCCAAGCATGTTTCTGTTAGAGATATTTTTACAAGACAGAAACACTTTAAGGCTAAGTTGTTTTGACCTTTGCTGCCACCCACATTTATCTTGGCAAAACCATCCCAAAGCCATTACCTTGAGGGATAGATTATGCTAAATTCAACATACAATTCTGTTCCCTCAGATGCTTTTCACAACAGTTAATGTGACAAAAAATTGACTTTTGATTTAAAACAATAACTTAAATATAAAAGAGATGATCTGCCTACACCCCAACTTGTCAGAGAGGCAAAAGATCATCCACAGCAACACATTAACCACCTCCAAAAGACATCATCAGCTTTCTTGTTGATGAAGGTACTTCAGCTTACCAAGCAATTTGCTGCAGCCAGAGATCCACAACCATGTGGTGCAATCCACCTTTCCCATCACATTATTTTTCAAGAGAGAAGAACAAAAACCTTCAGGGAGCTGATTTCAAAAGCAAATGATGAACACTGTCTGCTTTAGACAGCACTTGGTTCCCACAGCACAAACTAGTGCCCTACCACAGCAAACAGGACGAGTTAGCTAAGCTGCTGTAGTGTTGTCTCTAGTCACTCTAACACACAACAGACCTATAGGAGCAGTTAAAATTGGATTATCTAAAATGGTTTATCTCTTGAGGTAGAACCCACAAGTCAGATTTACTCCTGTCTGCAAACTGTGACACACATTTGCTTGATAGCAAATATGGCTATTTTTGGTCATTTATAAAACAAACCCACTATTTTTCAGATGTTATTAAATGTAAAATAACAGCTGTTGGTTTTTTTTTTTCTGGATCATTTTGTGCCTGTTTTAGAAGAAAGCAAATTAAATATTGATAATAGTAGATTGTGGCTATTTACACAGTTGCAATGAAAAAAACCATGTTTTATACAAATAAACTTCAGAGCAACTTTCAAAAGGGTTGGCATATGAGGATTCCTTTTAACTTAAAACTTATTTTGGAAAATTCCAATTTTAACTGCAGAATAAAGAAAAAAAACCCCAAAAGAACCCCAGTCATTAGACCTTTAGGCTACACAGCTACTTTTACTACTACATTGGGTAATTTGGTTTAGGATTACATGAAAGGGAAGAGAAAGCTAAAACACAACAGAAACCTCCCCCCTTCCTGCACAAACACAATTCACTGAACGAGCACAGTTTGTTAGGTGAGGACACTGGAACTAAGCCTATTGAAAGTGCACAACGCTGAACATTCCAACAGAAGCAGAAACGTGACCCGTGCTTTAGGAAGGGACATTTATTCCAGGTTAGCCAAGAATCCTCTATAACAAAAGAGTTGTTGCTGTAACCAAGAGAAGTTTTTTGAAGACAACCCAGTAACAAGTTACAAACATATGGAGATTGGCACTTGATCTTTAGTCAGCCCCAGTAACTCAATTTTCTCCCCAGAGATTCACATACACAGAACTTTAGGTTTTCATTTTATTACCGTAAAAAATAAAAGTCAATTTGTAGTTCCAGAGTAAACAAAGAAAGCTTAGTTTCAAACTGTTTAAAAACAAAGCTCCAAATTCTGATAAGTTACATTTCACAGGGTTCACATCAGCACCTCAACCTAATGCATTTTTTTGTGAACTAAGCATATTTTACAAAGTTTTCATGTTAGTGACAAAGGGGCTACATTCTCATCTGGATGCACATGTAACATGGCTCAAGCAGAACAACCTGGAAGGACTACAAGTCAGCTTCCAGAGTTCCCCATGGAGCTCTACATGTTCAGAACCAACATTTAAGACCAAAGTTATTAAAGATTGACCTTTTGCATATTCCGAAACGGAAGGCAAGTACAATCAACTAACATTTGGCTTTGAAACACTAAGATAACAATGTTGTATTTCAGCCACGTATTTACAAAAACGGTTACTACAGAACTGTGTAGGGTTTCCTTTTTATTGTCATAATACACTTATAGATGAATAGTCATCTTGACCTTCATGCAAAGATGCATCTCTTGTTAAACAAGAAGTTTCCTGTTTGATTTTCTGCACTCTGAGGATAGCAAGCAGAGGGTTGGGTAAGTTTGGGTCACCCTTAAAAATGTAGGCCTGTTTGCTCTACTGCACCTTCAAAATAAGGAGGTAAAGGACAGGCACCGTTAATTCCACAAGGGTTCATTGCCTCTAGCATGTTTTCCAAAACCAACAAAAATAGTCTTGAACAGTTGTAACATGGATTATTCCACGACTTTCACCTCTTCGGTTTACTTCCTGAACTCTGGAGTTACTTTCCTAGAAGCATAGTTGCCGAGCTTCTTTTCTAATGTATATTGTTGACTATACATTTTAAATTAAACTGTTATGTAACGAATGTAACAAGCTTTTTCCTTTGTACACAACTTAATCTTTGTGCTGAGTATTCTTCAAAGGGATTTTATAAATAATACAGTAAAAGTTTAGAATCAGTCTTCCGCTCTCTCGTCATTATACCATGTTGTTGCTCTCTCCAACTTTATCTACAAGCTGTGGAAAAGGAGACAAAAAGGTTTTAAGCTGATGACATTTATGTACGGTGAAGCTACTCTCAAATGTTGCTTGCTACTTGCACAGTTAGTATGTGACTGGAAATGAGAGTCAAGTAGTACTCACCGAGGTCTCATGGTTTAGGTTTGTGAAAATCAAAATTCTTACATTGCAATTGTGTTTCTGCATGACATGTTTTTTTCATATAGACATTAACAGTGCAACATGAAGATGCAACAGAATGAGAAAGGAAATAGAAGAATGCAGATAACACTGCCAGCTTAATGGTTAAAACAAAACAATACAGTCTCAGCCACACATGCATTAGTAGACCAAGGAAGATATTTCAACTGACCATTACTGTGGATTCTCTTCTGAGCCTACGTAGGCTTTGAATAAAACATTAACAATTATCTTTTAAAAACAAGATTTAACCCCGTTATGATCAAATTAAATGTGACTAAGATCAATTGACAAATGAAACATTCAATTGATCATGAATTATGAGACACAACTTGGCCTAACTGTGAGATTGGAACAGATGATCTGGAACACTCATTTTAAAAAAGAAGCCTGTATGCATCTAAATTACTCACACTATTAATTTTTAGTAGTAGCTATTCAAACTGTCACTTTCAAAACTAGTATTACAAATGCTTGTGTTAAAATACATACAAAAATTAGCACAGTAAAAGCAGTTGGCTGAAACACCCTAGACAAGCATCTTTCTGGCACCTGTTAACTGTCTTCAAATTCCTGGCCATTTGGTTAAGAAAATGGGAAACTCCATTTGAAAAAAATACAAGTCTTAGTAATAAAAAGATGTAGCCTGGTGCAGTGGACCTTAATAAATATATCTGATGAATGACTATGCATCATGAGAGTTTCTGGGTTCACCATACAAGCTGCAACTTAACACTGAACTCCACTGTTTGCTTTTACAGGCCATTTTCCATAAGTTCACCCAAATACTGCACCAAGAACAGTGTCTTCCTCATTGTGGAGACGTGAGAAGAGGCCCAGGGCAGCAGCAGGATTCACCTGTCTGGTGACCCAGGGCCAACAGTGAAGCAGGAAGAACCCCAATGTTCCCAGTCACAACCCAGGGCTCCTCCCACTTCACTACCCATGAGCAGGGGCACCTTCTGCAAATGTGCCCTTTCGTTGCTTTTACACCCAGAAGTCTCTCCCTGGGAATGAATGTGATGTGTATGGTGCAAGAAACGTACAGGAATGCACTCGAAGTCATTGCTCCAAAGTTATATTTGTGTTATTTTTGATGCATTTCTATTAGTGCTCTATTAGTGGAATAAAAACCAGAACAAGCTTCAATTGTTGCATGAAGTACCAAACACTTACCGAGCTTATACCAGGTAAATTCAAGAGATATCCAAGAACGGGAACTCTTCTAATAAAGCCAACCACCACAGGAAAGAACCCCCTTTAGGTAAAATATCAGAAGATTGTATTAGTTTTTACAATTAAGGTTTACTCATATTGCTATAACATGAAAAAAATAGCAGGTAATTTTTAAACCAAGATTACATAAAATCTTGCAACTCATTAGCAGCACACTTGTTTACCAAATATATCAACACACATTCATTAGAGAAAGGAGAAAACCAGGAAAGAAATGGTGTATTTTTAAATGGATTTAATTTCCTTCATAGCTGGCAACTCTCAGTCAGCTCATCAAAAAATAACTCAAGCGAGAATACCCAACTTAGTCAGCAAAACTGATTTCTCAAAATTAGCATACATATTTGGATATAATTCCTCTTTATATTATAGAAAATACATTCAAGACCCAATGTAGAAACAAGTGAAGTTAGTTCTGAGCAATTAAAACCATGTATGGTACTCTTTAACTACAGAAAATGAAGCATGACAGAGTTGTGTATTCATTTAATCCCAAATTTTAGTCAGCGGTTTGAATCATGATCCAGGGGACGTTGCCTGGCACAGCTGCTATGGTGTAGCCCCTGCACTGTCCACTTAATCTCTGCAGCAGAAAAACAAATTTTCTGTGGCAATATCTCAGCTGTTTGCAGCCAGCTGGTGGCATTCCCAGCAATCTCATGTTGAGCATTCCCTGCATGGAATAACGATTAATGTGCAATGTGGCCTCAGCCGCAGAGGAACAGTGAAGTTTCACAAGTCATCACCCTCTTCAACACATTGCTGAGAACTATTGCTCAGTAATATCAATATCAATATCAACAAAGGGGGTTTTTGAGTTTGTTGGTTTTTGGTTTTTTTTAATGACTGGATCATGTCAGCAGCCCAGTAAATTGTGATGCAGGACACACAAACCACTTGTAACAGATCAAAACAACTGCTGTATCCAAGAATAAGGAATTGTCATTACAGGAAGGATAATACTGTCAGCCATAACTCTGCATGCCTATAATCTGAACAAGGCTCCAAAAGCACCTTAGATTACAACAACTGTCCCATAACAGCCAGGGCAGTTTTCTGCTATGCAACCAAGCAGCAGGATCCTGAGGAACTGTATAAAATGATGCTTGAGGAAAGACATCATTTGTAATTTCTTCAGAAAAGAGCAAGTTACTGGCAGCATGATGATGGTTGAACAGAACAAGATTGAAGCAAAACAAAAAGCTTTGCCTGAAGTAGTCAATAGCCAAACTTGTAGCAAGGTGTTTAGATTCTATCAGCTATTAAGCACTGAAAAAGGTGGTCACAGAAATCATGGAATCATCAAGGTGGAAAAGACCTTTAAGATCATTCAATCCAAACCACTGGTGTTGTTTTAAATTAAAACAGATCAGATAAACATTCACACTTGGAATTATCCATGCCTTGTTGATACCCTCCAGGCTAAGGGATAGTCCTAGAGACAACTATCCATCTTTCATAAACCCCTCAACATTATTTTGCCCTGCTAGCCCGGGGCTAGCACCACTAGATAATCCATAACCATACGTACTTAGACATAATTTATAACTCTTTAGGGATCTTTTAAAAAGAGGGTGTTTTGTTGGAAACACATTCTACTTTGTGCTGGCTGATTAAACCAAGCACTATGTGCAAGAAGTGACAATGTATTCAGTGAAATACTGTGATTATCAAAGCACTTGCAGTGGCAGAATTCAGAGTAACGCAGAGTAGAACAATAAGAAATACATTAAACCCAAAAAATTCATTTTCTGAAAGTTCACTGTCTTCAGTAGAAGTCAAGTTCAGGTGTTTTTTTTTTAAATAAACATTTTATCTAAATACCAGATTAACATACAATTTTACTGAGTACAAAAAGAGCTCCATGAAAACAGTGGTTTCACTTCGATTAACAGGAACAGTATTATTCAGCCATTCGCTGAACAATTCAGGGTCTGAAACTTGATCAGTAAGCATTTAGTGAAACAATCTGCATCAGGACAGAAGTCCAGGAACAGCTAGAAGCCTCCCTTTCTACTTTTTCACATCTTTTTTGCTTTGTTCTGTAGGGAAGCATAGAACTTCAACCATGGAAATAAAGATAAAAATATAGATATCTATGCAGGTTGCAACAAGTCAAATTATTTTACTATTACAGTTGCATTTATGAAGTACTTGAATGACACATTGTGAAAGCTATAACATGATTGCTGATTAAAAAATTAGGCTTTCCATTTTTCCTTAACTCAGTCAAGGTACTGCTAACCCAAACCAGCAGTTCTGACTCTAAGGCACAAGTGTAATGAAACCTGACAAAAACCATCTTTTCCCTGGGCTGCCGTAGTGATGAAATGGTAAGGTTACAAACCTAGGATGGTAGTGACTAAATGTTTTGCCCTGTTTGTTAAAGAAAAGAACACACTCCCCACCAAAAAAAGTACCAAGTATCCCCCTTTTCCATGAGGAAATATTTAAACTTTGCACTAAGAATTTGGGCTCCCACATATTTTGAAGCTTTACAAGCCTTTGGTTAGACATCAACATTAACAAAATCACTTTGGTATGTGCCTCACAAACATTAGCATACTAGAGGTCTTGGAAAAATACTTATCAACTTGTAAATAAACAGTTTCATATAAGATCTGTCAAAAAGGAACATTTAGAGGATGCTGCTTTGTCAACTCTAACACAGAAACACTACACAAATACATTTATTCCTAGATACAGCAACATAGAAAGTTACTTTCAAACATGACTTACCTGAATAATAGGAAGAACCCATAAATTTCAAGGATCATTCCTATCAAAGGCCAACCAATGAGAACTATGAGCACACCACCCAGGAAGAAGCCTGTTGCTTTCATTTTGTGTTTTTGAAAGAAGAATCTAAATGTTCTTTCTAAGCCAATAACAAAAGACAAGCCAGCCACAAATAAAACCTAGAAAAGACAAAACAAACCAAAGAAAGAAAATAGCTAATCATGTTCCCAAGTACAGGATGTAAACATATATATATATTTTACCAAATTAGACTGCTTTTCTTGCACAAGTTCTTTTAATACCAAAAGACAGACAGTGAGAATGAATTTACTATTGTTTTTCTTTTGTAAGGTCCATCTTGAAACACTTGTAGCTCTCAGCTGCTTAAAAGTAAAGAGTCTACCCTTTGTGGTCTCTGCCAAACACACTCCAGACAAAAGACCTGCTGACAACAGTTGTTTCTGCCCTGTCACATATGTACAATCTTTACCACGAGTGGTGCTGAAGCTTAGTACCACCGACAGCAAAGGTTCCTAAAAACTAGGAACACACATAAAAGCACCTCTGTTCTGTGCCACTGACATCCTCAGCAGCTTGTACTGATCTACTCATAGTGCAAAGGCAGAGAAGGACAACAGCTGAACAGCATCAGCAGTCTTTTACCGGGTAGAGCCTTTTTACTGTTTATTTGTTCCACGATAGACTGAACACTGCCACACTAGTCCCAACTAGTTAGAACTATTTCTAGTGTCCTGCAGCAACAGGACTGTTAATTATTTCACCTTGTAAGCACACATCTGGGCAACATTTTTGCTCAGAAAGCGACAGTATCTCAGATTTTACAGAAGATTGTTTGACTCAAGCTTCAGTTTTGTATAGTCTTTAATAAATCATGTTTTTTTAAACCTTCTGCCCTTTCTGATATAATTTTTAAAAAAAAAAAAAAAAACCTCTCTGCAAGGATACAGTACTTTTTCTTGCATTATCTTTGACAATGAAACAGTCTGTCATTGTCTCTTCCTACCTACATTTTCACAATTTTCCCTAAACAGGATCTTGTATTTCCACCTTACATTAGGAAAAGAAAAAGTAAGCATTACTTCATTTTTCACTCTTCCACTGCACACTTGATTTGATGGTTCATAGCAATGCTTCAACTAATGCACCGAAATTCAAACACACAATTTTATATTTCCCTTCAGTGAATCTCACGATTTGACTCAGCTGCCATGAAATGAAACTGATTTGTTGTGATGGCAGACTTATAGGCATCAGCAAACGAGAGGGTGAACCTCTACCAGGCTGTGCTTTGGCTGGCTGGCAAAGCTGAGAACAGCAAAGGCACAGAGAGTATCACATGTAGAAAACACCCTGTCATTTTATATTTGGATTGGAAATTTTGTGTACCAGAACTAGGATGTATTTTCTGTGCTGCTTTGAGCAACAAAATCGATTTGGTAAAAGCTGAAGATACCAAATCTCTCTTTTATTAAGGGGGTCTGGCTCTTCTAAACCCAGAACTGTCAGCAATTCATACTTCTTTCTTTCCTCATACAGCACTGCAAAGCTGCATTTGCTAGCACATACTTATTGATTCTTATCCAAATACATACTTAAAAATGACAGTTATCTTACAAGATCACAAAGAAATCCTATTTGCAGCAGTAAACTGTGGAACAAGCTGCTTCTTGTCTACCAACATCCCGCAGGCCTGACCTGAGGTATGATATTCACATCAGTGTGAGCTGTTCTAACCTCAGTCAGGAAAAATGATTCACTCCTATCACTGAGCACAACTCCTCCTTTATACCAAATCACCACAGTAATCTTTGTCATGCAGCTTCAAACTGATAACATACTGTTCTATTTTTAGTTTATCTTTAACAGATCACATACTTGATTCTACGCAGTGAAATAAAGGCACTTACATTTCCAATAGCCAAAAGAGCTTTGTCAAAGAAGAGTATCATTCCAAAGAAGAGGAAAAACACTCCAAAGCCTGTTAGTCCCATTCCAATCTCTGAAAAAGAAGCAAATTTAGGCATGTAACAAAGCATGGTAGCAAGAAAAAGTCATGCATAGAAGTTGGGAAAAAAAACTTGAAACATCCAATCTAAAGAAATTTTAAATTTAGAAACTTCCCTGATCATACAAGTATTGTAAATCTTATAGACACCAATTACTTCAACATCAGTCAGATCTTTGGGAGTTGCTTATCAAAAAAGTCTGTATTTGGAACTGAAATTGAATGCAACCAAAAACAATTATGCATATATACATATGGCAAAGACATACATCCCTTTTGATTTATTGCTAGTATGGAGGAAAGGATTGTAAAGGGATAATGAAACTCTGTTTTCCAGATTAGATCAGTTGGTCAGTGCATGGTACAAATCAACACCAAGCTTGTGGGTTTGATCCCTGTATGGGCCATTCACTGAAGAGCTGGACTCCATCCTTGTGGGTCCCTTTCAACTCAGAATACTCTGGGATTTGCAGATCTTATCCCATTATCTTTACCACAGTAATGTAAGTACCCTGGTCCTCTCCATCCTCCTGAGACCTCATATTCCATCTCCTGTAACCTTGCATAGCAGTCCCACTCCCCCCAGCTTCTGGATGGAACACAGCTTGGATGAATCCTGCAGGACTTTTCCAAGTTACACATGTGTTGAAAGCTATCAAACACTAGCCTGGGTCTCCAGACAGTTGCCAGTTTTCACAGAACTAGCAGATACTGAATATTGAGGAATTGATGTTCAATTATATTTTTCATGCTTCATACTTCATTTTCATGATTGTTAGACTTGCATTATACATAGATACAATATCTCTAGACTGCTAGTGTTGCACAGCAATTTCATTTTATCAATTTTTTCATTTTATTATCTTAATTTGCAAGTTTTTTAAAGTACTTTTTGTACTTAATATATCTGTTTATATTGTGGACTGGGCGGTGCTGGGTTAACAATTGGACTCAATGCTCTTAAAGGTTTTTTTCCAACCTAAACAATTCTATAAACTTTGAGTTCTGCAAAGGATGATCGAGAAATACTGGGAAGGCAAGAGTCCGATGGAAGGTTTGTGTGAGAAACCAGGCAAGAAATATCAAGCCATGATTAAAACTACCATTTGGCAATAGCCTCTAAAGTACCTTGAAGACTGCTCTTAGAATTACATCCTGCTTTTAATTTTAAATCTCTAAGGCCTTCCTTTGACTCTCACACAGACTGAATGGGATAGAAAAACCAGGAACAGCAGCAACACAGCTGCAAAAATACCTGCATTTATGATTGCTTTCCCTGTGACCAGAGAATTTAGAAACCTATAATATACAAATACAGCTTAGCAAAACCAGCCCTAATACTATAAACGGGCTGGCAGCCCAGTATGTGCCTGTATATATGGGTAGTTTGAAGTTCCAAGTAGTTTTGCATAGCCTGTCCTGAAACAAACAAAAAAACACACCCACAATCACAGCCTTCACTGCTATTGTTGGCCAGATTTACCTAAATATATTTTAATTGCAGTTTGGACTGCAATGTAGATGTAGTTGGTCGTTTGCTGTTGCTTGATGAGCTCGGGAGAAAAGGAGATTAATTCTGCCTGTTTCAGGACTTCCATTTAGTTACTGGAAATAAATTTCAAAACAGCTCAAAGAGTTTTGTTCCAGCAACATTCCACTCCCCAAACTTCTGTGAGGGTTTGGCTTTCAGCAAGCCTGCAGAGCACATGGTGTTAGACCTCTAGTTCTATACTATTGCCTGCCACTTTAAACTGTTACTAAGAGCATTTTAACACCCCACAATCAAAACCACTAACTAACGCAATACAATCAATTTACTACAGGCACTCTCTATGCTTGTTTACAGGGAATACTGGAATTGCAAATTGTATTTTCAATGGATCTGCTGACTGAAGGCAATATAACAATTGCAACTGCCCTTTTCTCCAGTACTCTTTACTCCAGAAGAGCAGAAACAATCTGTATTCTGGATGGAAAACACTTGGAGGCAGGACTCCAGAGGAATTACCAGCTGCCAGCAAGATAAGTATGCAGTCCTGGGAAGTGAGTATTCACTCCTCCCGCAGACACAGCACAAGGTATGGAGCTGGCAAGGAGGCAGAGGCCAACTCCCAACAGCTGCTGCAATCACAGCTCTGACACTTCTCTAATCACCCGAAACGGGTTTGCAATCACTTCTGCCACAATGGGTTCTGATTCACTTCAGAAGTCACCCATATTCTCTGGTTAGTGGAGGGGAAGGGAAAAAAGAGAAAGGAACGTTATTCTCATTATCCCAAAATAACTGCTGGAAGATGAATGGTCCAGGACTATTATCTTCTGGTGCTGATACCTCAGTGGAGGGTGTTACTGACTTGATTCATATCAGAATCTGGAAATATATTATACCTACTGTTCATAGAGGAAGGAAAATTTTGGCATTTTGTATAAAATCTTTTCAACAACAAACTATGAATATTTATAGAGGGAGCAAACTATTTTTAAATGCTTTCTCCTGTGCCAGAAGAGCTTTCCCACATTAGTCAAATACAGCATATCAATGCCTAGAAATGTGGAAACATACATTAGGCATGTTGCATTTATTCTGGATTATTGTGATTTCCTGAGACAGGGGAGCAAAGCTTCATCAATGTTTCCCCAGAAATTCCATAAGCTGTTCAGGAGTATGCAGCACTGTGTCAAAACAGCTTAGTAGATATTAAGATTCAAAATTAAGATACAATGCTTGTGAGAGATCACAGCAAACAATCCACATCCCCAGTCTTTTATTTTGCACTGCATAGTGCAAAGTAAAATGGAATTGTGCACTATAGGCTCTCAGAGGACAAAAAGTAATAGAGTTTATATTCAATGTATTACTATTATTTTGCTAGCACTATTTTTTAGCATTGAAAATTTAATTTCGGAAAAGCTAAGTGCATTCTTCTGCAATTACTGGTGGTTCATAACACCATTCAATGCACCACTTAAAAATTACATTCCAGACTACAGATGCAAAATTAACTTTCCAAACATCAACCAATGCAGTGGCTCTCTCCAGGTATTTATCACACTATTCCACCAGTGACTCTGTGGCTAACTCTGTATTTTTCCAGACAGCAGTGAGTTTTAAAATATCTGATGAACTATGTTCTGAATTTCAGAAAAACTCAAAAAAACACAAACCTCTTTAAACCCCTAAATGCCACAGTATTTTATTTACTACTTTTGTCTCTGACAGTTAAAACCAACAGTCTTAACATTGGAAATAGCTGAAGGTTCTACATGAGGAATTAAGAAAAACAGTGAGTTTCTTTCTGAAGAGATTTTTCTTTTCTGCCCAGTGAATATTTCAGACAGGAAGTTAAGGAAAGGGTAAAAGCAAAGCCCACACGGGTTTAATCAATCAGAAATCTAAAAATTAAACCCAAGGGTTAGTACCCATCCCAGTAATAGCACAATATTTGAATAGCTCAAGAAATCATTGACCCTGAATGCTGCTAATGTCTTCATCCTTGGTCTTAACTGGCTCTCCAATACCTCCATTTCCAGTATCCTGCTGTCAAACTTAGTTATTTTAACTTTTTTTCTACATTTTTCACACCCTCCTTCATAACTGATGCTGAGGCGCTTATCAGGCAGACTTGTTTCCTTCTGTGGCAATCCTAGCAGAGATGCATCATACATGAGATGGTAATTTAAATCAAAAGCCTAACGTTGTCCTTGGCCTTGCAGCTTAAGCTGTTATCACGGGATCACAGTTGTTGGGGCTGGAAGGGACCTCTGGAGATCACAGAGTCCAACGCCCCTGCCAAGGCGTGGTCACCTGCAGCAGGAATGTGTCCAGGTGCGTTTGGAATGTCTCCAGAGAGAGACACTCCACATGTTCCCCAGGCAGCTGTTCTATGGCTCTGCCACCCTCAACAGAAACAACTTCTTCCTCATGTAGAGGTGGAACTTCTGTCTTTTAGTTTATGGCCACTGTTCCTTACCCTGTTGCTGGGCACCACTGAAAGGTCTGGCACTGTCTTCTTGGCACTCCCTTTGAGATACTTATATGTATTAAAAAGGTCTCCTTTCAGTCTCTTCCAGAATGAACGGGCCCAGCTCCTACAGTCCCTCCTTACATGCTCCAGACCCTCATCATTTTTGTGACCCTCTGCTCAACCCTCTCCAGTAGCTTCTTGTCTTTCCTCTACTGGGCAGTCCAGAACTGGACACAGCACTGCCGACTGGCCACCCCAGGGCAGAGCAGAGGGAGAAGATCACTCGCCTTGATCTGCTGGCCACACTTCCCAACGTGTCCCAGGATCCCACTGCCCCTCCTGGCTGCAAGGACACACTTACAAACTTCTGAACTGCAATTGCTTTGACCTCTATTGCCAAGTACTTCAGTGTAAATAAAACTATGGCCACATACAAGTATTTTTACTTTTTTTTTTCACTTCAACGTCTTGTCCTCACCTTGGAGCCACCTCAGTGTCACCTGCATCTGTTTGGTGTGGTACCAGCAAGAGCAGCACAGTAAAGCTATTTACACATTTACCAGTGTTTCCAGACCACTGATGTCCACACGGAAGCACACGGGAAGAGTCGAGCTAAGTGTAACTTTGTTTACCGTTCAGCTTTCATTCATTCATTCACAGTGATCAGACAAAGTGCAGCGGGTACAAACGCACAGAGGGGCTAAGTTAGATATTAGGAAGAAATTCTTCCCTGTGAGGGTGCTGAGGCCCTGGCACAGGGTGCCCAGAGAAGCTGTGGCTGCCCCTGGATCCCTGGCAGTGCCCAAGGCCAGGCTGGATGTGGCTCTGAGCAGCCTGGGGCAGTGGCAGGTGTCCCTGCCATGGCAAGGGTTGGAGCGAGATGAGCTTTGCGGTTCCTTCCAGCCCAGGCCATTCTGTGATTCCTCTACTCCCCGGCACAGCACGCCGAGCACTCGGAGCTCCACAAAAACGCCGGCCGCGCTGGCGACAGAGCTCTCCTAAGGGCGAGGGACCTGCCGAGCGCTCCACTCTCCACTCTCCATCCCCTTTCCCTTGCCGTGCTCCCCGCCACCGCACGGCACCGGCACCGCCGCGGCTCCGCTGCAGGGATGCGGCCGAGCGAGCTACCCCCGCCCCGCTCCGCTCCCACCGCTCCGCTGGCTCCAGCCGGACTCCCCAGGCCCAGCCGGACCCCGCTCGGCCGCTCCCGGAGCCCCCGCCGCGGACAAAGGGGGCGGGCCCGGCGGGCCCAGCTGCCCCGGGACCCCCGGCCCCCGCCGCGCCCAGCCCCGCGGCGAGCGGCCCCTGCCCGCCTCCCCCCCAGCGGCGGCAGCGCTTACTCTGCGTGTCGGACAGGGAGATCATGGTGGCGGCGGGCCGGGAGCGGAGCGGAGCGGAGCGGGACGGGCGGGAGCGGCGGCCACGTCTTCCGGAAACACGCACCCCGCCGCATGAGAGGCGCCCGCCGATTGGACGCGCCCGCCGCCAATCAGCGGCCGCCTTCTATCGCCGCGCTGGCGCGGCATCCCTCCCGCGGCCCGCGGCCGGCGCTGATTGGCGGAGGGGCGGCGCTCGCGCTCGGCCCCGCGCGCCATTGGCTGAGGGCGGCCGGCGGAAGGGGCGGGGCCGGCGCGCGGCGCAGGTGGGCGCGGGGGCGCGGGGCGGCTGAGGGCTAAAGGATGAAGGAGCGGCACTGAGCCTGGGGAGAGAGGGCTGAGGGATAAAGGATAAGGGATGAAGGAGCGGCACTGAGCCTGGGGAGAGAGAGCTGAGGGATAAAGGATAAGGGAGCGGCACTGAGCCTGGGGAGAGAGGGCTGAGGGATAGAGGATAAGGGAGCGGCACTGAGCCTGGGGAGAGAGAGCTGAGGGATAAAGGAGCGGCACTGAGCCTGGGGAGAGAGGGCTGAGGGATAGAGGGCTGAGGGATAGAGGGCTGAGGGATAGAGGATGAAGGAGCGGCACTGAGCCTGGGGAGAGAGGGCTGAGGGATAGAGGATGAAGGAGCGGCACTGAGCCTGGGGAGAGAAGGCTGAGCCCGCCGCACGGCAGGACACGGCAGCGAGGCGCGGCGGCGTCCTGCTCCGCCTGCCTGGCCCCGGCAGCCTCTGTCCCTTCCTCCATCCATCCCGCTCCTGCATCCACCGACAAGTGCCTGCTGCCTGCCGCTGGCAGCTCCTTCCGCTCCTCCCCGCCCTGCCCTGCACTCCCCGAGGCTCCTCTGCCTCCCCCGGCAATTCCCTTCCTCCATCCCGCCCTGCTCCATCCTGCATCCGCCGAGCACGGCCTTCCCTGCCTGCCCTCCGCAGCGTCCCTCCGTCCGTCCGTCCGTCCATCCCATCCCTTCCCATCCCGTCCTGTCCCGTCCTGCAGCCCATCGCAGGCGCTTCCCTGCCCGGAGCACCATGCCCGCGGCTGGCGGGGGTGAGCAATGCTGGGAATATCCCGGCGTGTATGTTCACTGTATGTATTTGTGTGTGTGTTCACCGCAATGTTCACGCTGCGAGTATTCCCACACTGGAGTAGGCTGCCCAGGGATTTGGTGGAGTCACCATCCCTGGAGGTGATTAAGAGGCATGTGGATCATGTGAAAGTCTTTTATTCACGCTTTAATTTTTAATATATATTTCCTTCTCCATTTATAGGAGCGGGGAAGGTCTTTTCTATGGTGGAATCAGCTGGTAGTGATCTGAGTTTATTCCCTTTCACCTTCTATTGGATTTGGCTTACATCTATGTAATAAATAGTTCAGAATTCAATAACAGAGAGAAAATAGCAAATTTTTTGAGTTTGGTATTATTAGTATATAATATGACAGAGATTGTTGTTCGAAAAATGAGCCAATAAATACATTTCTGTGTTCATTTCACTGATGATCTATTCAAAATCAATCCCACTTCTCTGAACCAAACTATGTAACAACCTCCTAACAGATCCTCTAGGTGTTATGGTGGCTGCTTTTCTAAGGGGCAAAATATGTGTTCCAACTTTTCTGTAAAAATAGTTTTGGAAGAGATGAAAAAAGATAATGGATGCTTAGTGAGCGACTGGTGTACAGTAGAGCACTCCTCTTGCAGGAAATGTATGACTTGGTCAAAATTCACTTGGATTCATTTAGAAGCCTGGTGAGCAGTGGCCTTGGGAATTGGTTGTGAATTTGTGTCTTTTTTGCAGACAGGAAAAAGGAACTGTCATCTAATGGGACTTATTTATATAAGGAAATTAAGTTAACCAGTACTTAAATTGTTACATTATCAACTCTGTCAATGAAGAATCTCCTGCAGTAAATTTAAGTTGAGAAGGTTTACTTATAAAATATATTTTAAAATGTATTTATTTCATTTTCTCTTTAGTGACACTTGGTTGAATAAGATCTTTTAAGGATAACATTCTTTAACCTCCAAAGATGGCAGCTGTTGAAGGTAATCCACAATTAGTGTTCCATATGTTCATTTTGCTGTCTTTTAACTGACAGACACAATCACCTGATGTTACTGATTGTTATTTATATGAATTTAATGTATGGAGAAATGAGTTGGTGGGGTCTGTGCTATTATACTTAAGATTTGAAGAAGAAAATTCTTTCACTGGGTAACATTTTATTAGGGAAAACTAAACAAAAATGCCCCTGGACCCCTGGCAGTGTTCAAGGCCAGGTTGGATGTGGCTCTGAACAAGCTGGGATAGTGGAAGGTGTCCCTGCCCATGGCAGGGGGATTTGAACTAGATGATCTTTAAGGTGCCTTCCAACCCAAGCCATTGTATGATGGAAATCAGGTTTGTCAAGGAGATTACTTGGTTTTTGGTATTTTGAAAATGTACTTCGTGTTTTGAGATATTCTTAACTCTTTTCTGCTGAGTAGCAGTGGGCATTTAGGAAGATAAATGTCACCATTTCATGTCATTTAATATGAGGGTATTTTTTCCATATCACACATATTTGTTTCCATAACCATATTATCATATCTGCTCTGGTTGGACCAACATCTCTTGGGAGTTTTGGGCATGGGGAAGGAAGTAATTTCTTCTTAAGCTTTTCTGACCTGGCTCTGAAATGGTGATACATGCTTGGCATGCAGGCATATGTGTTGATTATTCTTTTAAACTCTGGGGTCTGGATTCTAGAATACAATCTGCAATTCACACACATGCATATTGGGATGGAAAGAGGCAAATTCCTGCCAAAGATTCACTTGTGTAACCCAAGCTTTTGGGGAGTATTTGCTTCACTTTTTTCACATGTGAAAGATGGCTTGTGTTTGTAAAAGGAATTTTCCACTGTATCCAAACCTTGTTGTTCAACAGATCCTCTTGTTCTGTGTAGGAGGGAGATTTTGGTGCGTGAAATGTAGCTTTTTGCTAATGGCCCAATTTTCAACTCCAGAAGAATTTAACTTGCTGAGTTAAATGTTAATGTTGCTGAATTAATGTTGCTTCTCTCATGTAAATAAAATACTTTCTGTAAACACCTTTCTTGTGTTATGCTTGCATTGGCATTGACTGAGATACAACTAATACAATTAAAACTGGGATCAGCATGTGACTGTTGTCTCTATCATGCCTTCTTGTTTTTCCCTGCAGTGCTAGAGGAGGTGCTGGTGTCCATTGAGAATGAGCTGCAAGCAGTGGAGATGCAGATACAGGAGCTTGTGGATAAGCAGCAGGAGCTCCTGCAAAAGAAGATGAGAGTAAAGAACCTGATAAAACAGTCCTCAGGAGACTTGGAGGCAGGTGGAAGTAAAGACACTGAAACCTCAGCCGAGGAATGGAACAAAACAGGTCTGCAGGGTCAAATTCTAATATTTTAACTGAAAGATGGACTAATTCAGTAGGGGAAAATGCACTTTTACAGAGTTTTGTTTGGATAATGATATCGTTCTATTTAATTTTCATCAGCTGGCTGGCATACCAGGATAATGGGGCAATGTTTGTACTTGTCTTACTGGACATTCCTAAACTCTAATCTTGAGTTCTTCTGGGCAGAATTATCTGTTCTGTCAGAATGGCCTGTTAAAACTACTTTAATTCTTTGCTTGTTGCAAAGTCACAATTTGATTTGCTCTTAGAATCCCACAGTAAGTTTTTATTGCAATACTTGTATACTAAATACTTAAATTATTTTGCAATACTTATCCTTGTTTGTGTTCTGAAACAAATTGCTCTGGATTTTCTCAGGATTTGATAATGACAATTGTGCATTTAGAGTTGTTTCTTGCTGGTTTTGTGTTTCCTCTTGCTTGAATGGGTAGGACATTGGTGGTATTTGTGATGGGTTATGTAGCCTTGCTGTCTTACCAAATAATGCAAATTGGATGGGTGCTGACTGCCAAAAATAACCCAGAATACATTATAATGGTAGAATTAGTGCAAGTGGCAAGTGCCTCGTGGGGATGTGAGGGCTGCTGTCTTTCAAGTTAAACTTTAACTGAAATCCTGGATAGTTGGTGGTTCTTGGCCATGTTATGCCATGCCAAATTCGACTTAGGTATTTTTATTTTTTTTTTTTTAGTTATTCCTTTTTTGAATTTTATTTTCCGTTTGGACATGTGTATATGTATTGTATGTATACACTTTTTTGGCTTTTTTAAAAATGAAATTAATGTTATAGTTGAATCCATGTTTATCTGTGTTTGAGGAGAGTTATATATGTGTAAGAACACTGATACTTTGTCATTGCATATTATGGTGCTGAACAAATAATTTGGTTTATGTAGTTCTGTGCCTGACTCTCTCCTCCTGTGCTTTGAAAATTAACATTTTTGCAATCAGTTGTTGTGTATGTGTTGAACAAGAGCAGCAGCTAAATTTGCTCCCATTATAAAGCTCATGGAAGTCAGTGGGAAGCTTTTCTTGGTTTCAGAGAGCCCTGGATTTTGACTTTGCTCTTTGTAAATTTCTTTGCAATGTTACCTGAAGTCCCAAAGTTAATTCTTGCATTGCTTGTGGTGTAACCTGGAGTTCCCACAGCTTTTCTGCATTTTAATTTTAATGGTATGAAAACTGCATCAGGAAGCACATAAATCAGAAATTTAAGTTTTTACAGTATTATCTCTATAAAAAATGCAGTATTTAGCTTATTACTGAAGAAAAGAATAATCTATTATAAGCATGTTGGGGTGGTAATTGTGGGGAAGATTAAGCAACTTTCACCTCTTTTTTTTTTTTAATGCTTATAATTGATGCAATGTATGTAAAAAATGTATCCCTGCATCATTAAACGATTAGTAATTGCTGCATTTGTATGAGGGAAGCATTAGGGTAACTATTGTAGGGCTCAGTGTCTGGTTTTATTTATTTTCAGGGTGGGATTCTAATTTCTATTTAATTTGTGACTAACGAGTTAACACAGTCATTAGCACTCTGAAGTTCATCTGTTTTGAGTTTTTCACATTAGTTCACGTCCATGTGCAATGAGAGCTTTGGTCTGGAGGTGTGCTGTGTTCACAATTTGAGTTTTCAAAGGTCCACCCTAGAAAATGGCTTATCCAGACTCAGGTTGTGTGGAGCTGTTTCTGTGCCGTAATTGAATCTTTAAACACTTTCCCAGATCTAAAATTGTGTTGCTGCCAGATTTAGTTATTGAATATGTAAATTACCCCTCCTTCTTATATTTTAATTTGCTTATGAAACGTGTTTGTTGAGTTGGTTTTTTTCTCTTAACAGATTTTCCATGGTATGAGAAAATAAAGACTGCACTGCAGAGCAAATTTAAACTCCAGAAGTTTAGATCACTGCAACTTGAAACAGTAAATGCTGCAATGGCAGGAAAGGATATATTTCTTGTCATGCCTACGGGTGGTGGAAAGAGCCTTTGCTACCAGTTACCAGCTGTCTGTTCTGATGGTAGGTAAGGGGAGAATAAAGGACATAATACAAAGAATTAGATTTCTTTTCTCCCTTTTATATTATTTGGAGAATAAACATTATTTGGTGTGTATTTTGCTTGGTTGATTTGGTTTTGTTTGTTTTTTAAATAACTCATCCAATTGCATTGGAAGTTTATTCCACTACCTGTCACTGCTTAGTTCTGTAGTAAATCAGCATCTCATGACACAGATATCCAGCTTGTTTTGTAAATTGATTTTCATACTCTGTTGCAGCTCAGTTGTTTGTGATCTAGATTCTAAGAGGAGGTGCATTTAATAAGAATTATCCCTATGTGATATGACACTCACAGCTCTCTAGGAGGGCAATCTGCTGCTGTGTATGAAGCTTAAGCTTACATCTGGCAGTTTCTTCAGAGCAGGGCTGATGCATCAGTAAAGGTAATTAGAGGAGATATTTGTGACATCTGACCTGCTCAGTTTGCACCATGATTGATTGTTACAGGTTTCACACTGGTGATATGTCCTTTGATATCTCTCATGGAAGATCAGCTCATGGTTTTGGAACAGCTTGGTATTTCTGCAGCTTTATTAAATGCCTCAAGCAGCAAGGTATGTTTAACTTCATGTGTTTTGTGGTGTATGTGCTGGTGTGTCCCCTCTGTAGTTGCTTGTGGTTGCTGAATGGATGACACAGATGTATCAGCTAATGCTGTTCTGTCAACAGTGTGTGCCCAGGAGGCTGCTGTGAAATGTAAGATGGTTAAGTATCTTGTGTTCACATTTTAGTGGCAACACCACCTATGAAGCAACACCTTCTGTGGAATAAGTGGATTTCTTGGGGCTGTTTAGAGGATGTGAAGTACCTTTGGCTGGTGTGTGTTGTAAATTCTTCCTCAGTTTCTAGACTTGGAGTAGGTGATTTTTGTCCACTACTACCAAGTTGAGCAGTGCAGGCTTTTACATATAATTATTTATCTTACAAAAGGGTGGTGAGCTATTTGATCCAGAGGCCAAGAAGCAACTTATTTCCCAGTCTGTTACTAGACAATTGCTTACAGTTACTTTCCTGACTAGCAGGAGGCCATGGTCATTAACTTGCACATTACACTGGATTTGATAAGTCGGTGGCTTGATGCAGTGTGCAAAACTTGGAGCCTGCTTTGATGCAGAGCACTCTGGAAACTTAGTAATGAAAACTATTGTTGTGTGCAAGGAATTATTTTACTCTTGCAGTATCCCAGGCATGTTTGGTACGTCATAGTTTATTGGGAAAATATTGATACCATATGATGAAGCAAAGACGCTTTGCTTCTTCAAAGTTCCATTTCAGATTTTCCAAGTATTAAAATGACCATATTACATATAATGATCTTCTACAAAGGCTTATAGTGGTTAATACTGTGGAACAGTTTATCCGTCTCTGTTAATTACACCTTATGAATTGCTAATCACCTCTTAAGAACCTTAGCAGCTAGGCAACTTCAGTGTGTTGTCCCAGTTTGTTACGCCCTGCTGTCTCGTTTTGTTTTGAACAGGAGCATGTGAAGTGGGTCCACACGGAAATGCTGAACAGGAATTCACAACTGAAGCTTATTTATGTGACCCCAGAGAAAATTGCAAAGAGCAAAATGTTCATGTCCAAGCTGGAGAAGGCTTATCAGGCTGGGTGCCTGGCTCGCATCGCTGTGGATGAGGTGCACTGCTGCAGCCAGTGGGGCCACGACTTCAGGCCTGGTATGCTCCTCAGAAATCCCCTCTGCTGGGTTCTTCAGGCATCAGTGAATAATGAGCTGGGCCTGAAATAGGGCCAGCTGCTTCCTTCATATGTTAAGTAAATTCTTAGTGTGTGACAAGTGGCAGCATTAGCTCAAGGACTTTAATTCACAAATTGTCCAGGAACTAAGTTAATGCAAATGATTATTTCAACATACATTTTGCTGTCAGTATTCTGAAGGATGCCTTATTCAGTTGACTTTAATTGGAGCTTCATAAAATCAAAGGTTTTGGCTAGCATCTTTGGACAATAGTTACCTTTAATCTACTGCTATACGAGTGTCTTTCTGTACACTACTTTCTGGCACTGCTGATGAAAGAGGTAGAGCATTCTGTAAACTCATGAGATACATTTTAATCATCTCTAAAGCAAGTGGAAACAAATGCCCTTCACTTACAGGGGAGGTGTGCTTCAACCTTTTTCCTGTCTTGGAGGTTGTAGAATATTGTTGGTTACTGTTTCTTTGTCTTTGAAGGAAAACCTGATTTATAAGGCAGCATTTAACTATATAGTCACTCCTAGCAGTTTTGCTGAAAAGTGGTGCCTGAGCCAAGAGCCAGGCTAGTTCAACAGGCAGTGTGGAATTTGGGTATGTCCCTCTGGTTGCATTTCTGTTCTAAGGCAGCAGGTGATTGTCAGTACTGAGCCTTTAAAATGTTTCATTATTACAGTCTGGTCTATGTATCCAAATTCCACATTGCTTGTTTATTAGCAAAGCTCTGTTTATTCAAAAGCTGTTTGTTACGCTGCAGAATAACATGAATGCTGGTTAATGCAATTCCACACATTTTTCTAACTTTTTAAGAATTTCTATTTTCATATATTTTTGCTTTCTGAATTGTGCCTGATAACTGCAGCCTTCCAGTGCCTGGAGGGAGCCTAAAAGAAAACAAGGGAGGGACTTTTAACAAGAACCTGGAATGACAGGCCAAGGAGGAATGGCTTCACACTGAGAGTAGGTTTAGATTGAATATTGGGAAGAAATTCTTTACTGTGAGGGTGGTGAGGCACTGGAACGGTTGACCAGAGAGGTTATGGATGCCTCATCCCTGGAGGTGTTCAAGGCCAGGTTGGATGAGACTCTGAGCAACCTGGGATGGTGGAAGGTGTCCCTGCTCATGGCAGGAGGTTGGAACAAGGTGATCTTTAAGGTCTCTTCCAACCCAAATGATTCTGTGATTTGATTCTTTAAAATTCAATTAGACATCTCTTTTGATAAGTGCAACCTGCTCATTACTTCATTTGGATGTATAAATTAGTTCAGTAGTAGATTATCAGTAATAACATTTATTGCAGTATTACCCCATTAAATACTATCTATGTGAATGTTTTTTTTAAAGTTTGAATTGTGGTATGAGAAATCTTTTTCTTTCCCCTTTTTGTTTTCTTGCTTAGACTACAAGTCTCTTGGTATCTTGAAAAGACAGTTTCCCAATACTCCCTTGATTGGATTGACAGCAACAGCTACCAATCATGTTTTAAAGGATGCCCAGACCATTTTGCATGTTCAGAAGTGCATTACCTTCACTGCTTCCTTCAACCGGCCCAACCTTTACTATGAGGTAGGTCATGTTACCTGTTTGTTTGGCTGCAGCACTGTTGTGCTGTCTCCTGCAAGGAGAGAGGCAGGCAGCAGGCTCAGACTGCTGCAACCTGCTGGCAAATATGTCCTATGATGGCAAAAATCTTGTGAATTGTTGTGTGGTGCTGTATTTTCACTTTGGTCACAGGTTTTTTATTGTTCTTCGTGGAGAAAGGTTGTGGGTGTGTTTTGGGGTTTATTTTTCTATGGACTTTGGAGTTGTAATTTGACTGTTCATAGAGAGAATGTAGTAATTTTTTTAAATGGCAGAATAGGTGTGTTTATGCTGGAAAAAATAGAAAAATAAGGTTGTTTGACAGACTGTCTGTCCACTTGAACTCTGACATGTGCATAATATATTTTTGAGGTTCGGCATAAGCCTTCAAATAATGAAGATTTCATTGAGGACATAGTTAAGACCATTAATGGAAGATACAAAGGACTGTCAGGTAAAAGGTGTCAAAAAAGGCACATGTTATTTTTCATAACCTTTAACATTACAAGAATGTTGGGATGTTTCCGAGTGATCTTGAAGCATATAGAGAAATTCTGCCTTCACCACACATTAAACATCCAGTATTAGAGTAAATTAAATTTAGTAAGATCCATACCTTGAATAATTTATCTCCATTCATTGGTGTTTGTGTCTTTACTGTTTAATTATATCTTGTGAAGTACTGAACAGGAATGTTGACGTCCATAGAACAATGTTTACATAGATAAGAACAATTAGGAAGTTTTAAGATTGGAAAAGCAAGACTCCGAAAAGGTTGTCTCTATGTTCTTAAATCACACATTATTAGTATCCATGTGTCAGGATACTTGTCTTTAACGTGTTTTTTCATATTTGATCATAGTCATCTGTTATTCAGTGCCCAGAATAGGTATTATGGGGTAAATTGCAGATAAAAGCAGAACTGTAAAAGTTGGACTTGTGTAATCAATAAATTATGTAGTGGAAATAAAGAGGAGATACATCTTGCCAAGGCAGCAGAACCCAGGTTTCAAGAGCAGCAGTCTGTTCCTGTCTCTGCTCAGAGCTCTGTGGCTGTGAGGAGCCCTGAGCACAAACTGTGCTAAGATGACCACAAATCACATGGCTTTGTGTGTAATCTCTGATTTAGCCCAGCCTGACTAATGACAAAAAGCAGATTTAACTGAAACCTCAGGTGTCATAAGCAATAGCACCCCTTTAAATAAGCTTTAATAAGCATTGTTCTCCTTGAACATTAACAGAATACTTCCATGATTGTATGGACTGGCACCTGCATTTCCTCTTTAGCCTTCAGGTCCAAGCTAATGATTGATGTTTCCTTCATGAATACCAATACTATGGGCTAAATAGGCACAAAGACTGTATAATGCTTTTTAATTAGTTATTGTATGAGTTAATAAAACTTTCACAATAATTAAGTTTTAGGGATTGTTTGGCCTTTTTAAGGCATTACAATGAGGCCTCTTTCACTTCTGTGCAGGAATTGTTTACTGTTTTTCTCAGAAGGATTCTGAGCAAGTTACTGTGAGTTTGCAGAAACTGGGAATCAAGGCAGGGACTTACCATGCAAACATGGATGCTAAATATAAAACCAAAGTTCACAAAGGATGGGCAACAAATCAAATCCAGGTTAAGTAAATACTTTTCATAAACTTTCATTTCAACAAATTGTGGTTTGGTACCTTGATGAGTTCTTAATCTTTTTCTTTTTTTCCAGGTTGTAGTGGCAACTGTTGCTTTTGGCATGGGAATTGATAAACCTGATGTGAGGTTTGTAATTCATCACTCTATGAGCAAGTCTATGGAAAACTACTACCAAGAGAGTGGGCGTGCAGGTATTGTAGGAAGTGGCTTTTGCAAAGTTGCCATTTACATCCATTAAACCAGTAAAACTGCGCTTCAGTTTTCCAGGCATTTGTGCAAAGTTTCTTGCCTTTGAGACAGGTTTCAAAGGGTATAATGACACTGCCTCTGTAAAGAGGCTTTAAATATAAACTGTATTTGTGACCAGGCCTCAACTGTAGTGTAACAAAGAATAACTGGGTACCTAGACCTCCACTCAGCATTTTTTTAATTACTTGATTTCTTTGGCTCGCCAGAATAACATGACATGGATTTGATATACAATCTTAATTTTTTTTATTTTGTATAGCAACTGGGATGTGTGATTTGCTCAGATTGTCTCTAGATGGTGTTTAATCACTGTATGATTTTCAGAAATACAAGTAGGATGGGGAGTCTGGAGCAGGGAATTAAGGGATGGGGAGTCTGGAGCGGGGAATTTAAGAATTGATCAGTGTATAGCAGCACTAAATACCATCCCCCGAAGGTTTTGTGCATCTCATTACTTTTTTAAAAGCAACTTTCAATCTTTGTGGAGAAAAGCATTTCAAGGAACTTGAGGGGCAGTTGCTTGAGATTTTAATTTTCTGTTCATTTTAATGCATTGCAGGTAGAGATGACCAAAAAGCTGACTGTATTTTGTATTATGGGTTTGGAGATATATTCAGAATCAGCTCAATGGTAGTGATGGAAAATGTTGGCCAAGAGAAGCTGTATGATATGGTATCTTATTGCCAGAATATGAACAAGTAAGTTACTGTGGTGGATTGGTTGCTTAGTTTTTAAGTAGGCTAATTTTGTAGGGGCTTTTAGAGCACATTTGAAAAAGAAAACAGCCCAAAACAAAACCAAAATGAACCCATCACCAAATAAAACCACCCACAAAACCAGGAACAAGCTTATCAGCTTCAGGATACAATTCTGGAATTGGTTATGTTGAGGTGGAATATCTGTCAACAAACCCTGGATTTCAAATCCCAGTCAGAGGAAAAACTGGAATGCTTTGGTTTTGATTATAAGCTACTGTGTTTAATGGCCACACATTAAATCCAGTTTAAGTGTTTAATACTTCACCTGCTCCACTGAGATATTTGGAATACTTCATGGAAAACACTTGTATCTGTGGTGTGGACAGCTGGTGCATCCAGTAAAGCCTTTGTCGGCCTCAGTGTAACAATGAGTTCATATTCTTACCATTTTTCATTCTCTTGAAATTCCAGATTATGGATTCTGCTTCAACCAAACTGTTCCTACAGCAGTGTTTAATCCTTATTCCTATTGGCATAGCTGATAGGGAATACTGGTATTGAACTATTTGTTTTCTGATTTTCCTGTAATAATTCTTCATGCTTGTTTTGAGATCTGAGCTGTTCCAAGGGACCTTTTTTGCCATTTTCATGATGTATAACACAGATGTTATATGTTCACTTGGGTTCTCTAGCCCCCCTGTTCTCTCTGCTCTTCAGGTGTCGCCGGGTGCTCATAGCTCATCACTTTGATGAAGTCTGGGATTCTGCAAACTGCAACAAAATGTGTGATAACTGCTGTAGAGAGAACGGTAGGTAAAGGGCAGAAAAACCTACCTAAATGGAAAAAGCTGATTTGAAGAAATACCTGGTATAGAAAAGCTATAAGCAAACATTGTGACCTGTGCTTGTATTACTGCCTGTTTTCAAGGTGCAGATTCTGTTACAAATATCAGTGTTTGGTGGCCTGCTGTTGCCAAGCTCAGGGTGTTTATCAGGATACGTCCTGGTTTGGCTTTTTGCCTGAAGTTGGACACTTTGGCATCTTTCAGGCTCAACTGTTCACCTGTTTCCAAAAGGGAAGCTCGGGCAAGCAGGAGATTGGCTTACCTGTGTTAAAAGGATTCTGGTATGTGTCAGGTTTTGTTTCAGGATTTGTTTGGCTGTGTAAGCTTTATTGAGAAGGAGGCCCTGCATGCCAGACTGTTCATACTTAGGCTCTGAGAAGGTCCAGCTTGCACATCCTCTCACAACTTGTGTGGAAAAATCCCGGAGGATTTCAATGCTGCATGCTCACAAGATGTTCATGGGTCAGGACTGTGCAGAACAGGTGTGCAGAACAACTGAGCACTCTAATTCAAGGTTTTGCTGTGATTTTTGGTACCCATCAGAAAGCTGAAAGACTCAAAAGACAAACAAAGCATCTGTTGCTGCAATTGAAGTCAGTGCTGTGACTTATATGTAGGAAACCCCATAGAAAGCAAGAAAGGTCTGAAAGGAGAGCGGAGAGAAAGTTGGTCTTGGGCATCTCTAACTGGACACAAAAACACCTTAAACCTCATTGAGCACCATCTAGGTGAATTCATGGAATATGCGGAAAATACCATCTCCTCATATCACATACCTGTTGCAAAAAGCATTTGGACAATATAGTGATCAACTTGAAAAAACTTAGGAACAACTCTGTACTCAAAGCTCTTCTCAGAACTAGACTTTTTCTTCTGTTTTTTTGGGGGTGTAAAGTAAACAATCCAAAATTTAATTTTGTTTTCATTAAACAATTATATAATAAAATTCTGGCAAAATCTTGTAAGTAACAATGTTTTGTTATCTCCTAAATAGAAATGTGGCTTAGCTGAAATTGATTCTGGGATCAGAGATTGGGAAGAGTATGGAACTGGCTTGTCCCCAAGGCTTGCAGGAGCTGTGTGATGAAATAAAGTTGAAATATATCCTGTTTACTGCTATTGCACCTCCAGGGCCTTTTGATACTTAAGAAAGCTCTAGGGAAACTTAGCAGTAGTGCTTTTTTTTCAGTACTTATTCCTTAGTATCAGAGGAGGCAGCTGGGGTAATTCTGTGCCATGATCTGATCATGAAGTAGGATGATCATTATGTACTACATGGACGTGTTCCTGCTTGTAATTATTATTGATGATGAAGCTAATTACTATAATGTAATTACTGCTTTTTGTGTCTGTCTCATTTTGTCCATAACTGTCATGAGAGAAGAAATGTCTCACTTATATTCTTCACTTCTTCTGTGCTCTCTAATCTTTTCATAATAAACACTTTGGGTGAGAAAAAGGAATCCAGCTGTAGAGTAACATAGTAGCTACCTTGCAGATTTTTGCTTTGAAATAATTTGTGGTTTGTAACATTAAATAAAAGTAGAAATGTTTGTCAGGTGGGAGTTCCAATAATAGAGAAAATTGTGTGAGCATAAATATATCCTGATATGACAGAAGGAAAGTTATGGCTTCATTTGTTAAGTTAGTTTAAAAACAAAACAAAAAATCATTGCTCTTATACAGCACAGAGATGCATTTAAAGTTATATATAACTATATATATTAACTAAAAAGAACTTTGTGTTTAAATGTTCCTTCACTTTTCCTTGCAGCATGTGAGAAGATGGATGTAACAGGATACTGCAGGGATCTAATCAAAATCCTTGAGCAAGCAGACAGCATGAGTGAGAAACTCACTCCACTGAAATTAATCGATGCCTGGTCTGGGAAAGGTGTGTCCAAATTCAGGGTGCCTGAAGTCACTCCACCCAAGCACCCTCGAGAGGAGCTGGAGAGAATTATTGCCCATTTACTGCTGCAGCAGTATCTGAAGTATGTAAGATAACTGTTTTGTTCAGTTTTTTTAACATGTAGTAGTAATTTTTCTTTGCTCTCTTGTTACTTCTGTGTAACATTAATGGATACATTCTTTAGTCTTGTTTGTATTTCAGATGCATTTAATGTACTTTTTTAAAACCTTCAAATATTGCAGTATTTCAGTTTCAAAAGTTGGAGGAACATTTGCATGCTGCATCTTGTGCAATTTTAAATAGGTGGGGTCTTCTGTATTCAGGTAGAATGCTTAAATCTGCAGCAGAACTGATTTTAGAGAACTAAAAATTGCAGTTTATACAGATCTCATTCACATTCCATGGATAAGGAAAGCAAATGGGGTTGCCCACATGATGTCTAAGTCAGGAAAGACTGGCTAATGTGGAAAGTGGTACTCAGAAATTTTAAGCAAGCATGGTGAAAATAACAATAGCACTGCCGCTGTAAGCTGTGTGCTATGTGTTTTGTCTGCTCATATAATTTTATAAATTCAAGAATATCTACAAATCAAGTATCTAATCCCTTTATCTTATTTTCTTTGCATCTTTGTACAGCTGACTTCTTTTTATATTATTAAGAGGGCGAGCAGATGGCTTATTACATCTTTTTTCCTCATTTTCCTCCATGCTTTGCAAGAGATTAACAAGTGTGTCTGAGTGGTTTTGTGTGTGTGAAGTTAAGTGTTGACCAGACTAGTTAAGTGTTGACCAGAGTTAGCTCTAAGTCAACTGACTGTACTTGAATAGATAAAGCAGAATGAAGCTGCAATTTGCAACATCCATCAGAAGGGTAAATGTAGCCCTTTCATGATGGAAAGAGTGTTGAGATTGAAGCAGGCTGCCCAGAGAAGTGGTTGAGTCACCATCCCTGGGAGTGTTCACAGAGCATGTGGATGTGGCACTTGAGGACATGGTTTAGTGGTGGTGCTGTGTTGATGGCTGGACTTGATGATCTTGGAGGTCTTTTCTAACCTTAATGATTCTATGATTTCCCCCTCTCTCCAGCCTTCCCTTGTAACACTGATTTAATTCGTGCAGGGAGGATTTCAGCTTCACAGCATTTGCTACAATATCCTACCTGAAGGTGGGACCAAAAGCCCGACTGCTGAAAAATGAGGGACATGTCATCACCATGGAAGGGATAACAAACAGGAAAAGTGTTTTCAAGGTATTTAGATATCTGCTTGATTTGCTCTATAGATATCTTCTCCATTATAGCTTAATTTAATGATTTGGTATCTGCTCAAAATATTTTTTTAGTAATGTAATCAACCTCATAAATACTCTCTCTGGTGTGGGAACATGGAAAAAGAAGGAAAACAACGTTAGAATTTTAACTGAACTCTTTATATCTTACAGGTCAAATCATCTCAATCTTCAGATCCGAAAAGAAGCAGAGAAAATGCCCAGACTGTATCAAAGACTGTCCAAAATTCAGTGGTGAAGAAATCACAGGAACATAAACGGCCCAGCTGTAGTCCTAACTTAAAAGCAAAGAAGCCTAAGCTTCAGGGAGGTGGAAATGACCAACCAGTAGTTATTGACTGAGTGTCACAGACTACATTTAGGATCTAATCGTGGTTGCTGCTCCATGGACAATGCAGTGTGGAAGTTCAGTTTGTGCTTTAGTAATGGTATTTTTATTTAATAAACTCTGAACAGGGAACAAGTATCTTTAAAAACTGTTAAATCTAGAAGAAGGCTAGTAGTGAAGGGAAAAGTGCTTCATATCAATGTAATAGGATACAGCAATGATTACAAAACCTATATAATGCCCGTGTTGCCTTTTTAACTCTTTTGGAAGTGTAGTATATGGTAATACTACTGCAGGATCATGCCGTCTGGAAAGGTCTTCCAGAGATCCAGAGGTTTCCAGACTTCCTTCCTGTGGGAGTCTGAACCCACTGCTCCTGTGAGAGTCAGTGGAGGTTTTTGTCCTTTGCAGCACAAGACTTAGGTGGTCCTGAGCTCTGCAGTGTCTCTGAAGATGCTGTCACCACTGTTCCTTCTGCCTGCTGTGCAGGTGACTCTCCTCCTTCACCAGTGACTGCACTGCAGTCCCACGGAGTGACACTGGACAGCCAGAGACTTGGGATGCTGCAGCATCCTTCCTCTGGAGCCCTGCCTGGGTCAAAGCTGCTGCTTGTTCCAGCCCACGTGGGCATTGCCAGCACTGCAGTTCTGTGCAGGGAGATGTGTCCCTACACCCACTGTGGCATATTTGAGTGAAATACTGTATATATTTGAGTGAAATATTATGTGTATTTATCCCTTTGAAATATATCTGTTGCCTTCAGAACTGGATTTCTCTAGCTTGTTCTTCAAATAGAAATGTATTACTTCTGTGCTTTTCGAAGTACCTAAATTTAAGGTTACAAACAAGAGAACCTGCCAGCCTGGGAAAGACTCAACAGCTCCTGCTGCCTGCAGGCCTTCTCAGGCACACACAATGCTGAGTGCTAGATTCATTTTTATTTACTTGTTTTTAACATCTTCGCAGCCAAAGATCAAAAAGGCAAGTTCTGGGTGGTTGCATTTTGGTTCTCCCTTCCTCCCCCAGCACATACATATGTAACAAAAATATAAAACAAGTATCATTAAGAACATGCTCTTCATCTTTATTTTTCAATTGATTTTACAATTGTGACAGTTACTAAAGCCTACAGTCCTTCAGCCATCATTTAACTGAGACCTTTGCCAAAAATTTAATTAATTTAGTTAAAAACAGTTGTTCTCTTAATGGAAGTGATTTGTCTGGTAGCAGTCTCAACACACACTGCCACCTTTGCATTGAGTGGAGCACAATCAGTTGTTCCCAGTTTGACCCTAAATAAATAGCAACTCCCAAGCAGCAACTGTAGAACAAAATCATGCCATCTCATCCTGGCTTTCATTGTGCAAAGCTTGTGCTCCATACTTAACTGAGCAGAAAATACATTTTTTTCAGAAGTAAACTTATGGGGGGAAAAAGAAAAAAAAAGGGGGGGGGATAAGGCCATATATTTGCAACCTATATTCCAAGCACCAAGAGCTCTGAGCACCCTGTGCCCATAAACTGTTCTCAGTTCATATGAGTCAGCTTGACAAATTGCAGCATTAGCTGGCACCTTCTGGCAGTACCCAGTAAGTATTTGGGTAAAATCAACCCAAAATCTTAACAGAGAACTGCATTTATCCCTCATTTCCAGTAATCCTGAGAAAACAGTTTTATAAGATGTATTAGCTGGTATCAAAGTTTGATCCAAAATGGAAATGGGGTTTTATTCAATCAAAATAATCTTCTATATCAATATCTGGATTTAGAAGATCTTCACCGTAGGCTGAAAGATCCATTTGATTTAAAATTAAGTTTTCAAAGGTTTCTTCCAAGTCTGTTTCCCCAATCAGCACAGCTCCCATCATTCGGCCATTCTGCATCACCACCTTCACATACTCATGTCCCTTGGTACACCTCAACATCAGCTCATGGTTGGTGCCCAAGCCCTGAGCATTGTACTTTCCCAAAACCACCACCTAGCAGAAGGAAAAGGGAAAACAAAAAGCTCTCAGAACAGTGCAGTTGACTTTTATCATTTTCTGCTGCTAACAGGTCTGGGCCTCAAAAGTGATGCAAACATGGAAATACTTGTCCCTAGGGTCCCTCCCCCCGCCGCTGGCTTGCAAATCCACAGTGGACTCAAAAATCTACCCCTTTAAATAGACACATTTGTATGGATGGAGAAAATCTAAGCAAAGATTCATTACCATATAAAGAAACCTGTTTTGTCAATACTGAGCATCTGCTCAGTGTCAGCAAGTGAACATAAGCACGCAGTATGTGTTACTCAGTGGTTTATGACTATCAGACTGTATTTACCTTGTAATTGAAAAATTTTGTAACGTGAGCAAATAGTTCAAAGCTGAAGTCCATATCAATAGGTTCCCCTAAAGCATCTGCTGCCATGCACTTGGCTGCATACCATCCCATCTGCCGAGCTTGGGTCCACAGCCTCATCTGCAAGAGAAAATTGGGAAGCTTTAAGTCACAAGCTTGTCACTGCACCACGACCACACTCACTCCCTCCTCAGCAAGGCCAGACATGCTTTCCAGCCACCTCCCTACAACTGTCATCAACAGCCCCAGGATTATCCCTTGCTTAACCCTGCACTGCCTGGTGTGTGCACTGGTGTGTAATTCCCTGAGGCTCACCCGAGGCTGTACCTGGTGCCACACGGGGCTTGGCTCCCATGCTGCTGTGCAGATGTCTCCAGCTGCGTACACATCTGGCAGTGACGTGTGCATGTGCTTGTCCACCTTCAGTCCTCCGTCCTCAGCCACAGCAAACTGAAGGAGAAAAGGAATCATTTCAACTGAGTCATTCAACTTCCTCCACCTTAAGCAATCATCTACTACTTTATTATTTAACGTGAAACCATCCCAAGCGGCAACACCTCCACGGAAGGTACAAAGCATTATTGTTATTATTATCTCTCAAGCACAGCACAGGTTTTTAAAGGACTATTGCTGATACCTAGGCAAGGAAGTAACAGGGCTTGCCGAATTTCAAATCACACTGTGTGTTACAAGGGCACTCACTCTTAAGAGTTCATTTGGTATTTTTGACAAGGGAAGAAAATACCATTGCAAAACTTAATTCCTGATCTAAGCTTGTAGCATAGGCCTGGAAATACCTCATGGCTCAACATCAGATCTGTGTTTTCAGCATTTCTCTTGCTTTAATGAGAGCACAGCCTTCTACTTACAATCAGATGGCACCACTAAACACCAAATACCCCAACGTCCTGGTTTTATCTGGATAATTTTCTTAGTAGTAGCTTGCATGGGGCTATCTGTTAGATTTGTGACAAAACCAGTTAATAACCCAAGGATGTTTTAGTTGTTGCTGAGCAGACACCAAACACAGAGACAGAATGATCTCAAGGCCTGGAAATTCACACACCAGAATCACCATCCACATTTGGGTGCTGATTCAGGGTGACTTCCCTCAGTGAACATGAATACCTTGACAGTTCAGTGTCCCAGATGAAAAAATACTGGGAATAACTGCTTCCTTCCCAGAAAAAAATGTCAAGATTTATGAGGTAAGAATACAGTGCAGAATTAACATGAAAATTATTCCACATTTTTGCCACATTAGCCAATTATACGGATCCTTTCTGTCTTTGTTTAACAGTTTATACTGCATATATACTGTGTATATATACCTGGAGAGCAATATCATAAACCAAGACCAAAAATCAAACATGTTTTTACCATGTGGGATCTTTCAGTATAAATGTACCTGTCTGATTTTAAGATGCTGCACAATATTTACATCTTTAGCAAACCATGTTTTATGTCAGAACAGAAGCATAAATCAGCTGCAAAAGTTTATTTTACCTTACTTAAAAAGCTCCAGAAGAAATCAGCATACTTACATTATTGCCATCAAGAAATGGCTCAACATTTGGCACTACTCCAGTTGCACTGACAATGAAATTGCATCCATAAATTTTTCCATTAGTTAATTCCACATATACAGGCCACAGCACTGAAAAAGGGGAAAATTTTGCCCTGAGAATGTAACCAACAGAAGTTATTTTATTAATTATGTGTTTGATATGATATGATATAAAAAGAAAGAAAACCCAAACCTTTTAGGTAACTGAACAGATAGAGAAAAACGGAAATTTAAAAAAAAAAAGAAAAAAAATATCAGAGGCCACCTAAAACATTTCTTACTGTCACTCAGAGAAAAAATATTTTGGATCTTAGCTCCAAGCCCTACTAATAACTTTCTCTGGAATTTTCCTGAATCAAAGCTCTCATTTGCAAGGTGAAAATACTGGGTCCTGTGGGATATTCTCTCAAGTATGCAATTGCCAAATATTCTTTAAGATTATAAATATTCTATAAGATTAAAGATGGACAGGAAGTGCCTCTAAAACAAAAAGAATGTCACAGATTTGACTTACGATGAAAGTAACTGATTACTAAAACAGCATTTTAAATATTAATTTTAATTAGGTGGAATTTATGGGCATAATTATCCATGAAAAAAAAAGGATACTTTCCTCTACTTTGAAGGTTTACTTTAGTTTTGACACAAAATATTGTTTGTTTTTTTTTTCTTCTAACTTCACTATTAAAATATTACTTGATTGGACTGTGGCAAGGATGGAATATTCTGAGTACAGGATTTCAGTTATATTGTGGAAAAAAGTCTGACCCATAAGATTTTGTCATTTAATTGCAGCCCATAAATTTGATTAGTATAAATTTCTAGACCTCAACTTATAGAGATAAAAGATTTATTTTTCAAATCTCTATTTGCTTTAAAATAGCAAACATGATCAAACATGCTCCAGCACAGATTTATCTCTATTTTATCAGCACTGGCACTCACCCTCATCTGGTTCTACATTTTTTTCTCCTTTAGGAAAAGTCAAGGAAGTCCGCTGCAGTTGGATAAATTCTTGCTGTAAGTGTATTTTCTTTACTTCACACAATATTTCAATATGTACTTTGTGAGAAAACTAAAGAAAGATTGACAAAGTTATAATGATTGGCAATCACAAGATGGTTAATAGAAAGTATATCTTCACCTAAATTGGTATTACTAAACTGGAAAACCCCCCACCATATATCCCAGTCCACTAACGGAATTCCCACATTTTTTCCTCTGTTTGGCACAGAGCTAACCACAGCCAATGGCAATTTACCTGCTTTTTCAGCAGATATCTGATGTTCCTTGTAATTTTGTAACAACTTAGATTTTTCTGGCATGCAGAAAACATATTCAAGTTCCCCTGAGCTTACAGGAAGAGAGTTCAAAACTTAGCAGAGCAGAATAAAGTAAACTCATCTTTTCTGTCTTTCAGGATTGCAAATCCTTTGTTTTTCTACCATGAATTAAATTCTGGTAATAATAATTTGTTCATGTTCTAAAAACTATAAAAAGAAAACAAATTTTCTGTACTTTCAACCCACATTTCAACCATATCCTGAGCTCAAGTCAGAAGCTGGAAAGTTACCTATTTCTCTAAATTGTTTTGTGAATTTGGGCCTTGCATTATTCTCCACTACACAAATACAGTTCCACAGCCTTCAACAGCCAAACCACTGCTAATTAAGCTGCTAAATATCCTAAACATCCTTTAGCTGGTATTGTAAAGCCACTTCTGTAGAATCTGTGACTGATCACCCTTGACAGGTCGTTTTTTAAATGCAAAACAGATGCAAACACCTAACAGCTTAAACGTGAGCGTTTTTGTTTTATTGCAAACATGAAACTTCACAATGTTCATGCCCACAACATTCAAACAAATATGAAAGGAGGTTATACCCATACCTCTTTAGTTCCTTTAAGGTGTAAACCCTCGTGCCAGTCGGGGCCTAAAGCACTACCCAGTTTGGCTGATGCTGCTGTGGATCTTTCCTCACTTCCTGAAGGAAGATGGAGTGTATCAGATTTAGTGTGCATCCTTCCTTGTCCATAGAATTCAGAACAAGGATTCTAAATAGAAAAATACCATCTGGCTGTCAAAAGGGAAGATGAAGGTGTGTAATATCCTTATTTTTCCTGCCTGATGTCTACAACCATGTACTTCTTTTTGTTATGAATTTGGTAATATATCTGTTTGTGTGATGATTGCTCACACAGTCCTAGTTAACTGTTGTTTCTGAGACTGCAGTCCCACTCCATCTGTAATAAATAAAGTTCTGTGAGGTTTCATCTGCTCCTCCAATACCTTATGTGACAGCTCCTTCCTATACAATGCTGACATAATTCACATCAAAACAATATAGAAAACAGAACAAGTTCTTCAGCAGAAGGAATGTGGGGAGTTAATGTAAAGTTGGCACAAAGGTAAGCACTTTTTTACAGTTTGCAAGTAACTGTATTACATTCTGTCTACATAAATTTGAGATGTTTTTATATTGCTTTGCTTTTAGTTTTTGTAGAAGGAAATGCCATTAATGGTAACAGTAAGCCTTATTCCAACCTGCTAAATTCACTGATTTTAAGACTGCCTTTGATATGAAATGCTGCTGCTGCTGCAGTGTCAGGAAACTCAACCTCCATACCTTCCACCATGTACTTGGTTCTTTTACACTCGATTGGAGTCTCCTGGCTTCCAGCAGTGAGCTTTGGAATGAGAAATTCAGCTGCTCCTGCATCAAAGAAAGTGTTCCCAATGGCTCTGTCTTTGATAGCCCAGATTACTTCACAGCCTTGAACTTCATACCTGTGAACATTTAAACAAGGGATAAAGTGACAGACTGCCTGAAAAGGATCTGACTGTTAGCAGCACAAGAAGTGTGTCAAGTTTCCTTCCAGAAGCCAGAACTAAGGGATCCAAGACTTTCCAACCTATCAAATCCACTTCTAAATATTTACATAAGGAAGCCATTAAAAATTATCTCTTCAAGTTGGCAAGTCATACTTTCTCAGCAACACAACCTTGACTTAACTTGGGCATGGGGTGACAGGGGAGCAGATCAAATTTATAATAGTAATAATTAGTATTTCCTGCTCCCATAATGAAAAAGAAGTGCATTTCTGCCAGACTCCCACTGCTAAAAACAGGCATTTGGATTGTGCTTGCACTACGGGGAATGTGAACTGTATATTCTTGATATCTATGTGTCAAAGCTTTTTCTAGAGCTGTCCTAATTTTCTGAGTCAGTAACTATACTGCAGAAAAAAAATTGTAATCAGTTTTGCTACTAAATGCTTTAAGAGCTACAATTTTTTAAGTCAACCTTCTCCCAAACTAATGTACACTAGATTTAACATTGCATTGTTAAAGATTTTGTTTGAATATGCATCCTTTAAAATCTTCATTGTTTACTTACACTAATTCAAGGGCAATCCCACCATTTCCTACCACCACTATTCTCTCAGCTTGAGCCAAATTCTTCTGAAAAGCCTGCATTAAGAAAGGAAAAATGTCAATTAGAACTTACAGCATGTTCCCTCACACTGATCAACTACACCCTTTTCTGTATTTTCTTGCTCTTAGTCTTATTTTGATTTTCTCAGACTACTGATACACATATAGTTAGGCTGAGATCTGTAACAGAAGCTGTTCTTGTAACAAACAACAATTCCAGTTTCACTACAGATTATTTGAAAATGCAACTCCTTTTTTCATCCTCAAGGTCCAACTTCATTTGATTAAGTTCATGTTACAGAGAAGCAGTGCTCACTCTGACTCTGACTGAGACTCTCACTCTCATTCTCACTCTCACCCCACCTCCTCTAATTCTGAGGACCTAGAGCAGTGAACCTTCAAGTTTGGCTTCCAAGCTTAATTCTTTATTAAGTCGTTTCTCAGGTGAAAACTTTTCCACATCTTTGGCTATAACTAACTCTGTTCTGTACAATGAGGAGAAGCTACAGTAGAACTAGAAGAGAATACAAAGTCATTCCTTCAGTAGCTTTCCACTGTAAGAAGCAGCCCTTTGTACCATATACCAGACACACCTTCCCAGGGGAGTTTCTACTGGTGCCTACTTCCTGTTTGTATTTTCAGATGGGATTCTATCTGGAGGGTGAAAGGATATTGTTTAGTCCATATTATCATGTTAGAAATACTGTGTATGAGCTATCTGTAAACTTAACAAATGTCGTGGCTAATTAATTTACTTAGTGGCATTATAAGGCTGTTTTTCTGCTAGTGAAAATGTTCCTATTTAAGAAAATATAACAACAAACATTATTTTCTGCTTCTCCATTTCACTCCACAATAATTTTGGTATTTTGCACCAGACACAGGAATATAATTCACATTTTTATGTCCAAAACACATTTACCTGTGCACTGTCAGTATCCCGGATTCCTAACACATACGGGTTTCCTTCAACAATTAATTTTGGTTTGGCTCCAGCACACAGGCAAAGTTTTTCATATATGTATTCCTTCCCATCTTCAGTGTAAATTTTCTGTTACCAATGAAGAGAAAAGAAAAATCAGTTCATCTAAGAGAATTCATCTAAATCAAGACATCTAAGAGAACATCAGCTTTCTCTTTCCTTAATGTATTTTATATATAATATATAATATATAATATATAATATATAATATATAATAGTAATTTGCAGGTGTTAAAAGCTGTAAAGGGCTTCTTAAGGAACAAGCCTTCACACTCTCACTGACTGTGTGTCATTTATTCCCACCACACTCACCACCAGTAAATGACCTATAAAATGGGAAGTGAACACAGTGCACTCCAAGCAAGATCAAGTTTACCACTTGGTGGCACTTTGTACTAACTGGCTATGCCAGAAGAGAAGTGTGTGACCAATGCCCCTCTGGCCCCAGGAACAGAACTGTGTACCACTATACATCAGCAATTCAGAGTTTCATTCAAAACATTGCAACACCAGCAGATCTGTGTTAAGCAGGCATAGTATAAGACACATGTAGAAATATTGCAAATCTGTTCTTTGCTGAAGAAAAAGTGGAAGGACTAAACAAACTACAGCAGTCTAAGAATGACCTTAAATTTTAATATTTTACGACATTATTTGTTGTTCTACAAACTAGAAGTTGCATAGTTTAAAGTGGTTTTGGGCAAGAGATCCTCCAAATCCACATACATGAATTATTTGTCTCCACTAAGACCTAAACTAAAACAGCTTCCTATTAATGATATAAGAAAACCATTGAATTAAGAATGTTAGCAGAATGTAACTGAAATTACATCTCCAAAACTTAAAAGTGAGCAAAACTAGTTTTGGATGTGAATGGGAGTTTCTCATACATGCTGTGAAGTGAAAAATAACATGTTGACACAGAGCTAACAAGGGTGTGTACATGCTGTTCATTGCTCATACTTGCACCGTATTTCCTACTAAAAGGAAGGAAGAAAATGTGGAAGCATTGGTTCTTTCAAGATTTATTTTGTCCCCTCTACATATTTCTACTTGGAAAACAGTGTTAAGCAGTAAGTGAAATTAGAGTTAGGAGTAATTTCTTGTACTTTTGCTAATTTAACACTTCAATCACAAGAATGTTCTTGAACAAAATTTCTCAACCTAAACATTCAACTACTTCTTAAATTATTTTTTATATACATAACTTGAAAAACCAAATAAAAAAGAAAAGATTAGCTTACATGTTCATCACTTTTCAACTGTTTTACTCCAGACTGTATAACTCTAATATTGGGATATCGTTTTTCTAATAGGGAGCTTGGTTGCTCTTCGACATCAAATTCCTCAAGTGTTTTGGAAACCTGTAGGAGAAAGAGAGGTATTTAAAAATATGGGTCATTTCTCCATCTCTGTTTCTAAAGCTTGTGACAGAAGGTGCTGTGGTCATTTCCAGTAAAAAAGCCAGAACATAAAGCCCATATTGCCTGAAAATGTGTTATATAACTGCTAAAAGTTCCTTTCTCAATACAAAATCTTTTCATGCCTGTTCCTGGTTAAAGAGTAAAAGTACTACAGAGAATTTCAATCCTAAAAATAGAAATTAAGCAAAAATTGAGAACCCTGACAGGTGCTCTAACTCGTACAATGTTTTATTCCATAAATAAGACTATTATCAGAGTTGTTGCAACTGCATTTTAACTTATTTGATGTAGTGTTAAAATCCTGTTTTTCTGTTTGTTATAACTTTGCTAAAATAACTCATCCAGAGCCACTACCTGATATTTCAGAGACCTGGCGGGAAATGGACAACACCAAACAGAAAACAAACACAAACAAAATAAAAACCCCAAAGAGGCAAACCAGAACTTGAAAAACATTCAAGCAAGTTATGCCAATTTTGGGTTTTTACCAAAATAGAGTGGCTGCATGGAAACCTCTAGGCCTGCTACTTTATTGAATATTCAGAGTTTGGAACACAGCTAAGAACCGAAAGCCACACCACGCTTGCAATTCAGAGAGAAAATAAGATGCTCACGTGAAAAACTTACATGCTGCTGCCTTCAAGTAGTGCTTAGCTATTCCTTTATTCTTCAAATACATAAGTTTCTGCTGACACGAATTACAGACTTCACAATGCTGGACTATGCAAATGTCTTTACTGGACACTCCTGGCACTGCTGTCAGCACTTCCAGAAGGCATTCTTTAGATGGGTGTCACTCCAGCAATCTCACAGAGAGCTCTCAGACTCAGCTTAATGACCCTAGTAGCCACAAATCTGAATTCATGCATGGATTTGAATTTCTTCTTCAAACTACCAGGAAAGGTATCACTGAATCACCAGCTGCTGGAGTAGATAAAGCTCAAAGCAATTTTCCAAAAGGCTATCCCTTCTTTTGCTACTTGTCAGAAGGATGTTTCTGCCCCAAATTCAAACAAGAGCAAGACTACAATACCATTTCAGTGCTTAAACAGAGCACTCACTAATGAAGCAGTGAAATAAAGATTCAGTAACTCAGAACACACTTCAACCATGTAAGTACCCAGCCTTTGCTTGAATGGTCTGACTATATTCACCAATTACTCATAATGGATCATTATAAAATAGATCATCAGTCTTACTAACTCCACTATAAAATAGCTCATCAATCCTACTAACACCACTGCAATCACACTAATATGAAAACAAGCTCGAAGTCATGGGCATTTTTACCATTGGGTTCTACATTATCTGCACATATAAACTCTGAAGATGTCTTACTGTATGAAAAATTCTCTCTTACCTGCTTGAAATTAGTTACAGCTTTTATAACTGGGGAGGCTGTCATTAGGAAAATGTCTTCTGATGGGAATTCTGCAGCCAGCTTGTAAAGAAACAGAAACTTTATGAGAGTCATCATCTGACTTTGAGTTTAACACAACAAAACTACTGGTGAAAAGCAGTATGTGTTAATACATTACTTTCATCTTCTAGAATCTTATTGAATAAACACTATTTCAAGATAACAGAAGGATAATGAGTGATGAGAATGTGGAGACCCAGCATTTCAGTTCATTCACACATAAATATGCCTTCAAGAACTGCAGCCATAGTGTAAAGGACAACTTTATTGTCACAATATTCCAAAGGCCATCTGATGGATCAGACTGTGATGTGGTTTCTGGAGACACTCAGCTGCTGAATACACATTTTTTTACTGCACAGCAGTGACTAATTTTTTGCAGGTTTCATTTTCCCAGAGGAAATGGTATTTTCTATTGCATATTTTAAACCCTATTTAGTAAACTGATAAATGGATTATCATCTTCAGGGTGCTATTAAGCAATGAAAGACTTTTAAAGGCCCAAACCAAAGGGAAGAATTCCCATTTTAATTGTGCATCACTCGGCAAAGTGACAGGTAGACCAAGACAAGTGGTGCTGTAGGAGGGAAGGAATTCCATCCAGAGGGAAGGGATGCCATCCAGAGGGACCCTAACATCACAAGAGAACACACGCATCCGAAACATCCTAAACTGCTCTGCAGTTCTAACAGATAAAATGTTCCTCACCAAACTAATACCCACATAACTTCATCCTACAGGTACAAAATTACCTCCAGTTACCATTACTTTAAAACCGACAAAACTCTTGAGAACACGAAACAGATTAATTTACTTCTAAGGCTTGGGCTCACAGAGAGCTCGATGAGGTATACAGCCCTAAACCAGGGATCCGATAAAAACTGAGCAGCATTGATTAAAAGGAGCACATCACAGCAGCCTGAAGGCTGCTCGGCTGCAGCACAGTCCTTTATGTTGATGAGGAATAATTCCTGCAGGAATCCTAAGTCCCTGACTCTGGATAAGCGCACACAATGCCAGCTTTCTGCAGTTACGAAGTTGTGACTCTCTTTCTATGAACCGTCCGTAAACCGCTTCCAAATAACCTTACCAGGTTTGAACCTCGAGACGTATTTCTAGTAAATATAGTTATGTTACTAACAAATAAATAAATATAGTTATGTTACAACACTGCTATGCTGGGGCTGCGTTTGGCTTTAGTTTTTCCAAGCGAGACAAATCATTTTTAAGAAACGGGGAAGGTGGGGATCAGGAGGGTGCAGGGCAGAGCACGGAACTACTGCACACAAGCGACTATTTATGCAATTACTGCGCAGATCAGTGTCTAGGACAGCGCACATCCTGACCCGAGGCGGTCACGCCGCCCAGGCAGGCGGGCGGCAGGGCAGTCCCGCTCCCCCAGCGGCAGGCTGCGGCTCCGCACGGGCCCCGGAGCCTCCCGGATGCCATGGGGCAGCTCCCGGCCAAGCGGGCAGGGCGGGGAGCGGGGGGACGGGGCAGGGAGAGCACCGTGCGCACGGCGCGGCCGCTGTTACCTTCTCGGCGCAGGTGACCCCCGCGATGCCGCCGCCCACCACGGCGAAGCGACCCCGCGCCCTGCCGCCGCCGCCGTGCCCCGCCATGGCCGAGCTCCGCCCCGCTCCGCCCGGCCCGGCCTCGCTGCACGTACGGCGAGCGGCAGCACCCAAAGTTGCTGTCGGCCCGCGGCCGGGCTGCGCGTCAGGCATCCCCTCAGCACCGAGCCCGAACGGGCTTTTCCCGCCTCTCGGTATCCGTGTGACATGGGTGTAGGTTCTGCTGCTCGTCTCTTTGGATCTCTCTGCGATCAAAACCCGTCTTTTGCACCTGAGCAGGTGGGCAGCGCATGGAGGTGCAGGGAAGATCTTTTCTGTTTCTCTTTTTGATTTCATCTTCCCAGTCCCATCCCAGTGCCTTCAGTCCCTCACAAGTGCCCTCAGTCCCATCCCAATCCCTCCCTGGCGCATCCCAGTGACCCCAGGAAAAAGAGGGGTTTGAGGGGAAAAGCTCCTTTTCCATTATTGTCTATTTAAAGTGGAGAGGATCCCCATTCACCTCTGATTTTAAGGGTACCAATTGAAGGAAAACCTGCCTTTTCTTGATTTAGGGGTATCAACTGATGGGGAATCGTTATTTTCTGGTTTAAAGGCAAGACGACAACCTTTATGATGCCATTTTATGGGTTTGAGTTGAGACCAAACTCCCCATTTTCATAATCTTAAGGCTGTGTCACCGAATCTGCGGGAAAAATAAAAACCCTTCAACAACATTGTTAATGTTAGAGAGTCAAGGCATTACTTTATTATCTGGCCAGGATGTACCACAGAAATCATCTCTTCCATACATAGCCCAGGGGTGCAGAGAGAATCATCCTATGATATATAGCTTTTACTCGATTTTTCAGATATTTTATACAGTAAAAATATATAGAAAAGTACTGGGTCAGTGTTCATTGGTTCAAAGTTGAGCAAACCCCCAGTATTCAGTTTCCTATTGGATCTGAATCTCTTCACTTCTGATGTTAATTAGATTCTTCATTCTTCAGTTTTTTTATCAGTCCTTTCTGGGCCAGGATGTCTTCACTCTTGCTGGAGGTGCTCTGGGGTTTTAGATAGCCACTGATGTCCTGCTGATGGTCTGCTGATTGCCTTTATCTTTGGGTTCCTCCCAGTCTGTTGATATGCTGAGTCCACCAGACTGCATCTGGTAGAACAATGCCCTGGAAAGAAACCTAAAATTCCTTTTCCCAGGGTAAAGACAAACAAAACTTTTTGACAAAAGTTTTACAAAATTTTTTAACTTGGTATATTTTCCAACAAATCCCCCCCTTTGAAGTTACCTGAATTTTAAGGTCACTTCCACATAATAAATTGACTCAACCAATACTAGTTGAAAATTTTGATGAGACAGAGATTATATAGAAATGTTTTGAAAAAAGGCAAGACAGAGAATATATAGAAATATTTTGAAGAAAAAAGAAAGTCAGAGAACATGCAGAAAAGCAGTTATGTATAAATTTAAAGGGGAATGTTAATTCCCTTTTGTGTTCTCAGGCTTTCCATCTCCCAGTGGGAATTGCTTTCTGGGTTTCTCTGGAGTCAGGGATGGGAAGAATGGAGCACTGCCCCTGCTGTGTCCTTGTCTGGCCCCACTGCAGGGTGGGATGCTCTGGGGTGGGGTGAGGAGCAGTTCACTGTCTCACCAGGGCAAGGCCTGACCTGCCCCCTCCACACACACACACAGGCATCCTGAAGTGTTTCAGAGACAGTAATCTTTTCAGTTTTTGGTAGCCAATTTTATGGCTCATGACACTGATCAGGACTACTGATAGTTTTTTCCATTTGTGATTTAATTGGGGTACCTTTCCTCTCCGCTTTGGTGGAATTTCTAGCAAACAGAGCAGAAAGAAAAGAGGAAAGCATAGTGGAATTCATATAAATATAAACTGACTAGGACTCTTGAATTGTTAGTTTTCCCTGCTTGTGATCTAATTAAACTATCATCTTCCCTCTCCCCTTTTGGTGGGAATTTTAGCAGAACAGCAAAAAGGAAACAGGAAAGTATACAGGAATTCGTACGAATTGTAATTGCCATTTAAAATTTAAAAGCATCTATAAGCTGCAAAGCTCTGGCAAATTGGTCTATGATCTTTAGCAATTTCTCAAAGGCAGTAACTTCCTTCTATGGGACCTAGCATTCCCAAACACTAGACAAACAAATACACATTAACAACAACAGTTAGAAATGTGACAATTAATAGAACTCACTTGGTCTTAGCACTTTGTTAGACTAGCCAGCTATTCCTTTTGAAACCTTTTCAATTTAAAGAAAATTGGTTTTGTCTGATTGACACATGGTTATATCTCAATTTTGTGAATTTAGATTTAAGTCTATAAGCCAGTTATTAACGTGGATGTTGTTTTATGTGCGTGTGTTAAAAAGGGTACCACTCTTTTTTGTTTTCTGGCTTACTTACTTTTTGCATCTGAAGGCATACGTGTTACAATTATTTGGTTTTGCTAGGATAGCTGACTTGATCCAGGAACACTGTGGGTAACACTATTCTGGAAACATAAAAAGCAAAATCATCCAATGCATTTCATTTTGGCGTTGCAGCTTTTAACAGATTTACTGTTTATTATATTGTCCAATATGGTTCTTTCGTGTTCCTCTTTGTCAGGAGTTGATTTTATTCACATAAGAGAGGAGTATCTGGCCATAGATCTTACAGTTGCAAGGGAAGTCATCAGTTCTTCTTGCTTCTGTGGCTTGAGTGGCTCCTTGTCTCACGTTTGGACACACCTAGCTGTTTATCTAATGAGGATACACTTGGACATTCAAAGTTGTTAATGACATTAAACCAAACTTGCACAGTGATAACATGTTAGAGTGGGGAGAAGGATGAATTCTTGCTTCTTCCCTCCACCCCCCCACCCCGCTTTGGAAATTCTTATGTTTTTGCTAGGTAGTTTTATTTTGCAACATAACCGGTTCTGTTGCCCTTCTCTGCAAGCAGGCAAAGCTTGGTTTTGACATCTCCTCTAAGGAAACTCCTCTGGCTGCTTGAAACAGTTCAGCCAAGCAAACACACCCAAAAGCATCTAAAACAATACTTGATTGGCACACACTCAAATCAGACATTTAAAAGTTATGTTTTTAACACTTATTTAGGATCTTTTCTATATGATTTTGTGAGCTCTTTTCAGGACTTCAAATCTGCTACTGAAAAAGGCACCTTAACAGTGACTGGTCCTTCTGCCCCGGCAGCTTGCTGGAGTGGCACTTGAATTACCTCCCTTTCCCCATTCCTGTCTCTGATTCCATTTCAGGTTCTACCTGCAACTGGACTCTCAGCATCCCTTCACCTTCAACATGCCCACTCGCTCCCTCTTCATCCCATGCTGTGGGAGGCTCCCCGGCAGCTGCCCCCTCTCTCTTCTTGCAGGAGATACTAAAGATTCAATCTCTTCCTCTACAGAATCATGCTTTTGACACCTCGTTCCACTAGAACATTCTACACAACCATATTCCAGAGATTCACTTCTATTATCCTTTAAAGTCAGTATCACAGACTGCTTTGGCTCCCTAGGTAACAAACCACATTTCTTTAGTAAATCTAAGTCATTCTTCAATTCACAAAACAAATCTATGTAAGGTATTTCATTCCACTTTTTTTTTCTTTCTGGCAATATAGCAGTAGCTGTAAAGTTGTATCAGAATCCAAACACCCGTTACAAGGCCATTTTTCCTTATTATAGATAACCGGGCCACCAGAAGTTACAATATTCCATTAACTGTTTATGGGTTTAAGGGTGGCCTTTAAACTTTTTCCAATTTTGCAAAATACAGCCCAGAGGTGAACTCCTGGGTATACCTCCTTCTCGAATAGGTGAAGATAACTTTGAACCCATATCAAATTATGTTGCTACCAAAACAGCACAAAGAGGGGTTTTGGCTTGCAAATGCCAGTTACACACACACAGATGTCGCAGAGGTATACTTATTAGCACATGCAGAGAACAGCACACACAATGATTCCACAATCATTCAGAAGGTTTCAACACTCAGCAAGTTATTTATATTTCATGGGTGTCCCCGTGTGGGTTTTTATACCAGTAAAACACACACACGACACTCATGCATGCCAGAACTTTTCTAAACAATTTTAAAGCGCTTATAGTTCTACCTCCATTTCAAATACAAACTGCAATTGTGTTTTAGCTAGGCATTGAGACTCGAACCTGAAACTGTGTGGCAGCTGGACACTGAGACTTGAACTCAGAATGGAGACAATCCGAGACTCCAACTCAGAAACACCGCGCACCGAGACTCTAACTCGGAACCGAGACAACCCAGACTCGAACCTGGAACCAGTGCAACCGAGACTCGAACTCGGAAACGCAGGAAGATGACACCAAGACTCGAACTCATAACTAAGGCAACCGAGACTCCAACTTGGAAACACAGGAGTTCAGCACCTAGACTCAGTAGGAAACCGAGACAACATGCATGCATCACTAGTGATTTTTCTAGTGTCTAATTAAACCATCACCCTTGTAATTTACCCCAAAGTAATGCCTTAAACAAAAAACCACGGGATCTTGTGTTGGACTCACTGGATTCCGGGGACCGAGAGGTCTCTCTGGATGAAATCTCCGTTTCATCCAGAGAGAATGGGGAGGCACTCACAATCCCGGAGTCCGTGGAGTACTCAACAGCATCGTCCCATCTGGGTTGTCAATAATTGTCACCGAATCTGCGGGAAAAACAAAAACTCTCCAACAACATTTTTAATGTTAGAGAGTCAAGGCATTACTTTATTATCTGGCCAGGATGTTCTTCTGGCCAGGATGTACCACAGAAATCATCTCTTCCACACATAGCCCAGGGGTGCAGAGAGAATCATCCTATGGTACATAGCTTTTACTTGAGTTTTCAGGTATTTTATACAGTAAAAATATATAGAAAAGTACTGGGTCAGTGTTCATTGGTTCAAAGTTGAGCAAACCCCCAGTATTCAGTTTCCTATTGGATCTGAATCTCTTCACTTCTGATGTTAATTAGATTCTTCATTCTTCAGTTTTTTTATCAGTCCTTTCTGGGCCAGGATGTCTTCACTCTTGCTGGAGGTGCTCTGGGGTTTTAGATAGCCACTGATGTCCTGCTGATGTTCTGCTGATTGCCTTTATCTTTGGGTTCCTCCCAGTCTGTTGATATGCTGAGTCCACCAGACTGCCCTGGAAGAAACCTAAAATTCCTTTTTCCAGGGTAAGGATAAGCAGAACTTTTTGACTGAAGTTATACAAAATTTTTAAACTGGCATCTTTTCTGACACCCACAGTTTCGGAGACAGTTCCAGTAAATGTCTTGAGCCACGGGGTGGTTGCCTGAGACTGGAAAGAGATGTCTCGAGACATTTTGAGATGCATGGGTCCGTGGGAGGGGGCAGGTTGGGCCTTGCCATGGTGAGGCAGTGAACTGCCCCACATCCCCCAGCCCTAGAGCCTGTATCATAGCCTGGTAAAGCTGCCAATCATTGGCACACCGGAGTCAGTGCCCCACTCTGCCCTAGCTCAGCTCCTGAGTGGCCAAATGACCAGAAGACCCACCTGAAGAAAGGGCCCATGAAGGCCAAGGTGTATTTAAGGCTGAGCAGGAGGCCAGAATATTCATCTGGACCCTACCTTCCTCTTGGAGTTTCTATCTGAACACTGCTGGAACACAGGAGTTGGTAGCTGTATGTGCTTTTCTGTATGTTTTCTGTCTTTCTTTCTTTCTTCGTGTTCTAATTCCCACTTCTTAAAAAATTTTGTTCTACAGATTTGAAGTTTGCGATCTTAAATGGGCCAAATTAATGCTGTGGGAAGTGTTTTATGTTGACAGGATGTTGTAGTAAACCTTTTGCCAAAGTTCCCTGATTGTTCTGAAGTTTGCAAATAAACTTTTGTCTTGTTTTGACCTCTTGAGAATATCTGGTCAGTATTTCTCCTGTGTGTCAAACCCAGAGTACATGAACCCCAGTAAAGTCCTTTTATTGGGGCCTTACAGGTACATGTTAAAGGGGGAATATGTAGTAAGCCATTCTGGGAACTAATGGCCAGTCAGCCTCACCTCAATCCCTGGAAAGGAGATAGAGGCCACCTCTACCCACATGGAAGACAAGAAGGTGATTAGGAGTAGCCAGCACGGATTACAGAATCACAGAATGAACTAGGTTGGAAAAGACCTTTGAGATCATCAGGTCCTACCTATGCCCTACCACCTGCTCATCAACTGAACCATGGCACTGAGGGCCACATCCAGTCCTTTTTTAAACACCTGCAGGGACGGTGACTCCACCACCACACTATTGGGCAAATGATTCCAGTGCCCAAACACTCTTTCAGTGAAGAATTTTTTCCTAACATCTACCCTAAACTTCCCCTGGTGCAGCTTAAGACTGTGTCCTCTCATTGTGTCCATGGTTGCCCAGGAGAAGAGATTGACCTCCAACTGGCTACAACCACCTTTCAGGTAGTTGTAGAGAGTGAGAAGGTCTCCCCTGAGCCTCCTTTTTTCCAGGCTCAACAACCCCACCTCCCTCAGCCGTTCTTCATTGGGTTTGTGTTCCAGGCCCTTCAGCAGCCTTGTTGCCATCATCTGGAGGTGTCTGAGTGTCTCAACAACCTTCTTAAAATGAGGGGCCCAGACTGGACACAGCACTCAAGCTGCAGCCTCACCAGTGCCAAATACAGGGGAAGAGTGACCTCCCTGCTCCTGCTGGCCACACTATTCCTGATCCAGGCCAGGACGCCATTTGCCTTCTTGGCCACCTGGGCACACTGCTGGCTCATGTCTAGCCTGCTGTCCATCAGTGGCTTCAGGTCCCTTTCTACCTGGCTACTGTCCAGCCACTCTGTCCCCAGCCTGTAGCGCTGCAGGGGTTGTTGTGGCCAAAGTGCAGGACTCAGCACTGGGACTTGTTAAACCTCATTGGATTCAGCCCTAGATCCAGCCTGTCCAGGTCCCTCTGCAGAGCCCTCCTACCCTCCAGTAGATCGCTACATACTCACAGCTTGGTGTCATCTGCAAAAGTACTGATGGAGGACTCAATCCCCTCATCCAGATCATCAGTGAAGATATTAAACAGGACTGGCCCCAGCACAGATCCCTGGGGGACACCACAGTGACTGGCCACCAACTGGATGCAGCACCATTCACCACCACTCTGGGCCCAGCCAGCCATCCAGTTCTTAACCCAGCAGAAGAAGAGTGCACCTGTCCAAGCTGTGGGCTGCTAGCTTTTCCAAGGAATGCTGTGGGTCATGGTGTCAAAGACTTTGCTGAAGTCCAGGTAGGCAACATCCACAGCCTTTCCAGCATCCACCAGGAGGGTCACCTGGTCATAAAAGGAGATCAGCCTGGTCAAGCATGACCTGCCCCTCCTAAACCCATGCTGGCTGGCTCTGATCCCCTGGCCATCCTGTAGGTGCTGTGTGATGGCACTCAAGGTGATCTGTTCCATAATCTTGCCAGGCACTGAGGTCAGGCTGACAGGCCTGGAGTTTCCCAGATCCTCCTTTTGGCCCTTCTTGTGGATGGGCATCACATTGGGCAGCTTCCAGTCATCTGGAACCTCCCCGGTGAGCCAGGACTGATGGTAAATGGTGGAGAGCAGCTTTGCAACCTCATCTGCCAGCTCCCTTATCACCCTAGGATGGATCCCATCTGGTCCCATAGATCTGTGAGCATCTAAGAGGCTTAGCAGGTCTCTGACTGCTTCCTCCTGGATAACAGGGGGGACTATTCTGTTCCCTGACACCATTTACCAGCCCAGGAGGACAGCTGTCATGAGGACAACCTGTCTTTCTGTTGAAAATTGAGGCAAAGAAGGTGTTAAGTACCTCTTCCTTTTCCTCATCTTTAGTTTCTAAATTATCTCCTGCATCTAAGAGAATGGAGCTTGTCCTTGCCCTTCCTTTTGCTAATAATATATAAATTGCTTTTTTATTGTCCTTCACAGAAGAGGCCATATTGAGTTCTAACTGGGCTTTTGCCTCTCCAATTTTTTTGCTACATGACCTAGCAACTCCCTTAAGCATTTCCTGAGATACCTGGCCCTCCTTCCAAAGGTGATACATGCTCTTTTTTCTCTTTAGTTCCTTCAAAAGCTCCTTGTGTGTGTCATGCCCCCATGTTTGGGATGGCCAGCAGCCAGGACTTGTCCCAAGGAGGCCATGCCAGCTTCAGTGGAAGGCCCTGTGCCCTTCCCACTGCAGATGCGTCGGCAGCCCTGGGTGCTCCTTCTGCTGCCCTGAGCCCGTAGAGCAGGGGAGCATTTGCTTCTTGTCTGAGCTGTTCCTAAGGTTCCTCTCAGGCTGTCTTGGACACTTGGGGCAACAGATTCCTCCCAACCTGGGCCACTTTGGGTGGGGTGGGGGCAGCTCCAGGGCAGGCAGCAGTGTGTGCAAGGGCCCTTTGTGACACGTTGTGACATAGGTGCTGGCAGCAACACGGCCATGCCACAGTGCTCGGAGCACATGACACAACAGGATGGGACAAAGCGTTGCCACGAGGAGCCCTTGCACAGCGCACTTGTTCCTTTCTAACCTGGGGCTTTTCAAAGGCATTACTCCTGCAGGTGACCTTGAGGTCAGACCACAGGACTTGGTGACCTGTGGCCTCCTCAAAGCTTCTCTTTTGGAGGTGCCCTCAAGGCTAGACCGCGGAACTTGGTGACCCGGAGCTTTTCCGAGGCTCTCCCATCTCTGCGGCCAGTGCCCTCGAGGCCAGACCGTGGGACTTGCTGAGCACAATCCTTGACGAGGAGTCTCCTGTCCTTGTGGCAGGAGCCCTCGAGACCAGAGTGCAGGACTTGCTGTCCTGTAGCCTTTCCAAGACTTCTCTCTTGCAGATGTCTTCAAGGCACAACTGCAGGACTTGCTGACCTGGAGCTTTCCCGAGGCTTATTCCAGTCAGTGACATGGAGCAGAAACCCCCAAGTGAGCCCAAGCTGGCCTGGGTGAAGGAGGAGGAAGAAGACCCAGGAGCTGCCCCAGCACAGCAGCCTGGAGAGGAGGAGCAGTTGCAGCCACTGCAGGAGGGTGAGTGGCAGAGCTGGGCCACAGGGCTGGTGCCTGCAGCAAGGTTGGCCCCATCCCATCCCATCCCATCCCATCCCATCCCATCCCATCCCATCCCATCCCATCCCATCCCATCCCATCCCATCCCATCTCATGCCCTGGGGACATGCCAATAGATAGGCTGGATAGCCACCCCTGCCCCCTGCAGCCATGCTCCATCCCCTGGGCATCCCAGGGCTGTCCCTGCCTGGGCAGTGCAGGGCTGGCCTGTGCTCTCTGGCGTCTCCTGCAGCCCTTCAGCTCTGGCTGTGCTCGCTCTTTGCCAGATGCAGGCACGGACCAGACACAACAGCAGGACCCTGCCCATGGCCGCTTCCGCGAAACAGCGCAGGTAGCTGCAGCCATCCCCACCTGGGCTGGGCCTGCTGTCACTGCTCAGCCTAGCACCATGCTTGGAGAACTCCGTGGAACATCCCTCTCTTCTTGCCCTTCCTCCTACAGATGGTTTGCAAATTCATCAAGACTGTTCATAAGAAAGAGACCAGCGACAGGGGCACTAAGGTCATTGCGTTCTCGGATATCTTCAGATCCGAGACCAGTGCTGCCCTGCTGGATTTGCTAGTGGAGAAGGGTATTTCCAGTCGAAAGCAAGTAAGCAGCCTGTGGCCAGAGCTGGAGTCCTCCAGGAATCACTTGGCCTCCCAAGGCACGCCCGCTGGTCCCTTTAAGCCTTTGAGGCCATCACAGTGTGGTGGCAAGGGAAGCACTTCTCTGGGGAAGCTGGGGACATTACTCCCTCTGGCAGCTTTCCAGCTCTCCCTGGGCCTTCTCCAGGTGCCAGCCATAGTGAGGTACATCCACCACTGGCTCAAGACCAATGAGCCTGGTGAGCACAGGCTGGACCATACCCTGCTGGAGCTGACGGAGGCATACATCTCTGATGTGGTGGTAGCCCTCCTGCGTGCGGCCCCATCATGTGACAGGTACAGGGCCCACCTGAGGCCCACCTCTTGCCCACCAGAGGGCTCAGGGCTCACCAGCCCATCATCCCATCGAGCCTGTCCCAGGTGTCTGACTAAAAGAGGGTTCCAGGGCACTCTGGCTCCATTTTCCAGCTCTGGCATGTCAGCCCCTGAGCCTGCTGCCATACTCCCTCCCTGCCCCTCAGGGGTCTGTCCCTACATGGCTGGGCTGCCTGGGTGTGGCTGGTGAGAGGCAGTGGGCAGAAGCAGGGCTGGCAGCCAGCCCAGACCCCCACAGCTGCCCAGGCCACGGTGCTGTGTCCGACACCCTCCTGAGACAGAGCTCTGACCCTGCAGAGCTGCCAGTAGCATGTGGAGAGCGATCATGTCCTCACCCAGAGCTGCAGAGCCGGCGATGCTGACTCTCCTGGATGTGCTGAGGAGCTGGCCAAAGTACAGCACGTGCACTGCTGATGGGGACAACACGGATGTCTTTGCACTGGCTGTGAGTTTGCGGAACTGGCTTTTTCTCACCCCCAGGCCGCCTCTCCAGCACCCCTCCATCCTCCTTCCCCCACTGCATCTCCCTGCCTCAGGCACTGGGCTGAAACCTGGGCTAAGTGCAGTTCAGGGGCACCAGGCCCGGTGCTCCCCCTGCGTCTCCCCTGGCCTCTCCCTCCCACACTCAGACCCTGCCCCATGGACACCTTGGCACTGAACGCTGTCTCAGGGTGGTTTGTCCTTTGCAGGCAACTGTGGTGATGTGGAAGATCCTCCAAGAGGAGCCCTGCTGCCCACACATACTGATAGAGCTTTTCCCCCAACTCTTTGTGCGTCTGCTGTTCCAAGCGTTCTTCAGCACATTGGACATGCCAGAGGAGGTCGATAACTTGTGGAAGGGATGCCAGGAGCAACATGGCCTTGCCATCAACCCCAACAGGTGCTCCATCCCAGTCCTCCTGCCCCTCCCGTGTCCCCACACAAGATCCAGTGCTGCCAGTGTGACCTGGGCTTTGCTCTGCACACAGGCTTGCAGTGAGGATCCTGAAGGCCCTGCTCTGCCTTCTCCAGTGTGAGCATGTGGTGATGGCAATGGAACGCATGTGTGGCTGGGACACGCTGCTCTGTGCTGACACCCACTACTATGCTGTGGCTGTGCTGGCCAGGTGACACCCCCTTCTCCCCACTGCCCTTGGCATTTGTGCCCTGTGCCCAGAGTGCCCCACACAGTCCCCAGAGGGCCTTGTCACCGAGGGATGGCAGAGAAGACCGGAAAAGGCTAGGAGAGGAGGCTGACCAGGAACAGCCACCTCCCAAATCACCCAGGTGCCCTGACAGGGTGGTGGGAAAGACCAGACCTCTGTGAGTCAGGCCTGGGAGAGGTTTGCCATCCCACCTCAGTGTCTTGGTGCCATTTTCCGTCTGCCAGGGAGCTGCGCACTGCATCCGTGCACTTGTGTTGCAGCATCTCATGCTGCCTCCTTGGGATGCTCAGCGAAGAGACGCCATACTGGGATTTCCCTGCCTTGGCTTTCCTTGTGGAGGTGAGCCTGAAGGCCAGCACTGCCTCCCAGCTCTCTACCCTCCCGTAGCTACAGCTGCCTGGGATGGTGCCTGTGCCCTGTGCTACTGCCTGGGCCCAGCCCTGTGTGATTCTGGGCTCCTGCCGGCCGGCTCCCCCGTCACTGCCTGTGCCTTTCAGGTCCTCCATTGCATGGACTTGAGTGAATGTGGTGACAGCATCATGAAACTCGTGTCAAGGCACCTGCTGAGCGAGCGCAGAGACATGCGCCGCCAGGCTCTCAAGGTCCTCCACGTGGTCATTGACAATCCCTCAATGGTGAGAAGGGAGCAGTGGCTGAAGCCTTGATGGCAGCGTGGGGCTGGGGAATGCAGTCACTTGGGCTTGGCTGGGCTTCGGGAGCTGAGGCAGCTGTTCCCAGCTCTCCTGCCTCCCGGTTCAGCCGCCCAGGTGCTTTGGGACAGGCCTTTGGCCTCTGGGCCCTGTGGCAGCACGGTGGGGTTGCACAGTCTTCTGTTCCACACAGGCCAAAAAAATGTGGAGGCTGATTAAAAACCTTGTGGAGCTCCTGCAGGACCATGATAACGACGTGGTCAGGATGACCATCGTTATACTCAGCTGTTTGGTCCTGGACAATGCTACCTCGATATCCGGCTCCATCGCCCTGCAGCTGGCTGAGGCGCTCCAGCCACTCTTCGACAGCGTAAGGCCCTGTGGCCCCAGCCATGGGCACTGGCTGCTGCCCGGGCACTTTGTGCCCCGTGCATTTTCAGGCCTGCACCCGGATGGGCCTAGAGCAGCTGATGCCAAGGTCATTTTTTCTCCCTTTGGGACAGGATGATAGCCAGGTGCAGCAGCTCTCCCTGTTTGTCTTCGAAGCTTTGATGACTCTTGTAGTAAAAGAAGGAAAAACGGCCCTGAAGGCACAAGTGCGCCAGAGCCTGCTCCCACTCTTCTTCCACTGCCGCGATGAGAACCAGCGTGTGGCAAAGGTGAAGACTCGTGGGCTGATGGTTTCCCCCTCAGAGGTGGCTCAGCTGCCTCCTGCCCTGGTGCCTCCCGGGCTGCAGCCTCCTCGTGGCCTTGGCACAGGGACACAGGTCCCATGCCCTGGGCTGTGGTGCCATCTCCGGCTCTGTGCTGCTCTCCAGGCCTCTCGGGAAGCGCTGCTTTCTGCGACCAAGTTCCTGAGGAGGCGGGGTCTTGAAAAGCTGGTGAAGAAGGAGAAATTCTGGAAGTTCAGCGAGTGCCTGGTAAGGATGGCCTGGAAGCAACAGCCCCAGCCTGGAGAAAACCCCTTCCCCCGGTGTCCAGTGTGTGGGGTTGGCAGCTGTGCCCCTGCCCACTGCTGCACCCAGGAACCACGCGGGCTCTTCTCCAGGCTGCTCTGGCCCCGAGCCGGGAGCCGATGGAGCTATGCGGCTCCCCGGGCGGCACCGCTGCCCCCTCCAAAGCGCGGCGCCAGCGGCTGCTGGCCGCGCCTCGGAGCTGTGCGGGCAGGGGAGGCCAGGGCTGGCTACAGGGACAGCCCGGCCAAGGGGCAGAGCCCGCACCAAGCCTTCCCTCCTGGCGCTCTCTCTCTCCAGCTGGCAGAGGACAGGAGCCGAGCGGCCGAGCACCTGCGCCAAGCCCTGCCCTACCTGGAGAACCCACAGGAGCCCCTGCGAGAGGAGGCCATCAGGTTCACGGGTGAGCCACGAGCCCGGGCTCCCTCCCCACCCTGCCGCAGCTCGGCCTCAGCCCCAGCCCCGCCTGCTGCCCCGCTCTCGCAGGGAGCCGTGCCCTTCCTCGGGCGGCAGGATGCGGCAAGGGCCCGGGCTGAGCCCTGCCGGCGCAGGACGCTGTGTGGCCCCGGGGCTGGCAGCGCTGCTGTGGGGGAGCTGTGCCGCTGGGGCTGTGACACAGGGCTCTGTGTTCCCAGGGATCGCCGGGCGGCGCTTGAGCGGGCAGCAGGAAGAGTTCCAGCAGCTCTGCAAGGGTGAGTGAGGGCAGCGGGGTGTCAGCGGGGGCTGGCAGGGGGGAGCTGCAATCCCTGTCCCGGCTCGGGATGGCTCTGCGCCCTGTGTGGACGAGGGGCGGCGTGGGCAGAGCACAGAGAGATTTAAGGGGCATGTGGGGGATTCGTGGCCAGCACCTTCCAGGTGATCCCCGTGGTCCCTGCTCCCTCCTGGCCATGGCAAAGGCTGGCCGGGATTGCCCGGGCAGCAGGGTCTCGGCGGGTCCCCGCAGATGTGGGCTCTGACCATGGCTCTCTTCCTTTCTGTTCCAGCCCTTGAACACATGACGGAAGACATAAGCAGTGCCATTTCAAACCTGGCACTGCAAACTTTGTATGTCCTCCGGGCAGTAGAGAGCCCTCCACCCTCCACAATCCAGAGGCTACAAGACCTGCTCCGCCGGGCATGGAGGACACGGCCTCGTCTGTGGGGCCTTGGCTGGCTGAGCTGCTGGGGCTCTGCAAACAACTAACGTGGGAGGCTCTGTGTGCTGGGGCCACCTGAGCTAGCAGGGTCATCTGTGTTTAACAGAACTTTCTTTTCCTTTACTCTGCCCTTTAAAAAAGGGTTACTATATTGTTAATATTATTATCTTGGTTTTATTATAATTCATATTGTTAATATAATTCTAAAATATAGATAGTATCATAATACACAGAGTGCCAGGATCTTTCTTTTGGTGCCCAGTGTCCCCAGGGCATAGGGGAAGAGGGGAAGACAATGTGTGCCTGTGCTCAGCAATTTGCCCAGGCGTGCAGTGTGGAAGGGAAAGTGGCCAGAAGCCCCTTGGCCTTTGGTGGTCCTGCTGAAGCCTTAACGCTTGCGCCAGAGCGAGTGGGCAGAGGCCGGAGCTGCGGGGATCCCTGTGAGACTGTGCCTGGAGATGGCCACAAGCCCTCTGCCAGCCAGCAAGCCCATCTGTGTCCCTCTGCCCGTGTGTTGCTGGCTGCATTGCTGAGGGCTCCCCTCTTGATCCCGAGCTCCTCTGGAGCTCCAGCAGGGCTGTGCCGCGGCCAGGCAGGGTGGCCAGGCTGGGGGAGACCCTGAGGGGACAGGGCAGTGGGGGGCCGTGCTGGAATGAGGTGCTGCAGAGGCCCTGACAGGACCAGGCAGTGGGAAGGCAGGAGTGGGATGTGTGAGGGGGTGGGTGGCAGGAGGCTGCAAGGGGACAGGAGGCCCCTAAGGGGATGGGATGGTGGGAAGCCCTGAGGAATTGGGTGTCAGAGGCCAGAAGGAGCCCCCAGGCAGCCGCCTGCTTGCTGCCACCCAGCCGGGTACTTCCCAAGGCATCTCCCTCAGCGGGCAGTTGGAGGGAACCCTGGAAATAAGGCATGTATCCCTGGTCTTGGTCTTTCAGGCCTGTAGGCCCAGGAGTTGTGGGGCTGGGCATGTGCCCTCCCTGTCCTCAGGACCTCTGCAGTGAGCCAGGACTGATGGTAAATGGTGGAGAGCAGCTTTGCAACCTCATCTGCCAGCTCCCTCATCACCCTAGGATGGATCCCATCTGGGCCCATAGATTTGTGAGCATCTAAGAGGCTTAGCAGGTCTCTGGCTGTGGCTAGCACAGACCCTTCCCATGGGAACTTTTTCTCTCTTCTTCCTGTGTTTTATAAACAAAGATAAAGTTTGGATGTTATTAAAAACAGTTTCTCAGATGTGGACAGTTCAGGCCTGGCCAGTCAGGCCTAGGGGGAGGCTTCAAACTGACCAATCCGGGTGACCTTTGAAAAGTCTATATAACATGGAATTAAATAATAAAATCCTCTTCTGGATGCTACCTTTTGAACCCGGGTCTTCTTACTCTGCTAGCAGCTCAACAGCGACATCTGGCTGCTTCCTCCTGGATAACAGGGGGGACTATTCCGTTCCCTGATGCCATCTACTAGCCCAGGAGGACAGTTGTCCTGAGGACAACCTATCTTTCTGTTGAAAATTGAGGCAAAGAAGGTGTTAAATACCACTGCCTTTTCCTTTTGATTGTTTGGAGACCATTGCTGAAAAAAACCCAATAAACTCAAACAAAAAACCCGAAACCTCAACACAAAATAAAAACCCCACTAGCAGGAAGATGACTGCAGCTCTGCCTACTTGCCCTACCTGCTTGCCCTGCCTGCATGAACTGCCACGCAATCTGCCGTGCCACGCTCTTAGTGACGTGCCACGTCCCCTGCTCACTGCTATTTTCCCGCTCCTTAGAGCCTTCTTTTAGTCACACCTCCTAAGGCTGGAGGAAGCCCCTCCCTGCGTCTGAATGGCTAACAAGTGGAGGAGGATTCACTGAAGGTAAGTAATGTTTGACCAAGCTGACTGTCTTCTACAATGAAACTTGGATGGATGAAGGCAGAGCAGTCGATATTTTCTACCTCAACTTCAGCAAGGCTTTTGATATTGTCTTTCACAGCATCCTCATAGGCTTACTCTGGAAATGTGGGTTAGATGAGTAGACAAGTGAGGTGGATTGAGAACTGACTGAAAGCAGATCCCACAGTGGTCAACAGCTGAGCCCTCCAGTATCTAAAGGGGCATTACAAAAAAGGTAGGGACAAACATTTTAATAGGGCCTGTAGTGATAGGAGAAGCGCTAACAGTTTTAAATAAAAGGAGTATAGACTTAGACTAGATATAAGGATGACATTTTTTTAGATTGAGGGTGGTGAAAGCCTGGGACAGGTTGCCCAGAGAGGCTGTAAATGGTCAATCCTGGCTCCAGTCAGGACAGGGGTAATTTTTGCAGTAGCATGGTGGGGGTGTGGCCAGGACCCAGAGGTTATTCTATACCACCTTAAATTGTAGAAGCAGTGGCCCAGTGCAGCCATCTCAACCTTGACAAAACTCTATTCCCATGTTGAAGGTTGGTGGGGGGGAAATTTTCTCCATTTCTCTTACTAGGAAACCACAATGACCAGGTACTCAAGGACCATTTACTCTTTTGTAAGAGACAAAGCATGTGGACGGGTGTGGTGAGGGGAGGAGGCATCTGGCCATTGAGACTTCACTTGCTCACTGGGCACTGGAGGGGGAAGAGTGAAGCTGCTGCCTTCCTTTTCGCTGTGACCGCGGAAAGTCCAGCTCTGCACTGCCTTCTCTTCCTTGCTGGGTGAGCTCCCATTTGGGAAAGGGCAGAGGATTCCCTTTTCCCCGCCTGGAGCACATTCCTCCCCGGCTGCGCTCGCAGCTGCTGCAGAGGACCCTGGCTGTCGCTGCTCCCGCCCTGCTCTCCAGAACGCACCGCGGCTTCTGCCCTAACTGCGGAGTTTCTGCCACCTTGCTGGCTAGCCCGGCTGAGCCATTCCCGCTGCTCCAGCTCGCTGCCCCAAGCTCTCGGCTGTGCCCCACCCACCCCAGCCGCCATTACCCATGTGAGACCGACCTGACCTCGCGCCACAGCGCCACCTGCAGCTGCTCAGCAGCACCCCTGCTGGCTGTGACCATAACTGCACCAAAGAGAAGGGTGTCTGGCAGCCCAGGGACATCTGCCACTGGGTTTCTGGTTTTTGTTTGTTGTAGCTAGTGTTGTTTGTTGCTTGTTTGCCTCATTATAGAAACTAGTAAAGAACTGTTATTCCTTTCCCCATACCTTTGCATAAAAGCCCTTGATTCCAAAGTTACATTAATTCGGAGGGAAGGGGGGGTCACATTCTCTATTCTAAGGGAGGTTTCCACCTTCCTTAGCAGACACCTGTCATTCAAACTGTCGAAGGTTGGGAGCATTGGAATTTTTTTCTCCATCCCTGTTACTAAGCAACAAATATCTGGGTGCTCAGAGCCATCAATTCTTTTGTAAGAGACAAAAGGCTATGGCTCGGTGGGGCAAGGGGAAGAGGCATGATGGCCATTGGGACCGGCACTCGTTCCTCAGACACCGGGAGGAAAGCAACTGCTTTTGGCTTCTGGCTGCGACCGCGGGAGATCCAACTGTGCTCTGCTTTCTCCTTCTGGCTGGGTGAGCTTTTGGCTGGGGAAAAGGCACGGGATTCAACCTCTTTCCCCACTGGGAGTGCACGTTTTCCCGGCTGCATTTTCACAGCAGCTGTGGGGGAGCCATTTTCGCCGCATGAGACCGCGGCGTCTGCTGTGACTGCAGAGTCCCTGCTACCTCACTGGCTAGCCCGGGAGAGAGAGCCAGCACTGCCCCTGCTGCCCTGCTCGCCGCTCCGAGCTGCCTGCCTGCTTCTCAGCCCGTCCACCATTACCAGCTGCCTGAGGCTGACCTGACCCTGTGCCACAGCGCCACCTGCAGCCGCTCGGCAGTCATCGCACCTGCCCTGCCTGGCCAGGAGCTCAACAGCGCCCCTGCTGGCTGTGACCGTGATTACACCACACGGGAACGTGCTCGGCAGCTCAAAAAGACATCTGCTATGGGTTTTCTGGTTCTATTTGTTGTTATTCTTGTTATTGCTTGTTTACTCTGCTATAGATAGTAGTAAAGAACTGTTAAACCTTTTCCCCATACCTTTGCCTGAAAGCCCTTGATTTCAAAATTAAAATAATTCGGAGGGAAGGAAGATCACATTCTCTGTTCTAAGAGAGAGTTCCACCTCTCTTAGCAGGCACCTGTCTTTCAAACCAAGACGCAAACCAAGACGCCATGGGAAAGTGCATACCAAAGGATTGACTCCAGCCATAAACACCTATGCATGAATACCTTTTTGATTTACCACCCAGAACACTGGGTAGGGGCTGTGTATGTGTGATAAGAAGAGCAGAAATGTCTGCTCTGTGGGTGCTTGGTTTGGTGTGACTGTTCTCTCTTTCCTGCTGCACTTTCCCAAAACTTGTACACAGAAACATGTAAATACCGAAGTGTGGGTAATAAAGATGAATCCTGCCAGAAGAGAGCAGAGGTTCGTGTTTGTTACTTTCCAAGCTGCTGCATACACCATTGTCAGGAGCACGGCCAAGGGAGTTTCTTCTGAGGACAAGGGGTCACTTCTGGTCAAGTAAGCAGGGCAGAGGGAGTGGTGAGGTGGCCTCGGTTCCAAGCCAAAGGGAGCAGGTTTGATATGAATAATTTTCCCCCCCAAAGGCCAGGAAGGATGAGCAAGAGGTTGGGAGGGAGCATATCCAGGACAGCTGACCCTAACAGACCAAATGGATATTCACAGAGTCACAGAATGGCTGAGGTTGGAAGGGACCTCCAGAGGTCTGTAAGGAGCTAAGGAGCGCAGTTGCCTGTCTCAAACACTATCAAGACCACAACAGAAGGAACTTGCAATAAGATAAACCACCACAGCAGGAACTTGAGATAAGCACAGAAGAGAGAAATTTGTGACAGAAAGATGTTAATTCCAGGCCTGGCAGAGGTGAGATCAGGCAAACAAGAGTGAATATACATTCCAAATGAAAGTCATTGCCTCTGCTCATATAATGCAATAAACATAGTATACTAACAAAGCAATTTTGATTCCTCTCCCTGGCACCAGTGAGAGTCACGGGCCCTAACACCAGAGCCTGATGTCCCCCAGCTAGGGAGAGAGGGTACACCCCATGAGCTGACCTGTGGTTCTTTTTGTGTGACCATGGGGAAGACATGAGAAGGTGGGATGGGAAGCCCACTTCTGTCCTGGCAGCACTGGTGTGTCAGCTCAAAGAAGAAAACACTAGCCGAGGGAGTTCTGCTAAAGTGAAGGTAACCTCAGCTTCCAGTAGCCAAGCGGCTAAGTACAATTGAAGGGAAGATGATGGGTCAGATCCCCTTGAAGGAACCTCTGGAATATATGCCCAGGAAGGGAATGATAACTAGCCAGGTAGAGGCACGGGAAAATAATGTTTTTTAGACTGGGTGGATTCAATGGCCTGGCACAGCAGAGCCACAAAAATATGAAACATTAGTTGATACAGGTGTGCAGTGTACCCTTGTCCTGTGGTGAGGATAATCCTGTGTATTCCCATATTGTTGTTCCTATGCTCTTTTAGAAAATGTGGTCCTGCTGCTTTAACTGCATTCAGCCAATGGGAGGAGAGCGGGTTGTTTAAAACCCTTCCCCAAGTGTCTCTATGGGGGAAGTGAGGTGGAGAAAAAGATACTCCTGGGACTGGCTGGTGGCTGCTGTTCACACTGTGAGTTTTTCCCTGGGGGTGCCTCTTTGTCATCTTCCTTTTTGGACGCTTTTCTCTGATTCACTTTCTCACCAAGAAAACCCAAGGAGCCCCGGAGCACGGCAGATGAGAATCCTCCAGGGAGCTACTGGAGCAACTCTGCCCCGCCCCGGGGACGCCGGAGAGGGGAAACTACACCTGAGATAAGGACACTGAAGCTTACCACTTGTTAACTCAGGTTTAATAACTCCTTTTCCCTGTTTTCCCCTTCCCCTGTGCCTTGCAGAGCACTCTGTGTGTTTTGTTAAATAAATAGGTTGGTTTTTTTCACTTTCATTTAAGAAATTCTGTTGTGAGTGGGGGAGGAGGGTGTACCCAAGCCCTTGGCTTTCGGGGGGGAGGCATTTGTTCGGAGCGCTCTCCACCTAGAGATATTTGTCTCTAATCCGGGACAACCCTAATGCCATCAGGGCTTGTGGGAGCAGAACCCATTTCTATTGCTGGGGTGACAGGGGGATTGCAAGAATTAACCTTGCTAGAAGCCGAGGTGAGCCTGACTGGAAAGGAGTGGCAGAAACATCTCACTGTGACTGGTCCAGAGGTCCCATGTATTCTGGGCATAGATTTCCTCCAAAATGGATATTTCAAAGACCCGAAAGGACTCAAGTGGGCTTTTGGAATAGCTGCTGTCGAGGCAGAGGGCATGAGGCAATTGAACACCTTGCCTGGACTATCAGAGAACCCTTCTGCAGTTGGACTCTTGAAGGTGGAGGACCAACAAGTACCAATTGCCACCTCGACAGTGCACCGCCGGCAATACAGGACTAATCGAGATGCTGTGGTTCCCATCCACAAGATGATCTGTGAGCTGGAGAGCCAAAGGGTGGTCAGCAAGGCCCACTCATCCTTTAACAGCCCCATCTGGCCTGTGCGCAAATCTGACGGAGAATGGAGATTGATTGTGGACTATCGCGCCTTGAATGAGGTGACTCCACCTCTGAGTGCTGCTGTGCCAGACATGCTGGAGCTCCAGTATGAGCTAGAGTCCAAGGCAGCAAAGTGGTATGCCACTATTGACATTGCAAATGCCTTTGTCTCCATTCCTCTGGCAGCAGAGTGCAGGCCTCAGTGTGCGTTCACCTGGAGGGGCGTGCAGTATACCTGGAACCGACTGCCCCAGAGATGAAGAATATTCTCTATTCTAAGGGAGGTTCCCACCTGTGGAGGTTCACCGGTCCGAACCGGCCGGCCTGGAGCCCAGGGCTCCAGTTGTCAACGTGGCACAGCCCCCCAAAGGAGGTGCAGCTTCGTCTGAAGACTCCGACAACGAAGTGTAACCTCCCGCACCGCGCCCCCTGAAAGTTCTCTCTTTGGTTAGAAGTTTAGTTACCCCACCCCTGTTACCACCCCAGCTGCCACCCCTATCTAGAATGTTCTGTTCCCCTCGCTCCCTCATTGGTTGGATTGTATCCCTCCCCTGGTTTTGTTTCATTTGCTACCCTGCTTGTCTGTCAATGCTGTACCCGAGCTGATTGGCTCCGCCCCTGCTGACCCACCCCGGAAACCCCATACCCCCTTTTAAAACCCCCCAACTGCCGTTGCTCTGGGCCATTCGTGCCTCGTGGGTTCTGGGAGCCAGACCTCACGTCCACGGACAGCCTGAGAGCTTTTAGGGTGCCTGCTTCTCCGCTATCCCGTCAATAAAGCACCTTGAAGCTCTCGACCTCTGTGGTTCTTTGCCTCTTGGGGACTGGAGGCTGACTCGACTCCCTGCCACCGGGCCTGACCCTCTGCCACAGGGCGGCCTACTCCTCCTCTCCCCATCCGGGGAATCAGGCAGTGCCCCCGGGGGCCGACTGGTGCTAGTCCAGAGGGACGGAGCCGGAGCCGAGTGGGCTGAAGGCTGAGCCCAGCTCCAGCAACACCCACCTTTTTTGGCAGACACCTGTCTTTTGAAAGGAATAAGGGAGGGTCTTTACAAACAAATGGCTGGTAAGATAAGACCTGAGTCTGCTGGTAAGATAAGACCAATACTAAAAGACAGAAGAAACAATGGGAGGGATTTTCATAGGAATTCCACTGATTGGTTTACCCAAGGCTGTGTTAAAAAACTACAAGAACAGAGACATAAGAAAAAGAAGAAAGGGGGGATATGTATTAAGAGGGTCTGTATTAGACATTCTGGGAAGCCTGTACCTCTCGAGTACCTCAGCCAGTGGGGAAAGAGAGAGGGAACTGCAGCCAGGAAAGTAAGATAAAAGAGGCTGCATCCTCTAGCAATTCGAGAGAGACCCCATGGGACCTCTCCCTTTATTCATGAATAAAGTTACAGGACTCCTCTGTCTCCTTTTTAGACATAAACCTCTGGTGTTTGTAGATTAATTTTCCCTGACACTTTCAAACCAAGACAGTAAGATAGGCCTATAAGTAAATTACTGTTGTGGTATGGTAAATCCTCTGTGAGTCCTTTGCTAAATTGTTATGCAAGTTAAGCTAAATGTTAAGGTGCTGTTAAGTTTAAATGCTGTTAAGTGCTACTGAACCTTTAAGTTGTATTCCTTTTTATCCTTACTGCTTCTATCCATTGATGAAGCAGACGTGAAAAAAGACACATGTGGGAAGTAAGCAGCAGTCACATGCAGCTCACAGCACAGAGGTGTGTATGTTCCTGCATTAGCCATCACAGGGGGAGTTGTACACTCCTCCAACACCAGGTGCTGCTCCTCTGCAGCTTGGGCATGACCCGGCAGGGTGCTTGCAAGAAGATCCTTTAAAGTTTTACTTCAGCTGCCAGCCCCTGTACTGCTGCAGGTTCACTCCCTAGCTTTACTCTCTCGCATGCCACAATCCACCCCATTTCTCACAGGCCTAGCAGGGATGTGCCGAAGGGAAGGTGCTCATTGGCAGCATTGTGTTATGGTCCAGGGTTATGGTCCCAGTGCCCCACTAGCTGTGCCCTCTGAGCCATGGAGTGGAGCTGGCACAGTGCAGCACCCACATATCTCCATAACCAGCACCTGGGCTTGAGTGCATGATGCCCTGAAGGAGTATTTTCCCTGTTAAGCGCTAAGTTAGGCATTTCTCACCAGTGGTACTAAACCTGCTTGATCGTTACCCACGATAAATTTGGCATCCTAGCTGCGAGAAACTTCTTAATCCAATTTTCCCCCTCCCCCCACCATCCCCCCATCCCCGTTCCCCTCCCCTTCCCCCCAGACGTTAATATTCATCACTTTATTCTTGGTGCAAGGGCTCGTATTTCCATCACTCAGGGTCTGGATAGCCTCACAGATGAGCTGCAGAAGAGCCACAACCCACTGCTGATACAGCAGCCTCCGGCCATCCCGAGGAGCGGCCACCAGCCGCCCTCATCCCGTTCCTATTGCGGCGCAGCTGGGGGACTAAAGAGACACCTCCCCACGCCCAAAGACATCCCGCTTTCCCCCTCCCAAGGACAGCCATGCTGAAGCACCGCCGTATCTTTCCCGGCCGCGGCTCCCGACGGCGCGCCCGCCCCTGTCCCCGCAGCAGCGCTCCCTCCTGCCCCCGGGGCCATGGCCGCATCCCGCACCGCTCCTCCCTGGCGGCCCCCATCGAGGGAACCACCGCTCTGCCGGGACCTCCTATGCCGGCGGATGCGGCTGCCGGCCCGGGGTGGTGAATCGGGCCGTGTTCGGTCAGCGCCGCGTTCGGTCAGCGCCGCTCGGTCCCGGCCGGCCAGGGCCGCGCTGAGCCGGGCTCTGTGGGGCTGCAGCCTCACTGCCCCGCGCCCGCGGGGACAGCGCGGTCCAGCCCTGCGCCACAACCCTGGCCCTCCCGGTGCCCCCAGCCCGCTCCGGAGCGGCGATTCCCGGGGATCCCTCCCGGTGCCCCCAGCCCGCTCCGGAGCGGCGATTCCAGGCGATCCCTCCCGCAGCGCGCAGGGGGTGATGCCTGGAGTGTCGCGTACACCCCCGCGGGCAGAGCTAAGAGGGGACAACTGCGGATATTCTTACGGCCTCCAGACGCTGGGAACGCCGGGCGGTGCGGGATCGGCCCGGTCTGCTGTCGGGTCGCGGCGCCGGGCGCTGGGCTGGGCTCGTCGGTGGAAAGGTTGCTCGGCGCCGTGGTCTTTTGGGCTCTTATAAGGGTTCTCCTAGGTGAAAACGTTTCTGTTTATCATTTCTACTGTCAAACAAGAAGATGTTCTCAGGAGAACTCGCTGCACTCTTAGATAAAGGCAAGGCCGTGCAGGTGGTGTAATCTCCCGCGCTGAGGGGGAGCTGACAACAGACTCCTCACCACATTTCGCTGGATAAATTCATCCTGAGGCCAAGGGATGTGTGCAGCATGAAGGAGGATCAGGCTGTACCTGCACTGCACACACACCTGAACCTGCCAAGCCAGGGCAGCTGCTCTGTGCAGTGCTAACTCCAAAATGTTCACCACTACACTGCTTGGAAACGCCTTTATAATCTGCTTGTGCATTCTATTCTCATTTCAGTGCATTCAAAAGCAGAGTTTAGCTGCTTTTGATGTATTCTTCAAAAAGATATTCAGAGATTAGTATGTTTTCCTTATTTCTGCAATGATTACTACTAGGATTTCCTCTCTATAAACATTTGTGTGCCAAGCATTGTAATTTTGACACGTTTGACTTGAAAATAAATTAATGCTTAGTTAAATATCAGCTAAATGAATGTTTTGTGCTGTCATAATATTTTTATTAGTTGAAAGTACAGCAGTTAGCAAAAACATTCAGGAATTTGCCAGTGAAAACATGTTGACTGGGTTCTGCTTTCATTTCTGTGAGTGTGAGTAAACATTATTACCATGGATCTGTGAGAGGTTTATTTTGTTATGGCTCTTACTGGAACATTAATCTTTATGTTTGCCTTTGTTAGGTGAAAGCAGAAAAGATGTCAGAAAAGCTCTCTAAAGAGCTCATTCATGAACTTCGTTAATGAACACTTTTCATAAGTCTTCATGTGTCCAAGATGGCCTGTGATTCTGATGGTCTCTTTGGTGAATTCACAGTCAGAAAGTGCTCCACTTAAAAACACCCTGAGGTTCAGAAATAATAGAAATCAGTATTGTCCTGTATACTCCTAAGCATGTCATATGAAGCCCTTCTAGCTGTTTTTTCTAAGGCCTTTTTATGTGAGTAGCTGACTGGAAGAAGAAACGCCATGCAAATTCTTGTACCATTTTGCAGCCCTTTTTCCTTGGAAGCAGACAACATACTTATTTTTTAACCTCCTGGTGTGAAGGGGCTGCTAATCTGCATGGAGAATATTTTACTTCATGAATAGTATGATTTGTTCTGGGATTGGTGTATTTGCCAAATAAAATATTAATGTAACACCCTATGTGTGGCTTGTGTTAGTGCTAGCTTTTAAAAATGAAACCTTGACAGCTCCCCGTTTCTTTAAGATTGTCTGGACAGGAGCAAATACTTAAACTCAGAACTTAGAAACAGGAGAAAAGACAAATGAAAAGTATAATTGGACTAACTGACTGCTAAGGGAAGCCAATATGGTTTCTTTTAGTCCCAGAAATGGGGAATCCTGTGAATAACATTTAAGGATTACCTGAGTCTCACAGCCGCTCTGTAACTCACCCATTGGTTATCAACTATGTGGAGAGCAAAATCATAGTTGGAATGCATATATTCTTAGATTTAGAGCAAGGCCTGTGTGCTCAGCCAGGATCCAGCCAGGGAAAAGAGCACAGAGATTTTCAGTGTGCACAGTAAGGTGGTACATAGCAAGAATACAAACCAAATGTATACAATATAACAGTAATTTTTTTTTTTTTATTTATTCTTGAGTGTAATTCCTTTTCATTCTCCTTCTCTAATTTGTGTGGTTAAAGCTTGCTTTTCACCTGAAACATCCTGAAATAGAGATGACACCATTTATCATTGCCCGGGGAAGAATAGTGACAGTTCTATTCTGTTACCTCATTTTCAGACCACAGTTGTGTCACTTCCCATTAATTGTCACTGCCTGTGGCAGCCTGGATTAGTTCTGCCAGGGAAATTTGCAGCATTAGGGGTTGTGACACTGCTCCCTTTCCAGGCACCCTCTTCCCTTGACACCTGCACTGCCCCTGGACACATGATCATCAGTGAAGAGAAGCCTGGCTCCAGCTAGGTCAAGCACAGAGCCACCTCAGCAAATTATCTGGCTCACAATTCAGCTTTGGGAAGTGATAAGCTTTCAGGATAGAAAATTTATTTTTCCCCATATAGCTTTATTTTAATGTCTGTGTTTTTCCCTCCCTCCCCTCCTCTCCAGTATCATTGCGATGGCCAGCGTCACTTCATCTGCTTATTTCCTGCTGACCTGAACACTTACAGCTGTTGCTCCCAGAACAATACTTTCTCTGAACTATTAATAAGGAGTCTAGACTTTCTAAGGTGATAGCAATACCTTTTTGGCAGAGCTGGAGCATGTGAGGAGAGCAGTCTTGCTTGAGGGCTCTGGGGAAGCAGAGCTGCCCTCAGTGGGGGAACAAGCCTGGAGCTGGGGTGACCTTCATGCAGGTTGTGCCCCTGCTATGGGTCCTGGCTGAGGGGCTTATCAGCAGCCCCAGGTATTGGATGTGATGAGGCAGGGCCTTCCAGGGAATCTCACCAGGAGGCACAACTCCAGGGAGGGCTGCAGACCCAGCAGGGACAAGTACCTGCACACCAAAGCCCAGCCAGAGCTTCCACATGGCTCCCAGGCACAGAGCGGAGGAGGTGCCAGGTGAGGGACCATCAGGGAATTAAAACCTTTTGGTGCCAGACAGAAATGCTTTTATCTGCATGTTTTTGTACATCTCTAGTTGTACAAAACGCACCTCATATCCATTTCCTGGTGTTCTGGTATGCTCATTGCATAGAAGATAGTTTGCCTCTGGGTTGCCTCTTGGAGTTGGGTACACATTCCTGCTGGGATCAATCCCAGGTGCAATGCTGGGTGTAGTTCTATGCAGGGGCTGCTGCCAAAGATTGTCATGAGCCACCCTCCAAAGGGTTTTGCTGCCTCTCCCTGTGAAGTTTCAACACGCCATCAACACAGGAGGGAACTGGTAGTTTAGGTACAGGCAGAGATACCCCTTGTCCCTCTGCCTGTGGGCCAAGAGTTTAATCATCTATACTCTGGAAGAAATAGCAAGTAAGTTAATATTGTGGAGAATACTAAAGCAGGTGTTTCAAATACTTGTGTCTGCAGATCATTTTTGGCTATCCATTTTAGCTAGCTGGATCTAGCAGTGTCCCTGTGTTGATGTGACCAGGCAGCCCAAGGTATCCACAGATCCATATAAAATGCTCACTGGTGATTTAGTCATGTACATGTAATTCTCCCCAGAGTGATTTTCAGCTAAGATAAAGATTTAACCTTTAATTTTTTTGAGCTTTTGGGCTGTTCCCTGTTTTGCCATGGTAGCATTAGGTAAGGGGAAAAGCTTCTATCCACATAAAGTCTGAGCTGTGCTTTGAAAGAATAGCCTAAAGCAACAAGCTGTTGTGTCTCTCTTTCCAAGCCTGTATGTTGGCAGTGGTTCTGATACTAATAACTTTTGACAGGTAAAACAAGTAATATTTGGGCACATTTAGCATAATAGTTCCCTTAATGTAGTGTTGTGACAGAGCTAAACTTGTTTGTTGATAAGTGAAACTATCAGAACTGAAACAGAGACTTCTTCTGTGAACTGCTTTATTCTTCTGCCATTTCTTCAGGGGCTTATGATGTACAACTGTAGTGTTTATTATACATTAGGTTATTTCCTGCTTTTCTGTCACAGGTGCCTTGCCATTAAAAATTTCATTCAGTACATGACTTCTATGTAGTGTTTTAAAACTCTAAAATTTTAAGTTTTTTGTTTTACATGGCTTCTTGCTGCAGCAGGGAACACCATGCTCTGTGGTGGTATCTGTAATATATGACAACATGGGATATATGCAAATAATTCTATGTATGGATACTCATAAAACTCTGACTGTAGTTTTTCCATGAGTAAGAGGTTGCATTCTGAACTGAGGGATTTAGTAGCATCATGACTATAAACTAGATTTACCTTAAATGCATTTGCTTAACCAATTCATTTTTATGTTTTGTTTTGTTTTGTCCGTTTGTTTGGTTTTTGTTACAGTGTTCTGTGCCATTCATTTTTATGGTGTATTAAGTCCACTTTCATCTTGGGATCTCAAAATACTTTCATGTTTCACAGGTAAGCAAGCAATGTCAAACAGTCACACTATGATTTCTAGCTCTGGAAATGGAGCTTGATTGTCCTTGATCATTCCAGCTAAGGAAGGGAACCAAGATAATATGCTGTTATTTTTCTGTGTGACTTTGTTTTGACTGTACAGAAGTGGTAAGCCTATCTCAGCTTACTCTGAGGACTGAATGAAATTAGTACCAAATGCTGCTGAGATTTGCAGAGATCAGAGGAAAATTCTGTAATGACTGAATTTTCTTGCAGGATCTTTGTAGGCCACATTCTTCTTTACTTTGTGGGGTCACCTCTTGCGCTCCACAAAACAAAATTTTTCCTGGAATATTGTCAAGTTTTCATGGTTTGATGGCTCTGCATGTTTTCCCATCAAACATATCTGTTTGCCAACATGTATCTCTGGATAAATACAATGCTTGCACCTGAAAAAGCAGCACTGGCTGATGTGGAATTCAGCCCAAACTGAACAAATGTTGCTAGGAAGGAGAAAGTGCTGCTATAGTGCTAAGTAGGTAAGTAGAAGTATTCTTTAAAATCCAGAAGTTCTGTTATTTGTTCTTCCTACCTGGAAATTGATCCATCTCCCCTGGCCTTGATTTCTTACAGCAATGACAGTTTAAATACTGCACAATGGAGAAATATCATGGGATATGAGACTTCTGCAAGTGTCATGTGTAACTCAAATCTCATTCTTGCAGAATAGAATAGCCCCAGAAGTAATCCCTTGTGGAAAAGAAATTGAATAAGGTGTATAATTACTGGTGTTTTTTCACACATGCAGACCCAGAGTTTGCTCAGTAGACATACTGATCAAGAGATCTCTGCATCTAGAGATAAACTCAGGTATAACCATTACTTCTTCAGAACAATGGGCTTAAAAAATCCAGTGGTTTAATTATCAGTTACTGGAAATAGCTGGTGGTTTACTTACATGGATGGGCTGTAAATTACTTTTGGCATCTTTTTCTTTAGGATAGACATCCCATTAGAAAAATTGTGTACTCCCACACACTAAATGAAAAAAACCAGACAACAAACCCCAACAACATTTTAAGGCTCTAATTAAAAAAAAAAAAAAAAAAAAAAAAAAGTCTGACAAATCATAGTTCCAACAGCACAAGACAGGCTGAAAGGAAAATTGCACTTAGCAACTTCATAAAAAATATTTAGAATGATGGAATATTTTGGGTTAGAAGGGACCTTAAAATTCATCTTGTCCCAACCCCAGAACATGGTCAGGGTCACCTTTTTGCTAGACCTCGCATCTCAGAGCCCCTTCCAACCTGGCCTTGGACACTTCATGGATGTGGCAGCCACAGCTTCTCTGGGCACTCTGTGCCAGGGCCTCACCACCCTTACAGGGAAGAATTCCTTCCAATATCTAATCTAAACCTACTGTTGTAGGAGTGCCTTTCCAATTTCCATGTGAATAATAGCAGAGGAAAAGGGATTGTAATTCTGACATGATGAGGACTGAGTATTGCCTATCTGAAGCCTCTGGCCAGTTTGATATACAGGAAAGTGGCAGATGTTTTTCTGGTGCTTGTAGGAAGCCTGTTTTGAGGTGTGGCATTTTAAGATGAATTCTGTTTAGGCTGATTTGTAAATAGTAAATAGTATTGAAGTGGAAGAAAAAATGCTGCAAATTAAATGAATCTATGATAAAGCTTTGCAATAACCAACATAGTAATCAAATTTTCCTTTTCTGACCAAGTGTGGCCAGTATACATCTACCCATCAAAATCTTTCACATAAAGAAAAGCATACTTCTTGACTTCTGGCCTCTTGCTTTCTGACTGCATGACTCTCCTCTCTCCTCTCCTCTCCTCTCCTCTCCTCTCCTCTCCTCTCCTCTCCTCTCCTCTCCTCTCCTCTCCTCTCCTCTCCTCTCCTCTCCTCTCCTCTCCTTTTCCTTTTCCTTTCCTTTTCCTTTGCCCTCCCCTCCTCTTCCTTCTCTCTCCTTCCTCTCCTCTCCTCTCCTCTCTCCTCTCCTCTCCTCTCCTCTCCTCTCCTCTCCTCTCCTCTCCTCTCCTCGGCATATATTTCTGAATCATTTGCAGAGGGAGAAACTCTTCTGCAATGTTTTTTCCCTTAGTCCCTTTTGATGATTCATTTTCACGCAGATGCTATCATTTAACCCTGCTGGTGCATCAGAGGTTCAACTTAAAGTTTTTGGAACCTGTATATTTTTCTAACAACAGGATGCTATCAGAATCACTTTCTCCTTTGTCATATAATTTCTCTGAAAAGGTCAGCATGAACCTATCTTCTGGGCAGAATTTTTAAAGCTATAAATATGTTAGTCTAGTTTTTAAATCAAAATATTTTTTGACAGAAAAAGAATGACCTTAACAATCACCTTGTTGGGATCTGAAAATGTGGGCTTATGTAAGTATGAATAGTTATGGACATTACCTTTGAAAAATCCACATTTAGAAAGCCTCTTTAAGTTACAGCCAACTTTTGCATTTGTTTTTTATCAGTTTTGGAAAATATTCTTTAGTAAATACAGAATCCCTGTGAATTTACCAGTGACAAAATGAAGGACTGAGTCAAGAATGTAAGTCAGCACAGTTCTTCTGGCTGCAAGCCACCTCAGTTTACAAAGTTAAGGAACTGATTTCTTCTTTAAACTTATCTGTGATTTTCCTTTCTTTTCAAGATATGATTTTTTAAAAAGTGCTAGGGAGTTAAATAGCACATCTTTTGCAACCTGATTCTGAGAGGGTTTACCTTTTCTAGGTAATACCCTTTAAAGTTGCCACGAAAAAGCAGTGAGAAACTGAAAACTGTCCTTTGGTCTTTTCACATCCACAAACAAGCCTTTCTCTTCAAAAGTATTTTGATGAATAAATATGCTATTTCATATACTCCAGTATTTCCTGTTGGACATTTGCTATGTTGACACAGAAAACAGTGTCCCTTTCATTGTAGAGAATAATATGAGAATTGTGTGGTTTAAAGCAAAAGCAAAATACTTGTTGACTTTGTAGGGCACCCCAAGGCCCTTGCTTAATAACCACATTTTTCAGAGGAAGAAATATTCATATTTTATAAAAGTTACATCAGATTATACTAATATATTTAATATATAAGTCACTTTAAAATGTGATTGACCACATCATGCATTAATAAAAATATTTTTAATAGCTTGTGATAGAAAATAAACTGTATAGCCAGACAGTACTGCTGATAAATGAAATACATTGATAATATTTATGAAAGTCTGAAAAGTACTGGAAAAACCATATAAATCCAATGATTTATAATAGTTTATATGTTTATAGGATTTTTATTTTATAACATTTATATTATGATATATAACATGCTTTAGAACATTTATATTATGATATATATAAAATCCAATAAGTCAGTTTATTGCTGACTGTCGGATTGGAGGGTTACAACTGCAGGTTCATCTATGGTGAAAAAAGGCTATCAAAGTTAACTGAAGATTAAACATAATAATAAAAAATTATGTTATCATTATAATAATGCATTCAGTGATGAAAGTTTTCTCACTGTCCTGCAGCCCATTTGGCTCCAAATCTCAGGCAGGAAAGAGTATTTATTGCTATAGTGACAGGAGACTGTCAGAACAGCAGGTTGCAGGAGTGTTGATGCATAATGAAGATTTTTCAGATTTTTGTGAGAGAAAGAGGAAGCAACTGCTAAAGGTGCTAGGAACAAGTCCAGAGGGAGCACCAATATGATCAGACGGATGGAGCAGCTCTGCTGGGAGGAAAGGCTGAGGGAATTGGGATTGTTCACCTGGAGAAGAGAAGAGAAGAGAAGAGAAGAGAAGAGAAGAGAAGAGAAGAGAAGAGAAGAGAAGAGAGAAGAGGAGAGGAGAGGAGAAGAGAAGAGAAGAGAAGAGAAGAGAAGAGAAGAGAAGAGAAGAGAAGAGAAGAGAAGAGAAGAGAAGAGAAGAGAAGAGAAGCTTTGGGGTGACCTCACTGTGGCCTTGGAGTGCCTGAAGGGAGCCTGCAGGAGAGATGGAGAGAGACTCTTGACAAGGGCCTGGAGTGACAGGACAAGGGGCAATGGCTTCACATTGACAGAGAGCAGGTTAGATTGTATATTGGGAAGGAATTGTTCCCTGTGAGGATGCTGAGGCCCTGGCACAGGGTGCCCAGAGAAGCTTTGGCTGCCCCTGGATTCCTGGCAGTGTCCAAGGCCAGGCTGGATGTGGCTCTGAGCAGCCTGGGACAGTGGAAGGTGTCCCTGCCCATAGCAGAGAGTGGAACGAGATCATCTCTTCAAACTCAAATCATTCCATGATTCTATAAAGCAGAATTTACTGTCAAGGAAGGGTTGAAGCAAGTTCTCTTTATTTTTTTGTTGCTTTTAGCTTTTCTTCATGATCTCTTCTCATTGACTAAAAAAGCCCTCAGCCCTCATTTTTAAAGAAGTCCTGTAAAGTTCTTACTAACAACAATCATGTGGAGAGAAATCCATAGCAAGGACAAAATTCAGCTGGACCTGCTGGTGGTGAAGTGGGGTTAGCAAGAGGGCAGATATGTATTTATGTGGATGTTATCTATGTTGGTTGCTTAACTCATAACTGGAGAAAATTGGGGAAATGTGAGTATAAACATGACTGTTGAAAGAATTCCCCAGGAATAATGGAAGCATAGAATCAATTATGTTGGAAAAGACCTTTTAAACCATGGAGTCCAGCTGTTAACCCAGCACTGGCAAATCCACCTCTAAGGCATGTCTTAATGTGACACATCTTTTAAATACTTCAAGGATTGTGACTCAACCACTTCCCTGGGCAGCCATGCTTGATAACCCTTTTGGTGAAGAAAGTTTTCCTAATACCCAATCTAAACCTCCCTTGATGCAACTTGAGGCCATTTCCTTAGACCTATCACTCGTTAACTGGGAGAACTGGTTTCAGGGCTAGCTGATGCTGATGGTATCATTGCTAGATTTGCTTGGAGATGTCTTAACTTTCACTGTATGGCTGTTCAGTTCCAGAATTTTGTTGCAACTAGCATTTTCCTGTCTTTTCCAGCAAATTCAGTCAGTTAACGAGCTATAGAAATAATTTTAGAAGTGTTCTCAATCCTTGCATGTCTGTGAGTGTCCAAATGCACATGTGAGTATGGAAAAAGCTATTTATATTCAGATGTGTCAGCAAAAGCTATCAAACCTATGTTGCTTGAATGAAAGGTATTTTGTGTTTAAAAAAAGAAAAGTCAAGTAATTGATGTAAAGTCAAGTAATTGATGTAAAATCAAAATTACACTGCCAGGTATCATGTATCTCACCTGACATAAAAGTGTTTTGAGTGTTTGGTGCCAATTTTTGATCTCAGTAGCACTTCAGGAGATTCTTGATGGGATGAGTAGCTGTTGTCTTCTCTTTTCTGTCACATGACACACAAGTTTGTTCAAGGTTGGAGCCATCCTGTGAGCAGAAAGGAAATTCCTGCTTGCTAATAAATTCTAGGCTGGTCTAAAAAAACCTCTTCAGTATTTGTAAACTGCTCCACTTTCTTCTCTCCTGGAGTAGAGAGGAGCCTAGAGGATTTCAATATGATGCTGTAGCAGCATGCCATTATTCCTACCTCCCCCTGAAAAAGGCTGCAGTCTAGAGAGGCTGTGGAAGATAAAAAATTAGCAGTTATTCTGTGCACTTTGTCTCTTACCTTGCTAAAAAGGAAAAGATTGAATCACATGCAGAATTCAACAGGTGTGGGAGAAGTGTGTGGAACACGGAGGTGAGGAGCAAGGAGCACCAGAGAGAGCAGGATTGTGGCTGAGCAGAACTGAATGCAGAATGAACAGGGGAGAAACACACAGTTCTTGTCAGCAAAGTAAGCTATTTCTTTATCTGAGCAGAAGCACTTCGTGCTGGGAGATAACCCAGTTGATTTCAGCACTTTGTAAATGCCTCAGTTTGAAAAAGAGAATTAAGCTCCCAAGACAATGAATTTAACAGATTCCGTCAAGAAGTAGGAGAGAGATTGCACATTTTTAATTTTGTTTTTCTTCTGGAAGTTAGTGTTGCTCATTAAATTTCCATAGTGAACCAAATCAGTCCCTGAAACAAGCAAAAACCAAAAATGTATGGAGAGCCTTGTATCAAGAATAATTGACTAAATTTTCACTCAAATGGCCTGAGTCATCAGATAGAACTCTGCTGGCATTCTTGTAATGTAAATCCCTTTTAGAAGAAATATATACCTCAACATATGGGATGTGAGTATTTTAGATTTAAGGAACAGTTTTGTTGCCTTCCAGTTGCCTTGGGCACTTAAGTAAAGGAGCTTTTTACCTTTTCTTATGCTCTTGGCAGGTTTCTTCTGTTCTTTTCCCAAATAGAAGAGATGTCATATTCAGAATCGTATTCCTGCTAGCACAGAGGTCTTTAGCTCCCATAATTTCTATGTATGTTTGCAGAGGAATGTGTATGCTGGGGCACAGTAGGAATTATTTCAAAACCCTGTCTGACTGGAGTGGTACTTGTCCCTTTTTGTTTGTTTCTTTCTTTCCAGAGCTTAGTGTGAGTGGGTTTTTTTGCCTTAGTAATTGCTCATGAGTTTTCTGATTAGCACTTTCTAAATCCTTTGAATGTCTCTTCCAGTTTAACTTTTCTTGTCTTTCCTGTGGGTATTCAGGGTATAAAAACAGTCTCTGTGGTATCTTTTTGTTCTCCAGACGGTGTGCCAAAGAATTATATTACTATTCTCAATTTCAGCTTGCTTTCCTTTTTCTTTTTTTCTCCCCTATATTAACTTCTCCTTTCTCTAGCTCACCTACTTTTCATATGATTGTTTTCTTTTTATTAAGAGCCATACATAACTTCTATTAACAGTTCATTGTCTAGCGCTTTTTCTTCTTTGCCTTCTTCTCCTACACCTAATGTAAGCTATGAATGTAAATAATATTAGGAGTTATTTAATTTTTCACACCCCCCAGAAATGATGCACATCACAATACTGAGGACTCTTCAGCCCTTCCTACTGTTCAATTACATTCACTGAGGCTTTTAGTTTTGTTTTGATGGTGTTTTGATTATTTCCTACCTGTTCTTCCCCAATTCAGCCTTTCCACTAATTCTGCTCCTTCATGCTCTTCTGAAACCTGTAGCCATCAGATACAAACAGATTCTGAGGAGGATTCTGGCACTAAGTAAAGAAACATCTTGGCTCTTTTACACAGAGTTAGTGAGAGGGAACCTCAGCCCAAGAGTAAGGTGTTTCCTCCTTGGCAATGTGATGCCCTTGGGTTAGGTCTTCCTTTATTTGTGCTGAAAATGCACAGGAGAAAAGTACCTCAGGACTGTGACAATGGTACCTTGCTGCCCAACCTGTGCAGCTTTTGACTAATGCCTAGAGGAGACACTAGGGTGGATCTATTTCCCTAGGAGTTCTCTGCTCATTTTGTCTTTCACTGTGTGACCACCTCCTCTCAAGGGCAAACAAACTTGGCTGCCTTCCTGACTCACAGCTGCTTTTATTCCGAAGTTTTCTTTGAAAGAGAGATGAGCAGCTGGAGCACTGAGCTTGGACGTTGCTGCTCTGCTGGAGAGAGTGGAGCTGGGTGTGGGAGGAGTGCAGAACTCTCCAGCAGTGTGGGGCTGCAGCTCTTACTGAGTCAGTGCTAAGCCATCTGGCAGGTGCAGCCTGGAGCAAGGGTGAGTGTGGGTGGCCATCAATATCCCATGGCTTGCCAGTGAGGAACTGGTGATGTGGAGGTAGAAGGGAGGAAGGGGTCAGTTTTGGTGATGGGGATGTGTTAAGGGCACTGGGTCCCTTCTGCTTTGCCATCACAAGTGGCTTTCATGTTCTTGTCATGCCACAGGCTCAGAGCAATCACCCCCTGTCCAGCTGAGACTAAATCTCATTTGTGGAAATTGATGCTCTTCTGTGCTTCACTGGAAAACTGTTATTTTTTGTTTCCTTTGCGGTATAACAGTTTTACTTGTGTATGACTTCAGCTGTGTAATTGTATTCAAGTGGGCAGCCAGTCTGGCCACTTCTGTTTTCTTTTGTCTCTTTGGGCAGTAGCAACTGATTGCTGCAGAATCCTATTCCAAGTGGCACTGATTTCTGTATTTCAAGTGACATATTTGTGCTGAGACACAGCATAGCAGGGTAGCTGCCATGAGTCTCTAGAGGGGTTTGGGGGCAAGAGGCTGCAGGGACAGGAGAGCAGGGGCCATATCAGCAGGAGAAAGCTGTCTTACTACTATTTGTTGCATATTTGGCATAGATAAGTGCAATGGGGGTGTGCTGTGGCTGCAACAATAGCCTTTAATGTATTGAAAATTAAAAGCATTACGTAGAAAGTGGGGGAAAAGGACACAGGTTTAAAGAGTGAATGAGTTACTAACACAAGTAGATGCAATAAAAGGTTAAACAGAGAATGGTAATGGGTGATGTTGAGTAATATATCCTTAGACAAAATATCCCTGCTTTATATTATGCTTATGCACTTGGGCTTTATTGAGACTGGTTTTGTGTTTAAACATTGCCTGATATATGATGTGTGTGACTTTGTTAGTGAGTTTTGACTTTTGAAAAATCTGAAGACTGACATGGATTTCAGTATCAAACTTGCTGTTTTGCACAGAAGAATTCTACAGTACTCTGGCAATCAAAGCTGGTAGTCACAGCAAAACATGCTGCCCACAGCAAATGGCTTTTTAAGCAGATTGTCACAGCACCATTGTAATTTTCATGTCTACATCCTTGCCTGCTTACAGCCACAGTGAAATAGTTAAGTGTTTACTTATGAGCAGTGTTTAATGGGTTTGAGAGTGAAACACCGTGGAAAACAATGAGGCAGGTAGTTTCTTTAGGTCTCATCTCCAGCTTATCCTTTTCAGTTTGAAACATCAGGCATTTTTCAAGCAGATATTTCAAAGAGAGACGGTGAGGCACAGGGGCACCCAGCATGCAAAATAACAAATTTACAGTCTGTGGCTGTAAATTTGTAGAATATCAATCATTTGATGGATATTTTGATTCCAATGATCAGGTATTAGGCAAACTTTGAGGGGAAAAAAGAGATTTTATGGGATATAGAAGACACAAGAAAAGCTTATGCCACAGAGATTTATGCTAGTTCTCTAGTTCTTTAATTCTGTAGTAATACAACCCAACAAACTCAAGAACCTTACTTTGTGAGTGAATATGCACTGGATGCAGATATCTGGATTAAAAAAAAAGTTCAGATCAGTTTTGATTAGAACTGCACTTCATATTATTAGAATGTGATGGATGTGTTTGTATGAGGAGGAAGTTCACAGTTATGTTTAGTTTCCTCCTCTGTGTAATTTATAACCTTAGCATTAGTCACCTACCCAATCTCCAGTCCCTTTCAGGATATATAAATTAGGGTAACACAAAACCAGTAAAATTTATGACCATTGATTGATGTCACTCGTGTCTCTTGCTTGTGATGCTGAATAGAGGATAAAGAAAACAATTCCTTAAAACATGCACCATCTTGATTCTTTCCATAGACATGTGGTAGGCTAGGCAGTATGCCAAATCCTGCAGTCTTTACTCAAACTTGTTACCCAATATGATGATTAAATGAAGAAACTGAGATTTTCACCTCTAGAATGAAACTAGTTCCTGTGTAGAGAACCTGTCCAAAGCTTATGATCTTCTTTGAGTCCTTAAAGTCAGACAAAAGTGTTATTTTTTGTGCTGGTGAGTCCCTGGGATGCATTTTGGTATCAAAAATGTGAAAGTTAGCTCTACCACCTATAGAGCTCCCTTTACCTTAGCTGTTCTCTATTTTCACTTACATCTCTGGGATTTTTTCCGGGCTGCTGATTAGGTGTCTCCTGAGTTGCATCATGCTATCCTTCATTTTTTTTCTACTTTACCTGCAAGACCAGTGATCACAATATCAATAAATTATGCTTCTTATCTCACACTTCCCCATCTCCCAAACCAGCTAATAACATTTGTCCTGATTTAAAAAATCTTTTGATATTCTTATTTTTTTAGCATTCATCTCAGAGAATTTTGACAAGAAGAATTTGTCAAAAAGATAAAATTTCATTTTGATGTTAGTTCTGGCAGTACTGTTATAAATAATAAAATGTTGGGTTAATCTGCTGAGGCCCAGCAGAAACTGGGAACTTCAGTGTGTTTTGCCACAAATAAAAATCGAAGAGGAAATTCCTACTTACCTGAAGCTGCAGAATTTTGTCCTGTGCTGTGTTTACTCGTGTGCATGCACACACACACATGGAGTGTGAATGAAATGACCTGAGTGCCAAGGCTCTTCTGCTGCTGCCATGCTGCAGAACTCTCACAAATGTCAGGGTTGCTCTTAATTAGTGATGCAGGTGATCTGAAACAATACTGTTTTGGGGTTTTAAATTGACTCAGAAGTTATTTCCTGGTTTACAAGTGTTTCTCATTCTAGCCAGGTTTTGTAGAAGGAGGCATTTGGAAAATGCTCTCAGGCACATGGTGGGATTCTTGGAGCTGTCCTGTGCAGGTCCAGAGGTTGGACTTCAGTGATCTAGTGAGTCCCTTCTAACTCAGGATATCCCATGGTTCTGTGATTTGTACTCCATGACCCGATACTGATCTTAACATCATTGTTACTTTTCTGAAAAATCACATCAGAAATACATGTGCCCTCTGCTCTGTTCAATGAATTATGAAACACCTACCTGAATGTGTGGCAGAATGCTTTTAAAGGAGAGATTTGTTAAGGTTGAAAGCTTTGATACAACTCTGTGAAAGTCTATGTGACTTATGACCAAAAATTTATTTTAAGCAACAAAAATGCATTCACCCTTTCTTTTCAAAATTTTGATTTTGACCTCAGTGTCAGAAAACTCATCTGTACCGTGTTGCCTTTTGTGGTCACTAGATGAATCCATGTTGTTTCTGCATAGATGCTTGAGTTGTACATTCAAATCAGGCTCTGCTTGTGACAGAGTTTGTGTGAAGCTGTGTCAGTCTGCAGGTTTGGAAAACATTTTTATCTTTTCCCCGGCTGCTTTCCCTGTCTGTGCTGTGCTGTTTTCAAAGAAATGCGTAGTTCACTGATTCCTTCCTCCCTTCAAACTTTCTCAAAACAAGAAGGGGAAAAAAAAGAAAAGGAGGAAGAGGCAGGCTGGAAACTAATAGAGCCTAAGAAAGGAGGAGATTTGCCTGTTGTAGGACCACCAGCCCGAGCAGCACTTCCTAGAGGCAGCCTGTGACAGTGTGGAGGAAGGCATTTGCAGTGCAGGTGCTCTTGTGTTTGCTCTGCAGTGCCAGGGGAAACATCCTTCCTGGTGGGAGTGATCCTCCTGAAAAAACTATTGGGAAGTTCTCTAGCACGATCCCTAGTTATGATGATCTCAGCATATCTTTGCTGAGGATTCTGGGGTCAGAAATGGTGATGAAATTAGGGAAGTGCAGGAAGATGACAGGTGGGCCTCTGCACTTATATCAGCACCCTATAATGGATAGGAAAGCACAGTAAAATTACTTTGTCTGCTGGATTGAGGCCTGATCTGATGTCTATCCTTCTAGGGACACAATGATGTCTCATTTGCAGCATACTGTTCTGGAAAAAACACTGTCTTGATGATATTCCTGAGTACAGCTTCCTCTCAGACATCAAGGCTGATCCAGCTGGCAGTGATCTGTAAGGAGAGGTTTGGGTTATTAGGATATTTGGATATTAGGAAAAGGCTCTTCCCCCCGAGAGTGGTGAGGCACTGAATAGGATGCCAAGGGCAGTGGTCAAAAGAGCAAGCCTGACAGAGTTCAGGGAGTGTTTAGGCAATGCTCTCGGGCACATGGTGGGAATTTTGGGGCTGTTCTCTGCAGAGCCAGGAGCAGGACTTTGATGATCCTTGTGGGTCCCTGCCAACCCAGGATATTCTATGATTCTTTGATGCTTAGGGTGAAGTTGATGGAAATCATTTTGCAAAGTCATCCATCTATCTCCAGTGCCAATTGTTTAATGCAAAAAATGTGGAAAGAGTTGGAGTTTAAATTACTTTTGTTTACAGCTGTGATTGGTGATTCACAGAAGTTATATTTGCTAAGGTGTGGAATGACGAGGAAGAATATTAGGATGAAGCAGAGACTTCTTCTGCAGTTGTTCAATTCCAGACACCATAGGTTAATAGTTCTGTGCTGCATTAGGCTCACTCAGGGTGTTTGTGTTTACAGAACTGATGCCATCAGGGCTGTGCTTCGTTTGCCTGGATTTGAGCTGGGAAAGCACTGAATGAATAAAGAGAAAACTGGCCTGTTTTTCTTTCAGAAATAAATTTATAGCACTGAGATAGATTTCTTTACTTTTTACTTTCTCTGGAGCACAAGTCCTATCAGGAGAGGCTGAGGGAGCTGGGGGTGTTTAAGCTGGAGAAAAAGGAGGCTCAGGGAGGACCTCATTGCTCTCTACAACTC